>NC_080678.1:103832611-105235111 GCF_030445035.2 Dasypus novemcinctus | reverse complement strand
ACCCTAACCCTAACCCTAACCCTAACCCTAACCCTAACCCTAACCCTAACCCTAACCCTAACCCTAACCCTAACCCTAACCCTAACCCTAACCCTAACCCTAACCCTAACCCTAACCCTAACCCTAACCCTAACCCTAACCCTAACCCTAACCCTAACCCTAACCCTAACCCTAACCCTAACCCTAACCCTAACCCTAACCCTAACCCTAACCCTAACCCTAACCCTAACCCTAACCCTAACCCTAACCCTAACCCTAACCCTAACCCTAACCCTAACCCTAACCCTAACCCTAACCCTAACCCTAACCCTAACCCTAACCCTAACCCTAACCCTAACCCTAACCCTAACCCTAACCCTAACCCTAACCCTAACCCTAACCCTAACCCTAACCCTAACCTAACCCTAACCCTAACCCTAACCCTAACCTAACCCTAACCCTAACCCTAACCTAACCCTAACCCTAACCCTAACCCTAACCCTAACCCTAACCCTAACCCTAACCCTAACCCTAACCCTAACCCTAACCCTAACCCTAACCCTAACCCTAACCCTAACCCTAACCCTAACCCTAAACCCTAACCCTAACCCTAACCCTAACCCTAACCCTAACCCTAACCCTAACCCTAACCCTAACCCTAACCCTAAACCCTAACCCTAACCCTAACCCTAACCCTAACCCTAACCCTAACCCTAACCCTAACCCTAACCCTAACCCTAACCCTAACCCTAACCCTAACCCTAACCCTAACCCTAACCCTAACCCTAACCCTAACCCTAACCCTAACCCTAACCCTAACCCTAACCCTAACCCTAACCCTAACCCTAACCCTAACCCTAACCCTAACCCTAACCCTAACCCTAACCCTAACCCTAACCCTAACCCTAACCCTAACCCTAACCCTAACCCTAACCCTAACCCTAACCCTAACCCTAACCCTAACCCTAACCCTAACCCTAACCCTAAACCCTAACCCTAACCCTAACCCTAACCCTAACCCTAACCCTAACCCTAACCCTAACCTAACCCTAACCCTAACCCTAACCCTAACCCTAACCCTAACCCTAACCCTAACCCTAACCCAACCCTAACCCTAACCCTAACCCTAACCCTAACCCTAACCCTAACCCTAACCCTAACCCTAACCCTAACCCTAACCCTAACCCTAACCCTAACCCTAACCCTAACCCTAACCCTAACCCTAACCCTAACCCTAACCCTAACCCTAACCCTAACCCTAACCCTAACCCTAACCCTAACCCTAACCCTAACCCTAACCCTAACCCTAACCTAACCCTAACCCTAACCCTAACCCTAACCCTAACCCTAACCCTAACCTAACCCTAACCCTAACCCTAACCCTAACCCTAACCCTAACCCTAACCCTAACCCTAACCCTAACCCTAACCCTAACCCTAACCCTAACCCTAACCCTAACCCTAACCCTAACCCTAACCCTAACCCTAACCCTAACCCTAACCCTAACCCTAACCCTAACCCTAACCCTAACCCTAACCCTAACCCTAACCCTAACCCTAACCCTAACCCTAACCCTAACCCTAACCTAACCCTAACCCTAACCCTAACCCTAACCCTAACCCTAACCCTAACCCTAACCTAACCCTAACCCTAACCCTAACCCTAACCCTAACCCTAACCCTAACCCTAACCCTAACCCTAACCCTAACCCTAACCCTAACCCTAACCCTAACCCTAACCCTAACCCTAACCCTAACCCTAACCCTAACCCTAACCCTAACCCTAACCCTAACCCTAACCCTAACCCTAACCCTAACCCTAACCCTAACCCTAACCCTAACCCTAACCCTAACCCTAACCCTAACCCTAACCCTAACCCTAACCCTAACCTAACCCTAACCCTAACCCTAACCCTAACCCTAACCCTAACCCTAACCCTAACCCTAACCCTAACCCTAACCCTAACCCTAACCCTAACCCTAACCCTAACCCTAACCCTAACCCTAACCCTAACCCTAACCCTAACCCTAACCCTAACCCTAACCCTAACCCTAACCCTAACCCTAACCCTAACCCTAACCCTAACCCTAACCCTAACCCTAACCCTAACCCTAACCCTAACCCTAACCCTAACCCTAACCCTAACCCTAACCCTAACCCTAACCCTAACCCTAACCCTAACCCTAACCCTAACCTAACCCTAACCCTAACCCTAACCCTAACCCTAACCCTAACCCTAACCCTAACCCTAACCCTAACCCTAACCCTAACCCTAACCCTAACCCTAACCCTAACCCTAACCCTAACCCTAACCCTAACCCTAACCCTAACCCTAACCCTAACCCTAACCCTAACCCTAACCCTAACCCTAACCCTAACCCTAACCCTAACCCTAACCCTAACCCTAACCCTAACCCTAACCCTAACCCTAACCCTAACCCTAACCCTAACCCTAACCCTAACCCTAACCCTAACCCTAACCTAACCCTAACCCTAACCCTAACCCTAACCCTAACCCTAACCCTAACCCTAACCCTAACCCTAACCCTAACCCTAACCCTAACCCTAACCCTAACCCTAACCCTAACCCTAACCCTAACCCTAACCCTAACCCTAACCCTAACCCTAACCTAACCCTAACCCTAACCCTAACCCTAACCCTAACCCTAACCCTAACCCTAACCCTAACCCTAAACCCTAACCCTAACCCTAACCCTAACCCTAACCCTAACCCTAACCCTAACCCTAACCCTAACCCTAACCCTAACCCTAACCCTAACCCTAACCCTAACCCTAACCCTAACCCTAACCCTAACCCTAACCCTAACCCTAACCCTAACCCTAACCCTAACCCTAACCCTAACCCTAACCCTAACCCTAACCCTAACCCTAACCCTAACCCTAACCCTAACCCTAACCCTAACCCTAACCCTAACCCTAACCCTACCTACCCTAACCCTAACCCTAACCCTAACCCTAACCCTAACCCTAACCCTAACCCTAACCCTAACCCTAACCCTAACCTAACCCTAACCCTAACCCTAACCCTAACCCTAACCCTAACCCTAACCCTAACCCTAACCCTAACCCTAACCCTAACCCTAACCCTAACCCTAACCCTAACCCTAACCCTAACCCTAACCCTAACCCTAACCCTAACCCTAACCCTAACCCTAACCCTAACCCTAACCCTAACCCTAACCCTAACCCTAACCCTAACCCTAACCCTAACCCTAACCCTAACCCTAACCCTAACCCTAACCCTAACCCTAACCCTAACCCTAACCCTAACCCTAACCCTAACCCTAACCCTAACCCTAACCCTAACCCTAACCCTAACCCTAACCCTAACCCTAACCCTAACCCTAACCCTAACCCTAACCCTAACCCTAACCCTAACCCTAACCCTAACCCTAACCCTAACCCTAACCCTAACCCTAACCCTAACCCTAACCCTAACCCTAACCCTAACCCTAACCCTAACCCTAACCTAACCCTAACCCTAACCCTAACCCTAACCCTAACCCTAACCCTAACCCTAACCCTAACCCTAACCCTAACCCTAACCCTAACCCTAACCCTAACCCTAACCCTAACCCTAACCCTAACCCTAACCCTAACCCTAACCCTAACCCTAACCCTAACCCTAACCCTAACCCTAACCCTAACCCTAACCCTAACCCTAACCCTAACCCTAACCCTAACCCTAACCCTAACCCTAACCCTAACCCTAACCCTAACCCTAACCCTAACCCTAACCCTAACCCTAACCCTAACCCTAACCCTAACCCTAACCCTAACCCTAACCCTAACCCTAACCCTAACCCTAACCCTAACCCTAACCCTAACCCTAACCCTAACCCTAACCCTAACCCTAACCCTAACCCTAACCCTAACCCTAACCCTAACCTAACCCTAACCCTAACCCTAACCCTAACCCTAACCCTAACCTAACCCTAACCCTAACCCTAACCCTAACCCTAACCCTAACCCTAACCCTAACCCTAACCCTAACCCTAACCCTAACCCTAACCCTAACCCTAACCCTAACCCTAACCCTAACCCTAACCCTAACCCTAACCCTAACCCTAACCCTAACCCTAACCCTAACCCTAACCCTAACCCTAACCCTAACCCTAACCCTAACCCTAACCCTAACCCTAACCCTAACCCTAACCACCTAACCCTAACCCTAACCCTAACCCTAACCCTAACCCTAACCCTAACCCTAACCCTAACCCTAACCCTAACCCTAACCCTAACCCTAACCCTAACCCTAACCCTAACCCTAACCCTAACCCTAACCCTAACCCTAACCCTAACCCTAACCCTAACCCTAACCCTAACCCTAACCCTAACCCTAACCCTAACCCTAACCCTAACCCTAACCCTAACCCTAACCCTAACCCTAACCCTAACCCTAACCCTAACCCTAACCCTAACCCTAACCCTAACCCTAACCCTAACCCTAACCCTAACCCTAACCCTAACCCTAACCCTAACCCTAACCTAACCCTAACCCTAACCCTAACCCTAACCCTAACCCTAACCCTAACCCTAACCCTAACCCTAACCTAACCCTAACCCTAACCCTAACCCTAACCCTAACCCTAACCCTAACCCTAACCCTAACCCTAACCCTAACCCTAACCCTAACCCTAACCCTAAACCCTAACCCTAACCCTAACCCTAACCCTAACCCTAACCCTAACCCTAACCCTAACCCTAACCCTAACCCTAACCCTAACCCTAACCCTAACCCTAACCCTAACCCTAACCCTAACCTAACCCTAACCCTAACCCTAACCCTAACCCTAACCCTAACCCTAACCCTAACCCTAACCCTAACCCTAACCTAACCCTAACCCTAACCCTAACCCTAACCCTAACCCTAACCCTAACCCTAACCCTAACCCTAACCCTAACCCTAACCCTAACCCTAACCCTAACCCTAACCCTAACCCTAACCCTAACCCTAACCCTAACCCTAACCCTAACCCTAACCCTAACCCTAACCCTAACCCTAACCCTAACCCTAACCCTAACCCTAACCCTAACCCTAACCCTAACCCTAACCCTAACCCTAACCCTAACCCTAACCCTAACCCTAACCCTAACCCTAACCTAACCCTAACCCTAACCCTAACCCTAACCCTAACCCTAACCCTAACCCTAACCCTAACCTAACCCTAACCCTAACCCTAACCCTAACCCTAACCCTAACCCTAACCCTAACCCTAACCCTAACCCTAACCCTAACCCTAACCCTAACCCTAACCCTAACCCTAACCCTAACCCTAACCCTAACCCTAACCCTAACCCTAACCCTAACCCTAACCCTAACCCTAACCCTAACCCTAACCCTAACCCTAACCCTAACCCTAACCCTAACCCTAACCCTAACCCTAACCCTAACCCTAACCCTAACCCTAACCCTAACCCTAACCCTAACCCTAACCCTAACCCTAACCCTAACCCTAACCCTAACCCTAACCCTAACCCTAACCCTAACCCTAACCCTAACCCTAACCCTAACCCTAACCCTAACCCTAACCCTAACCCTAACCCTAACCCTAACCCTAACCTAACCCTAACCCTAACCTAACCCTAACCCTAACCCTAACCCTAACCCTAACCCTAACCCTAACCCTAACCCTAACCCTAACCCTAACCCTAACCCTAACCCTAACCCTAACCCTAACCCTAACCCTAACCCTAACCCTAACCCTAACCCTAACCCTAACCTAACCCTAACCCTAACCCTAACCCTAACCCTAACCCTAACCCCTAACCCTAACCCTAACCCTAACCCTAACCCTAACCCTAACCCTAACCCTAACCCTAACCCTAACCCTAACCCTAACCCTAACCCTAACCCTAACCCTAACCCTAACCCTAACCCTAACCCTAACCCTAACCCCTAACCCTAACCCTAACCCTAACCCTAACCCTAACCCTAACCCTAACCCTAACCCTAACCCTAACCCTAACCCTAACCCTAACCCTAACCCTAACCCTAACCCTAACCCTAACCCTAACCCTAACCCTAACCCTAACCCTAACCCTAACCCTAACCCTAACCCTAACCCTAACCCTAACCCTAACCCTAACCCTAACCCTAACCCTAACCCTAACCCTAACCCTAACCCTAACCCTAACCCTAACCCTAACCCTAACCCTAACCCTAACCTAACCCTAACCCAACCCTAACCCAACCCTAACCCTAACCCCTAACCCTAACCCTAACCTAACCCTAACCCTAACCCTAACCCTAACCCTAACCCTAACCCTAACCCTAACCCTACCCTAACCCTAACCCTAACCCTAACAAGTAAACAAAACTTGAATAACTTTAAGAGTCTATGTATCTGAGCCAAAACAGGTTCTAAAGAGAGTTCTCCAGGCAAAAAGTAATTATCTCAGACAGAACCACAGAAATGCAGGAAGGTCAAGAGAATAACAGAAAAGGCAAATGAATATATGTGCAAATATTTATAAATTATATTAATTGTATAAAACAATAATAATGTACACTATGGGGTTTAAATATACATATACTTAAAATTTAAGAAAACAGTAATATAAAAAAGTGGGAGGGTAATAAATGGATGTAGTATATTCTAAGGCATTTACAGGGAAATACTATATTTGAATATAGCAAGTTGAGGATGCATGTTGTTGCTTAACCAGGATTCTTCAACTAAACCACAGAGCACAAAATTAATTTGAATCACTATTTTTTCAATTCTCCCATGAATGATACATAACTAAGTCTAGAATCATAGGAGAAAAGTTCATCCATTCCACAAAATAGAAATCTGAAGGCATCAGGGCTTAATTCTCTCCTAAAATTCTGGTAATTCTGGTAAATAAAGATTACCACAGGTAAATGATAAAAGAATAATACAATTATATGTAAGTGACACATTGATGGAGGGGAAAATGGAATGATAAATATAGAACTTAAGCCATCAATCATTAAACATGGAAAGAGTTACTTCAATGGGTCAATCCACCACAGTGATGGACCAATTTTAAATAACTCTAAATAATATAAAGATACTATATCTATAATATTCTTAAACAACTTAAAAAGAGAAATATAATCATATTGGGAGACTTTAAAACCTCCTTGTCAGTAGCTGATAGAATAAGCAATTAAAATATCAGTAAAACCCTGGTTTATTGGACTTACCCCATTCAGCTAACATGGAGTTGAAGAATGTCAACCACCACACCATAGAGTCTAGAGTGCCTACAACTGAAAGCAGGAGGATTGCATCCAGTATCCATGTGGAATCTAAGCCCTCTCTTGACATAGATATGGAATGGACACAACCAATCCAAGGTACACAGGAAGGAGGAATACAGTAAGGGTTAGAGTGGACTTACTGATATTCTACTCATGAACTATTGTGGTTAGTAATCGAGAAAATGTGGCATTGGTGTGGAAAAAATGGCCATGGTGGCTGTTGGGTGTGGGGAATGGGAGGAGGAAATCAGATGTGGAGGCATTTTTGGGACTTGGTGTTGTCCTGGGTAGTGCTGCAGGGACAATTACCGGATATTGTAGATCCTCCCATGGCCCACTGGATGGAATGTGGGAGAGTATGGGCTATGATGTGGACCATTGACCATGAGGTGCAGCGATGCCCAGAGATGTACTCACCAAATGCAATGGATGTGTCATGATGATGGGGGAGAGTGTTGCTGTGGGGGGAGTGGTGGGGTTTGGGCAGTGGGGGTGAATGGGGACCTCATATTTTTTGAATGTAATATTTTAAAAAAATGAATAATAAAAAAAAAAAATCAGTAAAAATCCAACTTCCAGACAACGTGGCTAACAAACTTGTGCCTCCAGTGGAGGCACATGACATATTTAGAGCACTGAATCCAATGACAGAATATATTATTTACAAGTATACAATACAGTTGGCATATTCTGAGTCATAAAACAAGCTTCAACAAATTTCATAGGTTTAAAATCACGTGGAGTTTCTTCTCTGACAACAGAGGAATTAAGCTAGAAATCAATAAAAAAGATAACTAGAGAAGATCACCTTTGTGAAATTAAGCTTACACACTTCCAAATAACTTGTAGGATAATAAAAGAAATCGCAACAGAAATTTAAAAATATTTGAAATCACATAACAATGAAGTTATATAAAAATCAGCTGTTGTACTTAAGGCAGTTTTAGAGGAAAATTATTTAGAGTTTTAATGCATGCATGAGAAAAAAAGGTTAGAAATCTATAGACCAAGCTTCTATCTCTTGGAGGGAAAATGAATCCTGACCCCTACCTCACATCAATGACAAAAATCAAGTCCAGATGAATTGTTGATCTAAGTGTAAAAGATAAAATAATGTGTGGCAGTTTGATGGTTATGAATTCTAAAAATAGATATTGGATTAGGTTTGTACTGGTCTGTCCCTCTGGGCATATTAGATTATATTGGATTCAGACGTTTCACCTTTACTTGATTAAATAATGATTAAGGCTCTTGATTGGGCCGTGTCAGTAGGATGTTGCATCCTTGCACCCTTGGTGGGTGAAGACTCACAGAGAAACCACACCACAGAGAAGGGAGGTTGGAGTTTTAATCTTGGAGCCCAGGAAGTAAACACAAAGAAGAAGAACACAGAGGAATAGATAAACACACAGCAGAAGCCCCAGGGCGAGAGACAGAGTCATTTGCCTGATAGTCTACAGCTGGCCTTGTGGAGCAAGCAAAGCAGCTGAGCCTGGAGAGAAATGAGCCCCAGAAAGAGAGGAACCCAGGAAGCCTGAACTCTTGGCAGATGTTGGCAGCCGTCTTGTTCCAATACATGGCAACAGACTTTGGTGACGGAAGTAACTTATGCTTTATGGCCTGGAAACTGTAAGTTTCTACCCCAAATACCCTTTATAAGAGCCAACAGATTTCTGATATTTTGCATCAGCAACCCTTTGGCTGACAAATTCAATAAGCTTTAAAAGAAAATATAGAATATCTTTATGATCTTGGAATCATAAACAGGACACAAAAAGTACTAACCGTAAAAGAAAAATTGTCAAATTGGACTGCATAAAAATTATGAATTTTGGTGTATCAAGAGACTATTAAGAGGACAACCAGCAAGATGGCAGTGGAGAAAGGAGCTCCTAGAGCCAGGTCCTGCTACAGGGCAGTTAGTAAACACCCAGAGCTCTCTGGAGCTAGCTGAAGCACCTGCTTGGGGGCTCCAGGAGACCAGAAGCGCATCCTGCCACATCCTTGAAAGAGTGGAAGGAGGAGACTGGCCATCTGTGGAGAAAATTCGTAAGTAGAGTACTCCATGCCATGGGGGTCGGTGCCCATCCTCCACTGGAGGCACAAGCCGCCTCAGGAGCTATTCTGTGGCTGGAATTCAAAGTTCCACTTCCCAAATATGGGGAAGAGATGGTTGGGCACCAACTTCATCTACTGATGAGAAAATTTCAGTGGGCTAAAGTATGATCCTAAGAAAAGTTAAAGTTTGAACCTGTTCAAGTCAGAAAGAGGCTGGCAGCTGTCATCTTAACTCTGCACCTGGCAGGAAGGGAAGCAGGGCAGACTGAAAATCACAGTGCAGGTGGGGACTGGCTTCTTTCCATCCAGGTTAGATTGCAGCTCTAGCCTAGGCCCCAGACCCACCTCCAGCAGGGAGGAAGCTGGGGAACCTGCCCAGCCTCTCCAGGAAATTACTGGCCAAGTCACAGAAGCCAGTGATCATTCTACTTTGGCAGTGCAAGGCACCCCAGGAGCTGTTCTGTGGCTGGAATTGGAAGCTCCATTTCCAAAAAAACAGGGGAGGAAGAGATGGCTGGTCACTGACTTCAGCTACTGATTAGTAAATTCGGCTGGCTATAATAAAACCCTAAGAACGGCTAAAATATGAACCTCTCCAGGTCAGAGAGAGGCTGGTGGCCACCATTTTGACTCCACCCCTAGTATAAGGGAAAGCCGGGCTGACTGAAAACCAAAGTGATGGTAGGGACTGGTTTCTTTCACCCAGATCAGACTGCAGCCCTAGCCTAGGCTTCAGCCCCACCTCTGGCAGGCAGAAAGCTGGCAGGCCCTGCACCACCCTATCCAGGTAACTGCAGATACATTTGGCTGGCACAGATTAAATCAGAAATCTACTGGGACAACTGCAGTCATCTTGGGCCCATACTGCATAGACTGCTGCCCACACCTGCACCTCCATCCCCGCCCCAGGCAGAGGAGAAAGGAGGATGAAGCTTCAACAGTCTCTCTCAGCAACTATAGTCTAGGCCTGCATGACTTGGATTATTCCACAGAGCTGTGACTCTGCCCCTACCCCTGGCAAAGGAAAAAGTTGGAAAGCTTCATCAGTCTCTGGGGCAATGAGGGCAGCTTGAGCCTCCAGTTTATAGCACTAACTACATCCTTGGCTCTGACTGCACAACCAGCAAGGGAGAAAGGGCAGGAAGCCTTAAACTTAAAAGAAAAATTGCACCCAAAATAAATACTCTATAAGCCAGATGCCAAGATATCAACAAAAAATTACAACCCCCACCAAGAAACAGGAAGCTATGACCCAGTTAAAGGAACAAGATAAGCCTCCAGATAACATAAAGGAGTTGAGACAACTAATCATAGATACTCAAACAAATCTCCTTAAGAAATTCAATGAGATGCCTAAAAAGGATATATATATATATATATATATATTTTAAAATATTACATTCAAAAAATATGAGGTCCCATTCAACCTCACCACCCCCACCCCCACTCCCCCCACAGCAACACTCTCTCCCATCATCATGACACATCCATTGCACCTGGTAAGTACATCTCTGAGCATCGCTGCACCCCATAGTCAATGGTCCATATCATAGCCCAGTCTCCCACGTTCCATCCAGTGGGCCCTGGGGGGATCTACAATGTCCCATAGTTTTCCGTGAAGCACCACCCTAAAAAGGATATTAAGACGACACTGGATGAGCACAAAGAACTTGAAAGCATACACAGAAAATTAGCAGATAATATGGGAATGAAAGGTGCAATAAATGAAATTTAAAAAACATTGGAATCATATAATAGCAGATTTGAGAAGGCAGAAGAAAGGATTGGTGAGCTTGAAGAAATGGCCTCTGAAAGTGAACATACAAAAGAACAGATGAAGAAAGGAATGGAAAAAACTGAACAAGGTCTCGGGGAACTAAATGACAGACTAAACATACGTGTCATGGGTGTCCCAGAAGAAGAGAAGGGAAAAGGGGAAAAAGGAATATTTGAAGAAATAATGGTAGAAAATTTCCCAACCCTACTGAAGGACATAGATATCCATGCCCAAGAAGCACAATGTACTCCCATCCAAAAAAATAAGCATAGACCAATTCCGAGCACATACTCATCAGAATGTCAAGTGCCAAAAACAAAGAGAGAATACTGAGAACAGCAAGGGAAAAGCAATGCATAACATATAAGGGATACCCAATAAGATTAAGTGCTGATTTCTCACCTGAAACCATGAAGGCAAGAAGACAGTGGTGCGATATATTTAAGATAATACAAGAGAAAAATTTCCAGCCAAGATTCTTATATCTGGCAAGATTATGTTCCAGAAATGAAGGTGAGTTTAGAATATTCACAGGTAAACAGAAACTGAGAGAATTTCTAAGCAGCAAGAGCAGGTTTTCAGGAAATTTTAAAGAGTGTGCTAGAGCCTGAAAAGACAGGACAGAGGCCTGGAAGAGAGTCTAGAAATGAAGATTATATCAATGAAAGTAACTAAAAGTGTCAAAAGAGTGGTGAAAATAAAATGACAGATAAAACACAAATAGTCAGGAATAAACTTAACCAATGAAGTAAAGCACTTGTATTCTGAAAACTACAACTCAGTGTTAATTCAAAAAAAGGCCTAAATAACTGGAAAAGCATTCCATGCTCACAGATTGGAAGACTAAATATCATTAAGATGTCAGTCCTACTGAAATTGATATACAGATTCAATGCAATCCCAATAAAAATTGCATCAGCATTTTTAGTTGAAACCATGATTATCAAATTTATTTGGAAGGATAAGGGGTCCTGCATAGCCAGAAACATCTTAAAAAGGAAAAGCAAACTCTCCTCTCTAGACTTTAAATCATATTACCTAGCTATAGTGGTAAAAACAGCATGGTACTGGCATAAAGACAGACACATAGACCAATGGAGCCAAATTGATGGTTCAGAAACAGACCCTCACATGTTTGGTCAAGTGATTTTTGACTAGCCTGTTAAACCCACAAGCTCAGGCAGAACAGTTCACTCAACAAGTGGTACTGAAAGAACTGGACACCCATACTCAAAAGGAAAGAGGACCATTTCTCATGTCTTATTCCAAAAATTAACTCAAAATGGATCAAAAACTTAAAAATAAAAGAACCATAAAGCTTCTAGAAGAAATTTCAGGAAAATATCTTCAAGACCTGGTGGTAGATGATGGATTCTTAAAGGAGATAAGAGAACTGAGATGGACTACTGATGTTTAATGTATGTGATTTTAATTAGCGCTACTGTAAAAGTGTGGAAATGTATAGAGTGGATGGTAACACATAGTAACAGCTAGTTTATAAATGGGGATATGGCTGAAAAATGGTAGTCCAGGTATGTAAATGCCAATTGGCAGAATGCTAGAGAATAATCTAGGAACTGAATAGCACAGTAAACTAAGGGGTGGATAAGAATTGTGGTTGATGGTACAGATGCAAGAGTGTCCTTTGTGAACTAGAGCAAATGTACATCATTTATTGCAGGGTGGTGGGGATGTGCAGAAGCATGGGAAAAATACAACTGGAGTGACCTATGGATTGTGGTTAGCAGTAATAATATTCTTGCATCTATGCCAAAGATGTACTGTGTTGATAATGGGGCAGTATGGAAAATGTGTGCCAAATGTACATTATGAACATGGTAACAGTCAGATGATGATATCTGTAACAAATATTTCACCATAGTGTGGTGTGGTGATAGAGGGGTGTTGTTTAAGAATTCTGCACATGTGCATGATTGTTTCATAAGTTTATACTTCTATCATAAAAATATATTTTAAAATAGTAATAGGATGGGTAGGGGTAGAAATACACCAAATGCAAGATAAGGACAATAAGTAGTAGTGCGATTTTGACAGTATTCTTTCATAATTTGTAACAAACGTCTCACAACAATGCAAGGTGTCAGTAGAGGGTTGATATATGGGACCCTTGTATGATGTGATGCATGTTTGCTCTGTTAAGTTCACAACTTTTACTATACACTTGTTTATGTATGTTCATATATAAGTGATATAAAGATAATAAAAATAGGGTGGGTTGGGGGAAAAATACTTTGGTTAGTAATAATATTTTGACAATGCTCTTCAATCAGTTAAAAATGTTTACAATTCAAGATATTGGTGGTAGGGTGAGGTACCATAGTCCTGTATGACATATGTTTGTTTTGTAAGTTCACAACTATTACTATACACTTATTGTTTATGTATGAGTGATATACTTAAATAAATTTTTCAAAAAGACTATTAAGAAAGTTAAAGGCAAGAAGGTGCTCACAAAATGAATAACCGATAAAGGATTCCTAGTCAGAATTCCTAGAAAACCAATTAGAAACAGACGGCCCTAACAGTAAAACAGGCAAAAGAGCAACAAGCACTTCACAGATAGGATAGCTACATGATTTGGGAAAATGTGAGCCAGCATTAGTCATCAAGGAAATGCCTATCAAATCCTCACACCCACCAGAACAAGTAAAATGAAAAACACAAGACAACACCAGGTGTTGACAAGATATGGAGTATCAAGATATGTGGTGGTCTGGAGATGTACCCCAGAAAAAGCACAGTTCTTAAACTTAATCCACTTCTGTGGGCGTGGACCCATTGTAAGTAGGACCTTTTGTTGAGGGCACTTCAGTGAAGGTGTGGGCCACTGCAGGATGGGCCTTAATCCTATTACTTGGTAAGCAGAGAGAAATTCAGAGAAAGAGAAAAAGCCACAGAGGGAGCAGCCAGAAGTGGGATGTTAGTGGAACCCAGAAGAGGAGGGAGGGGCCAGGAGAGGCTACCATGGGCCAGCCAAGAACCAAGGGTCACCCGCAGCCAGTCCCACACAGACTCGGAAGAAAGCATCGCCTTATGGAGCCCTGATCTGAACCTTTTTCGTAACCTCAAAACTGAGCCATTAAATTTCCATTTTTTAAGCCAACCCATTTTAAGTATTTGTTTAAGCAGCCAAGGAAACTAAAACAATAGGAAGGCAAATTTGACTTTGCAAAACTCTGGCAGTATCTACTAAAGCTGAACTCCTAGGTATAAACACAATGCAAAAATGTGTATGTAAGTATACCAAAAAGTATGTACAGACATGTTCATATTTGCACTAATAATACTGGAAACGACCCAAACATCCATGGGCAATGAAATGAGAAACATAAATGCAGCACATTCACTCAGTAGTACACACTATACAACAATAAGAATGTAAATCAGACTACTTGCAAAATCATGGATGCATCTCACAAGCAATGTTGAATTAAAGAAGGCAGACACCAAAGAACACACCGTGTGCCAATCCATTCAGAAAAAGTTCAGAAACCATCGACTGTGATCTGTCGTGATGGAAAGGGCAGTGCCCTTGGGGGCGAGGACTCTGGAAGGCAGCGTCAGGCTTCTGGAGCAGGAGTCTCTTGGTCTTGTTGCTGGTTACATGTGTGTCCACTATAGTCATGACTTCAGCAGTTTTTGGTGTATATTTTGCATTTCAATAAAAAGTTCACTAAAATCAAAACAAAAACAGTGTAGATATATATGTATTAGATAAGAAAAGGTTACAAAGCACTGTATGTGGAATGACCCCATGCTTTTTTTTATAAACAGAAATAGGATATACACTAACATTCGTTTATTTAAGAATATTTATTGGGCACCTGTTATGGGCTGGTAGACAATCTATGCAGAACTACCCCATGTGGACGACCATCGCATGCACTCCCTTCTCCAGCTCTCCTGCCAAGTCAAGCCCACACACCCCAGGACCGCTTTATGCAATCTCATGTTCCATGTTGGGGAGATGAACGACTCTCACAGGAGCAGACAGCAGTGGATGTGTGTGTCCTAGGGACTCAGGGTGGAACTTCTCTGGCTCGGGAACACCACGCCACTGGCGTGCTTATGGTGGGTGCCGTGCACAGCACTGGGGGAACACCTGGAAAGCACAGGCTATTTCTACGAGAAAAGACACTAGCCTGTGGGAATGCTGGGCGGCAAGGAGCCTGAGCCGTGAGCTTGCGGGTAATATCGGGCTGCGGTGGAGGTGCTCAGACTTGGAAGTGCAAACATCAGCTCCAAGGTGAGTCTTCCCTGGCGTGCCATCCCCTCCAAATATGCAGCTGACTCTCAAACACACCACGAAACGTCATCTCCAGATTAGAAAGATTTTTTCTCCAACCTGAAAAAGGCAGAAGTAAACAAATCTAATAATTTCAACTTGACTAACATTCAGTATTTTATAATAAGTTAATATTGGACAAGAAAATGGTATTCTGGTCCAGAATATTTTTTAAAAGACATTTAAACTTTTAACATTAAGCAAAGCACAATACAGGCTTTAAAAATTAAAGGAAAAATATTTGATTCTTTTTTCTTCCTCTCGTCTGAAGAAGAGAATTTCACTGTTCACTAGTCTCTGAGAAATGAAACCAGAGAAGTCTCCTGCAGCATCATAGAAACTGAAAAGGCACCCAGTCACCCCACTGTCACCCTACTGTCACTCCCCACCACCGTATGTGAAGCCACGTGTTCAATGACCCACTGCCCCAGAGCTGAAGAATGTATTTCCTGTCACATATCAAGACAAACTACATGTGTAACGACACGAGTATCATGTAATGGATGAGCACAGGCTGAGCTCCTCCCTCATGCCACCTCTGGGTGCTCCTGGAGAGGGCTCGTCTACACTGGCTCTGGGCTTCCTGCTCTCCTGGAGAGGGCTCGTCTACACTGGGGCTGAGCCTCTGCTCCCGCTCACTGGCTGTGTCTCCTTAAGGAAATACTTTCTGGCCTGAACCTCCGTTTGCTGTTCTGAACAGTGGATGCCCCCCTTCCTGCTGAGAGGGCTAAATACAAAGGCGGCAGGTCCAGCTGGGGGGGGTCCTGCCCCAGGTCTGGCCCACCTCCTGGGGAGCAGCATCCATTGCACATGATGGAAACCAACAGCCGAGGCTGGCGTCTCTTACTCTTTGAGATGTGGGGTCTTGTCTGGACGTGACGGCCCAGCTCAGTGTGACCGACATGTGTCTTCTCCACATGGGATTTCTCTGCAGCACGACCGAGCCTGTGACCACGTCCCCCGTGTGGACCGTAACGGGGTCGTCCATCATAAACAGAGTCTGCTTCCAGTGCGTCGTGCTGCAAGACATGGGGGTTGGGGTCAGAAGACAGCCTGCCTCTGTCCAGAGGGTCTGCAGTCTCCTCCCTGGTGCCCCAGCCACTGTCCACTGACCACCACGTTTGAGGGGATTGAAAAGGCGGAGATGAGAAACCAGTGTGAATGAAGGACCATTTCCACAGGAGCTCCTGGGTTTAGAATCTTAAACACGCTGCACCCAAGCCAGCCTGCACACAAGGAAGCTAATCTCTGGCAGTCAGATGAAGACATACTCTTTCCTTTAAAAAGAATTTGGGGGAGCAGAGGTGGCTCAAGCAGTTGGTGCCTGCCTCCCACATGGGAGGTCCCAGGTTCGGTTCCCAGTGCCTCCTAAAGAAGATGAGCAGACACAAGTGACCAATGAGCAGGAAGCAGATGTAAACCAAGTGGGTGGGCACCCAGATGGCAGGTCCCGGGTTCAGTTCCTGGTGCCTCCTAAAGAAGAGCAGACAATACGCAGACAGGTGAGGGAGCCATTTTGGGGGTGGAGTGGGGGAAGTTAGTAAAGAAATTTTGTCCCTTGAAACATCTGCCTTCCAAAGAGTCTAGCAAACTCTAAAATTCTGTTTTTGTGCTTGACAATCAGGAATTACAGCAGTTTAGGAGAGTTGGAGCGAAGATGAAACATGCACCTGCGCAGCCCCAAGCATGACAGCTAATGCCACATGTCAGCGTGGTGGGTTATGGTGTCCAGCTGCTGGGGCCAGCAAGCTCTGGCCTGATGGTTACTGTGAGGGTATTTCATAGATGGATTTACACACCTGCATCTACAGTCAACAAAGGAGACTGCTGTCAGCGCTGAGGGGAGTCTCCTCATCCAATCAGGTGGAGGCCTTAAGCTAGAACTGAGGGTTTCAGAAGTCAGAGAGAAGAGTTTCTATCTGTACTTAAGCTAGCCAGTTTCTTCTGGGGAGTTCAACTTCACCTTCCTCTGAATTTCCAACAATGCAGCTAAATCTCAATTTATTAGAAACCCTAACACACCACACGTGCTCATCAAAAGGAGCCAAGGGGCACCCACGGGGGAAGCGGAAACCTCGCAGCCCACAGAGCCCGACTGCACCTGGGGCCTGGGCAGCCCAGCAAGCCCCCTGCACCTGCCCAGCGACCCACCATCACCCAGGCACCTACTTCTTCATTACAGGGATTTCCCTGGCCTGGAGAAATCCCTAAGCTCACACCTTTTGCCACACTTCCTGGCATGTTAACAGTGAAGGCAAACGTGTATCACGTTACACTCATCAGAGCTGTGCTTGCACAGCAGCCCAGACACAGACCACACTTACAGGTGGAATGGCCCGGTACTCAACACCAGCTGCGGCTTGTCTTCTTCCAGATTCTGGAATCTTACACTAAACCAGGCAGTAAATCCATGCAGAGTACCAGCTTTTTGATATCGAAGCACAATTCGCCTTTCATTGTCTGTGTTCAAATAAACGAATAAGAAAATAAACACCCATCTCATAAGCATGTGAAATGCCCAAGTCTAGTAAGTGTCCACTTGGTAAGATGCTTCTTCTGTATCAGTGTGTCCCTCGCTCACTGAACATTATACAAAACATACCACATCCTACTCTGAACTAAATAGCTGTGCTATTTCAGTAATTATGAAACACTGCAACATGCTAGTTAGCTGAGCACATGGAAATCCTACAAAATTTCCTCCTAAGGCAAGTACACAGGGGCAGGAGTGGGTGGGAAATGGGATTCCTCTGGAGTGACTGACGAGTTTAGGTAAGGGCTGGTGGTGATGGTCACACAACATTGTGAATGTAATTAACACCACTGAACCGTATACTTGAAAATGGTAAATAATTGTTAGGCTGTTTATACGCTACAACAGAAAAACCCACAGAAATGTACAACACAAAGCGTGTACCCTAATGTGAACCATGAACTGTCGTTAGTACAATAGTAATGTTGTTTCATCAGTTTTAACAAAGGTGCCACACTAAGGCAAATGTTAATGGTGGGGAAAACTGTAGAGGTCTGTAGGAACTCTGGACTCTGCAAAATTTTTCTGTAAACCTACAACTGCTCTAATAAAAAAAATCAAACCTTACATTGTAAATTCAAACACTGCAGATAATCAGAGAAGTTTTCAAGCATTTTAGGCCTTGTTTGCCTAACTCGATGTCTCCAAATATGTACAGAATACTTTCTATGCTCGGTACTTTGCATTAGGTAGAAAACAAGAGCTCCAGACTGGACCTCCACGAATCCAAAATTAACTGAAACCTAAAAAGTTCAGCTCACAGAAGAGAGCAGGAGTGGACTGGCTGCATTAACCAGCTGTTCCTGGATCTGAGTAAACACCTCTGTCAGGGACGGACACTGCCCCCTGCCCCCCCAGTGCCCAGGTAAAGGGGGCTTCCTCTTGGACTCACAGCAGCGCCACCTTGTGGAAAAGGAAAGTAACTGAAAGAATTTTTAGAAAGAATTTGGTAGTACCTGTTTAGGATGCTCGGAGGGGATGGTCTGATGTGGGACGGGCTCCTGGGGAATGTCTGAATGCTCATTTTGCCAGACTGGGTTGTACCATTGGGTAGAGACCCAAGTAGTGAGAGTGGGGGTGGACCCACATCCTGGGGAGGACTAATGCCATCAAATAGAGGGAACTGTATCTCTCGAGAGAAAGGGTGGCTCCCAGGGCATTAGGGCAGTTGAGCAAGTCAGGCCCTAAACACTGTTGCAAGTATCTCTGGACGTGGCTCCTCAGGAAATGGAGGTTGGCTGTCACTGCGGGCCCCAAGGAGAGGGGAAAATGGATGTTGAATGGATGGAACCAAGGTAAATGTGGGGTAAGAGAGGAGTTTCGCGAGAGTACACAAGGATGGATATAAAACATGTAATATTACACCAAAAACATATAGGGGATGAAAGACTAATAATGTAAACCATAATGTAAAACATAGGATAAGTAAAAATTTAGAAAACTGTATATCCTAAAGTATGGACCACAATGTAAGCACAGATGTCACCTTGTTTGAAAGCTATTGTCTCAGAGTCTGTACATCAGTTTAATATGATATGAATAAGTTACAAGAATATCGCTGTGGAAGGGAAAAGGTTTTATGGTAGATGTGTGGGAGTACTGTATATTGTATATATGAATTACTGTGATCTAGTGCTCTTGTGAAGAGAAGCTCAATAATTAGGAAAAAAGAAAAGAAAAAGATAGGATGTAGAATTTTTCCAAATCAATACGTATTCTATATCTAACCTTTAAACCCATTGCTATATTCCATTTTACTACTAAGGGATCCTGACATTATATTGGGCTTCACTTTTCAGGAAGCTTTGGATCACAGAGTGGTTCAACAATGGCAGCAGAGGAATACTGATATAGGATGCTATTGACAGAGCTATACAGGGCATATGTCCAGGGTGCATGGTAATGTTTGGATATACTCATAGTGGCAACAATTAAAAACTACAGCTGGGGGGTACTGGGTTCCTGGCCGGGGGTGCTCTGTCATGGTCCCTAGGGGAGCAGCGGCAGTCCCCCAGGTGCAACGGTAAGGACCAGGAAGGAATGAGGGTCCAACAGTGAGCCCATGATACTAATGACTATGCTTGTGAGCCTATATGCCTGCAATAAAAACAAGGCCTAGAGCAGCACTGTGCCTAGGAGTTTCCTCCTGACAGCCTTCATGTTACTCAAATGTGGCCAGTCTCAAAGCCAAACTCAGCATGTAAATGCAATGCCTTCCCCCCAGCGTGGGACATGACACCCGGGGATGAGCCTCCCTGGCACCGAGGGATCACTACCAAGTACCAACTGATGATGCAACTAGAAAATGACCTTGAATTAAAGGTTCAACATGGACCGGCAGAATATCCCTGTCTACATATAATAACAGGAGTTAAAAATGCTGTTTGACCTAAATTAAGGGGGAAATGGAAAGGACAAATGAGTTTATATGGCTATGAGTCTCTAAAAAAGAGTCTGGTGGATGTCAGAAGAATTGCCCTTATGCACACATGAGCAGAGTCTCAGAGACAGATAAAGTAGATACAACCCCAGGTATTGGTTCTTTTGAGGGCTAAAGAGACCCACATGTTCTAGGGTCATGGCAGATGGAGTTCACTGCCATGTCAGTTGGCCCTTCTTTGGAGCTGGTGTTTCTGCGTGATGGAGCTGGACACAGATGGGATCTCTTTTCACAAGGCTTTCATGCTACTTTACTGGAAGTGTAGTTGGTGCTGGGATTTAAGATATAGCTAGGGGATTTGAATCTCTGGACTGACAATATGATAGCCAGGCCCTGAGCCTCAACAGACTTCAACTCCTACACTTTGATTTACTGGACTTACCCCACTCAGCTAACATGGAGTTGAAGAATGTCAACCACCACACCATGGAGCCTAGAGTGCCTACAACTGAAAGCAGGAGGATTGCATCCAGTATCCATGTGGAATCTGAGCCTCCTCTTGATATAGATGTGCAATGGACACAACCAATCCAAGGTCCACAGAGAAAAGGTGGCATTGGTGTGGGAAAAGTGGCCATGGTGGCTGATGGGTATGGGGAATGGGAGGAAGAGATGAGATGTGGAGGCATTTTTGGGACTTGGAGTTGTCCTGGGTGGTGCTTCAGGGACAATTACTGGACATTGTAAATCCTCCCAGGGCCCACTGGATGGAACGTGGGAGAGTATGGGCTATGATGTGGACCATTGACCATGAGGTGCAGAGATGCCCAGAGACATACTTACCAAATGCAATGGATGTGTCATGATGATGGGAGTGTTGCTGGGGGGGGGAGTGGTGGGGTGGGGGGGTTGAATGGGACCTCATATTTTTTTAATGTAATATTTTTACAAAATGAATAAAATAAAATTTAAAAAAAAGAAAAGACTTGAAAATTTATTTCAAATTCCATGATGAAACTGAAGATAACTAATTTGAATCTGAAGATGCTGAGAATATTAAACTTACAGTCCGAAAATAATTGAGGATGCTGAAATGAGTATCTATAAAGAAAATGTAAAAAATATATAAAAACAGAAAATCAGAATAAACTATAACAGAAAAATGACTGAAAAAAAAATCAATGCTAAGAAGTTTCTATATTCATATATATAATGGTAAATCACACATGCCCCAACATTCCCCTGTAGGTACCACTCTCAGGTTTATAGGCTTTGCTTACTTAAGAAAAACAAAACAAAACAGAAACAGTTCACCTTTTTCTCACCTCTAGATCAGAGATTTGCACAGTTCTCAAGTCCAGCTGTAATATAGTACATGGTTCAGAGAGGCAGTCTTCTGGTTTCAAAATGTGATTATACTTGGGCTTTGAAAAAAACTCCTTAATTGCTAAAGATCTGGGAAGAGGTCACAATCATTACAACGAGCATCTTAGGCTCTGAAACGTAAATACTTAGCGTGTTTTTTTCTTCCAAGTAAGCAGGAAGCCTGATTCCCTGAACAGCAGGACTGTGGGGCTGGGGGCTGTGAGGGGCCCCTCCCTCCCTCACTGCTGGAGGACTGAGCCTGTCGAGGAACTGGGCCACCCCCTTTCCTGTCGTATTTGCGAGGATCTCCACACAGACGTATAACCTCCGAGAAACGGGGATGCCGTGCAGTTTCTTTAGTTTCACAACTGTTTCCTATTTCAAATGATCTTCCATGGCTCTTCTCTTCACAGCTAACAGAAAGGATATTCCTGTTCTAGGTTACGCTACAATAAATCAAAAGAGCTGAAGCTGCCCATTGGAGACTGAATCTTTTGAAATATCTGTGCTGTGGCTACATAAATTAATCCCAGAAACAGACAGCCGAGACTCACAGCCCTCGGCGCTCCCATTTTGTTTACTGTACCACATGCTTACCAGAAAGTAATTCATTATTTACCACAGGAACATTTCCAAAAGGAAGCATACTGATAACTTAAAATAGCAAATAAAAGCAAACATTTTACTAAAGCTTCCATTATACACAGGTATTTTTTTTTCCTTTCTGAGTGATTTATTTTATTTTTTTATTGACTTTGTAATAATATTACATTAAAAATATATATATATGAGGTCCCATTCAACCCCACCACCCCCACCCCACCTCTCCCCCCCCCTCCCAGCAACACTCATTCCCATCATCATGACACATCCATTGCATTTGGCAAGTACATCTTTGGGCACCTCTGCACCTCATGGTCAATGGTCCACATCATGGCCCATACTCTCCCCCATTCCATCCAGTGGGCCCTGTGAGGATTTACAATGTCCGGTGATTGCCCCTGAAGCACCATCCAGGGCAGCTCCATGTCCCAAAGACGCCTTCACCTCTCATCTCTTCCTGCCTTTCCCCATACCCATCAGCCATCATGTCTACTTTTCCCAATCCAATGCCACCTTTTCTATGTGGACATTGGATTGGTTGTGTCCATTGCACCTCTATGTCAAGAGGAGGCTCAGATTCCACATGGATGCTGGATGCAATCCTCCCACTTTCAGTTGTAATCACTCAAGGCTCCATGGTGTGGTGGTTGTCCTTCTTCAACTCCATCTTAGCTGAGTGTGGTGAGCCCAATAAATCAGATTGTAGGTGCTGGAGTCTGTTGAGGCTCAGGACCTGGCTATCACATTTTGAGTTATACTTTTTCTGATGGTAAAGTAATTGTGCATTTGTAGGAAATTTGGATAACAGAAAAATACAAAGAAAAAAACAAAATCCATTACCTTAGCATTTTGACAGTTATTCATTCTCCTCCTCCTATAGATAAATACTTTTTGGGTATAGAAAATAGGAACCAAACTGCATAAAGGTGTGAGTCCTGCCACTTTTACTTTTAAAAACAGCTGCAGTATTCTATCAACTGGGTTACAATATCTTCCGCTTCCTGAAAAGAGCCCCTCGCTTCTGCTCTCACTGGCTTGTGCACACCCCACTTCTAAAGGCCTCAGACAAGGCAGGCTGTGAATGCCCAGCAGCAGCTCCCGAGGTCCTCAGCACTTCTGCAGCTGCGCAAGCACGGAATGTATTTTACTGTACTTTTTGCTCATCTGATGGGCAAAAATGACATTGATTTTAATTTGCATTTTAATTACTAATGACCTTGTGTTTTGTAACTATTCACTGGTAATTTTATTTTTGTGTGTGGCTTGCCTGGACTTTGAACTTACTCATACTTTCATTTTAATATTCACCTTTTTCTAATTGACTGTCAGCAAGTAACTTTCTCTAATTAGTTACTGCCTTTTAGAGTTGTGTTTTCACTCATTTCTGACACAGATGTCAGTTTTTATGTCGCCTGTTTGGGTTTTGTTTCTACTCCTGATTTCCTCTCCACCCTTATAAGATCTGCACCCACCTCTCTTATAACTGTCATTGCTGTTTTAATAACAAAAAAAAAAAATCCTAAAACCCATGCAGAATTAAATTTTAATGTATGCTGTGAGGTAAGAAAAGAATTCTTTCCCAAAGAGCTAACCCAGTTGTCCCAGGACAACCTGCCATCTTCCCTCATCCCCTCCTGGTCGTACCAGCACCTTTTCCCCTGTCCATCCTCACCTTCTATCCCAAACTCCTGTAACTTTATAAGATATTTTAACCTGGTAGCACTGTCCTTCCCAAACACTTCCCGGTCATTCTCACCCCTCCTTTCCTTCTGGATGAGCACAGCATCTTTGTAGGATACCTTTCTCCACAATCCTTTGGTATTTTGGGTGAGATTGCAATGATTGCCTGGGGAGCACCTCACATAGTTACTATTTCTTCTTTACATTTTTTAACGAGTCAAGAGGCCCAGAGCCTCCCACCCAGGCTCATCCCACCCGACCTCGCCACAGGCACTGACGCCCCTCAGCATCTCCAGGGCTCTCTGGGTTCCTCCTGAGTTTCCACAGCAACCCCCGGAAGGGCCCTGCTCGTGCCACCGTCCTTCCCAGACCAGCCTTCCAGAAAACCATCTACGTTAATGGGAATCTGAAGCTCAGCTGTGCAGTGGTCTACGTCAAAAACCCAAACCTCGACCGTGACTCTTTCGGAGCACTGTTTTCTTTGTAGAATGCCAGGATTGATGCTACCAGCACATTTTCTGGTTCTCAACAAAAAATGCTTCCCTCTTACCTGGAGCAGCACCTGATTTAGAGGCCACGGGTATTTTAAAGGCCTCATCTTTAAACATGTCCTTATTTTTCCCATTCTTATTGGGAATTCCAGGAACAATAAACATCCTAGAATGAAAGACTTTCCACGCCCATCCCAGCTGCTGCAGGTTTAAAGGCACCAAGGGGCGGGGGGACGGGACCACCCGGGACAGGACTGACAGGGCGGGAAGGAGGCACGGGGGCTTGGCGGGCTCCGCAGGGGGCTCGGCGGGCTCCGCAGGGGACTCAGGGGCTCCATGAGGGGCTCAGGGGCTCCGCGGGGGGCTCCGCGGGGGACTCAGGGGCTCCACAGGGGGCTCGGCAGGCTCCGCGGGGGTCTCGGGGGTCTCCGCGGGGGGTTCAGGGCTCCGCGGGGCCTGGGGCCACGGGGTGCAGGTGCTCGCCTCCCCCACGGAGGAAGGCGGCCCCGCCCATGCCCACTCACTTGAGGGCGCTGAGGTCGAACTCGTAGGCGTTGTCCCAGAAGAGCACCTTGCTGGGTAGTCCCTGTCGGCTCAGCGCTGCAGGGCACCAGGTGCAGCGCGGCCATGGTGGGCCAGATGACCCCGTCCTCCTTGAGCCACCGTCCCGGGCGAACAGGATGGACTCGATCATGAACTCAAACTGTGGAGACAGTGAAGACCGGCGTGAGAGCGCTGCTCACACACCCCAGGACCAGATGCTGTCACCACTGGCCTTGGGTTTTAACTGTTAAAGTAAATTTGGTTTGGGTTGCTCAGGATTCTCCCAGCGCAGGGGCAGCCTCACATGGCATCTGAGCAGGCCCCCTTCCCTGGACGCCTTCCTCTTCCTCCCTGGTCCCCTGGGCCCACCCAAGTCCACTACAGTGTGGGGAGGGGTCTCCTAAAGCACACGGGGGCTCCCCCCTCCCCGCTGTGGGAACGCCCGGGGCCCTTTGGCAGCTTCTCTGTGAGCTCGGGATGCCCACGACCTCGGTGTGGCACTCCTGGCTGCCCCCTCGCTAGGACGGTGCCAGCAACAGAGAGCGGCTCTGCAGGTGTGGGGCCCCCGCAGGGACCCGGGCCCAGCTCGGGAGGGCCACGCTGAGAGGGGAGGGCCATGCTGGGGAGGGCCACGCTGAGAGGGGAGGGCCACACTGAGTGGGGAGGGCCACGCTGGGGAGGGCCATGCTCAGAAGGCCACACTGAGTGGGGAAGGCCACACTGAGTGGGGAGGGCCACGCTGAGAGGGGAGGGCCATGCTGGGGAGGGCCACGCTGAGAGGGGAGGGCCACACTGAGTGGGGAGGGCCACGCTGGGGAGGGCCATGCTCAGAAGGCCACACTGAGTGGGGAGGGCCACGCTGAGAGGGGAGGGCCATGCTGGGGAGGGCCACGCTGGGGGGGCCACACTGGGGAGGGTCACACTGGGGAGGGCCACGCTCAGAGGGCCACACTGACAGGGGAGGGCCACACTGAGAGGGCCACGCTGAGTGGGGAGGGCCACACTGGGGAGGGCCATGCTCAGAAGGCCACACTTAGTGGGGAGGGCCACGCTCAGAGGGCCACACTGAGTGGGGAGGGCCACGCTGAGGAGGGCCACGCTCAGAAGGCCAGCACTTGGTATAAAGCTGTCGTCCCTTCTCACGATACAGACACAAAATAAAGTCAAATTTTGTGAGATTTTACACGTGTGTGTGTCCTTGCAATGGGACAATGGAGACAGTGTGAGCAGACATATGCAGCGTGTGTGTTCTCCCATTCTGCTGAGCACTGGCAGAATCCTGGGGCCCAAGTGGGCACAGCTGAGTGTCGGGCGCCGGCAGCTCTGCTGAATCGCAGAGATGACGAGGGCACCCTAGGAAACAGGTCCAAGAGCCCCGTGCCCTTCCCTCCGTGTTGCTACCCATGTCAGCCAACCCCCATGCACAGTGCACAGGACAGGCAGCTGGGCAGCCCGTGGCCCCTCACCCCTCAGTGAGCTAAGGGCGGGAGTGTCCGTGGATGGTGAGATACAATCAGTCGAGTTAGCTTTGTGTTCTGCTAAGAACAAAATAAGTACGCATGTACAAACAACGAAATAGAAACCGAGCAAATTTCAGAGGTTCCACATTCACTTTAAATGTTCTTATATTTGCATTTTAAGCTGGCATTGCACAATATAAAGATGAATGGTAAAACTCACATCAACCATTTACGGTTTTATTTTTTTTTTTACTTAGAACAGCATTAATTAGCAAATAAAAAGTACCATGACAAGTTGAGAGATGGCAGAAGAAAAGTCTAGAAAGTGCCTTTTCCCCACTTTCTGAGAGACTTTGCCCTTTCATTCTGCGATGAGCCCACCCCGTCTGCAGCTGCCTCTCCCCTGCAGGGCCGTGGTCTGGCGAAGAGGATGCCTGAGGGGGGGCCCTGGGGCTCATGGAGCTCCTGGAGGGCACCTCTCACAGGAGAGGACCCGGGGGGGGCCGCCAGGACGTGGGTCGGAAACAGCAGGGGTGTTGTTGCTTTCAGATAGCTTCAAACAGGGTTTTTAAAATTTGAAGTATATCATTCATACATGAGCATACAAGTGTATAGTGAAAGCTATGAACTTATAAAACAAAAACGCATAACTTCATCCAGGGCTCCCATGCATCACCCACACCACACCTTGCATTGTTGTGAAATATTTGTTACCTACTATGAAAGAGCATCATCAACATATTACTACTAACTATAGTCCATATTTTACTTTGGTGTATTTTCCTCCAACCCATCTAATTATTAACATCCTGTATCAAGCAGGTTTTATTATAGAAGTAATACATGTTCAGTGTGGAAATTTTAGAAAATGGAGAAAAGCACCAAAAAAATAAGAATCACTGATAAACCCAGGACCCAGAGAGAACCACTATTATTCTGGGATTTACCACCAAGTATTTCTTTTCAGGCATAGACACAAATGTACACACACAGGAAAAGTATATACGTGTAATTTTTATTTTTATTCTTTATCACCCTAGTATAAAAGTGACCTTCTTTGGTCTATGGTCTATGAATTTTATTAGCTCCATCACCCCAGAAATGTCATGCTGCCCCTTTGCAATCACCCCCCCCCCCCAGGGAAAGCACTCATCCATTCTTGGTCCCTAAACCTTCATCTTTTCAAGAATGTTATCTAAATGTAGCCTTTTGAGACGGAATTCTTTTATTCAGCAAGAGGCTCTGAGATCATCCAAGCTGTTTGCTTCTTTTTATTGCTGAGCAGTATTCCAGGGTGTGGCTGACTCCCAGCTCATTTATCCGTGCACACTGGGCTTGTTTCCAGTTTTGGCAATTACAAATAGAGCTGCTATAAACATTCATGTACAGGTAGCCACGTGAACATAAGCTTGAATTTCCCTGGGATAAACGCTCAGGAGTGGTGAGTGTGTGCATGACTTTATCAGAAACTGCCACGCGTTTCCCAGTGGCTGCATCATTCCATGATCCCATCAGCAATGAATGTTTTAGCTGCTCCTCACCCCTGCCAGCAGTTGGTCTTGACAGCAGTTCTGAAAACCTGAGCCATTCCAGTAGGCATGTGACAGTACCTCACTGTGGTTTTGAGCTGCATTGCCTGGTGGCTAACAATGCTGAGCATCCTTTCACGGGCTTATCTGCCACCTGGATATCCACTTGTGTTGAGAGCCTGTTTAACAATGAGCCAGTTTCCAGTGAGCTTGCTTGCTCTCTTCCTACTGAGTCTTGAGATTTCTTTGTATTTTCTGATAGTCCTTTATCAGATATGTGATCCCCCCCCACCAATCTTCACCTGTCTTTTTGTGATATTAACAGCATCTTTCACAAAGCAGACATTTCAGGGAAACGGACTTTGGCCCAGTGGTTAGGGCCTCTGTCTACCATATGGGAGGTCCGCGGTTCAAACCCCGGGCCTCCTTGACCCGTGTGGAGCTGGCCCATGCGCAGTGCTGATGCGCGCAAGGAGTGCCGTGCCACGCAAGGGTGTCCCCCACGTGGGGAAGCCCCACGCGCAAGGAGTGCGCCCATGAGGAAAGCCGCCCAGCGTGAAAGAAAGTGCAGCGTGCCGAGGAATGGCGCCGCCCACACTTCCCGTGCCGCTGACGACAACAGAAGCGGATAAAAGAAAACAAGACGCAGCAAATAGACACCAAGAACAGACAACCAGGGGAGGGGGGGAAATTAAATAAATAAATAAATCTTTAAAAAAAAAAAAAGCAGACATTTCAAATTTTAATGAAGTCCTATTTACCTACTGAGGGACGAAACGGGGTCCCTGTTATGGGACGAGCGGGGTCCCTGTTGCGGGATGAGTGGGGTCCCGTTGTGGGACGAGAGGGGTCCCTGGCGTGGGGAAGAAAGCCTCGTACGGCCGCTGAGGCTTCCCTTGGGGGCTCCGAAGGCGTGGAAGGCGCACGACCCAGGAAGAAGTCACGGAGACAGGCTGATGGCACAAGTCTGGTTTATTGCAGAAGGGGATGCAGATTTATAGGACTGGGGAGTGGTGTGGCGGGTTCTGATTGGCTAGGGCAAATGCTGTTTCCATATAAGGCAATGTTCTGGCATTGGGCTAGTGATTGGCCAGTAGAGTATGTGCTAACTCTTGATAGGCTGACACTGTTACTAAGCTGATAGGTGGTTGTAAGCTGTTGCTGGGCAAACAGCGTACTAAGAGATTAGGTTTAAGGGAGGGGGGAGGGGAAGTGAGAGCTGGGCTAGGCGGGAGATAGGAAGGGGGAGGGTGGTGCCGGCTAGCCGTTAGCAGCAAAGGCCTAGTCAGGCGTGGTCACCTTGTCTAGGCCCAGTGGGCAGAGGCGGTGTCACCTCTTGCCGCACTGTTTGCCACTGAGGCAAG
The DNA here is from genome assembly GCF_030445035.2 of Dasypus novemcinctus. NCBI lineage: Eukaryota > Metazoa > Chordata > Mammalia > Cingulata > Dasypodidae > Dasypus > Dasypus novemcinctus. The sequence continues at coordinate 105,205,791 of NC_080678.1, read as the reverse complement.
CCGGGTGCCCCTCCTCCCACACCTACTCTTTCCTTATGAACTGTGCTTTTGGAGTCATGTCTAAAAAATCTTTGCCTAGTCCTAGATAACGGAAATTTTCTTCTAAAATGGTATAGTTTTAACACTTTATACACATAGATGTATGAAATATTTTGAATTAATTTTTTATAAGGTATGAGGTTTATATTTGGATTTATTTTGCATATGGGTTGCCAATAGTGCCAATGTTATCTGTTGAATACCCTTTTGTACCTTTGTTAAAAAGCAACTAGTCATTATCTGCATGGACCAATCTCTCCATTCTGTTTATTGACTTACATGTATATCCCTTCACCAACAGTACACTTTCTTGATTACTGCTTTACATGAAGTTTAAAATCTATAGTGTAACTCCCCCAAGTTTATTCTTCTTTTAAGATATTGTATCAGCTATTTCTAGTTCCTTTACTTTCCACATACATTTTTGAATTAGCTTGTCTATATCCACAAAAAATTGCCCTGCTGGGATTTTGATGGGAATTGCATTATATCTATATCAGGAGTAATACATCTTCACTAGATTGAGATTCCCAATCCATTTACTTAAGTAGTCTGTGATTTTTTTCATTAGCACTTTTAGTTTCAGCATACAAAATGCATGTTTTGTTAGATTTTTTCTTCTTTAGGAGGTACCAGGGATTGAACCTGGGACCCTGTACATACGAAGCAGGCACTCAACCACTGAACTATACCTGCGCTGCTGTTCTGTTAGATTTATACTTACATATTATTTCCTTTTATTATATACACAATATAATATATACTACACATAACATATACAGATAAGACGATTTCTGTACATTACCCTTGCATTCTGTGACTGTGCTAAACTCAGGTATTAGTTCTTTGGGATTTTCTATACAGACAGTTGTGCTGCTGTCTGTGAATATGAAGCTTTCCTTCTTTGTTTCAATCTCCACTCCTTTCACTTACGATTTCCAGCACAAGGCTGAACAGGAGAGGAAGAGTGGCCTTCCTTGCCTTGTTCCCCATCTGTAGCAGTTTGATATTATTGATGAAGTCCAAAAAGAAATAATGGATTATGTTTGTAAACTGATCATTTCCTCTGGGCATATAAGATTATATTGGATTCAGAGGTCTACTTGATTAAGTAATTAGGTAAACCTCTGTGCAAGTAGGATGTTGAGTCCCCGCCCCTTGGTGGGTGAGGACTCACAGATAAAAGACAGGGCAAAGGACAAAGTTGGGGGACTTTTAATGTTGGGAGTTTTGATATTGGAATTTGATGCTCAAGTCTTAAGCTGGGGCCCCAAGGAAAGAGACAGGGCCATTTGCCTGATAGTCTACAGCTGACCTTGTGGAGAGAGGCAAAGCCTAGAGGGCCTCATAGTCTACAGCTGACCTTGTGGAGAAAACAGAGGAGCTGAGCCCAGAGGAACCCAGTAAGCCTGAACCCTGGCAGACATGAGCAGACATCTTGCTCCAACACGTGGCAATAGACTTTGGTGAGGGGAAGTAACTTATGCTTTATGGCCTGGTATCTATCTGTAAGCTCCAGCCCCAAATAAATACCCTTTATAAAAACCAACCAATTTCTGGTATTTTGCATCAGCACCCCTTTGGCTGACTAATACAGAATTTGGCACCACACCACACCATAGTGGAACACTTGTTACAGATTATGAGATGATATCATCAGGCTATTACCAGGTCCATAGCATACATTTAGCAGACTTTTTCCATACTCTCTTATTTTCAACACAGGACATCTTTGACATAGATGCATGAACATTACATTATTACTGTTAACCACAGTACATAGGTCACCCCAGCTGTATTTTTCCCACATTCCCAACACCCTGCAACAGTGATGTACATTTGCTCTAGCTCACAAAGGACACTCTTGCATCTGTACCATCAATCACAATTCTCATCCACCTCTTGGTATACTGTACTATTCAGTTCCTAGATTATTCTCTAGCATTCTGTCAACTGGCATTTACATACCTAGACTACCATTTTCAGCCACATCCCCATTTATAAACCAGCTGTTACTCACTATAATATATTACCACCCACTCTATACATTTCCACACTGTTACAGTAAAGTTAATTAAAACTTCTATACACATTAAACATCAGTAGACCATCTCAGTTCTCCTATTTCCTTTAAGAATCCACCATCTACCACCAGGTCTTAAAGATATTTTCCTACATTTTCTTCTAGAAGCTTTATGGTTCTTGCTTTTATATTTAGGTTTTTTTTTTTTCCTCATTTTCAGTTTTTGTATAAGGTGTGAGATAGGGTCCTCTTTCCTTCTTTTGGCTATGGATATCCAGTTCTCTCAGCACCATTTGTTGAATGGACTGTTCTCCATGAGCTGGGTGGGCCCACCCATTTTTGACAGGCTTGTAAAAAATCACTTGACCCTAGATGTGAGGGTCTGTTTCTGAACCAACAATTTGGTTCCACTGGTCTATGTGTCTTGTGTTTATGCCAATACCATGCTGTTTTTACCATTGTAGCTAGGTAATATGATTTAAAATCTGGAAGTAGGGGGGCTCTTTCATGGTCCCTAAAGGAACGGCAACAATCCCCCAAGTGCAACGGCAAGGACCAAGAAAGAAGGAAGGTCCAACAATGAGCCCTTGATGCTGGTGACTATGCTTGTAGGCCTGTGCACCTGAGATAAGAACGGGGCCTGGAGCTGCGGGGTGCCTGGGAGTTGCCTCCCAGAGACTCCTCTGGGAGCCTCTGTGTTGCTCAGGTGTGGCTGGTCTCAAGGCCAAGCTCGGCGTGTAGATGTGTTGCCTACCCCCCGCCAAGCATTGGACATGGCTCCCGGGGATGGGCCTCCCTGGTGCCAAGGGATTACTGCCAAGTGCCAGCTGATGATGTGGCTAGAAAATGACCTTGAATAAAGGGGTCAACTAGGACCAGCAGAATATCTCGGTCTGCATGTAATACTAGGAGTTAAAAATGCTTTTTGACCTGAATGGAAGGGGGAAATGGAAAGGACAAATGAGTTTATGTGGCTATGGGTCTCCAGAAGAGCTGGGAGGTTATCAGAGGGGTTGCCCTTGTGCACGCCTCAGCAGAGTCCCAGAGACAGATGGAGTGGATACAGCCCCCAGGTGTTGGTTCTTCTGGAGGCTGCAGAGACCCACAGGCACAGGATGGAGTTCAGTGCCATGTCAGTTGGCCCTACTTTGGAGTTAGTGTTTCTGTGTGGTAGAGCTGGACTCAGATGGAATCTTTGTTCACAAGCCTCTCCTGTTACTTTTACTGGAGCTGTGTTTGGTGCTGGGGTTTGGTGTGTGCCCAGGGGACCTAGATCTCTGGACTGACCGTGTGGTAGCCAGGCCCTGGGCCTCAACAGACTTGCAACTCCTAGACTCTGGTGTTTTGGACTTACCCCACTCAGCTTACATGGAGGTGGAGAGGGTCAACCACCACACCATGGAGCCAAGAGTGCCTACAACTGAAGGCAGGAGAGTTGCGTCCAGCATCCATGGGAATCTAGGCCCCCTCTTGATATAGATGTGGAGTGGACACAAACATTCTAGGGTCCAGAGGATGGAGGAATGGAGTGTGAATTGGAGTGGACTTACTGATGTTCTGTTCATGAACTATTGTGATTGGTAGTCGAAAAAGGTGTAGCATTGGTGTGGAGAGGGTGGCCATGGTGGCTGCTGGGGGTGGGGAGTGGAAGAGATGTGATGTGGGTGCATTTTTGGGGGTTGGAGTTGTCCTGGGTGGTGCTGCAGGGACAGTTGCTGGGCATTGTGTGTCTTCTCATGGTCCGCTGGGTGGACTGTGGGAGGGTGTGGGCTGTGGTGTGGGCCATTGGCCATGGGGTGCAGCGGTGCTCAGGGATGTGTTCGCCAGGTGCAGTGGGTGTCTCATTATGATGGAGGAGGTTGTTGTTGTGAGGAGGGGGGGTAAGGGGGGTATATGGGGACCTCATATATTTTTAATGTAACATTGGGGAAATAAAGACAAAAAAATCTGGAAGTGAGAGTACTTCAACTTCGTATTTCCTTTTTAAGATGTTTCTCACTATTCATGACCCTTTACTCTTCCAAATAAATTGGATAGTCTTGATTTCCATTTATTTAAAAAAATCCTGATGGAATTTTAATCAGGATTTCACTGAAGTTGTATATCAATTTGAGTAGAATTGGCATTGTAATATTTAGTCTTCCAATCTGTGAGCATGGAATGTTCTTCCAATTACTAAGGTCTTTTTAAATATCTTTTAACAATGAGTTGTAGTTTTCTGAATACAAGTGCTTTACATCATTGGTTAAGTTTATTCCTAAATATCTGGGTTTTATCTGTCAGATTTTATTTTCACCACTCTTTTGACACTTCAAGTTACTTTTATTGGTATAATCTTCATTTTCAGACTCTCTTCCAAGCCTCTCTCTTGTTTTTTCTTTTCGGGCTGTAGCACACCCTTTAGTATTTCCTGCAGATTTGGTCTCCTGGTTATAAATTCTCTCGGTTTCTGTTTATCTGTAAATAGTCTACATTCACCCTCATTTTTGAAAGACAGTCTTGCTGGATATAAGATTCTTGGCTGGCAGTTCTTCTCTTGCAGTATCTTAAATGTATCATACCACTATTGTCTTGTCTCCTTGGTTTCTGATGAGAAATTGGCGCTTAATCATATTGGGTATACCTTATATGTTATGCACTGCTTTTATCTTGCAGCTCTCAGAATTCTGTGTTTGGCATTTGACATTCTGATTAGTATGTGTCTCAGAGTTGGTCTATTCAGATTTATTTGGAAGGGAGTATGTTATGCTTCTTGGACATGGATATTCATGTCCTTCAACAGGGTTGGGAAATTTTCTACCATTATTTCTTCAAATATTCCTTCTGTCCCTTTTCCCTTCTCCTTCTGGGACACCCATGACACATATGTTTGCACGTCACTTACTGTCATTTAGCTCCCTAAGACCTTGTTCAATTTTTTCCATTCTTTTCTTCATTTATTCTTTTGTATGTTCACTTTTAAGGCCATTTCTTCAAGCTCACCAGTCCTTTCTTCTGCCTCCTTAAACTTATTATATGATTCCAGTGTATTTTTTTTTTTAATTTCTCTCCCCTTCCCCCCTCCAGCCCCAGTTGTCTGTTCTCTGTGTCTATTTGCTGCGTGTTCTTCTTTGTCCACTTCTGTTGTTGTCAGCGGCATGGAAATCTGTGTCTCTTTTTGTTGTGTCATCTTGCTGCACCAGCTCTCCGTGTGTGTGGCACCATCCTGAGTAGGCTGTACTTCCTTTTGCACTGGGCGGCTCTCCTTATGGGGCACACTCCTTGAGTGTGGGGCTCCCCTATGCGGGGGACACCCCTGCGTGGCATGACACTCCTTGTGTGCATCAGCACTGCGCATGGGCCAGCTGCACACAGGTCAAGGAGGCCCACAGTTTGAACCGCTGACCTCCCATGTGGTAGCGGACACCCTAACCACTGGTCCAAGTCCACTTCCCTACCAGTGTATTTTTAATTTCATTTATTGTACCTTTCATTCTCATATGATCTGATATTTTTCTATGTATGCTTTCAAATTCTTTTTTGTGCTCATCCAATGTCTTAATACCCTTAGTCTCTTTAGCATCTCATTGAATTTGTTAAGGAGATTTGTTTGAACATCTTTGATTAGTTGTCTCAACTCCTTAATGTCATCTGCAAGTATATCTTGTTCCTTTACCTGGGCCATAGCTTCCTGTTTCTTGGTGTAGACTGTCATTTTTTGTGGGTGTGTTGGCATCTGGTTTACTAGAGTATTTATTCTGGGCACAGTTTCTCTCTTTAATTTAGGGCTTTCTTGCCCTTTCTCCCTTGCTGGTTGTATAGTAGGAACAGAGGATGTAGTTGGTGCTGTAAGCTGTGGAGGCTCAGGCTGCTCTCATTGCCCAAGGGACCAATGAAGCCATCTCTCAACTTTTTCCTTTGCCCGGGGTAGGGACAGAGTCACAGCTGTGTGGAATAATCCAAGTCATGCAGGCCTAGACTGTTGTTGCCCAGAGAGACTGAATGAGGCTTCCTGCCCCTGTCTCCCCTGCCTGGGGTGGGGATGGAGCTGCAGGGGTGAGCAGCAATCTATGCAGTGTGGGTTCCAGATGACTGCAGTTGCCCCAGTAGACTTCCGATTTTCAGTCTGTGCCAGACAAAGGTACCTGCAGTTACCTGGATGGGCTGGTGCAGGTCCTGCAACTTCCTCCCTGACAAGAGGTAGGGCTGAAGCCTAGGCTAGGGCTGCAGGCTGGTCTGGGTGAAAGAAACTGGTCCCTACTGTCATTGTGATTTCTGTCAGCCAGGCTTCGCCTCAAGCTAGGGACAGAGTCACTGTGGCAGCTACCAGCCTCTTTCTGACTTGAACAGGTCCAAGCTTTAGCTGCTCTTGTGGTTATACTTTAGCCTGCTGAACTTAATAATCAGTATCTGATTATTAGTCTCTTCCTCCCCCATTTTTGGGAAGTGGAGCTTCTATTTCGAGTCACAGAATAGCTCCCAAGTTAACTTGTGCCACAAGTGGAGGATGGGCTCTGCTCACGAATCTTCTCTGCAGATGGGCAGTCTCCTCCTTCCAGTCCTTCAGAGATGTTGCAGGATGTTCTTCTGGTCTCCTGGAGGCCCCCAAACAGGTGCTTTAGGTAGCTCTGGGTGGTTACTAACTGCCTGCAGGACAAGCTGCTCCTTACTCTGCTGTCATCTTGCTGGATGTTGGATTCCTTTTTTATTTTTTTCTCTTAATACCCATTTGGAGTTTATTTTAGCATACAGTGTAAAGAAGGATCTAACTAATTACTCCAAAATAATCATTGTTTCGACACCACTTTTGAAGGATTATACATCTTTTCCTCCTGTCTGGAAATCTCTCCTCCTCACTCATTAAATGCAAATGTCTGAGGGTTTATTTCTAGATTTTCTGTTCTGCCTCACTGTCTGATTTAGTACTGCATGTTGGCAGTGGAGCAGGAAGAAGAGCCAGGAAGGACTTGGGGACCTGTGAGGAGAGCAGATGGAGGGAATGCTGAAGAGTGGGGGTGCTCCCGGAGAAGGGGAGCAGGTCCAGGGGAAGGACGTGGGGAGAGGAAACTGCCCACTGCCACCTCAGGGATCCTGCTCTCAGCATGCAAACGCAGCAAAGAAGCCTGATACTGCCCCAGCAGGTCCCTGCTCCCAGGAGCCCAGATCACATCTTGTCCTCCTGCCCCCTGCATATTCCCCTGCTCTGCCGCCTCAACTCCACTCACCCTTCACACAGCTACCTGCCCAATGCCCCAGGTAAGCCACCTCCCTGCAGGACCTCTGCCCTGTGCAGTGTCAGGACCAGAGAAGAACTCTCCACCTGCATGCCTAACACATATCACAAACAACCTGCTTAAGACGGAACGCTTGACATCCAGCCACCCCACAGCTCACCATCCTGCTCCCTTTCTCTCACACCTAGACCCAGTCCACCAGCAAATCCTCCCCAGACCTGGCCCTTCCTCTGCTTTGCCCCAGACTACACCACCATCTCATCTCACCTTCACTCCAACCTGCCTGGTCTCCCTGGCTCCCTCATCATACTCCGAATCATCCTTCTCAACAGTCCACCAAATCACCTGCCAAGGGCTTTCCACCTACCTGAAACGAAACCAGAGGCCCCGACCCAGCCCACGAGCCCACAGATGAACCCCCACAAACAGCCGCGTCCCCAGGCCTCTGCACGTGCTGTTGTGACCCCAGGTTGGGTCCTCTGACCTGCACTGGCGAGAGCCACAGGCCTCCCTCCACCCCGCGACTGCTTTCCCTCTTTCTCAGCCGAGCACTACACTGTTAGTTAGCAGGCCTGCTGACCAGCTGCTTGACTGCTCTAGAATGTGAGTGCCAGGGAGGCAGGGCCTGTCCCTGTTTTTTTCATGGCTATGCCCAGCAGAATAATGTCTAGCATACACTAAGTGCTCAAAAACCACCTGGAAAACAAATGAATGAAAAGTCAATCTACCCAGCTACCTAAGCCAGTTCCCCGACCCCCAGGCTCACATCCCCTTCCCCTGGGCCACTCCCCCAGGCCAGCCCCAGGATGTCTCCCTCTAAGGAGACTGAGTGGCCTGGCCCTGCCCACCCATGCCCACTGGCATCCAGGTCCTCCCAACATAATCCGATCATATACTCCATCATCTAAGTCCTGGAGGGCTTCTTGGCTGCATGCCAGGCAAGTGCCAAGTCCCGGGGACATAGCACTCCCCACGGGTTGCCCCTTGCCCACCTCGCCAAACACCCTCCTTCCCCCCACCCAGCCCAGGAACAGGCCTGTCCCTCTGCAGCCAGGCTCACTGCCTGCCTAATGGACCCCGTCCCCACTGCCAGCTCCAGGGGTGCCCAACAGGTAATTCTGGAGGGGACACGGCGTGCCCACTGACACCAGCCTTTTGCTCCCCTGCTGTCCTGGGAGCCCACAGTATCACCAATCAACCTAGGCCCATCATGGGCACTTTGTCTTGAAACAGAACTTCAACATGGCTGAAGGTCCACTGTCATTTGCTACCATTTCCCCCATCTTAACAATCTACTAGAAGCTATCTGCTCAATATGTAAATGGGCTCTCTGCTGGAAACAGCTGCCCTGTTCCTCTCACCTTCATCCAGATATTAACTTTCTGGACTTCAGATGAGGGTGTTTCACTAAAAACCTCATGTCCCAAGACGCCAAGCCGAGGAGAGGTTACAGACGGAGCTCACAGGGGCACACAAACATCTGTATGGGCAGAGCCCGGCCACTGTCCGCATCCATGCGGGGTAAAGAAACACTCAAAGGAGGGCCAAGCCATAAAGCTGGCCTCACAAACGGTGGTCTAGGCTTTCTAGGAGGAGAGGTGCCCAGACTGTGGGGAGGACAAAGCCTGCTTCGCTCAGAAACAGCCTGCGCAGGCACACCCAGGAATGACATTCAGGGTTTCTCAAAGGAAAACTATTTTACATAAATCACTCATGAAAAAGTCACCTCAACTCTGATTTAGATTTCCCATAAAGGCACTTTTTTCCACTCAGTTAAAAATTCAAGACACTAAATGCAGTGTTCACACAAGAAATTCACTACATTTCATCTTAGGAAAAAAAATAAAGTTAGTAATGATTTGTGAAGATCTCTGAGATACTCATGTTTAGAAACCAAGTGAAATCCAGCCCTCTACGGGCTCCTTACACCACCTCCACAGCCCCCCACACTCCTCCCCCCACCCCGGGCCCTTCCCCCCAGCCCTTCTCCCCCCACCTTGGCCCCCACCCCGCGCGCCCCCCAGGCCCTTACCAGCAGGCAGGTGCCCATCCACTCTGACACCAGCACGTCCACCTTCTCGAGCAGCACCACATCCTCCACCTTCTGCTGGAACACGGTGATGGTGTCGGCGAAGCCGTTCTGCACGACCAGCCGCCCCGTGTGCTGGGCCATCTCGCTGGCCTCCACGGCGTACACCTGCACGCGGGCAGAGGCACCCTCAGCCAGGCAGCGACCCCAGCTGCGACCCGGGCCTGCGTCAACTCAGGCAGCAGCACCAGAACAAGCACCTACGACACCTGGAAACCAGGAAAGATGTGGGCGGGGACAGCTCCTGGGAAGGCTCGTGCCATGGGAGCCACCTCTCCTCCCTCCTTCCCCCACAGTAGGAAGTCCACCTGACCCACGGCCTAATCGCCTCAGCCCGCCTGCCGGGGCTGCGTGAGGCTGGGGCCTGCTGGGAGCTTCCTGCCTGGGGGTGGCACCCCATCCAGCCACGCCAGAAAAGAGGTCGGGGGCCAGCGTGCTCCATGGAGTGTGGAGGCGGTCAGCACTCTGGGGCCTGGACGTGCTGACGCACAGCAGGGCAACTCCCACCCAGAGCCGGCGCCTGTGCCCTGTATTTAGCTGAAATAAACGTCTCATAGAGAACATCCCATCGTGGCCACCAGCCGGTCTGCTGCACGGATGCACAACTCCAAGGGTCCCAACAGGGAAGCACCAAGCTCAGAACCTTCCGAGGCAGCGCTCTGGCCCCTGCCCGCCCCGCTCCTACTCACTGCTTTTGGCTCTGTGTGATGTGCACAGAAGAGGTTGATAATCCCAGTGCCGCAGCCAACGTCCAAGATCACTTTATCTTTCAGGGATTCTTTACTCTGCAGGATAACGTTGCACTATTTAGTTGTGTGCAGCTGGTCTGCCAACATTTCCAAGTGAAGTTTCTAGAGAAAATGAGACATTTAGAATTATTGCCATTTGTCTAGAATGAAAGAGGTCCCACAACTTAACAAGAAAATCAACCCAATTTAAAAATGGGCAAAAGACTTGAACAGACAGTTTTCCGAAGAGGAGATACAAATAGCCAAAAGGCACATTGAAAGATGCTCAACATCACTAACTAAGAGGGAAATGCAGATCAAAACTAAAATGAAATGTCATTTCACGCCTTATAGAACAGCCATGACAAAGACAGAAAACTACAAGTGCTGGAGAGGCTGTGGAGAAAGGGGAATACCCCTTCACTGCAGGAGGGAATGCAGAAGGGTGACGCCTCTGCAGAGGACAGATTACTGCTCCTCAAGAAGCTGAAAACAGAACTGCTGTGTGATCCAGCAGTCCTGCTACTATGAATATATTCAGAAGAACTGGAGTCAGGGACGCAAACAGACATTTGCACACTGATGTTCATAGCAGCATCATTCCCAAGAGCTAAAAGACGGAAACAACCGAAGTGTCCAGTGAATGGATATACAAGATGTGGTGAACACACACGATGGAACATTGTTCAGCGGTAAGAAGAAATGAACCGGGGAAACACATGACAACATGGAAGAACCTTGAGGATATTATGTTGAGTGAAACAGGCCAGATACAAAAGGACGAATATTGCACAGTCACACTGCTATGAACTGAGTATGAGAAAACTTAGGGAGTTAAACAATAGTGTACAGGTTACTAGGAGACAGAGCACCGGTTGAGAAGGGGTAGCTGATTCTGGATAGAGTGTTTCATAAGGTTGACTGTAAATACGTGGGAATGGATGGAGTTGATGGCAGCACATTATGATGTTTATAAACGTGACTGTGGCTGAAAGGGGTAGTGTAGGGAGATTGTTTATTGAAAGACAGCTAGAGGATACTCTAGGTACTATATACCATAGTGATTTAGGTGGGGGATGAGGGTTATGGTTAATAATAAAAATACAAGAATATTCCTCTATTATATGGTGTTAAGAATATGGTAATACATGGAAAAATACAACTAATGTAACTTATAGCCTATAGTTAACAGCAATAATGTAATATTTTTGTAGCAAATGCTAAGAAGGTAAGGTATTAATGCTAAATGTAAAAAGAAAAAGAGTACGGGATTTAGTTTTAGGAGATGAATATGATCAAGCATTTTTTTCCCTTCATTAACAAGGAGATCCTGGTCATGTCATTTAGCAAATCTGTGCTCATTCGTGTGTCTTTCTGAATGTTGGATAAACAAATGAGTTTATTTTTAGAATTAAATAAGATAAATGTACCTGGACAGAATTTTCTAAAGTAATGTTACCATAATGTGTTAAGCTGTCTTTTTTCTGCTATTTTATTTTTTGAAGTTGAAATAAAGTTTATTACATTTAAAAAAACTATTATAGATTTTAGTAGGATTAAAGGGTATGGAACAGGGCTGCCAGAGGCGCAAGGAGGATGACTCCATGGGAAAGCGAGGAAGCTGTCTTGGGGGAATTTAAGTCAAGGAGTAGTTTGCTTTGTATTAAAGACAAAACAAAACAAAAAAAACAGATGGAAAAATACATCAGCAAAAAATAGAAATAAAAACAAAAATACATCAAGAGACATTAGGGAAAGTGGCCAGCGAGGAGCGAGGCAGAAGCTTCGGGACTCCCCGCAGCGTCTCCCTGTGCCGCCCAGAGCCTGGGACAGGCGTGGACGGGTGGGGGGGGCGGGCGACACCCTCCTGGCCACGTCCCCACCGTGTCCCCGCTCATGGCCGAGCCCCCAGAGTCCGCACACCCGGGCGGGAGGCCCCTTCTCACACAGGAACTTCCCGTTTGCTCGCGGGGCTGATAGACTAGTACAGGTCGGGGGTAGGCTAAGTAGGGGGTACCCCATGCTGCGGGGATGCGCGAGGCCCCAGCCACGCCCCAGGGAGGGGGCATCTAGGACAGGAGGACGAGCGCGCTGGGCCAGCGCTGCCCCTCCCCGGGAGGACACCAGCCTTCCGCCAAGGCCCAGGGGAGGTCAGAGCTGCCGCCGAAGCTGCCCAGGCTCCAGCGCCGCGCACGGCACCCCCGCCCTTCCCCCCCCCCCCACGCAGTGCAGCGCACGGCACGCCCACCCTTCCCCTTCCAGCGCAGTGTTCAGCACCCCGCCTTCCCGCCAGCACAGCGCACAGCACCCCTGCCCTTCCCCCCCACCCCACGCAGTGCAGCACACGGCACGCCCACCCTTCCCCTTCCAGCGCAGTGTTCAGCACCCCGCCTTCCCGCCAGCACAGCGCACAGCACCCCCGCCCTTCCCCCCCACCCCACGCAGTGCAGCGCACGGCACGCCCACCCTTCCCCTTCCAGCGCAGTGTTCAGCACCCCGCCTTCCCGCCAGCACAGCGCACAGCACCCCCGCCCTTCCCCCCACCCCACGCAGTGCAGCGCAAGGCACGCCCACCCTTCCCCCCACTTCCCTTCCCAGCGCAGTGCTTGGCACCCCCCACCATCCCCCCGGCAGAGCACACAGCACCCCCGCCCTTCCCCCCCCCAGCCCTGCTCTCTGGCACCACTCCTGCCCCCTCCCCCCCAGCACCCCTGGCCCAGTCCCCACTCCCCAGCACTCCAGCTGCGGAAGCGCAGCAGGCAGGGGTATCGCTCTGAGGGCAGGACAAACCAGCAGGTGGGAACAGAGCCAGGGCAGGTCACTCTGATCTGGACAGAGCCTTTAGTACTTGAAATACAGTATAATGTTTAACAGGCATAAAGGGAAAAAAGTAGGAGCTGAAAGAGGAGAGGAAAAAATGTACAGAGTGAGTTTGGGGCCAAGAGGGAGGACCGAACCCCTCCCCCCCAGAGCTGCGGGCAGAGGCCCATCCTGCGCCTGGCTAGCTCTGGTCAGACACCTCGCCGGCCACTTCTGCTGCAGACCTGCAGGGAAGCTCGGTGCCCGCTCCTGCGCAGGCCTGGAGGCTCAGACTCATGGCCTGGGTCCTCCTGCATCTGCCCAGGTCTGGGCTTGCCGCCCAGCTGAGGATCCTGAGGGCTCCAGGCCTGCACGGCCCAGTGAGGCAAGCCTGAGGGTCCAGGGCAGCTGAGATGAGCATGACGGTGATGGAGGCGCCCTCGGGCCACGCAGAAGGCTGGGCAGGAACCACAGCTGCTGGGAATGAGGAGGAGGAAAGCAATCCTGGAAAGATGTGGCTGGGGGGACGAACAGCTGGTGTTCCCGAGGTGGAGAGGCCAGCAAATCGCACAAAAAGTTTATTCAGAGAAGGAAAAGCCAGCTCTCCATAAAGGAAGGGTGTACCTTCCAGAAAACAATGCGTAACCAAACACACAGAACTTACTATCTTTGTTAAGTCACTGTTTTTCAAGGATGAAAAAAAGATTCCTCAGGCTCATGCAGGAAGCCCCTTTTAAGGGACAGAGGAGATCAGCTGGTGCTCATACTTCCCCATAGCACCTGAAGGCCAAAATGCCGAGGAAAACAAAGTAATCCAGGAATATCTTCCTAGTTACATTGTCACTGAACATGAAATAACTAGAAATATAAGTCTAAATCAAACTTCTGGAGATGATAATGATGTCTCTATGGGATTAACAACAGATTAGACATTGTACGATAAAAGATCAGTGGACTTGAAAACATGCTATCCAAAATGAAAGAGAGAAAAATAAAAAAATTAGAGCATTAGTGAGCTGTGGGGCAAGGGGAACCTCAAGTGCCTAATACATGTATAACTGGAATCCACAAAGGAAAGAAAAGTAGAGAAATGTTTGATAAAATAAGGGCTGAAATTTTTCCCAATCTGATTAAAACTACAAAAGAAAGTTAACAAATCCCAAGCATAAGAAACATGACCAAAAAAAAAAAAAAAAAACCAAAGTACATTAAAAAAAAATAGCTCAAACATGCAATGAAGAGAAATCCTTAAAAAAGCCTGAAAAAGGAGACAGATTAACACAGAGACACAGAGAAATTAAGGGCAGCACATTTCTGGTCCTAAATCATGCAAGCCAGGAGATCACAGAACAGTATCTCTAAAGTAATGAAATGGGGAAAAACTGTCAAGCTAGAATTCTATAACCAGCAAAAACATTTTTCAAAAACAAAGATTAAATACTTTTCAAGCAAACTGAAATGGAAAGAATTCATCACGAGCAAGTTGGGCACTACAAGAAATGTTAAAGGAAATCCTTTACAGAAAAAAATAAAGGAAAAGAAAGACACCAGATGGAGATTTGGATCCACATGAAGTGGTAAAGAACCAGAGAGGTGACTCCTGAGGAAACGGACTTTGTCTTGTTACTTCAACTTCTTTAAAAGGAAACTGTCTAAAGAAAACAGAACAACATACATGCTTATGAGTCTAAAAATGTCTGACAGTAATGGAACACAAGTTAGAAGGCAGAACAAGTTAAAGATGTAGACTCCAGTCTTCCAGCAAACACCAAGCAAGCAGAACAGAGTTATAGTTCATAACCAACAAAGGATACAAAAGCAAGACACAATTATCCTGCCTACAAGAAACCTACTTTTTTTTATCCCCCCTTGCAGCTTTTTGCGTGCTGACTGCTCTGTGTCCGTTCACTGCGCGCTCTTCTGTGTTTTCGCTTGTCTCCCTTTCTGTTGCGTCACCTTGCTGAGGTGGTGCTTGGGGGCGGGACGGCACCCCGTGGCACCCAAGCCAGCGGCTCTCCACAGCGTGCGGGCGAGCCTGCCTTCAGGAGGAGACTCCGGGATGCGAACCCAGGGCCTCCCCAACTGACTGAGCCATAGCCACTTCCCAAACCTACTTTTATTAAGCCACAACTAGGTAAAAGCAAGAGGTTGAAAAAAGGCATACCATGTTAATACCAATCAAAAGAAAGCTGAAGTAGCTACATTAATTCCAGACGAAGCACATTTCAGTGCGAAGAGAATTCCCAGGGATAAAGACGGTCATTTCAAAATGATAGAGAGATCATCAAAAGGATATAACTCTGAATATGTTTGCACCTAATATCAGAGTTTCAAAATATACAAAGCAAAAACTGGTAGAAGTGCAGAGAGAAACACACAAATACATGATTATAGTAGAGATTTTGACAGCCTCCCCTCAATAATTGACAGGAATAGACCAAAAATTAGTAAGGCTAGAGAAGGCTTGAACAACACTATTGATCAACTTAATTTAACTGATATACAGAGAACAATTTGCCCAACCATTTACAATGGTAATAATAAACAAAATATTTAACAATACGTTTAGCAAGAAATGTAGGGGGCCTGAATAGCCAGACACATTATAAAAAGGAAAAGCAAACCCTCTTCTCCAGACTTTAGAGCATATTACCCAGCTATAGTGGTAAAAAGTCTGATACTGGCATAAAGACAAACATATAGACCAATGGAGCCAAATTTATGGTTCAGACACAGACCCTCACATGGTCAAGTGATTTCTGACTAGCCTGTCAAACACACAGAACTCGCATAGAACAGTCCATTCAACAAATGGTGCTGAAAGAACTGGATATCCACAGCCAAAGAAGGAAAGAGGACCCCTATCTCACACCTTATCCAAAAATTAATTCAAAATGGATAAAAAAGCCTAAAAACAAAAGGAAGAACTATAACTTCTAGAAGAAATTGTAGGAAAATATCTGTACACCCTGGTGGTAGATGGTGGATTTTTAAAGGAGACGAGAACTGAGATGGACTACTGACATTTAACGTATGTAGAAGCTTTAATTACCTTTACTGTAAAAGTGTAGAAATGTATGGAATGAATGGTAACACACAGTGAGTAACTGCTAGTTTATATATGGGGATGTGACTGAAAATGGTAGTCAAGGTATGTAAATGCCAATTGACAGAATGCTAGAGAATAATCTAGGAACTGAATAGCACAGTAAACCAAGAGGTGGATGAGAACTGTGGTTGATGGTACAGATGCAAGAGTGTCCTTTGTGAGCTAGAGCAGATGTACATCACTGTTGCAGGGTGTTGGGAATGTGGAGGAGCATGGGAAAAATACAGCTAAAGTGACCTATGGACTATGGTTAGGAGTGGTAATATAATATTCTTGCATCTATGCAAAAGATGTACTGTGTTGATACTGAGGCAGTATGGAAAATGTGAGCCAAATGTACACTATGGACGTGGTAACAATCAGATGATATTATCTTATCTGTAGCAAATGTTCCACCACACTGCGGTATGTTGATGGAAGGGTGTTGTTTGGGAATTCTGCACATTTGCATGATTGTTTTATAAGCTTGCAACTTCTGTCATAAAAAACATAATTAAAAAATAATAGGGTGGGTTGGGGGGGAAAAAGAAATATGGGGAAATGACATAAAAGAATATTTAAAAATGTACAAAAGGTGAAAAAATATATAAAAGATAATCAAAGCTCACTTAAAGATGGAAATAAAAATGGTAAGTACCATGTTCACCTTTAATTAAGATTGGAGATCTTTTTTTACACTGATTATTTATGGTAGGGAAATAAGCAATCTCATACATAATTGATAAGTCTATAATTGGTGAATCTTTCTGAAGGGCAAATTCACATTACCTACGAAAAGAAAAAGAAAAAAAATATATATATATATGTATACACCCTCTAATTTACCCTATGAAAATTCTAACCAAAATTTAACAAGATTTATATACAGATGATTTTCACTTCAACATTCTGTGTCATAATAAAAGATATTAATCGCTGTTCATCAGTATGGTTCTTATAAAATCAAGCATAACACTGTGCAGATATTACAAAGTATAGGTGCTGATATGGAAGAAACATCAAAATAATACATCTACAAGAAAAGACCAAAGTGAAAATCAGTGTGTGTGAGCTATTCCTTTTGTACAAATTTTTAAAAAATAAACAGATGTAGCTTATAAGCATAAACCTCGTTAAATGGTAGCTATCTTTGGAGTCAGAGCCTGGTAGAGCAAGGACTTTTCATACTTTTCATTATCTACCTTAACTTAAGGAGCTGAAAGTTATAACCATGTACATGCACAGTAATTTTTCTCTTTTAACATTTTACATTTTGAAATATGACATACATGAAAAGTACCTTAGAAAGTTCCTGTAGCATTTTTCAACTACAATTATATTGGAAATACCTGTATACCCAACACCAGAACACTGCCAACACCCCCAAACCTCCCACAACCCTCCTTCCTGATCACAGACCCCTCCCCACTAAAGAACCACTATCGTGATTTTTATGGGAACCACTGCCTTGCTTTCCTTTATAGTTTTATCACCTATGTATACATCCATAAACTTTTAACTTTACCTTCTGAAACATTATATAATTGAATCAAATACTACATATTCTTTAATGTCTTGCATCTTTCACTCTGCATTATGTTTTTAGGTTCATCCTGAAGTATTTGTTTTTACGTAGTTTAAAAAATGTCAACAGGGATATTACCCTAATACCAAAGCCAAACAAAGACACCACAAGAAGGGGTGGTGGATTTTGTCGAAAGCATTTTTGTTTTGTTTTTCCCCTTTGCTCTATTACTTTGGTATATTATGTTGACTAGTTTTCTTATGCTGACCTAACCCTGCACTCATTCTTGGTCATGGTGTACAACCTTTTAATACACTGTTGGATTTGGTTTGCTAGTATTCTATTTGAAATTTTGCATCCTTGATAATAAGGGATGTTGGTCTGTTGTTTTCTTCTCTTATTCAGAAAACTAGAAAAGAAAAGGAAATTAATTCTCAACATTATAAAGGGCATTTATTAAAAATGCACAGCTAACAACAAACTCAAGGATGAAAGACTGGACGCTTTCCTCCTAAGATCAGGAACACAATGAGGATGCCTGTCCTCACCATTTCTATTCAACACTGTACCAGAGTGTGGCAGTTTGAGATTACTTATGAATGTTTATAAACTGGTCTGTTCCTCTGGCCTGATACCCTCTGACCGTACTAGATTCAGCTGAGATGCCTTTGATTAAATTATGTTAAGATTAGGACTTTGATTCAATCACTTCATTAGGGCAACTCAGTTTGAGTCCCCCCCCCCCTTTGTTGGCTATCTAAATGTTCACTCAATCAAGGAGACACAGGAAATAGATACACAGAGTAAGAGAGACAGTTCTACAGATACAGAAGAGGCCCTGGGAAGACAGATGCACCCTATGCCAGCCCACAGCTGAGATGAGAAGATGCTGGGCCCACAGAGCCTTAAGAGGGAAGAGGAAGGCTGAGCCCTCGCAGACATCGCCCGCCATCTTGCTTCAACACGTGGCAACAGAGTTTGGTGAGGACGTAACTTGGACGTGGACTCTTTAGAGCCTGGTAACCGTAAGCTTCCACCCCAAGTAAATACCCTTTATAAAAACCAACAGATTTTTGGTACTTTGCATTAGCACCACTTTGGATGACTAAAACACTGAGGTTCTAGTCAGGGTAATTAGGCAAGGAAAAAAAATAAAATGCAGATTTCCAGAGTGGAAAGGAAGAAGTAAGTTATACTCATCAGCCGACGACATAATTGTGTATACAGAAAATCCTAAAGAACCCACTAAAAACTATTAAAGCTAATAAACAAGCATTAACAAGGCTACAAAATACAAAAATCAATTGCAGGGAAGTGGATGTAGCTCAAATGACATCTACCATCTGGGCGGTCCAGGGTTCAACACCTGGGGCCTCCTGGTGAAGGCAAGCTGGCCCCCACGGAGTGCTGGCCTGCACAGTGAGCTGGCCCAAGCAGAGTGCTAGCCCGTGCAGGAGTGCCGCCCCGCGCAGCAAGCTGGCCTTAGCAGAGAGCTGGAGCAGCAAGATGACGCAACAAAATGAGACACAGACTGACAAAAAGAGACACAGCAGACCAGGGAGCTGAGGGGGCACAAGAAATTAAGCACCTCTCCCCCATTCTCGAAGGTCCCAGGATCAGTTCCCAGTGCTGCCTAAAGAGAAGACAAGCAGACACAGAAGTACACAGAGTGAATGGACAGAGAGATCAGACAATGAGGTGGTGGGGGAGAGTGGGAATAAATAAATCTTTAAAAAAAAAATCAATTGCAGGGAGTGGATGTGGCTCAAGCAGTTGAGCGCCCACCTACTACATGGGAGGTCCTGGGTTCGGTTCCCAGTGCCTCCTGAAAAAAGAGAAACAAACAACAAGTAAAACAAGTGAAAATACCAACTCAAGAAAGCCAATGTGGCTCAGTGGTTGAGCACCAGCTTTCCACATATTAGTCCCGGGTTCAATCCCTAGCCTGGATGCCTCAAAAAAAAAAAAATCAATTACAAGGTTCATGTTCACCAAGATGGTGAGTGAGAGGCTCCAAGGTTCCATCCCCTCACAGAATCTTTGAAAACTAGCAGAACCATATTTCTCAGAGCTCTGGAAAACAGTTTTCACAGTCACTGCAACAAAGGCTTGCAGTAACTCGGTGAATGCCTCATCAAGAAAAATGCACTTTAAAAGAATAGAAAACCTCCCAGCACCACTGCTGGCCCTTCCTCCACCCCGTCCCCAGCTTGGTGCACAGCCAGCATGTGCTCTCACTGCAGGACTCTGGTGCAAGTTTCAGAGGGAACAGTGTAATCCTGCTACAGTGGCATGCATGCATGTCTGTACCTGTCTACCTGGTGGCTAACTAAAGAAGTCTCCGATCTGGTGTGCCAGAACCTGCCCTGCAGGCCAAAGCACAAATTGTAACAGCCTGGGGCAAAGAACTACCAGCTTTAAGACATGGAACAGAGCTCCCCAGACTAGAAGAAAGGCTAGTTCACAGGGAGAAGAGGGGACACTCAGATCCATGTAAACAGGAGAATTCCTAAGGCCATGAGCACATGCCCAGGACAAGACAAATGCTCAGAAAAACACTGAGGAGGACCCCAACTTAAAGAACTTTGAGCTGTTCTTAAGTTTCATTCTTAGGAAAGCTAAGCTCTGAAGGGGTCCATCAGTCAACATAGCTCCAATCAGCAAGGAATGTTAAAGAAAGGTGTTTTTTTGTTTATTTGTTTTTGTTAGTTCCTGACTTCATGAAAATCTGTTGTATTACCAGCTAGCTATAAATTTAAGGAACAGACATCTCAGATACAAAATTCCAGAGTTATCACATGAAAATTTTAAAATGTCCAATGTATAAGGAAAGATTACAAGGCATAAAAAGAAACTAGAAATGATGGCCAAACTAAATGAGCAAGAAAAAAATATCAAAAACCATCAATTAAGAACAGACTTTCCAAATACCAGATAAAGACTTTTAAAAATGGTTTTAAATATTCTTAAAGAGCTAAAGGAAAACACACATAAAGAACCAAAGGATATCAGGGAAACCATTTATGAGCAAAATGAAAATTTCAAAAGAGAAGTTATAGAAGGAACAAAACACAAAAACTGGAATTGAAGATCACAATGACTGAAATAAAAAATTACCTATAGGGGTTTAACAGCATATTGGAGCTGGCAGAAAAAATAATCAGAAGATGATGATAAGACAACTGAAATTATTCAGAATGAGAAGCAGAAAGAAAAAAAGAATGAAATTTAAAAGTGAACAAAGCTAAAAGACCTGTGGGATGCCATCAATCATATGAATAGAGCATTTTGGGAATCCAAGAAGGAGAAAAAGGAGCAGAAAGGATATCTGAAAGCAAAACGACTGAAAACTTCCCAAATTTTAAAAAAGACATGAAAATACATATCAAAGCAACCCCATGAACCACAATCAGGATAAACTCAAGGAGATCTACACCAAAATAAAGTATAATCGAACTGTAAAATGCCAAAGACAGAGAGAGAATCTGAGAATTGCAAGTAGAAGCAATACATTATATACAAGGCAGCCCAAATAAAATTAAGTGGTGATTTTTCATCTGAAACCATGGAGGCAAGAAGGCAGTGGGACAATACATTCAAAATGATAAGACAAAAAATTGTCAAGAATTCTATAACCAATGAAACTATCTTTCAGAAACAAGGGAGCGATTAAGACATTTCCAGATAAACAAACCTGAAGAAGTTCAACACCACTAAACCTACTCAATAAGCAAAGCTAAAATGAGGTCTTCAGAATGAAAGGAATGAACAGATAGAATGAACATGCATAAAGAAAAAAAGAACTCTTGTGAAGCCACTAAAAGGGTAATTATGAACACCAGTACTAATGTAATTTTGGATTATAACTCCACTTTTTACTTCTGACAGGAATAAAATGCAAATGCATAAAAATAATGCTAAACCTATGCTTCGATTCATACCAAGTACAAAGATATCATTTATATCCCCATTCCCCACCCTAAAGACATTACACTTACTGCAGCCGAATGACAGGGGAGCAGATGTCTTCCTCCCTGTCAGAAGCTTCAACAGAAGAGAGAGGGTGGTCAGAGGGCTTCTCTTCAGTAAATTTTGCCAGCAGAGCCTTTTTTGAATCTCAGCTCTGGCCAGACCAGAGCTGGAAAGCAGAGGTTGAAAGAAACATCTCTGTGGAAAGGTGCACTGATGAGTTCCATCTACTGGCCAACCAGGAAAGTGCAAGGAGAAAAACTGCTTTTAGGTCTCTCTTTAGTCCCCAGGGATAAAGTCTGTGCCCTATTAGTGAGTCCCTGGCCCAATCTTGAGAACTTAAGTTGGGCAATTTTAAAGATTTAGAATACAATGAACTATAAAATCAAAGAATAGCTATGGAAAGAAAAAAAAAACAACACTAGGCAAGAGAGAGAAATTGGCCACCAGAATAAACTAACCAAGATATTCAGATGCCTAGACATGAGCAAAAAATTACAAGCCATACTAGAAAACAGGAAGAGATAGCCTAGCCAAAGGAAGAAACCAACTATCCTGACAATATACAGGATTTAAGACAACTAGTGAATGATAATCACACAAATCTCCTAAATCAATTCAAAGAATTAAAGGAAAATATAACTAAAGAAATAAAGGATATTAAGAAGGGACTGGGTGAGCATAAAGGAAAATCTGAGTGGAGCGGGTGGTGTAGCTCAGTAGTTGAATGCTTGGGTTCAATCCCCGGTACATACTAAAAAATAAAAATAAAAAAAGAAGAAAAATTTGAAAGTCTGCAAAGAAAAGTAACAGAGCTTATGGGAATGAAAGACATGATAGATGAGATTAAAAACACATTGAAAGCATATAACAGCAGAATTGAATTGCTTGAAGACAGAATATCCGAACTAGAAAAGAGAGGAGATCAGAAATAGAAAAGAATAGAGGTGGACTTGGCCCAGTGGTTAGGTAGTCCGTCTACCACATGGGAGGTCCGCGGTTCAAACCCCGGGCCTCCTTGACCCATGTAGAGCTGGCCCATGCGCAGTGCTGATGCGTACAAGGAGTGCCCTGCCATGCAGGGGTGACCCTGCGTAGGGGAGCCCCACACGCAAGGAGCGCGCCCCATAAGGAAAGCTGCCCAGCATGAAAGAAAGTGCAGCCTGCCCAGGAATGGTGCCACACACAACAGAAAACTGACACAACAAGATGACACAACAAAAAGAAACAGAGATTTCTGTGCTGCTGACAACAACAGAAGCGGACAAAGAAGACACAGCAAATAGATACAGAGAACAGACAACCAGGGTGGGGAAAGGGGAGAGAAATAAATAGATAAATCTTAAAAAAAAAAATGGACAGAAGAAGGGAAAGTTGATAAATATATAGAGATTAAACAACACACTCTTAAATAATCAGCGGGTGTATTAGTCAGCCAAAAGGAGTGCTGATGCAAAGTATCAGAAATCTGTTGGCTTTTATACAGGGTCTTTATTTGAGGCAGAAGCATACAGTCACAAGGCCCTAAAGAGTCCGACTCAAGGTACCATAAGAGGTACTTTCTCACCCAAAGTCTATTACCATGTGATGAAGCAAGATGGTGGGTGATGTCTGCGACGGTTCAGCTTCTTACTCTTAAGGCTTTGTGGTCCCAGCTACTTCCAGTCTCAGCTATAGGCTGGCATAAGGCTCGTCTCTCTTCCTGGGACTTGTTTCTTTCCAGGCTCAGTTGCTCTGTTCTCCTCACAGGGTCAGCTGTAAACTATCAGATTCATCTCTTCTGGGGCTGTAGGATCCTTTGTGTATCTTCTCTGTGTATCTAATTCTGTGTTCTTGATTGAGCATCCATTTATATAGCCCACCAAGCGATTGGGGACCCAAACCTGCATGCCCTAATCTTAACATAATTTAATCAAAGTCATCTCAGGTGAATCTAATACAATCAGAGGGTATTACCTTATAAACATTATATCTCTTTCTGAAATTCATAAATAATATCAAATTACTAGAGTGGGTCAAAGAAGAAATTGCAAAAGCATCAATAAATACCTTGAGATGAATGAAAACGAGAACACAGCGTATCAGAACCTATGGGACTCTGCAAAGGCAGTGCTGAAAGGGAAATTTACAGCCCTCAAGGCTTACATTTAAAAAGAAGCTAAAATTGAAGATCTGACTGCACGCCTGGAGGAATTAGAAAAGAAAAGCAAACTAATCCCAAACCAAGCCAAAGGAAAGAAATATTAAAGATCAGAGCAGAAAAAAATGAAACCGAGAACAAAAAAACAATAGAATCGACAAAATCAAAAGTTGGTTCTTTGAGGAAAAAAAAAAATCAGCAAATGCTTAGCTAGATTGAAAAATAAAGAGAGAGAGAAGACACAAATAAATGAAATCAGAAATGAGAGGGAAGACATTACCACTGACCCTGCAGAAGTAACAGAGGTCGTAAGAGAGTGCTGTGAACAACTGTATGCCAAAAGCTAGGCAATGTAGAGGAGACGGACAAATTCCTAGAAACACACAAACAACCTACACTGACCCTAGAAAAAACAGAAGACCTCAAAAAACAAATCACAAGTGAAGAGACTGAAACAGTCACCAAAAACCTCCTAAATATGAAAAGTTCAGGACCAGATGGCCTCACAGGTAAATTTCACCAATCACCAAAGACAATCTTGGCAGCGGACTTGGCCCAGTAGTTAGGGTGTCCATCTACCACATGGGAGGTCCACGGTTCAAACCCCGGGCCTCCCTGACCCGTGTGCAGCTGGCCCATGCGCAGTGCTGATGCGCACAAGGAGTGCTGGGCCACACGGGTGTATGCCCCGCATAGGGGAGCCCCAAGCGCAAGGAACGCACCCCAGAAGGAGAGCTGCCCAGCGCGAAAAAAAGTGCAGCCTGCCCAGAAATGGTGCCGCACACACGGAGAGCTGACATAACAAGATGACGCAGCAAAAGGAAACACAGATTCCCATGCTGCTGACAACAACAGAAGCGGATAAAGAAGATGCAGCAAATAGACACAGAAAACAGACAACGGGGGGGGGGGGGAAGGGAGAGAAATAAATACTTAAATAAAAAAAAAAACAAAGACAATCTCGGGAAGCAGATTTGGCTCAACTGATACAGCATCTGCCTACCACATAGGAGGTCCAGGGGTCAAACCCAGGGCCTCCTGACCTGTGTGGTGAGCTGGCCCACAAGCAGTGCTGATGGACTCAAGGAATGCTGTGCCATACAGGGGTGTCCCCGGGTAGGAGAGCCCATTGCGCAAGGATTGCGCCCCATAAGGAGAGCCACCCTGCGCAAAAAAAGCGCAGCCCACTCAGGAGTGACACCGCACACATGGAGAGCTAACGCAGTTAGATGAACCAACAACAAAAAAAAGAGACGAAGTTTCCCAGTGTCACTGACAAGAATACAAGTGGGCACAGAACACACAGCAAATGGACACAAAGAGCAGCTAAGTGGGGAAGAAGGGGAGAGATAAATAAATAAATAAATAAATAAATAAATAAATAAATAAATTTTTTGAAAAAAGACAATCTAATGCCAATCTTGCTAAGCTCTTTGAAAAAACTAAACAGGAAAGAATGCTACCAAGCTCATTCTATGAAGTCAAAATCACCCTAATACCAAAACTAGATAAAAATACTATGAAAAAATAAATTTACAGACCAGTATCTCTAATGAATATAGATACAAAAATCCTCAACAAAATACTTGCAAACCAAATCTAAAAGTACATTAAAAGAATTATACATCACAATGAAGTGGATTTTATCCCAGGTATGCAAGGGTGGTTCAACACAAGAAAGTTAATTAGTGCAATAAAACCACATTAATAATTGAAGAAGAAAAATCACATGATCCTCTTGATTGGTGCAGAAAATGCATTTGACAAAATGCATCCTTTCTTGATTTAAAAAAAAAAAACAAAACAAAACTCCAAAAGACAGGAATAGAAGGAAGCTTTCTCAATATGGTAAAGTGCATACATGAAAAACCTATAGCTAGCATAGTACTCAATGGTGAAAGACTGAGATCAAGAATAAGACAAGATGCCCACTGTCACCAGTTGCTCAATATTGTATTAAAAGTTCTAGCTAGAGCAATTAGGCTAGATAAAGAAATAAAAGGCAGCCAAATAGTAAAGGAAGAAGTAAAACTTCCATTATTCGCTGATGATATGACCCTGTATCTAGAAAATCCTGAAAATTCCACAACAAAGCTACTAAAACTAACAAGCAAGTTCAGCTACATGGTGGGGTATAAGACTAATCCACAAAAGTCAAGAGCAATCCTATACACTACTAATAAACAATCTGAGGAGGATATCAGAAGAAAACATACAATAGTGACTGAAAGAATCAAATATTTAGGAATAAACTTAATCAAGGATACAAAGGACCTGTATTCAGAAAACTACAAAACATTGCTAGAAAAAACCAAAGACTTAAATGGAAGAATAGTCAGTGCTAAATAAAGTGAAGATGTCAATTTACAGATTCAACACAATTCCAATCAAAATCCCAACCGCCTTTTTTGCAGAAATGGAAAAATCAATTATCAAATGTATTTTGATGGGTAAGGGGCCCCAAATAGCCAAAATATCTTTAAAAAGAAACACTTATTTGGTTACTTTGTGACTTTAAAGCATATTACTTAGCTACAGTGGTAAAAACTGCTTGGTACTGAAATACAGACAGACCAATAGAGCCGAACTGAGAACTCGAAATAGACCCTCACATCTACAGTCAAGTGATTTCTGACAAGACTGTCAGGCCCTCCCAGCTGGGCTAAAACAGTCTATTCAATAAATGGTGCTGGGAGAACTGGACAGCCATATCCCAAAGAAAGAAAGAGAACCCCCATCTCACACCTGATCTAAAAATTAACTCAAAATGGATCAAAGACCTAAATATAAAAGTAACAACCATAAAAACTCCTGGAAGAAAATGTAGGAAAGCATCTTCAAAATCTTGTGGTAGGTGGTAGTTTCTTAAACCTTACACCCAAAGCATGAGCAACAAAAGAAAAAACAGATAAATGGGACCTCCTCAAAATTAAACACTTCTGTACCACAAAAGACTTTGCCAAAAGGGTGAAAAGGCAGCAGACTCAATGGGAGAAATATTTGGAAATCACAGTATAATATCCATGATATATAAAAAGATAAGAGATACTAAAACTCAACAATAAAAAGAAAGAGGACCAGATTAAAAAATGGGCAAAAGATCTGCATAGACATTTGTCCAAAGAAGAAATATAAATGACAAAAAAAAAAACACACGAAAAAATGTTCAACATTTCTAGTGATTAGGGAAATGCAAATCAAAGCCACAATGAGACATCATTTCAAACTTATAAGAATGGCCACTATTAAAATGAGAGAGAACTATAAGTGTTGGATAGGATGTGGAGAGATAGGAACACTTAGTCACTGTTGGTGGGAATGTAGAATGGTCCAGATACTGTGGAGGACTGTTTGTCAGTTCCTGAAGAAGTTGAATATAGACTTGCCATGTGACCCTGCAGTACCACTACTGGGTATATACCCAGAAGAACTGAGAGCAGTGAGACAGACAGACATCTGCACACCAATGGTCATAGTGGCATTCTTCACGACTGCCAAAATATGGAAACAATCCAGGTGTCCATCAACTGATGAATGGATAATCAAATTGTGGTATATACACAGAGTGGAACATTATGCATCTGTAAGAAGAAATGAAGTCATGAAGCATATGACAACATGGATGAACCTGGAGGGCATTATGTTGAGTGAAGCAAGCCAGACACAAAAGGACAAATAATGTATGATTGCACTACTATAAACTAAACATACTGTGTAAACTCATGGAGTTAATAATTAGAATATAGGTCACCAGAAAATAGAGTGACAATAGAAAATGGAAAATCTGAGGGTTAACTAGTACAGAACTGGTAAAAAGGTTGTTTATAAGTCTCTGGAAATGAATAGAAATGGTGAAAGTACATCATTGTCTTTTTAACTAGCAGGGCTTTGGTTAAAAAGGAAAGTCTAAGGACATGTATATTACTAAAGGGAAAGCTGAAAAATGTAACATGGGGATGTACAGCAGAGTAAAACCTCATGTGAAATATGAAAATGGGCAATATTGCATATAAGACTGTTCACACAAAATATAAATACAAATAAACTAGAGAGAAGGAAACAGAATAGCAGCTTGTATAGCAGGGGAAGCACAGAGAGGGTAGGAGGCAATGAGATTTTTTTTGTTTTTATTTATTATTATAGGAAGCAACTGCTGATGGTACAAACTTTCCTTTTGGGATGAAAACGTTTTGGAGCTAGATAGTGGTGATGATTGTACAACACTGTGAATGTACTGAATGCCCCTAAACTGTCCACTTTTAAATGGTTAATTTTATGATATTTGAATTACACCTCAATAATGAAAAGTTTCAAATACTGTCAATAGGGGTTATTGTCTGGGTCATAGGGTTATGGGCTGTGATAGTTTGAATTTTGTGAACCCCCAAAAAAGATCATGTTTTTGAACTAATCCATTCTGGTGAGTATGAGACCCTTTGGACTGGACTACATCAGTGAGACCTGACGCAGGTTGAGTCTCCACCCTTCTGCTGGATCTTGTACGAAACAGAAACACAGAGACATGCAGGAAAAGGGAGCACAATCATTTTTCATCCTGTCCTGTGAGAGAGAAGACTGCAGGAAAACAGAGAAGCCCTGAGAGGCTGGGAGAGGTCCCGGGGTCTGGAGCCAGCAGCGCAGAGGCTGGGAACGAAGCACCCGAGGGGTTAGCCCATGCAGCACCTCAAGGGGGTGAGCCATACGCCTCAGAGCTTACCACCAAACTCAGGAAGAAGACACAGCAGCCAGACTGAGGGGGCCTGGAAAGAGCGACGCCCCGTGCCTGTCGCCACAGCTGAGCTCCAGGGAACGGCAGGTTCTGGAGGGGAGGCAGGCGCCTGGGGAGACCAGCAGCCGTCGTGCTTCACCACGTGGGGACACACCAGGTCGACAGTAGCTGACTGGTCGGAAAGCACCTCTGACGGTGTCTCTACTTGGACACTGCACGGCCTCAGAACTGGAAGCTTTTACCCCAAATAAATCCCCTTTATAAAAGCCAACATATTTCTGGTACTTTGCATCGGTAGCCCTGTGGCAAACTGACATGGACCTTTCTCCACTGAAAAAAAAAAACTAAAACTCATTGTTTAAAGATACTATTAATTTACATAACTTTTTATATTTTATTTTTAAAGTAAAATTTATTATTTTTTAACACTGAGAAAGGCTCATAATCCTATTGCTTAAATAATATGTCTAAATCAGGGGCTGGAAAACTACACACAGCTCATGGGTCAAATCTAATCCACCACCTACTTTTGCTTAGGCTGCAAGTTAAGCGTGGTTTTTATATTTTTAAGTGTTTAAAAAAATAATAGTATTTTGTGACACATGAAAATTATAAGAAATTCAACTTTCAGCACCCATAATCAAGGTTCTCCCAGAACACAGCCACGCTCCTTTGTTTACAGGTATTGCAGCCTCTTCTGCAGTGACGAGAAGGGGCAGGGACGCACGGCCCACTAAGCGGAGGAGAAAGGCTGTGGCCCTGCTCCAAGCAGTAAGCAGAGGAAGCCCACGGAACAGGGCAGGAAAGCAGTACCAGAGCTCTGTAGCTGCCCAAGCACTCTCCGTCCTGCCAGGTGTCCTCAGGCCCGAGCTCCTGCAGGGGCCCCGCATGGTTGGCCGGGACGTACCCACGGCAGCCCGCACGCTCGCCCCACCACCAGTCGGCTGTGGTCTGTCTCAGGATAAGGATTTTCTCTCCTCTCAGAAAACTCAGCTGGAGAAAATTCAGTAGAAATAACAGCAATTAGTGATAAATTTCCCATTACTGGTACTCAAACCATGGCAATTTCAAAAATTAGTCAGTGGGTAATGACAGCAACTGACAATTTAGAAAATTATACCAGGGTTCAGAGCTTTTTTGTGGAGCATTTACCTGAAAGAAAAGCACAGCTTATTTGATATTTTTTTTAAAAATTAAAGATTCAGCTTTTTCAACACGGCTTAGGGCAGAATTTCTGAACAAGCTCTTCACTGTAACTTAGGAAGAAAAGCTATAAGTAGATATTTTCACTTTATAGCCTTACTCTTTAACTGGAATAGGTTTTAAATAAGGTTTCCAAGCGGAAACTGGAACAGATGATGTTCCCCCACCCTGCTGATGGTTCCCATGCTTGGGATCAATTCGTTAGGCAGTGAAGAGAGTACACCTTTATTTAATTTTGGTATGACTTCTGGTTCAGATGCCCATATAGGCGAAATCTGCATCTAACTGAGCCCCCTAACGTTGCAAGCCCTAAGGGGCCTCCAAGGAGCACAGCCTCCTCATATGCGGCACACACAGCTACCTGCGTTTCATCAGTAGCAGAATAGTCTGCAATGGCCACGAACTCCTCCGGCTGCACAGCCTCCTGGAAGCTTCCTTCTTCACTGAGCTCAACTGGTTCTTCTCTTTCCTGCTTAAAGTCAAGAAAAGCACTTGTAAAGGACCCTGTAGTGTCGGGGGCACGTGCTCCAGCGTTCTTCCCATCCGAGGGCAGATCTTGGGGGTAGGGTGGGCCAGCACCCCAGGCAGGCAGGCTGCAGGGCAGCAGGCACGTGGAAGGTGGGTGTGATGGTGGAAGCCCCTGCATCCGTGGGGTCTGGGCAACCTCAGCTCACACCCATGACGACCCGGAACCCAGAAGGAGCCCGACGCTTGGGGCTCTGCCGAGGCCCCACCCCCACTTTATCTTCACAATAAGGCTGCCTGGAAGGCATCCACTGGAAGGGGAGACCGCCAAACCATACACTCCATAACCAGAACATTCCAGTGCCCAGAGTATACTTTTTAAACAAATTTTCCTAAACAGCCATTTTCATTTTAGAAAATGTGTGAAAACACAAAAGTACAAAAAAGATAATTAAAGCTATCTGTAACTGACCAGGAATAATCACTGTCAGCATGTTGCTATTCTTTCAGGCTTTTTAAAAATGTAGACAGAGTATGCATATAGTTTAAGTTGGATGACACAGTTCTGCCTAGTGGCCTGTCACTAAATTCCACACATTTTTCCTTATGATTAAACATACTTTTAAACACCACAATTTTTAATACCTACGGAGTATTCCATTCTTTGAATTATCATAAATTGTCCAATCTCCTTGTGGTGGACATATAGTG
Organism: Dasypus novemcinctus; assembly: GCF_030445035.2. Taxonomy (NCBI): domain Eukaryota; kingdom Metazoa; phylum Chordata; class Mammalia; order Cingulata; family Dasypodidae; genus Dasypus; species Dasypus novemcinctus. The sequence goes on along the minus strand of NC_080678.1, from coordinate 105,175,070 downwards.
TTTCCAGTTTTTACTATTACACATTCATTATGTTAAGATGAACTTTCTTAATCAAAGTCATGCTTCTGCACTCCAGACAATTTTCCAGGACTGACGAACCAATGCAACACAATGACTCTGAACCTTGCTGGCACATGCCCCCAGGAAGGCTGAGCCTCATGCTGCCCAGCCATGTGCAGGCACGGCCCATTCCTGGCACAAACGGACACTGCCAAGCACTTTCCAGGCTGCCAATCTGATGGGTAAAAATTACTTCCTTTGTTACTTCTATTTGCCTTTTTTTTGGATCACCAGTGAGGGCAACCATGACTTTAAGAACTTACTGAGTTATTTTTTTTTTCTGCTAACTGCCTTTCGGAATCCTTTGTACTTGTCCTAGTAAGGTAAAAGGATTTGCTTTATTTTTTTAAGATTTATTTTATTCCCCCCTCATTGTTTGCACTTGCTATCTGCTCTCTGTGTCTGCTCATCTTCTCTTTAGGAGGCACCAGGAACTGAACCTGGGACCTCCCACGTGGAAGAGAGGTGCCCAGTCCATTCCGGCTTTGCTGCCTCTCGTGTTTCCTCTTTGTGTCTCCTTTGTTGCATCATCCTGTTGTATCAGCTTGTCATGCCAGCCTGTCACACCAGCTCGCTTTCTTGCTCGTCTTCTCCAGGAGGCCTGGGAACCGAACCCGGGACCTACCATGTGTCAGGAGGGAGCTCAATCACTTGAGCTACATCTGCTTCCCAGGACTTGCTTTAGAGCAGGGTCTCTTCTTTAGCTGGGCCTCCACCCTCGTCTGCTCCACCCACCTCACCATCCTTCACCCCTCGCCATCTGGTACATTTTCATCCTTCCGTACTTTCCTCAAGCTCATGCCATATACATATACACTCTCATTATAACACACACACATGGGTTGCTGTTTTATCTTTCAGCACTGCTTTTTTAAAAAGTATATCACAGATCCTTTTATGCATCTTGCTTTTCTTACTCACCCAATACCTTGTGAAAAACTCCCCAACTGTGAGAACTCTAATTGTTTTCAAAGGCTACATAATATTCCATGGTATGAATTCAGCTTGGCTGCTCAGGCACCCTCTGTTGATATCTTTCTCTTGGTATACAGTTTTCTATCATCACATACAATGCTGTAATAAGTATGTGTACATATATACCCATGCACGGTGGCATTTTATTTCTATGGGATAAATTGCCATGGCTGAAGGATAACATGTCAGATTCTTTTCATGGAAGTTATTAACACTTCACATTACACCAACAATTTACAAAGCACCTTCTGCCTGAATACTTGGCAGCAGCAGCGTTTTCACTGTTTTTAATTTCTGTAAGAATGATAGGTATGAAGTGGTACCTCACAGTTACTTAATACCAATTTCTTAAATATGAGGTTTTCACATTTATTGGCCATTTGGATCTGTTCTACTGTGAATTCCAAATTTATTTATCTTCCCAATTGCTCTAGTCACTTTTTTCTTTTCAGATTAGAACCCTTTATAAAATATGAACCTTATTTGTCATCTTGATGCAAACATTTTTGCAAATCTACTGTTTTTCTAGTTATTTTGTTTGGAGTCAATGACCTCAAAGGCAAATCAACACAAATTATCTAAACTGAAACACAAAAAGAAAAAAGAATGAGAACAGAACCTGAGACATATAACAAACTAACTGATGTGTAAGTGGAGGCTTACCAAGAGAGGAGCAAGAATGATGCAGAAGAAGTAACTGAAGAAATGAGGGAAAATGTTCTGAAATTAGTGAAAAACATAAACTCACAGATTGAAGAAACTTGACTAAACACAAGAAGGATGAATACAATAAATAAATTTAAATAAATTTAAACCTATTGGTTTAAGTATCTCTATGTAAATTATTTACTTATCCATTTGTTTAAATATTTTCTATTTATTTATTTTTAGTACTTAAATAAATATTAAAAATAAGTAGAAAACATTCATGCTACACTATTATCCATGTAGTGCAGCAGTGCTCCAAAATGTATTCACCAAGTGCGAAGAGGGTACCACAGTGATGAGGGAGGTTGTTGGTGTGGGAGGAGTGGGGTTGGGGGGTGGGGGATATATGGGAACCTCTTATGTTTTTAATGTAACATTTTTTTTGTTATGTATATATCTTCAAAAAAATAAAATTTACAAAAATGATGGGGTGGGGGGGTGGGGAGTGGGTTATATGGGAACCTCATGATTTTTTATGTTTTTTAATGTAGCATTCTTTGTGATCCATGAATTTTTAAAAGTGTAAAATAAATAAATAAATGAATAGAAAACATTGATCTAGCTAATGGGTGGAAAAAGAGAACACAACATTTGGGAGAACAACAGTAAGAATGATAGCTGATTGTAAATAAAAAACAATGGAAGCCAGAAGACAAGGACATTTAAAGAGTTAAAAGAAAAAAAACTGCAAACCTAAAATTCCACACCAAGCAAAAATATTCTTAAAAAATGTAGACAAAACACATTTCCATTCAAACAAAACTTGACAATCTGAGGCAAGGAGAAACACACTACTAAACACTAGAATGAGTTATTTAGTTTAAATAGAAAAGGTCCTACATGGAAAACCAGGACTGCAGGATCAATGGGAAAACATCAGAAAAGGTAAGTGAGGAACTAGAGAAGATTATCTTCTTACTTCTTAAAAAAGACTTTCAATAATATAAAGCAACAACAATTTATTATGGAGTTTGTAACACAGAATTAAAATATGTTACAATAGCACAAAAGCAGGGGCCAGTAAACGGAAGACTCCAAGATTTTTAAATTATGAGGTGGTTTAAAAAGTACTGGATAAGTTAAGGACACATATCACAATTTTGTGGATAACCACTAAAAGAATAATATAAAAAGATATAGCAGAACAAGTCAATAGATGAGACAAAGTGGAATTAGAGAAAGTGTTTTATTAATCCAAAAGAAGGCATGAATGGAAAAGGTACAAGGAAGAAATGTGACTAACAGAAAACAAGCAGCAAGATGACAGACATCATTAAATGCGTAATTACATAAAATGTTAATGGACTAAAACTCCAATTAAAAAACAAAGGTTGGCTGATGAGGGGGAAAAAATATAATAGGCTCTTATCAAGAGGAACACTTTACACGTAAGGACTTAGGTTGAAAATACACATTTATGCATGCCATCCAAACCCTACCTATAAGAAGCTGACACAGCCGTATTAATATCAAAGCAGACTTCAAAGCAAGGGGTATGATCACATATAAAGAGGAAATTTCACTGAACTTAGTCAGTTAATCTAGAAAACAAAAACAATCCTAACAGTATGTATCCAATAACTGAGTTTCATAATATGTGAAGCAAGTCACACAGATGTAAGATGGCAGAGCAGGGAGTTTTACAGATTGCCCTTATACTAGAAAAACGAGAGGTGGGAAGAGAGATCAGCATCAACTAGGTGGTGACCCTGGAACCAGAATGGACGTGAGAACAACTACGGGGGGCCGAGGAGGCGAGGACCTGCCAGAACTTCAGCTTCTGTGAGTGAGTGAGGGGATGAAGTGATGACCCGCCCCCAGTCTTCAGCCCTGTGTCCAGTGCCAGCAGCAGCTGGTGGGCCAAGGTGGGCAGAGGAAGCCTCCTCTGAAGCAGGACTGACGGTCAGGTCTGTCGAGGAACCCTGAGCGACCAGTGCAGAACATGGCCTGTTTCATTCCTTTGGGCAGCAGTGGCTTCTAAGCTCCCATCAAAATCCACCAGGACATGAAGACCCAGTGACCTCTTATTTTTTCCCTTTGTGGGGGCAATGGACTTCGTTTTTCTTTCTCAAGCTTCCTCTTTTTTGTGCTTTTGGGTCTGGCATGCCCCTGAGGGATCAACAGCAACACTGGTCTAGGTTTTGGCCTTGAGGGCAGCAGTGTCCTTTCCATTAAACAGAGCAAAGGCTTGGAGAGGCAGTGCAGCTTCTTCCTTTTCTTTATTTTTCCCTAGGGATTGAGTGCAGGTGTTCTGGCTGTGGTATTTTTTTTCTGTTTCTTTCTCCCTCCTTCTCGCTACCTTTCCTCCTTCCTTTCCTTTCCTTTTTCCTGTTGTTCTTGGTCTGGCAGACTGAAGACTGCAGGTAGAAGACTTCCAGAATCACCATAGTATATTCTCAGAATGCCCAGTTCTCCACAAAAAAATACCAGACATACAAGGAGACAGGCCCAGGCATAGGAAAAAATGAATTCAACAGCAAATAATCTAGAGGAAGTTAAATATCTGGAATTACGAATATAAGATCTCAGAAAAACTCTCTTAAATAGGATCATTGAACTAAAGGAATGTGTGGACAAAGAACTAAATGAAATCAGGAAAACAATATATGAATAAAATGATCATTTCAATAATGAGATTGAAATAAAAGACAAAATGCAGATTCTAGAATTGAAAGGTAAAACAACTGAAACGAAAAATTCAAAAAAGGTGTTCAATAGCAGATTGGTGACAAAAGAAAGGATAGCAAATTTGAAGATAAAACAACTGGAATTGCCCAGGTAAGAAGCAGAGTGAAAAAGAATTTTTTAAAAAGTGAAGAGTCTGAGAAACCCATGGGACATTAACAGGCATGCTAAAATAAGCATCATAGGAGTCCCAGAAGGAAAAGAGATAAAGGGCAAGAAAAAATATTTGAATAAAGAATGGCTGAATAGTTCCCAATTCTGATGAAAGATACAAATGTACAAATTCAAGATGCTGAACAAACGCCAAGCAGAATGAACCTAAAGAGGTTTATATACCAAGACACATTATAAACAGCTGTCAAATGTCAAGGATACAGACTCTTAAAAACAGCAAGAAAGAAGAAATACATCACATATAAGGGATCTTCATAAGATAAACACTGAATTTTTCAATAAAAACCATGGAGGCCAGAGGGTAGTGGGAGGACTTCTGAAAATGATCAGTGAACAGGCAGAAAATCGTTCTGGGCTCCGGAGCCCGAGGAGTGCTGTGCAGCATCCAGGGAAGCCGGAGGGACCACTCGGCCGCAGTTGCGGGCGCCCAGCCCCACCCCTGTGCCTGCCAGGTCAGCCCCTGCTGAGCTTGCTGCTGGGGACCCGGAGGGCTGCAGAAGTCTTCCCCCCAAGAACAGAGGGGGCAAGCCCAGGACTGATCCAGATTTTGGCTGGCAATTTTGGAAGCTGGGTCCCACTCTTTTCGCCCGTCATGGAGAGGTATGACCACACACTGTTTCAACCCCACAGGGGCAGAGCAGACAGAGCTCTAGAAACACCCTCCCTGTGGGGAATAGGTTGCTGAAGAGCACCACCTGCTGAGCAGGCCAGGAAATTGCACCTTCCATAAGCCGACAAGAAGGCTTTTGGCCAAAGAGCACCATCTGCTGGGAAGACCAGGAAAGCATAGCCTTGAGGAGCCCACTGGAACTGGTCTGGTGCCTGGCCCTGTTTTGGCTGGGAAATACTAATGAACCAAGTGTCAAAGAAGAGACTTAACACAAAGCCAACCAACAACAAAACTCTAGACAAGAAACAGAAACTGACCTTCAGAGTAAGCTCATGAAGATAATCAGACATCAGCAAAAAATTACAAGCCATACTAAACAGGAAGATAAGGCCAAAGGAACAAATTAAAAATCCTGAAACAAATTTAAATCCCTAAAGACACAGGATTTAAGACAACTAATCAATGATGTTCACACAAATCTCCTAAATCAATTTAAGGAGATGAAGGAAAATATAACTAAAGAAATAAGGATATTAAGACAACTGGTGGGAGAGAGAAGAATGGGTGTAACATGGGGCATTTCGGGGGCATGGAATTGTTCTGCATGACATTGCAATGACAGATAAAAGCCATTATGCATCTTGTCAGAACCCGTGGAATTGTGCAATACAGAATGTAAAACATAATGTGAACTGCAGACCATGCCTGATACCAGTGCTTCTATATGTGTTCATCAATAGTGGCAAATGTACCACACTGATGAAAGACATTGTGGGTGGGGTGGGCTGGGGGAGGGGTGGGGGAGTCCCCTTTATTTTCAATGTAACATTGATGTGATCTGAAGCTCCTTTAAAAATAAAGGAGGAAGAAAAAAAGATGACGACACTGGGTGAGCATAAAGAAGAATTGGAAGGTACACAGAGAAAAAATAACATCTTATGGGAATGAAAGGCACAATAGAAGGGATTAAAAATACTCTAGAGACATACAACAGCAGATTTGACCAGGCAAAAGAAAGAGTCAGTGAACTGGAAGATAGGATATTTGAAATCTCAGAAAGAAAAACAAATAGAAGAATGGAAAAAACTGAGCAGGGTCTCAGGAAATTGAATGACAGCACAACACATAGAAACATACGTTTCATGGGAGTCCCAGAAGGAGAAGAGAAGAAAAAAGAGGTAGAAAGAATATCTGAGGAAAAAGTGGCTGAAAATTTCTCAACTCTTATGAAAGACATTAATATACATGTCCAAGAGCACAATGTACTCCAAAATAAATCCTAACAGACCTACTCCAAGACACATACTAAACAGAATGCCAAAGACAGAGAATCCTGAAACCAGCTAGAGAAAGGTGATGTGTCACATACAAAGGGACAGTAGTAATACGATTAAATGCCAATTTCTCAGCAGAAACCACAGAGGTGAGAAGGCAGTGGTATGATATATGCACAGTACTGAAAGAAAAAACTGTATAATCAATCTTTCGTGATGTATCTGATGGACCCCTTTCTCATTTCCATTTCTATTTTTTAACTATTTTTGTGGTTACCCTGGGGTTTGTATTATATAACTTACTAATCTGAAAAAAATACCAATTCAGATTCAATAGCATACTCATTTTCTGTTCCCCTCTCTCTTTTTCTCTCTTTATGTTGCTTTTCTCCCACTTTACCACTTTATATTTTGCATGTCTGATATCAGGAAAAATACCTTTTTAAGCTTATTCAGCTGTATTCTGACTCTTATAGGAATTAAAGAGTAGAGTTGTATGAGGATACAGTTCAATACACAACTATTCAAAGAAATGAAATCATGACGCAAATGGCAGCATAGATATGATAGTAGGCTAATGTGTCAACTCGGCCAGGTAACTGTGCCTAGTTGTCTGGTCAAGCAAGTACTGGGCTAACTGTAATACAAGGACATTTATGAACTTTAGTCATCAGTGAGCTTACTGCATTGATGGCTGATTACATCTACAATCAAACAAGGACACTGCCATCAGCAATGAGTAATGTTTAATCCAATCAGTTAAATGACTTAAAAGGGGGAGTGATTTCAGCATTCAGAGAGAATCTTCCAGCGTGTCTTTAGATAGCCAACATCTCCTGGAAATTCATCAAGGACTTTCATCGGACTTACGTCAGAGCCCCTGCTTTGCAGCCTGCCTCAGAATCTAGACTTGTGCATTCCCATAGTCACAAGAGGAATTTTATAAAATCTCATACTATTGACAGAGGTTTCCTGTTCTGTTTCCCTAGAGAACCCTGACTAATACAGCTTGGTACCAGAAGTGGTTCTTGAGGAACAGAATCTGAAACATGGGTTTCTGAAGCGGTTCTGGGAGTTTTGCAATTGGCTCTCTAATCTAATTGGACTCAAGTGTACTAATGACTCCCTTTCCAATAACAAAGAGGCCACTAACAACCATGGAGTGAGCTGGCAATGGAGAGACATAAAATATCATTACTGGATTCCCCTATTTCCATGTTTATAAGCCGCAAGGATCTGGATGAGGGTGTTTTCAACAACTTAACAGAGTTTTATGGAGTCAAAAGGTACAGTGATGTTGGCTGGCTCCTCCTAGATACTCTAGATACAGTTACAAAAGAAAGGAATGAGCAAAAGGCTTCAAATTTGCAACTTAAACACTGCATGAAGGATGCAAAAGTTCCTGTGTGTACTCTGAAAGAAAATCTTGTTTCCTGCAGCCACAGGCTTGAGATCTCTGAAAAACAGACTCAGACTCTCATTGTACAAGTAGCAGAGTTACAAAGGAAACTAAAATCTCAGGGTGTCTGCTGTTAAAGTGAAGGATAAGCTGTTGCATCTGGCTCTTCCTATGACCAAAAAAGAGGCACAACACTAAATTGGTCTCTTTGGATCTTGGAGACAACACATTCCTCATTTGAGTGTGCTACTCTGGCCTGTTTACCCAAGTGACCAGAAAATCTACTAGTTTTGATGGGGACCGGAACAAGATGAGGCTCTGCAACAGGTCCAGACTGCTGTGCAAGCTGCACTGCCACTTGGGCCATATGATCCAGCAGATCCAGTGGTGCTGGAAGTGTTAGTCGCAAGTAGGGATCTTGTCTGGAGTCTTTGGCAGGTCCCTATAGGAGAATCACAATGCAGACCCTTAGGATTTTAGGGCAAAGCCCTGCCAACCTCTGCAGATAACTACTCCCCTTTTGAGAAAAAGCTTTTGGCCTGCTACTGGGTGTTAGTGGAGACCGAACGCTTAACTGTGGGCCATCAAGTTACCATGAGTCCTGAGTTGCCTGTCATGAGCTGGGTATTGTCTGACCCACCAAACCATAAAGTTGGGCGTGCACAGCAGCACTCCATAATAAAGTGGAAGTGGTATATACAAGATAGGGCTCGAGCAGGTCCTGAAGGCACGAGTAAGTTACATGAGGAAGTAGCCCAAATGTCCATGGTCAATACCCCTGCCATGTTACCTTCTCTTTCCCAGTCCATACCTTTTGGCCTCTTGGGGGAGTTCCTTAGAATCAGTTGACTGAGTAAGAGAAAACTCAGGCCTGGTTTACAGACGATTCTGCACAATATGCAGGTACCACCCGAAAGTGGACAGCTGCAGCACAGCAGCCCCTTTCTGGGACATCCCTGAAGGACAGAGGTAAGAGCAAATCCTCCCAGTGGACAGAACTCTGAGCAGTGCACCTAGCTGTTCATTTTGTTTGGAAGAAGAAATGGCCAGAGGTGAGTCAGTACACTGATTCATGGGCTGTTGCCAGTGGTTTGGCTGAATAGTCAGGGACTTGGAAGTTAACATGATTGGAAAATTGGTGACAAAGAGATCTGGGGAAGAGGGATGTGGATAGACCTTTCTGAAAGGGCAAAAAAAACATGAAAATATTTGTGTCCTGTGTAAATGCTCACCAGAGGGTTTCTTCAGCAGAGGAAGATTTTAATAATCAAGTTGATAAGATGACCCACTCTGTGGCTAAGGCTCAGCCTTTTTCCCCAGCCACTCCTGTCACTGCCCAGTGGGCTCATCAATAAAGTGGCCATGGAGGTAGGGATGGAGGTTATGCATGGGCTCAGCAACATGGACTTCCCCTCACCAATGCTGATTTGGCTACAGCCACTGCCAAGTGCCCAATCTATCAGAAGCAGAGACCCACACACAGCCCGATATGGCACCATTCCTCGAGGTGACCAGTCTGCTACCTGGTGGCAGGTTGACTACATTGGACCACTTCCACCATGGAAGGGGCAGCAATTTGTTTTAACTGGAATAGACACATACTCCAGATAGGGTTTGTGTTCCCTGCACACAATACTTCTTCCAAAACTACCATCGTTCACTTACCAAATGTCTTATCCACCACCATGGCATTCCACACAGCGTTGCTTCTGAACAAGTAACCCATTTCACAGCAAATAACTGTGGGAATGGCACATGCCAATGGAATTCACTGGTCTTAACAAGTTCACCATCATCCTGAAGTAGCTGGATCAACAGAACGATGGAATGGTCTTTTGAAGAGTCAATTACAGCACCAACAAGGTGGAAATACCTTGTAGGGCTGGAGAAGTGTTTTCCAAGAGGTTGTGTATGCTCTAAATCAGCATCCACTCTATGGTCCTATTTCTCCATAACCAGCATCCAGGTCCAGGAATCAAAGGGTAGAAAGGGGAGTGGCACCACTCACTATTACCCCTAATGATCCACTAAGAAAAATTTTGCTTTCTGTCCCTGCAACCTTAAGCTCTGCTGGTCTACAGGTCTTAGTTCCAAAAAGAGGAGTGCTTCTACCAGGGAACGCAATTATGATTCCGCTGAACTGGAAGTTAAGACTGGCCTCTTGGGGCTCCTCTTACCTCTGAATCAACAGGCAAAGAAGGGAATTATTGTACTGGCTGGGGTGATTGATCCTATCAAGGGGAAATAGGATTGCATCTGAATAATGGGGGTAAAGAAGAGTTTGCAGGGAATACAGGAGATCCTCTAGGACATCTCCTAGTACTGCCATGCACCATGATTAAAGTCAATGGGAAATTGCAACAAAGCAATCCAAGCAGGACTAACTATGGTCCAGAATCTTCAGGAATGAAAGTTTGGGTCACTGCACCGGGCAAAGAACCACAGTCAGTTGAGGTGCTTGCTGAGGGTAACAGGAGCATGGAATGGGTATGGAAGGTGGTAGTGATCAGTATGAACTTCAACCATGTGGTCAGTTACAGAAACAAGAACTTATAATGGTCATGAAATCTTTCTTCCTTGTTTTGTTATGAGTATGACTGTATACGTACATAAAACGAGTATCTTTGTTTTCTTCCCTAACCCCTTCCCTTATCATATGACAAGTTGTATTAGTTTTATTTCATATTTAAGGATGTCAAGTTTAAGAGCGTATATTACAAGGACTTACGCCCTGTTCTGTAGGGAATTAATGTGTTTCTGGTTGTATGAGGGACAGCTGAATATTATTAGGCAAAAAATATATACGCATGTCTGTTATTGGTTTTTTTTGGAGACTAAGTATGGTTTAAGGTGATGTGTATGGTTGCCAAGTTGACAAGGGGTGGACTGTGAGGGCTACTATGTCATCTTGGCTAGGAAATTGTGCCCAGCTGTTTGGTCAAGCAAGTACTAGGCCAATTGTAATACAAGGACATTTATGGCCTTTAGTCATCAGCGAGTTTATTCCATAGATGGCTGATTATAACTACAATCAATCAAGGAGATTGACATCAGCAATGAGTGATGTTTGATCCAATCAACTGAAAAGGGAAGTGATTTCAGCATTCAGAGAGAATTTTCCAGCTGTCTTTGGACAGCCAATGTCTCCTGGGAACTCATCGAGGACCTTCATCAGATCTTCCTCAGAGCCCCCTGGTGTGTAGCCTGCCTGCGGAATCTGGACTTGCACATCCCCATGGTTATGTGACAGAATATTACAACATCTCATACTATTTACAAATATCTCCTATTAATTGTTTCCCTAGACAACCCTAACACAATGGATGAACCTGGTGGACATTATGTTTAGTAGTAAGCCAGACACAAAGGGCAAATATTGTCTGACAAAGGGCAAATATTGTATGATTTCACTATTATGAACTGAATATAATGAGCAAATTCATGGAAGAGTTAAATGTAAGACACCAGAAAATGGAATGAGGTTAGAGAATGGAAGACCAAAGTTTACTCTATGCAGAATTGGTAAAAAGGTTGTTTGTAAATGTTTGGAAATGAATAGAAATGGTGAAAGCACGCCAAAGTGTTTGTAATTAGCAACGCTAATATATGGGTATGATAGTGGATGAGAGGAAAATATATATCACTAGAAGAAAAGCTTAAAAATGAAACATGGGACTGTAAATCAGACCGAACTCTCATGTGAAAAATGAGTATGGTTAATAGGGCATATAAAAGAATATTTTTCTCTGAAACAAAACAAATGTTTGTTAATGTTACAAAATGTTATTATCAGGGTGATATTTTGGCAAAAATACAACCAAAGCAAACTATGGAGAGTTGTTTATGGTAATATACTAATAACCATCTATCAATGGTAAAAGAAAAAAAGCATGCTAAAAGAAACTAGACAAGAAGTACCATGTACAGTAGGAAAGAGAGATTAGGAAATGACTACTAAGGGGTAGAACAATTGTTTTTGTTTTTGTTTTTGTTGTTGTTTTGGGTTTTTTTTTCTTTTTCTATGGAGTAATGAAAATGCTCTAATATTGATTAAAGTGATGAATGCACAACTCTGATTATACAAAATGCCATTAATTGTACCCTTTGAATGGACTGTATCATTTATGAATACAGTTCAATGAGGTTGATTTTTTAAAAGACGAATATACTAGACTCAAAAGCTGAATCGTCAGTTATTTCTTGTCTTTGGAAAAGTCTGCGTAAGACTGAAATGCTTGTTCCCTGAAGGTTTGACTGAACTTAGGCATTTTCTATTTTGGGAGGTTTTTACTACTTATAATCTTACCTAATGGTTTATTTTCCATTCTTCTGATTTCTTCCGGAGGCAGTTTCCCCCGCCCCCCCTAGGAATTTGTTCATTTTGTCTAAATGAAAAAAAGAAAAAAAGCTTCAATGCATAAAGTTGGTCTTACTGTTCTCTTATTACTTTCTAGTCTACATTATATCTCTAATTATGGTCCCCTTTCATCCCTAATATTGTTTTATTGTGCCTTATCTCTTTTCTTCCTGGTCATTTTTCTGAGATTTATCAATATTTCAAAGAATCAGCTTTATCTTCATTATTTGATTTCCATGTCATTGACTTTTTTACTCATATACATTGTCTCCTTCCTTTTACTTGTCTTTTGTTAAGTTTAGTGCTTATCTAATTTATTTTCAATACTTTTTCTTTCCTTATAAGAAGCATTTCAGGTTAAATTTTTCTATTAAAATACTGTTTTCACTGCGCCCATGCATTTTTAGTTGAAATTTCTGTTCAATTTTGAGTATTTTTCTTTTTTGTGTGACATTACTAAGTATTTATATTATAGACTGGGCACATATCCTATATGATATTAGTTCTCTAAAAAGTTAGGAACTGCTTTATGGTTTAATACATAGTCACTTTTTGTGAATGTTCCATTCATGTTTGAGAAAAATCATTCCTCTGTTGAATGCAGAGTTCTATATATTTTTATTGTCAAGCTTGTTAATTTCCTTGTTCAAATTGTCCATATCTTTATTTCTTTTAAAATTATTAATAATTGAGGAAGGTAAACTGCAAGTTCAAAATTATAGCCATAAATTTGTCATTTTCCCCCTCTACATCCATCAGTTCTTTAGCCTTTCATAATACTATTATTTCTACTACCTTCTGTTTTCTACTATTATTATTTAGGAGTATGATAGTTATTTTTTGACTATGGTCTTTTCTCTCTGGTTGCTTACTGTATTATTTCTGCTTTTAATGTTTGGGAATTTTGCTGTGATGTTTATCAACGTGGAATTAAAATAATTATTCTGCTTGGTGGAAAAAAAGTAGAGTTGGGAGCTTATGAGGCTTAAGTGGTTGAGCACCTGCTTCCCACATGGAAGATCCCAGGTTCAGTCCCCAGTGCCTCCTAAAAAAACCCAAAACAAACAAGCTAAACAAATGAAAAAACCTACTCAGGGGAGCCAATGGAGCTCAGTGGTTGAGTGTTAGCTTTCCACATACAAGGTCCTGGGTTCAATCCCTGGCCCCCAGTACCTCAAAAAAGAAAAAAAAAAAAAAAAAAGAGTTTTAGATTGAGGATACAGTACTATTGGGTTTTGCATTTAACCTAGTTATTCTTACTGATGATCTTCATTTCTTCACACTACTCCAAGTCACTCCTGTCTTTCCCATTCAACCTGCAACATTCCCTTTAGTAATTCTTGCAGGGTGTGTCTTCTGTTGATTAACTCTTCCAGTTTCTGTTTATCTGTGAAAATTTTAAACTCTCCCTATTTTTGTCTCTATAAATTTATTTATACTTACATTTTATATAAATGGAATCACACAATATGTAGTACTTTGTGTTTGGTTTCTTTCACTTAGCATAATGTTGTGGTTTTATTATTTATTATAATTTCTTAACTTAGAGAAGTTGTAGGTTTACAGAAAAGTCATGCAAAAAAATACAATATTCTCACATACCCCCTATTCTTGACTCTTTGCATTAGTGTGGTTCCTTTGTTACAACTGATGAATGAATATTAAAAAATTACTATTAACTAGAGTCCACAGTTTATATTAGATGTACTTTTCCCATATACCATCCTAAAATTAATACCTTAAAGTAGTATTGTACATTTGTTATAATTCATGAAAGAACATTCTTATATTAACATTTTTACTATTAACCACAGTCTATCATCTACAACAGGGTCCACTGTGTATACAGTCCTATATACAATTCATCCAAAATGTATACTCAATCATCAGAGTTGTGCCCTCTTCACCACAGTCGATTTTAGAACATTTTCACTACTTAACTATAGTCCATGATTTACATTAGTTATATTTCCCCATATATCAACATATTATTAACACCTTGTAATACTAAGTTTTGTTCTGGTTCGTGGAAGAATATTCTTGTATTTGTACTATTAACCACGTTCCTTATCCACCACTGGGTCACAGTGTTATAAAGTTCCAAGTTTATCTTTTAGTAGTTCTTCCATTGACATGTACAATCTCTCTCATTTTTGAAAGGCAGTTTTGCCAGATAAAGAATATTGGCTGGCAGTTTTTTTCTTTCAGTGCCTTAAATGTGTCATACCACTACCTTCTTGCCTCCATGGTTCCTGATTAGAGATCAGCACTTAGTCTATTAAGGATCACTGTATGTGACAAATCACTTTTCTCTTGTTGCTTTCAGAATTCTCTCCTTATCTTTGGAATGTGATATTCTGACTAGTATGTGTCTTGGCGTAGGTCTATTAGGATTTACCCTGTTTGGAATATGCTGAGCTTCTTGGACATGTATATTTACGTCTTTCATAAGAGTTGGGAAATTTTCGGCCATTATTTCCTCAAACACTCTTTCTGCCACTTTTCCCTTCTCTTCTCCTTCTGGGACACCCATGACGTGTATGTCTGCATGTTTCATGCTATCACTCAAATCCCTAAGACAATGCTCACTTTTTTTCTATTCTTTTATCTAACTGTTCTTCTGATTATATGATTTCGATTGTGCTGCATTCTAGTTCACTAATTCTTATTTCTGCTGGTTCAAATCTGCTTGTAGTAGTTTCATATAATTGATGAATTCCAAAAAGAAATACTGGATTATGCTTGTAATCTGATCTGTACCTAGGCATGGCGAAGAACAGATTTGGGGGTTTCTAAAGTTGAGTTTTTGATAGTAGAGCGTGATGCTGAAGCCTCAAGCTGCAGCCCCAGTAAGCCCACAGAGGAAGGAGAAGCCAGGCCTAGGAAGAGAGGAACCCTGAACCCAGAGAAAAGCAAGACCCTGGAAGGGAGGAACCCAGAAAGGCTGAACCCTCACAGCAGTCAGCAGCCATCTTGCTCCAACATGTGAAAATACTTTGGTGAGGGAAATAACTAAAGCTTTATGGCCTGGTATCTGTAGGCTCCTACCCCAAATAAATACTCTTTATAAAAACCAACAAATTTCTGGTATTTTGCATCAGCACCCCTTTAGCTGACTAATACACTGCTGTTGTATGCCTCTAGTGTATTTTTAATCTCCATTATTGTTCTTTCATCCCTGTAATTTCTATGTTTCTTTGCAAACTTTCTAATTCTTCCTTTTGCTCACACATTGTCTTAATATCCTTTAGCTCTTATCCACCATTAGTTTCTTTCTGGCCATGTTTTCCTTCATGTCCTTGAATTAATTTAGAAGGTTTGTTTGAACATCACTGATTAGTTGTTCCAAAGTCTGTGTCACCTCTGAAGTTTTCATTTGTTCCCTTCACTGAGTCAGATCTTCCTGTTTTTTAGTATGACTTGTAAATTTTGCTGATGTTTGGGCATCTGATTATGTGTTAACTCTGAAGGCCCGTTTCTCCCTCTTGCCTACTGTTTAGCAATGCATTAAGGCTCTTCTTTGACGCATGGTCCAACTTATACTGGACCTGTAGAGTGGCCCATGTTGAAGTGTTGCAATTTTCTCAAGTCTTCTGCACCTGAATCTTGCCCTTGATATGAAGTACAACTTTTAGGACTGCCTGTTTATGTGCAACTGTTTCACCTACAGGAGAAAGCTTCCTTTATTCTGTTCCTTCTCTGGGAATCCTGATCTGTTCTGTTTGTTTTTGTGCAGGATTTTCTCCTCAGCTCCTTAGATTAGTTTAATTTCTCTCCCTTACTCAGTGCCCCATTTTTATTATACTTTCCAGTTCCGGGACCTATCCGGCCTTATAGCAATTCCATTTTCCCTTCTTTCAGATTCTCTGCTTCCTGTTACTTCCCCATTAGAGTATCTCACCCTAGGGAGCCAAATTGGATTAATTGAAGAAGGTCCATTTTTTTCATTTAGGTGACCCAACATACCAGAGTGTGTACCCCCATCAACAATTCCACTGCATTCTCTTTTCTTTCCTGGGGGCCTTTCTGTGTATGTGCTGTCAGTCACTCCTGTTCCTCCCTGGGTCTCTGTGGACCATACGCACAGGGTTCTAACTCATCACTGGGAGTGGCTCCATGGTCTACATCACAGGCAGGAGGTACCCTGGCCATGCTGCCTCTCTATTAAGCTGCATGGGACGGAGTGAAAGGAAGGGTTCTGAACTAGCAGGTTCATGTCATAGATCTCCTACCATTTTTGGTGTTTTTTCTTTTTCTTCAATTTAACATTACTGGGGTCCTCCTCCAGTCTCTATCATCCTCCACAGTTCCAAGCAAATGGGATTTGTCCTTTTACTGTTTCTGAGGGAAAACTTTTTCAGCAGATGTCTTATGTCACCATGTTGATAATATCACTCTTATGACCAAATGATATTTGACAAGGGTACTAAGTACATGCAGTGGGGAAAAACAGTCTCTTCAACAAATGGTGCTGGGAAAACTGGATATCCACATGCAAAGGAATAAAGTCAGACCTCCAACCTCACACTATGTACAGATATCAACTCAAAATGGGTCAAAAACCTAAATATAAGAGCTAAAATTCTAAAATTCTTAGAAGATAACATAGGGGGAAATCTTCAGGACCTGGGATTTAGAAATGGATTCTTTGATATGACACCAAAGCACATGCAACAAGAGAAAGAATAGGTAAATTTGATTTCATCACAATTAAAAACTTTTGTACATCAAAGGAAATTATCAAGAAACTGAAAAGACAACCAACAGAATGAGAGAAAATTGTTGGGCATAATACCCAGAACATACAAAGAACTTTCAAAATGCAACATCAAAAAGAAAACCCAATTTAAAGATGGGCTGTTGCAGTGTGGGCTCGCCCAGAGGGCCGCTGCAGGGCGGTGTGGGCTCGGGCGGAGGGCTGCAACACACGGAGGGGCCTTCCGAGAAGGTGCTCCGGGGCCGGCAAGGTGCAGAGGACGCGCGGTAGGAAGAAGACTACCGAGGAGACCAGGATCTGTGCGCAAGTCTGATTTATTCAGGAAGTACAGCGGTTAATATAGGGCGAAGACGGGGGAGGGGCAGGGGGCGTGGCCGGGGGGCGGCAGACGGCTGATAGGTTCGTGCAGGGGTGCATCACTGGTTGCGGGCAGAAGACGGGGTAGCCAGGGTTCTCGGCGGCAGCGAGGCGGGGCTGTCATGGCGCGGCGGTGGCCCTCGGGGGAGAGGCGGGGTTAGGCCACCAAGGGGGAAGCGGGTGCAGCTGGGCAGAGGGGCGGGCAGTACACCCGAACCCCAAGCGGAGGGCCTTAACGCCCGTTCCCGCCACCCGGGTCCGACTCGCACCGGCGCCTGGAGACGAGCCGACCCTTGCTGT
Source organism: Dasypus novemcinctus (assembly GCF_030445035.2). Taxonomy (NCBI): domain Eukaryota; kingdom Metazoa; phylum Chordata; class Mammalia; order Cingulata; family Dasypodidae; genus Dasypus; species Dasypus novemcinctus. Next base: position 105,157,454 of record NC_080678.1, on the reverse strand, counting down.
CGCCGCGCTCCCACACGGTGCCACCCTACATTTCCCCCTTTTCTTTTATTAAGCACCGAAGAAAGTGGAAGAGGAAGGGCCAGCGCTCATTTTGTTGGGGGGGGCCTCGCCAGGCAGCGCGTTCAAGAAGCCTGTCTTGGGGGGGGGGTGAAGGTGGGTGGCGGCGGCCGCCAGGCCCTTTCAGCTTGGGCTAGGTGGAGTAGCCGCAGAACTTGTTGGCAGAGAGGGTCGGGCTCAGCATTCAGGGTCATCATGGCCATCCGAGGGGCGAGGTGTCGCTGGCGACGTTTCTCTCTCCGGGTCGGGCGGTTCAGTGGTGGCGGGCCGGATGAGGCGTCCTGGGATCCAGATGGGCTGGGCGGCGTCATCTGGAAAGACACAAGCAAAACCCCTTCCCTGGGCAAGGAGGGGGGCAGGCCCTGACCAGATGTTAGTCTTGGGGTCTTTCCACTGAACAAGGGGGGCCTGTGTGGGCCGGTAGGATGGGCCCCAATGAGCATGTACTGGGGAAAGGCCATCCTCATCAAAGCAGAGGAGGCTGTGGTGGATTAAGGCAGAGGTGACAATTTCTCCAGGTGTGTGGCGGGGATGGTTGCTCCTTTCCTTTTGAATAAGATGCTTGAGGAAGAGATGAGTGCGTTCAACCATGCCTTGACCTTGGGGGTTGAACAGAATTCCAAAGTGATGAGTGATGTTGTATAGCCTCAGGAACGCGGCGAAGGAAGCGCTGCGATATGCTGGTCCATTGTCGGTTTTCAGGTCCCATGGGACTCCCATGAAGAGGATGGCTTGTCTGAGGGCCTGAATGCAGTGCTTGGCTGTTTCTCCTGGGAGGGGAACGGCATAGCACAGGTGGGAGAAGGTGTCGATGGCCACATGGAGATACTTGAGCCTGCCGAACTGGGGCACGTGGGTGACGTCCATTTGCCATCGGGCATTGGGGCGTAGCCCGCGCGGATTAACTCCTTGCGGCTGTAGCGGCCCAAGGGGCAGAAGGGGTGCACAGGTTTGGCAGCATCTGACCATGTGCTTGCAGGCCTGGATGGAAAGTTCCGGGAACAACTTGTGAAGGCTCCTGGCAGAGAAGTGAAATCGAGAGTGGAGTAGCTTGGCTTGGATGAGGAGGTCGCCAGGTGGAGGGGCGGGCGGTCGACCTCCCGAGCGCTCTACTGAGGCTGGGAGGGCTTGGACGGCTTGATCGGCAAGGTTATTGCCGGCGGCGATAGGTCCAGGAAGGCCAGAATGGCTCCTCACATGGGCGATGTACCAGGGCGCCGTGTGGTTTTCCAAGAGACTCTGGAGAGTTAGGAGTGCTTGGTCGATAGGCCTTTTGGCAGGAAAAAACGTGGCGAAAGCCAAGACTTGGCAGACTTGCAAGGTGTACAGGCTGTCAGTGAAGATGTTGAGGGGTCTGTCGGGACAGACGCGGAGAGCTAGGACGACGGCTTGGAGCTCTCCTACCTGGACAGAGTTCACGTTGATGTGGATGAGTATTTGAGGCTCTGACGTACCAGGCGAGTAGATGACAGCTGCGAACTTGTGCTTGGAGGCGTCAGTGAAGGCGGTGGTGGCATGTGGGTAGGGGCGGCGAGACGGGAAGGGGTGGTGCGGCGGAGGGATGAAGGATAACTGGGAGATGCCCTGAAGCAGCCGACGGCTGGGGTAGTGGTTGTCAAATTCGCCATGGAAGAGTTCCGCAAGGACTTGCATGTCTGGACTGGACAGAAGCAGCACAGTGGTTTTCTTGGCATCAAGCGGCCACACAATGGTGTCAGGGGGAGTACCATATGTGTGGGTGCATTGCCGGACGAGGTCAATGGCCAAGGAGATCCAGAGGGTGACTTGCGGGCTGATTTTTCTGAGCTTGCTTTTGGCGGTATGGAGCCAGAGAAGGGGCCCCTTCTGCCAGAGGAGCCCGGTGGGCGTACCCGTGGTAGGCAGGATCAGCGCCAAGATGGCTCGGTTGGGGTCGTGACGCTGCAGTTGGCATTCTCGCAGGGCATCATTGACAGCTCAGATGGCCTCCTGCGCAGCCGAGGTAATAGCGATTTTCTTTGTTACGGCCTGCGGAGGGTCTTGGTCGGTTTGCAGGAGGGCGAAGAGGGGTTGTAGTTGAGCGGTGGTGATCGGGAGAGCCAAACGGAGCCAATTGATGTGCCCACAGATTTTCTGTAGCTCTGTCAGAGATAGCTTCTGCGGAATGGCCAGTTGGGGGGCCGCAGGCGTGATGGTGTTGTGGATGTTGAAGCCTAGAAAGGTGAAGGGGAGCTCCATGCGTACCTTATCTTGTTGGACTTGTAGGCCAAGGTCGTTGAGATGGCGCAGTAATGCCGTGACGATGGCTTGGAGGCCTCCGGGGGTTTCATGCGCCACGAGAAGGTCGTCCATGTAATGAACAATGTATGCAAAGTTCTTTAATGGCTGAATTGCCTTATTGACATAAAGCTGGCAGATGGCCGGGCTGTTTCGCATTCCTTGCGGGAGGACTCACCATTGGTAACGCTCAGCTACTTCTTGGTGATTGGTGCACGGGAGCGTGAAGGCGAATTTTGGACGGTCTTTTGGGTGCAGTGGAATGGAGAAGAAACAGTCCTTGATGTCGATGGTGGCAGCGCACCAGTGTCTAGGTACAGCCGTGGGGTGGGGGCACCCCGTTTGGGGGGAGCCCATTGGGCGGATGTGCTTGTTGATCTCACGCAGGTCGTGGAGGAGCCAGTACTTGCCTGACTTCTGAATGACAAAGACGGGTGAGTTGTACGGACTGGTGGATGGCTCAATGTGTCCTGCGTCGAGCTGGTCATAGACAAGAGCTCGGAGAACTAACAGTTTCTGGGATGAGATGGGCCACTTCTCCACCCAAATGGGCTCCTCGGTATCCCATTCAAGAGGAGTGGGTGCTGGAGGTGTAATGCGAGCAGTGGCGTATATCATTGGAGGGGAGCCGTGGATAGAATGGCTCCGCAGTTCGAGAGGACATCCCGGCCCCAGAGGATATTGTCGATGCCGGGCAGGACAAGGGGGCGGAAGGTGCCTTGGCGGCCTTCCTTGTCCTTCCAAATAAGATCTCGGCTGGTTTGAAATGAGGGAGCTGTTCCGGTGGCTCCAATGACGCGGGGGCCGGGGAGCACACCCCAGTTGTGTGCGGCTGTTTCTGGGAAGCAGGATATTTCTGCCCTGGTGTCAAGGATTCCCTCGAACCATTGGCCTTCAACCTCTAACTCCATTATTGGTTTCTTGGGTCCCAGTGGAACGGTCCACATTACGGCAGGGGGTGGTGGCGTGGGTGAGCGGCCTCTTGCTGGCGGGGCTGAGGCCTGCCCCCTCTCGCGTTTAAAGGCTGTCGTTGGCTGTTGGTGGTGCGGGCAGTCACGGGCCCAATGGTATCCTTTGCCGCAGCGGGGACATGGGGTGGGAGGCGCGCGTGGTCTGGCTCCTCCGGTGTCTTGAGGCGTGTTCGTGGATGGTCGTGGTTGGGCGGCATGAGGGCATTCGCGGGCAAAATGTCTGGTTTCTCCGCATTTGAAGCAGTCGGAGGAGAGGGACATGGCTGTGGCTATGGCCTGAGCCAGCACGGTGGCCTGCAGGTCTATGTGGGAGCAGGCCAGGATCCAGTCGTGTACTCCCCTTTCCTTCATTGGTAGGATGGCTTGTCGGCAGGCATTGGTGGCCCCTTCCAGAATGAGTTCCCGGGCAAGGGCTTGTTGCACATGCTCGCCAGGGACCTTGCGCTTGCAGGCCTCCTGAACCCGGGATACGAAGTCGGCGAAGTCTTCGTCTTTTCATTGGACTAGCTTGGCAAGTGGCTCAGGTCTGGTGGCGGAGCAGCTGCGGAAAGCGCGGAAAGCCAGCTCGCGAAGTTGGAGCCAGAACTCGGGGGGGGGCGTTGTGATATTGGGCTGGATTGGCGAATTGGCCCGTGCCTGTGTAAGCGTCCGGGGGATGGCGAGCCTCGACACGGGCGTTGTGTGCCACTTGCTTTTCTGCCTCTGATGTAAAGTGAGCACGCCAGTCGATGAATTGGCCGGGGGTTAGAATGGCCCGAGCGAGGGAAACCCAGTCATACGGAACCGCGAGCTGAGTGCTAAGCTCCTCAAGCAAATGTTGGGTGTACGGGCTACCGAGGCCGTCCTCTTTAACAGCCTTGCGGAGGTTTTTTATTTCGTCGGCTGTAAAGGGGTACCAATCCTGCGGACAGTGCCGCGAGGGGGCGGCATTCAGCGGGTATAAGAGCGGCGTCTGATGCGCGGGGGCCTCTGCCCACGGGGGCCAAGTACCCATGGGCCCTCTGGCGGATGAGGGATCCGCGGCGGGGGGTGCCCAGGGGGTGGGGCGAGAACATGGCTCGTCCCAAGATGGCGGCGCCTCACAAGATGGCGGACTGCCCCAGGGGGTAGGCGGCTTGTAAGATGGTGGCCGCTCCTCTTCTGGCGGGGTCCAAGATGGCGCCATGGCTGGAGGGGGCGGGTATAGGGGGAGGGACTTCCCTTTATCCTCCCAAGAAGAAGGCGGAAGTTCGCCATCTTGGGGCGAGGTAGGCGCGTCCGGTTTGGGCGGGCAAGAGTCCAGGGCATTGTTGAGGCGGCTGGACAAGGACTCGGTGTCAGAATCACTGTCTGACTGAGACCCCTCTCCCTTGCTCTTACCGCAGGTGCAGTGGAAAGCGTCCCGATTGACGGGGGTGCCCTGGAGGCACGAGCGAATGGCGATGAGCGTGGGGAGAAGGCTGGGGGGAAAACGCTTGTTCTCATACTCCATAGCCGCCGTGACGTGGTCAATGAGGTTAGTGTATGTGTCCGGGTCCCACAGCTGGCAAGTGGAGAGCCAGGGGTTGAAAGGCAGCAAAAGGTCCCAGTACGTTTGGAACTGCTTTACTGAGACATTCATATGATTGGTGTCTAAAAGGCCGGCAAGGGCCCTAACCTGAGGCGTCTGGCGGGAGGAAAGACGGCCGCCCATGGCGCCGACGGCGGGGCCTAGCGAAGACGGGGGTCCTTACCTTGCGGGCGAGGCGGGTGGGGGTCCGGCCGGGAAGTTGTTGCCCCCACGTTGGACACCAAATGTCGCAGTGTGGGCTCGCCCGGAGGGCCGCTGCAGGGGCGGTGTGGGCTCGGGCAGAGGGCTGCAACACACGGAGGGGCCTTCCGAGAAGGTGCTCCGGGGCCGGCAAGGTGCGGAGGACGCGCGGTAGGAAGAAGACTACCGAGGAGACCAGGATCTGTGCGCAAGTCTGATTTATTCAGGAAGTACAGTGGTTAATATAGGGCGAAGACGGGGGAGGGGCAGGGGGCGTGGCCGGGGGGCGGCAGACGGCTGATAGGTTCGTGCAGGGTGCATCACTGGTTGCGGGCAGAAGACGGGGTAGCCAGGGTTCTCGGCGGCAGCGAGGCGGGGCTGTCATGGCGCAGCGGTGGCCCTCGGGGGAGAGGCGGGGTTAGGCCACCAAGGGGGAAGCGGGTGCAGCTGGGCAGAGGGGCGGGCAGTACGCCCGAACCCCAAGCGGAGGGCCTTAACGCCCGTTCCCGCCACCCGGGTCCGACTCGCACCGGCGCCTGGAGACGAGCTGACCCTTGCTGTCGCCGCGCTCCCACACGGTGCCACCCTACAATGGGCAAAGGACTTGAACAGACATTTCTCCAAAGAAGATATACAAATAGGCAATAAACATATGAAAAGATGTTCACCACTATTAGCCATTGAGAAAATGCAAATCTAAACCACAATAAGATACCATCTCACATCCATGATATTACAATCTGAAAATAACAAGTGTTGAAGAGGATATAGAGAAACTGAAACTCTAGAGCATTGTTAGTGGAATGAAAAATGGTGCAGCAATTGTAGAAAGCAATATATCAAGTCCTCAAAAAGTTAAATACAACATTACCATATGACCTGGTAATTCCACTTCTAGGTATATACCCAAAGGAGTGAAAATAAAGTCTCAAACAAATATTTGTACACTAATGTTTATCATAGCAGTATTCACAATAACCAAAATGTGAAACAACCTGTGTCTATCAACAAATAAATGAATAAACAAAATATAGTACATATACACAATGGAATATTATTCAGTCAGAAGAAAGAATGAAGTTATAAGATATATAGCAACATGGAAGAACACTGAAAACATTAAGCCCAGTGAAATCAACAAGTTATATAAAGACAAATACTATAAGGTATCAATTAAAGGAAATGACTAGAAACAGCAAAATTGCAGAGAAAGAAAACAGATTAGAAGTTACGAGCTCATGGGGATAAAGGTAAGGGAGTATTTGTTTTTAAGAATTAAATGTTTTAAAATAAATTTTTAAAAACAGCAGCATTAAACTCATATATATGTATATATGCAATAAAAAATTACAGAACCAAAAGGAGAACTGGAGAAATCCACAATCATAGTAGAGGTTTAACATATCTTTCTCAGTAATCGATGGAGCAATTGGACAAAAAAAAAAAATCAGAAAAGGTGAAGAGGGAAATGGACTTGGCCCAGTGGTTAGGGCGTCCGTCTACCACATGGGAGGTCCGCGGTTCAAACCCCAGGCCTCCTTGACCCGTGTGGAGCTGGCCCATGCGCAGTGCTGATGCGCGCAAGGAGTGCCGCGCCACGCAGGGGTGTCCCCCGCGCAGGGGAGCCCCACGCGCAAGGAGTGCGCCCCGTAAGGAGAACCGCCCAGCGCGAAAGAAAGTGCAGCCTGCCCAGGAATGGCGCCGCCCACACTTCCCATGCCGCTGACGCCGCTGACGACAACAGAAGCGGACAAAGAAACAAGACGCAGCAAATAGACACAGAGAACAGACAACCGGGGCAGGGGGGACATTAAATAAATAAATAAATAAATCTAAAAAAAAAAAAAAAGGACCTGCTATAGTTTGCCATGTGGAACTAAAAATATTAGAAAGAAAAGAAAAGGTGAAGAAGATTTAAACAATAATAATAATCTATATGACCTTAATAACAGTTATGAAACACTACACCCAACTATTGCAAAATACATATTCTTTTAAATCCACATGGAATGTTTACCAAAATTGCCCATAAAACTAGGCCATAAAGCAGACTCAGTAAATTTCAAAGGACTGCAACTATACAGAGTCTGTTCTCAGATCAAAACACAATTTAAAAAATGAGTAACAAAAGATAAATAAAAATTTCCAAATATTTGGAAATTAAGAACCACACTTCTAAATAGCCCAGACATTTTCTAGTTATCATTGTGCTATTTCCATAATGTAAATTAGATTTTACAATGGAAATTATGTTTTGCTAAAAAGTAATGAAAATAAAATATATCAAAAAGGATAAAGTGCAGCTTAAGCAGTGATTAGAAGAAAATCTATAGCTTTAAAGATACATTAAAGGACTGTGAGAAGATGGTGATGAACTAACAGGCAGAGTCAAATGTTCTCACGAAAACAATGGAGAAAAAACCAAAAGCTGTCCGAGGGACCTGCTTTGGGGATCAGCAGACCACAACAGTACTACACCACTCCCAGGAGGGTGAGGGACAGAGAGACGAAGAAGCCGAAATGACAAACCTGAGCTACAAAGCCCTGGGGTGGCCAGGAAGAGCTCCTCTCCCCCACCCCCAAATATTAAGCTGGGGTAAAACACTGACCTCACTGCAGCTGATTGAAAGGGGAGCAGACATCTTCCTCCCTGTCAGCTGTTTCAAGGGAAAGGGGAGAGTGAGATCAGGGTGAATTCAGTGAATTCAGCCAGCAGAGACTGCTCTGAATCTCCAATCTGGAGAGTCAACACAGGAACACAGGAAAGCCAAGACATACACCTCTGTGGAAAGGTGTGCTGACTAGTGCCATCTGCTGGCCAGTCTGGAAATTGCATTGACAACAACTGTGCTCTCTGTATCCAACCCCTGGGAGAAAATCTGCACCCCACTAGTGAGTTCCTGGCCTGATTTTGAAAACTTTAGCTGGAAAATTTTAAAGACTGAGAATAAGTTGAACCAAATATCAAAGAAGAACTGTGAAAAAAAAAATAGGCAAGAGGGAGAAATTAACCATTAGAGTAAATTTACCAACATATTCAGATGTCTAGACTTCAGCAAAAAAAATAACAAGCCATACTAGGCTTGTTATACAGGAAGAGATGGCCCAGCCAAAAGAACAAACCAAATATCCTGAAGAGATACAGGATTTAATACAATTAGTGATAATCACTCTGTGGGAGGAAGGGCGCCCGGCTTGCCACAGAAGCAAACGGTGCGGCAAGAGGTGATACCGCCTCTGCCCACTGGGCCTAGATAAGGTGACTACGCCTGACTAGGCCTTTGCTGCTAGCGGCTGGCCGGCACCGCCCTCCCCCTTTCTATCTCCCGCCTAGCCCAACATCCGGCCAGCTCTCACTCCCCCTTTCCCCTCCCCTATTCCAAACCTCTCAGCCAGCCCTCTGCCTAGCAACCGCTTACAATCACCTATCAGGAAGCAGTACCCGCCCGCACCTATCAAATCCCTCCACGCAGTCCCTAACCCTATAAAGCTGTGTCCCCTTCCGCAATAAACCGGACTTGCACACAGACCTAGCCGCCCCAGCCGCATCACTCAACGCTCCTAAATCACTTGACAAAATTTAAAGTAAGTATGACTAAAGAAATAAAAGATATTAAGGGAAGCCGATTTGGCCCAACAGATAGGGCATCCACCTACCACATGGAAAGTTCAAGGTTCAAACCCAGGGCCTCCTGACCCATGTGATGAGCTGGGCCACACACAGTTCTGATGCACACAAGGAGTGCCGTGCCATGCAAAGGTGTCCCCCACGTAGGGGAGCCCCACGCACAAGGACTGTACCCCATAAGGAGAGTCGCCTAGCGCAAAAAAAGTGCAGCCTGCCCAGGAATGGTGCCGCACACACGGAGAGGTGGCGTAGCAAGATGACACAACAAAAACAAGACAGATTCTAGGTGTCACTGACAAGAATACAAAGCGGATACAGAAGAACACAAAGCGAATGGACACAGAGAGCAGACAACTGGGGGGGGGCAGGGAAGGGGAGAGAAATAAATAAAAAATAAATCTTAAAAAATTTTGAAAAAAGGATATTAAGAAGACAGTGGGAGAGCATAAAGAACAATTCGAAAGCCTGCAAGGAAAAGTAGCAGACCTTATGGGAAAGACACAATGGATGAGATTAAAAATACATTAGAGACACAGAAGAGCAGATTTGAAATTGCCTGAAAACAGAATTAGTGGTTTTGAAGACAGAACATCTAAACTGGAAAAGACAGGGGAATGGGAAAAAAAATGGAACAGAGATTCAGGGAATTGAATGACAATGTGAAACTCACATTACTGGTGTCCCAGAAGGAGAAGAAAATGGAAAAGGGGAAGAAAGAATATTTGAGGAAATAATAACTGAAAACTTCCCAACCCTTAGGAAGGACATAAATATCAATATCCAAGAAGGACAACGCACCCCAAACCAAATAAATCCAAACAGATCTACCCCCAGACACCTACTATTCAGAACGACAAACATCAGAGATAAAGAGGAGTCTGAAAGCAGCAAGAGAAAAGCAAAGCATCATGTACAAGGGAAATTTGATAAGATTAAGTGCAGACTTCTCATCAGAAACCAGAGGTATGAAAAAAGTGGCATGATGTATTTAAGGTACTAAAAGAGAAAAACTGCCAGCCAAGAATTCTGTACCTGGCAAAGCTGTCCTTCAAAAATAAAGGTGAGTGCAAAGTCTTCACAGATAAAAAATGAGAGAATATGTAACCAAAAGACCAGATTTGCAAGACATACTAAAGGGGGTGCTGCAGCCTGAAAGGAAAAAATAAGGGTGAGAGATTTGAAGAGGAGTTTAGAAATGAAGATTAGGAAGGGTAAACTAAAGGATAAGCAGACAGACAATACAATGAAATGACAACATAGAGCCAAAGGACAAAATGGATGAAATAAGTAATGCCTTTACAGTAATAACACTGAATGTTAATGGATTGAACTCCCCAATCAAAAGACTGATAGAATGGATAAAAATATATGAGCCATTGTATTAGTCAGTCAAAGGGGTGCTGATGCAAAGTACCAGAAACCTGCTGGTTTTATAAAGGGTATTTATTTGGGGTAGAAGCTTACAGTTACCAGGCCCTAGAGTCCATCTCAAACTACCATAAGAGGTACTTTCTCACCCAGTCATGTGCCACATGTTGAGCAAGATGGCAGGCGATGTTTGTGATGGTTCAGCCTTCTTCTACCTCTGAAGACTCAGCTTCTTCCAATATCAGTTGTAGGCTGGGATAAGTCTTGTCTCTCTCCTGGGGCTTGTTTCTCACCTAGGTTCAGCTGCAGCTGTAGGCTATCAGGCTCATTCTCTTCCTGGGGCCTCCACTTTGTCTATGGAGTTGTCTTTATTCCTCTGTGTTCTTCTCCTACGTATTTATTTCCCAGGGCTCCAGCATCAAAACCCAAACTCTCTCCTCTGCTGTGTCATTTTCTCTGAGTCCTTGCCCACCAGGGGGCAGGGACTCAACATCCTACTGACGTGGCCAAATCAAAACCCGAATCTTAATCTAATCAAGTGAAAGTGGAACCTCTGACTCTAATACAATCTAATCCACCCAAAGGAATAGACCAGTTTACAAACATAATCCAATACCTATTTTTGCTACAGTCATCTACATGTTGTCTACAAGAGATCTACCTCAGACATAAGGACACAATCAGATTAAAAGTGAAAGGCTGGATGGGAAGTGGATTTGGCTCAACTGATGGAGCATCTGCCTACCATGTGGGAGGTCCAAGGTTCAAACCCAGGGCCTCCTGACCCATGTGGTGAGCTGGCCCATGAGCAGTGCTGATGCATGCAAGGAGTGCCATGCCAGGCAAGGGGTGTCCCCCACATAGGGAAGCCCCACATGCAAGGAGTGCACCCTGCAGTGAGAGCACAGCCTGCCCAGGAGTGGCACCACACACACAGAAAGCTGATGCAGCAAGATGACACCCCGAGGCCACTGACAAAAATGCAAGTGGACACAGAAGAGCATGCAGCAAGTGGACACAGAGAACAGACAACGGGAGGGCAGGGGAAGGGGAGAGAAATAAATAAAAAATAAATCTTTAAAACAAAAAAGTGAAAGGTTAGAAAAAGGCATTCCATGCAAATAGTAACCAAAAAAGAGCTGCAGTAGACCAGATAAATGTAAAATAACATTACAGTATATGGACAATAATTACTCAGTGCAACTGGCAAATTGTTCCTGTGACAGTATTCTGCATTTTTTTTCATACAAAACACACACTTGCTTTTAATTGATGAGGGCTGCAAAAGAGATATACTTTTGGATACTACATTTTCTTTACCCTTTTTTATTCATACTCTTTAAAATAATCTGGATCAATAATGATTTAGCATTATTACTACTAAACAAGATTTTTAGCTCTTCTACCTCATAAAATTATGAGTTGGAAAATTGTTATCTTCCGTAATATTCATTCTAATAAGATGCTAAGAATTCCTAAAAGGAATTTGATTATCTAGAAAGAATTATGGCCTAAATGGAAATTAAATAACTAAAAAATAAACTAATAATTTATTCATTCTTAGAGATTATGTCCAATAGTTAAAACTACAGTATAAAAATTAGTTATGTTATAATTAATTTCTACTATATTAGAATTTTTATTTACAAGTATTTATTGCTATGCCATCTATTTTTATAATTATGTTAAATCTAACCCAGCCTTGCACTCACGTTTAAAATTTGTAACTTCTTTCAGTCTATTTTTCTATTTATTTTACAATTTTACAATAAAGTACTTTTTATCCACTAAAAAAGCCATTGATTATATACTTTGGATAGATTATATGGTATATGACTATATCTCAATCAAACTGCTTAATAAACAAATAAATAGTTGTGTAAGAATAGCCAGAAATAGCAGTTATGTATAGCAGGGGGAGCAGAGAGGTTTAGAGGTGAGGAATTTTGTCTGCTTTTTTATTATTATTATTGAAATAATGAAAACACTTTAATAATGATTCAAGTGACGAATGCACAACTATGTGATTATACCAAATACCACTGATTGTACACTTTGGATGAATTGTATGATGTATTGTATGACAAGGACTTTGTTAAATGGATAAGAAACTGCTTTACCAGCGCAGGCCCCATAAATGGAACCCCAGATGACTTTGATGTTTTGGGGTATCCTAAAGACTTCCAGGACATTGTCTACAACTCCAACTCTGAATTTCATGTGCAACCCTAACCAACACTGCAATTCCTCTGCCTCACCATTCTGTGAACCACCTTCCAATGTCTGGCACACCCTTGCTCAGTAGCGATGTTCACTTTATTCACACACTCGAGCCACGAGAACTGAATTTACCTGTGGGTCCTTTGTGGTGCCATCGCCTGGATTTGCCATAGTTTTGTAAGGCTCTCCTCATAGCTGCCGCCTTTAGAGCTCCATTCTCCCCTCTACTATAAAAAGAGAAAGAGCTTGTTACCCTGCTTAATAATTAAATTCATTTAACTCTAAGTCCATGATAAAGGCCCTCTACCAAAAGAAACAAAATACAAGTGTGTGAAGAATGATGTAAAAATGAAATTTATAATCACAACTCTTTACAGAAACAATTAAAACTAAAAATTATGAACTGCAAATAATGTGTATCTTCTTCACAAGACTGTTAATCTTATCCTCTTGCTGAAAACTGTTAGTTTCTATAAGATCTCCGTGTTGATTTAAAACAATAGATGTCAATTCTTTTCTTGGAACTCTAAAAGTTTTAATTCAAATTTAATTTCCCAATCTAGAGCAATAAATCTTTCTACTAATGGGTAACCATTGGTCATTTTCCAGAGGCTTTCCTTCCTATTCTCAAGTCTTATTTTTCCAGTGATAATGTAATCAGAACTTGGTCTTGAGATGAATGTGGGGTTTTTTCAATTGCACAGCAATTGTGTTTAAAATGGGTGCTTTGCTTCCAAATTAAGACCTAATACTTATTTTTGTGACATTTGCAATTAAACGTCCGTATTAACTTATACACACTGCATTTTTCATTGGGACAACATTCTATCATTCATATAAACACCTTTCAGTGGTATTTTTTAAATGAATCTTTAAGGTCCTTGTTTTATTTCTTTTCCTCAATTCTGTTGAAACGTGGTGACCATAAACTGAACGTGGTTCAGGCTGAGCCATTGTGATTTTCTTCCAACGTGGCCGAGGATTAGCAAAGACGAGGTAACCGTATGGTGAGGCAGGCATGAGAAGCAGGGCTGGGACCCCACCAGGCAATGAGCAAACTCAAACCCGAGCAGGGTCAAGCAGGAGGCCCAGCCCCTCCTGAAGGCCAGGCCCCTCTGGCTTGGAGGCTGGTTTTCTCAGTCTCTGTTCCAAGAGCCAGTGGTTGTGAAGCAGTGACAAGGCCAAGACTTTACCTGCTTCGTATACAGGGATTCTACCAAAGATTTCCTTTGAACACTGCAAAAAAGGCTTAAAAGTTACCAGTGGAACTGCCCATCATCAAATTTGATCAAGGTAATTAAGAAGTTTTTCTGGGCTGGGACCCACAAGGTACAAATACTCTGCTCTCCTCACCTTCTGGGCATGTTCCAAGGTCGGCAAGGTCTGGGGACTTGCCCTGTCCAATGAAATGTGGACAGAAGCACAAGAGACACAGGGGAAACTTTACAAAGTCAGTGGGTGGTTTCCATGGAGATGGACCCCACGCAGAGCGCTTGCCAGCCCAGACATGGAGCCCAAGGGAAACTGAGCTCAAGGTGTCAAGGTGCAGGCTGTTTGTTCCTGCAGCTTAACCCGATTAGAGTGAAAGAAACCTCTGTTTTTTGAGGCCACATCTCAGCGATTTAGGCTTGTTCTCTGCAGGATAATCAGCCCATCCCAACTGGCACAGAAACATATCTCTATTGTTTTCAGCCACTGAAATTTCTGGAACTGCTTGTTTCTGTACCAAGATTCTCACTGAACACAGACTGCTCATAACCTACCTGGGGTCATAAGATAAACTTACAAAAAGTTAAACAACATGACAAGAAAATTCCAGAGAGGCCACAAGGTTATTTATTCCTTTGAATTCTAAGAGTCTAGAGGGAAAAACAACCAAGGAAACCAGAGAAATGATAAAATGCGAGCTCGGTCTTAGGGGTCGGGGGGGGGGGGCGGGGAGAGGGAACTCTAGGCGGGTAAATACGGAGGGGGCCGGCAAGAAGAGAACATCGGAAGAGACTTGATCCCGGAAGGTCGGTCACTGAATCGACTCACAGACGAAGCAAACCAGGGGAAGTTTCGGAGCCCCGAGGCAGGCGCGGCGCGCGGGACGCACGAGGAGCAGCGCCTCCGCAGAGCCCGCCTCCACCCGGCCCGGGGTGCGGGGTGCCGAGCCCCAAGGAGGGGGAGGGGGAGAAGGGCGCGGCGGAAACGGGGAGGGGGGGTGAAGGGGGAGGGAGGGTGGGGGGCGAGTGGCCAGAGGAGTAGGGCAAGGGGGGAGGAAAAAGTAGGCGGGCGACAGGGAGGGCGTGGCTGCGGGGAGTGGGCGTGGCCCGAGGAGGGAAGGCGTGGCTGCAGGGAGTGGGCGTGGCCTGGAAGATTGGGGCGCAGCTCGAATGGGGCGTGGCCGGAAGAGAGGCCTGGACACCGGGGCCGCGGCGGGGTAGAGCGTCGGTCTTCCGCCTCCTGGCGCCCGGCCCGCTCCCTGAGGCACGCGAGGACCTCAGGGCGAAAACCCTGCCCTGGCATGTCGGCCTCTCGCGGGCCCCGCCGCCCCGTTCGCCCGACAGGGAGACCTACCTCGCCGGGTTGCTCCTCTGAGTCACACCGCCGGGTAGGAAGGAGTACGGGGTAGACCCGAGCCGCGGCCCCGCCCTCCGCCTGCGCAGGCGCAGTACATGCAGTCCGTCGCGGAGACGTCGCGGCGCTGGCGCACTCCTCGAGTCCCGCCCCCTCGGCCCTCGGCCCCGCCCACCTCCGCGGTCTCGGGCGCGCTCGTGGGGTCCCGAACGGGCGTGGTGGGGATCGCGGGGAGTATAAATGGGGCGGGGGCATCGGGGAGCCTCTTGCTGTCCTTTAGGCCGCCCGCGCGCCTTTCTCTCCGCCTGGCCATCGGAAGTAAAGTGGCTACGTGTGTTCAGCCAAGGGGAAGTTTGAGATTAAAATAAAGAAGGCCACGTCCGCGCCCGTTATGGTGTGGAAGGGGGCGTCCTGAGGTCCCCAAAGGGCAACAAAAAGAGCTGCCTCGACCGCGGCGGAGACGCTTCCGCGGGGCTGAGCAGGGATCTCTGCTGCGGGACGAGGAGGCGGGGGCTGGCACGTGGGTCGGGAAGGAGAAGCGCCTCCGAGGGCGAGGCCACAACCTGGGCAGAGCGCAAGGCAGAGGGACCCCGGCCCACTCCAGAGAGGACTCGCAGCGGGTCCACCCTCAGGCTCTGCCAGGTGTCCAGGGGGTCGGGTGGGAAGCCAAGGAGCTAGGCCGAGACGTCCACGAGGCAGAAGTCGTCTGCCCTTGAGTCTTGGAAGACTGACCAGGCTCTGGCCGCACGTGGGCTGAGTCCCCCGTGGGCTGAGTCCCCAGGAGCCCCTCAGTGCCCCAAGGGGGCGGCCTCACTGGAGAAGATACCATTTGAAACATTGCTACACCTGTAAGAGGCAGAAAATGTGAGCCACAATAGAGAGGAACAACAGAAGTTAGCGACAAGGACCTTAAAATTAGGAAAACTGACAAGTTAGAATCTTTAAGGAAAAGTTGGACAAAAAGGATAAAATGGAAAATTTACATAGAATGTTGGGATATATATTTTTTAATCAAGTGAACAATCTACGACTGAAAAGTAATACAATGTCTAAAAGGACAAACACATTGGATGACTTTAACAGCAGGCTAGACCTGGCAGGAGGAGCAATGAACCCCAAACGTGAAGAATTTATTTACAGGCACACCTCGGAGATGCTGTGGGTTCTGTTCCAGACCACTACAATAAAGTGAATATCTCAGTGAGTCACAAATTTTTTGATTTCCCAGTGCATGTGAAAATTACGTTTATACTGTACTGTAGTATTTTAAGTGCAATAGCATTTATGTCTACATATATATCTGTATATATAGACATAATTAAAATGAGACATGAGATAAGGAGACACTATTGGAAAAATGGCACTGATAGACTTGCTTGACTAAGGGTTGCTACAAACCTTCAATTTGTAATAAATGCAATATCTGTAAAGCACAAAAAAATGCAATAAAACGAGGTAGGCTCGTATCTGACCTGTAGCACTGAGATAAAAGGAACAGTAAAATGAATAGTGTAAGAGATTATGTAAGAAATAATCAGAAAGCTTAATGTATGAGTTATTGGAGATGTGAAAAGAGAAAGAGTGATTGGAGTACAAGGAATAGCTGAAGAGAAAATAGATGAGAATTTTTCTAAGCTCAGTAAAATCTAAGAATTTATACAAAGAAAACCACACATAGTCACATCATAGTAAAACTAAAATGTTCTTTTGGTAATTGTAACAAATCCACTGCTAACGCAAGATGTTAATATGGGAACTCTGTTTTATACATGATTTTTCTGTAAACCTACAACTTCTCTAATTAAAACAAACAAACAAAACGCTTGCTGCCCTTTGTTTCAATGAAGTTGAGTTCTACCCTCTCTTCCCTGGAAGGGAAGGTACGAATAAATTCATCTTTGCCTGCTTAAAATTAAAAAGTCAATGAGAATATTGTAAAAGCAGTCAAAAGTAAAGGATACATTACTTTTATTTTTTAACTTATTTTGTTTTTATTTTTTATCTTTTTTGTTGTTTACTTTTGTTTTTCCTCATTTTTTTACTTTTTTTTTTACCTTTTTCTTTTGTTTTTTTATCTTTTTTTAACTTTTTTTTTTTTTTATCATTGGGATACATCACTTTTCAAAAGCAGCAAGACCACTGTCTGGTTTGGCAGCAGTTATGTAAACCAGAAGATAATTAAATTATACCTTTGAAGCATTAAAAAAAACTACCCTTCTATAAATCTAAACTGAATAAAAGTATCCACCACAAATGAAGGCAAAGTAAATTCATTTTCAGATAAGTCAGAGAATCTGACACCAGCAAATGGCACTTAAGAATAGCTGAAAAGTCCTTTCACCTGAAGTAAAATAATCTCCAATGGAAGGACAAAATTGCAGGAAGGAAAGAGTACTAGAATGCATAAGCAAATGGATAAATGGTTTTAAAGTTTTTGCTTAAAGCAGCAATAATAATGACTTGTGGGCTGTACAGCATGTAGAGGTCTTGCCTTGACAACAGCAGTGCAAAGGGCAAGAGGGGAGTAAATGAGTTAAACTATTGTAAGGTGCTGTACCCTTATTAGGACACAGTAAAAGTGTTGTACTTGCATCAGGGAGAAGCAAATAGGCCAAGGGAGCATACTGAAATCTCCAAGGTAACAATAAAAATGCAGTGGCAAAAAACTACAAACAAAATAGACTGAAATAATAAAACCTCTTGGATTAATACAAAAGGCAGTAAAGGAAAACTCAAGAAACAGAATGGATAGGACAAATGGAAAACAAGTAGCAAGATGGTGTAATTAAACCCAACTATAATTTTTTTAAACAAGTCAATTTTATTGATACATATTAACAAAGCATACAATTCATCCAAAGTGTACAATCAATGGTATTTGGTATAATCACATAGTTGTTCATTCGTCACTTGAATCATTATTAAAACATTTTCATTATTTCAGTAATAATAAACTAAAAACAGACACACAGGAAAATTCTTCACTTCTCAATCTCTCTATTCTTCCCCTGCTCTACAGAGCTGCTATTTCTGGCTATTCTTGCACAATTTATTTATTTGTTTATTAAGTAGTTTGATTGAGATATATTTACATACTGTAGCAGTTTGATAAGGTTATGAATTTCAAAATAGATATTGGATTATGTTTGTAATCTGATCTGTGCCTGGGCATGATTAAGTTATGATTAGGGCTTTGAGCCACGTCATTAGGGCCTTAAGTCCCTTGGTGGGTGGGGACTCACAGATAAAACACATGGTAAAGGACGAAGTTGAGGATTTTTGATGTTGGAGTTTGATGTTGAAGTCTTAAGCTGGAGCCCAGAGAAGTAAGCACATAGAGGAAAAAGAAACAAGCCCTGGGAAGAGAGGAACCCTGAGCCCAGGAAGAAGCAAGACCCAGGAAGGGAGGAACCCAGGAAGCCTGAACCCTTGCAGACATCGGCAGCCATCTTGCTCCAACACGTGAAAATGGACTTTGGTGAGGGAAGTAACGTATGCTTTATGGCCTGGTATCTGTAAGCTCCTACCCCAAATAAATACCCTTTATAACAGGCAGTAGATTTCTGGTATTTTGCATCAGCACCCCTTTGGCTGACTAATACACATACAATACAATCTATCCAAAGTGTATGATCAATGGCTTTTAGTATAATCACAATGCGGTGCATACATCACCACAAAAAAATTTAGAAAAATTTCATTACTCCAAAAAGAAAAATTCCACACCCCTTAGCAGGCCTTCCCCAACCCTACATAACCCTTAATCTAATTTCATCTTTATAAATCGATTTATATCTATATTTTATAAGATGGAATCATACAATATATATAGTACTTTGTGTCTGGTTTCTTTCACCTAGCATAATTTTTTGTCCGATATTAACATCTTGTAGTATAAACATACATTTCTTCAGTTTCAAAGAAAGATGGTCTTACATATACAATTTAACCCATGTGCATATATCACATGAGGGTAACTAGCAGTATACACCCAGTAGTGGTATTGCAGGGTCACATAGCAAATTTATATTCAACTTCTTAGGAACAGCCAAACAGTCCTCCACAGTGGGTGTGCCATTCTATATTCCCACCAATAGTGAATAAGTGTTCCTATCTCTTCATAGCCTCTCTAACACTTATAGTTCCTTCTTTTTAATAGTGGCCATTCTGACAGGTGTGAAATGATGCCTCATTGTAGCTTTGATTTGCATTTCCCTAATCATTAGTGATGTTGAACATTTTTTCATGTGTTTTTTCACCATTTGTATTTCTTCTTTGGACAAATGTCTGTTCAAGTCTTTTGCCCATTTTTAAAATTTATTTAATTTATTGATGTATATCACTCATACATAAACATAAATGAACAATAAGTGTATAGTTAATAGTTGTGAACTTACAAAACAAACATATATAGCATCATACAGGACTCTCATAACTCACCCTACCTTCAATACCTTGCATTGTTGTTAAAACTTTTTAACTAATGATTAAAGAGCTTTGTCAAAATATTACTACTAACCAAAGTATTTTCCCCCAACCAACCCTATTATTATTATCTTTATATCATTTATTTATATGTGAATACACATAAACAATAAGTATAGTAAAAGTTGTGAACTTACAAAGCAAATATGCATATCATCATACAGGGGTCCCATACATCAACTCTCCACCAACACCTTGGGTTGTCGTGAGATGTTTGTTACAAATTATGAAAGAATATTATCAAAATCTTACTACTAATTATAGTCCTTATCTTACATTTGGTGTGTTTTTTCCCCAACCTACCCTATTAATATTTTCAAGTATATTTTTTATGACAGAAGTTGTAAACTTATAAAACAATCATGCACATGTGCAGAATTCTCAAACAACACCCCTCTATCAACATACCACACTGTGGTGGAACATTTGTTATAGATAATATCATCTGATTGTTACCACATCCATAGTGGACATTTGTCTTTTGCCCATTTTTTAATTGGGTCCTTTTTATTGTTGAGCTGTAGTACCTTTTTATATATCATTGCTATTAAACCCTTATCAGTAATGTGATTTCCAAATATTTCTCCCATTGAGTCTGCTGTCTTATCATCCTTTTGGCAAAGTCCTTTGTGGTGCAGAAGTGTTTAATTTTGAGGCGGTCCCATTTATTTTTTCTTCTGTTGCACATGCTTAGGGCATAAGATCCAAGAAACCATGACCTATCATGAGGTCTTTAAGATGTTTCCCTACATTTTCTTCTAGTATTTATGTCCTGGCTTTTATATTTACGTCTTTGATCCATTTTGAGTTGATTTTTGTAGGGGGAGTGAAATAGGGGTTCTCTTTCACTCTTTTGGTTATGTATATCCAGTTCTCCCAGCACCATTTGTTGAAGAGACTGTTTTGTCCCAATAACATGAATTTGGTTCTTTTATCAAAAACCAGTTGGCTATAGAAGTGAGGATTTATTTCCAGACTTTTAATTATATTCCATTCATCAATGTGTCAATCTTTATGCCAATGCCATGCTGTTTTGATCATTGTAGCTTTGTAATGTGTTTCAAGTTCAGGCAGTGAAATTCCTCCCACATTGCTCTTCATTTTTAGAATGATTTTGACTATTCAGGTGTACTTTCCCTTCCAAATGAATTTGTTAATTGCCTTTTCTATTTCTGTAAGGTAGGCTTTTGGAATTTTTATTGGTATTGCATTGAATCTATAATCAGTTGGGCAGGGTGGACACCTTCATGATATTTAGTCTTCCAGTCCATGAACACGGAATGTCTTTCCATTTGTTTAGGTCTTCGGTGATTTCTTTCAGCATTTTTTGGTAATTTTCTGCATATAGGTCCTGTATTTATTCGGTTAAATTGATTTGTAGGTATTTGAGTCTTTTGTTGCTATTATAAATGGAATTTTCCCCTGATTTCATCCTCAGATTGTTCAATACTAGAGTAGAGAAACATTACTGATTTTTATGTGTTGATCTTGTATCCTCCCACTTTCCTGAACTAGTTTTTTTTTTTTTTAACTCAAGTAGTTTTGTCACAGACATTTCAGAATTTTCTAAATATCAGATCATGCATTCTGCAAATAGAGTTTTACTTCCTCTTTTCCTATTTGGATGAGTTTTCTTTCTTTTTTTCTTGTCTAATTGCTTTAGCTAGAACTTCTAGAACAGTGTTAAATAATGATGGTGACAGTGGGCATCTTTGCCTTATTCCCAATCTTAGAGGGAAAACTTTCATCCTTTCCCCATTGATTATAATGTTGGCTGTGGGTTTTTCATATATACCTTTTATGATATTGAGGAATTTTCCTTCTATTCCTATCTTTCAAAGTGTTTTTATCAAGAAAGGGTACTGGATTTTGTGGAATGCCTTTTCTGCATCAATCAAGGTGACCATGGGGTTTTTTCCTTCAATTTGTTAGTGTGGTATATTATGTTAATTGATTTTCTTATATTGAACCACCTTGCATATTAGGAATAAATCCCACTTGGTTGTAGTGTTTAAGTCTTTTGATATGTGGTTTGATTTGATTTGCAAGTATTTTGCTGAGAATTTTTCATGTATGTTCACTAGAGAGATTGGTCTGTAATTTTCCTTTCTTGCAGTGTCTTTATCTGGCTTTGTATTAGAGTGATGTTGGCTTCATAAAATATGTTGGGTAATTTTTCCCTCCTTTCAACTTTTTGGAAGAGTTTAAACAGGATTGGTGTTAATGCTTCTGGACATGCTTGGTAGAATCACCTGTGAAGCTATCTGATCCTGGACTTTTTCTTTGTTGGGAGATTTTCGATGAATGCTTCAATCTCTTTAAATGTGATTGCTTTGTTAAGTTCTTATATTTCTTGTAGTGTTAGTATCAGTTGTTTGTGCATTTCTAGGAATTTGGCCATTTCGTCTAGGTAGACTACTTTGTTGGTATACAGTTTCTCATAGTATCCTATTATGATCCTTTTTATTTCTGTGGGGTCAGTTGTAACTTCCCTCCTTTCATTTCTGATTGTATTTATTTTCATCTTCTCTCTCTTTTTTTTTTTTCTTAATCTAGCTAGGGGTTTATCAATTTTATTTATCTTCTCAAAGAACCAGCTTTTGGTTTTGTTGGCTTTCTTGACTTTTTTTCTCAATTTCATTTACTTCTGTTCTTAACCTTTATTATTATTTTTTTCTCCTGGCTTTGGGAATGGTATGCTGTTGTTTTTCTAGTTTCTCCAGCTGTTTAGTTAGTTAGGTCTTTGGTTTTAGCTATTTCTTCTTTTTTAATATTTTAATATAGGCATTTAAAGCTATAAATTTCCCTCTCAGGACTGCCTTTGCTGTATCCCATAAGTTTTGATATGTTGTATTCTTGTTTCCATTTGTCTCAATATATTTACTCTCTTAACTTGCAATTTCTTCTTTGACCCACTGATTTTTTTTCGAGGTGTGTTGTTTAGCCTCCACACATTTAAGAATTTACCTTTTTCCTGTCTATTATTGATTCCCAGTTTCATTCCATTATTATCGGAGAAGGTGCTTTGCATAATTTAAATCTTTTAATATTTATTAGATCTACCTTGTGACCTAACATATGGCCTATCCTGGAGAAAGCTCTATGGGCACTTGAGAAGAATGTAT
This sequence comes from Dasypus novemcinctus, assembly GCF_030445035.2. Classification (NCBI taxonomy): domain Eukaryota; kingdom Metazoa; phylum Chordata; class Mammalia; order Cingulata; family Dasypodidae; genus Dasypus; species Dasypus novemcinctus. The sequence goes on along the minus strand of NC_080678.1, from coordinate 105,135,053 downwards.
ATCCCACTGAGTTTGGATGCAACATTCTGTATGTGTCTGTTAGGTCTAACCATTTATTATTGTTCGAGTTCTCTGTTTCCTTGTTGATCTTCTGTCTAGTCATTCTATGTAATGTGTGAGTGGTGTGTTGAAGTTTCCAACTATTATTGCAGAGATGTCTGTTTCTCCAGTTTTTGCCAGAATTTACCTCATGTATTTTGGGGCACCCTGATTGGGTGCATAGATGTTTATGACTGTTATTTCTTCCTGGTGGATTCTCTCTCTTATTAATATATAAAGGTCTTCTGTATCTCTTGTAACCTTTTTCATTTAAAGTCTATTTTGTCCTATATTAGTATAGCTACCTCTGCTCTTTTTTGGTTACTATTTGTGTGGCATGTCTTTTTCCAACCTTTCACTTTCAGCTGGTTTGTATCCCTGGGTCTAAGGTGAGTTTCTTATAAACAGCATATGGATATCTCATATTTTCTATCCATTCTGTCAGCCTATTATCTTTTGATTGGGGAGTTTAGATGATTCACATTCAATGATATTACTGTAAATGCATTATTTAGTTCCACCATTTTATCCTTTGATTTTCATATATCAAATCTTATTTTTATCTGTCATTTTACTCTTTTGGTTTTACTGTACTTTCTGCTATTCTTTTGCTATAGTCTTCTCCAAGCCTCTCTCTCTCCTGTCTTTTTCTTTCAGGCTATAAGGCATCTTTTCATATCTCCTGGAAATGTGGATTTCTTTATTACAAATGCTCTTAGTTTCTGTTTGTGAATATTTTAAACTCACCTTCATATTTGAAGGACAATTTTGCTGGATAGAGGATTCTTGGCTGGCAGTTTTTCTCTTTCAGTATCCTAATTTTATCATACCACTGTTTTCTCACCTCCATGGTTCTGAAGAGATATCTACACTAAATCTTGCTGGGCATCCCTTGTATGTGATTGTTTGCTTCTCCCTTGCTGCTCTGAGAATTTTCTCTTTTTCTTTGACATTTGACGTTCTGAGTAGTATGCGTCTTGGAGTAGGTCTATTTTGCATTTATTCTGATTGGGGTATGCTGCGCTTCTTGGGTATGTAAGTTCATTTCTTTCATGAGAGTTGGGAAAATTTAAGCCTTTATTTCCTCCAATACTCTTTTGGTCTCTTTTCCCTTCCGTTCTCCTTCTGGAACTGCCATGACATATATGTTCTTGCATTTCATGTTATCATTCATCTCCCCGAGCCCCTGTTTGAATTTTTTTTCGATTCTTTTCTCTTTCTGTTCTCTCTTCTATTTCAGCTGTTCTCCCTTATGTATCACTTATTCTTTCTTCAATCATTTTGAGTCTGCTTTTGTATGCCTATGTACTAGTCAGCAAAAGGGGTGCAGATGCAAAATACCACAAATCTGTTGGCTTTTATAAAGGGTATTTATTTGGGGTAGAAGCTTACAGTTACCAGTCCGTAAAGTGTAAATTAATTCCTTCACCAAAGTCTGTTGCCACATGTTGGAGCAAGATGGCTGCCTATGTCTGTGAGGTTTCAGCCTTCCTCTTCCTCTTAAGGCTCTGTGGTCCCCACTTCTTCCAATATTGGCTGTAGGCTGGGATAAGTCTCATCTCTCTCCCAGGGCTCATTCCTGTCTGGGCTCAGCTGCTCTCTTCTCTCCACAAGGTCAGCTGTAAACTCTCAGGCTCTCTCTCTTCCCAGGGCTTCTACCATATCTATGGAGCCATCTCTATTCCTCTTTGTTCTTCTCCTGTATTTACTTTCTGGGGTTCCAGTATCCAAAAACTCCAACTCCTTCCTCTGCCATGTGGGGCCCAATGACATAACCCAATCAAAGCCTTTATCATAATTTAATCAAGCAAAAGTGAAACCTCTGAATCCAGTACAATCTGATATGCCCAGAAGAACAGAGCAGTCCACAAATATAATCCAATATCTATTTTTGGAATTCATAAATAATACCAAACTGCTATAGCTTTGTGTTTTTTATCTTGTCTATCATGTATTTCATTCCCCTGTGCTCTGTTACTTTTCTATTCAGATTTTCAAATTCTTCTTTGTCCTTGCCTATTAAAGCCTATATCATCTGATAAAACTACAGCTACTCTGGCTTTTTTTTTTTTTTTTTTTTTTTTTTAGTTATTGCATGTGTGGAATATCTTTTTTCAGTCTATCACTTTCAGTCTATTGGTACCCTTGGGTCTAAGGTGAGTCTCTTGGAGACAGCATATAGATGGCTCAAATTTTCTTACCCATTCTGCCAGTCTGTGTCTTTGATTGGGGAGTTTAGTCCATTAACATTCAATGCTATTAATGCAAAGGAAGTTCTTATTTCATCCATTTTTGCCTTTGGGTTTTATCGGTCATATTTTATTTTCACCACTCTTTTGACAATTTTAGTTACTTTTACTGATATAATCTTCATTTCTAGACTCTCTCCCAAGCCTGTCTCTACTGTATCTTCTTTTCAGACTGTAACACACCCTTTAGTATTTCCTGCAAGGCTGGTCTCTGTTGTAAACTCTCAGTTTCTGTTTAGCTGTGAATATTCTAAACTTACCTTCATTTTGAAAGACAATCTTGCCAGATACAAGATTCTTGGCTGGAAGTTTTCTCTTAAATATATCATACCACTGTCTTCTTGCCTCCATGGTTTCTGGTGAGAAATCAGCACTTAATCTTATTGGCTATCCCTTATATGTTATGCATTGCTTTTCTCTTGCTGTTCTCAGAATTCTTTGTCTTTGGCATTTGACATTCTGATGAGTATGTGTCTTGCAGTTGGTCTATTTGGATTTTTTCAGATGGGAGTATGTTGTGCTTCTTGGACATGGATATCTATGTCCTTCAATAGTGTTGGGAAATTTTCTACCATTATTTCTTAAAAAATATTCTTTCTAAAAAACAAAATAAAGTGCTTTGGGAATTGAAAAATAAAATAATCACTTGTTAAAAAATATATATTCCTCCTGCCCCTTTTTCCCTTCTCTTCTCCTTTTGGGATACCCATGACATGTATGTTTGCATGTCTCTTGCTGTTGTTTAGTCCTCTGAGACCTCATTCAATTTTTTTTCATGCTTTTCTTCACCTGTTCTTTTGTATGTTTGCTTTTGGAGTCCATTTCTTCAACCTCACCCATCTTTTCTCCTGCCTCCTCAGAGCTGCTGTTATGATTCCAGTGTATTTTTAATTTCATTTATTGTACATTTTATTCCCATATGATCTGATATTTTTCTGTGTATGCTTTCAAATTATTTTTTGTGCTCATCCAATGTCTTAATAACCTTAGTCTCTTTAGCATCTCATTGAATTTGTTAAGGAGATTTGTTTGAACATCTTTGATTAGTTGTCTCAACTCCTTAATGTCATCTGGAAGTTAATCTTGTTCCTTTAACTGGGCCATATCTTCTTGTTTCTTGTTCTCAATTGTAATTTTTTGTTGATGTCTTGGCATCTGGCTTACTAGATGTCTTTATTCTGGGTGCAGTTCCTCTCTTTAATTTAGGGCTTTCTTTCCCTTTCTCCCTTGCTGGTTGTGTAGTAGGAGCCAAGGATGTAATTGATGCTGTAAGTTGTGGAGGTTCAAGCTGCCCTCATTTCCCCAGGGAACAGACGAAGCTTCTCCCAAGTTTCATCTTTGCCAGGGGTAGGGACAGAGCCACAGCTGTATGTAATAATCCAAGTTGTACAGGCCTAGTTGTAGTTGCCCAGAGAAAGTGAGGAAGTTACACACCCTTGGCAGGGATGGAGCTACAGATGTGAGCAGCGATCTATTCAGTCTGTACCAGCTGAGTGTACCTGCAGTTACCTGAATAGGCTGGTGTGGAACCTGCCAGCCTCCTCCCTGCCAGAGGCGGGGCTGAAGCCTAGGCTGGGGCTGCAGGCCAATCTGGGTGAAAGAAACCGGTCCCTACCATCACTGTGGTTTTCGGTTAGCCTGGCTTCCCCTCATGCTGGGGGCAGAGTCAAAATGGAGGCTACTGGCCTCTTTCTGACTTGGACAGGCTCAAACTTTAGCTGTTCCTAGGGTTATACTTTAGCTAGCTGGACTGACTCATCAGTAGCTGAAGTCGGTGGCCAACCTTCTCTTCCTCCCATTTTTGGGAAATGGAGCTTTCAGTTTGAGCCACAGAACAGCTCCTGGGGCTGCTTGCACCACCAGAGTAGGATGATCACTGGCCTCCATGGTGTGGTCTGTATTTTCCCAGAGAGGCTGGCGCAGGTCCCCCCAGCTTCCTCCCTGTCAGAGGTGGGGCTGGGACTTATGCTAGAGCTGCAATTTGATCTGGATGAGAAGAAGCCAGTCCCCACTGTGATTTTCAGTCAGCCCCGCTTCCCCTCATGCTGGGAGCAGAGTTAAGATGGCAGCTACCTGCCTCTTTCTGACTTGGAAAGGTTTAAACTTTAGCTGTTCTCAGGATTATACTTTAGCCCAACAAATTTACTAGTCAGTAGCTGAAGTTGGTGCCCAGTTGTCTCTTCCTCCCTCATTCTGGGGAGGTGGAGTTTCCAATTCCAGTCATGGAGCAGCTCCCAAGGCAGCTTGTGCCTCCAGTGGAGGATGGGCACCAGCCTCCAGGGCATGGAGCCTCTACTCATGAGTCTTCTCTGCAGGTGGGCAGTCTCCTCCTTCCATTCTTTCAAGGACATTGCAGGATGCTCTTCTGGTCTCTTGGAGCCCCCAAACAGGTGCTTTAGATAGCTCTGGGTGATTACTAACTGCCCTGTAGCTCAAACTAACTCTAGGATCTCCTTACTCTGCTATCTGCTAGGTGTCTTTTTTAAAAATTTCTCTGCCCTTGCCCCCTGCCCTGTTGTCTGGTCTCCATGTCCATTCACTGTGTGTTCTGTGTCTGCCTGCATTCTTGGCAGCAATGGAAATCTGTGTCTCTTTTTGGTGTGTCATCTTGCTGTGTCAGCTCGCCGTGTGTGCCTCGCCACTCCTGGATGGGCTGGGCTTTTTTCCCACTGGGCGGCTCTCCTTGCAGGGTGCACTCCCTGCGGGTGGAGCTCCCCTACACAGGGGCATCTCTGCATGGCATGGCACTCTTGTGCACAGCAACACTGCACATGGGCCAGCTCACTTCACGGGTCAGGAGGCCCTGGGTTCGAACCCTGGACCTCCTATATGGTAGGTGGATGCTCTATCAGGTGAGTCACATCCACTTCCCACTGGTTGTCTTTTAAGACTCATGTTTAGGTTGCCTTTCACTGCTATTCAATCTGTAACAGGCAAACCCAAAATCTGATTTTCAACTTCCAAGGCACTAGCAGACTGACAAAGTTAAACACAGATTTAAAAGTTAATAGCAAAGTTAAGCACAGATGGGAACATAATAGAGAATTCTACACTTACTACGCTTACAGAAAGACCTGCCTTTAGAATCACCTAAACACAAAGCTTCCAGTGTCTGTCCACGGCAAAAATCTCATGCAGGACCCTCCAGCTTTGTTCCTCCAAGAAAATCCCTGGGTAGTCACTAAGTATGGAGTTAAGGGGTCCCAAGAAGCCCTTCCCCTGACCAAACATGAATTGGGGATGTTCTGGGGGCTGCATTCCATTAGTTACTTTCAACAAGTGGTAAAGCCCTGCTAGGCCTTTTCACTGGAGGTATTCGAGTGTTACAAGGGAATAGGCAGGGAGCTAGGAGAGCCAGGGTAATCTAAATCATGGCCCAGAGGTCGGGGAGGTTTAATACACGGCCTAGATCTTAACTCCCCCTTCACTCCCCTCATAAGGCACAACCAAGTTTAGAGAGGTCCAGAGTACAGGCCAGGACCAAGTAATTGGCTCCCATGTTGACTTAAGAAATTAACGATCTCACCTGTGACATCAAGGGTCACCTGGGGCTACTCTGGTTGATGGTTCACGTGTGGCTTCAGGCCCCTTCTGTCCTCCCCTGGGCAAGGCCCCAGTGGTCTGGGTGGTGAGATAGCTTGGGTCCAGGTTCCTGCTGACAGGGAGCCTAGATTCAGCTAACCCTAGGGTGACCGGTGCCTTTAATGGTAGCAGTTAAAAGGTGAGCCTGTCCCAGACCATGTGCCTGTCACTCCTCACCTTCTCAGTCTTGGTGACATGGTCTCGATCATTGAAAACTGAGAAAGCTCCTTCTAAAAGAGAGTCAGTGGAAGTTTGGGGGCCCAGGGAAAGTTTCTGTAGCTGTGGATATCAGATGCAGAGTGGCTGGGTTGCCAGGTTCTGCCTCTGCGTAATTGCCTGGAGCTTATTAAAATTGACCTGACATTCCAGTTTGGTAGAGCATCTCCTCACCGCTTTAAGGAGACATGGCCACATGGTCCTGGCCCTCAGATCTCTCTGTCCTTCCCTTCTCTCTTACACAGGTTTAAGGGTTGTATACAGAGCCCACTCTTGGCCATACTATGGCCTCATGGTATGGCAGAAAAAGATTAGCCTCTTTCTTTTCAGACCACCATTAGGCAGGTTATCCTAATTAGAAGGCACCCTTTATCCTAAGGGAGGATGAAACAATCCATCAGTCTGGGTGGCATTCCACAGCTAGACCTGGTTGACCAGATTGCTCACTGAGCCAGGGTCCTGGGGTACCAGAACACACTCTTGTCCCTAATTCCAGGGACTGGGCATCCCCAGAGCCTTAGACGGAGACCTCTGGGTCCGGTCCCCATCCTTGACTTCCAAATTGGGCTTTCCTGCTAGGAAAGGGCCTGGCTAGGACTTTCTTTTGTCTACTTCGCAGAGGTCTTGGGAAATAACAGTGAGCAAACTCATCTCATGACCAGGCCCAGGAACCAAGTTGCACGGTTAAACCTGACATTAAAGGCAAGTTCAAAATCAGAGACTGTTCTGTGGCTTACAGGCCAACAGCCTCAGTGCCCTCCCTGGAGGAAATAGATTCAGAGAACTTCAGGGCTTCCTGGGGGCTAAGGAGCAAACTTCTCGGCCCAGGGTGAGAATCTCTGGGCCTCGCTAATAAAACAAAAGAGGGCACAGACAAAATTTAATTAGAACTCATCAGACTCTGCAGGGGTCAGGGAGTGCCGCTTAGCTCTGTCTCCTGGCTGGCTCACCACATAATGTTACCAGATGGCTCTGGATTCTGGGCTTCTAGGTTCTTGGCTTAAGTTGCATAAAAGAATTTAAGAACACGCCATAAGGTAGGCAAGGGAGTAAAGAGTTTATTAAGAAACAAGAAGATGAGAAAAGTGCATTGTCTGAGGCATGGATGAGTTCCGCATATGGGCCCAGGTCAGGGTTTTTAAAGTCTCTCCTCCTCCTCTTTCATAACGCTGGGATGGGACCCCTGCTGTTTGCTGTTTTGATTGGTTGCCCCACCTGTCAGTTTATCAGGGGCCAATGGTGAGGCCTTTTGAGGGTATCCGGGGCTTCCCTTGACCCCAAATGGTATTCTTGTTCCAAATGAGATTTTCATTCCAAATGAGATTCTTATGGCCAGAGTCTTGCAAGATCTCTCAGGAGGTTTCCAGGCAGTCTCCTGGCCGAGTGGTCTCCTGGCCATTTGGTCTGCTGGCCGAGTGGTCTCCTGGCCGTGTTCCCTGCCGGCCGTGTGCTCTGCCCGGCCAGCCAGTTTTCCCCTTTCACTATACTAACCTGTCAAGACCACCGTGCTGGAGAGGCCACAGGGAGGTGCTCCCCACTCACCACCAAGGCACCAGGAGTGTGAGTGAGGCCCCCTTGGCCCCCTAGACCAAGCCCAGTGCCCCCGAATAAACCAGTGGCCTCAGTCCCACCACATGGGACAAAAATAGCCCCACCAAGGCCAGCCCAAATCCTGACCTGTAGAACCACTGGGATCTAACAGAACGTTTTTTGCTTTAAGCCACTAGGGTTGGAATAGTTTGTAGCTACAGCAACTGGACTCTTCTGCTGTGTGACACGTGTGGTCCAGAACGCTGGCAGGAGGGGGTCAGTCTGATGATGGAGTTCTGGCCACTTCTTAATAAAGTCTTTCATTCACCTTTGGCAGTTGTGAGTAAAAACACACAAAGTTTTTAAATGGAGTATTCATGATTGATTTTTATTTATAAGGAATCTCTGGCAAAAATTAAGTGATTCAGATATATATTCAAAACTTTATTTTGTTTTTAGAAATGCTCTTAGAAAAATTAAGATTAGGGAATCAAATATAGGCCTACCTGCCTTTCACTTTCATTCATATCTTCCCCAAAAGACTTAATCAAAATAAATTGTTGAATTTGCAAAATTTACTCCCAGAAAGTTATAGTCTCTCTCAGGAGCTTTCCTTGTGCTGCAGGGCTTGGCGGCAGCGTTTCACAGCAGTTAGAATTGGATGTGGAGACAGTTCCCAGTTCAAATGTGCCTTTGACCCTCATCAGTGATGGCACCTGAGGAAGGGCCTCCCTTCTCTAGCCTCAGTTTCCCTCACGCAGGGAATGCCTGCTGCCAGCACCCCCCTCCCCGGCCTTGCTGGGCTTTCCTCAAGCATGTGCACCCCCGGCGGAGCCTCAGCCCTGTCACTGGGGCCGCTCCCTGAGTCAGGGGTGGGTCTGCCAGCCAAACGGGGTGCATCTTGGGTCGCCTTCTGAGGAACCCTCTCCAGAATCCCAAACTTGGCTCTCCCCAGCAACATGGGTGACCAGAGCACACAAGTTGAGAACTGCTGCCTGAACACGGGCCCACAGCCCCCAAACCACCATGCTGCAGAATTCTCCCCCGAGCAAGGTGTGCCCGGGGAGAAGCCAGGAGGCCCTGCTCCTGGGTGGGATGGGAATGCACCCTGCTCCTGCCAGGAGGCCCCGAGCCACCCTGCTCCTGCCAGGAGGCCCCCGAGCCCACCCTGCTCCTGCCAGGAGGAACGCGCCCTGCTCCAGCCAGGGGAGGCCCCGAGCCACCCTGCACCTGCCAGGAGGACCCCGAGCCCACCCTGCTCCTGCCAGGAGGAATGCACCCTGCTCCTGCCAGGAGGCCCCAAGCCACCCTGCTCCTGCCAGGAGGGCCCTGAGCCCACCCTACACCTGCCAAGAGGCCCCAAGCCCACCCTGCTCCTGTCAGGAGGACCCCGAGCCCGCCCTGCGGCTGAGGGGAGTGAGCACAGGAGTACGGGGGTGACCTTCACTGTCACAGGCAGCGGCGTCAGCAGCTGCCTCGTTTTGTTCTTTGGGGTTCAGTGGGGAGGTGCCCGGGCCATGCCTGGGTGCTGCGTTTTGTTTTAGAAACTGCTCCTTTGCCTCTGTGCCCGTGGTCCCAGCTGGGGAGTGGGGAAGGCAAGGAGAGGACCCCGGGCCTTTGGAGGGGCCGGTGGTCTGCCAAAGCCTCTGCAGGGACCCTGAGGGCCCCTGTGCTGTGGGAGCGCCGAGGCCACAGCCGGAGGCTTGCTGTAAGAACCTGCAAAGAGGTGTCAATACTTCAAGAAAACATTTGCCGAGCTAGTGATAGAAAACTAGTACCTAAGACACATTCAGACGTATAAGAGGTGTCAACTTTAACTGTTAAGTTTAATGTTGATATGCATATTACAAGAATCATACCAACTTATTCAACTGTGTCATAGTTTTACTATCCTTCCTGTGATTTTATCTAAGTATCCTTTAAATTTTTATTTATAGCATCGCTTATTAGATACTGAATATACCAGTGAATATATTTCAGTTATACTTAAAATTTTAAATATAGTGTCTTTAACTTAAAGCTTGTTTTTTTTTAAAGTAAAAGATGTTACTGCCCTGTGGTAGGAAAACTATTAAGGATTAGGCTTCCAGGGTTACACGTTCTTATCTTTCAAGTATTCTTTTTTGTATGGTACATTCTTCATCTGATTCTCCAAATAAATTAGCCCACTCCCAACACCTGGATCATTCTTGCTGGAGATGGTTCAATTCCAAAGAAGCATTTTAAAAATCAAGGTGCATGAACCCTGCTGTTAAATATGTCTGACAGTGTCACCTATTGATGGGTTGTTTTTCCATTTGGCTTATTGAGGCTGAATATCGTGTCAAGTCCTGTGTCCTAAAGGATGGGACAAAGCCACAAGACCGTGTGGTGCTTACGTAGGGGTTAAACAAAAATGCTCCCGTTGAAGAAACAGCAAATAAGCTAAACTTGACATGATTTTATGGCAAATTTCCAGGAGTCACCTAAAGGTATGAGAAGCATAATGGGAATAAACATGTGGGCAGTAGAGTTCTACAAGGGGCGAACTGCACAGTTTTAGTGTTGATGCCTTCCCCGGCTGCTCACGGCTCATGGAAACGCACTTCCTGCAGCAGCCTCCCAGAGCCGGTACCGTGAAGAGCGGCTTTGTTTGGGTGTGCGCTGCCAGCTTTCTACGCTCCAACCTCCATCTGCTTCTCAACATGAAGAAAGGAAAAAGTTGAGAACAGAAAAACAAAAACAAAGCCTCATTTTTAGGAACTGGCCCCAAGGTTGCCATGGATTCCGGCGAGCGGCTGCGTGCAGCTGGGACCCCCGCGGCTGCTGCCGGTGGCCTGGCCTGCTCCCGGCGCTGGGATGGCTCTTAACAACCAACGGCATTCATGGGATCCGAGGGGTGCAAAACCAGCACAGGCAGGGCTCCTGGGTTTCGAGCATCCGAACTAGCCCATGGGTTTGTTCTGCATTTTGGGGCCCTGCTGGTCTGGCTCAGAAAGCAGTATCTGTACCTCTGTTATGAGCTGTGCTTTGCTTCACCTTATCTGCCTCACGTGCCAGGAGTTCGCCTGACAGGTCCAGGTTCTTTTGATAGGCAAGAGTAGTAATTTTATAATAATAATGACCATTAATTGAGCGTGTCACCTATACCAGGCACTTTACTCTGTCCATGTGTACGTGTTTGTGTTTAAAATGTCATTTACTCCTCCAAAACCCCTCTTTTTCCAATGCTGAGAAAGGATGTCACTCGCTGCAGGTCTCTCCACAGAGGCAGAATTTGAACCCGGCTCCAAGGCTCCAGAGCAGGGGTCCTTGCTGCCGGCTTCCTGCTGGCTGGGGCAGCATTTCTGAAATAGGAAGGACAATTGCTTCTCACTGCATTCTCCAACAGAAGCGCTTTGTCCTGCTCCACCCTGCGGTGAATGCCACCCACGTCCCACGCACAGAGGCCCCTCTCTCCTCAGGAATATCAGCCGCGGCCGGCGAGCCTCGTGAGCAGCGCGCGGTGGACACGCTGCCCTGGGCGCGGGGAGCTGCGCCTGTGCCTGGACCTTGCTCCTGGAAAAGCAGCAGAGCAGACGCCGTTCCCTGGTCGACTGCGCCAAGGCGGGCTGGGCGGGCGAGGGGTGGGCTGGAGGGGAAGGGGCGTCTCGGGGCAGGACGGGGACGCGTGCTGCGTTTCCGAGGAGGCCCCTGTGCCCACCAGCCGGCCTGCCGCTATGCGGGCAGCACAGCCCCTTCCCCCTGGCTGAGGCCGAGCCTGGCTCCCAGGCCCGTCGGGGAGGACGGAGGCCACAAGGACTCGTTGGCGCGGTGCGGGTCCCTTCGGCCCTCCACCGTTTCCCCAGTTCCGCAGACTGAAATGCTGGGGGTTCTCCACAATGCGGTGCCGGCCAGCCAGGGCCGGCGCGAGGCCACGCGGCTCCCTCAGCCTGTTAGTGTGCAGGACGCTGTCCTTCCAGGCCCCGGCTGCCCCTCGGAGGAGACGCCTGAAGGTCGATACCACGACCAGCTCCGCACGTCCCCTCCTGAGCTTTCACTTAATTGCTCACTTTTATACGTGGAATATTTGTATTGATGATGCCTCGTTATGTCAGTTTGGACATTTTACATATTTAAAACCTAAGTACTGATTCTAGGCATCAGTGCTACTGTTTTTCTCCATTTGTCTGTCTAAGTTTACTCTTTCTAGATATTATCTCTTTTACATAAAGTTTTATTTTTAAGTCATTTTAGTCTAACAAGGAGTTGCAAAAATTTACTAAACCTATTTGTATTTCTTTTTAGTCAGTGCATCAGTCTGGCTCTAATCAAGTGACAGAAACCACCCAGTAATTTAAACGGGGAAAGTTTAATATAAAGGAGTGTTAAACTACGACAGCACCTGCCATGATATAAAGGAACACCCAAGACGTGCCCGAGGCCTGGGTCTCACCTCCGGAGACCGCGCTGGTGCCGAGGCCAGGCTGGCCCCCGGCCACCGGGCAGGACAAGCCTTGCGGGCACCCGCGGGGTTGGGGTTAGGGTTAGGGTTAGAGCAAGAGCCCTGCGCGCTGTCCTGGGCCGCCCCACTTCCACGTTTCTCGGAGGTGCCTCTGCAGGGAGCAGCCTCGGTGACCAGGACAAAGCGCAGCGGCCTCACCAGTCAGCGCTCCGCTTCCCGGCAGCCCGCCCAGCGCCTCGGGGCCCAGGGCGGCGTCCGGCTCGGGTGAGGAGTGCAGCATGACAGGACGCAGGGCCCCCCCTGCCGTGGGGACTCCGTCCTCCCGCTGCCGCCTGCTCCTGCCACAGTGATGGCTGAGTTGTCAGCGTGCAGGCAGGGGTGGCACATGTGGCTCTGCGTGATCCCCAGCACCCCTCCCGTGCGCTCCCCTCTGAGTCGGCATTTCATTTCTTAGCAGCGACACGGCCAGCCTTGATGGCTGTTTCTGAGCTCGTGGCTATAAGTGAGCTCAGACTCCTCTCCCAGGAAACCCGCAGAATAATCTGATCTGAGCGTGGTCTGACCACCTTCACGGTAACTTCAGCCTTAGGGACCAACATTGTCAAGGCTCGTTCTACGTGGCCACTGAGAGGGAGCTTCCGCCTGCTGGGAGACACTGACGCCCGGTCCTCGGTGTGTGCGCTGCCACGTGCCCCCGTCCGCATGTAGACACGTCCCCCAAAGGCCCCTCTTGCTTTGTGGCCAGTGCGCGTGAGCGTTGGGAGCGCCACGCTCTGCCCGCTGCCGTGGATGAGGATTCAGGCCACAGCCAGGCTCGGCTCCGCCGCCCGGTGAAGGTCTTTCCCACGGAAACCCTCTCCTGAAGGCTCTTCTGCTCTGCAAGCTGGGCGTGTCTGAGCCTCTTTGGTCTGAGGTACCCCCTCCGTTGGGCAGGAAGCTGTCACTTTACCCAGCTCTCTGCTTACCCTAAACACAGGGTGGAATTCCAGATCCTTCACAATTCTCAGCACAACCTCTGGAGCACAGAGGATCAGGGCTGGTGATGGGGTGCACGTGGAGTTGGGGTGGCTTTGTGAGTGTGAGCCCTGAACTGCTCAGCTACCACACAAAGGCGGTGGGAAGCGCCTGCCGAGGCAGGTTGGGTGGACGCGCAGAAGAGGTTGGAGCCGCTCAGCAGGCTGGTTCTGGAGTGTGCAGGGTCCACGTCAAGAGGCACAGAGCAGGGCGTCTCCTGGGCCGGGCTGCAAGGTCTCTGGGCATATGGCCAGGGCAGGGCACCCCTGGGCATGCCCCTGGGTAAGTACTGAGGGAGAACTTTGAGGCAGGGGCAGGAAAGCCAACCACACTACCCCAGAACGAGGAAGCCTTGCTCCTCTAATACCCTCCACTAGTAAAGCTTAACATCATGCTCACTGTAGAGGAAAAGTAATTAAATAGTCCAGTCCATCAACCTAGGGCAAGTCCTGAAGAGTGCATTCGGGCCTAGAGGCAACAGATTGATAACTGGCACCATGCATCCCTTCAGCTCCTCAGCTTCCACAAGCAACCTTCTACACATTTGCACTCCCTCATGATAAAAAAATAATTCTTTATTTCTACCTAAAAAGATACAACTATTTTTATTAAAAGTGAAGATGTTCTCACTTTTCCCCAACTGAGAAGATGTACAATCCCAGCAGTCATGGTATCTGTTGATGGCCATATTAATTGTTCAAATTCAGTTGTAGGCCCACAGAATATTCAGTCACCTAAATATTAAATTGACAAGTTAACCTCCAACAACAGGTATATAAAATAAAAATGAGGAGAGATAATAAAATGGTTAGTACATACAAATAAGCACATGTATATAACAAGCAAAGAGAAAATGTGCCACGCTACTCTAGTCCTCTTGATGTAAGTGGTCATGAAGTTGTAGCTGATACTATGGATTTCTTCTTCAACTACCCATTCCATAGCTCCCTGGCCCTCTGTCTCGATTGCTCTGGGTTCCTTAGGTGGAGAGACCCTTCATTCCTGAAGGGTCTGAGCCTTTAGTTTCCTTTTTTTTTTTTCTTCCGGTTCCTGTAGTTTTCCATTAACTTTTACTATATTGGCAATGGAAGTACTAAGAGTTGCCTCAGAAAATCCCCTGGTTACAGACATAGTTTTCCTTGCCTCCACTGTATAGCAGTGACCCAACCTTTCCTTGATTCTGGGATCAGGTGCTTGAGCCAGGAGATTAACCATTTTTGCCTGTTGGCGCAGAGGCATAAGGAGCTTCCCAAGAGGCCACAGACGTGGACTGAGAGGGGAGAGACAATTGACAGGTCTTGGTGTCAAAGAAGTCTGAGCTACCTACTCATGAAACTTATCGTACCTTTATACTTGGCCAAGTTTCCGTCTCACATGTAACACTTCCATTTGAAAATAGATTGTTGCTACAAATACTCAGGCTTACGGCTAGATGGGTCAGGTAGTACTCAGGCTCACGGCCATCTTATGTCCCGTGGTTAGATACTCAGTCTCTGCTAAGGCCCAAGAGCAAGCTAGAAGCTGTTTCTCAAAAGGAAAATAGTTAGCTGCCAAAGGGGTCGTAGACTTGCTTCAGAATCCTAGAGGTCTATGCTGTGATTCTCCTGTTGGTGCCGTCAGAGGGTCCGAACCTCATCATTACGTGCCACGGACTTTCAGCATCACTGGCTATGCAGGTCCTAAGGACCAAGTGGTCAAGGGCCTTTTACTGCAGCCTAAACTTGCTCAGGTCCCCACTGAAACGCCAGCCTTATGGGCTGAAGTAGCACATGCAGACGTAGTGCTGTGTCTACAGTACCCTGCCAAGGGCTTCTTTTCTGTGGCAGGCAGTGTAGACGCAGCGACTTGCCCTTCACCCTGGAGGGGAGATCTCTACCTAGCCCAGACCACGGAACTCCCTCAGGAACGTCACTGAGAGGGTGGGCCCTGCATTCTTGTAGGACTTATCTCCTACCCTCTAGCTTACTTGTGTCTTACTAAGAGAATCTAAAAGTACTTGCTACTCCCTGCTTACCAGATACAACCAGCACATTATCATCAGCACAGTGTGGTGTTTTGTGGAAGGTCAAAATGATCAAGACTTCTGCAGGCCACATCACGGAAGACAGCAGGAGAAATGACACGTCCCTGAGACAATGCTGTGAAGTTGTACTGTTGGCCCTGTAAGAGTAAACTGCTTCTGGTGGCTCTCAGGAACTGATATGGAGGAAAAGCCATTAGCCAGGTCAATAGATGCATACCAAGTGCCAGGACTCTGTTTATTTTCTCCAGTAAATATACCTCATCTGGTATAGCAATTACAGTTAGAGTCAATCACAATCTGATTATGTTCAAGACAGTCGAGTGTCTCTCCATAATCCAGACATAACTTCTGCACAGGTCAAATTGGTAAATTAAGCTGTGATAGGTATCACCACTCCTACTTATTTCAACTCTTCAATAGTAGCGTTAACCTCTGAAATTCTCCCAAGGATGCAGTCTGTCTTCTAGTTTACCATCATAGTGAGAAGGGGACTTCCACTTAGCTTTTCCTGTCATAATGGCCCTCACCCCATAGGTTGGAGCCCACGTGAGGGCTTACTGCCAGTGACCAAGTTTGTCTTTTTCAATTATACAGCCAGAAACTGGAGAAATAACCACAGGCAGACCAAATGTGTCCACTGTGAGATGGAACTCCACTTACCACTTTGCCACCTTAAGTTCCTACTTTGACCAGAGGCCATAGTTCTGTGTTGGTTCCCCAGGAATTAGTGTCAATTCAGAACTAGTGCTTATTAATCCCCAAAAGATGTAGGCATTTCCTTTTCCCCAACACACAGGGACATAGTAACGGCTAAGGGCACTTTGGGGACATGTGGACATGTATTCCTGGCAGTAGTGCAGCAGACTTCCCAAAGGGACGTCAAGAGGTTCTGGGCCTGACCCAAGTCAGGTCTGAAAACTAAGAGAAATCTTGATTTACCACTGTGGTGATTCAAGACAGGTTTTTGGCTGCCCAGACTGAGTTTTTCCTATTGTGGAGATTAAGGAATACTCTAGATGGCTGTTCCGAGGGACAAAGATCTCCATGGGCCATGGCGTTCTGGGTCCTGGTACCCCCTCTGCCCATGGAGTTGATTTCACACCTTATTGTGGCTCTTGTTAGAATCAGCAAGCCAGTCCCAATGGCAGTATCCCCTAGGGTAATACCTGGGCTACAAACCAAAGAGTTTTTCAAGGGTAGAGGTATTTTACTCAGTCATGTGGGAGGGGATTGAAAGTGTCACATGTGACAAATCCAGTCCAGCATTTGTATCTCTCTAAGCTTCCTCCACATCATTGAGTATAGGCTACCACTGAATTCATATTTCAGTCAGCCAATCAAGTAAGCTGTTAGAATCTACTCCAGCTGCACGGGCTAACAAATTAAGTCTGGAATCTCTAGTAAGTGCACCCATATCAATGAAGTATTTCCAGCTAGTGATAGATTCCTCCTTAGTATAACACTTTTAGAATCAACCCATTCCCACACATGTCCCCCAGGCTTCTGCTAATAGAGCTAGCAGAATCCTGCAATTCTTCTGGTGTGTAAGTTGTTTCTTCCTAGGTTGTAGTGTGTGCCTCCCTCCTCCCCTGGAGCATGCTGGTTCACCCTAGCTATGGGTCGAGTGGCAACATTGTTGGTTGGGGTGCCCTTGAGAAGGAGCAGCCCTTTCAGGACATCTGCCAGATGAGATGGTCACGGGGATTTCAAGTGGAGGAAGGCAAGTGTCCTCAGACAGCAGCGGGAAAGTTCCTTCCAAAGGTAAGAGTCTCAGAATGACTTGGGGAAGTTCAAGATTTTCAATTTCATCCGAGTTGAACCAGATGTCCCCATTCCAAGTTTCAAAATCCCATTCTTTCCCATCAATGCCCTAATTTTCACAGGAGAAATTTGGCAAGACTATGAATTCAACTGTTGTAATTTAACAACTCATATAATTAGATTTTGTGTTTGGTTTTTCAGCAATATCGGTCCTGTTTAGGGCTGGCATGGAACCGTTCTGTTTCCTAGACTATGACTTGAGCTTGTCGTTTTCCCTCTGTAAGCACTGGAAAGCAACCAGTCCCTACCTCAGTCCAAATAATCAACATTGCTTCCATAACGGTCATGGAGAGCAGCCTCCTGGGACACTGTGGCATGTGCTTCCTTTAATAACTTCATCACAACCACAAGGGATAGCTCGGTTGATTATGTTACTGAACACCATGGAATATTGGCATCCAGTTTTCCACTGATGAGAAACTCAGCACTGCATTTGAGTCCAAGGACATGGTCAGACCATTCCCAAAATTCCATCATTTGGGTCTATCTCCTGAGACCACTTACAGTTCTGTGTCAGTCCCAGTATAATCAGGAGATAGAAACCACATAGTAATTTACTCAGGGCAGGGTTAATAAAAAGAATTATTAAACTATGATAGGAGAATAACTATAAACGTGCAAAGAGAATTCTAAAGGGACCCTGGGGCTAAGGGTACTCAGGAAAGGGCAAACTTGGAAGAGAGACCCCTTTCCCCCATTTGGGGGTAGACCTTGCTGGGGAAGGTGTAGCTCCAGCACACTGGATGGAAGAGGCCAGAGTTGTTCCACAGTTGCTTGGGAAACGGTCTGCGTTGCACAGTCAAGGTGTGCTGAAGCTCACGGTGCCGCGTCAGGAGGGGCGGGGAAGATGGCCACTGAGCCTAGTCCAGGCGGCGAGGTGGCCAGCGTGCGGCTGGGGCAGAGATGGCCCCACACACGCTGCTGACAAACCACGGGGCAGGAGCAAGGGAGACAAAGCAAACCTCCCCCCTGCAACGCCCCGAAAGGCTGGCAGGCTGCACGGAGCAGGTGCTGGAGGTGGACTGGGAGCCGAGAGGCAGGAGCTGGCAGCTGGCACATTTGTCCTTGTTCTTTTACCCCCGCACATTTACTGAGCACCAAGTGAGGAAAAAATAAAATAAACTACTCTATTCCAGATTACAACAGAAAGAGAAAGTGACCTCCAGACAGGGCTAGGTAAGAGCTTTAGCAGGTCACAGAGACCCGGGAAGCTGCTTCCCTTGGTCTTTTTCAGGTCAGGAAAGGAAGCTTAGAAAACATGCATGACTTGCTGGTGGTGATTCAGCCAGTAAACAGAGGAGACAGGATTCGAACACAAGTCCCGCTGGTTACAAAGTTCTCAGATTGACAATAGCTTTTGAAATGTCAACCCCAAAATACTTTACTCATCTGCAAATTTTTGTTACCGCTTTTGTGCCTCTTTGGGATGATTCGCCAGATCACAAGTGCTTGGAGAGCGCAGGTGAACACAGGTGGTGAGATGCGAGGAGGTGGCTGATTATGAGGCACACCTGGTCAGGGCATTCCCAAGGCACCGTCCAACTCCTGCAGGCTGTGACCTTCCACCCCAGGGTGAAAGGAGAGGACTTGGGGTGTGATTGGTATGTGTGTCACCAAATAAAAACAAGGACTTTCCAAAAGGTATTGAGTATCCTTTTCACCACTCTTAGCAGGCCTCCTGTGGACACTGGGCTCGTTAACTCCTCTGAGGCAGCCCTGCCCAGCCCCTGCCGAGGCCTGAGGTCCACGGGGCCTCACGCTGGCCAGCGGCGGCCAGACAAGCAGGCGGGCACGGTGGCAGATGGAGGCCTCCGTGGGCCTCTCCGCTGGAGCAGCCCTGGCCGCCTCCTCCCCTGCATCCAGCCAGTGCTCGGAAGCCTCCTGCCCGGACCTGTGCGTTTGTTTTGTTTGAATCAATTGATCCTTCTCTCTTTCCACTCCCGCCTGGCTTGAGAGGAGCAATCAACACCAGGTGATAAATAAAACGTCGCACAGAAAGCTGACGCCCCTCTTCCTGCCCCAGCGTGCAGCCCTGGCTCCCAGGGAGCACTTCCAGGGAGCCTGGCTGCAGCCCGGCTGCGCCAGCCAGCTCCCCGCCCCGGGCCCCCATTGGCTGCCGCCTCTGCAGTGGGACTGCGCCAGTGTCCGCAGTCCCCTCCCCGGGAGGAGCAATAAGAGCTGCCTTCTCCGGGGCTCCTGCCTCAGAACCTGCAGGGGCCGCAGCAGGAGGTGAGCGAGGCCGGAGGGGAGCACCCGTTTCTCGGGTGCGGTGAAGGGACGGGGGAGCTGGGGAGGGGTGGTGGCTGGAGGGCCCCTTAGGACTCCCGGCAGAGCACAGGGTGTCGCTGGCATTCCGCTCTAACACTGTCGCGGCTGAGCTTGCTTCCCGCTGGTGGGCACTGGCCACATCGGCCCGGCTGCTGGAAGCGCTTGTCGCCTGTGCGTCTGAGGCCCACAGACCAGAGACCCCGGTGTGAGGACTCAGGCGAGTGCTCTGCTGCGTCTCTAAGGCCCCAGGAGAGGGGCTCGGCCAGGGGGCTGGAAGGGCGGAGCCCGGTGCCTTAAACGCTCTCTCCCTCCTCCTGGTCACCACTGCCCCGGGCCTGGTACAGAATTGCTTCTTGGTTTCCAGTTTCCCTGTTTGACATGCCAGGGTCCCTACGCCCCCTTGGACAGAACTCAGAAGTTACACGGCGGGTGAGAAACCCGTTACAACTGTGAACTGCGTCAAAGAAGTCAGGCTAGGCGGCTTTGACTTTCCGCAGGGCGCAGAGCCCTGCTGCAGAGTGGACCCTCATATTCTGTGGAACACACGAGGAGTCAAGCCAAAAACTTCTCATTTTTCATATGACAAGGTCAATGCAGAGCATTCACAAAATGGAGTGAGAAGGAAACCTGGGATACAGGATTTCCATTCCTTTTAAAGGTACTCTTTAAACCAGTTGTTTCTTAAGTCAAAGGGAAGAATTAAGCAGGAAGTAAATAGGGAAAATCAATTTTCAGTGTTAAAGAAGGAAACTGCATTTAAAAAGAACAATTTATCCCCTTCCCAATCATAGTGAAATTTAAAAACATCAGGATAATGCAAATGTTTTCTGTTTTTTGTTTTTTTAATTTGTTTCTTTGAAAGATCAGTAATTGAAAATCTAAGTCTTCTATTGGATGGGTAAGTATGAAATGTTAAATATTTTAATCCATCTGAATTGTTTTTTGTATAGGTGATGTATCTGATTTTTAGCGATTTAGAGCAAAACAGAGCAGAGCGACATCAATAGAGTGGCGTTGGTGATCAGGCCATGACGGAACGACCTCTGCCTGTGGCCCGTGGGTCAATTTTCTTCCTCCCCAGCAGCCCCCGCCTTGCAGGCTCCAGGGTGGAGACTGGGGCGCAGGGGGCAGGGCGCCCCAAGCTCTTAGGATTAATGAGAAAGCCAAAAGGCAGGTAGGGGTGAAACAAGGACACAAAATCAACAGCATTCCTAGATTGGAGTCCTAATTTTTATAGCAAGATCAAACCAAGACAAATTAGCTGTTTCCTCTGAGGCATCAGAAGTAAATAAGACTTAAAGCATTTTATTGTAACTTATTTTTAGGTTAGAAGTGATATATTCAACACAGGAGTGATTTTTCTAAAAATGAGATTTAATTTTGTTGTAATCATGACAGTGAAAAGGTTCATGTGTGATTTCATAACTAGAATGCAGGCTCAGAAGTTGGTGAATTTCTCTGCCTGAGTTTTTCAGATTTGGGAAACAAGTGTCCTTTGTAAAATGTGCCACATTCCCAGGATTGTACAGATATTTCCTCCGTCTGCACAGTCTGCACAGAATGAAGCATACAGTGTTAGTAAAGTGGGACATTTCTAACTTTGATATTTGTGGAGAATACTTATCCCCGCACTTATCCAAGTCACATTTGTGAATAACCCACCATTTCCCCAATCACTTGAAACGGCACTTTGATGAAAACTAAATCCTCGGGCTGCTCTCGGCCTCCTACTGCATTCTATCTATTCCTGTGTGAGGACCACAGCAGTTTAATCTTACTACATATGACATTTTCATTTCTAGTAGGTTGAGGCACCCCTTATTATTCTTTTGCAAAAAATTTGAGGCAATTCTACCAGGTACCAGATTTCTTTCCAGATGAGTTTTACAGTTGTTTTTGATCATATTCCTCACCCATCAAAAAATGCCCCACTGAGATTTTTATTAAAGATGATTTAAATGTATATTTTAACTCAGGAAAAGCAAGTTCCTATATTTTATGTTCCTTATCTTATGGAAGGACTTGAATTTTTCTTGCTAAATTTATTCTTAGACAACACACGTGAGCATTGCTCTATGAATAGGCTTCTCTTATATTTTCCGATTAATTATGGAATATAGGAATGCTGTTGATTTTTGTGCCCTAATTCTGTCACTGGTCACCTTACGGTTTTCTTATTAATTCTAACAGCTGGCAGCTGACGCTCTGCTCCTCTGTGCTGTCCCTTCACCCTGGGGCCCTGCGAGGCCAGAGGGCCGGGCCTGCCAGGAGGGCTTCCACCCGACCTTCCCTGCTGCTCTCCTCTGAGTTTCCACTCGTTTCCCAAAGGCCCAGCCTAGCCTGCAGCCAGCGAGCAGGGACTTACTGATGTGGCCTGTGGCAGAGAAGGAAGGGGCTGGGACAGGGGAGCGGAGCCCCACAGGGCCCAGACGCTCTCGGGCGCTCCCACCAGCTCTAAGCGGAGCTGAGGTCAGCCGCCTGTGCCTTCGCCTGTGCAGGCCACACGCGAGATGGTCTGGGCACGAACAAGCAGAATGCGTGAGGGACGGCGTCTTTCCTTTGGGCCCCCTAGGATGTCTGAGCTGGAGAAGGCAGTGGTGGCCCTCATCGATGTTTTCCATCAGTATTCCGGGAAGGAGGGCGACAAGCACAAGCTGAAGAAGTCTGAACTCAAGGAGCTCATCAACAACGAGCTTTCCCACTTTTTAGAGGTGAGTCCGGTTTTTTAAATGGACAATTTATCCATTCTTCTATTTATAAAGCCTCGTAGACGTTCTCATCTGAGCTGCCCTGAAGGTGATGCCGGTTCCTTCTGAAAACTTGTGGAAACGAGCACTCCTTTGGAGGCTGGACTAGAGGAACACCACAGTTTTCACTTTGTTGTCCTCTGACTTGTATATAGTAAGTGTGTCAAGGGAAAATTGCTCTCAAAAGCAAAAATACAGGTTCAAATAATGCTGACCTTTTTCTGAAAATCTAAGGTTTTACAGTGACAATGGCAGAATGGGATGGAAAAATAATTTATGAGTCATAGTGAACATGAGAAATCAGTTAAGAAATAAGCTTTTGTCCATGGGTCTAGGATATATTTTGGTTTTAGTTGAAGTTCAACAGGCGCCGTGGTGACGAGACACTGGGCGCACTTGGCAAACGTTTCCCAGCATTACGTCGGGCACCACCAGGGCCCGGGCCCTCTGCCTTTGCGCATGTCAGTGAATGATGGCGACACCGTCCCAGGGCACCAGGGCGGTCCATGGGTGTCCCTCAGGCGCTGGGGCCTTGCAAGAGGTGACACTGGAGAAGGGAACTTGGAGTTTTGTCCCCGACTTAGGAAGCTCCCAAGGAGCCCTGCCCTTTCCCCGGACATTTCGCCCTCTGGCATGCAGTGAGAGCACGTCCAGACACCCAATTTGACGGACTTACCCCAACCCAGACTGCCTCCACGCTGGTCCATGAGCCCCCGCCCAGTGTCTGCTGCCCTCCAGCCTCGAACCCTTGCCATGGACAGTCATCCACCAGCAGCTGGCGGCCCCCGAGGGCCCAAGCCAAGGCTGCCTCACTCGTGACTTGAGCCGGACTGAAGTGACGGTATCACAGGCCTGAGCTGTGACTCCTGCCAATGGGTCCCTCTAGAGAGCCGTGCACACAGGAGACACAGTGGACGGGGTCAGTGCACGGGGGTCTGCACAAGCCCTAATTCTGGGAAGCCCCCAGCATCCCAGGGCAGGGCCCTGTTCCACAGCCATGCCGCCCTCCCAGCTCCCGGAGCCCGACCTCTCAGCGCAGACGAGCCAGGGGCAAGGTCTATGGGTTGCTCGGGGGCTGTGGCAGCCCGTCCTCGCCCCCACGAGATACTCCATCCCTGAGTGGCACTGCCAGGGTGGAGGGGCAGGGCCTGCAGGCCTGCTGGGCCCAAGCCTGGCTCTGGGACTGGCCTTCTCAGGTTCTCAAGTTCAGAGCATGGCAGCTGCGCCAGTGCCGACCATGTCATCTAGTTCCACCATTTCTGTCTGCTGATGTCACAACTAAAAAGTCCCAGTTTCTTCTTGGGTAAATAGGACTATTGTGGGGATGAAATCAGACAGTGTTTCTCAAGTGCTCAATAGGTGGTAGCCTCTATTATTAGGGATTTAAAAACATATGAAAGAGTAGCCTATGGGAACCACAATTCATGGTAAGTGCATCAGGTATCATGAACATTTCTTGACCCGGCTTTCTCAAAGAAAATTCAGTTTGGAGTCAAATCAATCATGTAATTGAAATTAACACAATCCTCCATCCATTTTTTAGCAGATACTCACAGGCCCCACCCAGCTCCCACGGGAATCAGTTTTCTGTGTTTTTATTCAAGGCAGCCACTGCACTTCAGACTTGACTTCTTCAGGCCCAACTCTCTTGTCCTGGAGGTTTGCTCTTTTGAGCAACTTGCATTATGCTCCTCTTCAGTGTCCAGTGCCCACATTCTTCCCACATCTCACTTCTAGCCCAGCCCTTGAGATTTTGTACATCATTTAATAACTCGCTTGGCGTCAGGCAGGACTGTCAGGGAAAGTCTTGAGGACTAGAAAGCAACACAAGAAAGAACACAAGGAGTTAACAAATTTGGACAAAGAAAACTTCCCAATGTTAAGATCCACTGGAAGTCTTCATTATATGGACCTTCTCACAGAAATACATGAAAAACTTAGGCATAGAATTCTAGTTTTTCTTTCAAGACATTGGCATGTAACATGCTCAGGCTGATCTAGCCTGTATTCCTTTCTTCAGGTGGTTTGTTTTAAGCATAATTACAATACCTTGAAGCTTTTCCTTTCTTGGTTGCCTAGGTCCCACTGGCCCTAAAGTATGGTGGTAGAGAGGAGCAAAGAACCCAGAGACTTCTGCCTGGCTAGCAAGTCACAGAAGAAATCTTTCCTGGTATTTTGCATTTTATATCTTAGGTTATTCTGAGAAACATTGTTGGAGCCAGTGTACTTTTAATCACGTTTTGATAGCCCAAATCCCATTTAAATGAAGCTAGACATTTTTCTGATCTCTTTTAGGAAATCAAAGAGCAGGAGGTTGTGGATAAAGTCATGGAAACGCTGGACAGTGATGGAGACGGCGAATGTGACTTCCAGGAATTTATGGCTTTCATTGCCGTGGTTACCAGTGCCTGCCATGAGTTATTTGAACATGAGTGAAATAGACAAAGCAGTCAAACGGTTCCTATAACAGATGGAGGAGACAGCAGAGGGCAAGGGCTTGCAGGCTAGGAGGAGCTGAGCTTTCCGGGCACACTGTAGCTGATTAGGAAACTTGATTTGCTTTGTGAATGAAAAAATGAAAACCTCTTTGTGAGGGCTGTTTTTACTGGTTCACATCATTATTTCTGCTGTATTGTTAGGCATATGCTTAAGCTGACTGGTCCCAACAACTTTTGGAAATAATCGTTTGGGAAAGCCAAGGTCCATTTATACAGCATGTTCTGTACAGCCTGTAAAGCTGCATAGAATCCTAACCCAGAAAGAACAAAAATGACCCCCAAAAAGAATTCTGCAGCATTTGTGGTTTCCCAAAGCCTTGTCCACCATCACCTGAAAGGCTGCCCTTCCTTACGTTTGTCCATCATTAGTGCCACTGAAACCTACAGTAGGTCTGACCATCCCGTCCACCTGTGAACAGTATGCTCACGTGTGTTTCTTTCCCTAGTGAGTTATGATTACTGGGTAAATATCTAACTCAAATGGTTCTAAGTGGAAAATATGCTTCATAAACCAAGTACAGGTATCTTGACACTGAAAACTGAGAATTGAAATTGTTCATTCAGAATTCTCTGCAGTCCAGCCCTTGGGCGGATCTGCAGGGGCACTGGAAGCAGTGCGGCCCCTGCTCACAGCTGGGGTTTAGTCTCTGCCAATCTGGAGAAAGCAGTTGTGTGGCAAGAAACATCATCTCCCTGGCCTGGTCTCCTGTGTGTGAATGAACTGCAAAGTCCATCAGCCGGTTGCTGTTGGCTCGATTGTGTCTGGAGGCGGCCGGATGTCGGCAAATGTCCCTCCTGACTTGACCTCACCGAGGCAGGGTCTACTCACGCTGCTGTGGAATCAAGGTACATGGAAAGCTTAACTTTACACCTAGTAGTCATAAATTCAATTAAACCAAGCTTCAAATAATTTAAAAATCAAGTTACAAATAATAAAAATCACTTCCTGGAAGGTTCTAATTAATTTCACCCATCCCTTTTCCTGTTATTGTTTAATTTTCTAAAGGCATAAACTTCAAAATTCCATTGATTGCTTGCATTTGCATTAAATAAAAATAGCACTGAACAAGTCTCTGCAGCTCTTAAACACTAAATAAAAGCCATCGCCCTGCTCAACCGTGAAGACGAGTGACAGTCCCAGGAGTGAGACGTGGCGCTGGCCCCGCAACTTACCAGGCCCTCCTCAAGGCAAGGAGCAAGAGACGGCCCCTACATGGACCAGGGGAGCCCCGACCCTGTGGCGCAGCTCCAGCTCCAAGCCCCCAAACCCCAAACGCCCTCCCCCTTCCCCAAGCCCCTCCCCCTGCTCCCCCAAACACCCTCCCCCTTCCCCAACCCCCTCCTCCTGCTCCCCCAAACACCCTCCTCCTTCCCCCAAACCCCTTCCTCTGCTCCCCAGACCCCCTCCCCCAAACGCCCTCCCCCTTCCTCAAGCCCCCCTCCTGCTCCCCCAAACGCCCTCCCTATTAACCCAACCCCCTCCCCCACCCCTAGACCCCCTCCCCACTGAGTCACGTGCTCAGTCCACGGCCACATGCGGAATCTGACACTGGATGGGGGCGCATCCCCCAGGTGTGTATTTGCTCGTGTGAGGCCGCAAGGCTGCCCCTGAGGTCTGACACCCCCTGTTGCTGATTTCCTATAGATTCTTGGTTATGTTAAGAAAATGAGAGACGAGAAATGGGAGAAAACAACAGATTATGGGCCCCAGGCAGAGCTAAAAAGGGGTGAAAAGGGCTGGTTTATAGACTACAAGTCCCTGTTGCAGGTTACAAGTCCCCAGGTCCACTTGAGAGCTAATTCGGGCAGGGAGAGAAAGGGCAAAACAGGCCGTTTAGTCTCTGCACTGCCCTTTCAAGCATTAATTATTCTGCCTCTTTGCTAATGCCAGGGGAGGAGCCTCCGTTGCTTGCAGTTTTGATTGGTTACCCCGCCTGCCAATCCCCCGGGGGCCCAATGACAAGGCCCCTTGCTAATATCTAGGGCTTTTCCTTGACCCCGGATGAAATCCCGCTCTGAATGGGGGGTTCTCATGGGGTTCTTCCAGCAGCCGTCTTGTGGGGTCTCCATGGCCACGTTTCACGGCCGTGGTTTCCTGCCAGGCCCCAGGTTTGTCTTTTCATTCCCTAAACTAGCCTGCCTCAACTCCCCCTCAGGGTTTACACCTTTACTCTTAAGGGGTGCTGAAGGAGGTCATCTTTCTCCTGTAACTGCATCCTGCTGGGGAGGGGCAGTAGGGCCTGCCTGACAAGGTGCAAACCCTTCCTGCTATTCTGTCGTGGTTGGGGGAAGACGAGTCTGGCACCGTGGGTGGAGCTGGATGAAATTCCCATGTGGCTAACAAGGTGTTGATTTTGCAAGATACAAACAGAATTTTGAGGATCTAGGTCCCATTAAAAGGCTCCTGGACCACAAGAGTAGAAAAGACCAGGTGCCTGCAAAGGCTGCATCCTCCCACAGTTGGTGGGTTTTACCTTACAGGTTTCGAATGCTGTCTAGGACTATTCCAGAATGATTTACATAGAGACAGCACTCCTCCTTAAGGAGCAGACGTGCTCCTTCCTGTGCTGCTGTTAGCATGCCAAGTGTCCTGTGGTTTTGCAGCACCACAGCATAAGCAAGTCTGCTGTTGTAGAGCTTCTAAGCCTGCCTAGCTTGTTTTATGCTGTTAATTAGCTGTAGAGAGTGACTGTAATAGACAGTGGGGTTTGATATAAATTGCCAATCCTGTTTTCCATGGTGGTGGTTATGCCTGAGAGCTAAGAGGGGGATGAGAAGAGGCATTGCCCTTTAAGTTATTGTATATAGTGAAATTGTAGGATATGAAAACAGACAAGATTTCGTAAGGGGTGCGTGGCTTGTACTCCCCCTGGCAATAGGTGTTTGGGCTAGAGTTAGAGGGAACATATGGCCTTGGCACAGACACTGCTTAGCTTTGTCTCTTGAGGTATTTCAGGCTGTCCAGTTACTGGTACTCTTTTTTTTTTTTTTAAATATTTATTTATTTAACTCCCCCCCTCCCCCAGTTGTCTGTTCTCTGTGTCTATTGTCTGCGTCTTGTTTCTTTGTCCGCTTCTGTTGTCGTCACTGGCACAGGAAGTGTGGGCGGCGCCATTCCTGGGCAGGCTGCATTTTCTTTCACACTGGGCAGCTCTCCTTACATGCACACTCCTTGCGCATGGGGCTCCCCTAGGCGGGGGACACCCCTGCGTGGCAGGGCACTTCTTGCGCACATCAGCACTACGCATGGGCGAGCTCCACACGGGTCAAGGAGGCCCGGGGTTTGAACCGCGGACCTTCCATGTGGTAGACAGACACCCTCACCACTGGGCCAAGTCCGCTTCCCAGTTACTGGTACTCTTAACGTCCCATGAGGTGCTTCTGGTGAGCTGGCACTTCCCTTGGGTAGCTGGCTTCACTTGAGATAAGTGCACACAGCTGGCAATTCCTTTAATAATGTGGGAATGATCAGAACTACAGAGTAAGGTTCCTTCCGCTTTGGCTCTAATTGAGAAGGGAGGCTTGTTTCCTTGACAGGTTTTGATTAGAACCTGCTTTCTAGGTCCTGGGTGAGGAAAGGTTGCCCATGGACCATCTTGAGGGGTGAAGCAGTTTGATATGGTTCATTGAATTCCAAAAATAGATATTGGATTATGTTTGTAAACTGGTCTTGTACTTGAGCATGATTATATTATTAGGGCTTTGATTGGGCTAGGTCAGTAGGGTGTTGTGTCCCCACCCCTTGGTGGGTGGGTACTCACAGATAAAAGGCATGACAAAGGACAGAGGTGGAGGTTTTGATGTTGGAGTTTTAATGCTGGAGTTTTGAGCTGGAGCCCAGGAAGTGAACACGCAGGAGAACACAAAGGAATAGAGGTGACTCTTCATACATGGCAGAAGCCCCAAGGAGAGAGACAGAGCCATTTGCCAGATAGTCTGCAGCTGGCCTTGTGGAGTGAGCACAGCAGCTGAGCCTGGGAAGAGAGGAACCAGGAGACCTGAATCCTGGCAGACATCAGCAGACATCTTGCCCCAACACATGGCAACAGACTTTAATGAGGGAAGTAACTTATACTTTATGAACTGGTAATTGTAAGCTTCTACCCCAAATAAATACCCTTTATAAAAATCAACTGATTTCTTGTGTTTTGCTTCAGCACTCCTTTAGCTGACTCAGACAGGGGGCTAAGCTGAGTCTTAGCCACCTCGTTTGCTGTTTCCCTTCTGGTGGAAGGTGCTTTGCCCTGGCAGGATGGCATGGGGGTCTACCAGTCCTCCCCAGGGTACGAGTGCGACAGATTCTGGAATAAAGGCCAGGAGGGAGACCTGGGCTAAGCATGTTCATTAACTACTTAGGAAATGAAGTTTACCAGGACCTTGAACATGTTCAATATCCCTCTGCATATGATCTAGAATAGGAAAGAATCATAATCATCATGATATAGGTACAGTACTTAATACTAATCAAGGGACCAAGTTCCTCTTTGAGTTGCCATTTAATAAATCTAAGCTCCAGGTTTACAATACCATACACATTATCTCTCCATGGGAGCAGGCCATAAAGCCAATTGTGTTTAAGTTCTCCTTGCAGTATTCTGGTGCTCACTGCTCCACTTGTTATGTCCTTCACACAGCCAGCATGCTGCAGCATCATTGACCCTAGAGAGAAGCTAGGAAGGTAGGTTCCAGTACTCCACTGGCCTGGTGCACTGGTCTTTGGCACTATGAAACAAAGCCAGCCTGGAGGCAATGTCCATTATACATCTGGCCTTATCCAGCCATTGTTGGCTGTTGCAAGAGCCCAGAACTGCATCCATCCACTTCAGGAGCACAACCAGAGATGTAGTAGATACCTTTATTGTTTTAGGGGTCAGTGACCAACCTGGCCAATAACTCAAATGGAGAGGAACCATGCAGTGTACTGAAAGTCTGGTTTGAATGTACAAGAGAATTTGACAATACTGAAGTCTATCTCTTAATTTTCATACACTTTCTAAACACTTACAATGCAGTTTAAATATACCAGATGAACTTAACTTTTTAGTACTTTGCTTTTTACTTCTATACCTTTACCATGATGGCATCAATTAACAGGTATTTTACTTTAACAGTACAGGAAAACTACTTCATTATTTTATGAAAACTGATTCCCAATGAAATCAAGATCATCTTTGCTTACCACCAGTTGAATATGCAGATTGAGGTGGCCTCTGACAGGTTTCCTCCTATGAAGTTACTTTTGTCATTAATATCAATTTAGGTTTCTAATTAGTAATGGCTTCCTGGGGGGTGAGAGGGGTGGGGGTATATGGGGACCTCATATTTTTTTAATGTAACATTAAAAAAATAAAGACAAAAAATTTAAAATTTTAAAAAAGCAATCCTTAGTTGAAAGTAAAAATGAAACAAATGAGCCCAAATGCTATCCACTTGGTGGCTAATCATACAGCGGAACTATCCCAGGTGACTTTAAAGCATAATAAACCATTAAGGATGTATTCTCAGGACTGAAAGAGTTACTTTAAAAATCAAACTGTTTTCAGTAACCAATTTGTTGGTGGCAATGTTGTATTGTGGGATAAACCAAATAGGAGTAATTAAGATGGTAATTGAAGCTGAAATCTTTGGCATTTATATTAGATGTAAGCCTGATGAAGTTAAATAAGCATCATATAGCTCTGAAAAAAAAAAAAGTACTGGCTTCCTGGAATTAGCCATTTCAATGCTTTAGTTTAGAGGAAAACTCCTTATAATTAACCATAACCACATAGACTAGTTACTTTACCTTAAAATAAGCTTATTAAATTACAATTAGCAATGAATGAAATTTAATTCATCCATTTAAAAGAGAGCAGATCTACATTTTTAAATTTCATTAGACATGAACGTAATGACATTGAGCACCTTAAAAATTAATACATAAATGCTAATTTATTTACTTGGTATTTTATAAACCTAGGGAGATAACACCTAAGCTAAATAAACTTGAAACTGTGAAAAATCTTAAAAGCATACTGATTGCTAGGTTCTGGAATAATTATGATTGTTTACTTTTAAAGATCTTTCTATAGCTTTCAAAGACTTTACTTATTGAAATTTGGTAATAGGATTATTAACCACAGTTATTTTAAGGCATTAAAAGGTTTAAATTGGGAATTACAGGAAAACTCATTCTTAATTCCCCAGTCTAGAAGATAGAGTTTTAATCTGTCCCACCTCATCCTTCCACCACAGTTCTTGCAAAGAGAGGGCCCTGTGGGTCAGGCAAGTTAGAGTTTAGGAAAAACTTTTTCCTTTCCAAATAGTTTCTATATTTAGATTTCTATGTGACCCTCCCATCCTTCTCAGCCTAATTTGGGCTCCAGGAATACTTATTCACATGTATAACAGCATATTTGATTTTATACTTTGAATAGAGCTTTTTTAAGAATTTTCATTTGTTAACTTAATATTACTATCTCAGTGTATGAAGATATATACTGATCAATTAGGCAGACATGAATAGAATTTGACATAGAAACACACAACTCATTGTTATGATTTTCATTTTCTTACAAAGTAAGTTTAACTGTAAAATAACACTTAAAAGATCTCTTGAAGGCTATTTCTAATTAATTTGCATTGTAACTATGCAGTTTTGCACAGGTTTTGTTCTTTAATTATTGGCTTATAACCAAAAATATCCCAATGTTTTAAGGTACACTTTTCCTTTACTTCGGAACTTTGCTTATTTCCCACTTTGACTTTGGTAGACCTTAGATGAAGAACACTACTTCCAGTATATGCTCTCCGAGGTCATTGTAGTCTCAGGGAAGCCTCGTTTTTCTCATGACTTGCTGTTTTTAGGAATCCCAACACTAGATGTGGGAGGCTTCCCCAACTTCGCAGTCCTTGGAGATAACAGGACTCTGGTGGCTGCTAGACTGGAAGAGTGGACATTCGACTCTGAGGGTCAAGAATTCTCTCAGGCAGCAATTTAGTCCACACTTGGAGCCATTGGAGAAAGAAGGGTCACTAGGAATGTCTTAGGTTTGCTTTCTCCTGAGCCATAGGGGACAGAAGTTGTCATGAAATAACAATAAGCAAAGGCAAGGGGTGAGGCTAGACCTGGAGTAACCATAAACAAAGGCAAACTCAGTTTATAATTATCACAAAAGCTGAAGTCTAAGGGCTAGGTGAAACTAGTTACAAAATAACCATAATCAAAGGTAAGTTTAGTTTAAGATTGCCATGACAATAGCTGAAGTCTAGGCTACATCCACCCAGTTATAGAAATTTCAGGTATTATCCTTCTTTGTAACATAAAGGCATCTAGGGGAAGCAGATATGGCTCAAGTGATTGGGCTCCTGTCTACCATATGGGAGGTCCAGTGTTCAATTCCTGGGGCCTCCTTGTGTAGGCAAGCTGGCCCATGCAGTGAGCTGGCCTGCACAGGAGTGCTGCCCCATCAAGATGATGCAACAAAAAGAGACACAGAGGAAAAAAAAATGAGAGATGCTGCAGACCAGGGAGCTGAGGTGGCACAGGAGTTTGAGCACCTCTCTCCCACTCTGGAAGGTTGCAGGATTGGTTTCTGGTGCCACCTATAGAGAAGACAAGGAGACACGGAAGAATGCACAGCAAATGGATATGGGAGGGGTTGTAAATAAATAAATCTTTTTAAAAAAGGCATTTATATAATGATCTTAACTCTTAGTTACAGTTTCTAATAAGTTTTTACTTTAAAGGAAATTGGGTACTTTTATTAACTAAGTCATAAGAATTTTATTAGTAACAGCTTTGCTAAGTTTTTCTGCTTTTCTAGCAGTTAGACCAGTTTCACTGTGATTTATACATCAAATCCAATTGCAATACAATATTGACATTTAAAGATTCATTTTTAGGTTAACATTCACCGTTATCCAATTTGTAACTGGTGAATCAAAAATTTTGTTTTCTAGGCACAAGCAGACTGATAAACACAGATTTAAAAGTTAAACACAAAGTTAAGCACAGATTAAAACAGAATTTTATACCCTCAGCATTTTCTAGGAACTTTTT
Organism: Dasypus novemcinctus; assembly: GCF_030445035.2. Classification (NCBI taxonomy): domain Eukaryota; kingdom Metazoa; phylum Chordata; class Mammalia; order Cingulata; family Dasypodidae; genus Dasypus; species Dasypus novemcinctus. The sequence continues at coordinate 105,102,602 of NC_080678.1, read as the reverse complement.
AATCTTAATTGATGACAGATGAGGAGTTTAGTAAATGGCTTAGCTCTTGATCCCCATTCACATCCCTTATTAGGCACAACTGAGTTTAAAACTGAGAAGGCTGATTCTAAAAGGGAATCAATGAAAGTTTGAGGTGCATTTTCTCATTTTCTTTAAGGAGACATGGTCACGTGGCTTCTGGCCCTCAGATCTCTCTCTTCTCTTTTAACAGGTGTAGCACTTTGATATGGTTTATGAATTCCAAAAATAGATATTGGATCATGTTTGTAAACTGGTCTGTATCTGCGCATGATTAAATTATGATTAGGGCTTTGATTGGGGCACATCAGTAGGACACTGAATCCCCACTTCCTTGGGGGGTAAGATCACAGATAGAACTATATAGCAGAGCAGAGAAGTTAGTTGGAGTTTTGATGCTGGAGTTTTGAGCTGGAGCCTGGGAAGTAAACACACAGAGGTGCAGTGCAGCTGAGCCCAGAGAAAATCAAGCCTTGGGGAGAAAGACAGAACTGGTTGCCTGAGAGTCTGCAGCTGGTCTAGTGCAGAAAACAGAGGAGATGAGCCTGGAGAGAAATGAACCCCAGGAAGAGAGGAACCCAGGAAGCCTGAACCCTGGCAGACTTCAGCAGCCATCTTGCTCCAACACGTGGCAAAGACTTTGGTGAGGGAAGTAAATTATACTTTATGGCTTGGTAACTGTAAGCTTTTATCCCAAATAAATACCCTATATAAAAAACAACCAATTTCTGGTATTTTGCATCAGTACCCCTTTGGCTGACTGATACAACAGGTTTTACTGGAATTCAGGGTCCTATTCAGAGGCTGCTTTTGGCTATACAGTGGCCAAGTAGACCAGCAGTAGCAAGTTTTCCCAGTCTCTGAGAAGACAGCCCTATGGGGAGCCTGCTGGTAGGTTAGCGACCATGCCTATTATTCTAGGAAGAATGAAGAAGCACCTTTTAGCTGACTGACCTGGTGTCCCAGAGTCTAAATCTGATTAAAAATTTTTACGACTCCAAATCATTTGGAGCTGCTTCTCTGGTCTCAACATCCTGAGAATTTAATCCAGAGCCCTGTCCACAGGCACCCCATGGCCAACCTAGGTCTTGGGAGATGCCTGAATCCCAAATTCAGGCCAAATCACTGAAGCTGAATTTGTGGGAGACATTAGAAACAGCTACCCAAACTGAAGCACTCGATCCATTTAAGTCTTGGGGGATGTTTGGCTGCTCTCCAAACTAAAGTGATCAAGCACTTAAGTCTTGGGGGACATCCAGAGTTACTGCCCCAATTCCCAGCACCCCTGGCATTCCAGGATCTAATCTTTAGGGACATTTGGCTGCTCTGGTTCCCACCACACTGGGAATTATGGAGCCCTTGGGAGATGCCCAGACTAGATTCTGAACTGAGGCTACCAGGATGTGCACGGGATTCCTCCTGTAAAAGGGGCTAAGAAACCTCTTTTTCCACCTCTTCTTAGAGAGGTCATAAGAAGTAGTCTTACTTTATGCCTCTACTGCCTGGGAGTTTCCCAGTTAAACCAGCCATCAAAGGCCTTTAAAAGATTGGAGATCCACTGTTCCAGCTAACAGGCCTTGGGGCCCTGAAGCAGCCTGAGACTGGGAGCAAAACTTCCCTAGCAAATGTATTTTTAGGTTCTAAGACATTACAAAGCATTTTACAAACCTAAAATGAGAAATTCAGTAGTAGGAAGTGGGAAGATTAAGTGTGGAATTGTGGTGTTAGGGACAGCCCCTGGTGCATGACCCCCCCCCCCCGGGAAAGGGATCACAGGCCACCCCATGGCACCCACCTTGGCCCTGCCTGCCACCACCTTCCCACTGCATATCAGACCAGGGAGCCAGTATGGTGGGTCGGAAGGTGGGCCAGTGAGGCTCAGATGTGTGGGGAGATGCAAGCCCTCAGTCCTCTGCCACGGCACTGCCACTGTGCCCCTGCCTCCTGGCCAGGGTCAGGTCAAGAGGTCCAACCCCATGACCCCCTCCCTCAGCCTGGACTTACATCCTGTGGGGGCCCATAGGGGAACCCGCCTAAAATAGATAACCAAAAGAAGGCACTGAACAGGCTGTAATTCATAGTTTAGACTCACTAGTACCTCTTCCTCCTGGCTGGCTCACCAAAGTATGTTGCTGGATTTTCTCTAGGTTCTTGGTTATGTTACAAAAAAAGAATTTTAAGTACTTGCTGGTTTAGTTAGGCCAGTGGTTTATTAAGAAAATAAGAGAAGAGAAATGGGAGAAAATAACAGATTATGGGTCCAGGTATACTTATGGGTTGGTCCAGGCAGAGAGAGGAAAAGGGGGAAAAAAAGGGTAAAAAGGGCTGATTTACAGATTACAAGTCCCCAGGTCCACTTGAGTGCTAATCATGGCAGGGAAAGAAAGGGCAAAACAGGCAATTTGGTCTCTGAACTTTCTCTTTAAACCATTAATTACTCCACCCCTTTGCTAATGTTGGGGGAGAAATCCCAGTAGTTTGCAGTTTTGATTGGTTATCCCACCTGTCAATCCCCCTGGAGGGCCCAATGACAAGTCCCCTTGAGAGTATCTGGGACTTTTCCTTGATCCCAGATGAAATCCTGTTCTGAATGGGGGTTTTGCAGGGTTCTTCCAGCAGCCGTCTTGTGGGGTCTCCATGGCCACGTTTCACGACCCTGGTTTCCTGCTAGGTCCCAGATCTGTCTCTTCACTTCCTCATCTAGCCTGCCTCACTTGCCTGTCTTCTGGGCCATGTCTGTGCCATTGGTTGGCTCCAGCTTCAGTGATCCTCCCACACGACTGGGGCTCCCACTTGAACTAGGTCTCTGACTGCAAATGCCCTTCCTGTAGAAAAGGCAGCCTGGTGATTGTGTTAGAAGTCCTTTAGGGAAATGTTGCCCACATGTTTGAATGGGACCAAAATTCAAATTCCAGCACAGGCCCCCTTCGTTTGAGTCCTTCTGCAGATTTTGCTGCACGCCACCCCCTAGTGTCCACCTGGGTCAGCTCTGGGACCCTGGTGGAAGGATGTGAGGGCCCTGGCCTCCTCCAGTGAGACGATAGGCCCACCTGGTGGAAGCACCTGTGCCCTTACTCCTGAGAGACTGGTCCTTCCGGCCCCTTCTCCATGCATGGTGGTCACAGCCGAGTGGGACTGATCTCACCAGGCAGCCTCAGGCCAGGACACCAAGTATGTCTGACATTGAACATCCCAGGGAGAAAAGCCAGAAGTCACCTCTGCAAGGTGAGGCTCCTTGGGAGGTGACCCAGGGAAGACCAGGCTGACGTCCCAAAGTGCTGCAAGACTTAGCCCCAATGGTGGGGAGGGGGTGCAAGAGGCGTCTGAAAGCCTGAGCTGCTGAGCGACAGCCCAGCATGCAGCTGGGGAACTTGGGTGTCAGGCCCTGGGAGAGGGGTGGTGCTAGAAGGGTTTCTAGTAGGGAGGTCAACCCCTGACAGAAACTTCTGGAAGAGCTCTGGAATAGGGTGCGGTGGGGATGGAAGGGGCAGAAGCAGAGGCAGGAACACCTCTGGGAAGGGAGTGGAGAGAGGAGGGCTGATGTGAGAGCCACTCAGGAGGACTCCCTATGAGTGGACACTCTTTGTAAACTTTGAACAAGAGGCTCTGCAGACGACTAGCCAGACCCAGGCACTGGGGTAGGTGCACAGGAGAAGAGGTCGCCCTGCCTTGCATGTTGCTGTGGCTTGATCAGTTTCACAGATGGGGTCCTCCAGGCCCGTGGCCATATCAAGATGGAGCTGACCTGGGGTGGGGAGCAGGACAACTTAGGAGGAGGCTGGGGGGCGGTTGGGGGAGAAAGGATGAGGTGACCACACCCGGCATGAGTTGCCTCTCTGACCTGACGCCCATCTCCCTGCTCATTCTGTCTCAGTAACATAGGCTGGGCCAGGTCACCTGCAGAGCCGGCTCTAAAATTTTAGGAGGGAATTTAATTCTGGCCCAGAGTTCAGAAAGCACACAGCACTTGATCAAACTTTGAGGATGGGTGGGTTTTGACAGGTGGTCATGGGGAGAAGGGATACCACCCAAGTGGTTAGTGGGCAGAAGGTGGACAGTGTTTTAGATGGAAGTATTCTGCAGCTTGGACAAAATGTGAATTCCAAGAGGGACTATATCTATTCCCTCAATTTCACAGGACAGAAAGTTGGTCCAAGACAAACTGCCAGGCAGATGAAAATGTGTCTGCATTTTACAGCAAAGAGCTATTCAACAGTCACTGGGTGTCATTTAAAATGCAATTTGGAAGGAAAAGAAAATGCACAAGCTCTGTGGTTGCCATATGATTGGCCTAGACAAAGTGACTGGACATAGTGGGCCTTGTGTGACATTAGGCTCAGGGTCCACCTCCTCATGGCTATCCAGCAAGCATTATCTAGGTACCTAGTATGTGCAGAAAAGTGATGGAGAAAATTCCATCTGCCCCTGGGACATGCCAGATGGGCACTGTGAGCAAAGGGACATTATACTGGGGCAGGGCAGCATGTGGAGGGTCAGTTATACTAGGGTGGAAATGGCCAGCTTCAACACACTGCCCTTGTGTCAACACAACTGACCCAAGAAATGAGATGCTTTAAAACAGGATGAACCCAGATAGACCCTCTCTCTTTGAATAAGGAAACCTGGGTTCTGGAAAGGCAAGCAGGAGTGGGGTCAAGGTTCCCAGGAAACCATGAGCAGAAACCTGGACACAGCTGGAACATTCATCATCGAGGGTGGGGGGCCTCTTATTTCCCCTCACACTTGTCTTCACTCATCTATCCTCCCCTCATTAACTACTTAATGAGTGCCTGCTTCATGCCAGTGTGTTCTAGGTGCACCCCACCATCCAGAATTGACAAATATTAACATTTTCTCATCTTTGTGTCATCATTTTATAATAAAAGAAAAACATTAGAGATGAAGTTGAAATTTTTTCTGTCCCCTAGGAATTTGGAATATGTACTTCCAGTCCAGGATGGTGTAATTTAACTTTAAGATAGAGCTTGTGTATAGCATCATTTTCTGTGGTGTTCAAATAAGTACTTAGGAAGTATATCAGTCAGGGTTCTTGGACTCTTCCAGGTGAACCATGCTTGAAGGATGTTGTCTTTGAGAACAGTGTCCGAAAGGATGCCTCAGCGCTGCTTCCAGGAGGCACCCCTGGTACTACCCAGCCGCACCTTCCACAGGTGAGAACTACGCGGGGCTGCCACCCGCTCCACCACTAGCTCTCCAGTATCTTCCCATAAATCTGGAGCCAGTGGGTCATGTATCCTTAACTTCCTCCACTCTATTTTTATTTTTTAAATTATTATTTTTTACGATACATAGATTTCCTCCACTCTTCATCTGTTTTCTTTTGCCTTCAGCAGCACCTCCTGGTTAGGAGCCTTTATTTAGATTTTATCCAGTTACTCTGGATGTATGGGAATCTGTCCAGTGATCTGGTGGTACAGAATTCTTGGAGTCCATCAGTTTTTATCATCAGGCAGGCAGCACTGGGCTGTCCTGGAGAACACCAACATTCTGACCCTGAGTGTTTCAATTGCATTTTTCCTGATAGGACCCATGGTTCCAGAAAATATTGGAACCTCCTTTTTGCCTGCTCCCTCCACTTTTATGTATTTGTCTTTATATATATATTGTTTCGTTTAGGCAGCTGTTACTTGTTCTGTTATTTATAGTCAAATCCAAGTGACTTAATCTTTAACTGTTGGATATTGAATATTGCATGCTGAATATTTACAGTGAATCAGAGGTTTACAGTTTAATATCATGAAAGAGTTACAATGACATTTGATAAAATCAGTTGTTGGTTTTTTAAGTCCTTATAAAAATCATTGATCTTAACCTGGTAACTTGAGGGAAACCAGCAGCCAGCTTCAAATTTAGCTGTGAGATTAGGAATAAAGTCAACGAGGCCCTCTGTGATGGTTTGAAGATTTTTATGAATCCCAAGAAGAGGAAGGTTATGTTTTGAGCTAATCCATTCCCGTAGGTGTGAGACCCTCAGTGGGTGTGACTCAGCTTGAGTCTCTGTCCTCTCGCTGGGTCTGATACAAACGGAAACCCACACAGGAAAAGGGGTTCTGCCACTGTGACCCAGCCCCCGGAGAGCGGGGACTCTGGATTCACCTGAAGCTGCAGAAAGGCGGAGAAGCCTCAAGAGCCCGAGAGGAGGCCCAGCAGGAGACAGGCCCTGGGCCTGGCCACCCACAGCCGAGCTCAGGGGGGTGGAGGCTGTGGGGGGGAGGCAGGGCCTGGCGGAGGCCGCCGTCTTCACCGCCTGGCAGGATGCTGGGCTCACCAGTGGCTGGCTTGGGTGAGAAAGCACCTGACGGTGCCTCGACTCGGACATTTCACGGCCTTGGGGAACAGCTTCCAGCTCAGCCCGCAGCATGGCCCCGTCTGAGCCCAGCCACGCTGTGAGCCAGGAGGGGCTGCACAGAGCCTCCCCTGGCTGCAGGGCCCGCGCCCACTTCCCTGCATGCCCAGAAACCCTGAGCTTTCTGGAAGCGTGACAAGGTTCCCTGGCGATTCGGCTGCTGGGGTCACTTTCAAACACTACAGTGTTTGTTCATCAAAAGACGCCACTCAAGAGAGTGAAGAGCAGGGCCCAGAGAGGAAGGGGGTATCTGCTGCCTGCATCCCTGGCACAAGGCAGGTGTCCAGAATATAAAAAGGACCTCTGCAGAAAGAGAAGGGGAGACGGACGGGCAGGTGATGGGCAGAGGGCTCGCAGAGGTGGTCTGGGGGTCCTGAGAGACTCGAGGTTCTTGGAGCAGGTGACGAGGCGCTTGGCATCTCCTCTCCACAGGGAAGGGCAAATTCAAGCCACCCGCTGCCTAGAATGGCTACAATTAAGCAAACTGATGGGAGAGAAATCCTTACAGTCTTTCTGGAAAACTAACAGTTTGGCAGCATCAACTTAAAACTGAGCCTTTGCATATGACATGGCAAGTGCGCGTGTAGCTGAGACATTTTCATATATGTCTTTTTATCATGTTGAGGAAATTTCCTTCTATTCCTAGCATTCTGATTTTTTTTTTAATCAAAAAAGGGTGCTGCATTTTGTCAAATGCCTCTTCTGCATCAATTGAGATGATGGGTTTTTCTTTTATTCTGTTAGGTGGTGTATTACGTTCATTTATTTTCTTATGCTGCGCTACCCTTGAATACTAGGCATAAGTCCCATTTGATCATCGCATATAACTCTTTTAATATGCTGTTGGATTCTGTTTGCTAGTATTTTGTTGAGGATTTTTGCATCTCTATTGATAAGATATATTGTCTGTAATTTTCTTTTCCTGTGGTATCTTTATCTGGCTCTGGTATAAGGGTGACGTTAGCCTTGTAAAATAAATTAGGGAGTATTTCCTCTTCAATTTTTTGGAAGAGTTTGAGCAGAATTGGAGTTAACTCTTGGAATGTTTGGTAGAATTCCCCTGTGAAGCCATCAGGTCATGGGCTTTTCTTTTTTGGGAGATTTTTAAAATTAATTTTTATTAGAGAAGTTGTGAGCTTACAGAACAATCATGCATAATATAGCAGTTTGATATGGTTATGAATTCCAAAAATAGATATTGGATTATGTTTGTAATCAGTCTGTACCTGGGCGTGATTAAGTTATGATTAGGGCTTTGATTGGGCCACGTCATTAGGGTGTTGACTCACAGAAAAAGGCATGGCAAAGGACAGAGTTGTAGGTTTTCTGATGTTGGAGTTTTGATGTTGGAGTTTGATGCTCAAGTTTTAAGCTGAAGCCCTGGGAAGTAAGCTCACAGAGGAAAGAAGCCAGCCCCAGGAAGAGAGGAACACTGAGACCAGGAAGAAGCAAGCCCTGGGAAGAGAGGAACCCTGAACCCAGAGAGAAGCAAGACCCTAGAAGAGAGGAACCCAGGAAGCCTGAACCCTCTCAGATGTTGGCAGCCATCTTGCTCCAACACGTGGCAAAAGACTTTGGTGAAGAAGTAACTTATGCTTTATGGCCTGGTATCTGTAAGTGCCTACCCCAAATAAATACCCTTTATAAAAACCAACCAATTTCTGGTATGTTGCATCAGCACTCCTTTGGCTGACTAATACACAATATGTGCAGAATTCCCATACATCACCCCTCCAACACCCTACATTGTTGTGGTATATTTGTTATGAATTATGAAAGAACATCATCAGACTATTACAACTATGGTCCACAGCATACACTTCATATATTTTTTCCATACACCCCCTTGTTAGGAGATTTTTTATTACTGATTCAATCTCTTTACTAGTAATTGGTTTGTTGAGATCATCTATTCCTTCTTGAATCAATGTAGCTTGTGTGTTTCTAATAATTTGTATATTTCATCTAGGTTAACCTAATTTATTGGCATAGTGTTGTTCATAGTATCCCTTTATAGACCTTTTTAGTTCAGTGTAGTTGGTAGTAATGGTCGCCTCTTCATTTCTGATTTTCCTTGAGTCCTTCTTTTTTTTTTTTTTTTGGTCAGTCTAGTTAAAGACTTGTCAATTTTGTTGACCTTTTCAAAGGACTAACTTTTGGTTTAGTTGATTCTTTTTTAAAATACTTTTTAAACTTAAAATTTAAATTTAAAACTACATGATTTCCCTAGGGGAGCAGAGGCAATCCCCCAAGTGCAGCGGCAAGGACCAAGAAGGAATGAGGGTCCAACAGTGAGCCCCTGATACTAATGACTATGCTTGTGAGCCTATATGCCTGAAATAAGAACAAGGCCTAGAGCAGCACTGTGCCTGGGAATTTCCTCCTGACAGCCTTCATGTTACTCAAATGTGGCCAGTCTCGAAGCCTAACTCAGCATCTAAATGCAATGCCTTCCCCCCAGTGTGGGACATGACACCCGGGGATGAGCCTCCCTGGCACCGAGGGATCACTATCAACTAACAACTGATAATGCAACTGGAAAATGACCTTGAATTAAAGGTTTGATGCAGATCAGTAGAATATCCCTGTCTACATAGAATAATATGACTTTAAAATGCTGTTTGACCTAATGTAAGGGGGAAATAGAAAGGAGAAATGAGTTTATATGGCTATGAGTCTCTAAAAAAAGAGTCTGGAGGCTGTCAGAAGGATTGCCCTTATGCACAACTGAGCAGAGTCTAAGAGACAGATAAAGTAGATACAATCCCCAGGTATTGGTTCCTCTGAGGGCTAAAGGGACCCACGGGTTCTATGGTCATGGCAGATAGGGTTCACTGCTATGTCAGATGGCCCTTCTTTGGAGCTGGTGTTTCTGCGTGATGAAACTGGACCCAGAGGGGATCTCTTTTCATAAGACTATCATGCTACTTTACTGGAATTGTAGTTGGTATTGGGGTTTAAGATATATTTAGGGGATTGAATCTTTTTACTGACAATATGATACCCAGGCCCTGAGCCTCAACAGACTCCAGCTCCTACAATCTGATTTATTGGACTCACCTCACTCAGCTAAGATGGAGTTGAAAAAGGACAATCACCACACCATGGAGCCTAGAGTGCCTACAACTGAAAGCAGGAGGATTGCATCCAGTAACCATGTGGAATCTGAGCCTCCTCTTGACATAGAGGTGCAACGGACACAACCAATCCAAGGTCCACAGAGAAAAGGTGGCATTGGAGTGGGAAAAGTGGACATGGTGGCTGATGGGTATGGGGAATGGCAGGAAGAGATGAGATGTGGAGGCGCCTTTGGGACTTGGACTTGCCCTGGATGGTGCTTCAGGGGCAATCACCAGACATTGTAAATCCTCCCAGGGCCCACTGGATGGAATGAGGGAGAGTGTGGGCCATGATGTGGACCAATGACCATGAAGTGCAGAGATACCCAGAGATGTACTTACCAGATGCAATGGATGTTCATGATGATGGGAGTGAGTGTTGCTGGGGGGGGAGGGGTGCGGTGGGGGTGGTGGGGTTGAATGGTACCTCATATTTTTTTAATGTAATATTTTTACAAAATCAATAAAAAAAAACATATTACAAAAAAACAAAACAAAAAAACTACATGATTTCCACACCCACCTCACCACCAACACCTCGCGTTTGGTGTGGAACATTTGTTACAATTTATGATAGCACTTTAAAAAATAATTATACTATTTTTTAACAGTAGTTACATTTGTGAACATGGATGAAAGATTATTAAAATAGTACTATTCCACAGAGAAAATGTGGAATGGGTGCGGGAACGGTAGCCAGGGTGGCTGCTGGGTGTGGGGAACGGGAGGAAGAGATGAGATGTGGAGGCGTTTTCGGGACGTGGAGTTGTCCTGGATAGTGCTTCACGGACAATTACGGGACATTATAGAGCCCCCCAGGGCCCACTGGATGGAACGTGAGAGAGTCTGGGCTATGATGTGGACCATTGACTATGGGGTGCAGTGATGCTCAGAGATGAACTTACCAGGTGCAATGGATGTGTCATGATGATGGGAGAGAGTGTTGCTGTGGGGGGAGTGGGGGGCGGGGGCGGTGGGGTTGAATGGGACCTCATATTATTCATAATGTAATTAAAAAATAAATAAATAAATAAATAAATAAAAGAATTTTAAGTAAAAAAAAAAATAGTACTATTAACTATTGTCCATAGTTTACACTAGGTATATTCCCTCCATATACCATCCTATTATTAACAATTTATTAGGATAACATTTGTTACAATTCATGAAGATTCATGAAAGAATAGTACTATTAACGATAGTCCTTTGTCTAAAATAGGGTTCACTATGTTGTGCAGTCCTATGTTTTTACCCTTTAAATCTTGATCTAGTAACGTATACATCCTAAAGTTTTCCCTTTTAGCCACATTCACCTATATGGTTCAGTGCTGTTGACTGTAAGTACAATAAAATGCTACCATCACTACCATCCATGTCCAAACTTTTACCATCAGCCTATATAGAAAATCTGCACAAATTAAGCATCAATTCCCAATTCCCTAACCCCAGTCTATCTCCTGGTAACCTATATTCTAGACTTCAACTCCGTGAGTTTGTCTATTAAAATTTGTTCATAACTAAAATGATACAATATTTTTCCTTTTGTGTTTAGCTCTTTTCATTCAACGTAATGTCCCCAAAGTCCATCCATGTTGTCACATGCATCAGGACTTCATTCCTTTGTACAACTGAATAATATTCTATTGTAAGTATATACCACATTTCCTTAGGTCTAACTGATTTATTGTATCATTCATGTCTTATACTTCCTTATTGATCTTCTGACTAGATGATCTTTCCATTAGTGAGAGTTTTCCATAATTAATGTAGAACCATCAATTTCTCCCTTCAAATCTGTATTTTCTTCATATTTTGGGGCTTTGCTGTTAGGTGGGTATATATTTATAGTTTTTACATCTTCTGTTGAGTTGTCCCCTTAATCATTTTGAAAGGACCATCTTTGTCCCTTGTAACTGTTTTTGAGTTTAAGTCTATTTTATCTGATATTATTATAGCCACCTCAGTTTTCCTTTGGCTACTACTTGCATAGTATACTTTTTCTCATCCTTTCACTGCCAGATCTTTGACTTTGCAGACAGCATATAGTTGGGTCATGTTTCCTTTATACATTCTGCCAATCCCTGCCTTTTGACTTTTATATTTAAAGTCACTACTGATAATACAAGTCTTTCTTCTGCCTTTTTGTTATTTAACCTTTCTAACTCTTATAACTTTTTATCCCTTACTTCCATTAAAACCTACTTTTATATTTCTTTGCTTTCTTGTGTTGTACTATATTGAATGATCCTATCTGGATCTATTTTATGTCTGTTTTCCTTGTCATAGGGTTAAATTTTAACATCCTAATTATTTAACAATAATATTTGGTTTGAAACCAACTTAACTTCAATAACATGTACATACACTTTTCCTATACCCCTCTGTGCCCCCACCATTTTTTGTACTTGTTCCCACTTATACCTTTGTACATTGTATTTCCAAAAATCTAGTTTATCATTCCTTCTTATGCATTTGTATTTTACCACCTGTGGGAAGAAGTGGAGTTACATACCAAACAATATAATAATACTGGCATTTACAATTATTCAAATGATAACGTTTACCACTGGTCTTGAGTCTTTTTGTGTTTTTGAACCACTGTCTAGTGTCCTTTCCTTTCTGTCTGAAGAACTCCCTTCAGCACTGCTTGTAGGGCAGGTCTAGCGGTGATGAACTCCCTCTGCTTTTGTTTACCTGAGAATGTCTTAGTCCTCTCATTTTTGAAAGACAGTCTTGCTGGATAGAAAATTCTTGGCTGGCAGCTGTTTTCCTTCAGCACTTTAAGTACCCTCTGTCTTGGTCCCATGGTTTCTGATGAGAAATCAGCATTCAGTCTTACTGGGATTCCCTTGCATGTAACACATTTCTTTTCTTGTAGCCTTCAAAATTCTCTCCTTGTCTTTTCTAATCAATACATGACTGGGTATATTTTTCTTCATGTTCATCCTGCTTGGTATTCGTTGAGCTTCTTGGATGTGCATATTCACACCTTTTGCTAAGTTTGAGAAGTTCTCTGTCATTATTTCTCTGAATATTCCTTCTGCCCCTCTCTGCTGCTTCTCCTTCTGGGACTCCCATAATGTGGATATCAGTGCACTGGACGCTGTCCCTAGCTTCTTCGGCTCTTTTCACCTTTAGTATTTCTTTCTCCTTTTTGCTCCTCAGCCTGTCTCACTTCAAGTGTCTTGTCTTCAAAGTAACTGATTTGTTCTTCTGTCAACTCCAATCTGCTCCTGAAACCCTCCTGGGCATTTTCCATTTCAATTACTGTGGTCTTCAACTCCAGTAGTTCTGTTTGGGTTGTTTAAAAAAATTTATTTAAACCCTCATATTAGTCATTGTTTTCCTGATATCCTGTAGTTCTTTCTCTGTACTTCCCTATATCTCCTTAAGCATTTTTAAGGTCATTTTTTAAAAAGGCTTTGTTTGGTGTGTCCACATTCTTATCTTCTTCATTGGTGTTTTCTGAATTTTCATCTTCTTCCTTTGGATGGGCCATAATTTCCTAGTGAGTAGAACTAACACAGCTGATTTAAAAATGGGATTGTGGCTGAAAGGTGTACTCTAGGGATGAAAATGTCAATTGAAAGAAAGCTACAGAATAATCTAGGAACTGAACAACAGTAACCCTGGAGGTGGATGCGGATTGTGGTTAATAGTACAATACAAGAATTTCTCCTGTGAACTAGAACAAATGTATGTTACTAATACAAGGTGGTAAGAACATGGTGATGCATGGGAAAATATAATTAATGCAACTTACGATGGACTATAGTTAGCAGCAATACTGTAATATTCTTGCATCAATGTCAAATAAGGTACTATCTCAACACTAAGGGTCAATAACAGGGGGTATGGAATTTTTTCTTCTGGATTAAGAAAACATTAAAAAATTTATTGAGGCACAGCTCTGTGATGAAGGTGAGAGTCACTGAGTGGCCCACGTATGGGGGAAAATGGACTGTCGTTAAATGTACAAATATGAGTGTTCTCTCATGAACTGTAACAAATTACAACACTACTACACAGTGTCAATAATAGGGGGTGTAAGGAAAAATACACCCAATGTACACTATGGACCATAGTTAGTGGTAATAGCCTGATGATGTTCTTTCCTGATCTGTAACAAATGTTCCACAACAATGTAAGGTGTTGGTGGAGGAGTGATGTATGAGAATTCTGCTTATTATGCATAACAAGTCTTCTAACAAAAAATATATATTAAAATGAATTAGGGGAAGTGGATGTGGCTCAAGCAATTGGGCTTCTGCCTACCACATGGGAGGTCCTGGGTTTGGTTCCCGGTGCCTTCTGGAGAAGGCGAGCTGATGCAGCAAGATGACACAACAAAAGTGACACAAAGAGGAAAGACAATGAGAGACACAACAAACCAGGAAGCTGAGGTGGCTGAAGTGGCTGAGCGCCTCTCTTCCACGTGGGAGGTCCTGGGTTTGGTTCCCAGTGCCTCCTAAAGAGAAGATGAGCAGACACCGAGAGCAGACAGTGAGCCCAAACAACGGGGGGTGGGGGGTAAATAAATAAATCTTTAAACAAAAATAACTAGAAAGAAATACTACAGTCAAGCTTGGCTACGCTAATGCTGAGGTTCATGAACTCGATGATCCAAGTTGTTCTCAGCCAGAAGTTGCCAGATCCCTGCAGTGGCAGTGCCGACGAGCCTCCGGGAGACACTGAGGGGCCAAGGGGAACCTCCCGCGGGTGGACTTGTTCCTCTGCAGCAATGGGTGCCGCTCTTCTGGGAGTAGCCTGAAACGAATCTCGTCCTCGATCTTGGTCTTCTGAATGAGATTTCTGCTACAGAAATCATGAAACTGATGCATATTTTGATTCTACAAAATAAAATAGATTTGTAAAATGAAGTTGGCTAATGAATAACATGAACAGGTCCTTCCATTCGCATAAGGTACAATGGCAGAAGGAACTCCTATTATTCCAGTTTCCACGCAGCTGAAATACAATATGGAAGTTGCCCTTGAGTACACAGTAAAGAAAATTCTAGTTCCCCCATGAGACTTCACTTCAGAACCCCGACTTGCTGTTCTGAAGTCCTGATGCTCCAAAACCTGCTGTGAGGCTGGTGACCCCAAGTGGACCGAGCTGGGGGCAGAGCTCTGAACGTGCTCAAGGGGACATGGGGGTATATCCAGAGACTGTGACGGGAAGCTCATGTAAACCCATATTTTCCCAAAAGTTTATTACTTTCTGCAGAACAGAATGATCTTCAGCAGGCTGCTCCAGGGGGTTTTATTGGAGTTGGAACACAATTTGATCCCACTTAGTGCTGGACTGACAGAACGTTTAGTGTAGCTGAAGCTCTACCGAGATCCTCACAGAACTGGAAGCTTTCTATTTCCTACTTGGACAGCTTCTAGTGGCCAATGGAAGGAGGTGAGGAAGCAGCAAAGGTGCCAAAGCAGTCCAAGAAGTCCCTGTGCAGGAGGAAGAGTTCGTGCAACTGAGGGATAAAAAACCCTCAGCTGAAGAGTTGAGAAAGAAACACTGGCATTTCATTGGTTGGAGCCAGATAAGGAGAGGAGTGACAGTCAAGCCAAGAGGATAACTGAAGAATCCCAGTTATATGCATATTCGGATCAAGTTAGAATTTCTCTTAACAATTTAGGGGCATATTTTCAAAGCAATACTGGGGCATTAATTTCACAGCTCATTATAGAAGCTGTAAGGTTATTCTCATACCTACCATGGAACCTACTTGAAATAAAATTTTCTTCTTGAAATTTTGCATGTAACTACTTTAAAAAGCTCTTTAATTCTCCATTGAATTGAACATCATGCAAAGGAATATGGATGCTGTACATGTTATAACATTGTTTCTGCATCCAATTTAGAGAAAAAGTGTTTCCTCCTTCATTTTTTAGGACCCAAAATTTATGCAAATGATTTGAAATGGAAAGGGAATGCTCCTTTGTCTTCTTTTTGTACACAACAAATTACATGCACATGACTCAAGAAAAATATTTATGGTCAGCAAGACGAACGCAGCAGCAGGTCTTCTTGCTCTTTTCTAGAAAAGTCTGGAAGACTGAATGCAGGCGTCAGCCCGTGTGGCTCTGGCAGGACTGAACACAGTAACTCGGCTGTCACTGCCCCTTGGGGGTGTCTTGGCCATTTCTGAACCACTTTGAAACAAATCAGCTCTGTTTATAATCCAGGATGAAATGACTGTAACCAGAGTCTTGATAAAATATTTAGAATATTTTAAAAACCTCAATTTTTAAAAATGGCATCAAGATGCAAATACATTAGAAAAGTTAATATAAAATGGCTCCACAAATAGCTAAGGAAACACTCCAGTATTTTAAGAACTGAAGAAACTACATCAGATGAGAAATAAAATGATCAAAAAATTAATATGACTAGAAATTAAACACTTATTTGCCAATCAGTTTGGTAAAAACTTACTACCTTTAGCAAATGCCCGTTTCCAGCGCTGCCGGCGGTGCTGCCTGCCTGTCCGAGGGCATCGAAAGCTTCCAACAGCCGCCGACGGAGCCACGAAGGGCGGGCCACGCCCGAGGGGATGCCTTGGCAGTGCGCAGCAAGGAGCCCTGGCGCGCGCCAGGCCGTCCGCGAGTGAGGCCAGCCCCGCACGGAGACGAGCGCGGTGTGATCCCACTACCGCAGTGAGCGTCTAGGACAGGGGAGATCACAGGCGCCAGGGCCCAGGGCGCGGGGAGAGGCGTGAGCGCTCAGCCCACGCTTCCATCTGAGGTGATGAAAGAGCCCGGGTACGGGACATGGTGACGACGCACAGTGAGCGCCGTGACTGTAACTAGTACAACAAACCAACACCTGGAAGTGGTTCAAACAGGGAATTTTAAGTTGGACACGTTAGCACAATAAAAAAGTTAAAACAAAGCCTCCAACGTGACATAAACTTTGACCCCATCGTTGTACCTGTAGGACCCAAGGGTGGGAACTGTGCTTGGACATGTGTGTGGAGGCGTGTGGACGTGGAGGCTGGCGGCCGAGCGTGATGGCAGCATGGTGTGCAACGCCAGAACAGACGACGGTCACCACAGCATGCCTGTGCAAGGGAGGATCATACAGCCACTGCAAGGAAACCAGAGGAGTACACACAGGAGCCTAAAAAGCCTGCAACTTACTAAGAATAAAATCAGATTATAAAATAAGTATATGATGTGTAATGGACACAACCAAGCCAAGTCCACAGGAAGGAGGAATACAGTAAGGATTAGAGTGGACTTACTGATATTCTATTCATGAACTATTGTGATTATTAATCGAGAAAATGTGGCATTGGTGTGGAGAAAGTGGCCATGGTGGCTGCTGGGTGCGGGGAATGGGAGGAGATGTGATGTGGGGGCATTTTTGGGACTTGGTGTTGTCCTAGGTAGTGCTGCAGGGACAATTACCAGACATTGTAGGTCCTCCCAGGGCCCACTGGATGGAACGTGGGAGAGTGTGGGCCATGACGTGGACCATTGACCATGAGGTGCAGTGATGCCCAGAGATGTACTCACCAAATGCAATGGATGTGTATGATGATGGGGGAGAGTGTTGCTGTGGGGGGAGTGGTGGGGTGGGGGTGGTGGGGGTGCATGGGAACCTCATATTTTTTTAATGCAATATTTTAAAAAAATGAATTAAAAAATGATGAACACAGAAAAAGATAAAATAAAATAAGTATATGATCCTAATTTTTAAAAAAAAATTTAAAAAGGAAAAAATAAATCCCTGAAAGGATTTACGTCAAATACTAATGCAGCTATTGCTGAGAGGTAGGGTTATATGAGATGTTAATTTCCTTCTTTACTGCTTTAATGTGCTTTCTAGAATTATGCTGTAGGCATAATTGCTTTTAGATTTAGGGAAAAAAATGCATAATAAATACATCCTAGTTGGGATAATGTAAAAAACCTTGCCATGAACTTCAAAATATAGAATTACAAAGTTAACTTTTTATTAACATAATGATATAAAAAATTTTGTGTGATATACAGAACTCCCAGA
This sequence comes from Dasypus novemcinctus, assembly GCF_030445035.2. Classification (NCBI taxonomy): domain Eukaryota; kingdom Metazoa; phylum Chordata; class Mammalia; order Cingulata; family Dasypodidae; genus Dasypus; species Dasypus novemcinctus. Next base: position 105,085,085 of record NC_080678.1, on the reverse strand, counting down.
GAGTAATTTTGAAACATTTTAATACACTTCTTATAATCTTAATTTACAAGACAACTTGTCTTACTGCCACTGTTATTTCAATACAAAAATCTTACAATATTTTGTTTGCTATAAAACTACAACATTAAAGCTGAGGTTACGTAGTTCTCTTCCCTTCCTTGCGTTTCTCTTATAAGGAATGTCCGTTAGTCCAGTGCTAAAGCCTCTGAATGTCAAGCAGTAAGTTACACAGGTTCTGTACATAGTTACATAGGGTTACCAGAAGCGCGGGATGCTGCAGCATGCCACACCAGCGCTCACGCCACAGGCAAACAGTTCTGCTACACGGGATGCTTTTGTAGCCACGGAAGAGAAGACGTAGAATCTGCAGTCAGACGATTAGGTTGTGGACTTTAGCATGGCAGGGGAGTGATTACCGTTTTGTTAGGCACTGATCCAGGCTAATTCCAGAAAAGCCTGGTTGTTTCTGTGACGCATGCATGATTTGTAAACATAAGCACCCTCAGGCGACAAAAGCCCAAGAACTCATAACATACTCTTAATTAGCTATATAAAAATAACCTGTCTCAGATGCATGCTTGACTCAAATTTTTAGAAGTATCTAAAGGACTTGGCATTTTCTTCTTTGATTGAGGTTACTATACTTATTAAACTACTCTGCTTAGTCCAGTTTGAATAAAGTAACTGAATATGAGTTGGCCAAATTTTATAGGCACATGACTCAAAAAGGAAAAGCAGATGATGAGGGTCAGGCCATCTCCACCTTCAACGACTCAAGCATTACCGCAAAATGTTCACAAAATGGTACTGAGTATGTCACTTTCCCAGCAATGCTTCCAAATCTGTTGAACTGGAATAAAAATAGTAATTCACTACCCTTCTGTTGTACTGAGGAGAATGATGTTGTAGTGTTATGAAAATGAGCTATTCACATAGCATGAAGTTTCAACACCAGGACAGTGGTTTCAAAATAAATGCTGGTGTATCTTCTGAAACAGAACCTTTAACCAACAGTCCAAATCGGCACTTACTGAGATCACCGATTGTGCAGGCAGGCGGTGGCGGCTGGCTCCAGTGAAGACACTGCCAGCAGGGTATGCTGCGTGGCCACGGAGCTCGCGCAGCCAGAGGGGCAGGGGGCAGCCAGGGCTCACCCTGCTTTCCGCCGGCCTTTCTGGGCTCAGCCTCACTGTGAAATCAAACGGGGCGACTAGACTAGGTCTTCCCAGCATAGAAATTCTTACTTAAATTGGGGATAAATAATTGGATTTTAAAAACTGGGAACTATAATTTTAGCCTAAAAAAAGTGCAAACTTGTAATACAGTAGAGAACAACCGTGCATCTGCAATTTTCTCAGTGCCCAAGCCAGGGCGTTCCTTTTCCAGTGACCCTGTCTGATAAAACACCGACATTCATGTTTTGGTAAATGCCCGTAGCAGATTCAGATAATTTCTTTAAATAAATTCAGGACGTGTGTTCCCACGTGAGACTTCGGGAGCCGTGAAGACGGGTCTGTAAAGCACCGCCGGGAGCTGGTGCTGCCGACGGCTCAGCGTGGCCGCCGCGGCCCGTGCTGCTGGGCGCCCCGAGCTGCCTCACCGCGGTCCTAAGGGCCCAGGCGCGGGCTCCCGCTGCGCGGGTGTCACATGTTGTAGGCGACGTAGATCGGGTCCAGCTGGTCGGCCAGGAACCCGTCCCGCAGGTGCATCCGCTGCTTCTCGCCCCGGGAGCTGATGGGGATGACGCCCGGGTCCACGATGGCCACCACGCCGACCACCAGGCAGTGCTCCTCCAGCACCACGCTCGTCACCAGGGCCACCAGGTCCAGCGCGGCCCGCTCCAGCCCCTCCAGCTCCACCACCACCACCAGCAGGTTGGTCCACGTGAACACCGCGCTGCGGAGAGGACGGGCGTCAGGCGCGGGCAGGCCAGGCTGCAGCCACGGACGCCGGTCAAGGCCCCCGGAGAGGGACAGTGAGGACGGCAGCCGGTGGCGCGTGCTAGAGCGCACAGGTTCAGCGAGACCCGGAGGACGTGCTTTAATTAAAGTTCTCCTTAAGAATCCCGAGTATTATTTGGTGTTGAAAACTGTACCTGCCCCAATGCAGGCTCCCTCCAAAGTGAAGATACCACGAGTTAAAACCATCTAAACTAAGAAATTCACAATAAAAGCAGAACGTTTCAGGATTAGAAGTGTGTACACATTACATCTTGCCTGTGCACTCAGGGGTGGTCGCTTGGTTTAAAACTGATTAGGAAGAAGGAAAATCAAGCAAACACTTGAAGGCAGCAATGGGTGGCCTGGAGGGGTGTCTCAGGGTGGGCTGGAGGCGGTGGCCCCAGGCCCTGTGTGCGCTGTGGACAGCCGGGAGGCCGCTGCACAGGGCAGCAGGCAGCTCTGATGAGCGCCTCGGCCCAGACCCCACACGCAGGCGCCCAGGAAGCCCCGGTGCACAGAGACGCCCTGGGCGTGCCAGGCCGCCTGCCCCCACTGCCCGCCCCAGCGCCGGTGCCTGGGGCTGCTCGTGCTCTTACCGCTCGGCAATGCTCCTGTGTGCCCTGATCACAGACGTCTCAATGTCGATGGGGTGGTACCGCATGCCTCGCAGCTCCAGGGTTTCGTCCAAAGACCCAACGACATACAGCGCATCGTGGTGTTCTGCGGAGAGCACGCACTTTGGAGCGCTCACGAGCCAGGGAAGCAAGTCAGCTCTTCCTGACGCACAGCTGCGGCTCTCGCCCTGACTGCGCACTCTAGACAAGGAACAAGTTCTCCAGCCCCCACAACCGCACCCGTGGGCAGATGGGGCTGGGGGCTGGTCTTGACGCGCCAAGAAGTCTCGCTCTCCTAGCAGGAAACGCCTCAGAAACGTCACTGCAATGTATGAGTGTGTACCCAAAAATAATTTTCATCTTTGACACCAAAAAGCATCTACAGGGGCTGCCAGAAGTTCTGACGTGACCCAATTAGCTGCAACGCCAAGCGGGTCTTTAGACACTAAAAGCAGAAGGTTCTGGAGAGCCGCCTGCTGGCCGAGGGGCTCAGCCCGCTGGAAGGTCAGAGCAGGGGGGAGCCTGCCGCCAGCACCACCTCCGGGGGCCGCACCCAGGGACAGGACGGCTTGGGGAGACGCGCGGGGCTGAGTTGGCCCCGGTGCGGGACGAGGTCTTGGCCCGCATTTTGGTGGGCGTGGACCCGTCATAAACAAGACCTCCAAGGCGTTTCTCAGGGTCACTGCGCGGCTCTGCTGCGCTGGGGCTTTAACCGCACACCGCAGTCTTTCACAAGGAGAAAGTCAGTGGAGAGAGGAGCCAGGGGAGCAGCCCGGAGCCGCGAGAGGAGAGCCCGCAGCCAGTGCGCCGCGTGTGGGGCGCCGCGGAGCCCAAGGCCGGCAGCAGACGCCCCGGGGACAGGCCTGCCAGCCTCGGAGACCCGGCCAGGAAACCCCCGCCAGGAGACGCTGCCGCTGAGCAACCACCGGGCGGCTTTTGTTTCAGGAGCCAAGAAGCGAAAACAGGAAGATTAGAATTTGCAGCGAGGGCGGTCATCAGAGTGCGACCTTTACCCTGTCGCCTAACGGAAGGCTCCTGGGTGGGTGTGGGCCGGCCCGGCTGACGCTCCCCTGCCCGCGGGGCCCCTCACCTCCGCTGGCGTCGGTGAGCTCCGCCCTGCGGAGGAAGCCGAGGTACCCGGTCCTGGCCCAGACGGTCTCGGTGTCCCCGAAGCTGAGCCGAGCGCTGAAGTGGTCGGCGTGCAGCGACTCCTCGCCGTAGACCGTGTAGTAGCCGCTGGCGTTGTGGGGGCTGCTCACCCAGACCTGCCGGGCCGGCAGGGCGCCGGCGGCGGGAGGCACGGCCACGCCCACCGGGCACGGACCAGGACGCGCGCGCGCAAAGGAGGGCCAGGACGCCCGAGGACCGCTAACCGGATGGGGGGCGTCTCCACGTCTCTCGTTTTGTGAACTAAATTAAGTTACTCGTTCGGACAAAGTAAGTAATCTTCCCTCCTTTGGCCTGGGACTGACGTTTGCAGGACTTTTTCCGACACAGACGAGCATAAAGATGTAATTCTGTGCTCACATCAAACTGCTATTCGTGATTAAGAGCGTCTAACACGCACCGCAGGGCGCGCCACGAACGCTGTGCTCTGCGCACGTCGGTGCCTGGGTGCAGGCCAGAGCCCCGCCCACCGCCCGGAGCCGCTGGCACTTTCCCTCCGGCGCCCCGCTAAAGCTCTGGGGCCGTGCAGGTAAGGCTCCTCCGGCGCCGCAGCCTGCAGCTCGCAGGGGTCCCTGCAGGGCAAGCTGGGGGACGGAGGCTTCTTCCCCGGGCTCAGGCCACCGGGACCACCCTGGGGGCGCCCGGAGCGCCCAGCACGGCTCGCTGGCCAGGAGGGCGGGAAGGCCGTCCCATCACCGCGCCAGGGTGGCTGGAGCCAGTGACACAGCATGGCTCCTGGGGGACCCGGGCCCGACGGCCCCTGGAAGGCGGCGAGAACGCACGCTGCAAGCCAGCAGGGTCACCGGCTCTTCCCGCCCTTCCCGAAGGCTGCACGGGCGGGACCTGCCGCTGTGCTCCCGCCTGGCACGGGGACACTTCCTGACGGCACGTCCCCAAGGGCGGGCTGCCAAAGGGAGGCTGCTTCCCCATGCCCGGCGAGGCTGGGCGGGCCTGCACCGCACGAGCATCCGCGCCCGCCATCCCTGCGCAGAAGCCGCTGTCCTGGGTCAGAGGTTGAGGGCTGGCCGCGCCCCTCTGCCTCCCCCACCAAGCGTGGAGGCCCATCCCACTGGCACAGAGCCTGCTTTCTGAGGAGCAGCTGAGGGGCTTTTCTACCCGCGGCCCCTGCTCGGGCCTCCCAGTGACCCTTGTGGTGGACGGGCCCCAGGAGCCAGGGCTGCAGCACGGGCCCCGGAGGGGGTGCGCCCGCCGCGGAGAGGACGCGCCCGCACTGAGGCGGCCCCCAGGGCTGAGCACTCACCTCCCCCAGGTGCGAGTCTCCAAAGGGCTCCCTGGTCTGTGTGTGCGCGATGATGACCTTCACCCCGGGCAGGATCTGAACGAGGAGAGAAGGGGCTGACGCGGCTACTCCAACACGCGACGGCCTCGGGGCCGAGCCAGGGCGCAGCGCACACGCATGGAGACGCCACCCCAACGCCGACTGCGCTTTGGAGAAAGTCGGGGACACGGTGGTACAACTGGAGTCATGCGCGTCAGCAGAGCCACGCACCCCTGGACGTGGTGGGGAGGGCCTCCGTCAGCCACCTCGTCCCACACTAGGAAACTTCCCTAAGAGCGAAAAGAGCACCTTCCAGACGACGGAGGCCTGTGCTCCGCTGGGGTCACGGCACTGAGGGCCCCAGCCCACTCGCCCCAAGGGATCCCGCCTACCGCTCTAGGCCCAAGCCCCAGCACGTGGGAAACGTCTGCCGAGGCCATTAAGCCTCTTCGAGTGCCTGATGCGCTCTCGGCTGCAGCCGGGGCGCTCTCCCGGGGCAGTGCGACTTGCAGCCGCCTCTCCGCCATCGGCTGAACCTTCCGACGTGCCCGTCCAGGACGGACAAAGGCTGCTGCCGCGCCGCCCAGAGCAGGAGACCTTCGAGGGAAACGGCCCCGCGTCAGAGCACGGGGCAGCTGGGCCTGGCCCGTCTCCCAGGGCTTCAGCTCCTCATCGGTTATGCAAGGAGGTGCCAGCAGGCGTGAGCGGGGGACGAGCAGAGCGCGAGCTCCGGCTTCCGAGGCCCGTCTCAGCGCTGTGCTCACGGCTGGCGGCGAGGCCTGCGCTGGCCTCCCAGGGCCTGGGCGTCCTGCTCCGAGGTTTTAAACCTGGAGTCACCCTCAGCTCGCCCACCCGGAGCGGCGTCTGGCGAGCGGGCTTTCCAGGCCTCGGCAGCTAAGGGGCCCGTGCTGCGCCTCCACACGCGTTCGCCCAGGCTTCACGGGTCCGCGCACCCACACGCTCACTGCCATTCAGGGACCATCTACGGAGCACGGGGTGACAACCAGCCCTCCTGGGTGCCGCAAGGCTGACGGGGCGGGGGCCAGCTAGCCGCAGCAAGCCCCCTCCCCCCCCCCCCCCCCCCCGCCGCGGGTTCTGTCTACTCTGCCTTAGAGCCCCTTCCTCCTCGCAGGGAAAGCAACAGCGCCCACCCGAGACTCGGGGCGCTTCGCGAGGAGGGGAAGGGGCTGCCCTTCGCCCGAGGCCAGCGTCCGCCCCCGGTTCTGGGAATTCTCAGCTTTCCTTCCAGCCCCGACCCCACAGGCCTTCCGTGGGGCCAGGTGGACCTTCTCCCGCTCTCGTCACGTCCGCCTCTGCGGCTCTGCTCTCCTCACGAACGCCCCCCGCCTCTCGCTCTGACACGCTGGGGGCGCTCAGCCCGCTCCAGCCACCCCAGCCTCCCTGCGGCTCCGCCTCCTCGGCTCGCGGATGCTGTTCCAGGTGCCACTGCTGCTCCTGCGCAGGGGTGCGTGCCCCAGCCCACGGCCACCGCGCAGCGCGGCCCCCTCCCACGCGGCTGGCGTCAGGCCTCCGCGGCTCTCCCTCTCTGGGCACACGGCAAAACCACGGCGTGGGGGTGAGTGCAGACCCCAGGTGGCCCTGCTTTGGGCCTCAAGGTTGTGAAAGTGCAGGGGCTCTGAGCCCAGTGAGGATGGCGTGAGCCCCACAGCCCATCTCACCATGATCAACAGTAGCTGACTTTGGTGAGAAATCATCTCTGATGGTGCCTGGGTTTGGACTTCTCACAGCCTTGGAATTGTAAGCTTTTACTCCAAATAAATCCCCCTTATAAAAGCCAACCTTTACTAGTACTTTGCATCGGTAAGCCTTTGGCAAACTAAAACAGACCAATTGATTGTTTAAGAGTGTGTTATTTAACTTCCATATATTTGTTGATTTCCCAGTTTTCCGCCTGTTACCGATTTCCAGCTTCCATTCCATTGTGGTTAGAGAAGATGCTTTGTATAATTTCAATCTTGTAAAATTATTGAAACTTACTTGGGGAACACTTGAGAAGAATGTATATCCTGCTGTTTTGGGGTACATTGTTCTGTATATGTCTGTTAGGTCTGATTCATTTATAGTAGTATTCAAATTCTCTGTTTTCTTATTGATCTTCTGTCTAGATGTTCTGTCTGTTGTTGAGAATGGTATTTTTAAATCTTCAAATTATTGTAGAGTTGTCTATTTTTCCTTTCAGTTTTGCTGGTGTTTGACTCATATATATTGGGGCACTGTGGTTAGGTGCATATATATTTATGGTTGTTATTTGTTCTTGGTGGGTAGACCCTTTTAATATATAATGTTCTTCTTTGTTTCTATAACAACTTTTGAATTAGTCTATATTGTGTGATATTAGTTTAGTGATCTTGGCTTTCTTTTTATTATTACTCACATGGATTATCTTTTACCATCCTTTTATGTTCAACCTATTTGAGTCTTTGAGTCTAAGGAGAGTTTCTTGTTAACATATATTTAGATCATGCTTTTTTTTTTTAATCCATTCTGCCAATCTTTTTCTTTTGGTTGGGGATTTTAATCCATTAACATTCAGTGTTATTACTATAAAGGCAGTATTTATGTCAGCCATTTTGTCTTTTGGTTTTTATGTCTTACATCTTTTTTGTCTCTATTATCTTTTATTGCAGTTATAATAGAAATGTGCTACGCAGTCAGATATGGTAACCACTAGCCACTGTCACCATTGAGCACTTGAAATGTGGTTAGTGCAACTGGAAACTGAATATTGGTTTTAATTTACTTTTAACTAATTAAAATGTAAATAGCCACATGTGGCTAGTGGCTACTTTATGGAACAGCACAATAGAGTGTATAATCTACTCAAAAGCATTCTGCAAAAAACTAATACTAAAATATATCTCATGCAGTTTTTTGTCCCTGCTCTTGGCAATGGGAGAAGAGTAGGAAAGATGAACAATGTAACGTGTGCATTTAAAAACCCATGAAAGGGAAACAGACTTGTCCCAGTGGTTAGGGCATCTGTCTACCACATGGGAGGTCTGCGGTTCAAACCCCGGGCCTCCTTGACCCGTGTGCAGCTGGCCCCCGCGCAGTGCTGTTTGTGCAAGGAGTACCGTGCCATGCAGGGGTGTTCCCCGCGTAGGGGAGACCCACACGCAAGGAGTGCGTCCCATAAGGAGAGCTGCCCAGCATGAAAGAAAGTTCAGCCTGCCCAGGAATGGTGCAATACACACGGAGAGCTGACGCAACAAGATGAGGCAACAAAAAGAAACACAGATTCCCGTGCCGCTGACAACAACAGACGCGGACAAAGAAGAACACACAGCAAATGGACACAGAGACCAGACAATGGGGCGGGGGGTGGGGGGAGGTAAGGGGAGATAAATAATTAAATAAATCTTTAAAAAAAAAACAAACACAAAACCCACAAAATTTTGGAAACAGTGCTGGTTCTCTGATTTTAAAAAAGGGTTGGAGGTAGTTATTCTGGGGACTTTATCTGAGCAAGGCTTCCTTAATGATGGAGCCAGCAGCTCCTTTTGCTTGTTTGTTTGTTTTAAGTATCAAGCTTGAACTGAAATATTCTTATAAGGGTGTGGTCTTCCTCCTCCTCTTCTTTCCTCCCTGCATTTGTCTCTTTCCCGCTTTCTCTTTGTGATTTAGAATGATGATTCTGGTAGCATGCAGAGAACAGATGGGAAGAATATACAGTTGAAGGCAGAAAAAATAGTTTAAAGAAACCATTGCAGTAATCCAGGGCAAGAGATTATGATGCCCTGGACAGAGGGTGAGGCAGTGGGACGAGTAGAATGGATCTGAAAGAGAACCAGTGAACTTTGAGACGAGTGACACTGAAGGACAGTCTAGGATGACTCCTGATTTTCTGAGATTGGGTGACTGGGAGAGAATGGTGCTAAGGTATGGAGTACCTTATACTGTTCTGTCTATGCTGAGTGTGAGGTGTCTCAGGGAGAACTGAGTGGTGGTGTGCAAGGGACATTTGGCTATGTGGACCTGGTACTTTCTAGAAAGGAGTAAGCTAGAGGTAAAAACTTAGAGGACATCAGCACATAAATACCAGTTGAAGTGAATGTGATTATCCAGGGAAAACTGAAAAATCAAAGAGAGCCTAGGACAAGACCTACGGAAACTCAAATCCATAAAAGCAAGGCAGGGTAGAGAGCTCCAGGGAAGACTGACGGAGGGAGAAGGAGAAATAGGGATGTGAGCATCTGTGAACTCAAGGCAGGAAAGGGTTTCAAGAAAAGATGCATTTTTAGGAGTAAAGGAAATTTTCTAGGTCAATGTGCATGACCAGCCATCAGGTAAAGGTGACTCTCCTTCCCCAAATCTCACTGAAATGATTGAAGTTATAAAAATTGAAAAGAAAAAAAATTCGTAGTGATTTACATTCTGGAAAATCAGAATGGTAGATCAGAGCAGGAAGAACTCTCTAGTTAGAGAAGATGGAGGTGAGGCAGATAGAAAGAGACGGGCAGCACGTCCTCTTAGCTGAGTGTGGGGCATGAGGGGGTATTGTGAAGAGATGGCACAGCACTCATTGGCCTCAGGGTCTCCCATGGCTTTCTCTTAGCAGGGTCCACTAGTTAAGTGGGGAAAGGGAGCACAGAGAGCAACTTCTCCCTCACACTCATTGTTAGAGTTGATTTGAACTGAACTTGTGTGGCTGAAAAATTGGAAAAACACTAGAGTAGATGATACATAAGTTCTTGTTACTGTTCCAAAACTGTTCTAAGTTTCAATCATGAGATCTTTAGGAATCCTAGCATAGTGTGTCTGTATCTCACCAAGTGAGTTTAAAATCATTCATTCATTAAATATCTGCCATCTTTAAAAGGTTTATCATCTACTTACATGCTTATATAATGCAGATTTATTATCCGAGAGGTATATTTTTATGGAAGAATCTAGTTATCTTTCTCTTTGGCATTGCTGTCCACATACTTCTCTCTCCTAAATGAATGTTCAGGGAATTCAGTTAAATGGGATAATTTAAATAAGTTCACGAGGACCGTGGGTAAATATGGCAGACGTCATATGAGCAGGGATTCCTTGGTGCAAGGGAAACGCAGCCCAGCTGATCATAGTCTTCAGTTTGAAAATCCTTTAAGAGTTATCGTAATACAGATAACTGCTTCTTGTTTAATTTTTTTTCTCATTGTGAATATTTAAACTTACAGAAAAATGGTGAGAAGTTTTACAGTACAACCACTCTCGTACCTGCCACCCACCTTTGCCAAAAATTAAGATCTTGCCACAATAGCTTAAAATCTTTTTTCAAATAACATTTTAGAGAGAGTTGGAGCCCCACTCACTCCCTAATTCCATCCCCCCCAATTCTCTCCTGACTTTATTTTATTGCATTTCTCTATATCCTTAAACAATTTATTTATTTTTTAAAAAGATTTATTATTATTACTTTTTATTTTTTTCTCTTCTCTTTCCCCCCCACCCCTCCATTGTCTGCTCTCTGTGTCCATTCACTGTGTGTTCTTCTGTGTCCACTTGCATTCTTGTTAGTGGCACTGGGAATCTGTGTCTCTTTTTGTTGTGTCATCTTGCTGTGTCAGCTCTCTGTGTGTACAGCACCACTCCTGGGCAGGCTGCGCTTTTATCGCATGGGGTGGCCCTCCTTACAGGGTGCACTCCTTGCACATGGGGCTCCCCAATGCAGGGGACACCCTGTATGGCATGGCACTCCTTGCGCGCATCAGCACTGCTCATGAACCAGCTCACCACATGGCTTAGTAGGCCCTGGGTTTGAACCCTGAACCTCCCATGTGGTAGGCCGAAGCTTTATTAGTTGAGCCAAATTTGCTTCCCATCCTAAATGATATATAGTGCTTTTTTCATGTTTTAGAACTTTATGCAAGTGATAACAGTCTGTGACTCCTTCTTCCTCTTAATGATGTGCTTTTGAAATGGTGATGGTATCTATTTGGTATCTTCTTACGTGACAACACATGCTGTATCTGCTTTTTCTTCTCTCTCTATATATTTGAAACAAATGCAGGTTGAACAGTCTTCATAGTCTGTGCTTAAGAATGACCAGTGGCAGGCTTTGGGACCTCAGCCCAAACGTAATGACAGGACCTGCTCAAATGAGCTTGGGGAAGAGCACAGGAAAAGAGGGAATTGGAGTCATCAGAGAGGGACAGGCCCACATGACATCTGCTGACAGGAGTCGAAATGTGCTTAATACTGGAGGAAGCAGATTCAGAATAGGTTAGGCCAGGTTTGCAATGAATCTCACTGATAACATGTTCTTGCCACAGCTTCTTTCTTACTCTGTAGGTTGATGTGCACTTACTAGACCATGGACATATAAACACTGATCATTCAGTTTCTCTTTGCAACCTCTTTGTTAGGATAAATCCGGCAGTGTTGACCTAGAGGGGTTTGCCTTTCCAGAGGTAAGTCAAGGAAGCAGACGTTCTTCCTAATAGCGTAGAAAAATCGAAAATTTCTCTCTATGTATTTTTTGTTTACTCACTGTAGTAGGCTGAATGCTAGCCCTATAGGTAAAATCCCTGGAACCTGTGAATGTTAAATTATGTGGTAAAGTTTTTACACTTGTGATTATGCTAAGGATTTTGAGATGCCAAGATTATCTTGGATTATCTGGTGGGCTCTAGACATAATGCCACGTGTCCTTAAAAGGGATGGACAGAGAGAGATGAGGCACATGTAAGAGGGAGAGGCAATGTACCTGGAGGCAGAGATTGGAGGGACAGAGCCCCAGGTCCAGGAGCTGACAGCCACCAGAGGCTGGAGAGGCTGGAGAGGCTGGAGTGGCTGGAGAGGCTGGCCTCCTTTACGGCCTCCTGAGCCCTGGTCCTGCCGACACCCTGAACTCATCTCCCTGAAACAGTCTGTTCTTCTGGCCTCTGGAACTGAGAGAGCAGGTTTCTGTTAGTTTAATTAAGCCACCAAATTTGTGGTCTTTTGTTTGAGTGGCCACAGAAAAGTAAACACTCACCTTAAGGTCTGTTATTCTTAGGAGAAAACATGTTTTCATTATTCTTTATTACATCTTTTGATTTCCTGTTATATTGGCAGCCTGAAGTACTTGGGGTTTTTCCTTTATGGTTAGTGTTCTTTTTGTTCTGTTGAAGAGGTATTTACCCTGTGATCATGAAGATATTCTCATATATTATCTTTTAGATATACCACGAAAAAGCAGATTTCATTCCTGGTATGCAAGGATAATTCAAAAGAAAGTCAATTAATGTAATACACCACATAAACAGATTGAAGGGAAAAATCACATGATCATTATCTATAGATGCAGTAAAAGCATTTGACAAAACACAGCACGCTTTCTTGATAAAAACACTGCAAAAGATAGGAATAGAAGGAAACTTTCTGAACACGATAAAGAGTGTATATAAAAAACCCACAGCTAATATCATTTACAATGGTGAAACCCTAAAATCTTTCCCTCCAAGATCAGGAACAAGACAAGGATGCCCACTATCACCCCTTCTATTTAACATTGTGTTAGAAGTACTTGCTCAAACACTGAGGCAAGAACCAGACATAAAAGGCATCCAGATTGGAAAGGAAGAAGTCAAAATTTCATTATTTGCAGATGACATGATCCTATACATAGAAAGCCTTGAGAAGACTACAACAAAGCTTCTAGAACTTATAAATGCCTTCAGAAAAGTCACAGGGTATAAGATCAATGCACAAAAATCAGGAACATTTCTGTACACTGATAATGAGCAATCTGAGGAGGAAATCAAGAAACAAATGCCATTTACAATAGTAAATAAAAAAGTCAAATACCTAGGAATAAATTTAACTAAAGATGTGAAAGACTTATACACAGAAAACTATACAACACTGTTCAAGGAAGTCAAAGAAGACCTAAATAAATGGAAGACTATTCCCTGTTCATGGATAGGAAGACTAAATATTATTAAGATGTCTATCCTACCAAAACTCATCTACACATTCAATGCAATCCCAATAAAAATCAACACAGCATTTTTAAATGAACTAGAAAAACTAACTATGAAATTTATTTGGAAAGGAAAGAGACCCTGAATAGTCAAAGACATACTGAAAAAGGAAAAGGAAATTGGAGGAATCACATTGCCTGACTTCAAAACATACTACAAAGCTACAGTAGTGAAAACAGCATGGTATTGGCACAAAGATAGACATACTGACCAATAGAACTGAGCTGAGAATTCTGATATAGATCCTCATATATACATTCATCTGATATTCAACAAGGCCACCAAGCCCACTCAACTGGGAGAGAATGGCCTCTTCAACTAATGGTGCCTGGAGAATTGGGTATCCATATGCAAAAGAAGGGAAGAGGATTACCATCTCACACCTTATACAAAAATCAACTCAAGATGGATCAAAGACCTAAATGTAAGAGCCAAGACTATTAATACCTTGGAAAACAATGTTGGGAAGCATCTACAGGACCTTGTAATAGGAAATGGCTTCATGAACTTCACACCCAAAGCATGAGCAGCAAAACAACAAATAGATAAATGAGACTTCCTCAAAATTAAAGCCTTTTGCACCTCAAAGAAATTTGTCAAGAAAGTGAAAAGAGAGCCTACATAATGGTAGAAAATATTTGGTAACCATATAGTTGATAGGAGACTTATATCCTGCATGTATAAAGAACTCCTATATCTCAAAAATAAAAAGACAACCCATTTAAAAAATGGGAAAAAGATTTGAACAGATGCTTCTCCAAAGAAGAAACACAAATGCCTAAAAAGCACATGAAAAGATGCTCAAAATGACTAGTTATTAGGAAAATGCAAATCAAAACTACAATGTGATATCATCTTACTCCCATAAGACTGGCAGCTATCAAAAAAACAAAAGACTATAAGTGCTGGAGAGAATGTGGAGGAATGGGAACACTCAACCACTTCTGGTGGAAATGGAGAAGGATCCAGCCATTTTGGAGGAGTTTGGCAGTTTCTCAAAAAGTTAGCTATAGATTTGCCCTATGACCCAGCAATTCTACTGGTAGGCATATACCCAGAAGAACTGAAAATAAGAACACAAAAGGATATATGCACACCAATGTTCAAAGCAGCATTATTCACTATTGCTAAAAGTTGGAATCAACCAAAATGCCCATCAACAGATGAATGGATAAATAAAATGTGGAATATACATACAATGAGATATTAGTCATAAGGAGGAATACAGTACAAGAACATGTGATAACATGGATGAATCTTGAGGACCTTATGTTGAGTGAAGCAAGCTGGACATTGAAGGACAAATACTACATAAACTCTCTGATATGAAACAAGCAGACCAAGCTGTTTCAGAGAGCTAGAGACTGGAAGATAGGCTTAAAGGAATTTGTGGGGGAGGGGAAGTTTGCGAGCTGATGCCTTCATGGGTGAAGTCTATGAGAAGCTGGAGGCAAGTATTTATAGAGGGAAGGGATAAGATAGGGGTATAGGGATACATTTGGGTGGGGCTTTGTGGGCTTGAGGCTGACTAGGGTTGGGAGGATGGGTCAGATGGCCCAACGAATAGGGGGGAGGGTTGGGGGAACAGTTTAATATGGGAGAATATCAGGTAAATGTTTGAAGCTATAATGTTGAGAAAACTCTTCAGAAAGGATAATAAGGATTACGTGTTTAAGGTGCTTAAGGGGGGGGCATCTGGTACAGGGGCAAGCTTCTAGGGAGCGTGTGGGTCTCATTTTGTCATAGTGTGTTATATCAGTGGGTGGAGACCCATACAATGAGTGTAAAAGTGTACCCACATCCTGGGGAAACCTGATGTTCCCAAATAGAGGGAATTGTGTCTCTTTTGAGAATTGGTGGCGCCCAATTAGTTAGGGCAGTCTACTATGCCAAGCCCTCAGCATTGTTGCAGTATCTGTAAATCTGGTCCCTCAAGTAGTGAAGATTAATTGTGACTGTGGGCCCTGAGGGGAGGGGGAGAGAGGTATAGCATAGATGGAAGCAGGGCAACTGGGGGGCAATGGAAGTGCAAGATCATGCAATGATGGATATAGGACTTGTTAACTTACACCAAAAGTGCATAAAAGTCTATAAACTAAAATGTAAACCATAATGTAAAACATAAGGAAGCTAAAAATTTAGAAATTTGTACAGTCTAAGAATATAAACCATAATGTAAACCAAAATGGAACCATGTTTAAAAGCTGTATTTCAATATCTGTACATCAGCTGCAGCAAATATAACATGAACATGTAAAAAGATCATTGCTGGGGGAAGGGGAAAAGGGTTTGATGTTGGGTATATGGGAGTTCCCTATATTGTGTATGTGAGTTACTGTGATCTAAAACTTTTTCTAAAAATTAGAAAAATAAAGAAAGGATATAGACACTGAGGAAGAAATGAAAGAAAGTGCCTTGCCACTGTACATACAGAGCAACACCTATTACAGTGATAAAAGGCAAAATGTTTGAAACAAAGTTATATAATATTTTACATTTTATTAATACACCAATTCATTTTTACTTTAGTATTTCTAAATTATTATGTATTCTATTTCTAAGCTTTAAACCCATCACTGTATTTCAATTTCCTATTAATTGAATTTGGCAATATATTAGGTTTCATTGCTGAAGAAGATTTGGACCACAGAGAGGTTCAAATATCGCAGCGGAGGAACACTGGTGTGGGATGTTATTGATGGGGGGCACATGAGTGAGGGGGAGTTCTCCAGGGCATGTATATAGGGGACATAAAAATGTTCTGATACATGTTGGATATTTTTATAGTAGTTTCAGTTACAAACATCAACAGAGGGAGTGCTGAGTTCCTACCCAGGGGAGCTCTGTCACATTCCCCAATGGAACAGCAACAATCCCCCAAGTGCAACGGCAAAGAGTAACAAGGAAGGATGGTCCAATAATGAGCCCTTTATACTGATGACTGCTTATGTGCCTGTGTGCCTGAAATATGAACTGGCTTAGAGCTGCAGGGTACCTAAGAGTTACCTCATGAAAGCCTCGATGCTGTGTAAATGTGGCCACTCTCTAAGCCAAACTCAGCATGTAAATGCATTACCTTCCCCCCAGCATGGGACATGACTACTGGGGATGAGCCTCCCTGGCACCGAGGGATTACAACCAATCACTAACTGCTGAAGCAACTAGAAGGAGACCTTGAATAAAAGGGTCAACTCAGACCAGCAGAATATCTCAGCCTATATGTATGATCAAGTGTTAAAAATGACTTTTTGACCTTGAATAAAAGGAGGAATTGGCAAACACAAATGAGTTTATATGGCTAAGAGTCTTCAAAAAAGAGTCGGGAGGTCATCAGAGGAGTCACACTTATGCACACCTCAGCAGGACCCCAGAGAGAGCCAAAGTAGATGCAACCCTAGGTGCTGGTTCTCCTGAAGGCTATGGAGATCCACAGGGTATATGGTCATGGCAGATTGATTTGGAGTTCTGTGCCATGTCAGAGGGCCCTACTTTGGACTTTGAGCTCCTGAGTGTGATAGAGCTGGACTTAGATGTGACCTTCCTACACATGCCTCTTCTGTCACTTTTACTGAACCTGTGGTTGGTGCTAGGGATGGTGCATACTTAGGGGTCTGGACTGCCAATGTGCCAGCTGGGCCCTGAGCTTCAGTAGAGTTGGGACTCCTACTCTTTGGTTCTTTGGACTTACCCAGGCCAGCTGACAGAGAGGTGAAGATGGTAAACACCACATCAGGGAATCAAAAGTGCCAACAACTGCAAGCAGAGGAATTGCATTCATCATCCCTAGAACCTAAGCCCCCTTTTGATCTAGAGGTGGAATGGACATCACCATCCCAGGGTCCACAGGATGGAGGAATAAAATATGGATTAGAGTGGGCTTACTGACATTTTACTATAAAACTATTGTGACTAGTAATAGAAGAAATTGTAGCATTGAGGTGGAGAATGTGACCACAGTAGTTGTTGAGGGCAGAGAGAGGGAAGAAGGGATGTGATGTGGGGGCATTTTGGGGACTTTGAGTTGTCCTAAATGATACTGCAGAATCAGATGCTGGACTTTATATATCCTGCCATAACCTACTGAATGTATGGGGGGAGAGTGTGAACTACAGGTAAACTATTATGTATGTGGTGCAGCAGTGCTCCAAAATGTGTTCACCAAGTGCGATGAGTGTGCCACAATGATGGAGGAGGTTGTTGCTGTGGGAGGAGTGGGGTGCAGGAGTTGGGGGGTATACGGGAACCTCTTATATTTTTTAATGTAACTTTTTTTGTGTGATGTGTATATCTTCAAAAATATATAATTTACAAAAATGATGGGGTGGGGGGGTGGGGAGTGGGGTATATGGGAACCTCATGTTTTTTTAAAATATTTTTTAATGTAATGTTCTTTGTAATCTATTAACTTTAATTTAAAAAGTGTAAAAATAAATAAAACAAAATGGATCAAGGACCTAAATATAAAAAAGACAACTATAAAACTCCTAGAAGAAAACGTTGAGAAACATCTTTAAGATCTTGTGGTAGGTAATACTTTCTTAATCTTATACCGAGAGCACAAACAATGAAAGAGAAAATTGATAAATGGGACCTCCTCAAAATTAAACACTTTGTCCTTATAGGACTTTGTCAAAAGGGTGAAAAGGCAGCTGAATCAATGGGAGTAAATATTTGGCAATCACATATCTGATAAGGGTTTAATATCCATGATATATAGAGATCATAGAACTCAACAATAAAAAGTCAAACTGCCTGATTAAAAAATGGGCAAAAGAATTCAAAAGACAATTGTCCAAAGAAGAAATACAAATGGTGAAGAAACACATGAAAAATGTTCAACATCACTAGCAATTAGGGAAATGCAAATCAAAACTACGAGACATTATTTCACACCTATTAGACTGGCCACTAGTAAACGTTGGAAAACTGTACGTGTTGGAGGTAGGAACACTTCTTCACTGTTGGTTAGAATATAGAATGGTACAGCCACTGTGGAGGACAGTTGGGCAGTTTCTAAGGATGTCGAATATAGACTTACCATGTGACCTGGAAATACCATTACTAGGTATATACCCAGAAGAACTGAGAGCAGTGGAACAAACAGACTTCTGCACACCCACGTTTATAGCATCATTATTCACGATTGTTAAAAGTTGGAAACAACCCAGGTATCCATCAACTGATGCATGGGTAAACCAATTGCGGTGTATTCTCCCAATGGAATAGTATGCAACCATAAGAAGAAATGTGGAAACATGACAACATGGATGAACCTGGAGAACGTTATGTTGAGTGAAGCAAGCCAGACACAAAAGAAAAAATACTGTATGATTGTGCTATTATGAACTGAATATATAATGTAAAATTATGGAGTGACGCCTTCTCCCAGGGGCTCCAGGCACCCTCTGCCTGCCCCTTCTCCCCCAGCAGCTGGTATCCTAGGCCCTCCCTTCAACAACCCGTGCTCGCACCGGAGCCCCTGCACGCCGGCTTCGCGCTCCCTCCCTCAGCAAACACTTCAGCCCTGGACAAACCCCGTGTGCCCCAGGGAAGCTGCATGGAGGAGAAAGACCCCAAAGGACCAGCCGGCCCCGAGGGGCGGCCCCACCACCGCCTCCACGAGGCCCAGCGCCGCTGGCATCCGACTCCACGGTGTGGGGACCGCTGGTCCCGGGGCCCGCGGCTCCTGATCTGATAAGGGCTGAGCGCGGGGCTCCCCTCCTCCACGCACAGGACACTTCCCGGTCGCCTGCAACCAGAGCAGGGGGTGGTCGCAGTGCTGAGCGCATGGATGTGAAAGAAGAGCCCGTGCCCCGTCACTGCACCCCCAGCCCAGAGCCAGCTCCAGGCCAGTGGACTCAGAGGGACCCCGGCCCTCCTCCCTGCCGGCATGGACCGCAGCGTAGCCCCGCGGCCCTGTCAGCGCCTGGCCCTGGCCCGGGGGCGCTGAGCAGGCGGGTCCCCACAGCTCCTCCTCCGAGCCATGAGAGTCGGCTGGACCCCCGGGGCGCGGGCTGCACCAGCCCGGACGGACGGGACTTGCTCTCCAGGAGAAAGGGCCCCTCAGGACAGATGGGGGCTCCCAGGGCCCCTCCCGCTCCCGGAGCCGGCTTTCCCTCCCCCACCCCTCCAGAGGCAGCCCCAAGGGAGAGTCTGGAGACCCTCAGGAGCCCTTGCCTGGCCCCGCCTCCCCCACTGCCTGCTGCAGGCCCTCGGCGCTGGCCCCTCCTGCAGGGCCTCAGTTTCCCCCTGGAGCTGGTCAGGGGAGGACCGCCTCCTGCTGGGTGAGGAGAGGGAGGCGTCCTGGGCCTGGGAGCACCCTCTGGGTTCCACTTGCGGCCCCCGCAGGGTTGGCAGTAACTGAGGACCAGAGAGATGCCTGAGCCCAGCCTCTGCCTCCAGGCTCTGCTCCCAGGCCGGGGTGGGGAGAGCGGGTGGGGGGCGAGGGAGTGCCGGGTCCTCATCCGCGAACACCCAGACCCTTCTGGTAACAAGCTATTAAGCAAAAACGCAGCGATTTGGAGGGTCCTAGAGGCCCCCTGTGAGGGTCTGGGGGAAAGGGGCGCCTAGTTTAGCCCCTCCCACCCCGCACAGATCCTGTGTCTCCCCCTTGCTGGTTTTTTTTTTTTTTTTGCGTTTTGAAAATTTTTTTTTATTGACTTTGTAATAACATTACATTAAAAATATATATATATATGAGGTCCCATTCAACCCCACCCCCCCACCCCACCCCTCCTGTTGTGAACAGCCCCGCAGAGCTGCAGGTCACAAAGTGGCCACGTCAGCCTCATGGCCGTCATAATAACCCGGCCCCGGGGCGGCAGAAGGGGGCGAGCAGGCAGGGGCGAGCAGGCAGGTGCGGCCAGTGTCCAGAGCCAGCCGCTGTCTTGCTTGGCGCGCTGCGCAGGTGCGTGGCGAGGTCATGCGGGTCTAGGTTAGAGGCGTGGGCCGGCGGCCGCTGAGCACGCGCAGAGGCGGAGGTAGCGCCTGGAAGAGACGTTGGTGGACTTGCTGGCCTGACTCCAGGCCCCCAGAGAGACCAGACGGATGGGGAGCCGCGCGCCCAGGGCGCCCGGGCCAGCGCCCTTAAGCCTGCTGCCGTTGCTGCTCCTGCAGCTGCAGGTGTTGAGCGTGGGGGGCAGACCCCATCACATTCGGAGCGGGAGGGGCGCGTGGCTCCAGAATTCAGGGGATTTGGGAACCTGCCAGCCCTCCTTGGATCTCTATTTCGTCCTGGACAAGTAAGTTGCTGGGGGCGCCTGGTGCACTGACGGGGGTGGTGAGGGTCGTTGGAGCAGGTCCAGGCTCCACAGGGGGGTTCTGCCTGGGTCCAGGGCCTGGGGAGCCCCTGTCTTGTGGGCGCTGCGGGAGGTCCAGGGGTCAGGCGCAAGAGAGGTGGCTCTGGGAACGCCTCGTTTCCCGAGGCAGAAGGATGCTCCAGGCTTTTGTGTCCAGATGCTTTTCCTTTGGAGGTTTCTACTGAGAAATAGACTAAGCTGCAAGGCAACCAAGACGTTCATCTGGGGTCTTGAATGGCAATTCGGGGAGCAGAGATTCAGGGAGCACCCCAAGTAGTGTTGTGTTGTGGCATTTCCAAGCAAGAGATTTCAAAGAAAAAGACGAGCACAAAAGTTGACTGTGGTTGGAGGATATTTGGGCTTGTGTTAGGAGTTAGCTGAGTCCTTTCATTGCACTTTGCTTTTTGCTGTCGGGATGCCCCTGAGGTTTTGAGGAGCCTGTGCCTGAGGCTTTGCAGACTCCAGTGGTTTGTGACACCTGAGACCTGCCTAAGAGTCACCTCCCGCATGGCCTCCTGACTCCATTTGAAATCTCTTGGCTGTCTAACTCTGTTTTCATTTAGTTCTTTATAAGGAAGGGAACATAAGCCACCACAATGTTTCTGAAGCTTCTGTCCCTCCTTTTAAGTGGCCTTCAAGTGGGCTGATCTTTAGCCTAGAAGACTTCTGTCTCTACAGGGTCCCAAAGAAGCAGGTTCGTGGCTTTCTTTGGGTATTTTAAGTGTCGCTGGTGCTTGGAAAGTCCTTTGCTTTGCTTCTTCTGGTGGCTTTGCTTCCTTCTTCACAGTCACTTTCAGGAGCAGGTGGCGTGTCTGCTTGTGGCCTTGGCCCCTGGGCAGTGGCTCAGGTGCCTCCTGGCCCCTGTGAGGTGGTCCTTCCAAAGAAGGAAAGGGAGGTGCAGGGTCAGCCTTGGAGAGATTGTCTTGCTTCTACCCTCAGGTCCTCCTGTTGGGTTGGCAGTGAACTTTGCATTCATTGAAGAGTAATGGAAGTGCAACCAATGGTAATTCCGCTGTAGCACTTTACAGTTTCACCATGGTTGTCTTCTTTCATCCTCCAAACAGCCCTGGAATGGACAGGAGCAAAGGGGGGTGTCCATCCAATCCTGGGTGGGAGGGGTGAGGCCCCAGGTGTGAGTGAGGGACCCAGGAGCAAGTGATGGAGGCAGATCTTGGAAGAGAATCCCTTCCTCTGCCCAGTGGGGGGACTTCTGACACAGCCTGGACAGGTCTCGCCTAGTTGATGGCCCCTTGGAGAGTGGATTAGGGTTGAAGGACGGCTGGATCTGGAGGGGATGACAGCCTCTCTAGTTTAGACTTTCCAGAAAGGGCAGTGAGTCCAGAGGGTCCCCCACTGTTGGGCAGCCATCCTACTGCTCTCCCAGGCTCTGCTCTTTGGCCCAGTGGGGGCACAGCCCAGCCTGCGATGGAGGAGGAGCTTGGCACCGGTGGGGTGTGAAATCACATTAACTGAGCACTTACTACATGCTAAGCAACGTACTGGACACTTTAGTCCCTGACAACTGAGGGAGTGCTTTCAATTCCCCTCTTTTCGGATGATGAAACAGGCTTGGAGGGGCTAAGTCAAGGCCAGCTAAACCTAGTTTGCAATAATTCATCAGAAAGTGGAGGATCTTCTCCTATCCTGTCTCCCCATAAGATGGGGGACTAGAAAGGGGTAAGAATGGATGGCTGAGCAAGATTGTCCCCACCGCCCTCTCCACACATGACTACTGTATTCTCTTGGGTTTTTTTTTTTAATTCTTATTTAGTCTCCATCCACTGAACAACCCCCACCCCTTCCCATCTCCTGGTAGCCTCCAATCTGCTTTCTGTCTCTACGAATTTGCTATTTGAGATATTTCATGTCAGTGTCATCATATACGCCTGTTCTTATGTTCCCTGCTTCTGCCACTCAGTCTATATGAGTTTTCAAGGTTCATCCATGTTGCAGCAGGTCTCAGAGTGTCATTCTTATTTATGGCTGAAGAATGTTCCATTGTGTGTATGTACCACATTTTGTTTATAAATTCATATGTTGATGGACGCTTGAGCTGTTTCCACCTTTTAGCTATTGTGCTGCTGTGAGCAGGTATACAGGGGTCTGGAGGAGGCCCTGTTTTCATTTTTTTTAAATTAAATACCGAGGTGTGGAATTGATAGACTGTGTGGTGCTTCTATATTTAAGTTGTTGGGGAACCACCACACTGCTTTCCACAGTGGCTATACCCTTGTAATTTCCATCAACAATGTACTAGAGTCTAATTCCTCCATAGCCTCTCCAACACTTATTTCCCTTAGTAAAAAAATAGCCATCCTTGTTGGTGTGAAGTATTTTCTTCTGGTTTTAATTTATATTTCCTGTATTGCTTATAGTTTTTTTTCCTTGTGATGTTTTTATCAGGCTTTGCTATCAGGGTCATGTTGTCTTCATAGAATGAATTAGGAAGTTTCCCCTCCTCTTGAATTTTTCGGAAGAGTTATAGAAGAATTGATATTAATTCTTCAAATATTTGGCAGAATTCACCAGTAATGCCATCTGCTGGTGGACTTTTCCTCGGAGGAAATTTTTTTATTATTGACTCAGTGTCTGTATTTGTCGTAGATTTGTTGAGGTTTTTATTTCTTTTTGGGTCAGTTTAGGTAATTTGTGAGTTTGCAGGAATTTTTCCAAATCTAAATTATATTATTTGTTGGTGTACAATTGTTCATAGCATTCCCTTGTAATCCTTTTTATTTCTGTAAGTTCAGTAGTGATAAGACCATTTTTGTTTTTTATTTTTGTTATTTGTTCCTTTTCTCTTTTTTTATTTGTTAGCCTAGTTCACCAACTTTTAATTTTGTTGATTCCCTCAGATATTTTTCTTTTTTCTCCACTCTAATCTTAATTATTGCTTTCTTCCTGCTAACTTTGGAGTTAATTCGCTATCTTTGTAGTTCTTAAAGATGTGGAGTCAATTTTATGTGCAATCTTTTTCTTTTTTATATAAGGCATTCATAGCTATAGATTTTCCTCTGAGGATTACCTTCATTGTATCACGTAAGTTTTGGCATGTTGGGTTTTTGTTTTCATTCATTCTGAGACTTTATAAGTGAGAGTCTATGTTAGGACACAAGAAAGTCTTAATACATTTCAAAAGATTGAAATCAGACTAATACCAGGTAAACTCTCTCTGAACAATGCAATGAAGCTAGCTCGAAATCAATTAACAAAAGCAAAATTGAACAATTTACAAAACATGTGAAAAAAGCAATCTTGAGTATCCAATAGTTTAAAGATGATTCAAAAGTGAAATTAAAAAACTCTCAATATGAATGAAAACAAAAACCCAATATGCCAAAACTTACGTGATACAATGAAGGCTATCCTAAGAGGAAAATTTGTAGCTATGAATGCCCTTGTGCACTTGAAAAAGATGTGTGTTTTGCTGTTGTTGAGTGAAGTGTTCTATATATGCTTGTTAAATCTAGGTGGTTTATGGAGTTGAGTCCTCTATTTCCATGGTGATATTCTGCCTCAATCTTCTACTCAGTACTGTAAGTGGTTATTGAAATTTCCTACTATTATTCTAGAGGTATCTATCTCTCCCCTTAATTCTGTCAATGTTTGCTTCATGTATTTGGGGGCCCTGTTGTTAGGAGCATATATGTTTATAATTGTTACATCTTCTTATCGAATTGATGCTTTTATCATAAATAATGTCCTTATTTCTCTCTTATAAAAATTTTTTGAGTTAATGTCTATTTTGTCTTATATTAGTATAGCTATCCTGGCTCTCTCTGGTTATAATTTGCAATTTGTAGGTTATTTTTTCCCCCTTCTTTTCACTTTCAACCTATATGGTTCTTTTTTTTTTTTTTTTTTTTTTTTTTATTTTGTTCCAAATCTTTTTTTTTTTTTTTTAATTTTATTATTGACTTTGTAATAATATTACATTAAAAATATATATGTGAGGTCCCATTCATCCCCACACCCCCTCCCTCTCCCCCCCCAACAACACTCGTTCCCATCATCATGACATATCCATCGGATTTGGTAAGTACATCTTTGGGCACCTCTGCACCTCATAGACAATGGTCCACATCATGATGTGAACCTATATGGTTCTTTAGATCTAAAATGTGTCTCTTGGTGCGCGCGCCCCCACGCGCCAAGCGACTCGTACATCCACCTGCCTCCCCACAGCTCGCCGAGGAGAGGCGTCTTTCGGGCCCCTGCGCCGCGCAGGCGCGCTCCGCCGCGCGCGTCCCGTCTCCTGGCGACCGCCTCTCTCCACTTCTTTCCCTCGTCTGCCGCGCCTCGACAGAGCGCGCATGCGCACGGCCGTCCCTCGTCGCGCCTTCCCTCGGCTCTGAAACGCCTGCAGCGCGGTGCGCCCCTGTCCTCCGCGGTCGCGCGCGGTTCTGGACCCGCCTTTAGACAGGCGGTTCCTCCCCGGCGCTGCTCGTTGGCGCTCGGAGGTCGCGCGCTCTCTTGCGTTTGGGGGGAGCCCCCCAGTTCTCTGGGGCAGAGCCAGCCTGTCCCGATGAAATAGACACTAGTGTTTTACAGCAGTTCTCGGATGGTCTTGATAGGGTATAAGCCTAGGCATTTCAAAAGAAAACTCACACTTTGAAGAGACACAATTCCTAGCATTGCCAGCAATCAAGTTGAAGAAACGTTTCTCCTACCTACAAAAGTACCTGAAAGCCACGTTGATATTTGTTCACCTGTCCCAATGGGATTTTCTCTTAGTAAATCTGCCCTCAGGTATCTGCTATGCGGATCGATTCAAAAGTGGACGATCACTTCATGCGAGGAACTGAGGAAAGCAGGTTGGAACCAGTGACTCGGTTATTTCAAAACACCAAGAAGATAAGATTAGAAGACACAAACCAAGGAGACTTTACAAGGAGTAAAGAGACTGGCATGGGATCTTTTCCAGCAAAAGCTTGGGGTTCAGTGACATATGTTAAAGAAAGTGATGGAATAGAAATGACATGTGGAATGAACTTATCTGAACACATTACAAAGAAGCCAAAATTGCTTTTGATTAAGAGAGGCTATTGAATGAAAACTCAACCTCATTAGGAAAACTTAATCAAATGATGGAAAACTACTGCTTACATTTCACTATGTATGAATCAATTTAGCTTTTTTTTTTTTTTTGAGGCTGCATATTCAAAAGACAGTTGCTTTAGGGAGAACGAGCCTTCCAAAATTCAAAACATATTTCTCTGTTATATTCTATCCTTCTAAAAACCGGAGTTTACTAACAATATTTAAATGGCACCAAAACATACAATGTACTTATAATGCATTTCTTTAACAACTGATAGAAAAAACAGTTCCTAGACAGTTTGATAGCAGTATTTCACACTATTTCTGGGGTACCAGTTTTGCAAATTTCCAGTTTGGGAGTTTGCACTAGGGCACTCATTTTTGCATTTCTGTTCTGCAAAAGATCAGTGCAGATAAATTTGTAAATGACTGGTAAATTACGTTATCTTCATAAGCATCTTGTATTTTAAATCTTCCTTTAAAAATGTTTTTTCCCCACATTGAATCCATTTGAGTTAGAAAATAATTGTCCCCAGGTATAATAGTTTATCCTTCAGTTGCTATCATTTTATAACACCAATAATTGCTATCCTTATTAAAATATCTAATAGTGTGAAATAGCAGTATTATCTCCAGCAATGTTAGATGAAATTAAAACTATTTTGGACAAAATAAAAAATAAAAAATAAATAAAATGTGTCTCTTGTAAACAGCATACACTTGGATCTTGCTTCTTGATTCATTTTGCAAATCTGCCTATCTATCGGAGTATTTAATACATTAACACAAGGTAATAACTGAAAAGACAGGACTTACTTTGGACATTTTGCTCTTTGCTTTTTGCATATCATATACCTTTTATATCCTGCCTTTCCTCCATTATTTCCATCCTTTTCATTTTTAAGTTCTATTGCAATGAGCCATTTGGAATGACCTCTCATAAACCTTTCTGTAGCTATTTTTCGTATTTTTGCCTTTGGTTGCCATGGGGATTGTATCTGATATCCTAAGTTTATTACAATTTAGTTTGTATTGATATCAACTTAACTTCAATAGCTAGATATACTCTGTTCCTATATACTCCACTTCCCTCTTTCCATTTGATGTTATTTTGTGAGAATTATGTTTTTAAACAGTATCCTCAATGTATAATGTATTATCCTAAATATTTGTGGTTGTTTTATGCACTTGGGTTTAAGCTATATAAAAAATAAAAGACATTATTTCAAATGAAAAAAGTGGAAAATAATATTAGCGTTTACATTAACTCACGTAGGTATCTATAATGGAGGCCTTTATTTCTTTTTATAGCTTGCAATTAATGTCTTATATTCCCTCCCCTCAATATGTAAGACTCCTTTTAACATTTATTAAAAGGCAGGTCTATTGGTAATGGACTCCCTCAGATGTGATTTATCTGAGATATCTTCATTTCTCCCTGATTTTTGAAAGACTGTTTTTCTATTTATCATATTATTGGTTGGCAATATTTTTCTTTTAGCACTTTGAATATGTCATCCCACTAACTACTGGTTTCCATGGTTTCTAAGAAGAAGCCACAACTTAATCTCACTAAGGATCCCTTGTGCATGCTCTATCACTTCTTTCTTGCTATTTTTTTAATTATCTTTTTTTAAAAGATACATAGATCACACAAAATATTACATTAAAAAATATAAGAGGTTCCCATATACCCCAATCCCCCATCCCCATCCCTACTCCTCCCACATCAACAACCTCTTTCATCAGTGTGGCACATTCATTGCATTTGATGGATACATTTTGGAACACTGCTACACATAATGGATTATAGTTTACATGTAGTTTACTGTCTCTCCCAGTCCATTCAGTGGGTTATGGCAGGATATATCATTTCCTACATCTGTCTGTGCAATATCATTCAGGGCAACTCGAAGTCCTGAAAATGCCCCTGTATCACACCTCTTCTTCCATCTCCCTGCCCTCAGTAACTCCTGTGGCCACTGTCTCCACATCAATGATACAGTTTCTTCCATTGCTAGAGTCACAATAATTCTATAGTAGAATACCAGTAAGTCCACTCTAATCCATATTTTATTCCTCCATCCTGAGGACCCTGGGATGGCAATGTCCACTCCACCTCTCAATCAAGAGGGGGCTTAGGTAGTACATGGCTGATGGATGGGATTCTCCTGCTTGCAGTTGTATACTCTCTCGGTTCTCTGGTGTGGTGGTTGACCATACTCACCTCCCTGTTAGCTGACCTGGTTAGTCCAATGAACCAGAAAGTAGGTTTTGCTACTCTGCTGAGGCTCAGGGCCCAGCTGGCACATGAACCATCCAGAGATTCAAGTCTCCTGAGCATACACCAACCCCAGGGCCAACCACAAGTTCAGTAAAAGTGACAGAAGAGGCATGTGTAGAGAGGTCACATCTGAGTCCAACTCCATCACACTCTGGAGCACAAATTCCAAAGTACGGCCCACTGGCAAGGCACTGGACTCCAGAGCCATCTGTCACAATCGTAGGATCTGGGTGTCTCAGTAGCCCTCAGGAGCACCACTACTTGGGATTGTATCTACTTTAGCTGTCACTGAGATCCTGCTGAGATGTTCATAAAACAACCCCTCTAAAGTCCTCCTGACTCATTTTGAAGTCTCTTAGCCATATAAACACAAACTGAAGGAGTGCTGAGTTCCCATTCCAGGGAACTCTGTCCCACTCCCCAATGGAGAAGCAGCAATCTCTTGCTATTTTTAATATACTCTTTTTGTCTTTGGGCTTTGATGATTTCACTCTAATGTGTCTTGGTGTATATCTCTTCGAGTTTTTCCTGTTTGGAGATCATTGAGCTTCTTAGACTTGTATATTCGTATCTCTCATCAGATATGGGGAGCTGTCAGTCATTTCTCTAATCTTTTCCCCCATTCTCACACTCTTCTCTCTCTGGGACTCCAATGATGGGTCTATTTTCTCCATTGACGTGTCCCACAGGTTGCTCAGGCTCTTTTCATTTTTTCTTTCATCTTTATGCTCTTCGGACAGGATAATTTCAGTTGTCTTATCTTCAAGTTTACTGATCCTTTCTTCTGCATGCATCAATTGGCTGTTGAAGCACTGTCTTGAATTGTTCAATTGAATTATTGTACTTTTATGCTTCAGAATTTCTATTTGGTGCCTCTTTAGAGTTACTATCTCATTATTGAAATGATCACTTTGTTCATATATTGTTTCCCTGAAATCCTTTCATTCTTTCTTGATGATTTCCTTTACTTCATTGATCTGTTTAACTGAGTTATCTATAATCTTTGATTAGTATTTCCAGTAACTGGACTTCCTCTGTTATATTTTTTGTTGAATTCTCTTTTCCTGTGACTGGGTCATACTTTCCTGTCTCCTTGTTTTTTAATTTTTCTTGATAACTGGACATTCTGAGTATTATATTGTGGTCATTCTAGAAACCTAGTTCTTCCACTCCTCAGTCTGCCAGACCAAGAAAAAGAAAAGAAAAGGAGGGGAAAAAAGGAATGGAAAGAGAGAAAAAGAAAAAGAAAAAGAAAAAAAACTACAAAGAAACAAAACAACCCTGTGATGGTTAGGCTAATGTGTCAAGTCGGCTACGTAATGGTGCCCAGTTGTTTGGTCAAGCAAGCACTGGGCTAATTGTAATACAAAGACATTTCATTGACCTTGATCATCAGTAGTTCATTGCATAGATAGATGATTATTACTGCAATCAATAAAGGAGATTGAGGTCAGCAATGAGTGATGTCTTATCCAATCAGTTGAAGGCCTTAAAAGGGAAGTGATTTCAGCATTCAGAGAGAGCATTCCCAGCTCTACTTTGGACAGCCACCATCTCCTGGGAACTCACAAGGAGCTTCATTGGAGTCCCTGATTTGCAGCCTGCCCTGCAGAATTTGGGCTTTTGAATCCCCACGGTCATGTGAGAGAATTTTATAAAATTTCATACACTATTTACAGATCTCTCCTGTCCATTCTATTTCCCTAGAGAACACTGACTAATACAGCTTGGTGCCAGGAGTGGTTCTTGAGGAACAGAATCTTAAAAATGGGATTTCTAAAGTAGTTCTGGGAGTTTTGCAATTGGCTCTCTACTCTGATTGGATTCAAGGACAATAATGACTCCCTTTCCAATAATCAAGAGGCCACTGACAGTCCATGGCAAGAGTTGGCAATAGAGATATACAAAATATCACCACTGGATTCAGCTATTTCCATGCTTAGAAGAGGCAAGGATCTGGATGAGAGTGTTTTCAACACCGTAACAGAGTTTTGTGGAGTCAAAAGGTACAATGATGTTGGTTGGTCATTCCTAAATACTCTGTATACAGTTACAGAAAAAAAAAAAGGAATGATTAAAGCTTCAAATTTGCAACATGATTTGAAAGTTTCTATGCATGCTCTGAAAGAAAACCTTATTTCATGCAGCCACAGACTTGAGATCTCTGAAAACCAGACCCAGAGTCTCATCATACAAGTGCTGAGTTACAATGGAAACTAAATCTCAACCTCGCAGGGTGTCTGAGGGCAATGATTGGAAAAGAGTGGAATCCTGAGGATTGAGTTGGAGACATATGGGTTGATAATTATGGTAACAGTGGGGACACTGAAACCCTAAATTCTGCTGAGACTTTGCCAGATATATCTGTAATGGTCTGCCCTGTGAAGACCACTAAGTGTCAAGCTTGTATTAGACAGCCTCTAGCCTGTCCCAGGAAGTCCAGACCTCTTCCCAGCCCTGAGGCAAACCAACCAAATTCCAGCCTGCACTACCCAACCTCCACCCTGCCCTGAAGAGTCTGCCATCCAACCCCTGCCTGAAGAAATTAATCCTGTATCACCAGACAAAAATGAAAATGAATGTCCTGAAGTCAACAGCTTGCAAGACATTTCTGATCCTTCTTCTTATCCCCCCCACCACACCTCTTCTCTTCAAGACCTATTAAAAGACTAAAATCAAAACAAGTCTCCAAAGGCAAAGTACAAAGTGTGACCCATGAGGAAGTACGCTATACTCTAAAAGAACTACCTGAGTTTTCCAATTCATATAGACAGAAATCAGGGGAATATGTGTGGGAATGGATATTAAGGATATGGGATAATGGTAGAATGAATATAAAGTTGGATCAGGCTGAATATATTGATATGGGTCCACTAAGCAGAAATTCTGGATTCAATACTGTAGCTTGAGGGGTTCGGAGGGGATCCAACAGTTTATTTGGGTGGTTGGATGAAACATGGACCAAAAGATGGCCTAGGATGTCTAAGGTCAAGATGTCTGATTTACCCTGGTATACTGTAGAAGAGAGAATTCAGAGGCTTCGAGAGATTGGAATGCTAGAATGGATTACCATTTAAGACCTGTCCACCCAGGAAAGTCCAGGACACACCTTTAACCAGGACTGTGAGGAATAAATTTGTAAGAATAATTCATCTTCCCTGAAGAACTCTGTGGCTGCTTTTCTCTTTAACCCAGATATTACTGTGGGAATTGCTGTCATGGAACTAGCATCCTTCAACATTATGGGGATGATTGGATCTCTGCCTGGTGAAAGCCAAGAATCAGCAGTTAATCACCAAAGGCAAGATGGGTGTGGCTACCACAATGAAAGGCAGACTCAAAGCAGCAATCAAAAGAGTCTGAGTCACATAGAGCTGTGGTGTTGGCTAATAGAACATGAAGTATACCTAGAAGTGAAACACACGGGCAGTCTACAAAATTCCTACTTGATCTGTATAAGCAGAAGAGTTCTAGGCCGAGTGAACAAAACCTTAACTTGAACTGCAGATGCAGAGAATCATGGCCCCTAAATCAATTCCCAGACTTTACAGACACAGAGTCCCTTGAGTGAGGAAAAGACCAGGTGCCCTTGGGGAAGGTACACTGGATCTCTGACTTGTGGAGTAAGGGCTATTATGATAGAAAAGGCCAAGTGGAATCCACTAGAACTGTCCCTATCTAGCAAAACAGTAAATCAAAAAGCAACACCAGATTCCTGGAGGGATTATAGAGATTGGTGCCACCAGCAAGTATCTGAAGGATTCAGGGGTGGTGATTTCCACCACCTCACCATTCAACACTCCTATTTGGCCTGTGCAGAAAACAGATGGATCTTGGAGGATAACAGTAGATTACCATAAACTTAACCAGGTGGTGACTCCAATTGCAGCCACTGTCCCAGATATGATATCATTGCTTGAGCAAATCAACACATCACCTGGAATCTGATATGCAGCTATTGATCTGGCAAATGCTTTTTTCTCAATTGTCATTAGTAAGGACCACCAGAAACAGTCTCCTTGCAGCTGTCAAGGTCACTAATATACCTTCACTGTCCTGCCTCAGGGGTATATCAACTCTCTAGCCCTATGTCATAATATTGTACGTGCGGACCTTGATCATCTCTCCCTCCCACAAGACATCACACTGGTCTATTATATTAACGATATCATGTTGATTGGATCTACTGAGCAGGAAGTAGCAATGAGTCTAGACTTATTGGTAAAGCACTAGCATGACAGAGGATAGGAGATAAATCCAACAAAAATACAGGGCCCTCCATCTTGGTGAAATTTCTAGGTGTTCAGTGGTGTGGGGCTTGTCAAGATATCCCTTCTAAAGTGAAGGATAAGCTGCTGCATCTTGCCCCTCCTATGACCAAAAAAGAGGCACAATGCTTATTTGATCACTTTTGGATTTTGGAGACAACACATTCCTCTCACCCATTTACCAAGTGGCCAGAAAGGCTGCTAGTTCTTAGTAGGAACCAGAATAAGAGGAGCCTCTGTGACAGGTCCAGGCTGCTGTGCAAGCTGCACGGCCACTTGGGCCATAAGATCCAGCACATCCAATGGTGCTAGAAGTGACAGTGGCAAATATACATGCTGTCTGGAGCCTTTGGCAGGCCCCTATAAGAGAATCACCATGCATCCACTTAGGATTTTGGAGCAAAGCCCTACCATCCTCTACAGATAACTACTTTCCTTTTCAGAAACAACTTTTGGCCTGCTACTGGACTTTAGTAGAGGCTGAATGCTGAATCATAGGCCACCAAGTTTCCATGAGACCTGATTTGCCTATCATGAGCTGGATATTGTCTGACCCATCAAACCATAAAGTTAGACATACACAACAGCACTCCATCATAAAGTGGAAGTAGTATATACAAGATAGGGCTCTAGCAGGTCCTGAAGACACAAGTAAGTTATATGAGGAAGTGGCCCAAATGCCCACAGTCACTCTTTCCATGTTACCTTCTCTTTCTCAGCCCACAACAATGGATTCTTGGGGAGTTCCTTACAATCAGTTGACTGAGGAAGAGAAAACTCAGGCCTGTTTTACAGATGATTCTGCACAATAGGCAGGTGCCACCCAAAAAGCTGCAGTACTGCAGTCCCTTTCTGAGATGTCCCTGAAGGACCACAGTGAGGGTAAATCTTCCCAGTGGGCAGAACTTGGAGCAGTGCACCTGGTTGTTCATTTTGCTTGGAAGAAGAAATGACTGAAGGTGACTTTATACACTGATTCGTGGACTGTTGCCAATGGTTTGGCTGGATAGTCAGAAATTTGAAAGGAATATGATTGGAAAATTGGTGACAAAGAGATCTGGAGAAGAGGTTTGTAGATTGATCTTTCTGAATAGGCAAAAAAACAAAAACAAAAACAAAAACAAACCAACATGAAAATATTTGTGTCCCATATGAATGCTTACCAGAGGGTGTCTTCAGCAAAGGAAGATTTTAATAATCAAGTGGTTAAAATTACCTGATCTGTGCCTAGCACCCAGCCTCTTTCCCCAGCCACTTTTGTCATTGCCCAATGGACTCATGAACAAGGTGGCCATGGTGGTAGGGATGGAGGTTATGTATGGGTCAACTACATGGACTTCCTCTCACCAAGGCTGACTTGGCTACAGCCACTGCCGAGTGCTCAGTCTGCCAGCAGCAGAGACCCACACTCAGCCCCTGATATGGCACTATTCCCTGAGGAGATAGGCCTGCTACCTGGTGGCAAGTTGATTATATTGGAGCCCTTCCATCATGGAAGGAGCAGTGATTTGTTCTAACTGGAATAGATACATACTCCAGATATGGCTTTGCTTTCCCTGAACATAATGCTTCCCAAACTACCATCCATGGATTTACTGAATGTCTTATCCACTGTCATGGCATCCCATACAGCATTGCTTTTGATCAAGGAACCCACTTCGCAGCAAATGATGTGGGGGGAATGGACACGTGCTCATGGAATTCACTGGTTTTACCATGGTCCCCATGATCCTGCAGCAGCTGAATTGATAGAACAGTGGAATGACCTTTTGAAGACTCAATCACAGCATCAACCAGGTGGCAATACCTTGCAGGGCTGGGGCAATGTTCTCCAGGAGGCTGTTTATTCTCTGATCACTTTATGGTGCTGTTTCTCCCACAGCCAGGATTCATGGGTCCGGGAATCAAGTGGTGACAGTGGGAGTGGCACTGCCCACTATTAATCCTAGTGATGCACTAGGAAAATTTTTGCTTCCTGTCCCTGCAACCTTAATCTTTGCTGGTCTACAGGTCTTAGTTCCAAAAGGAGGAGCGCTTCCACCAGGGAACACAATAATATTTCCACTTAACTGAAAGTTGAGACTGCCACCTAGCCACTTTGGGCTCCTCTGAATCAACAGGCAAAGACGGGAATTACTGTACTGGCTGGGTTGGTTGATCCTGACTATCAAGGGGAAACAGGACTGCACCTAAATAATGGAGGCAGGGTAGACTGCCTGGAAGGGCCTTTAGCATGTCTCTTAGTACTACCATACACTGTGATTAAAGTCAATGGAAAACTGCAACAATGCAATCCAAGCAGGGCTAAAATAGTTCAGAACCTTCAGGAATAAAAGTTCGGGTGATCCCATCAGGAAAAGAACCACAGCCAGTTGAAGTGCTTGCTGAGGGTGAAGGGAACATGGAATGGGTAGTGGAAGAAGGTAGTGAGAAATATGAACTTCAACCATGTGGCCAATTACAGAAATGAGGACTATAATGGTCATGAATCTTTCTTCCTTGTTCTGTTATGAATATGATTGTATATGTACATAAAATGAATATGTAAAAGGTTCTCTTTCCTGACCTTTTCCCTCATCATTTGGCATAAGTTATATTAGTTTCTTGTTATAATATTTAAGGATGTCAAGTTTAAGAGTGAATATTACCCAAGGACTTGCACCTTATTCTGGAGGGAATTAGTATGTTTCTGGTTGTACACAGGGCAATTGAATATTGTTGGTGGAACTATATATGTCTGCCATTGTTTTTATTTAGAGACTTAAGTATGGTTTAAGGTAATGTGTTTGGCTGCCAGGTTAACAAGTGATGGACTGTGATGGTTAGGCTAATGTGTCAACTCAGCCAGGTAATGATGCCCAGTTGTTTGGTCAAGCAAGCACTGGGCTAATTGTAGTACAATGACATTTCATGGACTCTAATGATCAATAACGTGATTGCATAGATGGCTGATTACATCTACAATCAATAAAGGAGATTGCTGTCAGCCATGAGTAACAATCTTCCCCAGACAGTGGAAGGTCTTAAAAGGGGAAATGATTTAAGTATTCAGAGAGAGAATTCCCAGCTCTACTTTGGACAGCCACCATCTCCTGGGAACTCATCAAGGAGTTTCATTGGAGCCCCTGGTTTTAACCTGCCCTGCAGAATTTGGACTTCTGCATTCTCACAGTTGCATGGTAGAATTTTATAAAATCTCTTTCTATTTACATGTCTCTCCTGTCAGTTCTGTTTTCCTACAGACCACTGACTAATACAAGCCCCCCTCCTAATTAATCTACTCCTTCTCCAAGTCTCTCAGTAGATACCAGTAGGAAACTAGAACCTGCTGTTGCATGAGCTGAAACTAAGCTAATCTGCTTGTTCTTCAGGAATCCACAAGACAAAGAAACAAAAAAGAGAAAGGAACCAATATAAAATAAAGGGGCCCTGTCTCTGTTCATCTCAGTAGATGCTGTTGGAAGACCAGAATCACTACCGGAGAGAGGGCTGAAAATGAGGCTAGCAAGTCCCTTGGAGATACACCAGACCAAGAAACAGAGAGAGAGAGAAAATGAGAGAGAGGAGAGAGGAGAGAGGAGAGAGGAGAGAGAGAGAAGTAACCAGCCAAAAGAAAAGGAAGGAGAAAAAAGGTGCACTGGCTCTTTATGACCTGATAGATGCTGGTGAGAGGTTAGAGGCTGGTTCTTTTAAGGTGACAAAAACCAAAGCTGGCATATGTGCTGGTCTCTCAAGGATCCCTAGATCAACCTCAAGCACAAACCCGAGCTGTGGAGGATGAGGTTTCCTCTGCCCACTATGGCCACAGCCAGCTGCTCCTGGAATCCTGGCTTTGTTTTTATAGCCACCACCATTTCTGCTAGCAGTGTGTCCGCTGAGGAATGGAGGCTGGTTGGAACTTGCATTTATAAAAGCTGAACTCAGAGTAGGCTTTCCCTTCATCTTTAACACCTGTGGTTATTCTAAGTGTCCAATCTGGTTCCAGGGTTACCATCTAGTTAATTCTATTCTCTTTTTCAAGCTTACTCATTTTACTGGTGGAGAGAGAAATCAGTAAACTATTCTACTTTTTTGCCCCTAATGACTCATCCTTGACTTCTTAAGGGTGGAGAGGCAGCATAAGATTCCCTAGCTACCCTTGGAAGGCAGAGGAAGAGGAGAAGCAACTCAAGTCCCTTGTGCCCCAAGATCAGGCCTCAGGATTGAGGCTGCTCTACAGGCCCCCCCCCCCATTGTTAGTCCTCTTATTTGCCATTCCAGCTGACCAGGACAGACTGCTACTGAATTCTGCAAATGGAGGGCATGCTGAGGTTGGCCAAGAACAGCCCTTGCATAGGGATATCACAAGCTCCAAGCTTGTTTGTAGCCAAAGAGGGTCAGAGGAGGCTTATGCAGACCACGGTAGACTCCTTAGCCCATGGGCCCTGTGCTCATCCAGGTGGACATGAAAGATGGGATGCCAACTGGATGAAGAAGTGCTTGGAGGGCAATGGCATCCTCCTTTTTGTGGC
This sequence comes from Dasypus novemcinctus, assembly GCF_030445035.2. NCBI lineage: Eukaryota > Metazoa > Chordata > Mammalia > Cingulata > Dasypodidae > Dasypus > Dasypus novemcinctus. Next base: position 105,048,714 of record NC_080678.1, on the reverse strand, counting down.
TGCCTGGATGAGCATGTGGCCAGGGGTGCTATCCACTACTCCAGGAAAGAGGGATTATGACCACTTAGAAGGCAGCCCCAGCACTGGAGATGGAGAGACCTGGCTGACTGGCCCCATGGCATTCAGCAAGTTGCTTCATCTCTCTGCATCACAGAGTCCCCATCAGTAAATACCTGCCTTGCCAGATTGTTCCAAGGATGAAGGTGGTTTGTAGGTAGTTTACCTAGCATGGTGACTGATGCAATATTGGAGGGTGAATATGGAGCAAACTGCCAGGGAGGCAGAGACACAGACTTTGGGAAATGGGAGGGTCCCCTGAACCAGCCATGACTCCTGGGCTCAGTCCTCCTCCCACATGCCACCAGGAGGCAGGATGTAGGGTTTATAGTGCCCCTGCTGGAAATTGGACCTGGACTCAGGTCAGGCACACCCAAAGTGCTCTGGGACCTTTTGCCCATGGATTACACAAGTCAGTTCATTTGTTAATTCCTTGACTCACAAATTATTGCTGAACATCTCTTTCAATATAATTCAGTATAACATCTCATCAGTCAATAACTGATTTAGGTAGCAAGGAGAAGGCAGTGTCAAAACCAGAAAAAGTCCCTGTCCTCATCGAGCTTTAATTTTATTGGGAGAAAATAGAAATAAATATATACTAAATACATGAGAAAAATAAACAGTGTGCTAGAGGAGGATATGAGGGGAAAACCAGGAAGAAAAGGGGGGGGGGCAGAATGCATTCTCAACCAAGAGCTGAGGTGTTACTCAAGTGTCTAGTGATCTTTGTCTACCCATTGTCATCTAAGAATGTGGCATTAAAATAAGATTGTGGCTCTGTGTGCCAGGAGCCCTTCATAATTTGTGTATTCCATGCTGGACTTTCTCAGGACTTTGGGTTTCCTGTGATACATTCTATGGGCAATGAGTACTTGCTTTCTTCACTGTTCTAGAGCCTAGACACTCCTTCCAAATCATCTCAAACTGGAAACTAGACAAGGTGTGGTGAGCTGTAGACTACTGCTTCTCATATACTTTTTCTAATTATTCTTCTTTAGGAGGTCCTTTTCACACAGGGCAAAAAGAGAAGAGGAATAAAGAGAAGTTAAGTGAACAGTGTTAACATTAGCTAGGAAAAGGAATGGTGTTATACATGGTACTAGGGACTGCCAAGGGTAAAATCTATGTTGTGGGTGGGTTTTCAGAAACTAGTTCTTTGCTATTTCTCAGATACTGGGGTAAGATCCAGAGTGTTTGTGCCTCCTGCAACGGGCAGGACAGGTGCTTTGTGACTGGAGATGGGTTCTTATCCAGGAAGTATAGCAAATGAACTGACCTGCCTGAGCCACACCTTTCTCATCTGCAAAATGAGAGTATTGCTTGGATCCTGGGGTTGGTTTGGAATTGGAAATTGTGCATGTAAAGTGCCTGGGACATAAGCACTAGTGACATTAGTGGCAGTCCTGATAGAATTAGAATAATATGTCCTTAGTTTCCTCATTGACTGCTGGCAGTTTTAGATACAGCCTAGAGGAGGCAGTAAAGAGGGTGGGGAGGAGACAGTTTCTCTTGGGTGTATGGCAACACATATAAACAGGACATTGAGAATTGTTTTAGTTTCCTCATTGCCAAATCAAATACCATACAATAGGTTGGCTTAAACAATGAATGTTTATTGGCTAATGATTTTGGGGCTGAGAGAAGTCCAAGTCAAGATGATGCTTTCTTCCCAAAGGCTGGTGTTTTGGGACTGGCTGCTTATATCTTAGATCCTGAGCTCCTCTGTCATGATGCAATGCACATGGCAGCCTCTCCTGTCTCCTGCTTCTCTTCTAGGCTCTGTTGACTTCCACCTTCTGGCTGCTCCCTTTATGGCTTTTTCTCTGTGCCCTTACCTATAAAGTCTTCAGTAATAAGATTAGGACCCATACTGGACCACATCCTACCTGAAGCAACCTCATCAAAAGGCACTGTTTGCAAGGGTTCAAACCCAGAGGAACAGATTTAGTTTAAGGAGATTTCAATCTCTGGACTGGCTATGTGCCAGCTGGGCCCTGAGCCTCAGCAGAGTTGCAGCTCCTACCCTCTGGTTTGTTGGACTTGCACAGGTCAGCTAACAGGGAGGGGAAGATGGTCAACCACCACACCAGGGAACTGAGAGTGCCTACAACTCCGAGCAGGAGAATCACATCCATCACCACTGTGGGATCTATGCCCCCCTCGATATAGAGGTGGAGTGAACATCACCATCCCAGGGTCCACAGGATGGAGGAATAAAATATGGATTAGAGAGAACTTACTGGTATTCTACTATAGAATTACTGTGACTAGTAATAGAAGAAACTGTAGCATTGATCTGAAGAAAGTGGCCATGGTATTTACTGAGGGCAGGGAGAGGGAAGAGGAGATGAGATGTGGGGGCATTTTGGGGACTTGGAGTTGTCCTAAATGATATCTCAGGGACAGATGCTGGACATTATATATACTGCCATAACCCAAGGAATGTTTTTATGGGACACATAGCGCCAAACCACCAGAAGGGTGCATGTGTTCATGGGTATGGTGTTTGCTGGAGGAGAGAGGAGGGGCCTCCAGATGGTTGGGCCCTCTGATGCGTGGCTTAGGAGAGACTTGAGCAGTCACAGATCCAAAGAGAGAGCCCAGAAGGGCACAGGAAGCCTGGGACCACCCCATCTCCATGGCACTATGCAGGTCGACAGATCTGTGGGCTTGCAAAGACCTTGAACCCTGAATAGAAACACAGATGTGAGCAGCTTCCTACCTGGCCAAAAACTTCCTTCAACCTCCTCACTCTCCTTCCAGGCAGTGAATATAACCTGGAGAAGCTTCTCCATTTGCTCAGTGGGAGAAAGAGTCTGAAAGTGGGGGCAGGAGTGGCCTGTGGCTTTCCCTGCTGGGCAGCACCTGAGGCAGCAAGGCAGTTGTCTGGGTCTCCTCCTGCTCACCCCCTGGCATTGACAGCTGGAGAACTTCCGTGCCAGGAGTGCCTGCACTGTGCAGGTGGCTAAGAAAGAAGGGAGAGAAGAAGGTCCAATCTGCCCCCCTCCCTTCTGCAACAAGGGTTCCAGAGTGAATGTCTTCTGTAAGGGGGAGGTCGGGGAGAGTCTGAAACCCAAGAATGCGAGTGTCCAGGGCAGCACGTCTGCATCAACCGTGCCGTGACCTGCTGAGCTGGGCTGTGTCCTCCAAGGGACTTTGGATGGGACTGATGCAAAAAAGCAGACACTGGGAATGGCCATTGCCAAGTAGGGGTGGACCCAGGAGAGGAGGACCTTCAGAATCCACTGGGGCTTTGCTGGCCAATCCATCGCCCCCATTCCTGGGCCTCTCGGCCCCACCTAGGGTCCACCCCTCCTTTGGCCTGGGACTGACTTGGGGAAGGCCCAGGTCCAAGAAGCTCCACTGACCTGGACAAATGGACCAGGGGTCACCCCCTGCCCTGCTCACCAGATGCGCCTTGGTGCCTGAGGGCCGCTGCTCTCCAAGGCTGTGCCAGGGAGGGAAGAGAGTGTTAGAGAAGCTGCTGGAATTGGGGGACACATAGACACTCTGCTTGCCAAACCAGTGTACCTCGTCCCCTGACCTTGCCTTTTTGTTTTCAGGTCGGGCAGTGTGAACAACAACTGGCTGGACATTTACTACTGGGTGGAAGATTTAGTGAAAAAATTCCAGAAGTACGGCTTCTCCGAGCTGCGGGCCCCTTGGGCTGTGGGAGCTTGGCCCCGGCCAGGCAGAGCACACATCCCTTGGAGCCTCCAGGGGCCTGCACATCCCTCGGGTGGGAGCCCCGAGCCCAGGGCTCTGAACCAGAGCAGAGGACAGATGGACAGATGCAGATGCCAGTGGATGTCCCCTGTGGTGGCCAAGGGGTGGTGCCAAGGGGGGGGAGCTCAGTAAAGTCCATCCACGGCCAGGACAGGGAGGTGGTCACCAGCTCCCCAGAGGGGCTAATTGGTGGAGGAGGGAGGAGGGGAGATGGGGGAGGGGAAGGAGGGACAGAGCTGCAAGAATATCACAGTAGAAGGGAGACGCCTTAGGGACGTGAGTGCAGGTCTTGATGTCACTTTCAAGTGTGTGCAGGTGTGTGCAGGTGTGTGCAGGTGTGCACAGGTGTGTGCAGTTGTGCGCATGCATCTTCTGGGGTGTTGGGCTCTAGGGGTGGGCAGAATGCCATCCTGGCACCTGCTCTTGCGTGAAGCCTCCAAGTCCTTCACTGAATGAAGCTGTGGGCACTGCCTGGTGGGGAGTGGGCCCAGACGTGAGACGCAGTGGGGAGGGGGTGGCTGGCTGGGGGCCTGGCCTGGCTGCCTGGGTGTGCAGCTTCCAGCTGTGAGCCACCTCTCACGAGTGGGCACTTCCTCACAGCCCAAAGCTGAGGATATCCTTCATCTTGTACTCCGATCATGGCACTACCCTCTTGCCGCTCACAGCAGACAGGTAAGTGGCACCTTGCCTTCTCCAGGCAGAGGCAGGAGGAGTGGGGCTGGCGGGGCACCTGGTGGGCTGCAGGGCTCAGGGCCCTTGGGGATGCCAGTGCCTGGAGCCCCAGCTGGGCTGAGTGGGGAGCCAAAAGACTGGGGGTCATGTGGGCCTGGGGGTGGCGTGCAGAGAGCCGTGCTGGGAGGCTGGCACTGCCTCTCTGGGGAGAGGGGTTGTGTGTGTATAACAGGAATGGGGGGCTGGGGAGTGCAGGAGATGTGAGCTTGCAGGGGGGACACATCCCGGGAGCCCTGAGTCCTCAAGCAGCAGCCCTGGGGGCGTGTGGCCTGCAGCAGAGCTGGGGCAGCCTGGACTGATGCTCCCACAGGACTGAGGAGGGGTGGGGCAGAGGGGTGGGGTGGGGCCTGAAGGGTCCCTGGGCCTGGGAGCAGAGGGAGCCCGACCCCTTTGGGGGGTGTGGGGAGCGTGTGGCCACGGGCAGCAGGTGCAGGGTCCTGGAGGATCTGCTGTGGGGGCAGAGGCCAGAGCACAGGGGCTGAGCAGCCCCCGCTAGCCTGTCAGGACAGTGAGATGGGGAGGGGGAGGGGGTCCTAGGGGAAGAGGCACCTGCAGGAGGAGGGGCTTGCCTAGAGAGGCGGAGCCTGCACACCAGCCTCCAGGGGTCCCAGCCCCACCTCCTAGACTGGGTGGGCCTGTGAGGCCGCCCCCACTGCCCCCCCACCACAGCCCACGCTCCTCCCAGCTTTCAGCCTCTCTCCCCCAGCAGCCCAGGAACCCTCTCTGGCCTGTTGGCTACTTCCTCTAGCGCCTACACAGGCAGCTCCTGGGGCTGAGCCCCCCAGGGGGTTGCGGAATGGGAGGGGGAGGGCGGCCTAGAAGCAGGATGAGCTTTCCCAAACTAAACCTCCCATGGGCCGCCTGCCGGGGTCCCACAGGAGTTCGTGAAAACACCAGTCCCTCATGAGGCTGACTTGCAGCTGCACGTGCAGGGACGGTCAAAGGCAAGACCCCCTGGGACTGGGGGCCGTGGGCCAGGGACAAGCTCCGAGCAAGCCAGGCTGAGCCCATGGGGACAGCAGGGCCCTGTCTGCGTGAGATGCACCGTGTCCTTGCACGTCCACGCAGAGCGACTGTGGGAGGCCACGCCCACCTCCACTGCCTTTTCTGTTTTGTTTCAGGAAAAAAATCCAGGAAGGTCTTAAGGAACTTAAAGCTGTAGTACCTGTAGGAGCTATGTACATGGATAAAGGATTTGAAATGGTACAGACTGCTAGAGCTCAGAGAATTTTTCCAGATTGATTAAGTTTTCGGACTATTCCTTGGATCATCTAATGCCTCTCTCCCAATGTTCCTTCATTTATTGCAGGCAAATGACCAAATTGCAAAAGCCACCGCTGGAGGTAAGCCCCCTCCTGCCCTTCATGGTCTCAGGGGTCAAGGGCAAGGCCAGGCTTGGGCATCAGCGCATTCCAGGTCCCGATCCCTCCCCCACGTTCTAGCTCTGAGCTGGAGGAAGTTCCTCACGGTCTCCGAGTTACAGATTCCTCCTCTGGACAAGGAGGCTAAGTTAATACCCATTTTGCCTTTATGAGAACTAAAGTGCCTGCTTGCACCTTTGGTCTTGAGAGGCTGCAGGTGCGTCCAGGTGAGGCCACTTCCCTCTCTGACCTGCATTTGGGAAAAGAAAAGGAAGCAGCCAATGTTCCCGCACAGACGTAGGGTTTGGTTTACAGAACGTCTTCTCGATTGCCACCCTTTGCTGCCCACTGTGGCCTCTGAGCTGCACTGTGGCTTTCGGCTCTTCTTCCTTCCACCCTGTGCCTCCCTCCCTGATGGTGCTGGGTGCTGTCCTCAGACCAGGACTGACGTCCTTCCAGGTGTTACTGGATTTTATTTAGGTTCTTTGACTATGCTGCAGAAACAAATTTCAAGAACATGTCAGGGGAGTTAGGCTAGTAATTTATTCAGGTAGGGAGGAAGGAGAAGTGGGAGAAAAATAACAGATTAGGGGTTCCAGGTAGAGAGGAAGGGGCTGAAAAGTGATAAAGAGAGCTAATTTACAAGCTACACTTCCCCATTATAGATTATAAATGCCCAGGTTTACTTGTGTGGCCACATGGCAGAGGGAAAATGGTGAGATCAGTGCCCAGAGGGCAGGAACAGGTCCAGGGCCAAGAGGAGAGTAGAGAGTGAGAACATGCATTCAGGCCCCATGCCTGGCTTTTTGAACTATTAATTATTCTGCCCCTTTGCTAATGGCAGGGGAGGGGTTCCAGCTGTTTGCTCTTTTGACTGATTACCTCACTAATCAATTCCCCTGTGAGCGCCCAATGACAAAGTCCTTGGAGAATATCCGGGGCTTCTCCTGGCTTCCAGAAGAAGTCTTTGTTCTGAAAGGCAGAATCTTGGGGAGGGTCCTCCAGCAGCCGTCTTGGGGGTTACTGATGTCCACGTGGGCTTCTTGCCAGGTTCCAGACCCATCTATTGATTCCCTATCTTACGAGCCTGCTTCATACCCCCTTCAGTGAGTTTATACTGTCAATCTTAAAGGGGTGCTGAAGGGAGATGATCATTTTTCTGTAGCTACATTCTACTGGTTAGGGGCAGTAGGCTCTACCTGACAAGTGTAAAACTCCCTTGCTCTTCTATCTCAGTTGGAGGAAGATGGATCTGGCATCCTGTATGAAGCTGGATGAAATCCTCATATGGCTAACAAGATATTGATTCTGGAAGAAATAAACTTAATTAGAATTTTTAGAATATATGATCTCACTGAGAGAACACTGGACCACAGAAGTAGAAAAGGCCAGGTGTCTGTAAAGGCTGCACTTCTCTGACAGCAGTGGGTTTTATTTTGCAGGTTTTGAATACTGTTTAGGACTGTTTTAGAGTAATTAACATAGAGATGACTTTCTTCCTTAAGGAAAGGACATACTATTCCCGTGCTGTAGTTAGCATGTCAAGTGCCCTGCGATTTTGCATCACCACAGCAGCAAGAGTCTGCTTGCTGTTTTGGAGCTTCTAAGGCAAAGCTGGTTTCATTTATGATGTTAGGTAGCTCTAGGGAGTAACTAAAACAGATAATGGGGTTTGGTATAGATTGCCAACCCCAGTTTTCAATGGAGGTGGTTATGCCTAAAGCAGCCAAGAGGGAGATGAGAAGAGACATTGCCTTTTTCAAATGAAAACAGACAAGGGTTTTCTTAAGGTGATGGGTTAAAGACCCAGATGATACTTAGCTTTGTCTCTTGAAGAGGTATTTTAGGCCATCCAATGGCTGGCACTCGTATGACCCATCAGGTGCTTCTGGTGAGTCAGTACGTCCTTGGACCCCTGGCTTCACTCGGGATAAGTGTACCCAGCTGGCAATGCCTTTAACTTTAACAGCGGTGGGAGTGATTAAAACCACAAGCTAAGGTCCTCTCCAGTTAGGCTTTAATTGAGAGTGAGGCCTGTTTTCTTGCCAGGTTTTGATCAGAACCTGGTCTCCAGGTTTACTTTGGGTAAAGATAATTCATGGGTAGGAAGAATTTTGTTTCCAAGCTCCTGGATGACTTTTGATTTTTCCCTAGGTTGATAAAATATTTTGTGAGCTCTTGAATTTCTGGATCTAGTACCAGGTCCTGGATAAGGAAAGGCTGCCCATAGACCATCTCAGAGGGGCTAAGCTGAAGTGGGTCTTTGGGAGCTAAACATAGCCTTAGGAAGGCCATGGGCAGACTGGTGACCCAAGGGGATGCCGTTTCCTGGCAGAGTTTAGCTAGAATCTGTTTTAAGGTGCAGTTAAATCTCTCTGCCTTCCCTGAGTATTGGGGCCTCCAGGAGCCACGGAGATGATATTTAATTCTGAGGACAGCTGATAGGCTTTGGGTTAGTTTACTAGTAAAGCCCATTATCACTTTGGAGGGACTTAGGAAATCCAAACCTGGAACTATTTCCTTATGAGAGCTTTAGGCACCTCATTTGCTGTTTCTCTTCTAGTGGGAAAAGCTTCCACCCACCCAGTAAAAATATCTACCACTACTAAGAGGTACTTAAGCCCTGCAAGATGGCATGTGGGAGAAGTCTATCTGCCAGTCCTCTCCAGGGTATGATCCCTGCACCTGGACAGGGAGGTTTAAGGGGGGAGGATGGTGAAGCCTCCCATTGTCTGAGTTATTAACTGCACACAGGGAGCAACTCCCGGTAACTTCTTTGACTGTCTTCACCAGGCCCTGTCCTTCGAAAACCTGTTTGGCTAAGCTGGTTAGGGCTTCCCTCCCCAGACGAGTGGCTTGGTGAAGTCCATGAAGGACTTTCCACTGCACTGCTCCTGGCAGGTAGACTTGAGTATCCTTACCAAGCCACCCATCAGCCTCCAGGGTGAAGCCCAGGCTAGCTGCCCTGGACAGTGCATTACTGTTATTTCTTGAGGTAACACTATGGCTTCCAATAAGTCTAGGATTTCTTGCCTGTGCTTAATAGGTGATCCACTGTTTGTAAGCAGCTTCATTCTCACCATATAGTAGAGTGAGCATGAAGGACAAGGAAAGCATACTTAGAGTCTGTAAATATTAGCCTGTTTCCCAGCTATTAGCTTTAAACTTTGGGTAAGGGCAATCAACTCTACTTTCTGGGCTAAATTTCCAGGGGGGAGAGATTTGGCTTCTATGGTTTCAAATTGAGAAACCGCTGCATAGCCTGCCCTTTTAATTCCTTCTTTAATAAAACTGCTTCCATCTGTGAACCATTCAATGTCTGAGTTCACAAGAGGCACATCTTTTAAATCTGGCCTGCTTGCGTAGTTTTGGTTAAGAGTTTCAAGGCAGGAGTGGAGAAGGGGCCCCTCAGGATCTGACTTTGGCCGTCTACTGGTAGTAGGGTGGCTGGGTTGAGAGTCTGATCTGTTCTTATCTGCACCTTAGGGGTCTCTAGTAATCGAGCCTGGTATTTAATTAACCAAGTACCTGTAAGCCACTTGTGGCTCCGGGTCTCAAACATGTCCTTCACCTGGTGTGGGGTGAAGACTGTGAGAGGTTATCCCTAAGTTAGTTCGGTGGCTTTCTTAATTAAAAGGGCTGTTGCCCCCATTGCTCTTAGACAAGGTGGCCATCCCTGTGCTGTACTGTCCAGCAGTTTGGAGAAATAAACTACTGGTGGAGAAATTTCACCCAGTTTCTGGACTAACACTCCTAGACCCATCCCCTTCTCAGTTATGTATAGAAAGAAAGGCTTCCTTAGGTTAGGAATTCTAGGGCTGGAGGGCCAATTAAGGCTTGTGTTAGGACACGGAAGGCAGCTTCCTGGCTTGTTCCCCACTCTCAGTGTTGGTTATCAGCCTCTGTAATAGCACTGTGAGTGGCTGGGCTATCTCCCCAAACTTAGGTGTCCCCAGTCTACAGTAGAGAGCCATTCTAGGAAAGTCCTCATCTGTTTCTTTGCTTGAGGTGGGGAAGTACTAGTGATGGCTTGAACTCTTTCTGGGGAGAGAGACCTTTCCCCTGGGGCAAGGAGGAATCTAAATAGGAGACTTTCTGCTGAGAGATGTGTGCCTTGGATGCTGACCTCCTATAGCCTCTATCAGCTAGGAAATGAAGGACTGAAAAGGTGTTGACATCAGAAACTTCCTTCATTGGACTGCAAAGCAATAGGTCATCCATGTATTGTAAAAGGACACTGCAGCCAGTGGAGATCAGCTAGGTCCTGAGCTAAGCATTCTCAAAAATATGGGGGCTGTCTTGGAACCCTTGAGGCAACACAGGCCATGTAAGCTGGCCTGGGGGCCTAGAGTTGGACTCCTGCCATTCAAAGGCAGAAAGAAATTGAGAGTCCAGGGGGAGAGGAATGCAGAAAAAGGCATCTTTCAAGTCTAGATAAACCAAGACTAGCCTTGTCTAGTTTTGGTTTAAATAGCACTGTACAGCGGCTGGGCTACTGTACACCAGTTGCAGTTTCCGGGACCTGATTTAGTAGAGTGTAATGGTTGGGTACAACTGGATGAATGGGTATTACAAAGCTATTGACTGTTCGGCTTTTTCACAGGAAGAATCAGCATGTTGCTGGGAGATTGGCAGGGAATTACTAGGCCATTCCCCAAGAACAATTTAACCGTGGGCTGGAGGCCTTTAACAGCCTCCTCCTTGAGGGGGTACTGCTTTCTATGAGGGTATGGCTGGTTAGTATCATAAGAAATGGAAACTAGGGGAACTTGAAGAACCCTTCTGGGTATCCCAGTTTCCCAGACAATAGAATTTACTCTTGATTGCCTGGGGAATAACTGCTGATGAGACACCTGATTTTGATGAGGGAACCCTGGCTAAACACAGTTCCACATTCTTCCTTTGAGCCCTGGGCTGTAGGCACCTTAGAGGTTCCATTGATCCCTCCTAGTTGAATGCAGGGTCCCAGGGTACAAAGCAAATCCTGCCCCGGTAAGGGGTTGGGACATTTAGGGACAATTAAAAATTGATGGCTTATGATTAGGTTTCCTATTTGGCAGAGAAGAGGCTCAGTGAAAGATCTCATTTTAGTTTTACTGTCAACACCCGCTACTGCATAGGTTCTGGGGGAGGGAGGTTTGGAGTAACAAGTCAGAACTGAATAGGTGGCTCCTGTATCAATTAAAAAATTAATTTCTTTTCCTGCCATGTCGAAGGTCACCTGGGGCTCCTCTAGTTCGACGTTCCATGGAGTCATCCAAGGAGCTGCTCTTTGCCCTGGGCCCCCTCAGTCCTCCATGTGGGGAGGGGGGCTGGTGCCACTAGGCCCCGGGCTGGGCGCCACCTCCCCTTCAGGATTCGGTGCTCTCCTGAGCCCAATGCCTGTTTTCCCAGACTGGGGCAGGGACTGGGGGCTCCTTACGTAGTTCAGGGCAGCTTTTCTTCCAGTGTCTTCCACAATTGAAGCAGGGTCTCAACAGTCTGGAGCCTGAGCTGGGGTGACCCTGGGATGGTCGGCTGCTCTTTATGGTAACTGCAAGTAGCTGAGCCTCCTGCCTGTCCCTCTTTGCCCTCAATTCCTCAAAAGTCTGGTCACAGTTGTCAAAGATGGAAAACGCTACTTTTAAAAGAGAATTCATTTAGGTCCCAGGACCTAGAGCTAGCTTTTGGAGTTTCCTTTTCATATCTGGAGTTGCCTAGCCGATAAAATAGGTTTCCAATACAACCTGTCCCTCCAGTGAGTCTGTATTAACTTGGGTATACTTTCTCCTAGCTTCTAGTAGTCTCCCTTGAATCAGGGCAGAATTTTCCTTTTCCATCTGGGTTATTTCCTGCAGCTTATTATAATTAACAGACTTGACAATGTACTTTTTCATTCCCTCTAGTAGGCATGCTATTGCATGGTCTCTCTTTCTTATGTCTGCTTGCCTTCTTTGGTAGTTCCAGGTAGGATCAGCCTCTGGAACTGCCACAACCCCTATAGCTTATTGCTGGGGCTGCTGGGCAGCCTTCCCATCGGCATGCCCCTGGGCTGCTTCCCAAATTCAGCAGTTTTTTGCAGGGACATAGCACAAGACTAGGATGACATGTGTGTCTCCTCACGCCAGCTCAAAATTTAGGGTTAACTTCTGGAATTCCTTGGTAAACTCATCTGGGTCTTCTGAAAATCACCCCAACTGTTCCTTACACTGAGTTAAATCTGTCATAGAGAAGGGAGTATGGACTCTAATTGTTTCTGCTTCCCTTATTGTGTAGAGGACATTTTTGCATCCCCTATTAAGGTGGAAAGATGCTCCACTTCTAGTGACTCCCACTGGGGTAGCTATAGGCACATGAGGCATGGAAGCAGGGGCTGGAGGGGGAAACTGAGGAGGGGATCATGTAAGATACTCACCCTCCTTTTCAGGGAGTGGTTTCACTTTCTGAGCATAACATAACTTACAAGATCCACTTAACCTTGTGTCCTGATATAGAGCCGTAAAAAGCTGAACATATGAAACCTCTGACTGCTTTCTTTCCTTCTCACACAGGAGGTCTGTCTGCAAAATATGGTCATAATATAGGGCACCATTTACAGGCCAATTTTGGCCACCTTCCAGGCTATACTGTGGCCACGCAGTGTAGCAAAAGAAGATCAGTTTTTCCTTCCACCCTTCAGTTGGTAGGGTTGTCCAGTTCTCGAGAATACCCCCCACTGGGGAGTCTGCTGGTATGCTAGCAGCTGCACCCATTATTCTAGGAAGAATGAAGAAGCACCTTTTAGTCGACGGTTCTGGCATCCCAGAGTCCTAGTCTGACTAAAATGTTCACCACTCCACATAATTTGGAGCTGAAGCTCTGTCTCAGTGTCTCGAGAATTTCAATTTTCAGAGCCTGCCTGGCCTACAAGCATCCTTGTGGGCGACCTAGGTCCTGGGTGATATTTTATTCCAGATATCAAATCAATGCACCCAAGCCGAGTTGGTGGGAGACTGAACAGCAGCCCCAAATCAAAGCACCTGAGATATCTGTCTCAGGGGATATTTGACTGCTCTCTGAATGGATGGGCCCAAGGAATGGGGGCCCTTCAGTTTCCTGCTCTGGTTCTCAGCACCCCAACTTTCCAGGGCCCAAGACCCACTGCACTCGACATACCCAAGCCTTCAAAAGTCTTGGGGGACATGCAGAGTTACTTCCCACCACCCGGGGAATCAGGGGCTCTGATGCCAGACATTTCCGGGGCCACCTGGACTTGGAAGACAGATCAAATAGATCAGATGCCCTCCAAGCCCAAGAGAGCTTCCTCCTCCTCTCCTTTCAGAAGCTCAAGGCTGTCCTAGTTCTATGACTTTACTGTCTGATAGTTTCCCAGTTAAACCAGCCATCAAAAGGCCATTAAGTGATTGATGATCAATTGCTCTAGCTAACAGGCTTTGGGGCCCTGGGGCAATAGCTTCCTGGCTAGACAAAGGCACTTTCCATTTTTACTGTTTTTAAAACATTCCAAAGCATTCTAACACAAACCTGTAAAGAGAAATTCATTAGCAAGAAGTAGAAAGGTAAAACATGGGGTAAAGGTTAGATCAGGGGTATCCTGGCCTGTGGCCCCCAGGGAAGGGAAAAGCATCTGTCTTGGCTCAGCCCATCTTGGCTCAGCCCACTGCCTTCCCACTTCATGCCCCAGGTAACTGGGTGTGGCCAGATAGGAATGCCGTTGGCAAAGTTGTGGATGCACTGGGAGGGGCAAGCCCCCTGCTCCGCCACTGCCATGCACCTCCTAGGGGACAGGGCAGGAGAAGGCAAAGGCAGGCAGGCCTGAGGACAAAGACTCTGGCTGTTAAAAGGGCTTGAAAAAGAAGCTTTGCAGGACCCAGTGCTCTGCCAGAACCTCCGTCTTGGCAGGGCCATGATTTAAGCCACTGCCCTATGACACAGCCGTCCTGGCTGGGGTCAGGTGGCACAAGGCTGGGTGCGTGGCAGTGACAGAGCCCCAGTCTCTTCCCTCCAAGGATTATGTCCTGTGGGGGCTCGTAGGCAAACCCATTTAAAATGGGGAGCCCAAGGAAGGCATTAAGCAAGCTGTAGGCTGTAGCTTCACTCACCAATAAACTCTAGGACTGGCTCTGCCAAATATGTTAATGGATTTTATCTAGGTTCTTTGACTATGCTGCAGAAATAAATTTCAAGAGCATGTCGGGTGAGTTAGGCTAGTAATTTATTCAGGTAGGGAGGGAAGAGAAATAGGAGAAAATAACAGATTAGGGGGCCCGGGTATAGAGGAAGGGGCTGAAAAGTGATAAAGAGAGCTAATTTACAAGCTACACTTCCCCATTATTGATTATAAATGCCCACGTTTACTTGTGTGGCCACGTGGCAGAGGACAAACGGTGAGAGCGGTGCACAGAGGGCAGGAACGGGTCCAGAGGCAACAGAGTGGAGAGTGAGAGCACCTCAGGCCCCCCACCTGACTTTTTGAACTATTAATTATTCTGCCCCTTTGCTAATGGCAGGGGAGGGGTCCCAGCTGTTTGCTCTTTTGATTGATTACCCCACCCATAAATTCCCTGCGAGGGCCGGATGATAAAGTCCTTGGGGAACATCCTGGCTTTCTCCTGGCTTCCAGAAGAAGTCTTTGTTCTGAAAGGCAGAATCTTGGGGAGGGTCCTCCAGCAGCCATCTTGGGGGCTATTGATGTGGACTCTGCCAGGTTCCAGATATTCCTTATCTTACTAGCCTGCTTCACAGGCTTCATAAGCAGGATGCACTGGGGTTTGCAGAGCCCTTAGCTGGGCACATGGTACCCCGTCAAAGGCCTTGGCCCCAGGGCCCTAGGACACTGGCGGGAACCCCCAGGCCTGATGGTTCACTGTCCCCTTGCCCCAAACCTGCAGCCTACCCATTACGGTAGGTCAGCCTGCAGCTCTCTTTGCTGTTCTGGAGTCTTCCACCTGTCAGGTGTATGAACCGGGTTTCCCTTCCTAGCACGGGTGTTACCATCAGGTGGGGGTGGGTGGGGCAGCCAGGCACCTGGGGCACCAGGTGGGTGCTGGGCTCAGGCCCTTCTCCCTCTGGGGTCTGCTGCAAAGCATGCAGAGTAGGGTGGCTGGCACATGTGCCTCCCTGTGAGCTGCCCACACCTTGCCTGCGAGGACTTGGTGTGGGGCCCTGGGCTGTGTCCCACATGGGCAACCCTGAGGTTCTGCCACCTGCAGCCCCCGGGTGCAACCCAGGTGCCTTTCCCATCTGGCCCCTTTTTCCTTGTCCCTCAGGTAAGAAGGTTTCCAGCATGATCATAGCCTTCACTGATGGGACGCTAGAGCCAGCCGTGTTTGCAAACACTAAGGTTGAAGTGAGTTCAAGCCACAGTCATGTGCATTTTGCTCCACATCTTTGGATGAATTGTACTTAACACCTTCTCTCTCTCAGGCTCGAAAGGCTCGGCATATGGGGGCGACTGTTTATGCTGTGGGTGTAAAAGACTTTTTGCAATCACAGGTAATCAGAACTGGAATGCAGGGGCTGCTCTTGAGCCTGGGTGGGGGAAGGTGTCAGAGGCTGCTTTCCCAGGCTAGCCCAGGGATGATTTCCTAACCCCCTCCAATTACTCGCGGCCACCCCTGTCCACTGCAGAGGATGGTAACGGTGGGCTTGGGCACACCCCAGCTGAGGGTGGACGGGCCCCCCCATGAGTTCTGCTGCAGATGAGAGGATCTAGTACAAGGGTAATGGGCAGTCTGTTGCCTGTGGACCCCACAACCCTCTCGGGCCCCTGGCTGTGGGTCCCTGCCACCTCTCCTCCTCATAGCTGGAAGGGTTTGCAGACACCAAGGAGCATGCGTTTGGGGTGCTCGGAGGTTTCAAGGCCCTGCAGAGCATCACTGACAAGGTGAGTGGGAGCTGGACACGAGGAGGGGTGGACTTGAGCGGCTGTGGGAGCTGGACACGAGGAAAGGTGGGCGTGAGTGGCTGCGCTAGAGGAGGGGCCGCTCTCAGCCTGCCCCTCCACCCTGCTCTGTGTTCTAGCTGGGGGAGAAGAGCTGTATTGAGCTCAAGTCTCTGGATCCTGTTGTTGCCTGCGTGGGAGGTAAGAGCTGAGGAGTCACCGCTGTGGTCACAGGTGTGTGTGTGGAAATGCCTGTGTGTGGGTGAAAGGACATGTGTGCCCGTGGTGTGCACATGTGAGTGCTTATGTGCATTTCTGCATGTTTCTGTGTGCCTGCGTGTACAATAATGTGGCGATGTGTGCATATGTGTTCTGTGGATTGTGTGCATGTTCACATGTGCCCGCTTGTATATTTGTATTTTGTGTATACGTGTGAGTGTGTGTGTGTATGGGCATGCTCTGCCATCACCCGTCCTGGTTGTGATGCGTGTCACAAGGGTGATACCAGCCTGCTCCTCTCCCCAGGCCTGGGGCCAGCTGTGCTCCACGGGGCCCATGTTGCTCACAGCCCCTGTGGGCGCTGCACACACCCTAGGTGGACCAGTGGGGGGCAACAGAGGCAAACATGTGTGTGCCCGCAAACACCATCTGGCACAGCCCCTCCCAGCTCACTGCCTCCCCTGGAACAGCTCCTGTGGGATTTTGTCACATGTTGTCTGTGTCTGAGCCTCCTGGGTCCCCAGGCAGCCTGTGCTCTAGAGTCTACTCCCTGCATCCACCATGCGTGGGACCCACCCATGCCATGTGTGTTGGGTGTGCCCTGGAGGGTGCTTGAGGTGGGCTCTGGGCATTTGCTCTCCTGTCTGATACTGGCTGTGTCCTGGCACGGGCAGCCCTGTGGTTCTTGGGCTAGCTTCTGAAACTCACTCCGGGTGCCATTCCCAACCCAGCCACTCCTTGCTTTTGAAACCCTCTAGGGTTTTTTTTATTTTTTTTATTTTTATTTCACCCTTATTGTTGACTTCTATCCAATATTCTGTTTGGCTCCATTTTATCATTTCTATCTCTTTACTGTAACTCTCATTTGCATATTGTTTTCTTGATATCCTTCAGTTCTTGGTCCCTTTTCCTTTACTCTTTGATCATATTTAAGACCATTTTTGATGTCTTATTCTAGTATCTTCTAAGTCTGGTCTTCTTTGTTGGTGTTTTCTGATGTTTTATCTTGTTTCTTTGTATGCCTTGTAATCTTTTGTTGCACATTGTAAATTTTAATATTTCAACGTGTTGCCTCTAGAATTTAGTCACTGAGCTGTCTCTCAAGTTTGTATAGTGCTACTGATATGACAGATTACCTTGAATGTAAGGAGCTAGCAAAAACAAAGAAATGCAAAATGCACCTTTCACAGTCCTTGCAAATTAGCTCTGGGTGGGTTGGTGCTCTCCTTTAGAAATCAGTCCTCCTAAGGATGAATGATGAACGTGAAGAATAGCCCAGGGCAAAAGCGTGGAGTCTCTCCAGACTTTTCTGAGCATGCATCTTTTACTGGGCATGTGCTTGTGGCCTTAGGAACGCCTCTATTTATAGGGATCGGAATTCCCCCTCTTTTCTCTATGAAATGATCTTTCCAGTCCTGGGAACTCTAATTTATTTCTTGAAGGTGGTAATCCTTTGCCCCAGGCTGCTGAGGTTTGATTTTTGTTTGTTTGTTTGTTTTTTCAGGTGTACATAATCCTTTATTTTTCTTAATTATTTGACATACATGCACATGTAGATTCAAGTATCATGTCTTTTTATAAGCATTGGCATAAAGTTGGCCTACTGAATGGAAATTTTTTTTTCTCTTATCAATTATATATTTCACCCCAGGTTTACTTTCAATCAAGGGAATATTTAATGCTCCAATGATATAAAAAGCATATTCCAGAAGTAAACTTAACAAGTCATACCAAGAAGGTTGAAGAGCCAAAAGACTTATTAGTTCAAGAGCTCAACTGACTTGATTATACAAGTTATAGCCATGCTTGATGTATATTGGTCAATGTAGATTGCTCTAAGCCCTGAGGATTGCAAAGTGAAGCATAAAGGATGAATGCTTTCAAATGGAGTGACTTTTATAGATCCAGAATGAGTCAAACCTAACTATTCTTTTTTTATCTTCTTTTTTTTTTAAAGATACATAGATCACACAAAATAATTTTTCTTAAACTTAGTTGTCCACTGTGTGCTTCTGCATGCAGGGCAAGTTCTTGGACAGTGAGCCAGAGAAAAGAGTCCTGATTCAATTCTTCATGCTGCCACCTGATACGTTGGTATATACATACATGTACCCCAATATGCAAATAGAGGTCATTATTTCCTTTCCAGAATTGAGACAGAGAACCACACTGAGACCATGGACTATCTCCAACCTGAGCCAGGAAGTGGGTGGGGGGAGGGGTTATTGAGGATGTCAGCAGCTTTTCCTACTGTTTTTATTATTTTATTGAAACCTATTAACAAAGCATAAATCCATCCAAAATGTGTAATCAATGGTATTTGGTATAATCACATTGTGCATTCATCACTTCAATCATTATTAGAACATTTTTTGTTATTCCAATAAACAAAAAACAAACAAATAAAAACTCATCACCTCTCAATCTCTCTCTATGCTTCCCCTGCCATACATAGCTGCTATTCTGTTTCTCTCGAGTTTATTTGTGTTTATGTTTTGTAAAAGCAATGTTATATAGCTGCAATATCACCCATATTCATATTTCACATGTTTCACTATGTTATATAGCCCAATGGTATATTTTTTAGCTTTCCTTCTGGAAATATACATGTCCTTAGACTTTCCCTTTCAAACACTGTCATACCTATATAATAGCTCTGCTAATCACAGACACCATGATGTGCTCTCATAATTTCCATTCATTTACAAAGATTTACAAAAAAAAAAACTGTTCATCGATTCTGAAAAAGTTAGTCCATAGCTTTCCATTCTCTACCCTCATTCCTTTTTCTGGTGACCTATATTCAAATTAACTCCATGAGTTTACACAATATATTTAGTTCATAATAGCACAATCCTACAATATTTGTTCTTTTGTGTCTTGCTTGCGTCACTCAACATAATGTCCTCCAGGTTCATCTTTGTTGTTATATGCTCTTACCACTGCATAATATTCCATCATGTGTATACATCAAAGTTTGTTTATCCATCCCTTGGTTTCTGGACAGCTGGATAGTTTTCATCTTTTGGCAATTGTGAATAATGCCACTACGAACATTGGTGTGCAGATGGCTGTTTGTGTCACTTCTCTCAGTTCTTCTGGGTATATACCTAGTAGCAGTATCACTGGTTCACATGGCAAGCCTATATACAACTTCCATAAGAACTGCCAAACAGTCCTCCACAGTAACAATACCATTCTACATTTCCCACCAACAGTGAATAAGTGTTTCTATCTCTCCACATCCTCTCCAACACTTGTAGTTTTCTGTCTTTTTAATAGGGGTTGTTCTAATAGGTGTGCAACAGTATCTCTCACTGTAGCTTTGATTGGCATTTCCCTAATCTCTAGTGATATTGACCTTTTTTTCATGTATTTTCCCCATTTTTATTTCTTCTTTGGACAATTATCTATTCAACTCCTTTGCCATTTTTTAATTGGGTAGTTTGTCTTTTTATGATTAAGTTATAGTATCTCTTTATATTAATATATCATGGATATTAAACCCCTATCAGATATGTGATTGTGAAATATTTTTTCCCGTTGAGGTGACTGCTTTTTCACCCATTTGGCAAGGTCTTTTGAGGTGTACAAGTGTTTAATTTTGAGGAGGTCCCATTTTTCTACTTTTTCCTGTTGTTGCTTGTGCTTTGGGTGTAAGGTTTAAGAAACTACCACCTATCACAGTGTCTTGAAAATGTTTTCCTACATTTTCTTCTAGGAGTTTCATAGTTGTTGCATTTACATTTAGGTCCTTGATCCATTTTGAGTTAATTTTTGCATAAGGTGTGAGATAAGTGTCTTCTTTCTTTCTTTTGGATATGGCTATCCAGTTCTCTCAAAACCATTTGTTGAATAAACTATTTTGATGCAGGTGGGAGGGCCTGACAGACCTGTCAAAAATCACTAGACCATAGGAGAGAGGGTCTATTTCTGAGTTCTCAATTCAATTCCTTTGGTCAATCTATCAGTCTTTATGCCAGTATCATGCTGTTTTTACCACTGTAGCTAAGTAATAAGCTTTAAAGTCAGGAAGTGAGAATCCTCCAACTTCATTATATTTTAAGACATATTTGGCTATTCAGCACCCCTTACCTTTCCAAATAAATTTGCTTATTGCCTTTTCCATTTCTGAAAAAAAAAAAAAAGCTGTTGGAAATTTTATTGGGATTGCATTGAATTTGTAAATCAGTCTGGGTAGAATTGATATCTTAATGATATTTGCACTTCCAGTCCATGAAAATGGAGTGTTCTTCCTGTTATTTAAATCTCTTTGGTTTCTTTTAGCAATGTTTTATGGTTTTCTGAACATGGGTCCTTTATATCCTTGGTTAAGTTTATTCCTAAATATTTGGTTCTTTTAGTTACTATTATAAATGGAATTTTTTTTCTGATTTCCTCCTCAGATTGCTCATCAGTAGTGTATAGAAATGTTATTGATTTTTGCTTGTGAATGTTGTATCCCACCACTTTGCTGAACTTGTCTATTAGTTCTAGTAGCTTTGTTGTAGATTTTTCAGGTATTTCTAAATATTGGATCATATCATCAGCTAATAGTGAAAGTTTTACTTCTTCCTTTCCTATTTGGGTGCCTTTATTTCTTTATCTAGCCTAATTACTCTAGGTAGAATTTCTAGCACAATGTTGAATAATAATGGTGGCAGTGGGCATCATTGTCTTGTTCCTAATCTCAGCGGGAAGGTTTTCAGTCTTTTAATTTTTTATTAAGGCAGTTGTATTTTTTTTATTATCTTTTTTTTAAGATACATAAATTACACAAAAGGTTTTCAGTCTTTCGCCATTGAATACAGTGCCAGCTGTAGGCTTTTCATATTTGCACTTTACCATACTGAGAAAGCTTCCTTCTATTCCAATCTTTTGGATTGTTCTTATCAAGAAGGGATGCTGTATTTTGTCAAAAGCTTTCTGCATCAATCAAGAGGATCATGTGATTTTTCTTCTTCAATTTATTAATGTGATTGATTACACTAATTGATTTTCCTGTGTTGAACCACACTGGCATACCTGGGATAAAACCCACTTGATCATGGTGTATAATTCTTTTAATGTGTTTTTGGTTTTGGTTTGCAGGTGTTCTGTTGAGAATTTTTGCATCTATATTCATTAGAGATATGGTCTGTCATTTTCTTTTTTCAAAATATCTTTATTTTTTATCTTCTTATTGATATTTTCCTTCAATTTCTTGAGTTGATTTAGTGGCTTTCTGATTATTATTGATTAGTTGTCTTAAATACTGTTTCTCTTCAGAATATTTGTTTTGTTTCTTTGGCCTGTTCATCTCTTCCTTTTTCCTAGTATGGCTTGTAAATTTTTGCTGATGTCAAAGCATCTGAATATGTTGTTGAATTTACTCTGGTGGTCAATTCCTTTCTCTTGCCTAGTGTTTTATTCACAGCTCTTTTTTTGCTTTTTGGTTCAACTTATTCTAAGTCTTTAAAATTGCCCAGCTTAAGTTATAAAATTTAGGCCAGGGGCTCAATTAATAGGGTGCAGATTTTCTCCAGGGATGGGATAAAGGAGGAGACCTAAAAGCAGTTTTTCTCCTTGCAATATCCTGGCCAGCCAGCAGATGGCACTCATTGCTGAAACCTTTCCTCAGAAATGTTTCAATCTCTGCTTTTCCATGTCTCTGGTCTGGCCAGAATCAAGATTCAAAGCAGGATCTGCTGACTGAATTCACTGAAGAGCAGCCCTCTGCCTCACCCTCCCTCATCCCTTGTACCAGCTGACAGGGAGGAAAACATCTGCCCCCCTTGCAGTAGGCTGCAGTGTGCCAGGGGTTTTATCCAGGCCTAATGTCTCAAGCATGGGGAATGAGAGCTCTATTGGCCACCGTCCGGGTTTACTAGCTCACATTTGTTGTTTCAGGTTCTTTGTCTCTCTGTCGCTCACCATCCTGAGAGTTGGGCAGAACTGCCTGGTCTGCTGACCCCCAAAGCAGGTCTCTCAGATGGTTTTGGCTATTTATATGAGAATGTTGAGCCCTCCCTGCCTATTCCAATGCCATCTTCCTGGAACTCCCCTATTGTGCTTCTTTTTTTTTGTTTATTTGTTTTTTTAAGATTTATTTTTTATTTATTTCTCTCCCCCCCCCCACCCCATTTGTCTGCTCTCTATGTCCATTTGGTGTGCGTTCTTCTGTGTCCACTTGTATTCTTATCAGTGGCACCAGGAATCTGTTTCTTTTTATTGCATCATCTTGCTGTGTCAGCTCTCCTTGTGTGCAGTGGTGCCATTCCTGGGCAGTCTGTACATTTATCACACTGGGTGACTCTCCTTACAGGCCACACTCCTTGCATGTGGGGCTCCCCTACGTGGGGGACACTCCTGTGTGGCATGGCACTCCCTGCATGCATCAGCACTGCATGCAGGCCAGTGCACCACATGGGTCAGGAGGTCCTGGATTTGAACCCTGGACCTCCCATGTGGTAGGCAGATGCTCTATCCATCGAGCCAAATCTGCTTCCCTCCCCTACTGTTTTTAAGTTGCCTTTTCTTGTTTTTGGTGCACTCCCATTTACTACAACTGTTTACCTGTTTTCCCAAACTCTGAGGAAGATGGTTTTGCCAGTTTTTGCAAGTTGTTTGAAGATCCTGTGGGGGAACAGAACTCTAGAGCATCTATGCTGCCCCCTTGGTCAGTTGGAAAGCCACCACTGTCTCTTAGCCTTGGTTTCCCTTTGAAAAAAACTGAGATAGTGACGCCTGATGTACAGTGTTGTTGGGAGGTATAGGGAGAATGTTTACAAAAAGCCCAGCACATAGGAGGTGCTCAGTCAGTAGGGAATGGTATTTTGGATGAACGTGCTAGGTACAGGCCTTGGCCTGGTAAGAGGTTTGCCCATTTATGATTTCTCTTGGGGCAGGAAGGCTCAACCTAGCTCCCTTTGCCTCATCTACAGCCTGATCTATTTGCATTCAGACAGCTAGACTTTCCCTTCTCTGGCTAACTGCAATCACTCATGCTTTATTAAATTCAGGTTCTGCCTTGCAAATTACCTCTTTAGTAAACACTCCTAGGATGTAAATGGGAAATGACCCATCCATGACACTGGGGCACATCCCTACTCAGTCTGGCCTGGGTCAGCTCTTCAAAAAGGATCTATGCAGGGAAAATAGGCCCAATGTTCCCTCCAGGGCAAGGATTGCACCTGTGAACAACTGGGGTGAAGGGACCCTTGAGGAAAGGTAGGAGTTAGGAGGCTGGGATGCAGCCAGGATGCATCGATCCAGAAGAAGCTGTGTGCCTTCCCTTCCTTGATGGGAAAGACTGCCACTGCTGAGTGACACACAACTTATCCCTGGGGCCTGCATACAGGTCTTCTCAGCGCAAGCCACCAGGCTGACATGGCCTTGCCACCCACATGGCTCAGGAGCTTCCTAAGGCAGGGCCAATGCCACAGAGTACTTCCATGGGTAGGGGTAGGGTGGTGTGGGCCAGACCAAGACAATGAAGACTGACTATCCACATTAAGGCGAGTGCTGCGTCCTTCCCTGGGAAATAGTAAAAATGTATGAATGCAAATCTACTGAGGCCAGACCTTCCCATCTTAAAAAAATTCAGAAATCTGTATTATAAGATTAAATGTCCAATCACCATCCCAGGGTCCACAGGATGGAGGAATAAAATATGGATTAGAGTGGACTTACTTGTGCCCTACTATAGAACTATTGTGACTCTAGCAATGGAAGAAACTGTATCATGATGTGGAGACGGTGGCCACAGGAATTGCTGAGGGCAGGGAGAGGGAAGAAGAGGTGCGATATGGGGGCACTTTTGGGACTTGGAGTTGTCCTGAATGATATCACAGGGACAGATGCTGGATATTATATATCCTGCATTAACCCACTGAATGGACTGGGAGAGAGTATGGACTACGATGTCAACTATTAACCATGCAGTGCAGCAGTGCTCCAAAATGTATTCACCAAATGCAGTGTGCCATGATGATGAAAGAGGTTGTTGATATGGGAGGAGTCAGGGTAGGGTGGGGAGTGGGGTATATGGGAAACTCCTATATTTCTTAATATAACATTGATTGTGATCTATGTATTTTTTTTAAAAAAGGACAATTTTAAAAATTTGCTATTAAAAAAAAAGATTAAATGTCTGGGTTGCTAAAAGTGGGCCCCCATATTTTGAAGACTTCGATACCTACCAAACACATCAGCAGGCCAGCTTTGGCCCAGGAGCCCACAAGTCTCTTTCCTTTGCTGCCGGTGTTTGCACCCTCTGCCCTGGAGGGGTGGAACAGAGGGGCAGAACTCTGGGAGGCAGAAGGAATCAGAACTTCCAGGGTCAAGGTCACACCAGGGTTCAGGGGGAAAAGGCCCTCAGGTTCACTTCCCTGGAGCCCCTCAAGCTCGGGGCTGGAATTAGCGGGCCTGGGTCAGGAGGCAGTGCCGTGCAGAGGAATGGGTTTCAGGCAGACAGACCTGCGTGGAACAGCGATGGCCGGGGGACCCCCTGCCCTCCCTGCGGCTGCTGTAATGTTTGCCAGGGGCGAGGCCCCGGACGGCCCCTACGTGTCAGCCCTTCTCACACAGGGACGGATGTGCACGCTGAGCCCAGCGTGGGCTGGGGGTGGTCCCTGGTTGCCAGGGAGAGGCAGGGGCTGGTGTAGCTGACTCAGGGCTCTGCACCCAGAGCTAGGACGGGACTGCCCCTGTCACGAGGGCTTCTGAGGAGCAGGGTCCTGGGGACTTCCCTGCCGCCCTGGGCACCAAGAGGACAGGATGAAGGAACAGCCCCTGTGTGTACAGAAGCCCATGGCTCCAGGCCTGGGGGCCCAGCTCAGGCAACCTGGGGGCCTCAGGCCTGCCTGGGCCGAGCTCTGCTCTCACCTGTACCCAAGGGGTGACTCCACCCTCTGCCAGCATCCTGTGGCTTTAGGGAGCCCCGTGGGATTTCGGGGTCAGAAGTCCCTGACTTGCCACTGGGGTTGGGTGATGGTGGAAGGAGCCTGAGGACACAGGGCCAGCCCAACCCCTCCCAGTGGAAGATGCACCTGCACGGGGTGGTTCCCACAGTGCCAGCAGCCTTACCTGAGCAGCCTTGGATGTCTGTTTTCGGGAAAGCCCACCTTGAGTGGCAAGATTAGAAGGAACTCAGCCCTGCACTCTTCCTCACACGCCTATGTCATGTTGTCCTTGCAGGCGAATACCGAGTGGTGGTTCGGGGAAGTGGCTTTCAGAACACAAGGGACAAAAGCTCAGTTATTTGCAGATTCAAGTTCACTGACAACAGCATTTTGGGTAAATATCCACTTTGGTTCATTGGAGTGAAAGGACCCCACACAACGCTGTGTCGCCTCTCAGCCAACCTTTCCCAGCCCTCGCCCCACTCTGCACTGGGGTTAGAGGCAGCGTGGGCAAGCAGGGGGTGGGCCAGGCCAGTGGGGGGCTGGGGGCCTGGCCCCCTCCCACCCTGACTGGAAACAGACCCCGGGCACCTGGAGCAAGGCTGAGCTCCGCCTCTCAGGGTGCCCTCCCCAGGGCCAAGGACGGAGGCTGCAGGCGGCTCTGAGGGCATGGGCAGCCAGCCTGGGCCCTGCACCCTGCCTGGTCCACTGACCCCTGCAGGGAAGGTGGCTCATCCTGAGCTGAGATGAGGAGCCCTGGCCAGGCCTGGGTTCCAGAGTCCGAGGCCCAGGCCCCAGGGCCTTGGCTCCTGAGCCTGTTTTCTTTCCTGTAACACGAGCGTGCTGGTCACAAGATCTCGTACGGAGAGTGGGAGGTGCCCTTGAGGGCATAATAATTGCATGAAAATGTAAGAAGCAGCCTATTACTTGGTGGCACTGAGGTGCCAGGCATGTGGCCGAGGGTGAGTGGCCTCAGGAAGCAGAGGGCCCGGCAGGCAGCCCCCTCAGACACAAATCCCGGACATCGCTCAATTCATCTGCAAAAATTCTAATTTCTCTAAAAGAGAACTTGTTCCTGTAAAAGTTAGGGCAGTCCACACGTCCTAAGTAGATGTCCCTTCACCTCTAATTTCCATGCCTTCCCAGTTTTTTGTTGTCACAGCACTTTGCACTCTCTGACAATTATTTCATTTGTAATTTCACTTTGTTGGATCGTCTGTTTCTCTACCCAGGCCCT
Source organism: Dasypus novemcinctus (assembly GCF_030445035.2). Lineage (NCBI taxonomy): Eukaryota > Metazoa > Chordata > Mammalia > Cingulata > Dasypodidae > Dasypus > Dasypus novemcinctus. Next base: position 105,022,635 of record NC_080678.1, on the reverse strand, counting down.
AGAATGTCCCTCCCTTGACAGCTCTCTGCCCGCCTTGTTTCTGTTAAATACTGTCTTAGTTTGCCACAGGGCTGCTGATGAAAAGCACCAGAAATGGGTTGGCTTTTGAAATGGGAAATTTAGTGGGATAAAACTTCCAATTCTGAGGCCATGAAACATCTACATCAAGGCACATTCCGAGACGCTTTCTCACCAAAGTCAGCCGCTGGTGAGCCCAGCACCCTGCCACGTGGCAAAGATGGTGGCCATCCCTGCTGAGGTCCCCGCCCTCCCTTCTGGGCTCACCATCTCCTCAACCTCGAGCTGCTCCATGGGCCCAGCCCCCTGGGGGTTTCGCTGCCAGCGGCCCTCGAGTCCTCTCTCATGTGGCCGGATCAAAATGGCAGAACTCCCTTTTCCTGTGTGTCTCTGTCTGTGTCTCTTTTATATAAGACCCAGAAAGAGGGCGGAGACCCAACCTGAGTCAGGCCTCACTCACGTGATGCACTTGAAAGGGTCTCACACCCACAGGAATGGATTATTTCAAGGCATAATATTTTAAGGGGTTTCACCAAATGAAAACTCACAAATACCACAGCTACCCAGCATCTTGGGCAGGGCCAGGGATCCCCAAGTGTCTCTAAGGAAATGAAGGCTGAGAGAGAGGCCAATTGTCAACGTGAGTTCAGCTTGCTGAGGGCCGCAGGAGGTGGTGGCTGGATGAGCTGGCTAGTGCACTCACCTGCTCATGGGATTTGCCTTTTAGATGAAACAGCAATCACTGTGGAAGAGAAATTCATAACTTGCCCAGGAGTAGAACTGAAGGAACCTGGAGAGTAAGTTCCCTGGTCTGGGGACCCTCGTGGCAGGAGACCAGATGGGCAGTGCTTAGGGGTCCTGGGTGAGGACACCCTCAGCTGGGGCACCCGGGGATCCCTCTGTACCTACCCTGATGGGTGGTCCTGGAGGTGGGCAGGGATCCATGTGGCCCGGCTCTGCTGGGGACAGCAGGAGGTGGAGGGTGCCTGCCTTAGTTTCCCCACTGCTGTGACATCTACCAAGCCATGGGTTGTCTTGACAAGAGGGATTTCTTGGCTGCCAGTGCTGGGGCTGGAAGCTGGCTCCCTACAGGGTGGGCAGCGCTCTGGTGCTGGCAGCTGGCAATCCTGGGGTCCCGTGGCTCCCCCACCACACGGCCACGTGCTCTCCTCTCTCTGCCGGGTTCCCAAGGACTTCCAGCGTCTTCTCCTCCAAGTGGCTTTCCCTTGAAAGCCCCCAGTCACTGCACTAAGGGCAGTCTCATTCCCCTGACTGCAGTGTAACGATGTCCTCAGAAGGTCCACTGACAATGGGTTCCCCCCCAGGACTGGGTGCAGGTCGTGAACGTGATTTTTTCTGGGGCACGCGCTTCAGCCCATCTGGTTCCAAAGGGCTCCTGCCACTCGCTGGAGCTGAGCCCACGTGCCCTGTCCACACGGAGGAGCCCAGGGAGCCCCCCCGTGGCTGCCGCTCACGTGGCACGTGGCCACACGGTGGGCAGACGATGCCAGGCTCCTGGGACCGGCCATGTCCCTCGGGGCCTCCAAGCCAGGCCAACCTCGTGCTCTGGGGAAGGAGAGCTTGCCCATTCTCTCCACTTCCCCAGTGCCTTGCTGGCAAAGTCACTGCACCCAGGAGAGCTGGGGGCCAAGGTTCAGCCACGGGGAGACCTGGTTGTCACCGGCCCACCCCCTCTGTGCTTTAGGCCCATCTTCGTTGAAATCAGCCTCAACAAAGGCATAACCTTCATCGCCAACAACCTCAAATTCAGAGGAAAGGACTGCGTGAGTACTGGGTGGGGGCACCCCCATCACGGGACCCATCAGCCCAGCCCTGATGCAGACACACTGGGGGGCAGCTGGCAGCCAGGGCAAGTGGGTGGGGCAGGGGTCCACCAAGACCAGAGTCCAGGCCTGCAGCACCCCTGGCTGTGTGGGCCCCAGGGCCCACCCCTCCAGGTCAGGGTTCAGGCAGGGGGATGGGGCAGCCTCCGCCACACATGGTGTCCATGACCCTGGGCTCTGCCGAGGTGGTCTGAGCATCTGTCCATGAACTCCTGGCCCCCCTGGGGTCCCTCAAGGTGGAGCGCCTGAGGAGAGGAAGAGGCTGGGGGTGGAATGCCAGGAGATGGGAGCTGGGAGGGGGCCACCCAGCCCCAGCCCAGCCCTCGGCCACACCTGTTCTCTGGCAGCCAAGGCTGGATGGTGACGGTGGCCCTTCCACAGGGGGAGAATCCTGCTGCCAAACCCACCGAGGACAAGGCAGGGAACCCAAGCAAGGTCAACAGCCAGCGCCTCATTGAGCAAACCCCTGAGAAAGCCCCTGAGATGCCCCTGGAGGTTGCCCCAAAAAACCTCCCTGGAAAGGCCCCTGAGCAGGCCCCTGGAAAGCCTCCTCAGAAGCCCCCCGCAAAGCTCTTCAAGCGTCTTGCAGCCAGAGCCCTCAAGTGGCTTTCCAAGTACCGCTTTCCAAGTAGTGATGTGGACAGCAGAGATAAGCGCACTGAGCAGGAGGGGAACCCTGAGGGCGGTGGCGAGGAGGCGGAGCCCCGTGGCTTGGAGATACCCTTACCACCAGTTGTCAAAAGCTTCATCAGCACCGGCAGCAGCAGCAGCGACTTCCCCTGGATCCCCGTGGTGGTTGGCGCAGCTGCCCTGCTCTTCCTCCTGTTGCTGTGCTGCTTCTTCTACCTGTGGTGTTGGGTGAGTGCCCTGCTATGTGAGCAGGCAGGTGAGTGCCCCTGCTGCCTGAGCAGGCAGGTGAGTGACCTTCTACGTGAGCAGGCAGGTGAATACCCCTGCTGCCTGAGCAGGCAGGTGAGTGCCCCTGCTGCCTGAGCAGGCAGGTGAGTTGCCCTGCTATGTGAGCAGGCAGGTGAGTGCCCCTGCTGCCTGAGCAGGCAGGTGAGTGACCTGCTACCTGAGTTGGCAGGCGAGTGCCCCTGCTGCCTGAGCAGGCAGGTGAGTGCCCCTGCTACATGAGCAGGCAGGTAAGTGCCCTGCTATGTGAGCAGTCAGGTGAGTGCCCCTGCTGCCTGAGCAAGCAGGTGAGCGCCCCTGCTATGGTGGCAGCTCCCAAGACTGACCAAGGCTCAGGCTCCGCCCCCCCTGGGGCCTAGAGGTGCCCTGGCCTCCTGCCCTGCCTGCCACAGGGTGCTCAGGGGGAGGCTGTGCATGCTGGGCCAGGCTGCTCTGGTGCCCACAGCCCTTCTAGAGGTGAACAGAGGCCAGCATGCAGCAGGGCAGCAGGAGGACAGAGAGGAGTGCTCCTGGGTTAGGAAGGAGGGGTCTTTGCGGGGCTGGAGGACCATCCTGAGGGCTGCAGGGAGGAGGAGGAGAAAGCGGGGGGGGGCAGAGAAGGAGCAGGTGGGTCCCTGACCTGGAAGCACTCGAGGGAAAGCCTGAGGGGACCATCCCACGAAGGGCTCTTGGCTTGGGGCGGCCTCAGCCTGCCTGGCCTGCCCCAGCCCTCCAGGGAGGGGCGGTGTCCCTGTGAGAAAGGAGGAAACTGAGGCTCAGAGGCAGCCGTGCTGGCCGCAGCCCTGCAGGCATCAGTCTGTGCCCCACGGCTCTGAGCAGGGTCCCCACCTCTCCCAGGGGCTGAGGCTGAGCCCAAACTGCATCTTCCAGCACAGGTTATGTCTTTTTAAAAAATATTTATTTTAAAAGAAGCTTTATATTACATAAATGCTACATAAAAAATATATACATAAGGGATTCCCATAAACCTCACCATCTCCCCCTCCCACACTTTCCCACATCAATAACAACCTTCCTTAGTGTGGCACATGTGCTAAAATTAATGAACACATATTGAGGCTTTGCTACTAACCATGGACTCTAGTTTACATTACAGTTGACACTCTGCCCTGCACAGTTTCATAGGTTATGGCAAAATCCATAATGCCCTGTACCCATCATTGCCCTGTCCTGGAGGACGACTCCAATGTCCTGAAATTCCCCTCATGTGACACCTCTTCTTCCCTCCCCCCCCCTCAGAACCTCTGGTGGCCACTGCCTTTATATCAATGATAGAAGTTCTTCCATTGCTAGAATAATGTCTATAATAGAATAGTAATAAGTCTACTTTAGTCCAGTGTTCATTCCCCAGTCTTGAGGATTTGACAATGGTGGTGCAGTTTCTGATTGAGAGGGGTCCTGTTTCCCAGGCGGTAGGTGGATGTCACTCTCTTGCTTGCAGTTGCAGACACTCTCTGTTCCTTGGATAGGCATTGTCCATCATCATCTCCTTGTTAGTTGTGCTGGATGAGTCCAATGAACTGGAGAGTAGGTGCTGCAACTCTGCTGAGATTCAGGACCCAACTGGCACATGGATGGACCAAAGATTTTAAGTCTCTGGAACATACATTTAATAAGTAGAGTGCTAATGATATTTCAAATAAAAGGGGCAGAAGAGCCTTGTTTAGGGAAACTATACAAGAGTCTAAGTCTGTTACACTGAGGAGCATAGATTCCAGAGTAAGGCCAGCTGATAGGGTGCCTAACTCCTGAGCTGCTCTGTGCTGCTTTTGGTGTTTGGGTGTCTCTAGCTCTTAGGAGCCCTGCTGTTTGAGGCATTGTTTACCGTGGCAGTCAATGGGATCCTGCTGAGCCTGCTGAGATGCACAGAGTGTAACCTCTGGAATGACCTTCTGATTCACTTTGAAATCTCTTAGCCACAAAAACTCATTTGTATTGAATATTTCCCCCTTTTGGTCAAGGTCTTTGCATGTGTTGTTGGTTGTTGGTTGGTGTTGGTATTAATCCCTTGGTGCCAGGGGGGCTCATCCACAGGCATCATGTCCCATGCTGGGAAAAGGATAGTGTGTTTATATGCTGAGTTTGGCTTTCAGAGAGGCCACATTTCAGCAACAAGGAGGATTTCAGGAGGTAACTCTTAGGCAATGTATAACACTAGGCTAAGTTTCAAATTCACAAGGACAGGTCTGTAAGTACGGTCGTCAATATCGAGGGCCTAGCATCATGGTCTCTCCTCCTTCACTAGGCACTGCCCTTGTACTTGGGAGATTCTTGCCATGCTGTTAGAGAATGCAGCAGCCCTCCCCAGCATGGGAGTTCAATATTCTTTGGTTATTGTGTGGGTCCTCAACCATCCAGACAGTGAACGCTTGAACATATTCATATGCCTTCGAGGCATGCCCCAGGTGGACCTCTTCCCACATTTCTGTAACCTAAAGCTTCTTTGAAAATAAAGTGGAAAAAATAAGACCCTGGGGGAATATACAGGAGAAATTATTACTGTACATACAAGACAACAGACCTTACAGTGATGAAAGAAACAATGTCTAAAAAATTTTTATACTATTTTTATTTTTAAAGTTTTTTGTATGTTACTTGTTATTTTAAATGCTAGTATTATTTCTTTTTCTTATTAATCTTATTTGGCTATGTCTTTTTAACATTCTAGTGTAAAAAGAAGCCACCGGACCCATGTAGGGTAAGTCCTAAGTGCGTCCTGACTTCCTGTGAGCTCATCTGCCATGCACCGAGCCTCCTGCGGCCCATGGAGGGGTCCGCTCCCACCCCAGGAGCTCCACCGCCTGTGCCAAGAGCCTGCAGAGCAGGAGGAGGGGGATGCAGGGGTAGGGGGACGGGGACTGCTAGGGAAACCAGGCATCCCCCTTCCCAGGCTCCCACCAAAGGGGCAGTGTGGGCAGCCTGTGGGGGGTCTGCCACAGACCCTCCTGAGACAAGTGGGACACTTGGCCCCTGCTGGCTGGCAGGATGGCACTTACCCAGGACTTGGGGAAGCTTCTGGAAAAGGAGCCTCATGTTGCAAGGACCCAGCTCTGGAATCTTCCATGCCCTTGTCTTAATCACGGTCTCCTGGTGGGCAGAGGGGCCTGGCCAGGTCAGCCCTTGGGGCCTGCATGGCTGAGAGTGGGCGAGGGAGCTTATCTGGCACAGAGCTGTGAGGGACACCCACCCAGGGGAGCCCAGGGCCAGGTTCAGGGCAGCAGCCATGGGACCAGGTGGGCCTGGGGTGGTTGCGCTTTCAAAGCTGGAGCCTGGTGGCTGAGGGGCGTCCCCTGCCCATGCGTGGACCCCTGGCTGGCCCAGCACATGGTGTCTTCATTTGCCAGGGCTGCTCTGACAAATGCCATGCCGCGGGTGGCTTGAACCCAGAGGTCACTGTCTCTGGTCTGGAGGCCAGAAGTCCAGCTTTCTCCTGGGTCCACAGGTTCCGGTGCCAGTCACTGCAGCCCTCAGGGTCCTTGGCTGGCCTCGTGCCTTGACCACACGGTGCTGTCCTTGGTCCCCTCTGTCCTCTGCCTTTAGGCTCCTCCTGAGTCACGTTTCCTCCTTCATGAGGCTCCTGGAGTGGACAGAGCCCCCACTTCTCTGTGGCCACCCATCCAGTAGTGACGTCCTGGGCACGTCCTGTTACAGACGGCTCCCCCCAGAGAGCACGGCTGCAGGCGTGAACCCCTCTCTTCTGGAGCCCTCGGTCCAGGCCCCACACAGGGCACAGCCTCAAGGAGGCTCTGCCAATGGGGGTGTCAGAGGAGCGAGGGGACAGGGGAGCTTTGCAGCACTTTGGGGATGAGCCAGATGCCGTCTTGTTTGCCCCAGAGGATGCTCCCTGGGGGCGTGGGTGCTGCTGATGGAATCCGGGGTCCCTCACTCGATTGTTCCTTATTCACCCCACAAACATCGGCTGAGTGGCAGCACCAGCCCTCCCGGTTGTGCCACCCTGGAGCAGATGCTTTCTCTTCCTACAGACAGTGTGCTGCTGCCTGCCGTGGCCCATGGTGATGCCTGCTTGTTGCGACTGCCTGGACACTGGGTGTCTGAGCCAAATGGAGGTGAGGAGGGCCCCTGTCATGCTGAGCTTGAGGTGCAGAGGTCCAACCAGAAGTCTCCACTTGTGGGGTGGCGAGGGTCCTGGGCATCTGGCTTTCTCCCTAGGTGCCAGGGGCCAGGGTGGGCACAAAGCAGAGGGCCCCATGCCCCCAGGGGCTGCAAGGCTGCCCCCTGCCCCTCCCCTCCCTCTACCTTGGGAGCACAGGCCTCCCTGCCCCTCCTTGGGCTGCTGCCCAGCGCCCTGTGCCCCCATAATGCTCCCCTCAGGGACCTTTCCTGGCTCCTGGTGTAGCTCCTCCAGCCTGTGGACTTGTCCCCTAAATGAACCACTGACACCCCCACACCAAAAGAGTGTCTTGTTCCAGATTCTGACGCTGTGACCACAGTGACCACCACCCCAGCAGGCACGCAGGCTGCCAGGCTCCTGCTCCCAAGCTCTGCGTGTTCTTGGGGTTCAGCTGGGGTGCCTGACCCTCTCTGGCAGTGTCACCCCACCATGCCATGTCCTCATGCCATGTCCCCTTTGCAGGGCAAACTGGAACTCCTGTGTGCTCTTGCTAGGGAGAACTGCAGCTCTGTGCAACTGATGCGGCCCTCGTTGGGGAGCATGGTGATCAGGCAGGGGTGCTGCCCCCATGGCGGGTGGTCACCCACAGTGCTTTTCCCTTGTGACAGTTGCCCACAGACGGAGTCCCCAGCCCTGGGAAGTGGTGCTCAGGAGCACATAGGCCCCAGGGGACTGAACGTGGCCACTAACATGCTCTTTGCCTTGTGGTCTTTATTTTTATTTTTTCTTTAATTAAAGCCATTCTCAGGATGTGTGGTGATATCTCATTCTGGTTTGGATTTGCACTTCCCTAATGGTTGGTGATGTTGACATCTTTTCATGTGCTTATTTGCCAACTGTGTATCTTCTTTGGAGAAATGTCCATTCAAATTATTTGCCCATTTTTCAGTTGGGTGGTTTAACTTTTTGTTGATAAGTTGTAGGATTCATTTATTTATTCTCGATATCAAACCCTTACCAGATACATGGTTTCCAAATGTTTTCTCCAGTTATGTAGATGGTCTTTTCACTTTCTTGATAATACCCTTTGATGAACAAATGTTTATAATTTTGATGAAATCCAATTTAACTGTTTTTCCTTTTGTTGCTCATGGTGGTGGTATAATGTCTAAGATTCCATTGTGTAACTTATTGTCTATCCTACAGTATGAGCCATATGCACTTGAGAAGAATGTGTATTATGCTGTTGTTGGATGAAGTATTTGTATATACATCAGGTTTGGTTGGTTTATAGTATTGTTTAAGTCTTTCTTTCCTTATTGATCTTTGGTCTAGAAGTTCTATTCATTATGGAAAGTGGTGCATTGACGTCTCCTACTATTAATGTAGAACTATCTACTTTTCCATTCAATCTCTCAATATTTACTTCATATATTCTGCAGTGCTGCTATTAGGTGCATATATGCATTCTCAACAAATTGACCCTTTTGTCAATATGTAGTGTACTTCTTTGTCCCTTATAATAGTTTTTTTACTTTGTCTGTTTTATTAGGTATTAGCATCTTAGTATAATATATGAGTATATTAATATTGTATATAAGTATACCCATACTGGATCCCTTTTGATAATCCTACTTGTGTCTGAATTTAAGGAGAGTCTCTTCTTAACAACATAAAATTGGACCATGCTATTTTATCCATTCTGCCAATCTCTGCCTTTTGACTGGAGAGTTTAACCCATTCACATTTAAAGTGACTACTGGTAACACAGGCCCTTCTGCCAGTTTATTTGGATTTTGCAATTCTTATTCCTTTTTTGTTCCTCAATTCTCCCATCATTGCCTTCTTTTGTATTATTTTTTCCTTTCATAGTGAACCACTTTGAACACTTTCTCATTTATTTCTGCATGCCTTCTTCTGATATACATTGAGGTTACCATGGAGTACACATTTTAATACCTTAACAAATGTGTACCATAGGGTATGCATTTAGCCTCTTAACAAAAGTGGTTACCATGGGGTACAAATTCAACATCTTCAATCTTTAACAATCTTGTTTGATTTATTACCAGCTTAATTTCAACAACATTTACAAACTATGTTCCATAGCCTTCTGCCCCCCATTCTTTATGTGTTCTTGTCACAAATTAAATCTTTATACATTTTAAAGGTTGGGTGTCCCAACCCATGGGTGTATCATTACTTTTATGCATTTGCATTTTAGATCCCATAAGAAGTGAAAACTGAGTTACAAATTGAAAGCACTGGTGTTTATAATTAACCATGCTCTTACCTTTATCAGAGATCCTTATTCTTTTATGCAGCTTTGTTCTACCATCTACTGACCTTTTGCTTTTAATCTGAAGAACTCCCTTTAGCATTGCTTATAGTCCAAGTTTAATGATGATGAACTCCCTATGCTTATGCCTTTATTTATCTTGGAATTTCTTAATCTCTCCCTCATTTTTGAAATACAGTTACTCAAGATAAAAGTTCTTGGTTGGCACTTATTTTCTGTCAGCATATTCAATATGTCATCTGTATTAGTCAGCCAAAGGGGTGCTGATGCAAAATACCAGAAATTGGTTGGTTTTTTAAAGGGTATTTATTTGGGGTAGGGGCTTATGGATACCAGGCCATAAAGCATAAGTTACTTCCCTCACCAAAATCTATTTGGAGCAGGATGGCTGCCAACGTCTGTGAGGGTTCAGGCTTTCTGGGTTCCTACGTTCCTGGGGCTTGCTTTTCTCTGCATTCAAGGTTCCTTTCTTCCTGGGACTGACTTCTCTTTCCTCTGTGAGCTTACGTCCTGGGACTCCAGCTTAAGCCTTCAGCATCAAACTCCAGCATCAAAACTCCAACATCAGAAGACCTCCAACTCTGTCCTTTGCAATGCCTTTTATCTGTGAGTCCCCACCCACCAAGGGTGGGGGCTCAATGCCCTACTGGCACAAGAAGATTAGCTAATTACTTAATTAAGTAAGCCTCTGAATCCAATATAGTCTAATATGCCCAGTGGAAAAGATAAGTGTACAAATATAATCCAATTTCTTTTTGGAATTCGTCAATAATATCAAACTGCTACACAATCCCCCTGCCTTCTTGCCTCAGTGGTTTCTGATGAGAAATTGGAACTTCTTATTGAAGCTCCCTTGAAGATGATGTGTTGTTGTCTCCTGTAATTTTCAGGATTCTCTGTTTGTCTTTGGCATTAGATAGTTTGATTATAATGTGGTGGTTGCGGATCTCTTTGAGTTTATCTTATTCATAGTTCACTATAATTCTTGGATATGTATATTCATTTCTTTACTTAAATTTGGGTAGTTTGCCTGCTTTATTTCTTCAAATAGTCTCTTAGTCTCTTTCACTCTGTCTTCTTCTAGGAATCCCATAATGCATATATTGGTAAACTTGATGTCCCACAAGTCTCCTGGTCTCTCTGTTTGCTTTTCTTCATTCTTTTTCCTTTCTGCCCCTCAGCCTAAATAATTTCAATCATCTTCTCTTCAGGTTCACAGATATTTTCTTCTGCCGGCTCCAATCTGCTATTGAACCCATACAAGGAATTTTAAATTCCATTATTGTGGTCTTTAATTCCACTATTTCTGTTGGGTTCCCTTTTATAATTTCTCTTTATTGAAATTCTCATTTTTTTCACATATAATTTTCCTGATGTCCTTTAGTTCCTTATACATGTTTTCCATTCTCTCCTTGAGCATATTCAAAATCATTTTCTAAAAGTCTTTTTATGTTCAAAGTCTGGTTTTATTTGTTGATGGTTTCTGATGTTTTATCTTGTTCCTATGACTGGGCCATCAGTTCCTGCCTCTTTATATGCCTTGCAGTCTTTACTTGCACACTGGATGTTTTAATAGTTTAAGGTGTTACCTCTGGAATTTATTCCCCGGGCTTTCTGGGGCTCTGGAAGGAAGTCAGGCCTCACCCTCACTCCCAAGTCTCCCAGTCCATGGAGGAGCAGCAGCCAAGGTCAGAGGCCAGAGCACCTAAGACTCCCTGGGGAGGGCAGGGGAGCCTCTATAGAGGGGGTGACAGCCAAACCCTCCAAGTGGGAGTAGAGGCTGGATGCCAGCACTCCAGGGAGAGAAAAAGCATATAGGACCCTACAGGTCCAGGTGGGGCCTGAGTCCAGCCCACGGGGCCAAGGAAACTGCAGCCTCTGGACCCAAATCAAATGACTTCTCCATGACCTCCTGTCTCTTCTCTACCTACAGGTAGAGAAGGCCTTCACCCCAATGAGGGCCTGGAGGGTACCGGTGATCTCTGACCCAAGACTGCGCCTTTCTCCCAACTGTGAGAGTGTCCCCTTCCCCGTGTGCCCGGGGTGCTGCCATTCCCCCGGTGCATATTCTCAGTCCTCCTGGATGCTGCCACTGGTCTCGCCCTGTTCCCAGGCACAGGCCGCCTGCCCTCCATGAGCCCTGCCTGCAAAGCCCTAAGGCGAAAGCACCAAAGGGCCAGGATTGTTGACTTGCTGAGGTGGACACATAGTTTTGGTTTTACAGTAAAAAAGATGTTGGCATTTGTTGCTGATGATTAAAAGAGTTTATTACATGGTGAGTTTCTGTCCTCTCTGAGATGCATGTACGCTCCACCTGCTAGAATAACGCATCCCGGGGCCCCGTGGGGATGGACATGGATTGTGCCTCTCACAGCACCTCGTCTTCATCCATCTGCCAAATTCCACTCCATGAAAAAGCCCAAAGAGCCTGTTTCATGTGAATCCAGTCCTGTGTCTCCCTCCCTAACTTCATGCAAAGAGAAGCCTTTGAATTTCTCATCTCCTTTCTCCATGTCCCTGGTTTCCCACTTTGGAGTCCCACATTCTGAACGTGTCATAGAAGGTGGTGAGGAGACCCCAAGGCCACTAGCTGGAAGCACGACTTCTCTGTCCAGGTGCCCCGAACTGTGCCCAAGCCCAGAAGGATTCCACTGAACCGTGTCCTCTCCACTAGAGAAGAAAAACAACTCCCCATCTGGGTCCATCTGCCCCTGCTGGAGAATCCACGCCCAAGAAGGATGAGTTTTAGTGAGCAGCATCCTCCCACCAGGCGCAGCCCACGGTCTCTCTGTGTCTGTGAAATCACCAGGCCCACAGGCCCCCGGATCCTGGTGTGGGGTCCCTGAGCCCCTCAGGAGGGTCTGCAAAGTCAGCTGTGACTGAGGGTGCCCAGGCATCCTCTATTATATTATTTTTTCATTTAAAAAATTTATTGAAATATATCATTCATACATGAACATACATAAATAATAGGTATGTAGTATAAGTTGTACACTTACAACACATCATACTGGGCTCCCACACATCACCCCAGCACTAATACCTTGCATTGTTGTGAAGCATAGCAAACTATAACAGAGCATCATCAAAGAATTACTCCTAACTACAATCCGTATCTTACATTTGGTGTATTTTTCCCCAACCCACCTTATTATGTTTTTTATTCATAAACCTTACAATTTATCTAAAGTGTAAAATCCATTGGTATAATCAAGAATTGGGCATTCATCATTTCTATCAATTTTAGAGCATTTTCATTATTTAAGAAAAAGCAAACCACTGTCATACCTATATATTAGCAATTCTGATGACAAATTCTCTTATGTGCTCTCACCATTTCTATTCATTTCCAAACATTTCCAAACTACTTTTTACTGATTCTGCTCAGATTAAACCCAGCTTTCCATTCCATAACTACACTCTCTTCTCTGGTGACATATTCTAGTTAGCCATTCTTCATTTATTTATTTTTTTAAAGACTCATTTATTATTTATTTGTCTCCCCTTCCCCCCCACCCTGGTTGTTCTCTGTGTCTATTTGCTGCATCTTCTTTGTCCGCTTCTGTTGTCAGCAGCACAGGAATCTGTTTCTTTTTGTTGCTTCATCTTGCTGTGTCAGCTCTCCGTGTTTGTGGCACCATTCCTGGGCAGGCTGCACTTTCTTTTGCCCTGGGCGGCTCTTCTTACGGGACGCGCTCCTTGTGCATGGGGCTTCCCTATGCTGGGGACACCCCTGCGTGGCAGGGCACTCCTTGCGCATATCAGCACTGTGCATGGGCCAGCTCCACATGGGTCAAGGAGGCCTGGGGTTTGAACTGCAGACCTCCCATGTGGTAGACGGATGCCCTAACCACTGGGCCAAGTCCACTTCCCAGCCAGTCTTTATTGATCTTACTAGTTAGGAAACTAAACTCTCCACCTCAGTCCTGTCTTCTTGAAACTTTCAATTGAGTAAGGCAAGAACAGGTTTTGGTGTTTAATCAATACTGATTGAAAGAAATAACCATAATTTCTCCCATGTTTAAAAAAAAATTTTTCTGGAGGGGCCCATTTCTGCGTATGCAGGTTGTGTGTGCAGGCTTATCCTGGGACAAATAACCATTGACCTTCAAAGCCTTCCTGTCTGGTGTTGCTGCTGCTTCAGGGAGCCCCCTCTCCCCCTCCTGCCCCTCGCCCTCCTGTGCAGCCGAGTCCCCGTCTGTCCAGCCAGCTCCCAGGACGGGCTTGGGGAGAGCATTTCCCACTCGCCTCCCAGGCCATCTGTGTGCCAACAAATCCTCTCCCAAGCTGGTGGTAAGAAGGTTGCTCCTGTGACAAAATGCCGCATAAGGCGAGGCCGAGCAATGGGCCAACTCAGAGCCAGGAGCGAGGGAGAGGGGCTTAAAGCCCTGGGGAGGGGCTCGGCAGTCAGTTTAGGCCCCATTTGGAGACTCGATCCCAGGTCAACTGTGCAAGCGGCTTCCCCACACCGCACTTCCTGGCTTTCTCTGCAGGATGTGAAGCCTGACTCAGTCAACTCTTTTTTCTGTTTTCTTTTTATTTGTTTCACAAAGACTAAGAGCTCCTGGTTCTATAAATAAGAGAATGCTAACGAGGAGGAACAGGACATTGCACTGCCGGCTGTTGGAGACACTCATTCGGAGGACCTGGCTAGCACGTCCTCCACCCCAGGGGCAGGAGGGGCCACAGGGTCCTGACGTCATATGGGTAGGAGGGAGCTACACCCCTGAGTGTGGTGACCCGCTGGCTGGAGGCGCCAGCAGGCCACTGCCAGGTGTTCCAAGAGCCCTGACCACTGCAGGGGAGGGCGTGGTAGGACCCTCTGGACTTTGACACCAGCCTGGGGAGGGGGAGCCCCCATGGTGAGAGGGGGGCTTCAGGAGCTCGCAAGGCTGCAATATTTTTTTTCAAAATTAATATAGTTTTTTATTATTATTTTTAAATGTTACATTAAAAAATGTAAGAGTTTCCCATATGCTCCTGCACCCCACTCCTCCCACATCAACAACCTCTTTAATCATCGTGGCACAATCATCGCACTTGGTGAATACATTTTGGAGCACTGCTGCCCCGCATGGGTAATGGTTTACGTTGTAGTCACACTCTCCCCCACCCATTCAGTGGGTTACGGCAGGATATATAATGTCTGGCATCCATCCCTGCCATGTTGTTCAGGACAACTCCAAGTCCCGAAAATGGCCCGCATCACTATTGCCTAACATGGAAGCTTCCAGGGACCCAAGAAACCTGCACAACTCTCCACAGGCCACTTCCAGATGCCCCCAGCCTATGAGTCCCTCCGTGCTTCTGTCCAAGGGGCGTTTCCATGGAAACATCAAAGAGGTGCTGCCAAGAGCACAGGCCTGACCCGCCCCAGGCTGTGCAGAGGCAGAGACCCCAGAGCAGAGGACAGGGCTGAGGGGGCGGGGACTGGGGTTGAGCTGAGGGGGTGGGGCCTGGGGTTGAACTCTGGGGCGGGGCCTGGGGGTCACGCGCCGCTGGGGGCGGAGCCGCGGGGGGAGCTGCGGCCGGCATCCAGGCCCAGGGCTCCAGAAGCTGGAAAGCCTTGGGAACCAGCAGCATTTCCTCCTGCAGGCTCCTGCCCTCTGGGTGCTGCCCGCACCCCCACAGCCCCTGCACGGAGGACAGAGGGGCTCCCAGGCAGCTGCCCGGCGCCCCTACTCGTCAGGGTCCCTCCTGGTGACCCACTGGTCATGTGACTCCAGCAGAGCTGCTGTCAGGGCCCAGACAGGGGGTGGGGCAGTTAGGAGGCGGCCCAGGGGCTGTCAGCGCCCCCAGAGTTGTCTCCACATGTTGGGGAGCCTCTGTCTCTGTCCTCACGGGAGGCCTTGGCATCAGGAAACCGAGAAGGGACGCGGCTGGAGATGTTGGGGTGCAGGGCCCTGCCCTGGGTAGGCCGGGCCGGAGTCTGTCTCAGATGCGGCTAAGCCAGGGGTGCAGGGCCTTCCTGCCTCAGCACCAGGCGCCCAGGCGGGGCTGGGGGTCGGGAGGCCCGTGAGGTGCAGATGGCTCCCAAATGGCGCTCCTGGCTTACATTCATCTCCTTGCCCAATGGCATGCCCAGGCTTTGCGGAGGATGGCTGAGGGGGCTGTGAGCAAGCGGGGAGGGTTCTGGGCGGGAGAAGCGAGCCCTGAGAAAGGCCCTCTTGTGTGGGAAATGCCTTCAGAACCTTCTGGATGTGGAGACTTTTGGACCCCAGAAACAAGGAGAGAGGAGCCTGTCCCTCACCGGCTGAGCCCCGGTGACAGGGGAGTCAGGGGAGCAGATCGAGGGCTTCCCAGAGGCCGACCGGGAAGGGAAGGCGACAGGAGCAGGGAGGCTGGCAGCATGCACCCCTCCTCACAGAGCCAGCCGGGGGCCCTGAAGGGGCCTTGACGGGGCGCCTCCCACTGGATCCTCACAGCAGTCTTGGGCGTGCCGGGACAATTCTGAAGTCGCTGTGTGCAGGTGTGATTTCCAAATTGGGTGTTATCGAGGTCTTCTTGTAGGGTTTATGCGCCCTCTTAATTCTGTGTGCGTCTTTGCCAGGCTCTGTTGCAGGTTCTGTGTGGAAACTGGGTCCATTTACACACATTTTACGTGTGTGGGTGAACGCATGCCAGCAAGCGTGTGTATCCCTCACCCTGTTTCTGCACAGGTCGCTCTGCTGGGATCTAGAGGCCCTGGGGTCCATCCCCGAGGTGCCTAAAGGATGCACAGCCTGCAGGCTGAGGTCGTGCCCCGCCCTCATGTGGTCCCCGTGAGTTCCTGTCCCCTGGCCTGGACAGGGCTGGCATCAGCCTCCCTCTCCCGCTTCTCGCAGGGGACTCGGTGCCTGAGAATGGGCTCTGCGGGCGTGGAAAGGAGCGGGCCCTGCACCAACGCCTCGGCTTAATGATTAGAGGGACGTTACCCAGCCAGTCCTGGGAGCATCAAACCAGGATGGGGCGAGGTCACCCACTACAAGGCTGGGCTCTGAGCCATGGTCCCTGCGCTAATGCCCTTCTCGGGCAGACGAGGGCCAGGCAGGGCCAGGAGGAGGTTTGGGTCTCAGCTCCCTGTGGGAGGAGCAGTCATAACAGCCCTGGCCTCGGGCAGGAGCCCTGCATGGTCAGGAAGGCCATGCTCTCCAAGAGGGGACAGAGAACAGAGCAGGGATCCCTGAGCTGAGAACTTGCCGCATCACAGTCTTGGGGGCACATTAGGGAGCTGGCGGTTCCAGCAGGGCCTGGCAGGAGCCTCTCCAGCGCTGGGCTCCTCCCATCCTTCCATGTGGGGGAGAACACATATTCCAGCCAATATTTTAAGTGACAGGTGGGAGGGATTGCTAATACTACATTATAAAGTACCTTAACTACCTGTGAGGACATAGTGTTATTTGAAGGTGGATTTGAAAATTCCTATTTCAAGCTTTAAAGAAAGTAGTAAAATAATTTTAAAAGAAATATATTTCTTATGCTAGGAGAGGAGAGAAAATGGAATCATAAAATGCTTACTCAAAACCACAGAAGGCATAAAAAGAAAGAAAAAGATGTTAATAGAGAAAAGTGGTGGGGGAGGAGGTAGGGTATATGGGAATCTATATTTTCAATGTAGTCTAAAGCTTCTTTAAAAAGAAATGAAAAAAAAGAAGTAAAAGAAAGAACAAGGACAACAGATAGAAAATAGTTACAAAATGATATATATTAATCCAAGCATGTCAATTGCTTTAAATGTGCATGGTGTAAATACAGCAATTTAAAAACAGACTATCAGCGTGGATTAAAAAAATAAAAAGATGACCCAACTCTTTGTTGTCTGAAGAAACCCATTTTAAATATAAAGACAAACATGAATTTAAAGTAAAAAGGATGGGAAAAGATGCACCACACAAACACTAATCAAATAGAAAGCTTTAATAATTCTGTTAACTTCAGACAAAGCAGATTTCACAGTAAGGAAAATTATCAGGGATAAAGAGTGGCATTACATAATGAAAAAGTGGGCAGATTTTTCAAGACACAACAATTCTGAATGTATTTGTGCCTAACAATAAAGCAACAATTACGTGAAGCAAAAAGGGTAGAACTGCAAGGAGAAAAGACAAATCTCTCTGGAGACTTCAGTGCCCCTGTATCAGTTACAAACAGTTCCAGTAGGCAGAAAATCCAGAAGAATACATTTGACATGAACAGCAACAATCAACTAGATTTAGTTGACACTAATGGAATTCTTCCTCCAAAAACAACAGGATACACATTCTTCTCAAGCATCCAGTGAACACTCACAAAGATAGCCCAAACCCTGATCCATAAAACACATGAACAAATTTAGAAGAATAGAAATAAGGTAAAGTATGCTCTGAGATCACAATGTAATTAAAGTAAAAATCAGTAACAGAAAGACCACTAGAAAATCCAAAAATATTTGAGGATTAAACAACACATTTCTAAAAAACCCATGTGTCAAAGAAGACATCTCAAAGGAAACATAAAATTTGTCTCAAATATCAGGGCTACCTGCCAGATATTGAAGCTGTTTTCTTCTTTGCCTTGCTATCACTTTGATGGATAATTTATACAATCTTGGCAGAATCAGGAAATGTATTCGATTATATATATAATGTTTCCACTTAGGCCAAATGCATTCCTGATTGTCCTTTAATTAGATACCTCCCAGCAATTGGATACTTATATATGGTGGTAAATTACAGAAGCTTTACCTAGACCTTTGGGATCATAGGTTTTCTCTTAGAAATATCGAATACCTGTCTCCCTTCACTTAATTTTTTTAAAGCCTATAGGCTAAAGGTTTAGATTCCCCACTAGTCCAGAAAATATATCCGTTTGGTTTGAAAAAGCAACAATTTTTTTCTCCAAACAGTACGTGAAGAATATGAAGGCCAACATGAATTTTTAAAATAAGGAAATCTGATTTAATTATTTTAGTTTATATACTTTTATTGAAACATATCTCTTAAATTTACAAATTTGAATACTGTTATGGATAAATTATATTTGTACATATTGCATAATAGGAACATACAGAAAGTTTCAATACTAACTTAAGTTTGTTTCTTTTTCTGTAGATACCTAGAAATGTGTCACCTTAAGTCTAATTCATGGCTTCGGAAAAGAGCGTTTTGCCTTTGCTTGTCTTTCATTATGAGCCAATCTCCTATAATAGATTGATCACCATTGGCAGTACTGATCACTAGAATTTTAACTGGATGGCAAAGTTTAAGTAACTCTTGCTTAATTGTATTTCTTCTAAGACTCGCTTAAATATCAAATCAAATTTACTTAACTTATGATTGAAGTAGTTCTATCAATTTCAGACATAACACTTTCTGGCATGTTTGAAACAAAGTACTCCCTAAAATATACCACTCTATGAATATCAGAAAATAGGGCACTCTCAAATACCAGGCACATTAAATTCTGAGTCTACTTAAGATTGGTTTATATTGAGAGGAAAAAAATGTGTCTGCTTTCAGGAGGAAAAATGGCTTCATTCAAACAAATTATCCAAAATTTCCTCCTGATGATGGTGCAGCTATCAAAATAAACATCATCACACTTGGCACATGTGCAATAGAATGAAGTTAGAGATGCCAATCAAGGTCTTAGTTTTCCTTCTCTGCAAAAAAACATGATGAAATGCATTTATGTTTCTAAGCTGCCAACTTTCAAATCACTGGTATCTTTTTATACCAAACATATATATTCAACTCCCACCCCAGTGCAGAGAATACCATAAACATTTTATGTATAATATATCAGTAATAGGTCACTTATTTAAAAATAGAAAATATTAACAGAAATCCATCACCATCTCATATTTCCTGTCCTTCCAAAGCAAAATAAATATTTCACAAAGCAATGAGTGTTTCATGCAATGCACATATACATTGTACTTGGGAAACTATGTATATGCTAGTGTTCCAATATATTTGTTTATAGATGTGCATTATTGCCATTTGCATGTGAATAATGGTCAACCATTTTCTATTTGAGTCTCTTTTCTTGGAGGGCAGCATTCATCTCTGTTTAAATTATATGCACTTTGTAAGATATTGGAAAGCTAAGCTGTAAGACAAAACTCTCACTGTTGGTTTTCCTTCCTGGAAAATGGGGCATAAAGCCTTGTTTAAGTGAGTGATACTACTGAAAATAGAATACATCCCTCTGAGCCTCTCCCATGACCAATCAAGAATGAGTCAAATCTGAAACATGAATCTAGAAGAATAATGCAAACGTCCAGCTTCAATTTACAAATTGAAATGTACAAAGCCCAATCTTTGGCAGATCAAAGGTATTAGAGACATTCTGACAGTAAATTGTGTGGCTGTGCCTGAATCCTGTGACCCACGAGGTAAGACAGTTTGTGAGCAAAGTGGCGAGGCACAGGAACACAAATCACACTCTGTAGGAGGAAGAAAACTAAGAGGAAGTTTCTTTTTTTTTTTAATTTAATTTACATCTATTTTCTCTAGATTTACATTTTCACATTTGTCACATCACAGATTAAAACATAGGCATGCAAGTTTGACCCATTCATTTTACAGATCTGGAGGAAAACCGGGATCAGAAGATCCTTACTGGCAAGTTATAATACATGTGGCACAGCTTGTAAGTCAAATGCTCACTGTGTCTGGGGTCAAGCAAACAATGTCATAGATGACATTATAATGTGTGGGAGTAACAGTCCCATGTTTCACAGGCTGACTCACAATGAAGAAACCATACCTGGAATTATACAACATATGAGAATCAGCTCATTGTAGAAAAAAAGCACGTAGTGAGTGGAGGCTCTGAAAACATTTAGTCTGTTACTCAACAGAAACGCATTCCCCAAGCAGAAAGTGTTTCCTTAAATGACAGTCTGTTGAACAGGTAAACAATGACACAACTCCATAAAGGATATTTAAACCATTGGGATGGTACTGTCAGGTGCTTTAGACGAATAAGGTATACACAGATATCTAGACAGAAAAATAAAATTAGCACATTTGCTATTACCTACATATTATCTCTCAACAACATACATTTCAAAAATTTATATTTATATTGTGTGTGTGTATATATATATGCTGTATGTTGTATATGTCAAAAGAACTTTTATTTACTCTAGTTTAAAGATTTACCCATACTGTTGGATAGATCTTATTATCCAGAATTACATAATAAAGTGTTCCTAGTCCATTCTGTTGCCTGTTGAGTAATTCCCCATCATACACAGGCTTCAAAATTCATTATCCATTCTCTTGTTGATAGTTTCCTCCTAATTTTTTTTCCAGATTAAAGACATGAGGAAGATTCTAATGGGTGGTTTCTTGGGCACAAAACGCAAGTCTTTCTCTAAAGTATATAGCCAGATTGGAGCTTAGGTTGAGCACCTACAAATTCAGAATTGCTCTCTTTCTGGTGAACTGTTAGTTTCACTTATTTCTTTATATCAATATATCCAAGGCCAGAATTTTGGGTTAATATTCTGGTGTATTTTTCCATCCCTTTTTTCCCCCAATTTTATCATACTTTTAAGATTTATTAGGAGTGTTTCTTCTAAAGAACAACTAACTTACTGATTTTTCTCCAACCTGTGTTCTGATTTAAGAGGCAAGGTTAATCTGTTTAAATTATCGGGTTTATTTTATGTGGACCCTATTATTTTGTTCTTTAAATTTATGGTTTATCTGTGTTTTGCTTAATTCTTTCCTGTCTTTTACTAGATTGATCAATATTTCTGCCTTTCTTTCATTTTCATTTATCCCTCCCCCCACTCTATTGAGATGGAAGTCAAGTTTTATTTCACTTTATGGTTTCCCATATATTTTAATTTACATAGTCAACTTAGCAAGTCTAAAGTTAATCATTTAAACTTTAATTTAACCATTGTACCTAGCAACTGAGGATCTCTGGATTCTTTAGCCCTGATCCCTATTTTCCCATGCAAATGGTGTTTATGTCCAATATTTTATATCTACCTAGTTCTTACATACTGCCCAAATTTGACATTTATAAGGTCAGTGTTTTAAACTCCCAAATATTTTTGATAGCATTGCTTCTTGAATCTCATTCCTTCTTTATTTGTTCACTTTCCTTTCCCCTAAATATATACTTTAAGGTAGTTATATTTCAGTGAGGGTCTGATGGACATATACAATATGTATAATTATCTAAATCTTGTTTTATTTCACCCTCACCTTTGAATGATAGTTTAACTGGGTACCAAATTTTAGGGTGAGAGTTACATGTTAGCATATTGAGGATATTATTTCAATGTCTTCTGCTTTCTATGGCTGAATGGAATTTTTATTGTTTATCAATAATATATTTTCCTCTTCTGATTTTAAAATCTCCTGTCTTAGATATTTTGATGTTTCACTATGTGTCTAGGTATGGATTTATTTTAATTGTTCTTGCTTAGGTTCTATTATTCCTGAATCTAAGGAGTCAGGTTTTCAGCAATTCTCTCTTTAATATTGACCCCCTTCCTGCTAGCTCCATCTTTTTGAACTTCTACTCAACCTATAGCAAATCTGCTCACTTAGTTTTACATTTCGATAATCTGTATTCATACCTTCCATCTCTCCATGACTCTGCACTGAGTTCTGTGAATTTCTTTGAATGGATTTTGCATTTAATTATTTCTGTTCTTTTGTGTCTAATCTGCCCTTTAACCCTTCTAATTTTCTCACTTCTACCATCTTTATCATTGCTAGATATTCAATTACAAAGTTATCTTTCTATTCAACATTTATCAGTTCTCTTATGCTCTGTTCCATTATACATATATATAATCATTTAAAAATTCATTTATATAAACTATTTTTTTCATGTTTAGTTCTTTTTATTAGGGTAAGTGTGTTTTCTCTCCTGTAACTTGTTTCACTTGCAAACATATATAAACTATTTCTAACACTTTACCTGAAACTTGTGTGTTTAACCCTATGTTGTATTGCCTGCAGCTTCCCTCTAAGAGTTGCTTCCTCAAAAAAAAGACAAAGCAATTTCTGAATATCATTTTCAATTATTTCATGATGTCCATATTATCCAGTCCTGATTTTTAAAAATTAAACTCTGTATTTTGTTGCCAAATAACTGTGACTATTACTTTGGTATTGAATCACCCCGGTTCAGAGGGGATAGGTATTACATGCAGAAAGTTTGCACATAAGAGAAAGTGGGCTTTAGTTTAGTTTAGATGTTGTCCCCTAGAAATGCAAGAAAACATTTAAAAAGAATAAACCTCCTTAGTGTGTTAATTAAATACTGTGATTTTTAGGTTATATTTGCTAAGACCTGACTTTGATGATTGAGGAGTGTCAATATAAAACACAATTTACTCTCTCCTATAATCATAACATACAAATTAGGGCCCCACTAAAAAAAAACAATGTTTTTGGGTCGCAGACTCCTATGAAAGTGAGTTTAAGAAACCAATCCGGCCAGACCACCAAGCACAATTCCTATGTCCAAATAAAGACCCACAGTGTAAAAGTAATAATATAAGCTCAAATTGGTGTAAAGAACCAAAAATACTTTTTAAGGAGAAGTTATTTGAATTAAGTGACTTTGCTAAACTGAAGTAATTTAAGAAAATTATACAATCAGATCTTTAAAAAATGAAAATAAAACTACAAAAGGGCTTATCATTCCCTTCTGGGCAATCATGCCTGGAAGTGGAATTTGAATTCTTCCTTGAGACTCAACAAAAAATCTGTTGATACATTTCTTCATCACGATTACAGTTAGTTTGGTACTTTAAAAAACTGTGATAAGTGCTACTGTGTCTACTCAGTCTTATCATGGAAGCATTCAATATGTGAAAGATCATATACATAGGATCTCTTAAAAGAGTTTGCAGGGAGTGGGTGTAGCTCATAGGTGAGAGCTTGCTTCCCACATAGAAGGTCCTCCATTCAATCCCCAGTACCTCCTAAAGATAATAATCATATGGGGACAGCAGCACTCTAGGTACCCAATATCACTGTTTTAGGTTCATGTGTCTATTTCAAGATGTAAATAAAAAGGTGTCTACTCTGGTCCAGCCACCTACTCCCCAGGGGAAAGGTCCTTTCCTCCAGCCTTAGGAGCTATTCCTGCTATTCAGGCAGGACTGCAGGGCCAAAAGACACACAGATGGGGCTAGAGAAGCCAGCTGGGAGGGCTCCCCCTCCTGGTAACTGCAAAACTCTGGGTGAAGGGGAGAGGAGTGCAAACCACTGGCCAGGCTAACATCATGGATCTTGTGGAAATCTGAGGCCACCAAGCCTTCCTACTTCAGGGCTGGAATGGAGATTGAAAATGGCAAAATTTTTACCCTGGAGGTAAAGAAATATCTGCTCCTCCAATATTCCAATTCTCCCTTTTTTCCCTCTGACTCTGGTATGGGGCTCAAAGTCAAAAGCAGTAGGGTCTCTCTTCTCTCCTCCCCTTGCCTGAAGCCCACCATTGGTGTCAAGTTCCTGGTCCTCATAGTTAACACTTGGAATTCCTTTGGAAATATATATATATTTTGGTTTTTAGTTTTGCTTTGGAAATGTTAAAGACTCAAGTGCAGATCTCACATACACACATGCACACATACACATAAAGGTGGCCCTTTGCAATGTAGATACTTACTCAAAGGACTTAGCAACTAGTTTTAAGGAGGTCGAGCTGTGGTATTCCATAATCTAGCAATGCTTGAAGATGTCCATCTCCCACCCTATACCAATACGTGATAATAACAGATGGCAGGGCTCTTAGTCCAGGCCTTCATGGCAGCTGAAAAGAAACCAGACACCTGTGTTAATGAACAGTAACCATTGGTAGTTTCAACAAATTTGAGGCTCCTTTTTGACACTACAGCACTTAGGGTCTTTCACAGCCTAAACCTTCAGTCTAGTCCAGGACTTCTCACCACAGGACTGTCAACATTTGGGGGCCAGATAATTCTTTGCTGCAGGAGGTTGCGCTATGCATTGTAGGGTTAGCAGCGTCCCTGACCTCTGCGCACTAGAGGCCAGTCACCAGGCACACCCCCACCCCAAACTGTGAACCATGACATTTGGAAAGTCTCTAGACAAGGACCAGTGTCCTCTGGGGATGGGGGTTGGGAGGGCAGAAGGTTGCCCCAGTTGAAAACTATTAGTGTTGACCACACAAGCAGGTCTTCAGCCCATCCACAAGCTCTTGCCCTGATTTTTGGAAAACACATCGAGAGTACCATGTGCGCTGAGATTATAAGTGATTGGTTTGGAAAACAAGAGCTTTGGAATCTTACTTCCCTTCTGAATGAATCTATAACATCAACATCACAATCAGAATTGAGGATCTTATTAAAGATCAATTCTATATCCCCCTACAGAGCTCACCGAAGTCTTGGTCCCCTATGACATCAAACATTTTTACAAAACATTGATGTGCACAAAAGGAAGAGATAAGGGGGCATTTAACAGCAATACTACAGATTACACCCACTTTCACTATGCATGGCTGCGGCAGTTTCACCTATGGGAGAATGCAACAACAACAACAACAACAAACAAAGAGCCAGAACTCCTGGGGGCCTCCTCCTGGAGATGGAGTTCTCAAACTCTGGCTCATCTACAACCATCTGCTTTGAGAAAGCAGCTCTCTTGGGAATGGTGACAGCTATTGTAATAGGCACACAATATGTCAAGAAAAAGTCTACACTTCCCTCAAGTTTCAACTGTCTTGTTGTGTTTTAGTTTACTTCAGCGCATCTTGACCACTTGTCTTGGGATGTGTGTATTTGTCTGCCTGCCTCTCCACCAGAATTTAAGCTCCATAGGAAAGGGCAGGCATTTTTGGTCTACAGGTTAATGACTGCAATCTAAGTATTTAGAAAATGGTACTCAACAATATCTGTTGAATGAATGAAAGCTTAATTTGTCCTTATCACTGCAATATCATTCTCTAATTCCCCCCCAGGAAAACATAGCAAAAGAAGGTTTTCGTTTTGACAGAGAATATGGTGGCTGGTCAAGTTAATCATCTGTCAAAATAAAAACGGTTATTCTTGGGGAGCAGATGTCGCTCAAGTGGTTAAGCACCTGCCTCCCATGTAAAAGGTCCCAGGTTCGATCCCCAGGACCTTGTAAGGAAAAAATTTAAAAATAAAAAGGTTGCTCCTTAAAGAATACTCTTGGCAGTTATGCTTCACTGACCACAAATATTATGATGAAACAAAATGGTGATTTACGACAGTCATGTATCATGTAATGCAGAAGGAATTATGTACTGAAGTGTGCAAAAATTCATTTCAGGGAGCAGTGTGGTTTGTACCCAAGAGCAGAAAAGAAAAGGGCCTCTGGAGAAAAGGAAGGCCTGGTAGCTAGAAGCAGCCTTCCTCTTCTGGGTAGTTTATGCACAAATAGACGAGAACCCCCAGATCCTCCTTTCTGGCTGCCTCTGCCTCCCAGTTGGGTTTCCATGTTTGTCTTCCTTCTTGTACTGATGATCCACCTGGAGATGCAGGCTGCATTCCAACAATGGTCCCCCAAATGCCCTACTCCAAACCCAGATCCTGTGTATATGCCGAGTTACCACCCCTGGGATGATATATGCTATGGGGCAGAGTTCCCCTTAAAATAACATTTTCCAAGGAGGAATAATCTAATTACAGTAGACCCTCTAAAGCAGAGTGTTACTTCTGGCTGGTGGCAGAAAAGACAGAGGGATTAACATCAGAAGGAAGACTCAGTGTACCCAGGCTGGTTGGAGATGGAGGGGCCACTTAAGAAATGTGGACGTGCTCTAGAAGCTTATATGACCTGACAGCCAAACCCCAACAGGACCTCAGTCCCACAACAACCACAAGGGATGGATTCTGCCACATCCATGTGAGCTTGGAAGAGGACCCCAGGCTTCCAGGCAATGATGCAGCTCGGCTAACACACTTGGACTTTAAACTTGTGAGGCCTGCGCCCATACCGTGCCAGGTTTCTGAGCCACAGAACTGTCTAGTCACAAACAGATGTTACCTGGAGCTGCTAACTTTGTGATGATTGGCTAGGTAGCAATAGAAAACTTTGTGAATCCTTCCACTGTATTTTGGAAATATACAGAAGGGCAAAGAACAACTTTTCTTTCCAGCTCCTGACCTCTTGAGAAGCTGGCAACTTCTTGTTTGGCTCACCTCTCCAGTTTCACCCAAAGACAGCTCTCATTCTCTAGGCTTAACACCAACTAAACAACATCTGCAAACGCTTACTCACTGTGTTAAATCTTCATTCAAGCTTGACACAATCCTGCAATTGACTTCTGTCAATTTTCAATATCATGGAAACAATCAATACCAATAAACATTGCTTGCTTTAGCTTAAATTTTAAAATAAAGGTAGATTTAGTTATAACAGAATCCAAGCAAACTTTAACCACTGAATTAAAAAGAGTTCCTTAGGCTCTTGTCAAACCCCACTAAACACAAACAAATAAGGAGAAGCCAATGAGGGAAATGGATGTGGCTCACGTGATTGGGCTCCTGTCTAGCATATGGGAGGTTTGGGGTTTGATTCCCGGGGCTTCCTGGTGAAGCCAAGCTGGTTCACATGGAGTGCTGGCCTGTGCAGGAGTGCAGGTGCAACAAGATGATGCAACAAAAAGACACAGAGGAGAGACAATGAGAGACGTGGCAGACCAGGGAGCTAAGGTGGCACAAGAGAGTGATCACCTCTCTCCCACTCTGGAATGTCCCAGGATGGGTTCCCTGTGCCACCTAAAGAGAAGACAAACAGACACAGAAGAACACACCACAAATGGACAGAGAGAGCAGACAGCAGGGTGGTGGGGGGGATAAATAAATCTTTTTTAAAAAAAGAGAGTAGGCAACGAAATCCAACATACACCTGTGTCCACCTTCCAGAGCTCTCCTCCCATCTTGATAGCAATGCTCATTGGCATCTGTGATCTCTCTATGGTCCGCACCAGCAAGCACTGGCTCAGAATGGGACAGTCGGTACACAAGTATTTTTTTATGCTATCATACTTGTCTTCTCTGTTGTTGGACAGCATGCAGATGACCTTGAAAGCAAACACATGTGAGACTCCCAGAGAAACAGCAAGGCAGTGATAGGAGAAATGAAAACCATCAAGGAAGCAATTGAGGTGGAGCAATGACCAGCTAGAGTAGACTGATTAAGCAAATATTTGGGTCCAAGAGGGTGACATTCCTAGAGCTTACATGACAGCTGTGAGGGAGAGTGTGTGGAAGAGACAGGCTGCAATGTAGGCGATTTGGCAGTTGCATCAAGAGCTTAAACTTGCACAGGTCCTTTGGATCTAGTGTTTCAATTCTCTGGCATTTATCATGAAGCCAACAAGCAGGGTTAAAAAAACACTCACTGCAGGATTCCATCATAAGGATATTCATAAGGTGGCAGATTTGCCCCAGTGGTTAGGGCATTCGTCTACCACATGGGAGCTCCGTGCTTCAAACCCCGGGCCTCCTTGATCTGTGTGGAGCTCGCCCATGCACAGTGTTGATGTGTGCAAGGAGTGCCCTGCCATGCAGGGGTGTCCCCACATAGGGGAGACTCACATGCAAGGAGTGTGCCCCATAAGGAGAGCTGCCCAGTGTGAAAGAAAGTGTGTATGGCCCAGGAATGGTGCCGCACACACAGAGAGCTGACACAACAAGACGATGCAATAAAAAGAAACACAGATTCCCCTGATGCTGACAACAACAGAAGTGGACAAAGAAGAAGACACAGCAAATAGACACAGAGAACAGACAACTGGGGCTGGGGGAAAGGGCAGAGAAATTAATAAATAAATAAATCTTTTAAAAAAATAAGGATATTCACCTTTTACTGGACAACCATGATCAGTCAAGTACTTACCAAGCATTTCATTGGACTCAGTTCATTACTTCTACAACCTACTGAGTTAGGTACTAACCACAGAACAAGCTGGAGAGTTCTGGAAACTGCCTGTTTATAAGCAACAAAGGAGGGTACCAAATCTTCACTGGTCTCAAGGCCTGGGCAGTCGAGGAGAAAGGGCTTGTTCCTGATTCAAAAGGAAATTCTTCGAAATGTTTCTTATCACATCATGATGCTCACAGGATCCTTTGGGGAGGCATCTTTTATTAGACTAGGAAATTCTCTGATTTTGGGAGTGAGGGTTCAGTCCCTGTCCTCCTGGTCATCCCTCAATCTCTGGAGAACATAAGAAGAAAGATTCTGGGGCTAGTCCTCTCCCCATCTAACCTACACCCTTAGAATATGTAAAAGGAGATGACTTGATGTAGAGAAGAGTCTATTGTACCAGGAGGTAAACTAGTCAAGTTCCCCTTCAAGAGGTGAAACAAAGGGTGGGTAGGTGGGTTGGTTTGTTTTCAGAAATCCCCAAATTAAAAGGCAGACCTTAATTTTTTAGGCAGATGCTAAACAAGCAAAGAAATTCCCATTATGATAATGAGTTGAAATCCAAACACTGACCAAACTCCATCCCATTCACAGATTCTCACATGTAAAATGCCATGCTGTGAGAGCTCCCAACAGAAGATTTCTCTGCTCTGAGGACTTAAGGCCACAACACCAGATGACAATATAAGATGGCACGTGATCAAGAAATAGGAAGCGAGCCACAGCATTTGAAGAGAACAGGATTATGAAAGCGAGGCAGCTCATGTAAGAATGATAAGTACAAGGAATTCTTCAGCATAGCCTGAAAAGTCCTCCTTAGTGGAAATTGTGAAGGAGAGAGAAGTCTAGGTTTTAGGTACAAGACAATAGGACAAACAGCTTGGTCACGTGGTCGAGAAAGAACAAGCTCCTAAACAGCATGCTGGAAGAAGCAGAAGAAAGAGATGTGTTAGGAGAAAGAACTGAAGGAACAGTTGGTGAAGGAATTCCCATCCCAGAATGACAACTAGGTCTAAGGCACTGGCTAAGGGAGAGGAAAGGGAAGATTCCAAGAGAAATACTGAGCTTTGTAAGAGACATGCTGGAGGAGATGGGTCATAGATGTAGTGAGTTATAAGTAGGGAGAGAAGACTAACAATCACATTTGGAGATTAACATCACCCACAGCACTTAGAAATCTAAAAACACCATAGAAATTTAGAGACTTCTGTGACAATTTTAAGTCTATGAACCTCAGAGAATTAGCATGAGATGATACTAAAAAATAGCTAAACTGCAGCTGCCTGAATTCAGCTACACGAGAGAGGTAAATTCGCTTTCCTGGGCTGGTTTCAGAACCACTTGGCAACACTCTAGCTTCTAAAATGCATGAGTATGCAGCTTTAGAACTACTCAACTGCTAAAGATGGATCATATATCAAGTCGATATGTACCATCTGTATTTTTGATGAAGCATGTTCATCTAAGACTGTTAAATAGGATTCAATTGTATCACCCACATCAATCCTATAAAATACATATATCATCTATATACATAAGATAATGTAGAACAAAACATATAACAAGAATTTTACATAGCCCATGAAATGAATTAGAAAATGGCATAAGATACAATGCTGAGACAAGCATCCTAGGGAAAATTTTGTTTTTGAAAAAACAAGTTCAATTTTCTGAAAACATGATTGGGAGCTAGTTATTACTACCCATGCCAATTCCAGATCAAGTTGCTATTTCTGAAGCCTCCTTCAACATGTATTCCACTAGCCACAAACCATAGTTCACAAAATCAAGGTTCAACATATGTCTAAGGGAGACAAAACAAAAGACTTTTTGTTTACAAAATTTTAAAGGGTTTTGTCAAAGAAGGAGACACATTCCTACAAATTAATATTTCAGTTCCTCTGCTGCTGGATTGCCAGGAACCAACTTTTAAGCTGGAATGGATTTCTGCTCTACATACTTACATTTTGGACTTTTCATAGCTATGCCCATGTTTTTTGTCACTTTCTGCAGACTCCGTGCTCAAGACATGGCAGCGTTCTGATTTTTCCTGGTGCACAGCAAGGGCCAGTCATGGAGGGACTTTGTCCTGAGTAAGAGCCCACTTCTATTTCTTTTGACCAGTCTGCAAGTTGTGAATGGGAGTCAAGCTGGAAAAGAATTCCAAAGCACATTATAAATCTGAAATGTTTTACCAACTGCGACTTCCTAGTGAAATACTACAAATGACAAGCTCCAATGCTGACTGAATTACTCACTTTTCCTTAAAAATATGAGTTAGTAAAATTGGAAATCTCCCACGGCTTACAGTCTTTTAGATTGATTCTATGAATTTGTGTCTTCATGGATAAATTTGGATTATTATGCCTTGAAAAAATGCCCACATTATTAAGTGATAAAACCATAATACAAAGCTTACTATGTGCCAGGCATTTTCTACACATTCCTATTGCAAGCCTGTTTGTTCCCTCATGGGGAAGGGATGGCTAATTTGAGAAGACACAGTGGTCACAATTATAGCAGGACCGAGTCCATTCCTCTGGCGTCATAATTCATTTGCCCCAAAATTGACACAACAATCTTGAAATGCTCTTACCATTCTTTCTCCTTGGATCATTTTTACTGATTTCAAAACTCTCCCTGAGAAGGACTGAAATTTGCTATCAAATTTCAGATCACAGCGTTGAAGCTCCCTTTGCACACACTCATCTCTGAAAATGGAAAATAGCTCATGAAAATAAGCAAGAAGCAACCCCATCATTTGCAAAAAGCAGGTCGACTGTCCTTTGAGCCGGCGCTCATGCCTGCTGCTGCTGTGGAAATGCTGTGGACAAATACCGTCCAACTCCAGCGCAGTCTCGGTTTCGCGCCACTGTTCGTGTAAGCACTTGAGAGCCTTTCCTTCTTGCCCCTCTTAACCTCTTTCAATATTCTAATGATGCAATAACTAGAGTTGGCCAAAAAATGTCATTTTCTTCCCAATTGTCATTTTCTAGTAGAAGAAGCTGAAATGCTGAGGATCTAGACAGGCCTTGAGTTTGGTACGCACAGCCAGAGAAGGAATACTTTCTTTTGTGTAGTAGTGATGAATTTTTAAAAATTCAGGTTGCCTCTTTTCTGGATCCAACCTCATATGGACCACCAAATCTTTCACCATCCTATAATAATTACACTTCTTGTCTGTTAAACTTTTAGAAAAGAAAATCAAAAGGTCTATCTGAACAAGCAAGGATCTACGTTTATGTCAGAGAAGACTAAACAGTGGCATCTGGGAGAGGAGGAACCCAGCAAGACTGGGCATCTAGTTCCAGGGGTATGGCGAGGTGCTGCCAGAAGCACACGTCTCCAGCCACAGGCCTGTGGGGCTCAGAGGGGCTCACTGTGGAAAGACCACGTGGCCCAGCAGTACCTGTCAAAGGGAAGGACTCAGGAATCAGCAGCACAGGTTCTCTCAGGTAGTTCCTCTGGCTCTTCTTCCACTTGACCTGGCTGATGAAGGGTGGCTGCCTGGGATCCATGACCTCTTGATGGTAGTGCTGCACAGGAAAAGCAAGGGGGCATGGCCACCATTCTCAGGTGGAACCTCACTGACAGCCACGAGCAGGTGCACAAGGGTTCACCTTGTTCTGCTTCTTTCCGAGCATGCATGGAGGTGAGGAGGTGCACTGGTGGCTGTTTTCTCCAAGTTAGAGATCAGGCTCTAAGTTCTGTTTAGAATTCTCTTACTCTACACCTCCAAGGAACCATCCTTGCCTTTCTCATGAGCAGACATATGTGTTGCTGCACAATGCATGCCAAGGAGCACAGGGC
This sequence comes from Dasypus novemcinctus, assembly GCF_030445035.2. Taxonomy (NCBI): domain Eukaryota; kingdom Metazoa; phylum Chordata; class Mammalia; order Cingulata; family Dasypodidae; genus Dasypus; species Dasypus novemcinctus. The sequence continues at coordinate 104,990,820 of NC_080678.1, read as the reverse complement.
CATTTTCAGAAGAGACAGAAATAGGTGCAAAAGGCCAGAGGTGGCTGGGCTTTTGTTGTTGGTGGTTTTCTTTTTGAAAGAAACCTAGGAGTGAGCCTGTGCTGCTGTCTGGAGCTTTCCCACGCAGGAGCACGGGGTTTACACACGCTGGTAGTAGAAGCACCACCACCTTTCACTGGTCCCCACTCCACCACCCAGCTGAACAGAGCTCGGGGTGTGCTGTCCTTCCTGTGGGAAGATTTGCATCTTGCACGCTAATCCTTACCCTTTTCATAAATACCTTCACGTCATCCAGTGCAACATCAACTTCTGTATCATACAAATATTGTTATTCCTATTCACATTATTAATAAGCTTCTATTGAAAGCCAGGGCTGAATTTCTCTTCCTGGGACTCATGTATAAATTTAGAGGATTTCAGGTTTTCATTACACTGTTAAAATTAAGCAGTTGCCTCCTTTTGTTCTGCCTTTCACACAGGGTCTCTAGACACGACCCTAACAATTTCAAATGTCACCCCCCATTTACTCAAGTATTTTACTGCAGGAGCCACCTCTTTATTTTTCATCCACAACCAAGTCTTCTACCTACTGTTTAAAGAAATAAAACAAAGTAGAGTTACTGTGGCTGTAAGACATTTAAAATGGAGCCAGCAGGTCACTCTATGGGGCACTCTTACAGAGGCCTGAATGAGATGTCACAAATGATACCATAAACTTCTAAGTCGGCAAAGCCTCAAGCAACAACGCTTCTCAAAACCCCAAGAACCTCTGAACCATGACATAAACCATAAGGTAAAGAACTCAGTTAACCATCTAACCTGAAGGACAAGAGCACCCCAAATACCCACCAACCACAAACAACTTGTCAAACTTCTTTCCTTTATAAACCCTGGCCTGGAAATGCCAAATGGGACATGATTTGAGGTGCTCCCTGAATCTGTGCTTCCCAAATTGAAATTCTAAGACTCCAGATAAATGGCTCTGTTGTCTTGCAGCTTAGTTTGCCATGTCTCAGTTGACACTACCGATACATGCAGGAAAGCAAGTTGCCCTATTGAAAATTGTGCCTTAACCCACTGCTCTGTGACATGGACACACATGAACTAGTAAATATTCCCAGCTAATTCTGGGGTATCTGATAAGTGCCAGGCATGTGATACTGAAGATATTACTAAAAGCAAAATGGACAGTTTCTGCCCCCAGAAAGTCATAATCTAAAAGGGAAGCAATTAATAAAATAATCACCCCCGTGTGCAGGTACCAGCTGAGATACCTGCAGTGAAGTACTATTACCTCCCTGGGGGGCTGTGGGAGGAAGGGCGCCCGGCTTGCCACAGTAGCAAACGGTGTGGCAAGAAGTGATACCGCCTCTGCCCACTGGGTCTAGATAAGGTGACCACGCCTGACTAGGCCTTTGCTGCTAACGGCTGGCTGGCGCTGCCCTCCCCTTTTTTATCTCCCGCCTAGCCCAACATCCGGCCAGCTCTCACTCCCCCTTTCCCCTCCCCTATTCCAAACCTCTCAGCCAGCCCTCTGCCTAGCAACCGCTTACAATCACCTATCAGGAAGCAGTACCCGCCCGCACCTATCAAATCCCTCCACGCAGTCCCTAACCCTATAAAGCTGTGTCCCCTTCCGCAATAAACCAGACTTGCGCACAGACCTGGTCTCCACGGCTTTCTTCCTCCCCTTGCCGTGCATCCTCCATGCCTGAGAGCCCCTCTGAGGCTGTCTGCCGCAGCCTCAGATGCCGCTGCAGTCTAGCCTGACCCCTCCAGACCCCCCCGTCAGCATCGGGGTGCAAGCCGCCCCAGCCGCAACTGGCGCCCGAACAGGGACCGGGGCCGGTCCGACGTGACCGCTGCCTCACCCCCGTGGGACCTCGCTCCCATCCCTTTGCCACGCTCTCAAGGTAAGGACCCCCGTTATCGGCCCCGGCAGAAAAATGGGCGGGCGTCTATCTTCCCGCCAAGAGCCGCAAGTCAGAGCGCTTGCTGGCCTACTAGCCTGCCACCAATGTAAAGTTTCGGGCAGGCAACTCCAGGCTTGCTGGGATCTACTGGTCCCCTTCAACCCCTAGGTTTCCACTGCCAATCTCTCGGACCCTGATACCTATCTGAAATTGGCCCCGCCTATCAACAAGGCCAGCCACAAGCCCGAAAATCCACACAAGCTTATAAGGCAATCAACTCTGTTCCAGCAAACGCCCACACCTGTTCACAACTCCTCAAGCTCCCTACTATCTACATGACAATGTAGCTCTGGGCTAGTAAAGGCTAATAATAGTTAATCCACTGGTATGAGAAAAAAACATGGCAACATTGGTGTTCTGTTTTATTTCCATGCTAATTCTAATTGGACTTCTTTAACCAAGATATTAAAATTAGTACAAAAATTTTATCAAGGTTTAAAAAGGAATTTTCAGTTTTAAATCAATAGTTTACTCCTGAACTTCAAGTCTCAGTATAGTCTTACAGTAATTATCCAAAAATGTGTGCTAATGGTCTGCCTAACTGCTGCTCAAGTTATTTTAGCTGATTGCTGATAACTGATAGGAATGTTTCCGAGTACAGGCTTTCGTGTTGCAGGCAGCATGGATTCCAGAGAAAATCTTGAAATGTACAATCTAAAATGTGCTATATAACAGAGGATTTAAAAGCAGCTATACTAAGAAACTAAGAATTATGAATTAATTGTAAACTGTATGTTTCTGTTACTGTGTTGTGATTGTTCTGTGTTTGTCTGTTCGTTCAATGTCAATGTATATTGTGATACCTCCGGATGGTAAATATAAATTACTAGAAATCTTTAAAAGAGCTCTATCCAAATGGCCAAAAATTAAATAAGCGCTTATATTAATACTTCAGTTTATTATATCAATACATAAGCTTAAATGTTAATAAAATATCTACAATAATAGAAATCGTAAGTCTTGATTGACAAGATTAACTGTACGTCTTCATAAAAGGTTGTTCTTGCCCAGATTAAAATGAATAACTTATTTTTCTTCACAGGATAATATAAAGAATGTAAAGCTTAAATGAATATTAAAAAAGGTTAAAAGTTTGTGAAAATGCTAACTGAAATGTAATAAGTTTTGCAAAAAGGCGTATTTTGTCCTAAAGTAAAATAGCTAATTTTTCATGAACTCTTGAAACTTAATTTGCAGATGGCAAGCTGTAAAAGGTATTGTGATAACTTTAAGTAAGGGAATGTGTTCTATAAACATAAAATTTGTCTTCAATAGTCTATATGGTTATAAATAAAAGGTTTAATAAAGCATTGTTTACATTAAAGTATTAAATGGCTAATTCCAAAAGGTCATTCTTAAATATATATAAAACTGAATTGATGATGATAATAATAAAAGGTAATTTTATAACAGGAAAGATTGGCAGCAACCAGCCTCCCCTGCCAACTTACTTCTAGGAAACTGTTTCTAATATTGCATGCTACTAAGTATTTAAAGAAAAGTTCATTATTTTAACAAGCTTGTTTAATGTTCACAGTATTGTTATAAGAGGTTTGCTTGATAACTTTGATGTAGGCTATATGGAATGTGTTTTTATTATTAAGGAAACAGAAAATAATTTTGTCCTGAAATAAAATAATTGACTATTGGAAAAAGTAGAATATAGGACGAAACCTGAGTGAATGCTAAAACTGCAGAAGATTAATGGACAAAGAATTTTTACAGTTAAAGTTAAAGAAAATTTAATGGGTCTATCTATAAAATTTTACAGGCTTTGGTGTCGGGTAGTATGCTGATGCAAAGTTGAAAATTTTTGTTCTTTCTCAAGGCCTCTCACCATTAATCTGTTTTAGTAAAAGTTCTTATCCTCAGTCAGTATACAAAGAGAGTCTGTCTTATGTTTCTTGTGCTTATCATTTCCTCGGTGTTCCAAGAAAGAAAGCTTTATCTCTTAAAGGAACATAACGTTCAAAACTGCTTTCTCAAGACCTAATCCTGAACAGTGGCCTTTTGTTCCAAACTAATTGTAGGAGATTTGTTCTTTTACCTTGAAAGAAAAATTAAAGTAATAATTAAGTTCATTTAATATGTTATAAGCTAAATAAAGGTGTTTTACAGTGTTATAAAATTAACAACTTTTTCTTCCCTTAAACCCTCTATTAATTAAAGTCGTATGGATAAAAAGTTTCTATGAATGCTTAAAAGTGTATAAAGTTACCAATATTTCAGCATAATATTAAAGAAAAGTACAATATGGTTAATTATAGTTTTAATTATTATAAAAGAGTATATGTCACAAAAACAACCCCTTACCATAGATTAAAGTAACAACACTAGTGTGCAGCAATCCCAAATACTGCTAGTTTGTTGCAAAAAGTTAAAGTCCAGCTGTGTTGCTATCACTTTGTTTTAAAACTTGCTGAGACTCTCTTTAGTGTCTTACACAAATCAAGCCAACTGCATTCCTTTATCTGTAAAGAACCCAACAATAAACTTTTGCAGTGCTTTTCAAGGCTATGTGCATAGCCCAACCATCTTGTACAGTATTTACTAATAGTAATAGTAATGAAAAAGCAGCATTAAAAAAAAAAAACAAAACAGCATGTGTTACTTTCCAAAAAGAACAGGTTTAGCCAACTCCTTATTCATCTGCTCAATGCACGGAGCTTTGAGCCATCATTAAAGTTTTACAAATGTTTTAAGAGTCCTTGAATATTGTCTCTGATTCTGAATATGTATGCCTTACTGATAAGCACACCACTGCCCTTTTCTCCGAAAACCCCCGTGCTCAAATTCTTCTAGAAATCTTCCACGGGACCTTTAACTGCCATTACCCCCCCCACACACAAGTTGCTCCAGGGCCTCACAAGGCTCCCCCTCTCCCCACTATACCACCCTTTCCCTGGCTCCAAGCCTCTCTCCAACTCCACTACTGTCTTCACGGACGCCTCTAAGACCAAGTTTACTTATATTGCCTACTCTCCCAGCCGTGACTTGCCAACCATTTACTGCCAAACCCATCCTGGATTGGTTCAGGTGGGCGAGCTACTAGCCATCCTCACTGCCTTCCAACACCACGGCAATGAGCCCGTCAACATCTTCACTGATAGTCAGTATGCCCTGCAAGTTTGTTCAGTTATTGCCCACGCTGTTTTCTTTCCACGTGACACACCCATTGATCAAGCACTCCATGCCTTGCAGCAAGAGCTCAAGCTCCGCACACAGCCATAGTACATTTCTCATATTCACAGCCATTCAGGGCTGCCCGGGCCTCTAGCCACGGGTAATTCTGCTGCCGACCAAACCATCTCCACCCATACAATAGCCACTGTCGGAGACTTGGTCAATCAAGCCAAACTTCTCCATTCTAAGTTCCACTTTTCAGCAGCCTCACTTCAACGTCTTTTGCCGGGCCTCCCCAAGGAAACGTGCAAGCATTTGGTGCGTGCCTGTAAAACATGCGCCCCCTTCTTGCCGCTTGGACTGTTGCAGCCACAAGGGGTCAACCCCCGCGGCCTCAAGCCAAACTCCCGATGGCAAATAGACATCACCCATGTGCCATCATTTGGGCGCCTCAAGTATGTCCATGTCACAGTCGACACCTTTTCTCACCTTTGCTACGCTGTCCCCTTACCGGGAGAAACAGCCAAGCATTGCATTAAAGCATTGCGGCAAGCCATCTTATTCATGGGGGTTCCTTGGGATGTTAAAACCAATAATAGGCCTAGGTATCGCAGCTCCTCATTCGCTGCATTTCTCCAGCTCTACAACATTACTCACCACTTCGGCATTCCATACAACCCCCAGGGGCAGGCTATAGTAGAATGCATCCACCGCCAGCTCAAAGTGCAAATTCAATAAGAGAAGGATCTACGCCCACATAGTCAACCAGGCGACATTATCACTGCCTGCCTCATTCACATAAACCTCCTCTCCTTTGATAAAAACGGTCTTTCCCCCCTCCATAAGCATTGGGGCCCCTCCTACGCACCAACAGTTGCCCCGATGGTGTTTTAGAAGGACCCAGAAACAAACAATTGGCAGGGACCCAGTCCCCTTCTCACCCAAGGCAGAGGGTTTGCTTGTGTCTTTCCAGAAAATGCCTCCCAGCCGCTCTGGATCCCCGAAAAAAATGTCAAACCCGCCACCGGCCAGCAGCAGGTTCCAACGATGGATGATGAGAGCACTCGCCCATCGGATGGAGAGGCTAAATATGGCCGCAGATCTAGCCCATGACACCCTCCTCCTTGGACAGCTAGTACAGCTTGCTGTCCGAGCCTTAGCTTCAAACAAGAAACCTAAAAATCTACACTCTCTCCTGCTTTTCATGTTAGCTCTGCTCCCCTCCACTACGGACCAGGCTAGTATAAGCCATCGGCCCTTTAACTGGACACTCTCTCTTTGGCAGCAGGAAAAGCTCCTCGCTAATAACATTACTGCGGGTGCTCCCTCCTTCACAGTGCACATATGTAATCTCGCCAACCTTCCTGTCATCAGTTCCCTCATAGACGTTACACACAAGACTCACCGGTGTTGATACAGCTCACTTACAGGCCTTGACGGCCCCTATAATCATGAAGTCTCAGGCTTCTATATTTGTCCTTCCACGGCCAGAGGCTGCTATGACCCAGCGCACTATTACTGCCCCTCCTGGGGGTGCAAAACCATGGCCCACGGATGGTCGGGAGCTCCCAATAGGGACCCCTACCTCTCCCTTTCTTTTAAGGATAAAAGTCACAGGAGCAGCATTAAGCCCTACTGGAGCAGCATTACGCTCACTGTCAAAAACCCTGAAAATGCAGGCTGGCTACAGGGCCGCACCTGGGGAGCCCGACTTTACATGAGCAGCTATGATTACGGTGCCTTTTTCATTATAAAGAAAAATTCAATCCGCACACAATCCGCCGCCATGGGCCCAAATCAAGTTCTCAATCCTCCCCACACACGGCCTCCCCCTCCTCCCTCTGTTTCTCCTTCTCCTCCCGCTACCACCTTAAATCCTTCCATCACTAGGTATCCTCCCCACCGCCAAACCCTGCCACCCCCCAACCCTCTTGTAGCCCTCCTCAACTCATCATTTATCTCCTTAAACTTATCCCAGCCCAACCTTACACAACGTTGCTGGCTCTGCTTCTCCGCCGCGGCTCCCTTCTATGAAGCCATAGCTACCAACAGCGCCTATCGCACCTCCCCAGACTCCACTGGTACCTCTTGCAATTGGAACCAAACAAAAAGAGGACTCACCCTCCAATCAGTTTCCCAGACTGGACTCTGTATAATAAAAATCGGCGGCAAAGTTCTCCCCTCCATGCAGGCCCTCTGCAGCCTAACTCACACCCCTAATGCAGCCGCTAAGTTCCTAATTCCCCTTAATAATACCAAATGGCTATGTTCTTCCTCCGGCCTCACTCCATGTCTCAATGTTCAAACCCTTAACTCCACCAGCGACACCTGTGTGCTCATACTCATTGCCCCCCGCGTTCTCTTTTATACTGATAACCAATTTTTTGACTCCTGGCAGCACTTCAGCTCCCCGCAGCATGAGCAGAAACAGGAAGTCTTCACCGCCATCACAATTGCCACCCTTCTAGGTCTTGCCGGCGCAGCCACTGGAGCTGCAGCTCTCAGCCTCCAAGATAATTCCTTTTCAACCCTTAGGCAAGCTGTCGATGCAGACATCGCCCGCCTTGAGACTTCCATGGCCCACCTTGAAACATCTCTCAACTCCCTGTCCGAGGTCGTTCTCCAAAACCACAGGGGCCTAGACCTCCTCCTCCTAAAAGAAGGGGGCTCTGCACAGCATTAGGAGAAAAATGCTGCTTCTATGCTAACCACTCTGGCCTCATTCGAGATAACCTCGCACAAGTAGGGAGGGCCTCCGCAAGAGAAAGCAGGAACGTGAAGCCGGATGGTCTTTCTCTTGGGGGCTGCCCAATGGAATCCTTTCTTACTTTCTCCCCTTTCTAGGCCTGCTCCTCACCCTTGTCCTCCTATTAGCCCTAGGACCCTGGATCATCAGGCGAATTGTCCGGCTTGTCAAAAATCAAGTTAACTCTGTCCTTAGTAAGCCCATCCAGGTCCGGTACCAGCGAATCCGCACCACCGACGAAGACGCACCAGGAGTCTCCATTAATTGCCATCCTCCCCAAATGGCCAGCCGCCTCTCAACGCACCCAAGCCCCAGCTCCCCTGCCCCTACCCCTTCTCACTGCCCATCCTAACCCCTTACCCTTACCCTTTCCCCTCCCCTGCCCTGTTTATCTAAGGCCGCCAACATTCCATCGAGGCGCTGGACTGGTTAGCCAATGATGGGCAACGGGATCGGCCCGCCAGTCAACCTAAGGCAGGGACACGGCCTTTTGCTGCCACGCTTCCCCATGACGGGTAAAACTGGCCACCTGTGTGGCACGGGCATTGCCCGGCTGGGCACAATCCCGACCTAAGACAGGCACAGTCCCCCTCCCTCCTCAAATCAAGCTTTTCGGAGGAGCTTAATGAAAACAAAGGGGGAAATGTGGGAGGAAGGGCGCCCGGCTTGCCACAGTAGCAAACGGTGCAGCAAGAAGTGATACCGCCTCTGCCCACTGGGCCTAGATAAGGTGACCATGCCTGACTAGGCCTTTGCTGCTAACGGCTGGCCGGCGCTGCCCTCCCCCTTTTAATCTCCTGCCTAGCCCAACATCCGGCCAGCTCTCACTCCCCCTTTCCCCTCCCCTATTCCAAACCTCTCAGCCAGCCCTCTGCCTATCAACCGCTTACAATCACCTTTCAGGAAGCAGTACCCGCCCGCACCTATCAAATCCCTCCACGCAGTCCCTAACCCTATAAAGCTGTGTCCCCTTCCGCAATAAACCGGACTTGCACACAGACCTGGTCTCCACGGCTTTCTTCCTCCCCTTGCCGTGCGTCCTCCACGCCTGAGAGCCCCTCCGAGGCTGTCTGCCGCAGCCTCAGATGCCGCTGTGGTCTAGCCTGACCCCTCCAGACCCCCCTGTCAGCATCGGGGTGCAAGCCGCCCCAGCCGCAGGGGCCTCCCCCAGGCCCAAGGATGCAGGCAGGTACATGCATGGAGGCGGTTGTTGGGGTGCCCAAATGACTCTTCTGAGTCAATGAACCTTGAGGTGAAAAAGTTAGACTGACCAGACCCAAGTAGAGGACACATAACCTTTGACCATGGTAAAAGTGTAGAAGTTTCCATCTCCCCCACATCGTCACCCCCTTAGCTCTCCAGCTGATATCCATGCCTTGTCATTCGAATCCCTTCATCAAAAATGCCAGTGATTCCCCTGTTTCCTTATCCCTTCACCGAGTCGTGCGGGCTCGCCTGTAACTCTGGTCACCAGAATGGGCTGTGCGGTGGGAGCACCCAGCAACAAAACCCTGCTGGTTATTCACACCTGCAGCCTTGGCACACTCTTTGAGGGGTGCTCCCCAGCAAAGCCCACCTCTTCTCAAAACTCCTACGTGTCCCCTAGTCTCCCCCCTCTAACCCACTCAGCCAATGACCTGGTTTATTTTCCACTGAGAGATACAAGAATTCAGAAAGAAACTCTCCCACCCCTTCTGTCCACCTTTGCTACCTTCCCTTCTACCAGGAGGTAGAGTACAATGGATGGTGTGTCCTGCTCTCCAGAAAGCTCTGTCACTCTGCTTGAGCTCTGGATTCTAGACAATGTCACCTCCAAGGGTGTGTCCATTATCACTTATTCTGCTTGCATCCTAAATTATCACTTCATTCTGTGCTATTTGAATATTCTCATCAGAATAAAAACATACTCTAGCTTTCCCTAACTTAAATATATTCTCCTCCAGCTATGAAACTATGCCCCTTCTCATCATTTTGGCAAAGCTGGCCACGGTTTTTCTTCAATAACTTCACAACTGGACTTCCATCCTCACTTGCAAAGGTCTCTTCTGGTTTTTGCCTTATTTAATTTCTTGGTAACATTCCTCCTTGAAATGTATTATTCTCATGGCTATATATTCTAGGTTATTCTTTATAGCCCAGGTAATGACATAATATCCAGAGGCACCTGGAAACAGCATCTCCAGCCTGTCCTCTCTCTGGAACTCCAACTTACCAACACACCCTAAAAGCAGTCTTCATCTACCCCTTGTAGCAGTACCTACGCCATGCCTCCTTGAAATCATTCCACCTCTAGGCACAAGAGGATGGCATTCCCAGCCTGTGGTCAGCTGCATTCAGTCCATAGGACTGAATTTGGGCTGATAGGAAGACAAGCAGAAGAGGGCATCACTGCCACTTCCAGCCAAAGGCACATACACATCAGTGCACCACTTCTACTGGTCTTTCTCTAACATGCCACTGTGGGACCACTTGTCAAGAGGGAAGAGCCACAAATGGTAACACCCTGGATCTTTGAGTCATGCCTTGGAGCTGAGTTTCCCTGAAGAGTTCACTCATGGTAGACTTGGTTCAAGACAAATTAAATCACTGATACAGGGAAGCAGACTTGGCTCAACAGATAGAGCATCCATCTACCACATGGGAGGTCCATGGTGCAAACCCAGGGCCTCCTTGATTCTTGGTGAGCTGGCCCACATGCAGTGCTGATGCGTGCAAGGAGTGCCATGCCACACAGGGCTGTTGCTCACATAGGGGAGCCCCACGCACAAGGAGAGAGCTCCGTAAGGTGAGCTGCCCAGTGCAAAAGAAAGTTCAACCTGGCCAGGAATGGTGCAACACATGGAGAGCTGACACAAGAAGATGACACAACAAAGAAGAGACACAGATTCCAGGTGCTACTGACAAAAATAGAAGCAGACACAGAAGAACACACAGTGAATGGATACAGAGAGGAGACAACTGAGGGGAAGGAGAGAGAAATAAATTTTTTAAAATCTCTAAAAATAATAATAGTAATAAAATAATAAATCACTGATACAGCAGTTTGTGATCCTTTCAGATCCCATCTTCTGCCCTTCTTACAGTCTTCCCCATCTTATCAAATGGCACCAAAATCAAACCACTTCTTCATAAAATATCCAAGGGTTACATCACACTCTCCTCATTTCTACACCCACTAATCCCAAGCCATCAAGTCCTGCCCATTCCCACCTACTTCTCCTGGCCACCTCCTCCCTTGCTAAACCATTTGACAGCCTCCTCGCTGGTCTCCTTGCCTCCATTCTTTTCCACACCTCTGCAATCCACTAGCAGACAGTCTACAAATCAATCAATTTATCCTTTCATTCATCTACAGGAAAAAGATTCAATGAATATGAAATCAAATTCATTTGTCCCAGGCCCCAAAACTTCCTACAAGGTGGCCCCCACCTTGTAGAAGTTCTCAGACTTTTTCCTTAAGTCTCCTGAGCCATGCTAGCAGGGTACAATCTGGATACGGCAGCTTCTGAGCTGAGGAAGCTGAGCTCCCAGGTGTGGAAAATAGTCACCTAAGGCCATCAAGCCACAATTAAAATAGCAATCAAGTGCTGAATCCCTTACTGTGATGGTGTGAGCCAGAGGCTCACAAGGGGAAAGGTTCTGGCTTACCTGTTCCCTTTCCCTCTTGAATAGGACTGGGTTGGATGGGGAGGTGGGGGGGTGCTGAGTCCTTGACTGCAGCTCCCACCGGAGAAGCCAAGGGCTGGCTGTGCACAAGTCTGGTGTGGGGAAGGCAGCGCTGCCAGGTGTGACCCCCAGGTAAAAGCCTCTGGGATCAGAGGGACCCCAAATCCGGGCAGTCCTGGACTCTCTTCAGTCCAGAAAGAGGATGTGGGCTCTGCCAGAATCCTCTCAGCAAGAATCGGATGCAGCAGATGGTCTAAAAAGATTCTGGGAGTGAAAAATCTCCACACCCCAGGGAAGACCCTCCCAGGGGGGCATAGTGTCAGGAAAACCTAACTGTAAATGTTAGAAGGGGAGCCTGATCACCTCCCAAGAGGACCCCAGTACCTCCAGAAATTCAGGGGAAAGTCATCTTCTCCAGGTCTGAAAGGAAAGAGGAAAAAAAAAAAAGAAACCTGATGTTTAGGTTCAGCTAACTGCAATTAGCATCTGGTTCCACCTTCACTAAGATAGTGGAGGTTTGATTACAGTGGGGAAAACGTTGATGGGTTTAAGTCTAAATGCATCCTGAAAATTGGTCTGGATTTGGAAAATCTTGGTTACAGGAAAATTGTTTGGTTTTTATACTACAGCTTGATCTGAGTATAAGTTCACACAGTGAAAAAGTTTAGCCAGAAATAAATCTTTGTTTTGGTGCTGAGTTGCAAATAAGCTTGCTCTGTAAACAGCAAGGGTAAACAGAAAGTCCTATTAAAGGTTTGGTTTGAAAGTTCCCTCTTCCAGGAAGCGGATTTGGCCCAAGGATAGGGTGTCTGCTTACCACATGCGAGGTCCATGGTTCAAACCCCAGGCCTCCTTGACCCATGTGGAGCTGGCCCATGTGCAGTGCTGATGCACACAAGGAGTGCCATGCCACACAGGGGAGCCCTACATGCAAGGAGTGTGCCCCATAAGGAGAGCTGCCCAGTGCAAAAGAAAGTGCAGCCTGCCTTAGAATGGGGACCACACAGGGAGAGCTGACAAAACAAGATGACACAATGAAAAGAAACACAGATTCCTGGTCCCGCTGATAAGGATAGAAGCAGTCACAGAAGAACACACAGTGAATGGACACAGAGAGCAGAAAACTGGGAGAGAAATAAATTAAAAATCTTAAAAAAAAAAAAAAGAAAGAAAGTTCCTTATTCCTAGGATTACAGTGGTTGCTCAGGGGCAGCCGAGCCGGAGGAATAAAGTTGTGGGTCAGATTGATGTGCTTTGTGCTTCTGTCTCTGTTGTTCAGAATGTTTTCATGCCTCTGGACAATGATGCTGAATTGTGTAATTGTGTGAAGTAGTGAACTTTGGTTAACCTGGAGCCCTCCCTTGTCACTGGCAAAGGAGTGAAATGATTGTAGTTTATAAAGCAAAACCATGGAGTCTGAATGTGCACACGCTCTGCTCTCTTGCCTCTGGGTCTGTTCGATTTGCTGGGGCTCGGGGGTCATCTGTGTCTACACCATGCACCCTAGTTTATTGGAGCTGGCCCCAGTCAGGATGGCTGGTGGAACAATGGCTTGAATCATGACCCTGCCAGGATAGGGGTCCCCGGGAAGGCACCAAGCCTGGAAAGTTTTCTCAAGCCATTTTAGCAGGCTGGAACTTGCTGCCATTACCTTCTCCCTCCTCCTCCCTTAGGAAGATGCATGACAGCGGTGGAAAGCCAGGGGCTGGCCTCTCCCAGTAAGTCCATACCTTCAATTTGTAAGCCACATTCCCATCTGATCATGCCCAGCTGCCTAGGAGGGGGGAGATGGAGGGGTGCTGAACAGAACCCGGATGAATGCAATAAAAATTCCTCTCCCAGGGTTTCACAGCCAAAATACATTTGCAAAATTAACTTCTGCCCAGATTCTGCCTCTCTGAATTTCTCTTCGCATTTCTCTGTAAAAATGCTTTGAAATGTTTTGAAAACTGTAAAACTGGTAAAATACCTTTGTCCAGAGAAAAAACTATTGCCTAGAACAAGAAACCTCTAATTACTTAATAGCCCTTTTAATAGTTTAGCTGGGAAACTGTCTGACAATAGTCATAAAAACTGCAAAGGAAAAGAACAATTTGGCTTGGCAACATCATGCTAAATTTAATCAGCCTATCTCCCAATACCCCGGAAATGCTAAAGATAAAAAAATAATAATTCTTCCATTTTAATCTGTATTTAACTTTATGTTCACCTTTAAAATCTATGCTGAACCTTGTCAGTTTGCCTGGTCCTAGAAAATAAAATTTAAAGTTCACTTGTTGAATAACAGTAAAAAAGTAGCTGGACTCAGATGTGATCTTTGTCCACAAGCCTCTCCTGTTACTTTTACCTGATCTGCATTTGGTGCTGGGTTTAATGTATACCCAGGGGACCTGAATCTCTGGACTGACCATGTGATAGCCAGGCCCTGAGCCTCGACAGACTTGCAACTCCTACACTCCTATACTCTGGTTTATTGGACTTACCCCACTCAGCTAACATGAAGGTGAAGAAGGTCAACCACCACACCAGGGAGACAAAAGTGCCTACAACTGAAAGCAGGATAATTGCATCCAGCATCCATGTGGAATCTAAGCCCCCTCATGATATAGATTTGGAGTGGACACAACCATTCCAGGGTCCACAGGATGGAGGAACAGACTATGGATTAGAGCAGACTTACTGATTTTCTATTCATGAAATATTGTGATTAGTAATCAAAGAAAATATGGCATTGGTGTGGAGAAAGTGGCCATGGTGACTGCTGGGGGTAGGGAGTGGGAGGAAGAGATGTGATGTGGGGGCATTTTTGGGGCTTGGAGTTGTTCTGGGTGGTGCTGTGGGGAGTTACTGGACATCGTATGTCCTCCCATGGCCCACTGGTTGGACTGTGGGAGAGTGTGGGCTATGGTGTGGACCAGTGACCATGAGGTGCAGTGGTGCTCAGAGATGTATTCACCAAGTGCAGTGAATGTCTCATGATGATGGAGGAGGTTGTTGTTATGGGGGGAGGAGTGGGGTGAGAAGGGTCGGGGGTGTATGGGGACCTCATATTTTTTTAATGTAACATTAAAAAAATAAATAAAGGCAAAAAAAAAAGTAACCAAGTAATGAATTTTTAAATACCAATACTGTCTTGCTGGTAAATTTAATGCATAACTCACGAATGAAATTTATTCAGTTACTAGAAAAGCAAAAAACTTCACAAGGTTGTTACTAATAAAATTCTTGTGACTTAATTAATAAATTCACCTTAAGGTAAAAACTTACTAAAAACTGTAACTAAAAATTAAAATCATTTTATAAGTACCTATATATATATAAATTTATAACTAAACTGCTATAGTGGAGTAAATATAAGCTAAATTTCAGCTATTTTAATAGTAATATTAAATTAATTTACCTCTGTTTATGGCTACTTCAAGGTTATCTAGTGCTTATTATAATAATAGTAATCATAACTCAAACTTATCTTATAGTTATTTTATAACTAATTTAACCCTTAAACTTCAACTATTGTGATAGTAATTATAAACTGCATTTGCCTTTGCTTACGGTTCCTGCAGTTCTGGCCCACCCCTTGACAATTCAACTTGATAATTAGACTATGGGAAACTTATAGTTGGATTTAGAAAAGTTTTATGTATATCAGTTTTCTGTCATTCTAAATAATTTTGTTCTTCGCATTTCTTTACCCTTTTAAAGGGAAAGTTGTCTTTTTCCTTGACCTTTCCCAATACTATAAATTAATTCTGTTTGGCCATTTCCACGAGGAATCAGAAATAACTGTTGCCAGGTTTTCCAAAAGTAAGCAGTGCTCTTCCCAGTGTACGAGGCCTTTCCTTTGCCCAAAAGGCCTTACTAAGCAACCCCCATTGTTCAGGCTGTCTCAGAAGGAAGTGAGTCAGAGCTACCAGATTTCTTTTCAGTCTAAGCAGAAGCTCCAAATGCTTGCCAGGTTCCTCCAAACAATGTAACCAGGAAAACCAGTGAGAAGATTATACTCTGGATTAGCCAGCAAAGAAAAAAAGTTTTAAACAACTAAGTGGTGTTTCTGTATCAAACTATGCATGTCTGCCTATTTGCTCAAATTGTTGAAGTTAAATATGCAGTTATATAAGTAATATATATATATTCCTAAAACCCAAATTGAACTAGGTGGTATTAAAAAATCATATGGAAATCTGAATATAAAAACTATTGGAAAAGTTATAAAAATCCTTATTAAGCTACAATTGGAACAAATTACATAATTGCTTTATATTCCAAAGCCTAAAAATCAGTATGCTTTAAAAATTATTCACAGTTTTAAAATGATCAAAAACAGAAGATTTTAAGCCCCTGTACAGAAAAAGAAAACAACATTCTTTGTTTAAAAAATAACAATTTCAATTTGTTTAGCTTAAGAATTATGTCTTTGGTTCATGGGATACCAGGTTAATAAGTTTACATTATATATATTGAATCTTTAAAATAATAAAAGCTGTAAGCTCATGTTTAATAAAATTATATTAAATATAGGCCTGCTTTCTCTTAAATGCACAAAGTAAATCCCATTGCTTACTAATTGTAATCTAAGGTAAATTTGCCAGTCTGTAATTGTTGTCAATTGTAAAGAGTTTATAAAAATATCTTCCAAACTGAAGCATTTAAATGGCTCTAGTTCTAAGGGCCATTATTAGCTAGAAGCCTGGATTAATATGAACAGCAATAAGTAACTTCATAGCAATGAAACCTGTCTGAAAGTCACCTCAATGTGCATATTCAAGTAGTAATAATAAAAGTTTCCTCTATTCCATTGGGAATCTTCTGTTTTAATTTTACCAATAAAAATAGTTTTACTTCCACTGCTAAATTAAAATGCCTGCTAATTAATGTCTTTAAGATAAAAGTGTAAAAGCAAAAAGCAAAGGGGAAGCAGGCATAGCTCAACTGATAGAGCATCCATCTACCATACAGAAGGTCCAGGGTTCGATCCCCAGGGCCTTCTGACCCGTGTGGAGCTGGCCCATGTGCAGTGCTGCTACGTGCAAGGAGTGCCATGCCACACAGGGATGTCCCCATGTAGGGGTGCCCCATGCCCAAGGAGTGTACCCTGTAAGGAGAGCCGCCCAGTGTGACAAAAGGACAGCCCACCCAGAAGTGGCACCACACACACACAGAGGTGACACAGCAAGATGACACAACAAAAAAGAGATGCAGTTTCCCAGTGCTGCCAGATAATGCAAGCAGATGCAGAAGCAAATGGACACAGAGAGCAGACAACCAGGGGAAAGGGGAGAGAAATAAATGAAAATAGATTTTGTTTTTAAAAAGTAAAAAGCAAAATACTAAAAAGTTAAGTTCATTTAATATGTAACACATTGCATTGAAAATGTTTAAAAGGTATATAAAAATCAAGAAATAAACTTGAGCATTGTCAAACTCTCTTTTACATTCAAAACAGGCCTTGAATACATTGTAGGCTGCCTCTCCATATGAGTTATTGGCTAGTTTGGTCACTGACCCCTAAAACAATAAAAATATCTATGACTTCTCTGGCTGTGCTTCTGAAGTGGATGGAAACTGCTTTGCAGTTTCAACCTCCTGCAGCAGCCAGCAGTGGCTCAGTATAGCCAAATGTGCAATGGACATCATCTTCAGACTGCACTGTCTCAGAGTGCCAAAGTGCACTAGGCACCAGGCCAGTGAAATGTACTCCCTAGTTTCTCTCTAGAGTCAACAGTACTGCTTCTGTGCAGAACATACGAAGTGGAACAATAAATACCAGAATACTGTAAGTAGAACTTGACACACAATTGACTTTATGGCCTGCTCCCAGGGAGAGAAAACATGTGAAGTATTGCAAACCTGAAACTTAAAACTATTAATTGAAGCTCAAAACCCTTATGCATTAAGTAACCACCATCTTGGCTGAAAACAGTGGAGTCAACAACCCTTTTAATCTAAAGGCCACCAAACTAACTTGGGGGCAGCCTCTCACAGCTAAGTACCTAAATTGTTATCTATTACAATTTCTCTCTGAGGGTTAACCAAGAACTTAAAATACATATATACTGTTCACCACCAACTTTTAAAAGAGGTGCCATCTTTACGGGCACCTAACCTTTTCTACCTCTGTAATCCAGTGTACTCTTAAAAAAAAAGTATTCTAATTAAATTTGTTTCTTTCAGAATGAGCATCTTATTAGCCATGTGAACACTTCATCCAGTTTCATACAAAATGCCAGATCCATCTTCCTCCAGGCAAAATAAGTCCAGGTATGAGCCCTGAAGCCAGGCTGAAGCCACATGCCTGTATAGCTCTGCCACGTGAGAGGCGTTTGCCTTTGGCCAGGTTGCTTGACATCCTGTAAGCCTCATTCTCCCCCTCTCCAGCTGGGGCTTCCAGCATTGCCAGGCTCATAGGGCTGTGTGGAGGGGCCGGTAAGATGTGCATGTGGCTCTTTGGGTCCTTGCTCTCTTCTGAATGGAGAGAAGAGCAGAGAGAGAGAGAAATTAAAGGGACATTTACACCCCTTTTCTCCACTCACCATCTAAAAGTGGGTTGGACATAGCTTCTCAGAGACCACCCAGGCTCCAAGGGTGGGTTTCCCCGGTGACTGCCTCCGAAATAATAAAAGACGACGACATCCTCGTGTGTCTTGAACCCTTTGGGCGAGGTGGGCAGGTGCACACACATGCAAACACAGCATGCATGCAGTGGGAGAGTTGAAAGATAGACGCATCTTTTCGGAAAGAGGAGCCACCAGCCAGAGCTGCTCCTGAGCCTCTTGTACTGTCATTTGGGACTCTAGGACATGCTTCCCATGATGGATGCGACAGTTAAAACTCTGAGCCCAGATATGCAAGCATCTCAGAGAATTTGAGGAAGGGAGAGCTTTGAGGCTGGAACAGTGGACGAGGTGGTCACGGAGATGCATCTGGCCCTGCTCAAAGATGGTTCAAACAGCAACTCCCTGAGCAGAGGTAGGTGCCCCCCCCCGGGGCCCCTTTCCCACGGTGACCGGTGACTTGCTGAGTTTTGCCTTCTCCCGGGGATTGCTCCAGGCCTCTTGCTCCAACACCCCTTCTCCCCAGGACATCCCGCCAGGAGGAGAGCTCCAGGCAACATGCCCATAGCAAGAGGAGGACATCAGATCTGCTCCACGCCCCAGCTGCTGGGAAATGACGGAACTCACCAGAGAAGCATCCTGGGGGCTGCGGAGAAATTTCAGGGACAGAGAAACGACATTTAATGCCTGAAGGGAAAAACCTGTGGAAGCGGAGGAAGAGATTGCTGCTGCGGTGGCAGGACGCGGCGGGGCCCTGGCCCTGCTCAGGATGCGCTGTGGTTGCATGGATCCAAAACATTGAAAGCAAATATTGACTCTGACTCCTGAAAAGCCTTTAATTATTTATTTTGAATAATTTGATACTGGAGTAAATTAATGCTGAAGCATTTCTCTGTTTGTGCCAAATCGGCGCGTCTCAGTGGGAACCCGGCCCATCTTTGCAGGCAAGTGCGCACTCACAGTAGGCAGTCCATTGCTGCAGCGTGCCATTAAGTTAATTTCAAAAAGAACCAGTAAAGGTATATGGAGCAGGCAGTAATAGCATGGAAAATATCCAAAATTACTAGACCCAGCAACAGAACTCGGATGCCATTTTCATGCACTAATAATTTGTAGTCTACATATTGAAGGTAACTACAAACGGGCTACGTTCTGTGCTAAAGCATTCAAGTAATTAAAAATACACCGTTAGCAGGCTCTGCCTTTCAGCATTTGGGAACCAGAGGCCTTTTATCCCCCTTTTTTTTTCTGGGTAAATGCAGTTTGCAGGCTGTTTTCCAGGGCCATGCAGAGGTCCTGTGTCACAGGGATTATATCCATTTCCTTGTTTTCCTTCAGGGGTTTGAGGTGAGTTTCCCCACCAGGTCAGAGAAGGAGCCCACGATGCCACAGGGAGGCTCCTGGGAAATCAATTTCATTTTAGGTGAATTACTATGTCAGGGTTTGCTAATGGGACAATTTTGAATAAGCCCCATGAAATTAAGCATCTGAAAGCCGAAGGGTCCCCTCAAAATATAGCATAGGTTTTTGCTAGGGTGGGGGAATGAAAACATTATGGACAAGAAAAACTGTCAAACAACAGATTTAACTTCTAAGGCCAAGTGGAAAGAAAAAAGAAGACAAAGTATTTGAAGTTTCCAGGGGCCTCACATGACAGAATATTTCCTGCTTCTTCATGGATTTCCAGGAGGAATTATCTCTTTTCACTTCTATTTCATTCCCAACAGCAACTGTTTAGGCTGTGTTCATAAGCTGCCCATTTCTACAGGTCCCTGTAGGAAAGAGATCAATTTAACCAAGGAAGGTTTCTTAAAAAAGGCAATCTTTTTACTATTCATGAAGGATATCGATATTATAGCAACCAGACTCAGGCAGAGCCATTGTTCCTTTTCTAACTCCTAGAGAAGGTATAATTTCAACAGTAAAAAGCCATTTAACTATTAATTGGGTCTAAGATATAACCATGCAATTAGTCAAGTGATCACTCCAAAGGACAGCGGCTTTGATCTTCAGAATGAAGGGACAAGATAATGACAAAGAAGCCAAGTTCCTTTTTAGGTGAGCAACTTGGGTTTACCTTCATTTGACGGTGTTGGTTAGGACTTAATTCTCTCGGGCTACCGCAGGGTGGCCACTGGGAGAACCAGGACTTCGGGACTCACCCTGGACCCCAACGAGGACCCAAGAACATCTGTGGAGGGTCCGTCAAGGCTCTCTCTAAAGTCGTCAGAGGCCTTGGGTAATTCTCTGGATAATTTACCCAAGAAAATTCAATTGCCTCTTGAGGTTTCAGCAGTCCCTGGAGAGGTATTTCAAAAGCCACCGCACAGAGGCCTTGAAATCAAGGAGTGGAAAAATCGGAGGCTGGTTCCCTGCCCACCCCCTGCACCCCTAGCCCGGAATCCTCCCCCTCATCTTCCTGTCCTGCCCCTGGGCGGGGGGGGTGACCTCCCCCTCAGCCACGCCCACCCACTCCTCTGCGGTCCCGGCAGAGCAGCTGCCACCTGCCCAGAGCCCCGCGACAACTGACTCATCTGCGATGACTGAGCCGCAGCCGGGGACTGTTTTCTAAAGGTCTTTCTGGACTCTGTCTTCAGGAGCTCCCTGACAAGCAGGGCTAGGAGAGGGATGCACGGAGGAAGTGGGAAGACACCCAGAGGCCGTGAGAACCACGGGGCCACCCCTAGCTTGGCCTGGCCAGGACCATAGACTCCGCCGTGGCCCAGGAGGCCCCACGAAGTCTCCCAGCACGGCCGGGCCGGGGAGCCAGGACTCGGCTCGGCCCAACGGCTTGGCGGGTGTCCCTCCCTTTTCCCAAGGCCAAAGACAGACAGCGGCTTCCTTCCTCACCAAGAGCCTGTGAAGAATTCTTTAAAAACCGTCTTGCTTGCAGAACATGTCCTGAGTTTCAAGCAGCATACAAGCCAGTTTACCTATGTGGAATCTGAGGGTAAGAAAAGGAGCCCCACACTTTCCCCGGGGTCTGGCCAAAAGATGCCAGGACTTGGTTTTCCTCCAATGGACGGCAGGGTTGGCTTCAGGCCGAGGCCCCGCTCTGCCCGCCCTCTCCTACTAGGCTCAGGTAAAACTTGCAAGAAAATGCTCCCTGCAGATGAGAGGGCCACTGGACCAAACCCAAACTTGGAAGCCAGGGAATCCCTTTCTCTATCATTTGCAAATAAAATGAGTTTCAGAAACACAGTGGCGTGTGTGTGGCGCATGAGCTTGGAGCCTGCAGGCCGCAGCTGCATTATGCAGATTCCCATCCACGGGAACACCAGGAAATGTGTGCCAGGGTTCATGGCACGCGAGAGTTTATAACTTCATTTCCTGTAACACATTTCACGCAAATTGTACCCCGACTTGCTTTGCAGAATTAAATAATGCAGTTACATACCCTCGGAGAATTCGCCCACTGAGTTAACGTGGGAGAATATTCTGGTCCCACAATGTACGAAGTCAACCCTTGGTTTCTCGCTGGAGTCAAACACGCACGCACGTGCACGCAGACAGGAACACAGGCAAGGGGAAGGCTTTCTTTTATTCAACGCTTTCACTGCGTAGTGACACATCGAGGGTTATATTTTATTTATACAACATTTTCAAACATTTTGACCTGCATTCTCATAACAGCAAAAATATCGGAGGTGGTAGGAAGCGAGAGTTCCTCTAAACACAGGTAGGGGACATGCTGCTAAAAATTTTGGATTTTGGATTTTGGGTTAAAAGATGGTGAGATGAGGGGCAAAAGCAGCACCTCCTCCCCGCACTCCCCCCCCATAGGCAATCCCTGTAGGCAGTGGAGAAAATGTAGTAAGTACAACTAAAATTGGATTTAATCATTGCTGCTAATAAAGGGCCAAGGCTAGATGGCAATTTACTGTGCTGTCGGCAAAATGAATTGCTTAAGGCACATTAGCAGCACATTAGATAACATACACACAGTAAGTAAATTATGATTAAAATAACCACAGAGTAAATACTGTACATGCTGTACCACAATAACTCTTTTCAAAAATCTTCTAGAGATACCTCCCCCAGTGAATCTGTTTATCGTCTCCTACAATTTTTATCAAACTCAATAAGCATATTTCTTGCTCTGCAAAATGTTTTTGATTGGTCTTTTTATTTTTCCACATTTGGTAAATGAAAGAATGATGTCATGCGACAGCATTAAATACTATTAAGCAGACCATAACTAACATTCGCTGCATAAATTATACGTAAGCTGACACTTTTATGCACTTTGTGAAGAATTGCTTCATGGGTTATGAAATCTTTCCCAAAACAAGCTCCAAAGAATAACATGCCTGGTTCTGTTTCATGGCTACAAATTGGTAACTGAATTAACCTTCATTTATTAAGTTTTCACAGGGAACCCTTCTCATTCAAATACTTGTAGATGATAATTTATTTTTATCTGAGGCATAATTTTTCATGTGGCGTTTTTGCCAAAATCAATATAACAAGAGCCAAACCCCATTCCCTCTTCTCCATTTATCCCCTCCTCCTCTTGGCCGCTCACCTACCTGTGTCTTTCCTAGCCGGGAAGGTAAACAAATGAGGCTGCATCGTAATAATGGCCTGTGCCAAAATGCACAGTGTATTACACCAAACTTAGGAGTCTTCACACGCTTGCCTAAAACGGCTTTCACATGCTCAAGCAGGGAGTGCGGGGTCATTTCATGGCAGAAAGCCTGCATATTTCACTTCTGATTCCCAAGGAAAACGGGTGCCAAAAGTGACGATGACAAGCCCAGGTTTTGAGATAGACCAGATTAACAGAAAATGAAATTGCAGAGGGGCTGGGGAAACACCCCCTCTGGACACAGCAGGTCAGCTCCGCTTCCCAAGTGCAGTGGGCACTGGGACATGGCTCTCAAAACCCAGGCAGACAGCTGCTCCCTCGTGCTCGCGGGCAGCTTTCAGAGAGCGCAAGTCCAGCAGGAAAAGCACTGCAGGATCGCTAAGGCAAGGGAGGCTAAGGACCACCGACTGTCCTCTCCGCATAATCCTGACGATGTCGCAGGGAGTTTGCGTTCTAATCGTTCACGAAGGAAACTCATTTGCTGCTTCAGGACTGAAGGATTGCTCTTGTTTTTTATTTTCTGGAATTCAGACAATAGCATGTATATAAGCAAAATAGGTATCAGAAGAGATCAGTTTTGCTAATACATGTGACCTGCCCAGTGCCTGGGAGCTCAGCAAATACATAATCATTGCTGGCATTATTAGAATTTTAATTGATATGTCTGTTACGGCTAAAGTTTAAATTCTGGGTAATGTGACTCTAGTTCAACAGATTTGTGTCCCACCTCTAAATTCATGAGAGTAAGCTACAAGTATGCTGGTGCATTGTAGCCCATTTCTTTATACCTTTCACTCTGAGCCAAACTGGTCTAGCAAATTCTGACACCAAGCCTGTTAGGAGTTTGATTTAGTGGAGACGTTCTGCATTGGCATATACCTGAAGACTATCCTGTTAACTTATCCTGTTCACTGTCCTGTTCACTGAGTTCCTGTGGCTGGTTAGCCCAGGCCCAACCTGGGCCTCAGAACTCTGTGACTACCAAACTGTCAACCATCCCAAGGTCAGTGTCTAAAGCAGAGCGGATGGAACAACCCGTTTTCTACAGCTCCATGTGTTACGGTGTCGAGACAGAGAGCTTTGCTGTGGCCGGCCAATGAGAATTTCAAATATTAAAATAGAAGAGCAGATTATGTGCAAGAGGCAGCTCCCATTTCAGGGATATTTTATATCTGTGTAGACGTGCGTGTATGTATGTGTGTATACAGCAGATAAAATAATGGCTTTTTATTCCCGCTGCAGCTCGTTGGGATGTTTTGCCAATTGGAGGCACAGTTCTCTGGGCTTTGCCCACCTGAGCTGGGGCCAAGTTAGGAAAGACTGCCTCACTGCCCTGCTGGAAGCCACCCCAGAACTCCACGTCAGTCATCGGTGGCGTTTCTTTGGAGTTGCTGAATTGGGATGAGCAGGACACAGGTAGGGCACAAGTAGCGAGTGAATGCAAAGCTGAGGCAGGGCTGGTGAGTGCCTCGATGGGTCTAAAGATGTGGACAAGTTGGACTACGAATGCGGGAGTGGAGCTCCAGTACGAATGCCCTCGGGGCATCAAGGCACCTCACGGCACAGCCCGCCTGAGTCCTGCCAGCAAGGTCCAGGGAGAACAGGGGCAGCTGCGCTCCATGCCCAGCAGCACCTGTGACTCCAGCTACCATCTTTGCTGATGACTCATGAACGTACGCCTCACCCCAAAGCTCTCTTCTCGTCTCCAGACAGGCATGTGACTGCCGCTCTCACCCTGGAGCACTTGCCTGTGCCTGGAAGGTTCTAGGTGCTTCATGAGTCAGCATATCCAATCCCAGCACAAGCTGGGAGGAAGCAGAGGCTCAGTAATGTCCAGGCACCTGCCCAGAGGCAGCAAAGCAGAGGGCTGTCTGGGGCCCTCGCTGCCAACCGTCCTGATGGTCAGAGAACCTGCCCTCTCCACCCGAAGTCCCACCAGCCCTTCTCGCTCCACCTGTCTCCAACCTCACCTCTTCCTCCTTCGCCAGCCCGGCCGACCTCCTCTGCATACCTTAGAAGATGCAACTGCCACACACCTGGCCAATTTCAAAGGTTTACCTGCATGCTACAATTCAGGGCTCACCTGTCCACTGCAGCCACGAGCCACCTCCTGCCCCAACGGCCCTATTTGACATCACGAGTTTCCTTTGTCTGTGTAACAACTCACAGCAAACTCCACTCATTGATCACCTCATGGAGTCCATGGGCCAGGAGTCCTGGACCGCATATAGCTGGGACCACTGTTGGGGTGTCAGCCAGGCCACATTTTCATCTGCATCTTGGGGCCTCACCCAAGCTCCTTCTGTTTTTTCTGTTCGAGCTTGTTTTCTTGTGTTGCAGGACTGAGGCCCACAGCAGCTAGAGTATCCTTCTCTGCAGGCAGTTCACAGCTGGTTATCTGCCCCTTGGAGACCAACAAGGGAGACACTCTTCTGCTTTGAGCTTCTTTTTTCAAGAAAGGCCCGGGAGCCTCTTGGGCGGGGCTTGCCTGATTAGGTCAGGCCCACCCGGGATAATCTCCGTTTAGATTAACTCAGCGTCCTGAGATTATGGACCCCAGTTCCATCAGCAAAGTCCCCTCACCTTTGCTGTCATAGCTCAGCACCCCCTCGGGTGGAAGGAAACAGGCAGTGCAGGAGGAAGCAGGCAGAGCAGGCCCAGGGTGCAAATCTCGGGGTCCATCCTCGACGGGAGGTGGAGGACAGGATGTAAGCCTCTCCATTGACAGGCCAGTGCTCCTGGGCTCAGGGGTGGGACTCACTCCCGAGCAAGATGCTCCAGGAAGCCAGAGCCATGGCCACCCTAGGCCCAAAGCCGCTGGTGCAGCGGCATGCCGGGGCCTCCAGACACCCTTGTGTTTTCTAGAATCCCCACCCAACGAGGCCCAGAGGCCAGCTCGTGGCTCTGGGTGGCCCACCTTCTCTTCCCCAGAAGAGCCCTGCTGCCTCAGAACCAGGATTTCTCGAGTCCGGGGAGGCAAACCTCCCCGTCAAGGGCCACGTGGTCAGTATCCCAGGCCCTGGGACTCAGTCTGCTGCTTCTGCTGCCGAAGCTTGAACGCAGGTGCCGACAGTGAGAAAACGAATGAATGTGGCCACATTCCAAGAAAACTTGATTTCCAGAAACTGCTGGATTTGGTCCTGGGGCTGCAGCCGGCAGCTCCGGTGGGCAGGGGCTGTAGGGGAGGGGGCGCTGGATGCCTGGCCTCCTTGTTCTCAGGCTTCTGCCACACTGCCAGTGCTCACCCGCCCCGCAATCGCCACCACACTTTCCTCTGCCTTCCTTCTTGGCCTTTAAGCACTTGCAAGGCAGGGAGGACCCCCGATGCCTAACGATATGGCATTTTATATGTGCTCAAAAACTATTTGTGGACTAAACGAATGCATGAAAGGCTGACCAACCCTCCCAAAACGCTACAGATAATCCAGTAAAGCCCTAGCATCCGTTCTTAACAGAGGGAAATCTCCACCATGAAAGCACATTGGTCGGGTTCGGCCCCCTGTTCCCACAGGGCCTTAAAGAGTCCTTGGTGGGACCTCCCAGCCGGCTGTGAGCCGTGGATTCAAGGCCCAGATTTGCTCATAAAGGACTCTCCCTGCCCTCCCGGTGCTGTGCTCCTGTCTTTCAGAGCAAGGGAAAGAGCAAGCAGTAACCTGACTTTCATATTGAACTGCAAAGCAGGTCCAGGAAGAAATAGCTGTCCGCCCAGGTGTGCACCCCAGCCTGCGTTTAATACACAAACTCAGGCTAGGGCCAGCCACGCAGAAGGGGTTCAGCCTCTGCAAGGAAAACCAGGACTCTGGGCGCCTTGGGCAGAAGGCCAAGGCGGAAAGGATTTCTGCTAAAACCACTCTTCTCACCCACTTCAGCAGAACACCAAGGCACTCAGACGAAAACCTGCCTCTTAGAGGAGTGTGTGTGTGTACACATGCATGTGTGTGTGTGTGTGTGTGTAGAGGAAGGAGGGGCTCTGTGCAGGGAGAAAGTCTTCTAAATGCATGAGGCACCTCATGGGTACATCCCAGGCCTGGCTGCTCACAGAAGGCCTGCACCTGTCCCTCAGCCCCGCGGCCTGTTTCCACGTGGCAGGGGAGCACTCACTGCCCACCAGGTGCTCTCCTGGTGCCCCAGGTCGTGGAAAAAGGGTGGGAGGCAGACAACCTAGGGTTGACCTTTTCAAGGTCAAATTACAACACCTTTATTTGGATATTGATCCTTTCGTGGGGAACTTTAGACTTCAGGAGAGTATTGGATGCTTTGGAAGCTTCTGGTTAGAAAAAAAAAGAATGTGAGTTGGTGTTTAGAATTGTGGCATTCAAGAGATGCGGGTTTAATTCTCAACGCCTCTACTGCATCACTGGGAGATTCTGGACACGGCAGTTAATATCTTCAATTTTCCATTTCTTCATCTGTTTGCAAAAGGTGAATTGTTGAACTCGAAAGTTTGTGCAAACTCAAAATTCCATTTTATTTTATTTTTTTATTTTTTATTTTTTTTTAGTGTGATGATTTTATTTTATTTTATTTTTTTGACTTAAACAAATCAATTTTATTAATACATACTAATAAAACATACGATTC
The DNA here is from genome assembly GCF_030445035.2 of Dasypus novemcinctus. Classification (NCBI taxonomy): domain Eukaryota; kingdom Metazoa; phylum Chordata; class Mammalia; order Cingulata; family Dasypodidae; genus Dasypus; species Dasypus novemcinctus. The sequence continues at coordinate 104,963,592 of NC_080678.1, read as the reverse complement.
ATCCAAAGTGTACAATCAATAGTATTTGGTATAATCACATATATATGCATTCATCACTTCAATCATTATTAGAGCATTTTTCATTATTTCAATAATAATAATAAACAAAAACAAACAAACAGGAAAATTCTTCACCTCTCAATTTCTCTATGCTTTCCCTGCTGTACATAGCTCCTATCTCTGGCTATTTTTGTACCTTTATTTATTTATTTATTGAGCTGTTTTATTGAGATATATTCACATACCATATGATCTAGCCAAAGTATATGATCAATGACTTTTAGTATAATCACAATGTGCATCCATCACCACAAAAATTTTTAGAACAATTTCATTATTCCAAACTCTATACCCCTTAGCAGTCCTTACCCAGCCTTACATAACCACTATGTAATTTCATCCTTATAAATTGATTTACATTTATATTTTATATAAATGGAATCATACAATATGTAGTACTTTGTGTCTGGTTTCTTTCACTTAGCATAATGGGTTTTTTTTTGGTCTGATATGATAGTTTGTATTATTAACATATATTTGTTCAGTATCAAGGAAAAACGGTCTTATATATGCAATTTTACCCATATTCATATTTCTTTTTTTAAATATTTATTTATTATTATTTTTTTAATTACATTAAAAAAATATATATGAGGTCCCATTCAACCCCACCGCCCCCGCCCCCCACTCCCCCCACAGCAACACTCTCTCCCATCATCGTGATACATCCATTGCACCTGGTAAGTTCATCTCTGAGCATCACTGCACCCCATAGTCAATGGTCCACATCATAGCCCAGACTCTCTCACGTTCCATCCAGTGGGCCCTGGGGGGCTCTACAGTGTCCCGTAATTGTCCGTGAAGCACTATCCAGGACAACTCCACGTCCCGAAAATGCCTCCACATCTCATCTCTTCCTCCCGTTCCCCACACCCAGCAGCCCCCATGGCTACCGTTCCCACACCCATTCCACATTTTCTCTGTGGACATTGGATTGGTTGTGTCTATTGCACACCTATGTCAAGTGAGGGCTTAGATTCCACATGGGTACTGGATGCACTCTTCCCGCTTCTAGTTGTAGACACTCTAGGCTCCATGTTGTGGTGGTTGACCTTCTTCAACTCCATGTTAGCTGAGTGGAGTAAGTCCAATAAGTCAAAGTGTAGGAGCTGAAGTCTGTTGAGGCTCTGGGCCTGGGTGTCATATTATCAGTCCAGAGATTCAAATCCCCTACATATATCTTAAACTCAGCACCAACTACAATTCCAATAAAGTAGCATGCAAGTCTTGTGAAAAGAGATCCCCTCTGAGTCCATTTCCATCACGCAGAAACACCAGCTCCAAAGAAGGGCCATCTGTCATGGCAGTGAACCCCTTCTGCCATGACCATAGAACCCGTGGGTCTCTTTATCCCTCAAAAGAACCAATACCTGGGGTTGTATCTACCTTATCTGTCTCTTAGACTCTGTTCAGTTGTACATAGGGGTATTCCCTCTGACAACCTCCAGACTCTTTTTTGGAGACTCACAGCCTTATAATCTCATTTCTCCTTTCCATTTCCCCCTTACATTAGGTCAAACCGCTTCCCGAAGTCATGTTATTATATGTAGACAGGTATATTCTGCTGTTCCGCATTGAATCTTTAATTCAAGGTCATTTTCTAGTTGCTTCTTCAGCCGGTATGTGGTAGTGATCCCTCGGTGCCAGGGAGGCTCATCCCCAGGTGTCGTGTCCCACGCTGGGGGGAATGCATCACATCTACACGCTGAGTTTGGCTGTGAGAGTGGCCACATTTGAGTAACATGAAGGCTGTCAGGAGGAAACCCCCAGGCACAATGCTACTCTAGGCCTTGTTCTTATTGCAGGTGCATAGGCTCAAAAGTGTAGCCATTAGTATCAAGAGCCCACTGTTGGGCCCTCCTTCCTTCCTGGTTCTTGCCATTGCACCTGGAGGATTGCCGCTGCTCTCCCAGGGCCCACAACAGTGACCCCCCGGCCAGGAGCCCAGTATCCCTGCAGCTGTTGTTTTTAATTGTTTCCACTATGAGTATATATAGACATTACCATATACCCTGGGCATATGCCCTGTATAACTCCCTGTCAACCATATATATCCTGTCAATAACATCCCATATCAGTATTCCTCCGCTGCCATTGTTGAACCACTCTGTGATCCAAAACTTCCCGTAAAGTGAATCCCAACATAATGTCAGCTTCAGAAGAGTCTTAGATCACCAAAATTCATATATACAATATACAGTATTTCCCCAGATCCACCATAAAACCTTTTCCCTTCCACAGCAATAATCTTTTAACTTATTCATATCATATTTCCTGAAACTGATGTACAGATTCCGAAACTATAGTTTTCAAACAAGGTAACATTTGTGCTTACTATGTGGTCCATACTTTAGGTTGTACAGTTTTCTACATTTTTTAGTTATCCTATGTTTTGTCTTATGGTTTTCATTATTAGTCTGTCGTCCCCTATATGTTTTTGGTGTAATATTAGCTGTTTTATATTCATCCTCGTGTACTCTCACATAACTCCTCTTTTGCCCCCTTATTTACCTTTGTTCTATCCATTGCACATCCATTTTCCCCTCCCCTTAGGGCCCACAACGCCTGCCAATCTAATGCCCTGGGAGCCGTCCTTTCTCACGAGAGATACAGTTCTCTCTATTCGACGGCATTAGTCTTCCCCAGGATATGGGTCCACCCCACCCAATGGTAGAACCCACCTTGGCAAAATGAGCCTCCAGCTATTCCCTCCGGAGTCTGTCCCGCATCAGACCATGCCCCCTGAGCGTCCTAACCAGGTGACCCTCCTACTTATACTTTGATACGTTTTACTCAATGTTTAGTTCTCAACGAACTTCTGGCACTCTCCCATGTTTGTATGTTGCCCCTCCCTTCCACCTATTTCTTGGACCATATTACCCCTCTTCCCATCCCCAGCCCCCCTCAAACCCAGAAAACCCCACCCAAAGGTAACCCCTTGCCCCCATTTTGTCCCTTCTTTGTGCTCATACTTACCCCCAGCTCATCACAGATTCCACCCCTACAGATATTAACTCACATCCTTCCTCCACCCCCCGATTTCCAGTAAGCCACTTTTCCAGACTCTAGCTCTCTGAGGCAGTTAACTTATTTCATATCATTGGGGTCATATAGTATTTGTCCTTCAATGCCTGGGTTGCTTCACTTAACATAAGATTCTCAAGGTTCATCCATGTTATCATGTGCGATTGTAGTGTATTGGTTCTTACAGCTGAGTAGTATTCCATTGTGTGTATATACCACATTTTATTGATCCACTCATCTGTTGATGGACTTTTGGATTGATTCCAACTTTTGGCGATGGTGAACAATGCTGCTATGAACATTGGTGTACATATATCGGTTTGTGTCCTTGTTTTCAGATCTGATGGGTATATACCCAGCAGTGGTATTGCTGGGTCATATGGCAAATCTATGGATAATTTTTTGAGAAACTGCCAAACTGTCCTCCAGAATGGTTGGATCCTTCTGCATTCCCACCAGCAATGGATGAGTGTTCCCCTTTCTTCACATCCTCTCCAGCATTTGTATTCTACTGTTTTTTTCATGGCTGCCAATCTTATGGGAGTAAGATGGTATCTCATTGTAGTTTTGATTTGCATTTCCCTGATAGCTAGGGATTTGGAGCATTTATTCATGTGCTTTTTAGCCATTTGTATTTCTTCTTTGGAGAAGTGTCTGTTTAAATCTTTTTCCCATTTTTTAAATGGGTTGTTTATCTTTTTGTTTTCGAGATATATGAGTTCTTTATATATGCAAGTTATAAGTCTCTTATCAGATATATGGTTGCCAAATATTTTCTCCCATTGTGTGGGTTCCCTTTTTACTTTCTTGACAAACTCCTTTGAGGTGCAGAAGGCTTTAATTTTGAGGTAGTCCCATTTATCTATTTGTTCTTTTGCTGCTCGTGCTTTTGGTGTGATATTCATGAAGCCATTTCCTATTACAAGGTCCTGTAGATGTTTCCCTACACTGCTTTCTAAGGTCTTTATGGTCTTGGCTCTTATATTTAGGTCTTTGATCCATCTTGAGTTGATCTTTGTATAAGGTGTGAGATGGTAATCCTCTTTCATTCTTCTACATATGGCTATCCAGTTCTCCAGGCACCATTTGTTGAATAGGCCATTCTCTCCCAGTTGAGAGGGTTTGGTGGCTTTATCGAATATTATATGGCTATATACATGAGGTTCTATATCTGAACTTTCAATTCGATTTCATTGGTCTGTGTGTCTCTCCTTATGCCAGTACCATGCTGTTTTCACTACTGTAGCTTTGTAGTATGTTTTGAAGTCCGGAAGTGTGATTCCTCCTATTTCGTTTTTCTTTTTCAATATGTCTTTGGCTATTCGGGGCCTCTTTTTATTCCAAATAAATTTCATAGTTAGTTTTTCTAGTTCCTTAAAGAAGGCTGTGTTGATTTTTATTGGGATTGCATTGAATGTGTAGATCAGTTTTGGTAGGATAGACATCTTAATAATATTCAGTCTTCCTATCCATGAACAGGGAATATTCTTCCATTTATTTAGGTCTTCTTTGATTTCCTTGAACAATCTTGTATAGTTCTCGATGTATAAGTTTTTTACCTCTTTAGTTAAATTTATTCCTAAGTATTTGATTTTTTTATTTACTATTGTGAATGGTATTTGTTTCTTGATTTCCTCCTGATCTTGCTCATTATTGGTGTATAGAAATGCTACTGATTTTTGTGCATTGATCTTATAACCTGCGACTTTGCTAAACTCATTTATGAGTTCTAGAAGCTTTGTTGAAGATCTCTCAGGGTTTTCTATATATAGGATCATGTCATCTGCAAATAATGAAATTTTGACTTCTTCCCTTCCAATTTGAATGCCTTTTATATCTGGTTCTTGTCTCAGTGCTCGAGCCAGTACTTCCAAGACAATGTTAAATAGGAGCGGAGACAATGGGCATCCTTGTCTTGTTCCTGATTTTAGAGGGAAGGATTTCAGGATTTCGCCATTGTAAACAATGTTGGCTTTAGGTTTTTCATATATACTCTTTATCATGTTCAAAAAGTTTCCTTGTATTCCGATCTTTTGGAGTGTTTTTATCAGGAAGGGGTGCTGTATTTTGTCAAATGCCTTTTCTGCATCTATAGATATAATCATGTGGTTTTTTTCTCTCAATCTGTTTATATGGTGTATTACATTGATTGATTTTCTTATGTTGAACCATCTTTGCATACCTGGGATAAATCCCACTTGGTCATGGTGTACAATTCGTTTAATGTGTTGTTGAATACGATTAGCAAGTATTTTGTTAAGTATTTTTGCGTCTAGGTTCATTAGAGAAATTGGTCTGTAGTTTTCCTTTCTTGTGGTGTCTTTGTTTGGCTTTGGTACTAGGGTAATGTTGGCATCATAGAAGGAATTAGGCAGTGTTCCTTCTGTTTCGATTTTTTGGAATAGTTTCAACAGGATTGGTGTTAGTTCTTTCCGGAATGTTTTGTAGAATTCACCTGTGAAGCCGTCTGTCCCTGGGCTCTTCTTAGTTGGGAGATTTTTAATGACTGATTCTATCTCTTTGCTTGTGATTGGTTTGTTAAGATCATCAATTTCTTCTTTCGTCAGTATGGGCTGCTTATGAGTTTCTAGGAATTTGTCCATTTCCTCTAAATTGTCATTTTTGTTGGAATATAGTTTTTCAAAGTATCCTCTTATGATAGTCTTTATTTCTGTGGGGTCAGTGGTGATATCACCTTTCTCATTTCTTATTTTGTGTATTTGCATCTTTTCTCTTTTTTTCTTTGTTAGTCTCGCTAAAGGTTTGTCAATTTTGTTGATCTTCTCAAAAAACCAGCTCTTGGTCTTGTTTATTTTTTCAAGTGCTTTCTTATTTTCTATTTCATTTAGTTCTGCTCTTATCTTTGTTATTTCCTTCCTTCTTCTTCCTGTTGGGTTACTTTGTTGTTGTTTTTCTAATTCCTTCAAATGTGCAGTTAATTCTTCAATTTCTGCTCTTTCTTCTTTTTTGATATATGAATTTATGGCTATAAATTTCCCTCTCAGTACCGCTTTTGCTGCATCCCATAAATTTTGGTATATTGTGTTATCATTATCATTTGTTTCAAGGTAGTCATTGATTTCTTTTGAGATTTCCTCTTTGACCCACTGTTTTTCTAAGAGTGTGCTGTTTAATTTCCAAATTGTCGTGTGACGTCTGGGTCTCTGTCCCTTGCAAATTTCCAGCTTCACTCCACTGTGGTCAGAGATATTGTTTTGTATGATTTCGATCTTTCTGAATTCATTAAGCCTTTCTTTGTGGCCTAGCATATGGTCAATCTTGAAGAATGTTCCATGTGCGCTTGAGAAAAATGTATATCCTGCTGTGTTTGGGTGTAATGATCTATATATGTCTATTAGATCCAGCTCTTCTAATATACTGTTCAAATGTTTTGTTTCTTTAGTGATTCTCTTTTGAGATGTTCTGTCCAGAGTTGATAGTGGTGTATTAAAATCCCCCACTAAAATTGTAGATGCATCTATTCTTTCACTTAGTTTTTCCAGCGTTTGCCTCACATATTTAGAGGCGCCCTTGTTAGGAGCATAAATATTTATGATTGTTTGATCTTCTTGACAAATTGTCCCTTTCACTAAAATATAGTATCCTTCTTTGTCTCTCACAATTGTTTCGCATTTAAAGTCTATTTTGTCTGATATTAATATAGCTACTCCTGCCTTTTTTTGGTTGTTGTTTGCTTGTATGATTGTTTTCCAGCCATTCACTTTCAACCTCCATGAGTCTCTGGGTCTAAGATGTGTCTCTTGTAGGCAGCATATAGATGGGTCATATTTCCTTATCCAGTGTCCCAGTCTGAATCTTTTGATAGGTGAGTTTAATCCGTTGACATTCAGTGTTATTACGTTTAGAGAGTTATTTATGGTAGCCATATTTTGGTTGGATTTGTGTTTGTTATATTTTGTTTGTATTATTTTATTTTCCCCTTCTATTTTTGTCTTTCCTGTTGCTTTTACACTCTCCTCCATCTCTGACTGTCCTGTTTTTTCCTTTCTTCCTGCAGAACTCCCTTAAGAATTTCTTGAAGGGGAGGTTTCTTGTTGATATACTCTTTCCGTTTCTGTTTATCTGTGAATATTTTGAACTCTCCATCATTTTTGAATGCTAGTTTAGCTGGATAGAGTATTCTTGGTTGGAGATTTTTTTCCTTTAGTACCTTGACTATATCATACCACTGCCTTCTTGCCTCCATCGTTTCAGATGAGAAATCAGCACTTAATCTTATGGAGTTTCCCTTGTATGTGATGGTTTTCTTTTCTCTTGCTGCTTTTAGAATTTTTTCTTTGTCTTGAGCATTGGATAATTTGACAAGTATATGTCTTGGGGTGGGCCTGTTGGGGTTTATGACCAGTGGAGTGCACTGTGCTTCTTGGATATGTACATCTGTCTCTTTCAGTAGATTTGGGAAGTTTTCATTCATTATTTCCTGCAACACTCCTTCTGACCCCTTTCCCTTCTCTCCTTCTGGAATGCCTATAATACGTATGTTTGAGCATTTTGTGTTATCATTCAGGTCCCTAAGTCCTATCTGGATTTTTTCTACCTTTTTATTGACCACTTCTACTATCTGTTTGATTTCCAATGCACTGTCTTCCACATCACTAATTCTCTGCTCTGCCTCTTCTAGTCTGCTGATATTTGCTGCAAGTGTATTTTTGATTTCTTGAATTGTGGTGTTCATTTCCATCATATCTGTTATTTTTTTGCGCATGTCTGCAATTTCCCCTCCAAGTGTTGTCTTCACGCTGTTAACCTCTTTCATTACTTCATTAAATTTGTCGGTGATAAATGTTCTGAGATCTTTCATTGCTTGTGCGAAGTCCTGCCCCCCTTCCTGATTTTCAGTTTGTTGATTGGATTCAGCCATGTTTTCCTGATTACTGGTTTGGTTTGTAGATTTTTGTTGCTGTCTTGTCAACATTTTTTCTTGACGGGTTTAATCAGTTCCTTAGCTTCTTTGTCTAGTCTTGGAGATTAATTAGCTGTTGTTTTTGCATAAGTGTTATATCTTCTCTTTGTCACTTTGTTCTTCTTATTCCAATTTCTTATTGCTAGTTAAGCTCACTTTAAAGGAAAGTATTAGTGCTGGGGTAAGTCAATTGTGTAAGGAAGGAAAAGTGTGAAGTAGTATTGGTGATATATGTTTACAAAGCAACAATATGAGTTCTGGGAGGATGGAGGTTAGATCATGTAAATTGTGTAGAGTTATAGTAGTAGGAAAGTACCTATAATGAGGTAGACGACTGAATATGGGAGGAATGTGGTACGTACTAAGAGGCTATTGTTTTCGTGAGAGAGGGAAAGAGAAAAGAAAGGTAATAGTTTCAGGGATGAATACCAGATGGAAAACTAAACAAAGGTATTAGAAATTAAGAGTTATACACTTTGTGGATCAAAGAAAGGGAGATGGAATATAGGAGAGATAGCAGATGGTGGAGGATATCAAGTTGTAGGGGAAAGGGGATAGTGCAGATAGGCTAAATCTATTCACAGAGAAATGAGGCAGTGGAGGGTGAGGAAACCCAGCAAATGTGAGGTATTTCCTGTAGGACCTATTGTATTGTTAAGGTAAAATAGTATAAGAAGAATATTGGGGACAAGAAAGAGAGGATTGAAAAAAAAAAAAGAACAACAACAACAACGAAAAATAAAAAAATAAAAATAAATAAAAAAAATTAAAAAAAACCAAAGAACAGAAACCCCGCCGCCAGGCTCGGCTGGGCTCAGCTGAGCTCCGGTCCCCCGCCCGCCGCCCACCGCGGCTCGGCTGGGCTAGGCTGGACTCGGCTGGGCTCGGGTCCCCCGCCTGCCGCCCGCCGCGGCTCGGCTGGGCTCGGCTTCCCCTCCCGCCACGGCTCGGCTGGGCTCGGCCAGGCTCGGCTTTCCCACCTGCCGCCCGGCGCGGCGCAGCGCGGCTCGGCTCTCCCGCTCGCCGCCTGGCGCGGCACAGCTGGCCTCGGCCGAGCTCAGCTGGGCCCGGCCCCCCCGCCCGCCGTGGCTCAGCCGGGCTCGGCCGGACTCAGCTTCCCCGCCCACCGCCTGCCGCCGCGGCGCAGCGCGTCTCGGCTCTCCCGCCCGCCGCGGCGCGGCTAGGCTCGGCTGGGTTCGGCTCCTTCACCCGCCGCCAGCCGCGGCACAGCGCAGCTCGGCTCTCCCGCCCACCACCTGCGGCAGTGCTAGCTGCCTCGGCTCCACCTACCCAAGGAGGGAGTCCTCCACACGTAGCTGGGATCTCCGTGTATATTTCACAGATGGATCCTCTCTGTTACCTTCCCTCCAAATCGATGTCCACACACCTCCGGACCAGGAAAAATCCCAAAACAGCCTGTCCCAAAGAGTCTCCGACGCCTCCCAGCCGATTCCCCCCAGGAGCTAGTAACCGGGAAGTTCACTCAGCCGCCATCTTGCCTCCCCCTCCTGAAAAGTCCCAAATTATATCTTATAGACCAGTCCTTTCCATTACCTTCCCACCAAATCGATGTCCAGACACTTCCTGCCCTGAAAAAATCCTGTAAAAGCCTGGTCCTGGAGAACCTCCAGCGGTGCCCAGCTGCCTCTTCCCAGGAGAGACGGCAAGGCAAGTTCACTCAGCCACCATCTTCAGTATATTCTCTTAAAAGCCTGAACTAAGCAAACAATTGGGACAGGTTGCAAAGTCCCTGCTGCTCTATCAAATTCCTAAATGTGGTTTGGTTGGATGGGATAAAACTATGCCCTCTTGTTGTAAATGATGGAATGCAATCATGTTAACAGAGTTTGTAATAATGTTGAAGTGCTAAAAATCTTTCATCTCTCACTTAGTCTCAAATATTAAAACCATTGTATGTATTAATTGGGAAAGGTCCTTCAAGGAAGTAGGGAAACCTCCAGCAAGCTGCTTTAAATAATAAAAAGAAGGTAAATTTTGGACATTAACTCAGTCTATGAATTGGATGCGGCAAGCACCCATATTGGCTTTGGGTGGAGTTTGTGAAAAAGCAAAATTCTAAAAGTAACCCTTGGGTTTTAACCACAATTCTGGAAGGTCAAAAGTGCAATATAAAAGGCAATTGTATGCAGCATGGGAGACCCTGCTAAAAGTGAAAGACTTAACCCAATAATGTCTGGTCACTCTAAAGATGGCCATCCCTATCCAGGGGTAGATTGCAAATACTGAAAACAAGACAGAAATGATGGACTTTTATAAATCACCCTCAGATTATGAAAAAAAATCCAGGATACCTGCTGTTAGTAACAGGTGACTGTCATGTCCCTGCCACTCCTCTAACATCCCTTTTAAGACTGTTGACGCAGATGCCTTTGTGAAGATCCTGGGCCTACAACTGAAACCTGAGAAAAGGCAGAGTGGCTCTACCAGAAAGGCGAACATCATCGAGTACCAAACCTTGTGGTGCCTAGCCCAGCAATTATGGTTACTCACCAACAGCTAATAAACATCCCCCGTAAGTTCCTTCCTGCTTACTCCAATGACTGTGACATCAGAGCCCTCCTGCTCTTGAGAGGAATGAGCCCTCAGATGCACTATTCAAACCCACTGAAGCTGTATTCATTACTAAAACAAAAAGGGGAAAATGTGGAAATATGGCTGGAGATTAAAATACTTTACTGAAACCTGTGGCAATTTTAACTTTAATCATAAAAATTTTTCAATTGCTTCCATACATCACATGAACTTTACACATTCTGGAACTGTGAACTTGCAGCTTTTGTCTGCCTATGGATTTTGGGCCTGTGTGCTCTTATGCTATTGTGGCAGGAACTGTTACCGTCACAAAGGAAAATGGATACCGGCCCCTTGGACCAATGGCACTCAGTCATAACCTGCAAAAGAATTTGTGGAAAATAATTTTTGGAATTGCCCCTCCGTATGAATGGCTGGGAAATACATTTGATCCTTAAACATACCATTTTAAAACCTGTGTCGAAGATCCATTTGTTTTCATAACTGGTAAGATAACTATTAAGAATGTTCCACTGTTTTATGAAAATGGTACCTTGTATACATATCAGGAAGTGTGTTGCAGGACGGAAAAACAACAGCCATGACCAGAAGAAGAAAATGCATCTGGATACTGGTGAGAATGATGTTCATTTGGCAGTCATCTTCTGAAAGTCAATTATTGCTGCATGAAAATTCTTGAAATGGACTGAATGCTTTATTGGACTGCTCATTATAAGCATTTTGGGACTGATTGGAATCATTACAGCTTCTGCTACTGCTATGATAGCTTTGCGTGAAAGTACAGACTCAATAATACGTGCATGATTGGCACAAAAATGGTAGTGATTTGTGGCATAGCCAAAAGCACAATTGATGAACAGTTAAATAATTGGGTTAATAATTTAGAATCTGCTGTTTTGCATATTGGAGATCAATTGTATAATTTAAACTTGTTAAGGGGATTGAGGTGTGGTTGGAAGGAAAGTAATTTCTTTGACTCTGCATATAATAAATCAGATATAGTAGAATCATTTGATAGGTCATAAAGGTAATATGTCAATAGAAATAGAAGAATTACAGAAAAAGATAATTAGAAATCCCTTAATCAGATTAATGTAGCTGATGATAAGGATATGTCTTTAATGATTTCATTTCTCATTTCAATAAGTTTAATCCAGTAAATTGGTGGAAATCACAGAGTTTTCTGTCAGCTTTAGGAATAGTGCTAATCATACTTGTTCTGTTGCTCATTATTCTCACCCGTGCCGGACAGTGCTTTCAAAGAAAATTGCAAAGCGTAACAGCCATGGGACATGTGAATAATCTGGTGCTAGCAAAAGCACCTCAATAATTTCCCCAAGTTGAAGAGCTTGGACGGTAGTCAATGATGGGTAAGACCCTTAGAGGAGGGCAACCTAAGACAGGCACGGTCACCTTGACTAAAAAAGGGGGAAATGTTGGAAACTGAGGCACAGTAGCCTCTCAAGGAGAGACGTGCTGTCTCTATGACTACCCTTGCAACCTAAGGAATGCAGTGATTTGGGAGTTCCCAGCAAATGGGCTGAAGCTGTTAAAGGCTGAAGGAAAAGATGAGCTCATACCTTTTGTAATGTATAGAACACTTAGACTTTGCACCTTGAGATAAGATTTTTTTAAAAAGAAAATTCTTTAGACTATAGGTAATGTTGATGGTTAATAAGTGTTGCTCCTTGATGTCACTCGGACACTATGTTAATGCTAATGTTTATGCTTAATGGCATTTAGGCTGCTGTGGGCCTGCTTGTAGACACATACACTGGTATATAAGAGCCCCTTGTAATAAAGTTGTTTGAGTCTCTACTCGCAGATCCTCTGATCCCAGCTCTCTCGTTCTTTCTCTCTCTGCTCTTTCTCCTTGTTTCCTTCCCCCTTTTCTCTTTATTTCATTCCTGATACCCTCGGGTCACTGATTAAGACTCTGACAATTGGGATAGATTATTAGACCCAAAATGATAGGTGCAAATAAAACTTGATAGAATTACATAATGAATTCTATTGCAGTACATCCCCCTCTCAATTATTGATAAATCAAAAATAAAATTCTTTAATAAAAATCTAGGAAATTTCAAGTACAAATTGCTAATCTTAAAACAGTGTATACAGAACTCTGAGTCAATATTTAAAAGAATTACAAAATGTATAATCGATCATGTTTGTGTTCTAGCCCATAAGAATAATTTTAATAAATATTGGTGAATTTATTCTATTCAACTCACATTCTCTCATGTATGCTGCGGTATTTGGGATGAATTGGATAAGATTTGCTTTAATATGTTCCCAGCAACAAATGCACATTTGTGTGTTGGGGGATTGATAGATGAAGCACAGATAACAAAACGTAGATAATGGTTGAGAGTAGGTGAGGGGTTCATGGGCATTCTTTATACTGTTTACTGTGCTTTTGTTTTTATTTAAAAATGTGTCATAACAGAATTTTTTTTTCCCCAGGAGGTCCTTGGTATTGAACCTGGGACCTTGGATATGGGAAGCTACATGTGCTTTCCTAATAATTTCTTTCTTTCTTTTTTTTTAGGATTGACTGGGGTTTGAATCCAGGACCTCATACATGTAAAGCAGGTGCTCAGCCACTGTTCTGAACACCATCATGTTACTAAATTTGAAAACTTAGAGTGGAAAAACTTCTAGGAAAAAAACAATACAAAGCTAAAATATTTTAAGAATTGAATCAGTTGTTCAGAAATCTTTCCAGAAAGAAAACAATATTATAATATTGTTTCCTGGGAAGGTCTACCATATTTTCAAGAATTAGATAATTTTAATATCATGTGAATTCTTCAAGTGATTAGAATAAGAATAAACACTATCCAGAACTTACTTTGAAATAAATATAATCTTATAAAAAAATCTTACAAGGTAAGAACAAGAATGGAAGATTCCAAAATTAATCTCTAACAGGAAATTTTATATAATAATGAGTTAAAAAATAAAAAGATAATAAAGCATGATCAAGTAGGCTCCACTCTATCAATGTAAGGTAATTTAACATGAGACAGTATTTCATTGTAATTTACCTCATTAATACTTTAGTAAAACCCCTGTCATCTTAATGTAAGTAAAACTGGTAAAAATCAACACCCATTTTTAATAAAAATCTCACTAAAATAGAATAGAAAGGGGACTTCTTCAGTCTCAAAGAGAGAGACAGGATCCCAAATCAAACATCAGAAAAATCTGATCTCCACTCTCACTACTTGTATTTAATAGTTTTGGGGGATCCTACCCAGAGTAATAAGCCAAAAATGAAATTAATAAGTGTTTTACAACAATGGAAAATCAAGCTCATATACAGATATTATGGTTATTCTTATGAAAAAATAAAGGAATCTGTAGACAAATGATTAAAAATAGTATGAACATATAGCAAGTTGGCTTAATAAAGATAAATTGATCTATTACATTTTTAAGCACCAATATTCTTTAGAAAACACAGTTCAGCAAAATTTAAACTATTTACAATAGCAAGACCTTTAATGGAGAAAATAGGAAAAACTTATCTTAAAGGAAATGTAAATGTGGATTTAAAGCACATGTTGTAATGACAAGTCCACTCTGAAATTTACCTGTAGATTCAGTAATTCAAACCACCATGTTTTGTTTTGTTTAGGATTTAATTTGTTCGTTGTTACCATGTAATGTGAGAGTTCTAAAATTTGTATGAAATAAAAATAAGAAACAAGAAATATGTCAAGATTTATTTTAATGTTTCAGCAGTTAAGAATTTGAATTTCTTGAAGTAAAATTCACTAGCATAAAGTTTAACATTTTAGCCATTTTGAAGTATGTAACTCAGTGATTCATAGTACGTTCACAGTGTTGTGCAACCATCAACGCTATCTAATTCCAGAATATGTAGAACTCCCCCCCCCCCCAAATACCATACCCATCAAGCAGTCATTCTCCAGCTCCCTCTTCTCCCAGTTCCTGGCAGCCACTAATCTGGTCTCTCTGTATGGATTTGCTCTTCTGGAGATTTCATATAAATGGTATCATACAATATCTGGCCTTTTGTGACCAAGTTCTTTCATTTAGATAATGTTTTTAAAGTTTATCCATGTTTTGGCATATACCAGTACTTCATCCTTTTTTATGGCTGGAAAGTACTTCATTGTATGGATGTACCACATTGTGTTTATCCATTCATCCATTGGGCATTTGCATTGTTTCCACATGTTGCTGTGAACATTCATGTACAAACTATTAGTTGAACACCAGTTTTCACTTTATACCTAGGAGTAGAATTGCTGGACCATTGGTATTCTGTGTTTAACTGAGTGAGAAACTGTCAAATTGTTTCCCTCAGTGTTAGCACCATTTCATCTGCCTACCAGCAATGTACAAATGAGGGTTCCAATTTCTCCCATCCTCACCAACACTTGTTTCTTTCCATTTTAAAAAATTATTTTATTATAGCCATTTGTCCTGTTGGGTGTGCAGTGGTATCTCAATGTGGTTATTTGCTTTTCCCTAATGAAAAATGGTGTTTAGAATCTTTTCATGTATTTATTGGAAAATTAGTATATCTTCTTCAGAGAAATATGTATTCATGTTTTTGCTCATTTTTAAGTTGGGTTATTTGTCTTTTTGTTTTTAAGTTTTAGTTGGTTTTGTATTATATTCTGGATACTAGCCTCTTATTAGAAATATGATTTGCAGATATTTTCTCCCATTCTCGAGGTTGTCATTTCACTTTCTTGATAGTGTGCTTTCCATGAAGAAAAGTATAATTTTGATAAAGTCAAATTTATATCTATTGTTTCTTTTGTTAAGTTTTTGGTGTCATATATAAGAAGCCATTGCTGAACTGAGGTCATGAAGATTTACCCATGTGTTTTCTTCTGAGAGTTTTATATTCTTAGCTTTTATATTACATTATATTTATATTATAATAGTTAGGTCTTTGATCCACTTTGAGTTAGTTTTTGTATATGGTATGAGGTAGTGGTTCAATTTCATTCTTTTACAAGTGGATATCCAAATACCTCAACCCATTTGTTCTAAGAATAATTCTTTACCTGTGGGTTTATTTCTGGATTCGCAGTTCTATTTCATTGATATGTTTATGTTTATGCCATTACCACTTTTTTTTCTTTTTTGAGATTGTTTTGGCTATTCAGGGTTCCTTGCAATTTTGTATTAATTTTAGGCTTAGTGTTTCCATGTCTAAAAAACAGGCATTTGGGATTTTGATAGGGATTTCATTGAATCTGAGGTCAATTTTGGGAATATTGCCGTTTTATACGTTGTGGTTTTCTATGTGTAAGTCTTCACACCTCACTAGTTGGATTTATTCCTAATATTTTTAATCTCTGGATGCTGTTATAAATGGAATTGTTCACTTAATTTCATTTTGGATTTTCCATTGCTGGTGTGTAGGAACACAACTGATTTTTAAATATTGTTCTTGTATCTTGCACCTATGCTGAATTTGTTTACTAGCTCTAATAGAATTTTTGTGGATTTTTTTAGGATTTTCTAAATATGTAATCATGTCATCTGTGAATAGAGATAGATTAGTTTCTTCCTTTCCAGTTTTAGATGCCTTTTGTTTGTTTGTCTTGCCTAATGTCGTGGCTATAACTTCTGGTACAGTGTTGAATAGAAATGGTGAAAGCATCCTTGCTTATCCCTGATCTTTGTGGAAAAGCTTTTAGTCTTTTACCATAATTGTTGTTGGCTGTGGGTTTTTCATAGAAGCCCTTTATCATGTTAAGTAAGTTTCCTTCTTTTCCAAATTTGTGGAGTGATTTTATCATAAAAGGTTATTGGATTTGTTAAATGCTTTTTATATATCAATTGACATGGTCATGTGTTTTTTTCCCCCTTAATTCTATTAACATGGTATATTACATTGATAGACTTGCATCGGTTGGACCACCTTTGTATTTCTGATCATGATATAGAGTAGTAGTTTTTAAATAAAATTCTATTGAAGTAGATCATTCATGCATGAGCATACATAAACAATGAGCATATATAGTATAATAAAAGTTGTGAACTTACAAAACAAACATGCATAGCACCATACAGTGCTCCCAAATATCACCCCACCACCAAAACTTTGCATTGTTGTGAAATATTTTTTACAAACTGTGAAAGAATATCACCAGAATATTACTAACTATAGCCCATATCTTACATTTGTTGTATTCTCCCCCAACCCACCTGATTTTTATTATTATTTAAGTAAATTTTATTTTATTTTATTCCCTCCCCTCCCCTCTACACCAAGATGGCTCCCTGGTCTTTTTGCTCATTGTTTTTCTTTATTGTCAGCTTCTTCTTGTTGTTTTTGCTCATTGTCTACTCATTGTTGTTTTTTTTTTTCTTGAGGAGGCAGTGGGAACTGAACCTTGGACCTCCCATGTGGGAGGCGGGTGCCAATCACTTGAGCCACATCCACTCCCCCCACCTGATTATTAACACCCTGTACTAGTGTTATAAGTTTGTTATAGTTCATGAGAGAATGTTCTCATATTTGTTTTGTTAACCACAAACCATTTTCTGCCACAGAATTCCTTGTGTTATACAGTCTTATGCTTTGTACAGTCCATTCAGATTGTACACTCAGTGGTTCTCATTTTCATCAGAGTTGTGCTGTGATCACCTCAGTTAATTTTAGAATGTTTTCATTACTCCAGAAGGAAAAATTGCCTATCCCCTATTGTCCCTTAGCATTGAAATATCTTCTTTGCCATTGCTGCAAAAATAATACAATAGTACAGTTAACTATTGTCCAGAAGTTATATTTGTTGTAATTTTCCTGTGTATCATCCTATTCTTAACTTTGTAAATGAAGAACATTTGTTACATTTAATACTGTTAACTTCAGTCTTCACCTACCACTGAAATCACTGTTACACATTCCCTAGATTATTTCTACCTTCCTTTCAATTGACATTTATGTCCACAGACTACTCTTTCAGCCACAATCACATTTATAAAACATCAGTGTTTGTTATGCCCACTGTAATATGTTACCATCAATTCTATTCATTTCTACACTTTTACAAGAAACCTTACTAAAAGTCTACATATATTAAGCATCAGCTCCCATTCTCAACCCACATTCTCCTCGTAACCTAACCTATGTTCTAGAGTTTACCACTGTGAGTTTACTCATTATTTAGTTCACATTAGTGAGACCATACAATATTTGTCCTTTTGTGTCTGGCTTATTTCACTCAACATAATGTCTTCAAGATTCATCTATGTTCTCATAAGCATCCCAATTTCATTTCTCCTTACAGTTGAATAATATTCCATTGTATGCATATAGCACATTTTGTTTAGCTAATAAATATAGTTGTTCATATGCATAGAATATTGCTATGAACATCAGTGTGCAAATGTCAGTTCACATACTTGCTTTCAGTTTTTCTGAATATATTCCTAGTAATGAGATTTCTGGATCATATGGCAGTTCTATATCCAGCTTCTTGAGGCACTGCCAAACTAACTTCCACAGAAGCTGCAACATTCTGTATTCCAGTGAAGGAGTGTTCCTGTTTCTCCACATCCTGTTTAGCACTTGTTTTCCATTTTTTTTAAATTAATGGCCATATATGAGTTGTGAGATGACATCTCACTGTGGTTTTGATTTGCATTACCCTAATAACTAGTGGTATTGAAGATTTTTTTCATGTGCTTTTTTGTGATTTATATTTCCTCTTTGGAAAAATGCCTATTTAAGTCTTTTGCCCATTTTATAACTGGATTGCTTGCCCTTTTATTGTTGAGTTGTATGATCTCTTTATAAGATATGAAAATCAAACCCTTATCAGATATGTGGTTTCCAGATACTTTTTCCCATTAAGTGGACTGCCTTTTTACCTTCTTGTCAGTCTTTTGAAGCATAAAAGTGTTTAATTTTGATGAGATCCAATTTACTTTTTCTTTCATTGCTTGTGTTTTGGGTTTAAGGTTTAAGAAACTACTGCCTACCACTAGATCCTGAAGATGTTTATCTACATTTTATTCTAGGAGTTTTATGGTGTAGCTTTTATTTTTAGTTCCTTGATCCATTTTGAGTTAATTTTTGTATAAGGTGTGAGATAGAAGTTCTCTTTCTTTCTTTTGGATATGACTCTCCAGTTCTCCCAGCACCATTAATTGAATAAACTGATCTGGCCCAGCTGGATGTGCTTAAAACAGCCTTTCAAAATATCACTTGACTATAGATGTGAGGTCTATTTCTGAGTTCTCAGTTCAGTTGCATTGGTCAATCTATCTGTCTTTATGCCAGTACCATGCTGGGTTTTTTGTTTTTTTGTGTTTTTTTTTAACCACTGTAGTTGAGTAATGTGATTTAAAGTCAGGAAGTGAGAGTCCTCCAACTTCATTCTTCTTTTTAAAGATGTTTTTATTTTTATTTTTTTAATTGCCTTTTTTTTTAAGATTTATTTATTTATTTCTCTTCCCTTCCCCCCACCCCCCAACCCGGTTGTCTGTTCTGTGTCTATTTGCTGCGTCTTCTTTGTCTGCTTCTGTTGTTGTCAGCGGCACAGAAATCTGTGTTTCTTTTTGCTATGTCATCTTGCTGCGTCAGCTCTCCATGTGTACGGCACCATTCCTGGGCAGGCTGCACTTTCTTTCATGCTGGGTGGCTCTCCTTACAGGGCGCACTCCTTGTGCATGGAGCTCTCCTATGCGGGGGAAACCCCTGTGTGGCTCGGCACTCCTTGCGCTCATCAGCACTGCACGTGGGCCAGCTCCACGCAGGTCAAGGAGGCCGGGGTTTGAACCGCAGACCTCCCATGTGGTAGGCGGACACCCTAACCACTGGGTCAAGTCCGCTTCCCAAGATGTTTTTAACTATTTGGAGCCTCTTACCCTTCCAAATAAAGTTGATAATTGGCTTTTCCATTTCTGCAATAAAAGCCATTGGGAATTTTATTGGGACTGTGTTGAATCTGGAAATCAGTTTGGGCAGAATTTACAGCTTGATGATATTTGGTCTTCCAGTCCATGAACATGGAATGTCCTTCCATTTATTTAGTTCTTTTTTGGTTTCTTATAGCAATATTTTGTATTTTCTGAATACAGGCCTTTTATGTCCTCAGATAAGTTTAATTTTAATATTTGATTCTTCGAGTTGCTATTATAAATGGATATTTTTTACTGACTTTTACTGATTGCTCATCATAGTGTATAGAAATGCTGTATATTTTTGCATATTAATCTCATATGCTGCTACTTTGTTGAACTTGATACTTCTAGTATCTTTGTTGTGGATTTTTCAGAATTTTTTAGATATAGGATCATATCATTAGTAAATAATGGAAGTTTTACTTCCTCCTTTCCCATTTGGGTGCCTTTTATCTCTTTTTCTGGCTTAATTGCTCTAGCTATAACCTCTAACACAATATTGAATATCAGTGGTGACAGGGGACATCCTTGTTTTGTTCCCAATCTATACAGGGAAGCTTTTAGTCATTCACCATTGAGTACAGTGCTAGTTGTGGGTTTTTCTTTTATGCACTTTACAATATTGAGAAAGCTTCCTTCTATTCCTATATTTTGGAGTGTTTTTGTAAAAAATGATGCTGTATAAATAAGTAAATAAGTGCTGTATTTTGTTAAATGACTTTTCTGCATCAATTGAGAAGATCATGTGATTTTTCTTCTTTATTAATGTTGAAATAAAACTAATTGATTTTCTTGTGTTGAGCAACCCTTTTATATCTGGGATAAAACCCACTTATGATATACAATTCTTTAAATGTGCTTTTGGACTTGGTGTGCAAGTATATTTTGAAGATTTTTGCTTTATATTCATTAGAGAAACTGGCCTGTAATGTTCTTGTTTTTGTAGTATCTTTATCTGATTTTGGTATTAGGGTGATGTTGGCTTCAAAGAATGAGTTTGGTAGCATGTCTTCCTGTTCATTTTTTTGGAAGAGCTTGAGTAAAATGGTAGTAGTTTACCTTGAATGCCTGGTAGAATTCACCTGTGAAGTCTTCTGGTTCTGGGCTTTTCAATTTTGGGAGATGTTTTTCTTGTGATTGATTCGTTGAGGTCTTATATTTCTTTTAGGGTCATTGTAGGTTGTTGGTGTGTTTCTGGGAGCTTGTCCATTTTGTCTGTTAGCTAGTTTGTTGGCATAGAGTTGTTAGTAGTATCCTCTTGTGATCTCTCTTATTTCTGTAGGATCAGTGGTAATGTTTCCCATCTCATTTCTAATTTTATTTATTTGGATGTTATCTCTTTTTTTTGTCAGTCTAGCTAAGGGTTTGTTGATTTTGTTGATCTCAAACCAACTTTTGGTTTGTTGATTCTTTTTTTTTTATTGTTGTTATCATTCTCAATATCATTTATTTCTGCTCTGCTCATTACTTTTCCCACTTTGTCTTGGTTTGGGATTAATCTGCTGTTCATTTCCCAGTTCCTTTAGGTGTGCAGTTAGGTCTTCATTTTTAGCTCTTTGTTGTTTTTTTTTTTAATGTAAACATCGAGGGCTATCAATTTCCTTCTCAGCACTGCCTTAGTTGTATACCAGAAGTTTGACATTGTGTTATCATTTTCATGTCTCAAGACATTTACTGATTTCTCTTGCAATTTCTTTGACCCCCTGATTATTTAAGAGTGTGCTGCTTAATCTCCATATATATGTGAATTTTCCCTTTTTCTGCCCACTTTTGATTTCCAGCTTCATTCCATTATGATCAGAAAAAGTGTATCATTCCAGTCTTTTAAACTTTATTGCAAAAAATGTTATACTGCTGTTTGGGGTGTAATACTCTATAAATGTCTGTTAAATCTAGTTCATTTATCATATTTTTCAAACTCTGTTTCCTTATTTATCTTCATTTTTCTATACTGCTGGATTTGGTTGCTAATATTTTGTTGAAAATTTTTGCATATAACTTTATAAGGGATATTGGTCTGTGGATTTCTTGTGATGTTTTTGTCTCCCTTTAGTATTAGGACAATGCTAACCTCAATGAGTGGGAAGTGTTTGTGCCTCTATTTTTGGGAAAAAGAATAGAGGACTGATATTAATTACATGTTCCTAGAATTCACCAGTAAAGCTATTTGTTCCTGGGCTTTTTTTGTTGAATATTTTTGATTACCAGTCAATCTCTTTACTTAGTAAAGATCTATTTGTATTTTTTATTTTCTTGAGTCCATTTTGTTAATTTGTATCTTTCTAGGAATTTGTTGATTTCATCTAGGTTGTCTACTTTGTTGGCCTAAAATTGTTCATAGTATTTTCATATTATTCTTTTTATTTCTGGAAAGTCAGTAGTAATGTCCCACTTTCATTCCTGATTTTAGAGATTTGAGTCTTCTCTTTTTTCTTAGTCATTTTAGCTAAATGTTCATATATTTTATTATTTTTTAAAACATCCCTGCTTTTCTTTTTTTTTTAAGATTTATTTTCTATTTATTTCTCTACCCCCTCCCCCAGTTGTTTGCTCTGTGTGTCCATTCGCTGTGTGTTCTTCTGTGACCACTTCTATCCTTAGCAGCAGCACCAGGAATCTGTGTTTCTTTTTTTAAAAATTTCTCTCCCCCTGCCCCCCAGTTGTCTGTCCTCTGTGTCTATTTGCTATATGTTCTTCTTTGTCTGCTTCTGTTGTTGTCAGCGGCATGGGAATCTGTGTTTCTTTTTGTTGCATCATCTTGTGACAGCTCTCCGTGTGTGCGGCACCATTCCTGGGTAGGCTGCACTTTGTTTCACGCAGGTGGCTCTCCTTACGGGGCACACCCCTGTGTGGCACGGCACTCCTTGCGCACATCAACACTGTGCATGGGCCAGCTCCACACGGGTCAAGGAGGCCCCGGGGTTTGAACCGCAGACCTCCCGTGTGGTAGACGGATGCCCTAATCACTGGGCCAAGTCTACTTGCCTCATATATTTTATTAATGTTTTCAAAGAACCAACTATTTTTCTGTTCTCTGTTTCATTTAACTCTGATTTAATCTTTCTGCCACAAAGCTTTCCTATCAAGATTCTTTTTTTAAAGACTCCCCCTACCATTTTTTTTTAAAAAAGAAGCTTTAGATTACATAAATGTTACATCAAAAGTATAGGGGATTCCCACATACACCACCACCCCCCAGTTGCCCCCATTAACAACATCTTTCATAACTATGGTAGATTTGTTATAGTTGCCTATCAAGATTCTTAATTAACCTTTGCCTAGTTGCTGTAGACCTTTGACTAGTTCTAGAGCTCTGATGAAGTTGATTCTCATAGTGTTTACCTATTTATTCACTGTTTTTGTGGAGGGATGGACCCTTGGCCTTCTCTACCCTGATGTTTTTGTGGACATTGTTCTAAGACAATGACTTGTCTGCATTGATGTGTGGGGCAGAATCATAAGCCAGAAGGACCTGCACGTCAGAAACTTGGTATAGTCAGTTTTGCTATAACATGTCATATGCATTCTTAAAATTTGCTGTGCTTTTCAAAATTGTACAGTAAAAACCAGATAGCTTATATTGGAGAAATGAGGTGAGAGAGACAAAAGTCAAAAATTTCAGTGACACATTAAAAAAAAGACTGGAAACTTAATAAAAGTGGCAGCAGAGTTTTACACTTGTTAAATGTTTAAGGTATACATAATAGCATAAAAAATATTTACTGTTAAAGAGATCTTCCCATTGCTGGTGGTAGTATGTATTGAAAGGATTGCAAATTTTTTTGAACTGGTAGAGGATTTTCTGAAATCAGACAAAGTTTTAATACCATACATGGATGCATGTAGTTCATAATTCACAGTTAACTGAGATGTTTGACATGTGTGCATGTGTACATTTTATGTATTCCTTTGGGGCGCTGTTCAGCTTGGTACAGTTTTCTGTGTTCACCTAGTGTTTTCTGAAGATGAAATCCTGCATAAGCAAATGCAGAATTTGAGTTATGCTCAAGTTGTTCCCTAATATTTCAGTTGTTTTAGAACAAATAAGTACTTTCAAAACTAGTGTTATAGCTGAACTGACTGTGACAGAAACTGAGGAATGTCAGCATTGCTCAGTAAATACTGTTAGGGAAAGTGGAATTAAAAATGTCATCAGATTCCAACTCATCCATAAACAAACAGTAATACCAGCTGTATTAGCAGGTAAATATGAAAGCTTTAAAATGTGAAATACAAAAAAAGTTGTACTTCCTTAACAATCCCATTTAAAATTGCAATCTTATGCTCAGTTAATCCATGTTTCCTTTTGACTGCTTTGTTTTTCTCTTCATCAAGCAAAACAGTCTCATATACTATATTATTTTCTTGTCTGAAAATTGTCTGAGTTACTTCATTGATATATATGCAGTACCAAGAACAATGCTTGAAATGAACTAGCCACTTAATATAAATATTTATTGAATGAGCAATTAATAAGGAGTCAAGCAATCTATTGAAAAACAGTAGGCATTTCTGTCTGAAAGAAACATGAATGCTAATAATGACTATATAAGAAAAAGCCCAACTTTACTGTGATCAAGGCAACACAAACTGAGACTGCAGTGAGACAGTCTCAAAAGGACAAACATTAAGAAGTCTTAGAATACCAAATGTACCAGAAACTCTTTCATAAGCTTGACACACAACCACTTTGAAAACAGTCCTACTTCCCATATGATGCTGAGCCTGCCCATTCCCTCTGACTCAGCAATTATGCTTCTAGGTGTATATGCTGGAGATACCAGGAAATATGTAAAAACAGATCTGAGGTGTCATTGTAATGACAAATAACAGGTTCCCTGGTGAATGGCTACTTGCAGAATGGTTGATGACTATGTTGTAATATATCCATGCTGTGTGCTGCAACAGTGTGAATGGATCTGAAATAAAATATTGCATTAAAAAGCAATTCTGGGTGGATGGAGGATATATGGTAACCTCTTATATTTTTTATAATGTATCCTTTTTTGTGATGTATGTATCTTCAAAAAATACAATTTACAAAAATGATGGGGTTGGGGGAGTGGGGTGTAGGTTATACGGGAACCTCAAGTTTTTTTTTTAATGTAATGTTCTATGTGATCTATTAACTTTGAAACAATCTATTAAAAAAATAGTTGGTTGAAAGCAAACCAGACAATAACTGATCAGTAAATGTTTAAACAATGAATAAACCCTCTAAGAATGAATGCTATGCTTAAAGGGAAAAAACACGAAATATAACTGTGACTGAAAAGGTGATTTTCCATTCTCACCATTGCTGTTAAAATATGCACTAACCATTAAAGAAAAAGTTGCTACTTAAAAAAAAATAAAAAGCAATTCTAGGTAAGTCCTACAGACTGTAGAGTAGGTGTTGCAGCTCTGCAGAGGCTCAGAGCCCAGCTGGCACATGGACAGTACAGGGATTCAAGTCTCCTGAGTATACACCAACCCCAGCGCCAACCACAGGTTCAGTAAAAGTGACAGAAGAGATGTGTGTAGAGAGGTCACTTCTGAGTCCCAACTCCATCACACTCAGGAGCACAAATTCCAAAGTAGGGCCCACTGAAAAGGCACTGAACTCCAGAGCCATCTGCCGTGACCGTAGGGACCTGTGTGTCTCCATAGCCCTCAGGAGCACCACTACCTGGGGTTGTTTCTACTTTGGCCATCTGGGAAGAAGAGGTAAAATATGGGGGCATTTTTGGGACTTGGAGTTGTCCTGAGTGATATTTCAGGGACAGATGCAGGACATTATATATCTTGCCCATAACCCACTGAATGGACTGGGGGGGGGGGTGTAGTGTAAATTACAATATAAACTATAATTCATGCTGTGTGGCAGTGCTCCAAAATGTATTCATCAAATGCAATGAAAGTGCCAAACTGATGAAAGAGGTTGTTAATGTGGAAGGAGTGTGGAAGGGTGGGGAGTGGGGTATATGAGAACCTCATATTTTTTAATGTAACATTTTGTGCGATCTATGTATCTTTTACAAAAAAGACAATAAAATATCTTTTAAAAAAGCAATTTTAGGGAAGTAGCTGTGGCTCAAGAAATTGAGCTCCCTTTTACCATATGGCAGTCCCAGGTTTGATCCCTGGGACTTCCTGGTTTAAAAAAAAAAAGCAATTCTAGAAATATACATATGGTATGATTCCATATTAATGAAGTTCAAAAATACATATAGGAAAACAATATGTGTATTAAAACAAAAAGCAATAGAATGCTAAATCACTGATTTTAATAGGGTTTCTTCTGGATTGGGGGATAGGATAGGTAGGTATTCGCATGTAGATTGGAGGATATTGGTAACATTAAGTGAGTTGTGGGTTCATTGTTGTTTGATTTTCTTTTTTCATTTTTTTCTTTTTTTGTGTTTTATTCCTCTTTTTAACAATTTTTAAATTTTGCATCATTTTTTATTTGATTTTTATACTTCATAATATACACATGTGTGGCATGCCTGATTTTTTTGGGTATCAAATGTTAAAATATGGGTAGAGAGAGTGGAGGTGGTGGTGATTATATTCTGTTATTCCAAGATGTGACTTCCAGTAGATCTCATCTCCTGTGT
This sequence comes from Dasypus novemcinctus, assembly GCF_030445035.2. Lineage (NCBI taxonomy): Eukaryota > Metazoa > Chordata > Mammalia > Cingulata > Dasypodidae > Dasypus > Dasypus novemcinctus. Next base: position 104,937,528 of record NC_080678.1, on the reverse strand, counting down.
TTCCTTCTGCTCTCTCATGCTTTTTCTCTGTGAAATAGTTTGTTTTCTGAACCATAGGGACTTTTCCTAACCTTTCCTTAATCCCTGCAGTCATACTGAGCGCCAGAATTTCTTTTAAGCTCTTCTGTGTCCTTCATCTCTCCTCCCTTGGATTGGAGGATTAACCATTAGCTTCTTTGACCCTTCTTCCCTAAGTGCTTGTTCACATCTTGACTGCCATGCTTAGAACTCTATACTCTGTGCCTGGAACAAAGCTTGGCTCATCTAGTGGATGGAAGAAATCATCTCATCTACCTTCTGTTTGTCTCTCTTTATAGTACCTCTTCAGTGATTCATAAATTTACAAGACTTGAAGCCTGTTACTCCCAAATTATGTCACAATCTTATTTGGTCCCTTTGCTCTGGAGCCCCTTACTATTCCTTCCTACAGTAAATTCCTCCTGGGCTCTGATTCCTACATTTTCAACAAAGCAAAAGCTAAAATTATATCTCACAAATTGAAAATTCTTCTCACATCCTATTTACTTATTAGGTTTTTATTCATTAGAAGTACTTCAACTGACAAAAATGAAATTCCTTTAAATCTTCCATCTCTGCCATTCTCTTGCAGTTCTTGTTTCACCTTTGTAAACTGACTTCAAAATCCTTCAGAATCTCACTTTCACCTGACATCACTCACAAGCAGATCCATACACTTAGGTTTATGTTTTGATTCCTCTAATGTATAATATGAATTAGACTGTAAAGCTTCTGTGTGACTAGCCTGACAGGGTAAGTCTAAGACTGCCCCTAATACCTAACACATCAAATTTAAATTCCTCTTTGATGAGTATCAAATATGGCCCCATTTTGCCTGCCTAAATTAATTTTTCTCTGGTGTCTGAAATTTCAGCTCAGTTCTGTTCGGTAAAGTCTTCTTGATGTCTCTCAAACATACTGTTCCTCCCTTATTTACACTTCTTATTCCATTGTGTCTTGCCTGTCCATAGTTAAATGAACCAATGCATGAAAAGTGCTTAAAACAATACCTGGCATATAGTAGTCCTATTGCTAAGTTCTTGTTTTTGTTGGTTTATACACTTTTTAGGTTTGAGCTCACGTTTTCTATTCTCTTCGTGAAATATTTTTTGACTATATTAATCGTGTCCACTTAATGACTGGCATTTTAAGAAATTAAAATTTGGTCATAAATTTTGATACTTGACAAGATGTGTTTCTTGCCTAAGGCTTTTTTCCCCCATAAATTTTGATATCCCCAAAAGAAGGACATCTCTTTTACTCTTCCTTCCTCTGCTAGGTAACATATAATAGATATTTGATGATTACTTTGTTTATTGTGTAGCCTGGGAAGAGAGAGTTCTTTCATATTTATTCATTCAGAAACCTAGGAACTCTATAAATTGGCATGCTCAGGTCAAAATCTTCAGCTTATGAATCATTAGATATAAGGTGGCAGTGAGTCTGAGAGATGTGTTTTGAGGCAGTTTTCCCAGTAACTTTGGTGCACCCACTTACTTGTACATGCCGAGTGATTTATTATCCATTCAGAGGAGCGCAAAGGAAATTGGAAATATGGTAATACCTGCCAGGACATTAGGTTGTATTTGTGATAAAATAACAAAAGCAGCATCAAATATTTCAGAATTCTATGTTTAGAAAGGAATGCTTTTATAGAGTCATGGTATACAACGTGATATAGTTAGTATTGATAACTTCTGTGAGAAGGCTTGTTTTGGATAATATAGAACAGTAGTCATTTCTTGAAGGGTTTCTAGCTTATAAGTCAAGCTGACTGAAAGGCTTACTACTAACCCAGTGGATGGATATAAGGGCAGGCCTGTGGTTAGGCATGAGAGAGTTTTGGAGGAAGTCTGCTTTGTGGAGAGTAAAGGGTAGTCATTGCAGCCATGAGGAATGATAGTTATCACCACAAATAGGATTCAATTGTAAGGTTTTATCTGTCAGAAGGCAGATTTGTGTCTGTCTTATTTCTTGGTCCCTTCAATGTTGTAGGTCTTGAACATAGAACTGATAATGATGTTTTCAATGTAGATAGCTGTCATGTTCAGAGAAAAGCTTTTCATAATAAATAGAAAAAAGATAAATATTCTTAAAACTAGGTTGAAAGCTCTCTTTAAGATTCACACAGGAAATGAAACCAGAAATGGTGAAGTACGTGTGTGTGTGTGTGTGTGTGTGTGTGTGTGTGTATCTCCCTGCAAAGTAAAGAATTATTATGTGAGGTATAAGTTTATTTATGACAGAGTGAAATCAACAGGTAGAAATAGAGAAACTTTGATTTGATGACCTTGATAGGTTAGTAGTGAACAACTCTGGTAGAGGTGAAGGTATAATAGCCAAATAAAACTTTGCATCTGATCTTGTTTCAAGAATAACCTAAATGTGTGCTTTCTTTGGACATTGGATTTCCATGTGAATCAGAGCTGGACTGAAAATTACACTCCAGGCAACAGGGTTGTTCTATTGAACATGAGGAAATTTTTGCTTTCTGAAATTTTATTTGGCATTGGTAAGTAGAATAGAAAAGAGTGGGGAAATGGACTTTGCCCAGTCGTTAGGGCATCTGTCTACCACATGGGAGGTCCGTGGTTCAAACCCCAAGCCTCCTTGACCCATGTGGAGCTGGCCCATGTGCAGTGCTGATGCGCACAAGTGCCGCGCCACCCAGGGGTGTCCCCCCGCATAGGGGAGCCCCACACGTGGGGAGTGTGCCCCCTAAAGAGAGCCGCCCAGTGTGAAAGAAAGTGCAGCCTGCCCAGGAATGGTGCTGCCCACACTTCCCATGCCGCTGACAACAGAAGCGGACAAAGAAACAAGACACAGCAAATAGACACAGAGAACAGACAAGGGGGGGGCTCATTAAATAAATAAATAAATCTTAAAAAAAAAGAGTGGGGTGAGATTGAAAGCATATATATTAGTGAGGATCCTGAAGTAAAAGAGAAGCACCCATATTTTGATGTGCCTCCTCTAAATATAATTTTTATTGTGATATCTCCCCTCAATACCATTGCCTACTAATTTTTCTTGTGGGTCTACATATTATTCATTTAGGTCTCAAGCATTCATCTAAGCAGTGTCTTGTTTGAAATATTTTCTGTTTATTTAACTTTGTTTATTTTTTTAAAAGATTTATTTCTAACCTCCCCCCCCGCCCGTTTGTGCTTGCTGTCTGCTCTTTGTGTCTGTTCGTTGTGTGCTCTCTGTGTCTCCATGTTATTAGGAGGCACTGGGAACTGAACCGGGGACCTCCCTTGTGGGAGGAGGGTGCCCAACTGCTTGAGCCACATCTGCTTCCTGCTGTTATGTCTCTTGTGTCTCCTTCTTGCTTCATCTCGTTATGTCGTCTTGTTGCATCAGGTCATTGCGTTAGCTTGTTGCGTCAGCTCACTGTCTTGCTCATCTTCTTTAGGAGGCACTGGGAACTGAACCTGGGACCTCCCATGTGGGAAAAGGGTACCCAACTACTTGAGCCACATGTGCTCCCCCTGTTTATTCAATTTTGAAGATCATATTTCTAAAGTGTCAAATTCCTGTTTTTTTTTCCTGGACTCCTCTCCCATTTTCCACTACTGCAGACTGTTTGTTTTGTCTAAATCTAGGGGAGCAAGAAGTATGCCCTTGGGCTTACTTTCAGGCCAAAAGGCCAAGCTATACTAGGCATTTGTAGATTAAGTCCCCTTTTCACATTAAATGTGTTAACAATTATAAGGTATGGTAAATTATTTTCATTTCTAGAATTCTGGAAAGTTGATGACCTGATGGAGAAGATCCAGGAAAACCAAGACCAGCCTTTATGGAAAGTTGATTTCATTAACAAAACACTGTCTAAGGTGAGAAATAGAACATTAGGAAAAATATTTAGTGTGAACCCAAACCCAGTGTGAATGGAAAAATACCTGATAAATCTGACTTAGGTGGAATGAGCTTGCACTATATTTCAGAATTAATTATTAGTAATAGAAACTCCATTGTAAGGAAGTTTGATCAGTTAAATACACATGGGAAATTACTCCTCGGTATAAGGCATAGGAATCCTCATTCCAGAGAGGAACATTTTGTGTATGACAGAATTGTGAAGGCCATTAGTCAAAGTGAGGTCCTATTCCAGCATCAGAATATTCAAACTCTGAAGCAGCTTTTTGAATGTAACAAATGTGGGAAAGCCTTTCATGAGGAGACATCATTACCCATAAGAGAGAATACTCATGGGAGAAGTACATGAAATGTGAAAACCTTTTCTAATAATTCAGCCCTTCTTGCCCATCATAGAAATCACATAAGGGAGAATGGCTATGAATTTAATGACTGTGAGAGGAGGTCTGTTGGGGAAAAGTCAACAAAAGTCAACTCTGAATAAACTCTATAGAGTTCCCTTGGGAGAGAAACATGATTGTAATGTGAGTGAGAATAGTTTTAGCAAGAAGTCCCTTCCCATTCATACTGAGAGAACTCAACAAGGAGAAACCACCTTTGAATGTGATGAGGGTGGGGAAGTCTTCAAGAAACCAAATCTCTCTCATTATCAGCAAACATATGCAGGAAAGAAACCCTATGAAAATAATCAGTATGGGAGATCCTTTTGGCAGACACTAGTTCTTCCTTAACATCAGCAAACACACATAGGAAAAAACCTCTATGAATGTAGTGATTGCAGGAAAACCCTCAGCCACAAATCATCTCTCATAGTTCATAAGAGGATACACAAAAGGGGAGAAAGCTTATGAATGTAGTGAATGTGGGAAAACATTTACAAATAGATCAGGCCTCACAGGATACACACAGGGTAGAAACCACATGAATGCATTGAATGTAGGGAAACATTCAGATATAGGTCAGGCCTCATAGTGCATCAGAGAACACACACAAGGGAATGTAATGAATGTGGATGTAACGAATGTGGAAAAAAATTCTGTGACAAGTCAAATATCTGTGTGCACCAGAGAACTCACAAAGGGGAGAAGCCCTATGAATGTAATGAATGTGGAAAAACCTTCCTCTACAATTCATTCCTCATGGTACCTCACAGGATACACACAGGAGTGAAACCCTATGAATGTAATGAATGTGGGAAAACATTTTCCCAAAAGCCAAACTTCATTAACCATCAGAGAACTCATACTGGAGAGAAACTCTATGCATGTAATGAATGTGGAAAATGGTTCTCTGTGAAGTCAAAACTTAGCGTGCATCACAAAACTCACACAGGGGAAAAACTCAATGTGATTGTGGGAAACCTTTTTCCAGAAGTCATCTCTTATAGTACATCAGAGAATACCTACAGGGGAGAAACCTTGTGAATGCCATGAATGTGGGAAAACTTCTTCCCAGAAGTCATCCCTTAGAGTACACCAGAAAACACACAAAGGGGAGAAGCCTTATGAATGCATTCAATGCAGGAAAACCTTTTACCAGAAGTCAGGTCTCACTAAACATCAGAGAACTCACATGGGAGAGAAACTTCATAAATGTAATGAATGTGGCAAAACTTTTTACCGTAATTCATCCCTTAGAGTACATCAGAGAACACACACAGGGCAGAAACCCTTCTGCCAAAAGTCATCCCTCTCAGCTCATCAGAGAACACACACAAGGGAGAAAGCCTGTGAATCTACAAATGTGGGAAAGCCTTTTACAAAAATTCAAAATTGATTAATTCAAGAACCTACACAGAGAAGAAACCCCTGTCTACATCCTGAAAGTACAGAAACCTTTTCTTATTTCACTTACTCAGTTTGCATAAGAAATAGCACAGGGGAGAAACTTAATATAAACATGAGAAGTATTTTACCCAGAGTAAAGTCACATCCCATTGAACAGCAGATATTTGGAGCACCTTATGAAAATTTTGAATGTGTCACAACTTTCAAAATGATTCATTTTTGATCATATGTCAGAGGATTTATCTGAATGGAAATTAATCACTTTGGGAAATGAAAATAATATTTTTTCCAGGAAATATACTAAAACTCCTGTTTTATATATGACACCAAAATTGTTACTGAAAATATTCAGTTAGAGGCATGACCAATTTGCTATAGCATCTAAATTTGAAAAGCATGATTAAGTCGAGTAATTAAAAGTACTGTTTTTAAGCATAAATATGAAGAACCACTGAGTTGAGTATGCTTTATCATTGAAATAGTGTGTATATATGTTTGCTTACTGGAACCTATATAATCCTAGGTAAAATGTACCCCAACTTGGTTGATAACTATGACATGTTGTAAATATTCATGCTTAAACACCTGTGTCTTTTTCAACTGTAAAACAAAATCTATATTTAAATAAAATATTTGTGGAGTGTAAATCAATGTACTCATATCTTTCTTGGCATTCTCTTGGTGTATATCAATAAATATAGCCATTGTTCTTAAGCACCCTCTCCAATAAAGAATCCAAACAGTGTGTTTGTAAATTTTTTAGCTGACTAAATGGCTAGATGGGATAATATTTTATGCCAGAGTTAAGTATAAAATTATTGAAAAGATTTATTGTTCTACAAACGAACTTTTGCACAAAGTGCTGTCTCATTCTAAGCTACTGGAAAACTGGACACAATATATGAAACAACTAGAAAACTGGAAAAATATTAAACAACTTTTAAGCAATTGGACATTAGGGGTTGTGTGACTGATTCCTTAGAGAGGAAAAAAAAAAAAAACATCCCTGTGATGTCCCCAGCTTCCTGTTGAGAGAAAAGCCCTGATACGGCATATGTAGGGAAAATGCCAAATATAGCCTGGCTCAATAATGGAGAGACGTTTCAGAGTTCAGTGTGGTTAAATCAGCTCTGATTTGGGGAGGAGACTACTGGAGAGGGAGGTAGCAGAGAAAGAGCTCAAGAAATCTGAGAATCATTCTGCATATGCTAAGGGAAGGCTCTTCCAGTCCAGGCACTAGACAGCTGCTGAGGCAGGGACAATTATTGGGGAAACTGTATGATAGACAGTTCTCAGAGTTTATGCAGAGCTGGGAATCATTGCTTTCTAACTAGCCAAGACCCCTGTTCCCTCAGATCCTAAGATCTCATACTCTTAAGTTCCCTTTTGGGATCACATTTGAAGATCCCATTGGTATATTGGGAGCAGACAAGAGTGGAGGTTTGCCATGATGCCTAATAATCAGCCTTCCAGACTCTGAATGTCTTATTCCCCCTGGCATCCAAGTGGAGCCTCCATCTCCTTATTTATCTTTATAAAAATGGAAGAGTAGAACTAACACTGAAAAAATCTCCATGAATATACTAATAAGGTACTCCCTGCTGACTTCATGGGGAGGCAGGTCAGACGATACGGCTGCACAGTTTCAACAGAGCTCATGGGTGCAGTCATTCTCTACAATCTAAGAGTAACATTCCATTAAAAAGGAAATTGGAAGAGATTAGGAGCCATGGTCAATCTCTGGGGGCTTTTAGGGCCCCCACAGCTTGCTCAGCATTGAGAGATCCTGGATTTATGACCGCTGGCTCAGGATCAACAAGTCTGCTCATCCTGGAAGAGACAAGAAATCTGTATCCCTTGTAGAAGAAGCAATTGAGAAGAAGGTCTCGGAAGACCAAAGTAGCTATCTCTGCTGGGGGACCCTAGGCAACTCATTTCCCCTCCCCATGTTTATAGCCTCCTCTGGATGGTGATAGGTTCTTACATAAATTTCTTGAGTACCTTTTATGCACCAGACCTATGCTAGGAATGTTCAAATTTTAGTGAGCTGGATATGTTGGATAATGGTGTCCTTGACATAAAGATAAAGAGAGTGGGTATCGGAGAGGGAACTGACTTATGTAAGAGTTCCATAGGGAGACTGGTGAGGTTAGCCTATGCATCTAAAATAGAAATATGAAACTGTGTACTGTGAGATCTGATTGTTTTTTTCATTTCACAAGTACTACATAACATTCTTTTTCTAAATGAATTAGTAACAAGTAAAGATAAGATCTGCCATAATGTACAGTTCCAGTATTGAGACTTGTCATTCAGGAAACTGGTTAGGTCAGTGTGCATCCTTCCTGATCATTTTCTATGCATTTAAATCCAAATATAAGAACATGCACCAAATATATAAAACAACATTGGCATTTTGTGGGAATTTGAACCATGAAATTTGAAATTTTCCCTTTCACTTTGTTGTAAAATTTTAACAAATGCAGCTTCCAAATTATTTTATAATTATTTGGTATCACAAAGCCTAAAGCTGACTTGCTCAGTTGATTATGAATTGTGGTTTTCACTGCATGGTAGTGGCACTTTAGTAAAGAGAAACTTATGCTAAAAATGGTATTGTTTACACACTTTGGAGGTTTTGAAGTTGAATTAATATTCAGTGCTATAGTTTAAAATTCCATGAAAACATCATCTGGGTGTTCACGAGGTCACAAAAAAGATATGCCTAAAATCACTGCTAGAGGTCTGAGAAGAAAATTTTAAGTATTGCTATGACTAATTGAATAATGTTTATAACATACACAGCAGCATTAAGAGTATGCTGGAGTGGTTGTAGATTTATGCTCTAGAAGAATATGTCCTCATTGTGTTTCATTCAGTCCTATGAGAAAATTGGTATGGAATCATATAATTAAAACATTTTAAGGGTCTAAGAATTTTTGTCATGCAGACTGTTCTGGATTGCTCTATGCCGGTATATTTATTTTGCATAGTACAGATTTTTTTGTTTCATACATTTCAGTGTTGAGATTTTAGGATATGTGCTTGTTTTTTAAAAATAAGATACCTTACCTATTCTTGTGTAATTTGCATTTTTAGTTTTATGGTATGCTGTGGACTCTTCTTCCATTCCCCAGTGTTAGCTTGATAATATTCTTAGTGACCAAATAGTTTCCCATTGAGCATAGACAAGATTAGTTTGACCAATCAATGTACTGATGGAAATTGACAAAGTTGAACAGAATATTTTAAAAAAATCTTCCAAGGAGTATCAAAGAACTATAAAGACAGTAACTACTGGAATGTGGTATGGAAGAGGGCAGGAATTGTAAGATGTTAGTTCACCATGTCATCCTGCTTTTGCCCTTGCAGCACAGAATGATCTGAGAGAGTAGCCAGCCTGAGATTTGCTTTTGGGAGTGTTGTGGTACTGATGGGAAAAAAGAGACACCTGTGGTCCATAGGGCAGATGGACTATAATAATAATCTCATCTTTGACTTGGCCCTTGGAGGACTTTCTTACATGATGAACAGGAAGTAAATCAGCCCTCCTACAAATTTTAGCCAGATTTCAAGATGTTTGGGAGGTCTAGAACATTCCTAGGCCCTGAAAGTCTGTTAAAAATACCAAGGAGTGTTGGAGCCCCCAAATTCCCTGTCAGAAGCAAGAAAAATTCCTCTGAAGGCAGAAAAATCATCTTAGACCTCAGATAAGTTTTTGAAAATAATTTTTCAATTACTATGCTCGGCACATAATCACAGATAGCCAGGCCAGAAAGAGATAGTAACCATGTGTAAGAACCAGCAGAAAGAGCAGACACAAGGGACTCTATGGAAGATTCTTAACACACGTAAATGATGAAACAAAGTTAGTGGTTTATCTCCCTTACAGGAGATACAAGACTGGAGTTAAATATTTTGGCTACTGAAAACAACAAAAAGTGTCCTCGTCATTCTGAAAAATTAACCAAATAGGCATTCTAGAACTGCTTAACACTAATTGGATGGTTTAACAGATTAGACACAAATTGACCTGGGAGATAGTTCAGAGGAAATCATTTATAGTAAAGCACAGAGAGGCAAATGGATGTCAAATATAAAAGAGACTGAAAATTATAAAGGATACGTAGTATGTTTTATGTATTTATTTAATTGAGTTGCAGAGGATGTAGAGAATAGTATTTAAGAGATAAATGGTGAGAAATTTCCAGGAATGATTGAAAGACATTTATCACAGATATCAGAAATGCAGTAATACCAAGGACATAACATAAAATGAGCTCCTGGAAGCCTGATAAGAAAACTATAGAAAATGAAAGATGAAGGTCGAATACTAAGACATCCAGGGAATGAAAAGGTTACATCAGAGGAACAAGAAATTGTCTTGTCATGATCATTAGTGAAAGAAAAAGTGAAAGATAACTCTATGTTCCTTTTTGTTCCAAACAAAAATAACTCTTAAGAAAGAGGGCCAAGTAAAGTTTTGAAGACAAAAATGAGAATTTTCTGTCAGAAGTCTTGGGTTAAACAAATAAAAGGGTATTATTCTTTGAAGGAAAGCAAAACAATGCCAGATGAATGACCCAGATTAAGGAAGGTGTGGAGTGCAATTATTGTGGTAAATATGTTGCATAGATAAGAATGAATATTGACTACTTAAACCATAATAATAATTTTTGGTAGGGACGTGTAGATATATAGGTGCAAATTATACAGACGTTACATGAATCTGGATTAAAACAAATTTTAAAAATTGTGTGACCATTAGGGAAATTTGAGCAATGATTGGATATTCCGTGAAAGGAATTATTAGTTTCCAGGAATTGTAGTTATGTTTTTCAAGAAAGTTCTCAATATTTTAGAGATACATAATAAAATATTTACATATGCAGTTATATGATGGCCGAGGTTAGCTTAAAAATCATTCATGTCAAGGTTTGGATGAAACTACATTGGCCACTATTTAGTAAATACTGAAGCTGAATGATAGGTACTTGCGGGTTCAGTGTACTGTTCTTCCTACTTTTGCATAGGTTTGCTAGTTTTCCATCATAAAAGTTAAAAATCAGCATAAGCATAGGTGGAGGGCAACAGTATGACAAGTACCTGGTGGTTCATTATGTGGTTCTTTTTACTTTTGTATATGTTTTATTATATTTTCTATAATGTTGAGATGATATAAAGTAAAACACAAAAATAACATATACATACAAGTGTGTGGAGAATTGAAATGTAGCCAATAATACTGAAGTCTAGAAGCAGGTAAATTGATGTATAGAATGTGTGAGAATTACTTAGCCCCAAATAGGAACAACCCAGCTGTCTATCAACAGAATAATGTATACATTATGGTATATTCATACAGTGGAATAGTAGATAGCAGTGGAAATTATCTATAGCTACACATGAAGCTTAAATGAGTCTGACAAGTTGATGCCAATCCCCAAGGAAGTCATTCTTAAAATTTTTTTAAATTATTTTTTTAAAATATTAAAAATATATTTTAAAAAAATCACAAGTGCTTACTGTAAAATTCATGATATTGGCTATATTTCAGGAAACAGATACATAGAGTGCTGCTGTGGTCCTGGCGATATCCTAATTCTTATTTGAGTGGCATATATTTGTTTTATCCAGGTCTCTGTATGTGTGTTATATTTTGTAATAAATAGCTTTAAACAAAATTTTAAACACCTTCGTAAATTTGTAAGTTGCATGATCACATTTGGAAAAAATTAGGCTTCATAGAAGTAATTTGGCCAAACTAAAAAAATCAACAAAAAAGTGCAAAATTATTCAGTTATTTAGAATTAAAGGTATATTTTTGGCAGAATATATACCAGCACAGTTTATCTGGTTAGAAAAATAAGAAGCAAAATTAAGAACTATACATACAAATTCATTGCATTAAAAGTTCATAAATATAAACAAATGATTGTTGTATCACATTACATTTTGTGGATGTTGTATCACATTACATTTTGTGGAAGTTCTATAGCAAATAATTGATGTAGACTGCAATAATTTCTATAAAGGCAATATTGGAAAAATTAGAAGGGAAGAAATTGTGCAGAATAGAAAATTCACTCAAGATTGAAGTGGCTTCACTATTTTGCTGCAGAAAGTCCTTTCTCACAGCAAGTTCATCAATATATGTTTTAAATTTTAAACTTCTTTTATCAGGAAATACTTTCAAACTTACAGGACAGTTACAAAAATAATAAAAACCCCATAGAAAACACCAACATGTCCCTAACCCCCTCAATTACCCCCAAACCACCAATTTTAACATGTGCCCACATTTGTCTTATCATCCCAGTTATCTATCCATCTGTGTCTCTTATCAATCCATTTTCTGAACCTTGGGGTGTAGGCTGTGTATATCATGTTCCTTGAACACTTAATACTGCCATATACATTTCTAAGAACAAGGGTATTCACTTATATATCCACCTTAAGTGTGGTTTTCAAGTTCAAGAAATTCAACATTGATATAAAGCTTACAGTCTATTTTCAGGTTTTTTCATATGTCCCAATAATTTTCTTATGAATCTTCTCACATCCCTTGCTCATTCCCATCCAGGATCATATGTTGCATTTACTTGTCATTGTCTCTTTAGTCATTCAAAATTAAGCACTATATGTATAAATAATAAATTCATTGCATTAAAATGTCATAAATATAAACATTGTGGGAAAATATATACAACATAAACTTTCCCATCCCAGCCATCCCCAAGCATACCATTCAGTGGGATTAGTCACATTCACAATGTTGTGCAGTTCTTGCCACCTTTCATTACTAAAACTTCCCCATCTCCTCAAACTCTACTTTCATATTGCATTAACTCCCCATTTCCTCTGCCTCCTGCCTATTGTAATCTGTACTCTAATTTCTGTGTCTCTGAGCTTGCATATTTTCTGATATTTTCTTTGTGGTCCCATGGGGCTTAAATTTCAAACCCTCAATCTGTACAAGTTTTGTTTGCTTTGATGTCAATTTAACTTAAGTATTTTACACAAGCTATGTTCCTATACCCTTCTCTCTGCACATGCATGTAGTTCTTGGCACACATTATGTGTTTATATATTGTGAGTTCAAAACCACTGATTTCTTATTACATCTGTGCATTTGCCTTACCTTGTAAGAAGTAATCCTCTAGGATTCACTGAGATTCGATCCTAGGAACCTATGATGTGGAGAGAGGTTCTCTGTCACATACACTGCCTCAGTTCCTGGTTTTCTGTTGTGTCTCACCTTGACTCTACCCTTCCTGTCTCTTGTTGCATCATCATCTTGCTGCCTGGCTCACCATGTGGGCACTGGCTTGCCACGCAGGCATGCCTTTACCAGGAGGCCTCAGGGACAGAACCCAGGTCCTCCCATATGGTAGGCAGAAGTCCAATCGCTTGAGCCACATCTGCTTCCTCCATTTTGCTTGTTTTTTTGTTTTCTAGGAGGCACGGAACCTCCTATGTGGGAAGCAGGTGCTCAACAGCTTGAGCCACATCTGCTCCCCATCTTGTGATTTTAATGCAATCTTTGTTATAGTCCAAATTCCCCCTTTTTTGTTGGTCTGCTTCTAAATTCTCTGTCTCCTGATCTATTTGTCTATCTCTAGTCCTATGTTAACATCAGATCATTTTATGACTACAATTTAAAAATCTCAATATAAGGCAAGCTATCTTAATAATTCTTGTTTTTCAAATTTGACTTGTCAAGTTTTACAAAATTCTCCCACAAGAATGGACCTTAGACAAGGTCCTAGGCCTAGGCCAGCCCCAGGATACTTCTGGGACATTGATCTTTCTTTTAATCAACCTTACGGTAAATATTTAAAAATATGACAGGATTAATATGCACGTTATTTGCTGGTACATATAAAAGTTATGTTTATACTATATAGTGTAGCCTGTTAAGCACTATGTCTAAATAGCAATAGCACTATGTCTAAAAAGATGTATATACCTCAATTAAAAACACTTTATTGCTAAAAAATGCTAACCATCATCTGAGCCTGATTTCAGGCATTAAACCTGATACTTAAAAATGCATATTTGTGAACTCATTAAAAATGTCAGATTATTTTACCTTTAAGTTTATATTCAATATCTATTTTCCTTAATGTCTTGTATTTTTTTTATCATATTGGAATTATATATATATATATATAGGTAAAATTATTTTTCACCAAGTCCCAGTAAAAACTCCAAATCCCTTTGAACATTTGTTAAAAAATTACTGGCATACCTCAGAGCTATTGCAGGTTTTGTTCCAGGCCACTGCAGTAAAGCAAAGATCACAATAAAGTGAGTTACATGAAGTGTTTGTTTTCCTGGTACATATAAAAGTTATGTTTATACTATATAGTGTAGCCTATTAAGCACTATATCTAAATAGCAATAGCACTATGTCTAAAATGATGTATATACCTCAGTGAAAAATACTTTATTGCTAAAAAATGCTAACCATCATCTGAGCCTTCAGCGAGTCATAATCTTTTTGCTGCTGGAGGATCTTGCCTAGGTGTTGATGGCTGCTTACTGATCAGGATGGTATTTGCTGAAGACTGAGGTAGCTGTGGCAATATCTTTTAAATAAGACAACAATGAAGTTGCTGCGTCGATTGGTTTTTCCTTTCATGAAAGATTTTCTGAAGTGTGCGATGCTGTTTAATAGCATTTTACCCACAGAACTTCTTTCAAAAGTGGAGTCAGTCCTCTCAAACTCTGCTTTATAAACTATGTAATATTCTACAGGCTTTGTTGTCATTTCAACAGTGTTCATAGCATCTTCACCAAGAGTAGTTTCCATCTCAAGAAACTACTTTCTTTGATCGTCTGTAAGAAACAACTCTTCCAGTTTTATTATGAGATTGCAGCAATTCAGTCACATCTTCAGGCTCCACTTCTCATTCTATTTCTCTTGCTTTTTCTACTACATCTGCAGTTACTCTTACCACTGAAGTCTTGATCTCCTCAAAGTCATCCATGAGGGCTGGAATAAATGTCTTCCAAACTCCTCTTAAAGTTGAAATTTTGACCTTCTCTCATGAATTGTGAATGTTCTTAATGGCATCTAGAATTGTGAATCCTTTTCAGAAGAGTGTCAATTGACTTTGCCCAGATTCATTGGAGGAATCACTACCTATGGCAGCTATAGCCTTACCAAATGTATTTCTTAAATAATAAGACTTGAAAGTTGAAATGACTTCTTGATCCATGGGCTACAGAATGGATGTTGTGTTAGCAGGCATGAAAGCAACATGAATATCATTGTACATCTCCTTCAGAATGCTTGGGTGACCAGGTGCATTTCAGTGAGCAGTAATATTTTGAAAGAAATCTTTTTTTTCTAAGCAGTAGGTCTCAACAGTGGGCAAATATTCAGTAAACCATCTTCTAAACAGATGTGCTGTCATCTAGGCTTTGTTGTTCCATTACTAGAGCACAGACAGAGTAGATTTAGCGTAGTTCTTAAAGGCCCTTGATTTACAGAACAGCAACTAAGCATTGACTTTAACTTAAAGTCACCAGCTTCATTAGTCTCTAATAGAAGACTCGGCCAATTCTTTGAAACTTTGAAGCCAGACATTGATTTCTCCTTTGTAACTTCAGAAGTCTTGGATGACATATTCTTTCAAAGGAATTCTTCTTGCCTACATTAAAAATCTGTTTATTGTAGTCACGTTCATCAGTTATCTTAGGTAGATCTTCTGGATAACTTGGTGCAGCTTCTACATCAGCACTCGTTGTTTGACCTTGCACTTTTATGTTATGGAGATGGCTTCTTTCCTTAAACCTTACATTAGTCGGCAAAGGGGTGCTGATGCAAAATACCAGAAATTGGTTGATTTTTATAAAGGGTTTTTATTTGGGGTAGATGCTTACAGATAACAGGCCATAAAGCATAAGTTACTTCCCTCACCAAAGTCTATTTCCATCTGTTGAAGCAAGATGTCTGCTGATGTCTGCAGGGTTCAGACTTCCTGGGTTCCTCCCTTCCAGGGTCTAGCTTCTTCCTGAGCTCAGGGTTCCTCTCTTCCTGGGGCTTACTTCTCTTTCCTCTGTGGGCTTACTTCTGGGGCTCCAGGTTAAGGCTTCAGCATCAAACTCCAACATCAAAACTTCAACATTAAAAACCCTCAGTTCTGTCCTTTGCCATGTCTTTTATCTGTGAGTCCCCACCCACCAAGGGGTAGGGACTCAACATCCTAACGACATGGCCCAATCAAAGCCTTAATCATAACTTAATCACACCCAGGTACAGACCAGATTACAAACATAATCCAGTATCTGTTTTTGGAATTCATAACCATATCAAACTGTTACAAACCTCATGAACCAACCTCTGCTAGCTTCAAACTTCTCTTCTGCAATTTCCTCACCTCTCTTAGCCATCATCAAATTGAAGAGAGTTAGGGCTTTGCTCTGGATTAGCTTTTGGTTTAAGGGAATGTTGTGGCTGGTTTAGTCTTCGATACAGACCACTAAAACTTTCTGCATATCAGCAATAAGGCTGTTTTGCTTTCTTATCATTTGAGTGTTGACTGAAGTCACACTTTAAGTGCTCTTGCTATTCTAGAGTTCCTTTAAGAACTTTTACATTTATAACCTGGCTTACTGTTTGGCACAAGGTGTCTAGCTTTCAGTCTATTTCGGCTTTTGATATGCCTTCTTCACAAAGCTTAATCATTTCTAGCTTTTGATTTAAAGTGAGAGACATGTGACTCTTTCATTTGAACACTTAGAAGCCTCTGTAGGTTATTAATTGGCCTAATTTCAATATTGTTATATATCAGGGAGTAGGGAGGCCTGAAGAGAGAGAGAGAGAAACAGCCAGTTGGTGGAGCAGTCAGAACACACACAATATTTATTAAGTTCCCTGTCTTATATGGTTGTGGTTCATGGTACCCCAAAATAATTACAATAGTAACAACAAAGATCTCTGATCACAGATCACCCAAACAGATAAAATAATAATGAAAAAGTGTGAAATATTGTGAGAATTACCAAAATGTGACTAGAGAGGCACAAAGTAAGCTCATGCTGTTGGAAAAATGGTGAGAGTAGACTTGCTTGACATAGGGTTGCCACAAACTTTTGATTTGTTAAAAATGCAATATTTGTGAAGTGCAATAAAATGAGGTATGCTTATATTATAATTTTCAATGGGTGTCATGACCTTAAAAATGCTGGCAGTGGGAAGCAGATGTAGCTCAATTGATTTGGCTCCCGTCTACCATATGGGAGGTACAGGGTTTGATTCCCCTGGCCTCCTGGTGAAGACAAGCTGGCCCGTGTGGTGAGCTGGCCCATGTGGTGAGTTGGCCTGAGCAGAGAGTTGGCCTGCATGGTGAGCTTGCCCATGTGGTGAGCTGGCCCAAGTGGAGTGCTGGCCCAGGTAGCAGTGCTGGCCCACGGGGTAAGCTGGCCTGAGCAAAGAGCTGGCACAGCAAGATGATGCAACAAAAAGAGACACAGAGGAGAGACAATAAGAGACACAGCAGACTAGGGAGCTGAGGTCCTCCAGAGATTGAGCACCTCTCTCCTCCTCTGGAAGGTCCCAGGATTGGCTCCTGATGCCACCTAAAGCAGACACAGAAGAATGCACAGCAAATGGACACAGAGAGCAGACAGTAAGGTTGAGGGTGGGGGGGAAGAAGTGAAAAACAACAAAAACCAAATAAAGCTGCCGGGAGTCATTGATATGTTGACCTGATTCTGGTGTCCTTTCCCATACCTGGAATGTAGGCACACTTTTTTCTCCATTTTACCACCAACCTAATTCCATCTGAACTATATAATTTAGAAATTCTGTGAGGATCTTTAGTCCTTATGCAAGTTCTCCTTTCCTTCCCCACAGATCACATAACACAAGATGTTCAGGAAAGGGTCAATGAATTTGTTGCCTGCATCTTGTCTTTAAAGTAGCTGCTGGAAGCTTCTCTCCCTGTCCCCTACATATTCACACAAAATAAAAGTTCAGTGATGTTAATCACCCTACTAAAACAAAGTAGATTTACCAATACTCTCAGAATTCCCCAAACTAATGTAGGCAGTCTGATTCGTATAGATGAGCACAGAAATGCCAGTGTTGGAGATGTGCTGATTGATGTGTTGGAGAACATGCCTCTCTGCAGACCTGAATCCTAGGTCTGTATGTGGAACGGACCCTCTCTCTCTCCCCCTCTTTAATGCACTTGGGGTCCTATAGTTGTTTAGTGAAAAAACATCTACCATAGAGAAGGAGGTATATATTCTTGATGGCATTTTCTTTTTTGATTTAGCATTCACTTGGGAGAATTGGTGGTGGAGGATTTTTCTCCCACTCCAGTTATGTAGAAGTTTCATTAGCTATTAGTGCTCCATAGAGAATGAAATCTCTAGTATGACACTTGACACTCCCTAGGATGACTAGAATAAAAAAGATGGACAATAATTGTTGGTGAGGATGTGGAGAAAATGGACCCTCATACCTTGCTAATGGAAACGTAAAATGCTTTGGAGAACAATCTGGCAGTTCCACAAAAAGTTCAACATACAGTTATTATATGACCTAACCATTATTACTCCTAGGATTCACCCAAGAGAGTTGATAATGTATGTCTAATATGTGTGAATGTGTTTGATGATAACAAAATGCCATACCTATGTCATCATAGCCAAAAAATGAAAATGGTAAAAGCCTGTCATTTGGGATAGACAAAATGTGGTATATATATATATATATATATATATATAAAATGGAATACTCTTGGGCCATATAAAAGGAATGAAGTATTGATACATGCTTGCAACATGGATGGACCTTGAAAATAAGTGCAAGAAGCCACACAAAAGGCTATATGTTGTATGATTGTAGGATTCCATTTATATGAAATGTCTATAATAGGTAACTCTATAGAGACAGAAAGCAGGTTAGTGATTGCCTGGGGTTGAGGGTGGAGAATGGGAAGTGAGTGCTAATGGGTTCTTTTTTGGGTGTTGGAAATGTTATAAAATTAGTGGTGATGGGTGCACAAAATATACCAAAAGCACTAGTGTGTACATTTTCAGAGGGTGAACTTTAGGGCATGTGCATTGTAATTCAATTAAGCTATTATAAAGAAACCTGAATATTTGGGCAGGATTCTGACACAACTGCCTGATTCCAGTGACTGAGTACGATTTATTGAAACTGATCCTCAAGTAGTGGAAATATAGAAAGTCTGAGTTCGGGCTACAAGAATCAAGTTTCCAGCATTTTGAGGTACCAAGCAGATTTTATTCAAGAGAACAAGAATAGACACATTATTTTTCATGTAAAGTAACCTTACATATTTACCACATTATAGGCTTTGAAATGATTGGAGAAATTAAATTTACTTCCATATAACTGGAAATCTTCTGTCTCAAAGTGGTTATATGTGCTGCTTCTACTGCTTCCATAATCTTTTTTTTATTGTTCAAAATATGCTTTTAGTGGGATTCTATGTGTTTGCTCCTATTGGTTTACTCCTTGAAAGCATTCAAGAAAGTTTTCCTATTCTGATGTAGGTTAAGTTCAATGTATCAAGAAACCCCTCAGGGGAGCAGATGTAGCTTAAGTGCTTGAGTGCCTGCTTCCCATGTACGAGGTCCCAGTTTCCATCCCTGGTATCTCCTAAAAAAGAAAGGAAGGAGGGGAGGGAGGGAAACACCTTAAATTCAGTTTGATTCTCTGTAAGAATTTGAAGCAAGATATTCAATTCCAAAGAGTCAAACAAACATAAATCTCTCTCTTCCCTCTCTCCTGGCCTTCTCTCAGCCTGGTCTGAAAGGTTCAAGTCCATCTTGATTCAGGTATTCTTACCTATCAATTTATTGCTCTTTATCTATATTCTCAATCAGATCATCCCCATTCCCTTTGAGAGCTAATACTGATTTAGGTTTCAGTTTCATCATGATTAACATACTTAAGTAGGAAAAAACTTAATTAATTTGTGTGGTATCATATACCAATACCATTTTGCTCTCCTGAAATTATACCTTAAAAACTTAATGGAGTTTCAGTGCCCCTGAAACTTTATCCATTCATTTACTGCCTATATCTTAGAGCATGCTACTTCAAAAAAAAGACAGATATCATCGGGTACATTTTAAAAAATTATGAAATGGTCTTTATTCAAAATATTAGCACATTTAAAAGCTTTTAAGATAATTAGAAAAATCTTTACAACACACAAGCACATTTAACATTTTCCTTTCATTCTGGTTTTTTTCTCTAGATAATATTAGATTTAAATATGCATAATTGCATAAAATCAGAAGAATTTTCCAGTTTTCAATATAATTGTAATTTCCACTTTGAATGGCTATACATGGACTTTAAAATATGAGCAGTTAGGCTGCACTCACATTTTCCCCACTTGACCAAAAAAAAAAAAAAAATCAGCATGGGAAGCTTGTGGAGCTCCTTTCCCTTAGAATAGGTCTTTAACATGACTGCACCTTTGAATCACTTTGGGCTTTGCCAATGAAATCAAAGGTCTCTTAGGCGAGATTTTCTTGAGCTGCACAAGTAGTACCAGCGGGCAGCTGTGTTTGAGAACATGCTGCTATAGCAGTGGTTCCCAAATGTGAGTGTGCTGCAGAGCCACCTGGAGGGCTTGGTAAAGGCCAGCGCATCGGGCCCCCTCCCCAGAGGTTCTGATTCAGAAGGCCTGGGCTGGGGCCCAAGAATGTTCGTTTTCTAACACATTCTCAGGTGATACCGTTTTTGGTCTGGGACCCCACTTTGAGACCCACTGCTTTACAGAGAGAGATTCCTGTAGGATAAGCTGCCTGTGAGATTTTATAAGATCAGAGGTAATATCTATTTTTCTGACAAACGATCTTAAATTGAATGGCTTTTAGGAAAAGCGTGCACCAACTTATACTTCCATTAGCAAGGGCTACTTGCTTCGCTTCAGTTTGCCGCTCATAGTTACAAGAATTGCTGATGGATTTAGTTTTTCTGATTTTACAGTGGGAAATGTTATTTGGAAAACAGTTTAATTTGGAGCCTCACCTCATGGTCTAAAGTCAGTTCCACGTGATTTAAATAGCCCATTGTGAAAACCCAGCTGTGTGTGGAGGAGGGAGTTGGTGGGAAGGAGGGACGAGGCGTTGCTTCATTGAAAATCATGTGTTCTGGGAGGTATTTCTGCCCTGCCTCGCCTGGTCGCTGGGACTTGTAGTTAGATTGGCTTCTTACATATTGTGCCTGGCTAATTGCATCCAGAGTGTGGTCCTTAATCTTTAGAGTACATCTCTGGAAGTTCAGGTTCAATTTTCTTTAAAAAAAAAAAAAATCTCTGGACGATTCAAGGGGGCAGAGGGAAGAAGGCCCTGCAAGCTGTGAGTGGAGGGTGGCAGTGGCCCTGGGAGTCCTGCAGCATCACCCCTGCCTGCCCCGGGTAAGTCCACAGCAGGCACTGACAAAGGAGGGCCTCTGTCTGGTGCAGCAAGGAGTGGGCTTGAATCGGTGTTCTCTGTATCTAAAATTACAAAAATTGACAGGAAGAAAAACAGACTTAGATGTTCACTAGGTATCTGGGAAGGAGGTTGCAAGATGAGCTGCTTGTTTTTAGCAGGTTTGAAAAAGGTATGAAAACCCCAGCAAGCGCCTGGCATCTTGGTCGCCTACTTGCACGGAGACCTGGAGGTCAGTACTGGGTCTCCAGGCGGGCATCGACGGGGTAGGTCCAGCCTGACACGGCTGTTCTCTTAGGGGCTTTCATGCACCAGGACGCAACACGGGAGCCTGTTTCCTGTGTCACGTAGCCTGCTCCCCAGCTTTCTTGTCCTGCCTGTGGTGAGGGAGGGGACAGGCAGTATTCACTCCACTCAGAGCAGGAGGGGTAGCAGTGCTCTATATCCTCTTCTCCACTGCAGTGTGACTTGGACACATAAATTAATCCATCAGCTTCTTAGGCAGATAATGCTCCAAATCAGGATTGTTGTGAGCAATTAAAAATTGAAATTGCTTGGCATATCAATTGTGCTTAAATGCCTTTTTAAAAGAGTTAGCCAATGTGTATGAATCAAATTCTTTCTTGTCCTAAATGCTTTTCTGGGAACGTCCTTCTGGACATCACAAATTGGTCAAGGAAGCAGATATTCCTGATGTGGGGACAAGCAGTAACACCAAGCTTCTCTGCTGGTGTGTTGCCTGCCCATCTCTCTTACCAGGATAAAAATACATTTGCATAACACCCTTCAGGCTGTGAAGACCCTGCCCCCCAGTTCGCCTTTAATAGCCTGTAAGAAATGCAGACATGTTTCACTAGTCCCATCTTTTTTCCTTGAGGAAAGTGACGTTCTGAGAGTTTCACGATGTCTCCAGGGCCACACAGCTGGCAAAGTTAAGAGTAAGACTTGAAGTTTATGTCTTGAGATGTTCGATTGACTGTGTTCAGAATCAGCTGGGGAGCTTGGTTAAAAATACCGAGGCCTGTGTCAGTGAGCCTGGGCCTCCTGCCCTAGTGTGCCAGGTGACTGTGATGAGAACCACTGCCTTAGACTCTGCCTTTGCTCCCAGTCTACTGGTACCCAGAATGCACTCCCCCACAGGTGAGGCGTAGGTGAATGCAAGGATGTCATCCTAGAAGTGGGTATTTCTACAAGCACAAGATTGCCTTTCACCTGTGTCCTGGAAGATGAAAAAAGGTTGTCAAGATGGGGAAGATGTTGCAGGGAGAGCACTCGAGGGTGTGGGAAAGGCTTCAGTCAAGGCACGTAGGTGTGAGGAAATGGTAAGTTGAGGGAGGTGTCTGGGAGCCTGTAAGAAATACCAAGAAAAGATCATTCCGAGAAAGCAGAATGGGGCAAGCCCTAGCAGATCCCTGCGTTTAGGGGTAAGAATCTGTGCTATGTGTCTAGTCTTAGGAGGCCATCATGCTGAGCTTGCACTATAAGAAAATGATCCTTATTTCATGATAAGGTGTTGATGAGGCTTTCGTGGTAAGTAAATTAATGCTCTCTCTTCCTATTCCCTGCTTGGGTTTGGCTTCAGATTGAAGAACTGGACACAGTCAAGGAAAGAAGCAATGGCCTCCTGGGGACCGAACCAGGACCAAGGATGACAAGCACCTGTTCTGAGCACCCGTGATGACCAGCATGCTGTCCTCCACTCTGCTAGGAGGTCAGAAGGTGTTCCTGGCCAGGGGCCCAACTCAGGGAACCCTGAAGTCAGGAGCGTGAGCATGGCCCTGAGTCCTTCTGTGATGTCCAGGGCAAGCGTGGGACCATCTTTGGCCTTGCCCAGTTCACCATTCTACACTGGCTGTCCAACTACCCAACCACAGCATCCAAGTACTCCCATACCTTCCACATTTTCTCTAAATGAAGAGTCTTGGGGGTGGGGGAATAGAGAAGAAAATCCCATCCCAGGACAAGCCCTTCTTAGGTCACTGGCTGACTCCTGCAGAGAAGACACAGGGCTGTCCCAGCAACTTGGCTGCAGACTCTTGCAGCAGTTATTGCAGGAATGTCCTGAATGGGAACAACTATTGAACCCAATGCTCAAGACACTTATACAGAGTTTTCTAAAATCCCGACGCCCAAAGAATCCCCAGGAGATACTTGTTGGCCTGAGAGATCCACAGTCAGAAATGAGAAAGCTGCTCCAGTGGCTGCTTGGACATGTTCCCAACTGGAAGATGCTCTTAGATCAGAGTCTCAGGAGGATCCTTCAGCAATATGTTTCATCCCAGGGGTAGCAGCCTGGCCAGGGAGAGCAGCAGGGACAGACCCTGCAGGCCTGTCTGCCCATGTCCCAGCAGTGGCAGTGGAGGCAGCAGCAGCAGCAGCAGCAGCAGCAGCAGCAGCAGCAGCAGCAACGTGCCCTCAGAGGGCAGCAGTTGCAGATGCTGCAGGTCTATCTGCTCACATACCAGCATTCTCAGCAGCCCCAGGTACTACGACCTGGCCAGGGAGGGCAGCAGGGGCAGACATTGCAGGCCTGTCTGCCCACATTCCAGATCTGCAGCAGCAGCCTACCCAGGGTGGGCAGCAGCCACAGATGCTGCCGGTCTATCTGCCCATGTACCAGTATTCTCAGCAGCCCCAGGTACTACAGCCTGCCCAGGGCAGGCAGCAGCCACAGATGCTGCAGGCCTATCTGCCCACTTTCCAGTATTCACAGCAGCCCCAGGTGCCACAGCCTGGCCGGGGAGGGCAGAAGGGGCAGATGCTGCACGTCCATCAGCCAACTTACCAGCAGTGGCACAGCAGCCTGACTTCCATGGACAGCAGCCACAGATGCCGCAGGCCTATCTGCCCACATTCCAGAATTCACAGCAACTCAGCTCAGCTGGCCAGCAGCCAGGAGGGTTGCAGACTGCTCGTCCTCCCCGCCAGGGCAGTGGTGGTCAACACTGAGCCTGGCAGGGAAAGGCAGCTGCTCACTCTGCCAGTCTGACACGGTAATGCCATGATAGTCCCTCCATTACAGTCCTTTTGAATGCCTGGCTCTAGATACATAAACCCCCACACATGAACATCTCCACCCTCTTAGCTGCAGAATTTGGGGCAGCCCTTGCCATCTCTAGAATCATGAAGGAATTGTCTTTTCTGGAGCTTCTGAAATCACTTCCGTAGACCCGGGAGCAGGTTCGTATTGGCTGCAAAACCCACAATGATCTCAATGGCAGGATGCTAGGTGCTCCCCATCAAAGGTTCTAGACATCATCTCAGAGGCAGAAGCTGGCACAGGAGGTCCAGAGACGAGCGCCCTCTGCTGCACTCCTGAGAACACCAGGGGGTTCATGTGCAGCGCTCCTGACTGAGCTCTACATGCTCATTCGGTTGAAGAGTTTCACAGTTTTAGAAGGTACAACTGTCTCGTCCCCATGCTTTCACAACTGCAACTCCGTAGGGATAATGCAACATGCATCATCTCTGTGGAGACTATCACTGCTGTCATTTTATTCACTTACTGTTTTATTGTGCAAGTTAAATTTCAAGAACTGATGGAGTCACATCCCCCACCAGCATTCCTCTACTCAGGAGCAGATACAGTACAGGACTCGGGCTTGTCCTGATGGGCAAGGTCACGTAGTGCAGCGTACAATGACTTATTTTCCTAATGGGGGGACATGAAATCTTATAACCAGGAGAAATCACTGCAAAATTATCCTTTATCTTGTACTTTGAGGAAAACCAATATTTATGAACCATAATCTGCTAACAGTCCAGGGGGAAGGATGTGGGTTATGTTGTAGCTTTCATTTTTTTCCTAATGACTCAATAAAGCTGTTACTGTTCTTTTTCTGAGTCACCGGATTCCCCTGCCACTCTGTGTCCTCCATCATATTAGGTTTCAGAACCAGGAGCTCTTTGCCTTGGTATTGGGGCCCTCCTTTCTCTTACAGGTCTGATAATTGATTCTGATGGATCTAATGGCTAAGTCTTGAGCAAAGCCTGTCTTTCATCCAGGGCTTTGCTTATGACTTCTCTTTAGCCAGGGCTAGCTTTCTCTCTAAAAACTCAAAGCCTAAATACTTACTTTTTTAGTTGTAAACAACAGAACTTATTTTTGGCTGTGGATGTATCCTTGACAGTCTGTTTCCTATATATGGATATTATTATATATATATATATATATATATATATATATATATATCTTCATGAGGAGATGTTCTATTAAACATTGGTTCAAGAAAATTATGGGTAACTTTCTTTTTGCACAAGTAAGGAAGTTTAGGCACTGAAAACTAATTCAAATTGCTCCACAAAAATTAAGAACTGTACCAAGAACAGGAAGAATTGTTTAGCACAAGTGGACACACAATATCAGGTGTAAAAGAAAGTCCCACCACGTGTTATGGGCTAATGTCTTTGCAAAAGCCCCAGGAGGACGCTCACTGCCAAGACTTGATCCCCTGGATTGCAGAAGACGAAGCCTCTAGTGACCCTACCCTCTATAACTAGATGGTAAGCAGGTTTAAGAAAGTAAAGGGCAAACTCGTGAAGATAACACAGATGGACACAGAAGTGGAGAAAATACTTTGTTTGCTTTTTAGTTTTTTTAATAAGTTTTTAAAAAATTATTAATTTATTTCTCTCCCCTTCCCCTCACCCTCCCAGTTGCCTGCTCTCTGTGTCCATTCGCTGTGTGTTCTGTGACGGCTTCTATCCTTATCAGTGGCATTGGGAATCTGTTTTCCTTTTTGTTGCATCATCTTGCTGTGTCAGCTCTCCATGTGGGCAGTGCCATTCTTGAGCAGGCTGCATTTTCTTTCGCACTGGGCTGCCCTCCTTACGGGGCGCACTCCTTGTGCATGGGGCTCCCCTACACGGGGGACACCCCTACGTGGCAGGGCACTACTTGTGCACATCAGCACTGTGCATAGGCCAGATCCACACAGGTCAAGGAGGCCCGGGGTTTTAACCACGGACATCCCATGTGGTAGACGGATGCCCTATTTATTGGGCCAAGTCCGCTTCCCAATAAGTTTTTAATTGGGGTATACCATACCTCAAGAAAAGTTCCCAAATTATAAGTATAAGGTCAATTAAGAGTCACAAAGAGAACACACCTGTACAGCTACCACTTACTCAAGAAATACAGTATCACTAACTTCATAGAAGCCAGTTTTGGGCTCCCTCCTAGTCTCTGACCCCTCTGTTATTAACTGCTGTCCTGACTTCTAACCATATGGCCTATTTTTGATATATTATTGTGTTAGTCAGCCAAAGGGGTGCTGATGCAAAATACCAGAAATTGGTTGGTGTTATAAAGGGTATTTATTTGGGGTAGGAGCTTACAGATACGAGGCCATAAAGCGTAAGTTATTTACTTCCCTCACCAAAGTCTATTTTCACAAGTTGGAGCAAGATGGCTGCCAATGTCTGCAAGGGTTCAGGCTTCCTGGGTTCCTCCCTTCCTGGGGCTTGCTTCTCTTTCCTTTATTCCTGGAGCTCCAACTTAAGGCCTCAGCATCAAACTCTGACATCAAACCTCCAACATCAAAAATGCTTCAACTCTGTCCTTTGCCATGCCTTTTATCTGTGAGTCCCCACCCACCAAGGAGTGGGGACTGAAAGCCCTACTGACACAAGAAGTTTACCTGATTAATCAAGTAAACCTCTGAATCCAATATAATCTCATATGCCCAGAGGAGAAGACCAGTTTACAAACATAATCTAATATTTCTTTTTGGAATTCATCAATAATATCAAACTGCTACCATTATTAAATCCCAATAGTCAGATACCAACAAGGAGAAAATTTAGTCCAACAAACTTTGGCTTATTGGCTTGCTGCAACAAGGGAGGGCACAACAGAGAAACCATGAGCTGATCTTGGTGGGGAGAGGCTTTAGAAAGGGTTAGGCTGGGGTGGAATAATTCCAAGTAAAAGTTAGGGAAGTGAGGATCAGTTCTAAATTGGTTGCTGTCATGAAGTATGGGCAGCTTAGTAATGAGGTATCTCAGTAATGCTTGGCAGGTGAGGTTAGTAAAGCAGGGCTGGGCATCATTGGTGAAAAAAGCAGGAGTAACTCAAGGAAGAGAGTCACTGTGTGTGCTTCACATTTGCAGCATGACGGTGGGAGAAATGTTTTCTGTTAACCTTGCAGCTGACTTTATCTGTGCTATCAGCTAACATATAATCATAGATAACAGGGGTGATTTTTACTTTCTCAGTCTCCTGCTGATATTTACTTTGAGTCCTGAGCTAATTTTGCTCTTTGGGTATAAATGAAATGACATGTATTTTCTTCCGCATGTGACTTCTTTTGTTTAACATTTTCTTTGTGAGAGTCATTCTGATAGTTGCATATAACTTTACTTAATAGTGCAGTATAGTTTTCTACTGTATGCTCTGCTATTGACGAGCTTTGGAGAGCTTTCAGTTCTCAGCTTGGACAAATAATGCTGCTATGAACATTCTAGTGCATGCCTTTTGATGAACATATGGGCCCATTTCTGTTGGGCATGTACCGAGAATAAGGTTGCTGGGTCATGTGGTATACATATTTTCAGCTTTAGTAGATTCTGCCATTGTTTTCCAAAATAGTTCCTGCAATTTATATTCTTAGTAGTGTATGAGAGTTGCAGTTTCTCCATATCCTTACCAATGTAGGTATTGTCTGCCTTTTCATTTTAGCCATTATAGTAGATGTGTAGTGTATTGTTTTTTAATTCATTTACTTGATGACAAATAGACTTTTATATGTTTATTGGCTATTCAGATATACTTTTCTGTGACATCACTTGTCTTTTGCCCATTTTTCTATTGGGTTGCCAGCCTTTGTCTTATTAATTTGTAGGTGTTGTTTTTATATTCTTGATAAATTGCTCTTATCAGATTAAGTATTGTAAATATCATGGCTTGCCATTTTACTCTCTTAAAAGTATCTTTTGCAGGGGTGTCCCCCATGTAGGGGAGCCCCATGTGCAAGAAGTGCGCCCCTTAAGGAGAGCCACCCAGCCCAAAAGAAAATGCAGCCTGCCCAGGAATTGCACCACACCCATGGAGAGCTGACACAGCAAGATGACGCAGCACAAAGAAACACAGATTCCTGTGCCGCTGACAACAACAGAAGTGGACAGAGAAGATGCAGCAAATAGACACAGAGAACAGACAACTGGGTTGGGGGGGGAAGGGGAGAGAAATAAATCTTTAAAAAAAAGTATCTTTTGCACAGAAAATCCTAATTTTAATATATTCCAATTCAATGTTTTTATTTCTCTTCTGGTCCCTTTACATCAATTTTTGCCTATTCCTAGGTCATAATGTTATTCTTTGATATTTTCTGTTGGAAACTTAAGTCTTTCATATTTAGATTTGAAATTCATCAAAAATGTAGTGCGAATGGTGTAATCAAAGGATCAAGCTTCTCCCTCCTCCCCCACATGGTTATCTATTGACATCAATCTACTTGTTTGAAAAGACCATCTTTTTTCACCACTGCACAGAACTCTGAAGTCTGTTCTATTGATATATTTTCATTCCTGTTCCACTCTTACGTTTGATTCCACTAAACCAGTGGCAGGACTCACCCCAAAGAAAGAAATAGGGGAAGATCTATCCAGGACTGCCCCAAGCCACCTCACAGCTGGGCTTCTTGAGAGTCCAAAGAAAGAGCCACTACACTCCAGGGTAATCAGTCTGAAAGCATTTATTAGGGGAACTTCTTTACAGAGCAAAGCAGCTACCTTCTGACAGACAGCAGATAGCAAGAAGTTCATTAGATTGTGTCCATGCCTATGGCAGTCACTTACAGGTTGAGGAACAAAGGTGACTAAGTGCCAGGGGCCTGTGTGCAAGTACTGGGAAATCATCTTGCTATGTGCTCTTTTCTCAAAACAAGATGTGCTCCTGATAGGCTGCACTCAGGTTAGAGCAGCCAAAGCTCCCTGTGCCTCTAGGGTGTTAGAGGGATGTCTGAGGAGGAGGGCAGGGGTGAATTCAGTCCTTGGTGGAGTAGGAGATGCTATATGTATTGCACAACCCATCTCCCTACCAGACTGTACAGTCTCACATGCCCCTTCTCCTGTAGGTGTCCCTAGGCTATGGGCAGGGTAGAGGTAAAGCTTGTAAAATGGTTTTCCCCATTTTTAAGGAGCATTGGAGACAAAATCTGCACCAACAATAGAATAAGTCCAATTGCCCCAATATGCAGAAGGCCTATCAATAGTGTTTTCCAACAGTGACCCCACCCTGAGAACCAAGCCTTCCTTTGGCACCATGGTGAATCATCACCCATTTGACCTATGATTTGCAGTTGTTTTTGTGGGTGAGCAAAGGACTTATTCACTTTGGTTTCTTTATCTAGACTGTAGGCACAACACTCAGTTTTTATTAAGGCACACTTTCCCTTTGAACTGCAGTGAGAATATTCAGAACCATGCAGTTTTGTAACACCACCTTGCATAGAGCCACAGTTTCTTGATTTAGGGGGAGAAAGCTATGCACAGTATTGTTGAGGTCCATGGTTACAAACTTTTGGAATTTTTATATCTTTAGCATGATATCAATATCACCTCCTTGGGGAGCAAAACAAAGATCAAATAACCCCACCAAGGAGTTGGCCCATGCGCAGTTCTGATGCACGCAAGGAGTGCCCTGCTATGCAGGAGTGCCCTGCCATGCAGGGTGTCCCCCATGTAAGGGAGCCCCACATGCAAGGAGTGCACCCCCTAAGGAGAGCCACCCAGTGAGAAAGAAAGTGCAGCCTGCCCAGGAATGGCACCACACACACACAGAGCTGACGCAGCAAGATGATGCAACAAAAAGAAACATTCCTGTGCCACTGACAACAACAGAAGTGGACAAAGAAGAAGACACAACAAATGGACACAGAGAACAGACAACTGGGGTGGGGGTGGGGAATAAAGGGAAACAAACAAATAAATCTTTAAAAAAAAATCCCACCTAAAGAATAAAGACCTGTTCCACCTCCCCTCCAAATAGGCTCATTTAAGGGCACTGGGATTGTGTCTGATATCCTAGAGTTCAAACAGGAGAAGCCAAGAGTGCATCTTTCTATCCACTTGGCAGAGGGGCAGAGCTTTAATTTGCTAAAGCCTGCCAAGCAATATACCAGAAATGGATTGGCTTTTACAATGGGGATTTATTAATTTATAAGCTTATAGTTCCAAGACTGAGAAAAATGTCCAAATCACGGCATCAGGTGAGGTTCTTTCCCTGAAGATACGGCTGCCAGTGATCCTGGACCCCTGTCATGTGGCAGGGCAAAATGGCAGTGTCTGCTGCTTCTCCCTTGTCCTCTGGGTCTCTTTACTTTCAGCTTCTAATTTTCTCTTGGCTTCTGTGGCTTTCTTTTTCCTGGATTCTGGTAATTTCAACTTCTGGCTTCTGGGACTTTCTCTCTCAGCTTCTGGGGGTTTCTCTCAGTCTCTGAGGTTCTCCTCTCCCTGTATTCACCCCATTTTTAAAGACTCCAATAAAAGGATTAAGACCCACCCTGGGTCATGCCCTACTGAAGTAATCTAATGAAACATCCTAACTGAAGTAATTTAATCAAAAGCTCCTACCCACAGTAGGTTCACACCCACAGGCATGCATTAGCTCTCAGGAAATGATCTTTTCTAGGGTGCAAACAGTCAAACTACCACAAGCTGCCATGGCCACATATAATCAATGTGTGCCTCTAGAGGAAATCCAATAGTTACCAGGGTGTGTGGAGCCCAGGCAAGAGCAACCTAGTCACTGCTAGTTAGGACAATAATATTATTTTCCAGGAGGCACATAAGCCAGATATTTAGTATTAACTGCATCACGGTCTTTCATGTGTTTTTTTTTTTTTTGTTCCAGACACAGGAAGGCAGGTCATGGTAGTATCCCATGATAGGAGTTAGCCAAATAAATACATTTCATAATTGAGCATAGGACCCCCATTGATAAAAGGTCGTATCCTTTGGGGCATTATGTGCCCTTTCCTGATGGTTTATTTTTCTGAGACATTGCTGGAAAAGGTTAGGTTGTGGCCCCCTCCCTGAGTCCACGGTGTCACCTGGGATGTCAGTGGTGTTCAAGGTTGACATTTCCTTCTGTTCTCAAATCCAGAGTTGGCCAGTTTTCCGAGTCACAACCTAGAAGCGGATCAACCCACCAGGGGTGCCTCTTTAGCTGCTCAAAGGCATGAGGGTGCAAACACCAGTTGTGTGTGTCTGCCATTAAATGGGGTCAGACTAAAAACATATTTTCAGAGGTGCTCCAAGCGTTAGCATAAGCAGTTAGCCATAAAAGACAGCATAACCTGGCAGCAAAAACCTAAGAAGTTGTTAGGAACACAGACTGGGCCATTTGGCCCTTCTATGAATGAGACTAGTGGGTTCCTCCTTCAGCAGTGGCCTCTGCTCCAGCAGGGTCTTGCCCTGGCTTGCTGCACCACACCTCTCATCCCACCATGGGAGGGGTGGCCCCATCCATGCTAATTGTGTTAGCACTAATCCAGTGCACCCTTGTCACAGCTGTGTCCTTCAGGATGGGACGCTCATGTGCCCATTACCATCACATCTCTCTGGGTTCTGACTCCTCTAGAAATGTCAGGGTTAGCTCCAGGGTAGGGGGACCTCCTGCACTATCGTCAAAAGGATCTTGATCCATCCCTTGGGCACTATCCACCCCAGATCCCAACGTCTTATTCCAGTATGTGGAGTGATAGGAAGTGTTCATGGTGCTCTCCCATTCTGGGTGGCATTTGGTTCAGGGCTCCAGACCTCCTCTGTTCATTTCCACACTTGCCTAGCTTTGCAGGAGCAGGCACTGCAAGGGTCCTGTCAAGGCTGGCTTACCTGCATGGTGGGCACTTCATTAAATTTTCTGATGGCCTTTGGTAGGCTTACTGCCCATCAGTTTAGAGATGGCCTTCCTGTGGGGAGTGTAATCTATTCCTTCAGCAGGCAAATTTTCCTTTCCATTAGGGAAGCCCCTTGAAGGTTATCAGGTAAATGAAATGCCACATTATCCCCTCTTTTTGCATGCAATCTTGTATGAGGATGCTGGTGAAGGGGTGCCCATAGTTATTAGAAATGACACTGGGTATGCCATACATTGTAGACACTGCAGTCCTATAATGGTGAATGTTTGGTTGTCACTTCCACAAGGGAATGCTTGCATGACATCACCCACAGTGTCTACACAGGTAAGTGCATAGCAACACCCTTGGCACCCCAGAAGAGGCCCTATGTAATCCACCTGCCAGATGTCTAAATCTTTACTTCCTCTTGTTATATGGCCAGATGCCCTGGGCAGAGATTTGGGTCACACTTTGCTGTAAGTGGGGCAGTCCTGGGAGATTCTGTCGATGTCCTGTCTGGAGATAGACCAGCCATTTGTGCTGGCCTTCAGGTTTGTGATGACCCCTGGGACCACCACCCCCTTGTATCCATACTGGGCTATGTGTGTTCAATCTTGTCAGTCATTTCCACTGCCTGGGTCTAGACCCCCACAAGGGACCCCTGTTTATAAGTCATTTATCATCTTCCCTTTGGGCAATCCACATTGCTAACCCTTTCATCACTGTCCAAGAATCTGCAAATGGTGACTAGATATGGCTCATTCATAAGAACCAACCAAATGGCTCTTAGCTTAGCCCACTGACTCCTGCTTTCTCTTCCCATCTCCACCTCAAGGGTGGCTGTTGCTAGTTGTATGGACAGGAGATAGCCTCAGCAGGAGCCATCTGTATACCAAGCATTCTGTGGAGATGTCCCTTCTTCTTCCCTTACACACTAGGGCATTTCTAGGGGCAACTAACTCTGGGGCCTCTTCTGATTCTGTGGTGTATGATATGGGCCCCAGACGGGCTTGTTTCTCCAGTGAGATAGGGCTAGATGTTAAGTGTCCCCTCTTTTGTAGATCTGCATACCACCGCACTAATGTGCCATCCTGGACGACTGCAGAAGCAGGCCTTGCAAGAACCCCTCTACCCACCCCTTAATGGAATATCCCCTGTGATGGTCTCTGTAGTAAAGCTTGGTACACAGCTAGGAATTGCTTTTCCAGGATGCTGTAACATTGCTCAGCTCCCAATAAGAGTTTGAAATTAAAACCCTATGGAGGGAGAACCAGCAAGATGGCAGCAGAGTAAGGAGCTCCTAGAGTCAGCTACTGCTTCAGAGCAGTTAGCAAACACCCAGAGCTCTCTGAAGCTAGCTAAAGCACCTGTTTGGTGGCTCCAGGAGGCCAGAAGAGCATCCTGCAATGTCCTTGAAGGAATGGAATGAGGAGATAGCCCATCTGCAGAGAAGACTCGTAAGTAGAGCACTTCATGCCATGGAGGCCGGTGCCCATCCTCCACTGGAGGCACAAGCTGCCTCGGGAGCTGTTCCAAGGCTGGAATTGAAAGCTCCACTTCCCCAATATGGGGGAGGAAGAGACAGTTGGGCACCAATTTCAGCTATGATGAGGAAATTCAGTGGGCTACAGTATGATCCTGAGAACAGCTAAGGTTTCAGCCTGTACAGGCCAGAAAGAGGCCGGGAGCTGCCATCTTAACTCTGCATCTGGCATAGGGGAAGCAGGATGGACTGAGAATCCCAGCACTGCTGGGGTCTGACTTCTTCCCATCCAGATCATATTGCAGGTCTAGCTTAGGCCCCAGTGCCACCTTCAGCAAGGAGGAAGCTGCGGGGACCTGTGCCATCCTCTCCAGGAAATTACCAGCCAAGCTGCAGAGGCCAGTGATTATCCTGCTCTGGTGGCAGAAGCCACCCCAGGAGCTGCTCTGTGATGAGAAGAGGAAGCTCCATTTCCCAGAAACAGGAGGAAGAGATGATTGGCTGCCGATTTCAGCTACTGATTGGGAGACTTGACTGGCTAAGAGATAATCCTGGGAACAGCTGGGGTGAGAACCAGCCCAAGTCAGAAATAGGCTGGTAGCCACCATTCTGAATCTGCCCCCAGCCTGAGGAGAAGCTGGGCTGACAGTTTCTTTCACGCAGATCAGCCTGTAACCCACCTAGGCTTCAGCCCCACCTCTGGCAGGGAGGAGGCTGAGGAGCCCTGCACCAGCCTATACAGGTAACTGCAGAGAACTTTGGCTGGCATAGACTGAAAACTAGAAGTTTGCATAGATTGCTGCCCACACCTGCAGCTCCATCCCTGCCCCAGGTAGGTCAGAAAGGGGTGTGAAGCCTCATCAGTCTCTCTGGGCAACTACAGTCTAGGCCTGCATGTGGATTATTCCACAGTTGGGACTCTGTCCCTACCCCTGGCAAAGGAGAAAATTGGAAGAAGCTTCATTAGTCCCTGGTGCAATGAGGGCAGCTTGAACCTCCACAGCTTACAGCACCAACTACATGCTTGGCTCCTACTGCATAACCAGCGAGGAAGAAATGATAGGAAGCCCTAAACTAGAGAGAAAAACTGCACCCAGAAAAAATACTCTAGTAAGCCAGATGTGAAGACACCAACAAAAAATTACAATCCACACCAAGAAACAGGAAGCTATGGCCCAGGTAAAGGAACAAGATAAGCCTCCAGATGACATAAATAAGTTGAGACAACTAATTATAGATGTTCAAACAAATCTCCTTAATAAATTCAATGAGGTGGCTAAAGAGATTAAGGATATTAAGAAGACATTGGATGAGCACAAAGAAGAATTTGAAAACATAGAAAAATAGCAGATCTTATGGGAATGAAAGGTGCAATCAATGAAATTTTAAAAACCACTGGAATCATATAATAGTAGATTTGAGGAGGCAGAAGAAAGAATTGGTGAGTTTGAAGAAATGGCCTCTGAAAGTGAACATACAAAAGAACAGATAAGAAAATAATGGGAAAAAATTGAACAAGGTCTCAGGGAGCAAAATGACAACAAAAGATGCGCAAACATATGTGTCATGGGTGTCCCAGAAAGAAAAGAGAAGGGAAAAGAGGCAGAAGGAATATTTAAAGAAATAATGGGGAAGCAGACTTGGCCCAATGGATAGGGCATCTGCCTACCACATGGGAGGTCCGCGGTTCAAACCCTGGGCCTCCTTGACCTGACCGGTATGGAGCTGGCCCATGCACAGTGCTGATGCGTGCAAGGAGTGCCATGCCATGCAGGGGTGCACCCTGCATAGAGGAGCCCCACGCACAAGGAGTGCACCCCGTAAGGAGAACCGCCCAGTGTGAAAAAAGCACAGCCTGCCCAAGAGTGGTGCCACCCACCCAGAGAGGTGACACAGCAAGATGACACAACAAAAAGAGACACAGATTCCTGGTGCTGCTGATAAGGATAGAAGCAGTCACAGAAGAACACACAGTGAACCGACAGACAACCGGGCAGAGAGCAGACAACCGGGTGGTGGAGGGGAGAGAAATGAATAAATCTTTTAAAAAAATAAAGAAATAATGGTACAAAATGTCCCAACCCTATTGAAGGATGTAGATATCCCTGTCCAAGAAGCACAATGTACTCACATCCGAAAAAATCCAAATAGACCAACTCCAAGACACATACTCATCAGAATGTCAATGGCCAAAGACAAAGAGAATTCTGAGAGCAGCAAGAGAAAAGCAATACATAACATATAAGGGATATCCAATAAGATTAAGTGCTGATTTCTCACAAGAAACCATGGAGGCAAGAAGACAGTGGTCTGATATATTTAAGATACTACAAGAGAAAAACTTCCAGCCAAGAATCTTATATCCAGCAAGACTGTCTTTCAAAAATGAGGGCGAAATTAGAATATCCACAGATAAACAGAAACAGAGAATTTCCAAGCAAGAGACCAGATTTTCAGGACATACTAAAGGGTGTGCTAGAGCCTGAAAAGACAAGACAGGAGAGAGGGGCCTGGAAGAGAGTCTAGAAATGAAGATTATATCAATAAAAGTAACTGAAAGTGTCAAAAGAGAGGTGAAAATAAAATATGACAGATAAAACTCAAATAGTCAGGAATGAACTTAACGAATGATGTAAAGCACTTGTATTCAATGTCAAACAAATTTTAAAAAGCCCTAAATAACTGGAAGAACATTCCATGCTCATGGATTGGAAGACTAAATATCATTAAGATGTCAATTCTACTCAAATTGATATACAGATTTAATGCAATCCAGATAAAAATTCCACCAGCATTAAAAAAAAAATTGAAAACATGATAAATAAATTTATTTGGAAGGGTAAGGAGGCGTGAATAGCCAGAAACATCATAAAAAGGAAAAGTGAACCCTCATCTCCAGACTTTAAATCATAATAATATCTACCTGCAGTGGTAAAACCAACATGGTAGTGACCTAGAGACAGACAAAATAGAACAATGGAACCAAGTATATCCTCACAGGTGTGCTCAAGTGATTTTTGACTAGCCTGTCAAACTCACACAGCTCAGGCAGAACAGCCCATTCTGCAAATGGACCTGAAAGAATTGGACATCCATAGCTGAAAGAAGAAAAGAGAACCCCTATCTCACACCCTATACAAAAAATAACTCAAAAATGAATTAAAAAACCTGAAAATAAAAGCAAGAACCATAAAACTTCTAGAAGAAATTATTGGAAAATATCTTCAAGACCTGGTGGTAGGTGGTGGATTCTTTTTTTTTTTTTGTCTTTATTTTTTTTTTAATATTAGATTAAAAAAATATGAGGTCCCATATACCCCCCACCCCCTCAAGGTGGTGGATTCTTAAAGGAGATAAGAGAAGGACTGAGTGAGCTACTGCTGTTTAATGTATGTAGAAGTTTTAATTAGCTTTGCTGTAAAAGTGTGTAAATGCATAGAGTAGATGGTAACACACAGTAACAGCTAGTTTATAAATGGAGATGTGACTGAAAATGGTAGTCTAGTTATGTAAATGCCAATTGACAATGCTTGAGAATGATCTAGGAACTGGATAGCACAGTAAACCAAGAGGTGGGTGAGAATTGTGGTTGATGGTACAGATGCAACAGTTTCCTTTGCTAGCTAGAGCAAATGTATATCACTACTGCAGGGTGTTGCGAATGTGGAGAAGCATGGGAAAAATATTGCTGGAGTGACCTATGGACTGTGATTAGTAGTAATAATATAATATTCTTGCATCTATATGAAAGATGTACTGTGTTGATACTGAGGCAGTATGGAAAATGCGAGCCAAAAGTACACTATGGACATGGCAATAATCAGATGATATTATTTTATCTGTAGCAAATGACACACCACGTTGTGGAATGTTGATGAAAGGGTGTTGTTTGGGAATTTTACCCATGTGCATGATTGTTTTATAAGTTTACAACTTCTGTCATAAAGAATATATATTAAAAAAAAAAAGGGTGGGTTGGGAGAAAAACACACCAAATGTAAGATAAGAACTGATCAATGGTATGATTTTGACCATGTTCTTTCATAATTTGTAACAAATATCTCACGACGATGCAGGGTGTTGGTGAAGGGTTGATGTAAGGGACCCCTGTATGATGTTATGCATATTTGCTTTGTAAGTTCACAACTTTTACTATACACTTAATTGTTTATGTATGTTCATATATAAATGATCTAAAGATAATAATAATTGGATTAGTTAGGGGAAAAATACTTTGTTTAATAGAAATATTTTGACAGTGCTCTTTAATCATTAGTTAAAAAGGTTTAAAAACAATGCAAGTTATTGGTGGTAGGGTGAGATGGTATATATGTTTGATGTTATATGTATTTATTTTGTAGGTTCACAACTATTATACATTTATTGTTCATGTATGTTATGTATGAACGATATATTTTCAATAAATTAAAAAAAAATGAAGGCCAAATAAAACATACAAAACAATCCTATGGAGGGAAGCAGATTTGGCTCAACTGATAGCTCAACTGATGGAGTGGCTGCCTACCATATGGGAGGTCCAGGGTTCAAACCCAGGGCCTCCTGACCCATGTGGTGAGCTGACCTACATATAGTGCTGATTTGCACGAGGAGTGCCATGCCACGTAGGGGTGTCCCCCACCTAGGGGAGCCCCATGTGCAAGGAATGTGCCCTGCAAGGAGAGCTGCCCCGCGTGAAAAAAGTGCAGGCTGCCGAGGAGTGGTGCCATGCACACAGAGAGCTGACACATCAAGATGATGCAACAACAACAAAAAAGAGACACAGATTCCTGGTGCCACTGACAGGAATGCAAGCAGACACAGAAGAACACACAGTGAATGGACACAAAGAGCAGACAACTGGGGGAAGGGGGGAATGGGAGAGAAATAAATAAAA
Source organism: Dasypus novemcinctus (assembly GCF_030445035.2). NCBI lineage: Eukaryota > Metazoa > Chordata > Mammalia > Cingulata > Dasypodidae > Dasypus > Dasypus novemcinctus. Next base: position 104,899,191 of record NC_080678.1, on the reverse strand, counting down.
AATAAATTTAAAAAAAAACACTATGGAGATCTGTGTCTTCCCTGTCCCTTTGCCATAGAGCCCATCCCATTCCATCCTCTGTAATGACATATATAGCTCAAATGGTCGCCCTGGAGTCACAGTTTGCAGGACCTGTGCTTGGCTACTTACATTTTTTTCTTTGACAAAGTTCTCTTCTTCCTTGTGACTCTAATTTCATACTGTTCCCTTTTCCTTAGCCAATACAGGGGGCATGGGCATTGTGCCAAATGAGGAATGAACCTCCTCAGATAGCCCAATAACTCCACAAGAGTCTGCACCTCTTTAACCATTTGTGAGCAGGGTAAGCTTGTGTCTTATTTTTCACAGCTGATGGAAAAACACAAGTTTTATGTAACCATATTATCCTGAGGAATTTGACAGTATTTCCCGGTCCCTGCATTTTCTGAGGGTTGATTACCCATATTCTCTTCTGGAGGTGCTGCCAGACCTTCTCGTAGGTTTCTGTAAAAGACTGGAGTCTATAGAGGTCAGCAAAATGTCATCTACATAAAGTTCTACATGTATTCCTGGAAGTGGACCCAAGGTAGCCAGGTTTCTGCTCCTAACCCATGACAAATAGTAGGACTATGTAGATATCCTTGGGGAAGGCCTCAGAAGGCCCACTGCTGTCCTCCCTATGTCCTGTGAGTGTTTATCAGTTGGCATACTAAAGAATGCATTCACTAAGCCCATCATAGCATGACAGGTCCCTAGCCAGGTTGTTAATGTCTCTAATATTTGGGCTATGTTGGCTATGGCAGCACAGATGGTAGGAGTCACTTGGTTCAGTTCCAGATAATCTATGGCCATTTTCCACACTCCATCCAGCTTCCATCCAGGCCAAACTGGCCTATCAAGAGTCATCTGTGCTGGTGATATAATTTTCACCTTTTCCAATTCCAAGATAGTTGCACAGGTTTCTTTTTGTCCCACAAGCGGGTGATCTTATTTAATAGCTACTGTTTTCCTTTGTCATGGTAGACAGCAGTTTCCCACCTTGTATTTCCCTGCAGCCCTGCCTTCACGACACCCACCTTTAGGCAAAATTCTCCAAAATGGTATCTAATGCAGCCCCTAAGAGAGCATCTACTCCTAGTATATTGTCAGGTACTGGAGATAGATATACCCACTGTGGGATAGAGGGGTTGGACCTATCTGACAGATGATACTGGGATGGATGCACCCTGCTTTAGTTTGCTAAAAGCTGCAGAAATGGGTTGACTTTTACAAAGAGGATATCAGGCTGTAAACATACAATTTTGAGGCTGAGAAAAATGTCCAAAACAAGGCACAATCTGATGATGCTTTCTTCTTGAAGACTGGCATATGGAGGCATCTTCTGGTCTCTCCCTTCTCTTCCAGGTTTTGTTGCTTCAGCTCCTGGCTTCCTTTTTCCTGGGATCTGTTGATTTCAGCTCTTGGTTCTCCTGTCTTTTTCTTTCTGTTCCTGTGGCTTTTTTTGTATTCTGTGGTTTTCTGTCTGTATTTATCCCATTTATAAAGGACTTCAGTAAGAGGATTAAGATCCACTCTGGGTCACACCTTACTGAAGTAACCGAATAAAAAGAAAATCCCACCTATAATAGGTTTATACCCACAGGAATAAATTAGCCCTAAGAATATGATTTTCTGGGGTCCATAAAAGCCTCAAACTATCACACATTCTTATACCCATGAATGTATGTCAGGGGTCTGGAGAACTGATGGGGATTCCCATATATGTAGTTCATTGTGCTCCCTTTTCTACTAGGGCCAACACCTTTTTTTATTTTGTGGGGTCCAGTGTATAGTTACTTCCATGGATTCCAGCTCCCAGAATGGTCCTGTATCTCAGGGAAACTTGGCCATTCTCTTTCTGTCTCCTCCTGAGGTGTCAGAGCTCTAACCTTTGCCTACAGGACCCTCTAGTATATTGCTGTTCTGGCTTCAGCCCCTTTCGGTATTTCAACAGGACTGCATTAGATTGCTTGTCAATTTTCTCCTGTGCCACCCTAGCTTTCAGCCACATCTGGCTTCTGGAAACCCTCTTTGCACTGGATTTTGGGGAGAGGTAATTATCTTTTCCCTGTATTTCACTCTCCCATTTGACATTCTGAACTCTGGATATCCTGTTATCTGTCTCTTTCTTTCCTGTCTTAGCAAGGACTTGTCCTGCCTCATACAAAGGTATACTGGCAGGAGGACCTAAAGTGGGGAGGAGTGTCCTCTTCCAACTGAGAGGTCCCACTTTTAGTAGTTGATTTAATAAGTTTTCCTCATGTTTGTATAAGAGTGGCAATGCCAGAGCCCCAGAAGAGCAGGGCATAAATGGCCAAGTGCATTGTCAGCTCTCTGAGTAGTGCTTGGGCTTCAATAGTTTTCCAGGGAACAGTCATGCATCTTGGTAGGCATTAATGAGCCAACTGGTTAAGGTATGATTGCCCTGCACTGCCTTGCCCCATGTAAGCCCTATCTGATGGATGGGTGGGCAGTGGCATTATTGATCTTATCAGCCTTACTGCCAGACAAGACTCACCCACAGACTCACTAGCTATGCCACCAGTGTCTCCTAAGGATTTTGGCAGAAATGGCTTGCAATATCCATCAGCTGTGTTGGGATATATTCCCATCTGGAATATGTTTGACTCACTCCTGGAGGGGCCCCTGAGCTCCCACTGGTTGTGTCTCTTTTACTTTATTCTGTATAAGGGAATGAGTGCACAGAGACACTTCCCCACCCTTGTCTTCTGAGCTGACTACCTCAACCAAATCACCAGACTCACTCTCTTTCTAAAGGATTCTGTACCTTTGCATCCCAGTTGGTAACCTTCACGATAGCCCATACCTTCACTTTAAGGAGTCTTTTCCCACACTTTTCTGCACATAGCAGGCCAAGGTGTTTAACCTAGATTCTCCTTTTTCCACCTTTATCCTCTTTATCTACCTTTTTCATCATATCACTTACCTGCAAAGTTGTAGTTGACCTCATGTCTTGCTCCATCTGCACCTTTTCCTCTACATTATATTCTCTGGCCTCAGCTGCTAACTCTGCTTCAGTAGCAACTTTTACTGCCCACAGGAGGGGCTACTCTATGCCAGCCACAAGATCCTTTACCTCCTTTCTGGCTGAGTGCAATTTTGCCTGGGTCTTTGGAGCATCACTATACTCCTGAGGCAACCTACAGGTGTCTAAGAGATGTGTGGCAGGTGTGGACCATTGTGGGCAGCTTGGAATTTCCTCATTCAGTTCCTCTTGTCCCCAGCCCATTTCTCCTGACTCCTGCTCAATACCAGTTGTTGAACCAGCAAGCTGGACTTGCCCTGAAAAAGAAATCCGAGAAGGCCCATCAAAGACTGCCTCAAACTGCCCAACAATGGGCTGGTTGTGATTCCAAAGAACCACTAAATACCAGGGTGATCACCCCAAAAGTATTTATTAGGGGAACTTACTTATAGAGAGTTGAAGCTACCTCATGGCTGACAGCGAGACAGCAAGAATTTCAGTTGCTTATGTCTCTGCCTGAGGCAGCTGCTCATAGGTCATGTATATATATGGGTGAGGAACAAGTGCTAGGGCTTATGTGCAAGTACTGGAGAAAGATCTCGGTATGTGCTCTTTTCTCAAAACAAGATGTGCTTGGAGCAGGCTGTGTTTGAAGTTATGGCAGCCAAAGCTCTGTGTGCTTCTACAGTGTTAGAGGAAAGTTTGTCTGAGGAGAAGGGCAGGAGTGAGGTCAATCCACTGTCAGGTAGGAGGTGATATATCTACACATGATATCATATTATCTTAATACTGTGTCATAAAAGAGATCTTAATAGCAATATAAATCAGCTTTGTTCTTATTCAAAATTGATTTGGCTAGTCTTTGCTCTTTGTATTTTCTTATTGATTTTAAAATCAGCTTGATTTTTCCACAAAAACCTCATAAGACATTAGAATTATTTTAAATCTTTTATAGTTTTAATCAATTTCATAAAAGTTGTCATCTTCCAATATTATTCCAAGTCATAAATATAATATGTCCCTTTATATTACTTAAGGCTTTAATTTCACTCAGTGTTTGGGGTTTCCAGTGCTACCACATTTCCTTTTGTATTTCCTTGTTACTGTATTAGAAGTAGAACAAATTTTGTATATTAATCTCATATCTGCAGACCTTAAATAATTGACTATCAATTCTAAAATTTACAGATTCCTTTGGATTTTGTATTTAAACAAATATGTCATCTACAAGTTAATGAGAGTTCACTGTTTTCTTCTCCAATTGTTAGGCCTTTTATATCCTTATTCTGCCATATTGCTCTGGTTCTAACCATGTGTTGAAGTGGCTATCACCACTTCTATTCTGCCATTTTCTATTTCTGAAAGAATAATGTCAATAATTCACCATTAATTATATTGTTTGTGGTAGGTTTTTATTAGCTCAAAGAAAAGGTTTCCTTTTATTTTCAGTTGTTAAAAATTTTAAAAATCATAAATAGGCATGGGGTTTTATCAAATGCTCTTTTTGTATTTATTGAGATAGCCAAATTATTCTCTTTTGTTCTCTTCAGGTAGGGAATTATAGTGTTCCATTTTGAATATTAAAAATAAATCATATTCCTGGAATAAACTTTCCCTGGCCATGATGTATTATGCTTTTTATATATTGATGGTATTCAATATTGAGTATTACAATCCATAGTTGTATATGGGGACCTCATATTTTTTAAATGTAATATTGAAAAAATAAATAAAGACAAAAACAAAAAAAAAATGAATCCAATAGCATGTTAAAATAAGTATGCACCACGACCAACTAGGATTTATCCCAGAAATACAAGGCTAGTTCAACAGAAAACAATCAAACAAATTCACCTCATTAATAGAATGAAGGAAAAAACATACACAGTCATCTCAATTGACACAGTAAAGACATTTGAAAATATCCAACACCTGTTTGTGATGAAGACATTCAGAAAAAATTAAGAGAGAGGAACTTCCTTGGCATTCTAAAGGGCATTTATGAAAATGCCATAGCTAATATCTTACTCAATGATGAAAGACAGAAAGCTTTCCCTCTGAGATCAGGAATAAGATAATGGTTTCTGCATTCATTACTGTTCTTCAACATTGTACTGGGAGTTCTAGCCAGAGCAATTAGACAAGAATAAGAAATAAAAGTCATCCAAATTGAAAAGGAAGAAGTAAAACTCTGTTCATGATGACAGGATCCTTTCTATAGACAATACCAAAGAATTCACAAGAAAAGTAATAGAGTCAAAAACAAATTCAACAACCTTGCAGGGTACAAGATTAACATGCACTGGGACCCCTTCTCCTCTGCCTGGGAGAAAGGGAGCCTCCCAACCTGCTTCCCAATGCTACAAGGTAGACACTGTTTTTCCTGCCATTTTGCAGAGGAGGAAAGTAAGGCTCAGATCTGGAGGCCTTGTCTAAGGTGAAAGGGCTTCTGAGGAGTGGGGATAATTGGATGGGGGAGCCCAGACCCTTCCCCTGACCCCTGAGTGAGGGGCCTCTCAAGGACTGACTTTGGAAGAGGGAGTGGATTTATGGCTCTGGGGGCCTGGGGCAGAACTAGGATCAAAAGGATGGAAAGCAGTGAGTCCTCCAACCATCAGCTCCTTTCACCTTCACAATTGCCCTCTCTCCTCTCAGGCCTTCCTCACTGGTTGTCCTGCACCTAAAATGCTGCTCCCCAGATGTCTGGATTTTGGGTTTTCTCAACATTCAGATTCAGATGCTATTTCCTCCGAAAGCCTGCTCTAACCCGCTGTAACTAAACTGTCCCCTTCCTGCTTCACTGGGTGTCCCACTGTCTCTAATTTACTAGGTTCTAGTCTTTTCATTTGGGAGCTATACTGTGATGATGCCTCATCACACAGTAGGCACTCAATAAAGATGTGGCAGATGCTATAGGTTTGCCCCCCATGTCCCCTCAGCACACCACTACTGTGTACCCAAACCCCAAAACAAGAACAGCACCTGCAGTTCTCACCTGGGGGCTTTTCAAGTCACCTGAGCCTGCCCTGTCCACACACTGGGCATGCTGGAAATGTCAGGGAGTCAGTGCCCCTTGCAGGGAGGCACACAGGACACAGGAGCTGGTGGGCCACTGCCCCAGCCCTATCCACCTCTGCAGGGAAAACTCAGATGAGTGGTCTACACTGTCTCCTAAGAGCCCCAGGACTGAGCTCAGGGGCTCACAGCAGTCACCCTCTGAGACCCGCTGCCTTGCGCTCTCTGCCACTTTCTCATCGCTGTCTCCACCCCACCTTCCCTTCCTGAGGTACTTCCTGGGATCAGCCTGCAAACTACTTGCACTGAAAAAAGAAAACTATAGCAAGGGGGTTGCAATCACCTGGCAGCGTAGAGACGTGCTCTTTTCCTTTGCTGGCAGACACATTGGACCTTCCATAACTGGTGCCCTGCGGCTCAGTGTGCCTCAGCTGGCTGTCCCCGAGGTTTGGTGTGCCTCAGCTGGCTGTGCCCCGAGGCTCAGTGTGCCTCAGCTGGCTGTCCCTGAGGCCGGGTGTGCCTCAGCTGGCTGTCCCCAAGGCCCGGTGTGCCTCAGAGCTGGCTGTCCCCGAGACTCACTATGGCTCAGCTGGCTGTGCCCTGAGGCTTGGTGTGCCTCAGCTGGCTGTCCCTGAGGCTCGGTGTGCCTCAGCTGGTTGTGCCTGAGGCTCGGTGTGCCTCAGCCGACTGCCATCCCCTGACTCTGTGTGAACCGAGCAGGCCCCTGCCCACGCCTGGGGCTCTGGACTCTGGAGGAATGGGTCTGACCTTCCTACAGACTCCACGCAGTCCCGCTGAAGCCACCACATCCTCCTACAGTGGAGGCTGAGGGCGCTCTTAGTTAAACCAACGCGAGCTTGGCGTGGCCCCTCATGCCTTCCCTGCACTCGAGGACACAGTGGCCGTGCAGGGCTTAGGTCAGAGGTCATCTGTCAGGTCACTGGGCCCCCTGACGGCCACACCTGGGACTTCAGACCTCAGCTTCTGCTGAGAACTGAACATGAGGCTTCAGGAAAATGGGATTTCATGGACAGTCCCTCCCTGGCCCTCTCCCCCCCTCCCTCCCCTCAGCTGACCCTTGGCTGGGGCCTTGATCGGGAGCCCCTCAACCCTAGTGAGGGGAGAAGGGGTGCAGCCCTCTGTGACCCCCCCTGCCTGAGTCCTCGGGGCTGGAGAAAACGAGCCTCCCCTCTGAGCTGCCCACATCTGAGAGGAGTGAAAGGGGGACTCTCCTGGGGAATTCTTCCTCCTTATTTTAAATCAGAGCAATAAATGCACATTTCCCAAGAGACAGAAATGAAGCAGACCCTGCAGAGTCAGAATGAGCTGGAATGGGCACGGGAACAAATAGCCCCACTCATGAAATGCCACATGGGAGGACTCCTCACCCCGACAGGGCAGAGGGGCTCCTGGCCACAGCGGGTGCTGAGCCGCCACGTGGTCACTCAAGGCCAATGACAGTGGCGGCCCTGCCAACTGGAACGTCACCCAGGAGGCGGAAGAGCTGGAGAGGCTGGCAGGGGCCTGCCTGGCCACGTGCCCTGATGTGAGCTCAGACATGGCCCCACCTGACCACGGGGGCCCTGGGGTTCAGTCCAGGCGTGAGCCCAGGTAGGGAGGAGGGACACGTGGAGAGTCCCCAGGCTCTGGCACAGACCCCTCATGAGCAGGAGGACCTTGGAGCTGGCCTTCTGGTGTCACCCTGGCATCCACGTGGAGGGGCCACGGCAGTGACACCCACAGGGCCTGGTGGACCACGTCAGCACACCTGTGCTACCTGATCTCTTCCAGGTGGCTCACCTGAGCTAGAGGAGACCAGGGGATGCAGGCTGGCCTGGGGGCGATTACTGTGTCAGGACATGCTCTGGGAACAACGCTGAGGGGAGGCGCAGTTGGAGCCAGACCCCGCGGAGAGGTGGCAGCAGGACGTGATGCAGCCGTCGTCCCAAATCACCTGCCAGGGAAGGGGCGGTGGGGGACGGGGGCTGCCCTGTGTGGAAACGCAGATGAAGGGGCTTTTCCTGGGCCCTGCACTGCACCTGTTAGCCCAAAAGCCCCCACGGTGAGGGGTATAGGGGGCTGGAACCCGAGCTCCTGGTGGCAAGGTGAGTCCTGAGGGTCCCCTACCCCACACCCACCCCACTCACATGGCCTTCCCTGCTGAGGCCTCCACAGGCAGGGGTGAGACCAGCCCAGGGAGGGGTCAGAGCCACGGGCCCCACTGGCCTCACAGTCCAGGGTCCACTGCACCCCGAGAACCCCCGCCTTCCAGAGCCAGGGCCTCGGGCTCGCTGACCGCCTCCTCCTCTTCAGGCACTGGCCTGGCCGGGCTCCTGCAGTGCCCGTACACTGTCCCCCTCCTCGAGCCCTGGGCTGGGGGCCAGACCCTCCGCAATCCTGGGTGGGGGCTCTGCCCACTCAGGAGAGAGGAGCAGCACTGGTTGAGCAACCGGGGGGAGCAGCGTTGGTTGAGCGACGGGGGGGAAGGTGCAGCCTCCAGCTGCGGGCACACTCGCCCTTCCCACATGCACAGGTGGCCCCTTCTCTGGGCCCCAGTGGATGCCTGTGGTCCAGACCTCAGCCTCCCATGTTCTGCCCTTGAAGGGGTTTTCCTTCCATCTGTCCTTTTCTGTCCCTTCCAGCCCAGGCTGGCAGGGGTTCCTTTCATAGGGATCTCTCAGAAGCTTGTTGGTTTTCACGTGCTGCACAGGGGTCCCAGCCATCAGGCAGCAGGGCATTCCCAGCTCTGACCTGGAGAGCCGCATTTCCAGTCCTGACTTGGAAGGAAACCACTGCCCGGTTCCATGCTCAGCTAAACCCTCACAGGGAGCGCTATTTTCTGGGACTTGCTTTCTCAAAGCTCAGAATTTTCCCAATCATCAATGTCTGTTTTGTTTTGTTTTGTTTTCTGTATCCAAGAGTTCAGTTTCCAGTTATCCCTTTCCTCTCATGTTTTATTATAAAGTTCAAGGAGAAGCAGGCTGCACTTTCCACCCACACTTAGCTTGGAAATATCCTCAAGTTCATAGCTCTTAAGTTCTCCCATCTGTCATCAGGACTCAATATTGCCAAGTTCTCTCCCATTTTAAAACAAAGACTGCTGTATTAGTCAGCCAAAGGGCTGCTGATGCAAAATACAAGAAATTGGTTGGTTTTTATAAAGGATATTTATTTGGGGGTAGGAGCTTACAGATACCAGGCCATAAAGCATAAGTTACTTCCCTCACCAAAGTCTATTTCCACATGTTGGAGCAAGATGGCTGCTGACATGTGCGAGGGCTCAGGCTTCCTGGGTTCCTCTGGGCTCAGCTCCTCTGTTTTCTCCACAAGGTCAACTGTAGAATATCAAGTGAAGGGTTCTGTCTCTTTCCCTGGGACTCCAGCTTAAGATTTCAGCATCAAACTCCAACATCAAAACTCCCACTTTGTCCTTTGCCATGCCTTTTATCTGTGAGTCCCCACCCACCAAGGGGTGGGGACACAAAGCCCTAATGACATGGCCCAATCAAAGCCCTTATCATAACTCAATAACACCCAGGTACAGACCAGATTACAAACATAATCCAATATCTATTATTGGAATTCATAAACATATCAAACTGCTACAACTGCCTTTCTTCCAATTTTCAATAACACATGCATTCTTTCTAAGGACTCATCAGAAATACCTTTTGCATTCATATTCCTACCAACAGGCTCTTCAAATAAATTTAAGGCTTATCTTTCAAGCACCTCACAATTCTTACAACCTCTGCCCAACCCAATTCCAAAGCCCTTTCCTCTGTTTTGTGTTTGCAATAGTAGCACCCCTCTCTCCTGGTACCCACATCTGTTCTGGTTTCCTAGGCTGCTCAAAGCAGATACCATGAAATCAGGTGGCCTAGACAATGGAAGTTTGTCAGCTTACAGCTTGAGGCTGAGAAAATGTCCAAATCGAGGCCTAGCCCAGAATGGAGATGGAGGGTGCCTGGAGGAAACTGCTTTTCTCAAACGCGCACAGGTGCTTCTGCCTGCGCCATGCTGGGCAGCCTGTGCCAGGTGAGGCAGTGGCAGCTCAGCCACTGCTGTCCTCTGTCTTCTGATCCATGGGACAGGCTGGTGGCCTGGCCCAGGTGCTGGCAGGGGAACAAGAGGCCTGGGGTCAGCATCCCCTCCCAGCGTGGGCCAAGGCTGACGCTCACCCCAAGGGATGCTGTGTCTCTAAACACAGGCAGGGTCAACAGGGACAGAGGGCAGAGGTCAAGGTCAGAGGTCAGAGGGAACCAGCCTGAGGATCCAGGGCTGAAGCCCGAGGAGGTCACTGGTCCCAGGGCTGTGTGGTGACGAGGACTTGCCCTCCCAGAGGTCCAAGGGTCTGAGGCCTGAGCAGGCCATGACCAGGTGAGCCGGGCAGCCCCGAGGACAGCAGTGGGGCCAGGCCCCTCTGGACTTTGACACCAGCCTGGGGAGGGGGAGCTTCAGGAGCTTGGAAGGCTGCATATTGAATATGGGGGTTTCTATCGCCTAACATGGAAGCTTCCAGGGACCCACGAAATCTGCACAACTTTCCACAGGCCACTTCCAGATGCCCTCAGCCTGCTGTGTCCCTCAGTGCCTCTGTGCAAGGGGCATTTCTATGGAAACATCAAAGCAGCCCTGCCAAAGGCTGTGCACAGGCCTGACCTGCCTCAGGCTGTGCAGAGGCAGCCACCCCAGAGCAGAAGACAGGGCTGAGGGGGTGGGGCCAGGGTTAACTGAGGGGCGTGGCCTGGAGTGAACTGGAGGTGGGGCCTGGGCGTGGCCTAGAACTGAGCCGAGGGGCGGGGCCCGGGGGCAGGGTCTCTGGCCTGGGGGCGTGTCCTGGGGTTGAGCCGAAGGGCGGGGCCTGAGGGCTGGGCCAAGGCAGGCAGCAGGGCCTGGGGGCCTGGGGGCGGGGCTGTGCAGGTTGAGCGATGGAGGCGGGGCCTGTGGCCTGAGGGCCGGGCCGGGAGGGCAGCCAGGACCAGGGCTCCAGAAGCTGGAAAGCCTTGGGATCCAGCAGAATTTCCTCCTGCAGGCTCTTGCCCTCTGGGTGCTGCCCGCACCCCCTCTCCCCCTGCCCACAGCCCCTGCACGGAGGACTGAGGGGCTCCCAGACATCTGCCCGGTACCCCTACTAGTCAGGGTCCCTCCTGACCACCCACTGGTCACATGACTCCAACAGAGCTGCTGTCAGGGCCCAAACAGGGGGAGGGGCAGTTAGGAGGGGACACCGGGGACTGTCAGGCGCTCCCGGAGTTCTCTGCACATGTTGGGGAGCCTCTGCCTCTGTCCTCTTGGGGTGCCCTTCCCCCTCCTGCTCCTCTTCCCACAGCTGCTCCTCCTCATGGCAAGCTGAGCCCTGGGGTCACGCTGAGCTCCTCTCTGCCCCCTGCCCAGCACCTGCCCCCCCGCAGTCCCCCCTGCTGCCCCAGCCTCCACAGGGCTGTGCTGCCTGGGAGGCGAGGGCGGTTTGTCCCTCACGTGCAGGAAGTGGGGGTCAGCGCTCAGCCCACACCTCAGGAGCCCCTCAGGAAGTGGGAGGTACTGGGGGTAAAGGTGACCTCTGAAAAGACCCCCGAGCTTTGGCAACGGTAAGGCTTGACCCCGTGGCCCCAGGCACGTTGTGCAGCCACCACCAGGAGGGGGGAGTGGAGCCCGGTGGTCCTGAGGGTGGACGAGGCTCTGCACAGCTCCCAGCAACCCCCAGATGAGGGGCCCGGGGGCGGTGCTGGACGGGGACCCCGCTGCTCAGCTCAGGTGGCTCTGACACGTGGGAGCAGGAAAGTGGGTGAGACCCCATGGGGCGGGGCCCCAGTGATGTCCTGTAGAAGAATGACCAGCAGGGCAGCTCCTGAGCCCAAAGGTGACCTGGGGCCCTCATGCCCGAGGGACAGGATTCCTTGTGTCTGGGAACCCAACCCCCCCACCTGCACCCCCCACCTCACCACCCCACCAGGTGGGGCCTCCATGGGAAGCAGATTCTGGCTCCTGTAGCACCCACCCTGGGAGGTGTTCCCTGGGACCCGGAAACCAACACGAGGCAGGAGGCGGGGGATGGGGTACCCTGCCCTGGCTGGGGGCTTTCTCAGAGATTGGCTGGGAAGCCTGAGCCAGGGTGCAGGGCCAGAAGGCCTGGGACTGAGGGTCATCCCCTAGTGCCTTCCTGCCTCAGCACCAGGTGCCCAGGTGGGGGCTGGGGGTTGGGGAGTCCCCTGTGACATGCAGTTGGCTCCAGGAGATGGCGCTCGTGGCTTACAGTCATCCCTTGCCATTTTAAAGAGCTGATCTCAAAACCAGTGTTTGCAGTCAGGGGACACACAGGACTAGGACTTCTGTCTCACCTGGAGCTGGTTTCCTGCCGTCGTGTCACACGTTTCACCACGTTTCCATGGTTAGGCTGATTTTCCCCTTTCTGCAGGCAGGCGCCAAGCTCAAGGCGCCCCTTTGCCAAAGCTCAGCCTCTGCTGGGGATCAGCAAGTCTGGCCCTGAGCCCCCAACCCCAGCCCCCCAGCCCCCTGCAGCCACCCTAGTTCCAGCGACGTGCAGGGCCACAGGCGACGAGCCGAGCTGAGTCCTGGAAGCCGCGCAGGCCAGCTGGTCCCGTCATCACCAAGCCCACGGGGTCTCAGCGTTCCTGGTCCCTGTCCCCGCAGTCCCCCTTTTCCTGACCAGCTCCCCCATGCTACTCCTCCCAGCCCACGTCACCCCGCGACGCCCTTCGGAGCACCCACTTCACGCCTGGAACTTGCAGCCTCCACCTTCTACGGCACCTGCTCCCCCTCCCATCCCTCAGTCAAAGCCTGGGTTTGCTCCCCATGACTGTCACGTGAGGACGATCAGGCCGCACTGCTCAGCCAGTGCCAGCCCCGTGGTGCTGTGGAGACTGTGGGTGACTGACGTCCACACCCCGTGGCCGTGGACCAGGCTTTCGGCCCAGGGCTCCGGCCCTCCTGTCGGCACCGGAGGGCCCTTGCCACCTTCACACCCAGCTAAGGGACGGCAGGTGAGACTGCCACAAAGCCTCGGGTCAGCAGGCATGAATTGTAATCCAATTCTGGGATACGCTGCTCACATCCCGTAAATCCCTTCTATCCAATTGAATCACTCTGAATCCCAATCCTATGGTTACAGTGGAGTATTCAACCTATCATCATTGAATTTTTCCCTGTCCCTCTGGTGTCTGGAAAGTTCTCCAGCAGCCCCACCCCAAGGATTTAGCCTAACTCTGAGCCTCGGATGGACTCCCCATCCTCTGCTACCCTCAGGCAGCCCCCACCCCATCCTCTCTGTAGCACTTTGATATGGTTATGAATTCCAAAAATAGATATTGGATTACGTTTGTAACCTGATCTGTACTTGGGCATGATTGGGTTTTGATTAGGGCTTTAATTTTGCCATGTCTTTAGGGTGTTGAGTCTCCGCAACCTTGGTGGGTGGAGACTCACAGATAAAAGGTGTGGCAAAGGACAGAGTTGGGGGGGCTTTTCATATTGGAGTTTTGATGTTGGAGTTTGATGCTGAAGCTGGAGCCCCAGGGAGAGAGACTGAGCTATTTTCCTGAGAGTCTACAGCTGACCTTGTGGAGAGAGGCAAAGTCTAGAGAGCCTCGTGGTCTACAGCTGACCTTGTGCAGGAAACAGAAGAGCTGAGCCCAGAGGAACCCAGGAAGCCTGAGCCCTTGGAGACGTCAGCAGCCATCTTGCTCCAACATGTGGAAATAGACTTTGGTGAGGGAAGTAACTTATGCTTTATGGCCTGGTATCTGTAAGCTCCTACCCCAAATAAATACCCGTTACAAAAACCAACCCATTTCTGGTATTTTGCACCAGCACCCCTTTGGCTGACTAATACACTCTCCTACCTGCAGGCAGCTCCTGGGCTTCCTCTTCTTTGTCCCTGTCCCCAGAGCCCTCTGTCCTGCCCCTCCACCTCCCAGAGGGTCGAGGCCTTGGTGGTGGTGGTCTCTGCAAAGCTGTCTGCAGGCATGTACTGAGCAGAACTGAGGGCATGGCTCACTTCACAGAACAGAGGAGGGAAAACACATACCTGGAAAAATGAAATCACATCTCAATAAATTATCTTCCATCATTAGCTGCTAAATTAAGGTGTTGAAAGTTGCCACAATGAGCCAATGAGGCTAGAATAAGACATTTTTATTTCAGATGAATTTTAGTGATCCATTTTAGTCAAGAACTGGCTATCTTTCCATCTTTATGTGGGAGAGAAATAAAACACCACGAGGCCAGGATTCCAGATTTCGACTACTTGCCAATTCCAGAACCTTCTGGCCGGGGTTCTGACCACCAGACGACTATCCCACAGGTTGGTGAAGGTGCGAGGAGCCCCCTGCTTGGGGGTGGGCCCTTGGCGCCTGTGCCGTGTCCTGGGAGAAGGGGCAGCGGCTGGCTCCCGGCACCGGCAGATGGCAGGCTGGGGGAGGCCAGAAATGAGGCCTTTAGGAGAGGCGGCTGTGGACTGCTGGGGGAGGGCATGGACCCCAACTCTGTTCTGCCCCAGCCTTCAGCAGGTCCGGCTGCACCGGGGGCTTCTGAGGTCGCACAGAGCACCCTGCTCCCCCGGGCGCAGGAGACCCAGCTTAGGGGTGAGGCATCAGCAAGGCCCTTCCCAGGGCGCCCGGGACCTCCCTGGCCTTGGAAATGGCGGCGCCCCCGGGGGTGGCAGGCCCCCTGCAGGCTGCTTCTCCAGGAGGGGAGGTGATGAGTGATTTGCGTAATTTTGGTTCAGTTTTCAGGATGCAGGCTGGGGGCCTAAAGACCATGCAGCAAGATGTGAAATCCCTAGAGGAACCCTTTCCTTGAAAACCTCCTTCTCCGATGGATGTTTGAGCTGGCGCAGCTCTGAGCAGAGAGGACTGGAAAGGGCCCGACAGGGGGCAGGGCAGGCGGGAGGAGCAGGGACTGGAGGCGATGCCTGCCTTCTGCTCCCCGCGTGTCACCCGGCAGGCCGCCGCGGGCCTCGCCCCGCTGCCCCGGCTGCCTGGAGGAGGCTCTGCCTTCAGGGCCCTGGCCAGGGGCTCCCACCAGGGCAGCCCAGGCGGGGGGCGTGCGGGGGCAGGTTTCCCCAGGAGCTTGCGGGGCCGCGCGCCTCCCCTTGGCCACTCCTCTTGGGCCTGAGGCCGCGTGGGCAGCGGGGACCTCACCACAGCTGACCTGGCCGCCCTGGGCCCAGGCCCGTGGGAGGCGGCTGCAGGGGTGCGCCCAGCAGGAGGGGAGCAGGGCTGGGGGCCCGCGGGCTCCTCCTGCAGCTCGCCCCGGGCAAGGTGGGGGGCGGGTGCCAGGGCCTCAAGGCCTTTCTGGGTGCTGCGCTCCCCAGCTCTCCAGGCCCCTTGCCTCGGGGCCGGGCTGAGCCCCCAGGCCCTGAAGGTGAGGTGCTCTGTCCTTCTGTCCATGCGCTGTCCAGCAGAGACGTTGCCTGTTCCCCATGGAGACTCCCTGGATGCGGCTCAGCACCCAGCCCCAGCCCCAGATCCGTCGCACCCGGGTCCCGGGTGGTCGTCGCCGTCTGGTTACCCTGCCCCTGCCCGCAGTGTCCTGGTGCAGGGCCCAGCTCTCCTGTCCCATCTGTCCCTGGGTCCTCTCTGCAGCCCCCCTGCTCCTCCCCTTCCCTGGGGACGGCCTCTGGGGAGACGGTCCCTCATGCCCTAGGCCCCTCCTCCTTCCTGCAGTCCCAGGATGGACCCCCGAGGGCCCTGCCCAGACAACCAGCCGAGGCCCTGCCAGGGTGAGGCCTGAGCACTCGGGGGCCTTTCCAGTCCCTTTGTCTTCCATGCTCCCACCCACACCCCAGCCGGGCCTCCCGGTCCCCCTGTCCCTGCCCACATGGACAGGGAGGCCTCAGGCTCCTGCAGTCCCACTGAGCCTCACTCCCCACAGCCCCCTGGAGGGCCAGGCAAACCCTCCCTCAGCCTCGCCCTTCCTGGGAACTGGGTGCTGCCTTCCCTCGGGCTGTCTGAGCTGAGCCGCCCCCCGTCCTGTGTGCCGGGCAGGTGTGGGGGGTGGAAGGGGACATGCCAGGGACAGTGTCCACCCCTGAGGACTGGGAGGAGGTGGGGCTGATAATGTGGAGAGAGGAATGGGGTGCCTGAGGTTAGGGAAGAGGTGAGAGGTCAGGAGGGTACAGAGGTCAGGGAGGAGGTGAGAGGTCAGGAGGTGTCAGGTGTGATTCAGTGGGGGTCAAAAAGGGCTCAGGGAGGGGCCAGATGGAGTTGGGGGCTTCCCCAAGCACGTGGCCTCTGAGCCTGGGAGCACATGGGTGTTTGGCAGGTGGAGAAGGTCGGTGAGAAGCATGGCAAATGCAGCGCAGTGTGGGCTGTGGCTGTGATTGGATCTAGCATGTCAAAAGGGTGGGGTACTCCAGGGGAGGGCAGCCTGGGTGGTGGGGACACCGTGGGGGTCTGCAACCCCCCAGGACTGCATATGACCCAACAGTAATGCAATGTGAGCCACGTATGCAAGTGGCCACAGCATTTAAGTTTTCTATTATTAAAAGTAACAGATATTACTTTTAATAATATTTTATTGAACCCACTGTGTCCAAAATACGTTCCCTTCAAAATGCAGTCTTAGTTTCCTACGCTGCTCAAAGCAAATTTCAAGAAATGGCTCGTAGTTTGAACAATGGGAATTTTTGCTTCATGGTTTTGAAGCCACGATGATGTCCAACCCAAGGCTCATCAGGGCGAAGCTTTCTTCCCCAAGACCAGCTGCCCGCGATCCTTGGCACCTCTGTCACATGGCAAGGCACATGGTGGCACCCATCTCTTCTGGGTTTCATTGATTTCAGCTTCTTGCTCCCTCTCTGAACTCCAGTAATAGGATTAAGGACTGTCCTGAGGGAGCTGGGCCACACCTCAACTGAAGTAGCCTCATCAAAGAGCCCTACTTATACTGGGTCCACACCCACGGGGTCAGATTTAAGAACATGTTTTCTGGTGTACAGACAGCTTCAAACCACCACATAGTCAATATAAAAGTGAATGGGATGTTTATATTGTTTTGTTCATACCAAACCTTCCTACCCAGTGTATTCTTCACACTCACAGTTCAGTTTGGGCCAGCCATGTGCTCAGGAGCCACACGTGGCTCGAGGCTCCCATATTGGATGGCTCAGGTGTAGGACCCCATACTCGGCAGACCTGCGTCTATTTGTAATTCCTGTCTTGAATATCTCTCTGAATCAAAAACTAATCTCATCCTCATATTATCTGCATTTTGCAATATTATTGAACTTATCTCTTGAAAGTGACGTCTAAATTCTTATGGAACCATAAATGACAGGGAATGGAGAGCATGCATGTGGTTCTGGTCATAGGCATACCCAGTGTGTCCCTCCAGCCTCCTCTTACTGATGGGAGCATGGGTTCCTTAATTGTGCATGCTGGCAAGGGAAAGTCCAGGGTTCAGACATCAGTCTACTCAGCCAGACCCTCCCACAGGCCAACAATGGCCTCATCTACTAGAAAGAAGGACACTATGCTCTAAAAAGAGACATAACCTACTCAGTGAAGGAAGAGAAGTTTAAAAGCATTGCAGCTCAAGAATTAGGCTTATATTTAAAAATTGGTCTGATTACCTGTTTTTAATACCACCTCTGGTATTTCTGAAGAAATATTCTGTTAAACAAAGAAGACATGACAATTCTAGATCCTTTGAAAGCATGCGTTTCACCCCCCAATATTATGATAAATTAGTTAATGATTTAAAAGGCAATTTAACTCTTCAATCCAAAAAAATAAGTCTCCCAAACCAAGTTCCTCATATATAACTGTGATTTCTTCTGACATTCTTTGATCTAGAGTGAAAAAATTCTTTTTTTAAACATGCTACGGTGCTCCTCTACAATATTATATTTTTGTTCACTTCTGCATGATTTATCAACTGCCAAATTCTTTTGAATATCAACTGTAGAGTCAGATCCACAAAATATGCCAAATTATTAAAGATAATAATAAACTTTAAAAAAAGTAATTATTTATGAGAACCCAAAACTTGAGGTGGTGACATCAGCAAAATGGTGGAATAAGAGGCTCCTGGTGAATGGCTCTTCTTAGAATAGTGGAAACCTGGCAGACTCTGTCAGAAACAACTTTCCCAGAATTCTGGAAATTGACTGGCAATACATAACTTTTCAGTAAACAATGAATCAGGAAAAAGAAAGCCTAAAATTGGTTGGAAAGCTGCAGAACACCTTCACTTGTGAGCCCCTCCCCAGCTGTTGGCTTGGCCCAGCATCTGAGGCTTGATGGTTTGGCAGCCTGCACATCTTGAAGTGCTGGTCCCTGATGCCTGGTGATTCTCTCACCCAAACACACACATTACACGTCTTTGTACATCAGCTCCAATCTCCTTCTTCGAAGACTGACTTAAAGCACGTGTTTGTTTTGCCTAACATGGAATTTGCCAAGGATGGAGAAACAGTGCAGAAAGGAGGAGCAGAGCAGGGGAACGGAACTGAGATGACTGCAGTGTCTGGGGTGAAAGACTGTAATTGATACAAACAGCACAACCCAGGGCCTGAAGAGGAGAACCGGAGAAGAGAAACTCCTTTTGTAGAGAGAAAACAGTTGCATATACTGAAAAATTCTTGAAAGGTCCCAAACATGCCAGGGCAAGATGCATGCTTAGAAACACTGAGAAGAATCTAACTTTTCACCATAAGCTGACCTGTACATTCAGTATAAACTGGGCTGGATATTGAAGAAGAATCTCAACACACAGCCAATGTACCCTAAAATCTGGTAGAATTCCAGAGTCAAGAAGCCAAAATAATGAAAAGCCCAGACTTTGACAAAAGATCACTGTGGCCACCGCTGCGGCACTGCAGGCAGGTTGCTGCAGGCGAGTCGCTGCCGGGGATCGGGCCTACGCCACGGCCGGACCGGGGCGGCAGCGGGCGGCTCAAGGCTTGGGGGACGCGCGGTTCGATGGAAGAAAAACCACGGAGACGAGGTCTATGCGCAGGTCTGATTTTATTCGGGAAGTACATGAGGTTTTATAGTGTCATGGAGGCGGGGAGGTTGTGGGAGGGGCATGTCCGCGGGGCAGCTGAGGATTGGCTGCAGAGGCAAGGGCGGACCTGCGGTTTATGACGTAAGCCATTGATGGCAGAGGGGGTTGTTTCCGAGGTTGTGCCGGGGCGGATACGGGATGAGGGCAGTTGAAATGAGGCGGGGAGAACAGCGATCGGCTGGGAGGGGGAAGATAACAGTGGCTGGGAGGAGGGGCGGAGGGAGGCAGCAGCATAAGCTGCTGCTGAGAAGGGCCATAATACAGAGAGGTTACGAAGAACAGGCGGGTAAAGTATAAGGAAGCGAAAAGCAGGGTGGGAGCAGGGGACAGATCACAAAGCATACAAAGAAACAGAAGAGATGGTCCATTGAGAGGAACAAAGTAAAACAACAGAAGAAGCACAGATACTGGATGAGTAATCAGGGATTAAGTCAACTCTCACAAATAAGTTCACTGAGCTAAAGAAAATTATGGACATAGAACTAAAGGAAATTGCAAAGGTGATGCATGACCAAAAGGAGCGATTAGAACATTTTAAAGAGAGAGAACAGAGATTCTAGAGTTGAAAAGTACTATAAACAGGTAGAAGGAAGATTTGGTGATCTTGAAAAGAAGCTAGTTGAAATTATTCAGTCTGAAGAGGAGAAAGAAAACAGAATTTAAAAAGTGAGTAGAGCCAAAGAGATCTGAAGGAAATCATGAAATTGTACCAACATATTTGCTATGGGAATTCCATTAGAAGAGAAAAGGAAAGGGGCAGAAGGAACATTTGAAGAAATAATGACTGTAGCAGTTTGGTATTTGCGGCGGCTTGCTCGGTCGGTAGAGGTGGGGTCTGGCTGCGGACGAGGGGTCAGTCCCGCTTGGGACGAGAGGTCGGTCCCACTTGGGACGAGGGGTCGGTCCGGCAGCAGACGAGGGATCGGTCTCACAAGGGGTTGCGCGGTTCGGCTGACGGGGTCGCCCGGTGAAGCCGGGGACGAAGGGGTCGCCCGGAGAAGCCGGCGATGAAGGGGTCGCCTGGAGAAGCAGGCGACGAAGGGGTCGCCCGGAGAAGCAGGCGACAAACTGGGGACAAGGGAGGCCAGGCCCTTGTCGGGGGCTCTCAGGACTGGAGGGCGCACGGCAGAAGAACTACTGTGGAGACAAGGTAAACAGGCAAGTCCACTTTATTGAGGGAGAGGCAACAGTTTTATAGGGGCTGGGGAAGGCTGATTGGTTGAAGCCACACCCTGCTCTGATTGGTTGCTGGAGAAAGGTCAGTGGGAGGTGCTGGACGGGGGAGGAGTGGTGGTTAGGGATTGGCTGTCGCTGTTGCTGGGGGAAGGGGCAGGGTTTAGGGATTGGTGGCTGCTGTTGCTGGCGTGGGGGGCAGACTGGAGTTTCCCGCCCACGCCTGGCTGTTGCTGCTGTCGGGGGAGGGGAAAGGGCAGACAGGATTTTTCCGCCCTGCGCCTGCGCAGGGAGAAAGAAGAAGAAGGGTGCCGCCCCACAGGCATTGGGTGGCGCCATCCGGGAGGAGGGGCGGCCGCGGAAGCATGGCTGCCGAGAAGGGGAGACCCGAGGGCACTCTGTGCCCATGCCGAGCTTCCTTCAGGGGTGGCGGTGAGTCCGACCGGCCACCCTATTATGGGGGCAGCGGCTTGGCCTGCCGCGGCTGCTCCCCCGCCAGGCCAGCAAACCACACTTCAGCCCGAGGGGTGACCACAGGTATTGTTTATGAATTCCAAAATAGATTTTTGACTGTGTTTGTAAACTGTTCTGTTCTTCTAGGTGTATTAGATTGTATTAAATGCAGGGGGTTTCACTTTTACTTGAGTAAACTATGATTGGCACAGAAGAGAGTTTGAGTTTTGATGCTGGAAGCCCTCATAAGTAAATACATGGAGAAGAAGAGCACAGAGAAAAAGTATGCAGAGGAAGAGAGACAGCTCTTTAGACATGGCAGAGGCCCCAGGAAGAGAGATGAGCCTCTATAGCTGACCTTGTGAAAAGAACTGAGCAGCTGAACCCAGAAAGAATCAGCCCTGAGGAGAGAGACATTTATCCCAACCTGCAGCTGAGATTGGAAGAAGCTGGGACCATGGAGCCTGAAGAGGACGAAGGAAGGCTGAACCCTCGCAGACATCACCTGCCATATTGCTTCAGCATGTGGCCAGTGGCTTTGGGTGGAAAGTACTTCTTATGGTACCTTGAGTTGGGCACTTTAGGGCCTGGTAACTTAAAGCTTCTTCCCCAAATAAATACCCTTTATCAAAGCTAACATAGTTCTGGTACTTTGCATCAGCACCCCTTTGGCTGACTAATACAATAACCAAAAGCTTCTCAAATTTGATGAAAGACATGAATATACACATCCAAGTAGACCAATAAATTCCAAATAGGGTAAACTTAAAGAGATCTGCACAGAGACCCATTATTCTTAAACTGTCCAAGGGCAAAGAGAAAGAGAAAATCCAGAAAGTAGCAAGAGAGGAGTGACTCATCACATACACGGGAATCCTCGATAAGATTTAGCACCTAATTCCCATCAGAAATGAGGGGAAAGAACAAGCAGGATTTGAAGTGCTGAAAGAAAAAAATAAAGCCCCAAAATGTATATCTAGCAAAACCTACCTTTAAAAATGAGTCTCACTGTAAGACATTCCCAGATAAACAAAAGCTGAGGAAGTTCAAAAACTACTAAATCTGCTCTGCAAAAATCTTAAAAGGAGGTCTTCAGGTTGAAAGGAAAGGTAGGCAGGAGCTTGAAGCCTTCGGAAGAAACGAAGTTCCCCAATAAAGGTTCTCCAGCAAAGGTAACAACATGGGTAATTATAAATGCCTGGATTACTACAGTCTTGCTATGTAACTCTACTTTTTATTTCTCACATAACCTAAACTACAAAGGCATAAAAATAATCCTATTTCAGGTTACTGGAAATACATAATATAAAGAGGTAATTTGTGAAAAGAACTAAAGAGAGGGAACAGAGGGGTATAGAAGCAGAGACTGCATATGGTTTTGAAGTTGTTATCAATTCAAACTACATTGTTATAGTCTTAGGATGGTAAATATAAAACTCATAGTAACCACCAAGAAAATATTTTTTGAATATATAAAAAAGGTAATGTGAAGGGAATTTCAACACAAAAGCAGTTTCAATACAAAAGATCAACTATACACAAAAGAGGAAGCAGGGAAATGAGGGACAAAAAAGGTATAAGATGCACAAGAAAAAAATGACAAAATGGCTCTACTACACCCTGCATTATCAGCCATTACTTTGAGTGCAAATGGATTAAACTCTCCAGTCAACAAGCAGAGATTAGCATGGATACAAGAGCAAGATAGAACTATATGTTGTTTAGAAGAAATACAACTTAAATTTCAAAGACACAAATAAGTTGAACATAAAGGGATGAAAAAAAATCCATGTAAATAGTAACCAAGAGAGTTAGGGTGGCTATACTAAAATCAGAAAATAAACTTTGTGAAAGTTTGGGTTATGAACCCCAGGGGAAAAAGGATGTTCTTAATCTTAATCTCATTCATGTGGGAGAACCCTTTTTAAGTAGTACCATTTGAAGATGTTGTTTTTAGTTAAAGAATGGCCCAACTGAATCAGAACGGGTCTTAACCCTGTTACTGGAGGCCTATTAAAAGAAAAGGCCACAGGGAGGAGCAGGAAGTTAGAAGTCAGTGGAACCCAGAAGAGAAAGGAGAGAAAATCACCATGTGATGGCAAAGTCAAAGAACTCAGGAATTACCATCCAGCCTGGACAATACCAACCCAAGGGAGAAGCAGTCCTCTTAGTCTTTGAACCAATGGGCCAATAAATTCCTGTTGTTATGCCAACCTATTTTATGGCCTTTGTCATAGCAGCCAGGAAATTAAGATGGACTCTAAATCAAAATCTGTTACAAGAGACAAAAAAAAGGGACACTATATATTAATAAGAGGGTCAATGCAACAAGAAGATAAATCAAATATAAACATGTGCACCTAATAAGAGCCCCAATACATAAATAAACATTGGTGAAAATGAAAGGAGCAGTAGACAGTACTACATAATAGTTGGAGACTTCGATACACCACTTTCATAAGTGGATTGAACATCTAGACTGAAAATCAATAAGGAAACAGAGGACTTGAATAATACCATAAACCAATTAGACCTATATGACATATAGAAAACAACCCACCCAATTACAGCCTAATACACATTCTACTCAGTGTACTTGGATCATTCTCCAGGACAGAATGTATGTTAGGGCATAAGACCAGTCTCAAATTTTAAAACATTGAAATCACACATAGTATCTTCTCAACCACAGAAGAATGAAATTAGAAATAAACACAGAAGGAAAACTGAAAAACACAAATATGTGGAAATTACACAGTATATTCTTAAATAACCAATGGGTCAAAGAAAAATTTACAAGGGAATTAGGAAATTTTTAGAGATTAATAAATGTAAAGGAAGACACAACATACCAAATCTATGGGAAGCAAAAAAGGCAGTGCTTAGAAGGAAGTTTATAGCTATAAATGCCAACATTTTAGAAGAAAGAGATTATCCATAAACTAACTACACATCTTGAGGAACAGAAAAGAGTAAGGTAAACCTAAAGTTACCAGAAGGCAGGAAGTAATAAAGATCAGAGCAGAGATAGAGAATAGAAACACAAGCAAGAAAATCAGCACCAAAAGTTAGTTCTTTGAAAAGATTTTTTTTTAATTGACAAAGCTTTAGCTGCTCTCACAAAGAAAAAAAGAGAGATGATGCAAATAACCAAATTCAGAAATGAAAGAGGACATTCTAATCATCTTACAGAAATTAAGATTATAAGAGAATACTTATGAGCAATTATACGCCAATAAATCAGATAACCTAGAAGAAATAGACAAATTCTTAGAAATGTAACCTTACCTAAACTAACCACTCTTGCTTCCCTCTGGGTTCAGGGTCCCTCTCTTTCTGGGGTTCAAGCTTAAGGCTTCAGCTTCAAACTCCAGCATCAAAACTCCCACATCAAAAACCCCTAACTCTGTCCTTTGCCATGCCTTTTATCTGTGAGACCCCACACACCAAAGGGTGGGGACTCAATGCCCTACTAGCAAGAGAGGATTACATGACTACACAATCAAGCAAACCTCTGGTTAATTTCGAATGCCACAATTATTGCTAAAAAATGTGTAATGGCTCACTCAACAGTGATTATGCCACTTAATTTCTGAACGTCAGCTGCACTGAGAAGTATATATGTATTTTAGACATTTATAGTTAATCCCTTATGTCAACTCTCACCCAAAGAGTTTCAAGGGCAAAGCTTGGGCCTCCCTATTGTCCTCCCAGAACCAGCGCTCCACCAGGCACTGCCCCTCCACAGGAGGAGGGCGTGGGTGGGCATGTCCCCACGGAAGGCTGAGCTCCTGCCAGATGGGCGCTCTGTGCCCTTACAAAGGCAAGATGCCGAGAAGAGGTTTGATCAACGCGTTATCTCAAACCAGCTATTTCCTTCAGCTCCCCCTGAAAACGCAAGAGATTTATGATTTGACCGTGTGTGTATTTTCCCATGAGAGGTAATGAACAGATTTTTGGCTATCAAGTGGTGCAAGCTTTACCCCAGCGCCCCGCACAAGCGGTGGCTGAGCATAATGGAGCGGCAGCCATGGGTGGACAGACCGACGGATGGAGGACGGGGGAATGAATGGAAAGAACTGCAGCCCAGCTGTCATCCTAGGAGAAAAAAACACCAAAGGCAGAATCTTGTGTGTGGAGAAGACCGGAAACAGACGATGAAGACAGACAGATGAGAAAACGTGGAGGCGGGAGGAAAGGGAGGCCGGCGGAGACAGGAAGGCAGGAGTGCGCCCAGGGCCGGGCAGAGCGGGTCCCCGGGCCCCGCGTCCCTCGCCCCGGGCGGCAGGATGGCGCTCCCCACCTAGGCTCTCCAGGCGCGCTCCCGGCGCGGGGCCGGCCGTGTGGTTGGGCGCGCGCGCGTCCGGGGCCTTGACTCCGCCCCTCCCGCCCCCACCCCGAACTCGGCGCGGAGCCCGGGACCGCCCTGTCCGGCCTTCCTGGGCTGCTCTGCCTCCGGAGCGGGGTCTCTGGGCGAGAAGGAACAAATGAATTAAATAAATAAGAAAATATAATTATAATAACAGAGGCAAAATTTGTTTGAAAAGTATCCTAACACAAAAATAGTCTTGTAAAATTGAATATAAAGCGAACAGTGTTTCTCATCCTTTTTTTTTTCATTATAGCCCCCTCGTAAGAAACATTTTTTTACTTTTTCCTAGTTAATACCATCAAGTTTTTTTTCTTTGGTTTTGTTTTGTTTTGTTTTTAAAGACACACCAGGGATTGAACCCTGGACTTTGTACATGGGAAACAGTTGCTCACTACTGAGCTACACTGCTCCCCTCTCATGAAGTTATTATACCACAGATATGCTCTTTATCTTATGTGCTGTATGTGCATCTGTGCTTTACCCAAAGAATGAATAAGAATCTCTCTCCCAAAAACTAATGTTTGCCCCTTTTTGACTGATACTGTCCTTGTTGAGAGTGTATACATTTAGAGAAAGCACAATTAAGCAGTAATAGGAATTAATAAGGTATAACTATAAATAGAGCAGAAATACTTTAAAAAGTCAAACATTCTGAACGACTTTACATCAATACATGTGAATAAATAATCAAATTCCCAAGTACATAACCTGAGCTGACTTTTAAAGGAAATGGAAACACTAAATAAGCCTGGAGCTACTAAATAAACTGCATTTATTTAGAACTAAATAATCTTCTCACAGAGAAAACACTAGGCTCAGATGATATCATACCAAATATTCAAGCAGATTATGTTGGTCATGTACAAAATGTTTTCAAGGAGAAAGAAAGAAAATACACTCCTAGGTGCACTGAATGAGGATAGCACTACCAAAATATCAAGGTCAGTTAAGGATGGCACAAAAACAGGAGATTACAGGCCAGCTTCCCTCGTGATCATAGATCAAAAAAATTCTAAACTATTAGCAAACTCAGTCCATCAGAATTAAGAAAAAAAAAATCATCACAAAGTTTATTTTAAAAATTCAACATTAGTTATACATTAAAAATGGATTAATGTAATTATCCATATTAATAGAGTACTGGAGAAAAATATGGTTACAAAATGTGAATAACAGTATTTAGATAAAAGTCAACACTCACTCATGATTCATAGCAAACTTAGAAATCCGGGTAAAGGATTTCTGCCAAAAGCCTTCTTCACCATTGTTGCTAGTAACATATTAGAAGACCACTACCTGAAATCAAGCCTGCCTCTATCATAGCATCTATTCAAAAACTCAGAGGACAAGACAGCACGCTCATTCATCTTTCCTTTCATCTTACACAGACACCCAAGCAATTCAACAGGCAATTGTTACAATTAAGAAGAGAGTATGCAAGATGGCTGGATTTGTCAATAAGTAAAACAAATAAGTATGTCATGATAGCAATAAACAGTTGCAAAACAATACAAAACTACTGCAACAAAAGCAGCAAAATATAGGGTATTTGGGGGAGATGCTCGAAAAATGCTAGTTAAGACCCAATGAATGAGATGTCCAATCAATAGGCCAAAATATTAAAATGACAATTCTGATGACATGAAGGATGTCAGCCAGTAGACTCCTATAAGCATGTTAGAGTTCACCAATTCGTTCTTCTGGCCTGCCCCGCGGTCCCCCTTGGCTGGGAAGGGTCTCTGTCCCCCAGGCCAGCTGGCTCAGCCCCGGGGGGTCTTATTTTGCCCCGACTGTGAAGGTCCTGATGTTTTGGGGTGGGGGCCTGACTTGGATCCTGGACCTACTTGGAAAGCCATGAGATCCTGGGTGAGCTACTGACGAGGCTCACTCTCCTTTGTGCATCTGTGAAAGGGGGGTGATAGCCCCTTGTTGGGAGGACTAAATGGGAAAACCTGTGCAAAGCAGAGCTGCTTCCGAGGGGCAGCCCCTTGCCTGCAGGAGGAGAGGGGCCTAGCGCCTGGCCCACCGGCTTGGCTGTCACCTGGGCCCTCAGCCCCTGACCTTTAGCGGCCCTCATTTAGAGCCTGCTTTCCAGCCCCTTCACCCCCTGCTTCTCATCTTGCTCAGGACACAAGCCCCCCCCACCATGGCCCCCCAAAAATGTGGTTCTGAGAGCTGCCTGGAGAGGCATTTCCCTGCCCCCAGGCTGGGTTTCCCAGGAGCTCATGATGGAGGGGGTGGGGTGGGGAAAGCAAGCCAGGGATGGGGAAGAGGCCAAACCAGGGGGTGCTTTCTGGCAAAGTCCCTGCCTTGGCCATACCCCGCAGAGAGCCTTGGGATGCGCAGTCCTCCTCTGAGTGAAGCCACCCAGGGGAGGGGCGGCACCTCCAGGCTTGTCGGCTCTCTGGCCTGCGGGCCCAGGGGCTCCGGGTAGGTCTGCGCAGAGCCGCAGGGCTGCCGGGGCTTGGTGGAAGGCTGCCTCGGCGCTCGTGAGGCCCACCCGGAGGGCGCGAGCTGACCGCGGGCCACACGGTGCCCTGACCCATTGCCCGTCCTCCTGCAATTTCATTGGCATCTGAAGCTGTGACTCGTGCTTGGTCAGGTTTTGCCCAACTTGCCGGGCAGGGCAGGGCCGGGACCAGCCGTCCTGGGTGTCAACCCTGGCCCCCAGACCCCCGGGTCCACAGGGTCGATGTGGCACGTGTGCCACTGGCTTGTTAAGCACCTGCTCTGTAACATCACAGCCACTTTCCCAAGCCCGTCGCCATCCAGGGGCCCTCCCCACCAAACCTGGCCTGGCCTGTAGGGGGTCCTCGTCCTCAGCCGAAGGAGGGGGGCCATGCTGGCCATCGCCGCACCCCTCTCTGAGGTCACCCCCACTTCCGTTTAGCGGGCTGGTCTGGAAGGCTGCTCTTCGCGTGAACGCTGGCAGATTCGACCTTGCAGTTTTTGGAGATAGCAGTGACCTGCTCTCGCCTTTGGCCTCTCCTGGTTCCTGCTCGCTTGTGGGGTGCTGGCTTGCACCTTTCCTGGGAGGTGCATCTTGAACACCTTCGTGGAGCCCTTTCCCAGCCGGGCCCGGCCTTCTCGCTGGGGGTCTCTCCAAACTGCGTGGAAGCGGCCCTGGCGGGCTCGGAGAACCGGGGCTGGTCCTGGTGCTGTGGTCACGAGATGACAGGGCAGAAGAGCCTCTGCGGGGAGTCGATGTTTATTACAAAATGAATCACCAGGCAGACTGGCCCGTAGCCTGGGTGGACGGAGGAGCCTGCCGCACCTGCTGGACACCAGGCCTCCCAGCCGGGCTCAGGCTGAAGGCCGCCTTGGTCCCCCATTCCTCGTCTGTCTGCTCCAGCCCAAGAGGGCTCAGCAGGGAGGCTGGGCCGCCTGGGGCTGAGTCCAGCTTCATGGCCCACTCTGTCAGCAGAGGACGTGGAATTGTGGGGACACCGCAGGGGGCATCTGGAGCTGGTCACATTTCCAGGCGTGTCATCCTCAGCGAGGGTGCCCTGGCGGGACTCGTCATTTCTGAATGTGCTTCATGAGATGGGTGTGGGGGCTCTGCTCCCCCAGCCTCCTCTCAGCATGGCCCTGGTGGGGGCCGTCCAGGCAGGTCCAGCAGGGGGAGCCTCTCTACCTCTCCAACTCAATCTCTCACTCTTTTTTTTAAATGTTTGTACTATTATCTTTATTATTTTGATTATTTAATTGTATTTTTTTGAAGATGTGTGGATCACAGAAAATGTTACATTAAGAAATATAAGAGGTTCTCATATACCCATCCCCCAGCCCCCCACTCCTCCCACATCAACAACCCCTTTCTTCATTGTGGCACATTCATTGCATTTGGTGAATACATTTTGGAGCACTGCTGCACCACATGTAATAGTTTACATCATAGTTCACACTCTCTCCCAGTCCATTCAGTGGGTTATGGCAGGACATACGATGTCCAGCATCTGTCCCTGCAATATTATTAGGACAATTCCAAGTCCCAAAAATGCCTCACATCACATCTCTTCTTCCCTCTCCCTGCCCACAGCAACTACCATGGCCACTTTCTCCATGTCAATGCCTCAATTTCTTCCATTACTAGTCACAATAATTCTATACTATAATACCAGTAAGTCCACTCTAATCCATATATTATTCCTCCATCCTATGGATCCTGGGATGGTGATGTCCACTCCACCTCTAAATCGAAAGGGAGCTTAGACCCCACATGGTTGATGGACGGGATTCTCCTGCTTGACAACTGTAGGCTCTCTCGGCTCCCTGGTGTGGTGGCTGACCATCCTCGCCAGCTCACCTGGGTAAGTTCTTTCCTCCCCTTCTGCCTCGTGTCTCCTTTGCCTCCGGGAGCCCGCCACCTCCCCCTTGTCCTGCTCCCACCCTGCCCCATCTCCTTTGTGCCCCGGGACTGCCTGGCCTTCCGCCTCTCTCCAAGCAGCAGTCTCTCTCTCTGTGGCCTGCGGCCTCTTCCCCTGCCCTGGCCATGGCTGGGCCTGGGCCCAGAGCTCAGCGTTCGATTGGCACAGGTGGAGGCCCTTCCTCCCCACCTCAGCTTCCCTCTTCCAAAGTGACCTGGGGTGTTCGAGGCAAAGGGCTCCCAAGCATCCTAGAGGGGAGGCCGCCCTGGGCTCGCTTGGTCAGGTTTCTAACTCCTTTGCCCAGAAAGAGCAGTTCGTTGTCAGGGGCCTGGGCTGACAGCAGGAGCCAGGCAAAGATGAGGCAGTAGCCAGAAGGGTGAGGCCAGAGGGGACTGGGACACAGAGCTGGGTGCTACCAGGGTGCCAAGAATTCTGCCCCATGAGGTAGGAGCCTTCAGAGACTTTTGGGCACTAGAAGTGGGCACAGGGGGTTCTCTTGGGCAAGGCCAGGCATGGAGAAGGAAAAGGAGTTTGTATTCGTTTCCTAATGCTGTGTAACAAAGTACTCTACAAGGGGACGTTTCTGATCTCGCACAGTTTACATAGAAATTTGGAGGTGGGTTTCAGCCAGGTGGTTTGGGGCAGGGACTCAAGAGGCCGTGGTCAGTCAGCCTTGCCGCAGGTCATCGAGGACTTGGCGGGGGCTCGAGCCTCACTTCCTGATGGGCCACTCACATGCTGATGTGGTGTGCTGGTCGTAGGCCGGACCTCACTTCCTGTCCACCCGGGGCTCTCCACCGGCTGTCGAGTGCCCTCGTGACGTGGCAGCCAGCTGCCCTCAGACGGGGTTGTCCAAGGCGGACACTGCAGTTGGCACACAGCATCACGCTGCCGTGTTCTCCCGGGTGCCCGGGTCAGCCGTGCTTCAGGGCAGGAGAGCACTGCGGGGAGGCGAGGGGTGGCCCCAGGTGGTGCGGGGCAGTGTAGGACAGAGCCCGAGGCTTGTCTCAGTGCAGCCAGCCCCCCAGCCCCTTCCTGTCGGTGCTAACAGGGACAACTGCCCGGGCGTTCCCAGGCCTACAGGGAGGCCCTGCCTGGCTCCGTTGGGCAGGTGGGAAGGGGTTAAAGGATTGGGCAGATCCCTCAGCCCAGGCTGAGGCACTCACCTAGTTCCCAAGCCGTGAAGTGCCCTGCTGGATTCTGCCTTTGTTTACATTTTTGATACTTTATCATAGATTTTTGGTACCACTTCTGATTTCCAAGCATTGCATTGAAATAGGATTGACATGTACCGCTGGGTCTTTTAGGGTCCCCTTCGGTGCTGTGCCTGGCCTGTGCCCGGCCTCCTCCTGTCCCAGGGCCTTGGGTCAGGCAGGTCTCCTTGTGGCTGTGGAATTGGGGCTGGGAGTAAAGGGGCCCCCTCATATCCCCCATCCCCATCGACGGGTGCTGGTGGTGCGGGCAGAGGGGACCCCCCAGGGGCTGGGGAGGCTAAGGGTAGACCCTTAGCAGCCTCCAGCAACCTCCTGCTTGTCGGGGGGGTCCCTGCGGGATGGTGCGGGGTGGGGGTGGTGTGTGGGGTGGGACCGCGGCGGGGCTGGCGGGGCTCTGGCCGAGGCTTTGGAGGCCGAGCCCCTCTGGCTCCGGGAGTGGCTGGCCGGGTGTCCCCCACCTCCCCCACCTCACTGCCAGCTCCGATCCCCGGGTCCTCCCCCAGCCCCCTCCCAGGCTGCAGGATGGAATATTCCGGAAGAGGCTAGAGGTGGAGAGAGTGGAGGGGGCGGGGTCCAGGCTGGGGGCACCCACAGCCTTTGGAAGCCCTCACTTTAAACTGACACCTTCGCCTCCAGATGTGGGGTGGGGGTGGGGGCAGACGTCATCGTTGGGCCTGGAGCTGGGCTCTGGGCGGGCGGCGCCCCCTAGCGGCACCCGGTTCGGCTTGGCTTTCATCCTTAAATTGACTGAGCGCCATCCCGCGCACCCGCCTGGAGACCCCGCCCCCAAGAGGACCTTCTTCCAGACCCTTGCGGGTGGACAGCCGGGCTTGTGCCTCCCTGGCCTGCGGATGACCTACTTAGCAGAAAAGACCCCAGGGATGGAGGCAGGGGGCGGGAGGGGAGTAGGCTGCGGAGGAGGATCGGACCTGGCGTTCACTGGGGTGGGGGCTGAGCTGAGGGTCTCTTTCCCCGTCATTCCCCGCCTTGCACGGCCTCCATCTGGCTCCGTCTGGTGCCCAAGGCCGGCTGGGTGGGCACAGCAAGAGTAGATGGCCGCACAGTGCCTGAGGGAAATAAAAATGAGATGGATGTGATTTTTTAAAAGTTAATTTATTTTTAATGTTCCATTAAAAAATATGAGGTCCCCATATACTCCCCACCCCCCTCGCCCCACTCCTAGATGGAGGTGATTTTTTGGTGTGCCTTTTTCTTTTTTCCTGGAGTGAGTTTCCTTTGCACAGCAATGGTGTAACTAACATCAAATTGAATGAGAGCTTGTTAAATGCAGACAGAGAATTATCATCAACGTACATCAAGTAACTTTACAGCACAGCTTTTTTTTTTTTTTTAGGTTTGGCTCTGCCTGGTCCTCAGCATGATTGCTGGGAGTCGCCGTCACGTTAGAAGCAGGTGTCTCGTCTAATAAATGTTAGGTGGCAGAAGTTTCCAAACCCCTTGGGGAGGTAGCTGGTGGAATTCCAAGTTCATTCAAGGAACCGCAAGACCTGGAGGGGGCCAGGAATATAAGGGTAAAGAGAGGAAAAGCCGCTTTTAATACAGCCCAAGGCTCTCTCATTATGCAGAAAGGAAATTAGAGGGTCCTGGTTAGGGTACATCCTGAAGGGACCTCGCAGGGAGGGGCTGCAGGGAGGCAGAGCTGGACCACATTCCTTCCGGAAGAAGGACACTGCTTCCCGCCCTCACCTCCCGAGAGGACTCCAGAGCAGCTGAGTCAGCAGGAGTGACCACGCCCCAATTTATCATTTCCTTAGGTGGGGGAATCTGTTCTAAAATGGCCTTTCATGCATTTCCTGAGAATAATAGGGAGGCGATGGGTGCTAACAGCCAGGTTTTTGTTTTTTTAACTATATCTTGCAAATAATACTGCCATATATGGATTCTATATCCTTTTTGTCATGGGTGTATTATATTGCATAGAGTAGATACCCACATATTTCTGCAGTTATGAAATGATATAAAATAAATATCTCTAGATGGATAGTTTGGTGTTCAGGTGGGAGAATATTGGCAGGATATTTTTTGGTGAAGTGGTACCTATAAATATTCTCTGGACATGGGCAGATTGCCCTCCAAAAAGACTTAACATGAGAGGGAAGTGGCCATGCAGGACAGGCCAGGGGAGAGGTTGCTGGGCAGGGCGGAGTGGATGCAAGGCCACGGGGCGTGACTGAGGAGAGTTCTGGCAATGAGGAACTGAAGGTGGAGGAAGGAAACCACAGCTGGGACAGTGGCCCTGCCTCATGGAGCGGCCACTTGGGCCCATGGGGGTGGGGCGCTGAGACGCAGACTCCCTGCTGGGGGTCAGCATGGTGGGGTGGGGAGGAGTGGGTTCTGGGGTCATCCGTCCATCTGCTGACCCATTGGGTGTCCCCCGTGTGCCTCTTTCCTTGTCCCTAAACTGGGAGAGTGGAAGTGGCCTCCCAGGGGATGTCTTCTGGGCTAATCTCTGTTTCCTTCAGTTTCTGCAGGAGCACCTCCTCCTCCAAGCAGCCCTCCTTGCCTGCTTTCTCTATCATAGCAGTGCAATTCTGTGTTGTCCCCCCACCTTGCCTTATTTTCTTTTCTAATGTGTCTCACCGCTTGGTAGCCTACTGCTTGACTTGTCCATCCTGTGGGGTCCATTGCTGCATCCCCAAGCGGCCTAGTAGGTGCTTGATTTGTTGACGCTTGAAGAGGCCCCTGGTCTGGCTCCATGGGCGAGGCCAGGGGAAGGACTCCAGGCCCCCTGGCCCACTCCCCTCACTGTGGCTGGAGAGGCCTCTTCCGCTTGGAGGCCGAGCTGGGACTGTCCAGCAGGGAGGAGGAGGTGGGGTCTCAAGCCTGAGCCCTCAAATGTGACGCAGCCCTTCGTTGAATAGCCATCCTGAGACGGGGCCATTTCTCAAGATGCAGAACTAAAACTGGGCCATCCCAGGCAGACCAGGGCAGCTGGGCCCCCGCCCCATCTCAGAAGCCAAGAGCCCCCAGGGTGGCTGGGAGCCGCATGAACAGCCTGCTGCCACTTGATGGGGACACGGCAGACCAAAGACAGACTCGACAGGCCAGCGTGGAGTAACGGGCCTTCACCCAGGGGGCGTTCGTGGGTCCTCGCCCTTGGTGCACTGTCTGAGCTCCCTCGCCCATGCTTGTCCCGGAGGTGAGGGTCTTTTCTGGGGCGTGTCTCCAGGGGATGAGGGGGGCTGCCCTCTGAAGAATGTGGTGACAGGGCTTGACAGTTGTGAAGGCCCGCGGGGACGCAAGTGAGCTTTCAGCAGGGCAGAAGTTACGTGTTGACAAAAGGCCCACTGATACAGGGGTGAGCGGGCAGCTGAGGGAAAACAACCAGAGCAGGCTTCCGGAAAAGCAGGTTACATGTTCCAGTCCAGGCACTGTTGATCGGTCACCAGCTCACAACCAGTTCCCGAGGCTTGCCTTTCTTAACTACTCAGGAACGCTGCTGCAATCTGGGGAGGAGGAAAGACCTGGAAGGAGTGGGGGAGAAAATGCAAAGTCACATATGCCACCAGCCTTGGTTGTTCTCCACTGATAAGCCATGGGAAGAATGAAATCAAGGGTAAGTGCTGACTGGGAGACTCCCTGCCTGAACTGTCTGCTGTGTGAAGGGGAAAGAGATGACATAGATAAATGATAGATGGGTGGGTGGGTGGGCAGGTGGCTAGACAGCTGGATAGATATGATGGATGGATGGATGGGTGTGTGGGTGAATCAAGGTGGATGGATGAGTGGGTGGTTGGGTAGAGAGAGGGGGGAGAGATAGATATCCTAGATGGATGGACAGATGGATGGGGGCATGGATGGGTGGGTGGGTAAAGAGATAGATGATGTGACAGATGGATGGATAGATGGGTATAAAGACAGATAGACAGGTAGACGGATGGATAGGTAGAACAAGAGATGAATGTGCATGTGTATATGTTGTCTGAAGCCACCCAACAGTGAGCCTAGGGAGACTCCACCCTTGCTTTCTGAACTTAGGGTGACAGCAATAGAGTCAGGTCCCAGTGTCCCAGCTTCTTGTTTCGTCAGCTTTTGAGATATTGTACTAAAATTGATGTGCTGTCTAGGCATGGTGCCCAGACCTCCTGGGCTCTCCCAAGGGTATCCCTGATGTCCCCTGGGATGGGACATCCCCACATGGGATGGGAGAGGAGCCAGCTCAGCCCAGCCTCCTTCCTGGCTGCCCCTCTTGGCTCAGCTCCCACTGTTATAAGACAGGCGAACAGCCAGCTGCCCCTGCCTCGCTGGGTTGTCGAGGCCGAAGGAGGAGGCAGGGAGAGTGGGGAGGACTAGGTCACAGGCGCTGTGTCTCTCACGCACCCATGTGGGTCTCCTTTGTCCCACGTCAAGCCAGGGGACTGGTTCTTTCTCTCTCCTTGGAAGGGATGGTCCCTGGGAAAGCTCTTGCCTCTGACCTCTGGGCAAGCTGGGGCCAGGCAGATGCTTCATCCTACCCGCCGGTGGGGACCCCAAGACCCCAGGCTCAGACGTGGGATGCAGCCTCTTGTTCATTTCACAGGAGAGATGGAGAGGGAAGCTCCCTGCTTTAGGGATGGAGGCCTTGGGGGCCACAGGGCAGGAACTGTCCCCAGGCCAGGCAGGTGGTGAAGCCCAGAGGTGGTGGTCTCATTCCGGGAGGTGCTACTCCAAGTGCGGTCCGTGGACACAGCATCACCTGAGAGCTGAGTGAAATGCAGAATCTCAGGGCCCAGACTCCCAAGTCAGAATCTGCATTCCACAATTTGAGAAAGGCTGCTTTGGAGAAGGAGCAGAGTTGCTTAGATGAAAATACTTAACATTTTGATAGGAGACCCTTGCAGAATCTCGTGAGTGCTAAAGGCATCTCTCCAGGAGAGCACATGTGGCAAGCGCCCTCACCTCTTTAGAGTTTCAGCCTCAGGACCACCCTGAATCCCAGGGGACAGCGCCCCATTGGTAATGGGCAAAGCAAGGGCAGTCAAAAACAAACCGAGAGGGAAGCAGCCTTGGCCCAGTGGATAGGGCATCCGTCTACCACATGGGAGGTCTGCGGTTCAAACCCGGGGCCTCCTTGACCCGTGTGGAGCTGGCCCATGGGCAGTGCTGATGCATGCAAGGAGTGCCCTGTCACGCAGGGGTGTCCCCGCGTAGGGGAGCCCCACGTGCAAAGAGTGCGCCCCATAATGAGAGCCGCCCAGCACGAAAGAAAGTGCAGCCTGCCCAGGAATGGCGCTGCACACACGGAGAGCTGACACAACAAGATGACGCAACAAAAAGAAACACAGATTCCCGATGCAGCAAATAGACACAGAGAACAGACAAGGGGGGGGGGAGGGTACAGAATCAAATAAAAACAAAAAACAAACCGAGGACCTTTCTGGAAAGGTTTGCTATTTAAAAAAAAACACCCCGAAATCGTCTTCTAGGGAAACTGGCAGTTTGGTGGCTTTTCTTATGCCGCCTGGTGGCTAGGTATTGTTTTTACGCTGGATTACAGACAGGAGTGTGGGTTTTAAGTTTTCAGTGCTTGGCGCCTCTGAAACTCTTCACCTAGGCTGAGCCTGGAGAGGAAAGGGGGGGAGGAAAGGCGGGGAGGCGAGCCAGAAGCTCCAAGCCTGGACTGGGTGGGGAGGAGGGCGTGGCCCGAGAAAGCTGGGGCCTTTTTGCCAGGAGTGTCCTTTCAGCTTGCACCCTCGGGGCTCCCAGGTGGGGAGGGAGGGGGAGGGAGGGGGAGGGGGGAGCTCCCACCGGTCAACTGTGTGCGCGAGAGGAGGGGCAGTGTGTGGGCGTGGGGTGAGGCGCAGCCCGCGGGCGCCCCTGCGTGGTATTGGACCCCTCAGCGCTCTGCCACTTGCGGGGGAGAAATCAGCAGAAGGGTGGGGGCGCCGCTCCTGCCCGGCACCTGCCCGAGCCCCCCAGCTGTGTGATCCTGGGTAAATCTGCCCTCTCTCGGCCCACGCTTTCCTCGTCTATAAAGTGGGCATCTGAAGCCCCGCCATGGGGGTTTAGTTAGGGATGGTCAGTGACACTTGGTAGTGCTAGCCCATGTGTTGTCACCCAAGTGGCTCCCTCTGCCCTGGGGGAAAGTGGGTGGGCGGATTGGGGTGGGGGCACCCGTGCCTGATAGGTGAGCGTTGCCCAGGCCTGGGACGTGTTCTGGGGCGGACAGCAGTCCCCAAAGCTCCCAGACGAGGGAGCCAGTGAGCAGCCTGCGGGAGTGGTGGCCCAAGCCCGGGCTCTGGCCAGGTAAGGAGAGGGATGGTGGAAACCATCACAGCCCAGGCTTAGGGCGCTGACCCGTGCCGGGTGCTGCTCAAGCACCGTGGCGCTCACATCCCCTCTACAGGGCAGGCACCTTCCTCACCTCGGTTTACGAAGGAGGGAACTGAGGCACGCTGAGTCAGGGGTGGGCTGGGACCATCTTCGCACCCCTACCCACTGCAGCGCCCCACACTCAGGCTCCCGGCCGTGCAGCTGCTTGGCAGTGGTTTGTTCTGGCTGGACCAGCATCGCCCAAATCAGAGGCGGGTACCAAGGTGCTGCCTGGGGCTGGCACCCTGGGGGTGCATTCCTCCCCTCTGGTCCCTGCCTACGGTGGCCTCCACGCCCACCCAAGCCCCCCTGTCTCTGCTGGCTGAAGCCGGAAGCCATGGTGGCCCCACACATGAGCAGCCTCCTGTTGCACTCTCCTGTAGCTTCTGGTTGGCCCCGGGGCATGCAGCACTCATTCATTCATTCATTCATTCACTTATTCAGCAAACCTTGAGGCCTGCTGTGTGTGAGGCACTGAGCTAGGGAAGTGGGGACACTAAGGGCACCCCCACCCCAGTCATGGTTCCCTGCTAAACAGGGGGTCTGTTCCCATGGGGACAGGCTAGGGCAGATCCTGGCTATGGCCCTCGGGCTGTGTAGTCGCTCCCTTCCTCCTTCCCCGGTGCCTGCCATGTGCTCCTGAGATTTGACTCTGGCATGCGAGCGACCCAGAGAGGGAGGGGAGGGGAGAGGCGACAGGGAGGAGGTGGATGCTTTAAAAAATAAATACAGGGAAGCAGACTTTGCCCAGTGGTTAGGGCGTCCATCTACCACATGGGAGGTCCTCAGTTCAAACCCCGGGCCTCCTTGACGCATGTGGAGCTGGCCCATGCGCAGTGCTGATGTGCGCAAGGAGTGCCCTGCCATGCAGGGGTGTCCCCCGCATAGGGGAGCCCCACGTGCAAGGAGTGCACCCCATAAGGAGAGCCGCCCAGCATGAAAGAAAGTTCAGCTTGCCTAGGAATGGCGCTGCACACACGGAGAGCTGATGCAACAAAACGACGCAACAAAAAGAAACACAGATTCCTGTGCCGCTGACAACAGAAGCAGATGAAGAACACGCAGCAAATAGACATGGAGGACAGACAACCGGGGTGGGGGGGAAAGGGGATAGAAATTTTAAAAAAATACGAAGTTCCCACATACCCCCCCATTAGTATTACTTATTTATTTTTTATTAGAGAAGTTGTAGATTTACAGAAAAACCCTGGAAAACATACAGGTTACCATGTAACACCCTGTCATTCCCACCTTGGTTTAGTGTGCTCCCTTTGTTACGTTGATGAAAGAGTATTATCATAACTGTACTATTAACTACAGTCCCTAGTTTGCATTAGAGTTCACTGTGTTGTACAGTCCTAGGGTTTTTTAAAGAAATGTTATTCTAGTAGCATTCTTGGACATTCCCCCTTTTTAAACCACGTTCAAATAAACACTGCAGTGGCATCCGTTATGTTCCCCACCTTGTGTGGCCGCCACCACCTCTGCTGCCCAACTTTTCCTTCAACCCTGCCCACAGCCCCCGAAAGGCCTGAGTGCCGGTGGGGGACACTCGGGGGACGGTCGTGCCCGGGGCCTGTGCTGGTGGGTGGCAGGTGCCGCGGAGCGCCCGCCGTGGGCTGCAAACCTTGGCTAACCCGAGGCGAGTTCTGTCTGGAGCTAAACCCGACGCTGAGGGTGGGCACCGGGCAGGCGCGGGAAGCAGGCTCTGGAAGCGGGTGGTGGGCCCAGCAGCAGGCGTTTGCGGCCAGCGTGCCCGGCCGGCCTGCGCCACCTCGCCAGCCGGGAGCGGGGCAGCGCGGCCCCCCGAGCTCGCGCGGCCGGGTTTCCGTCACCTGGCTCGGCGTGCTCGGTGGGAGCCGGGTGCGAGCCCGGGCGGCCGCCGAGTGCTTGGGTCGTCCTTACTGGCGGGCCTCGGGCGCCCCCCGCCGCCCGCCCGCCGTCCGGGGAGACAGGCATAAAGGAGGTGGAGGCCCCGGGAGACCCGCGTGCTGGGGCCGCGAGCCCCCTGCGCGCGTGGGCTCCTCGGGCCCCTCTGCGGGGCTGGCCTGGGCTGGCCGTGCGCCCGCAGGCGGCGCTCGTGGCGGGGAGGCCAGCGCTTCCCCGGGGCGAGCGAGAAGGCGGCGCCTGGGCCCTGCGGAGCCGCCCCTGTGTCAGCTGCGGGGGGACTGGCGAGGGGCTCTCCTCTCAGGCAGGTGGTTCCAATTTGGGGCGACTGGTGATTTTGACTGAAGCTGCTGTAAACATTTGAAACAAAACAAAAGATCGTCTCTCTGGAGTCAGAGAGCTCTGGGTGTGAATCCCAGCCTGGGCCACCTGTCAGCTGCCCCTGGGCGACTTCTCGCCCAGACTCTCTTTCCGCATCTCTAAAATTTGGGTAGTTGCCCTCACTCCTGGGGGCTGTGAGGACCGGATGAGAAAGAGTAGACACACCTGGCACCTCGGGTGCCCACGAACGGCAGCTGTCCTGAGGCACTCTTTGCCCCATCCTCCGGAGGGGTCGCCCCGGGTGGCCTTGACACCCGAGGGCCGGTGCAGCCAGATGGAAAGGGCGACTAGCGCTGTGGTTGGCTGTGGGTTAGTTGGCATGGGGAGCCAGCACCAGGCGAGGAGTCAGAGGAGGCCCAAGGGCTGAGTCCTGGTTCCGTCGACTTGGAGCAGGTCAGCGGTCCTCTCTGAACCTTAT
Source organism: Dasypus novemcinctus (assembly GCF_030445035.2). Lineage (NCBI taxonomy): Eukaryota > Metazoa > Chordata > Mammalia > Cingulata > Dasypodidae > Dasypus > Dasypus novemcinctus. The sequence continues at coordinate 104,859,566 of NC_080678.1, read as the reverse complement.
TGTTTTCCTCTGTGAAATGGGATTGCTAGCATCTTATATTCAGAATTCTTGGTTCCTGGCACCAACCATCACCAGTTGGGACAAGGTCTTTCTCTTTTTACATTTTACTTTATTATTATTCCCCCTTTTTCATTGACTCCCCACCTCCCCCGCCCAAGGACCCACTCTAATATGTCCTTGGCTGTTATGTTGGGGTTCTTCAGTGAAACAGTACTGGTAGGATAAATCATATATGTGATTTATTACAAGGACTTGGCTCACCCAACTCTGGAGGCTGGCAAGTCCGAATTCTGTATGGCAGGCTGTAAGCTGGAAACTCTAATAGCAGTGCTTTCATTTCTTCTAGTATCTTTTTAGTTCCTTTCACATTGTGTTTAATGCATCTGGAGTTCACCTTTAATGTATGATATAATACTGGGGTTCAGCCTTATTTTCTTTTACAAAGTGAGAAAATTTTCTCTGCATATCATCGGCTAGGCATTCTATCCTGTCCTCACTGGCTTGTGGTGTTACCACTAAAATAATAGAACTTCTTATTGTAGCTCCTCTGATTTATTTGTCTGTTCCTTAGACAACATCTATGGTTTTATTATGAATTTGTAATTGCCTTCATATTGGTTAGAGTGAAACTCTGTTTGATTTTCTTTTTTAAAGTGTCTTATTTTTGGCTTTATTCTTCCATCTATGTTGTCAGGTTCCTAAAATATCTCACTAGAATTGTTTGTATAATTGCAATGAATTTGTAGATTAAAATGGAGAAAACTGTTATCTATAAGGTCAAGTCATATCTTCTGTGAACCTGGTATATATCCCTATTTATACACGTCTTCCCATGTGGACTAAAATAAAGTTGTTTTCTTTTGCTCTGAAAAGATCCGTTTTTATCTGGCTGCTTGCTTTCAAGAGTATAATTTATCTTTGATTTGCAGTAGTTTGAGTGGGAAGTGAGGTGCTTGGTTTCAATGAATTTCTTGAATGCACAAATTTACGTCTTTCTCTAAACTTGGAAGAATTCTGACCATTATTCCTTCAAATATTTTTCTGAATCATTCTCTCTCTCCTTTCCTATTTACACATAAGTTAGATCTTTTTATACAGCTCTCTAGGTCACCAAAGTTTTGGGTTTTCACCAATCTTTTTTTAACCTGCTCCTCAGATTGGATAATTTCTACCCATCTATCTTCAAGTTCATGTTTCTTTATTTCATCTCCCATTCAGTGAAGGTTTTATTTTAATGTTTTACTTTCAAGTTCTAGAATTTGGTTTGTTTGTTTGTTTGTTTGTTTGTTTGTTTTGCATTTAATATCTTCTTGCTTTATTACTCTTTTAACACTATATAGTATTCTACCCTATGATGTCTTCCATCCTGAAGTCTAATTTGTATGATATTAATATTGTTAATTGAGCTTTCTCCTGGTTTTTCAGCAATTTGCCTATGCTGTGAATTGGCGTGTTTTCTTCATGTTTCCTCTGCTTGTTTGTTGAACTTCTAGGATATGTGGATTTACAGTTTCCACAAAATTCGAAGTTTTTGGCCATTATTATTTTCAATTATTTTCTCTCTTTCCAGCCCCTTATCCTTTCCTTCTGTAATTCCAATTCCACAGTTGTAAGGCCTTTTGATACTGTCCCACAGCTCACTGATGCTCTGTTCATTTTCTTCCTATTCTTTTTTTTCTCTTGCCCTTCATTTTGGATACTTTCTATCATTTCTTCAAATTTACTGATCTTTTCTTCTTCCCTATCTAATTTGCTGTTAATTCCATCGAGTGATTTTTTTTACCTCACATATGGTATTTTTCATCTCTAGAGGTTTCATTTGAGTCTGTTTTCTAGCTCACATTTCTCTGTTTGCCATGCTCATATTCTCTTCTACTTCCCTGAACTCTCATTTGTCTAGGTTTGTATTTGATTTTCCTTAACTATTTTGTTTGGCCCTCTCTGAGCTATTGTAACAATCTGAGTGTTACATTTTTACTATAATTCTATGAAATTTTCAGACTTTTATTTTTTAATTGATTTTCTTTTTTTTCTGTTAAATTACTTTTGTTTTATTTATTTTTAATTAATTAATGTTTAATGTTACATTGAAGAAATATGAGGTCCCCATATACCCCCCACCCCCCTCACCCCACTCCTCCCATAACCACAACCTCCTCCATCATCATGAGGCATTCATTGTACTTGGGGAATACATCTCTGAGCACTGCTGCACCACATAGCCAATGGTCCACATTATGGTTTACACTCTCCCCCAGTCCACCCAGTGGGCCATGGGAGGACATACAGTGTCCAGTAACTGTCCCTGCAGTACCACCCAGGACACCTCTAAGTCCTGAAAATGCCCCCACATCACGTCTCTTCTTCCCATTCCCACCCTCAGCAGCTACGATGGCCACTTTCTCCATCTCAGTGCTACATTTACTTCGATTACTAATCACATTAGTTCTAGAATAGAGTATCAGTAAGTCCACTCTAATCTATACTCTATTCCTCCATTCTGTGGACCCTGGAATGGTTATGTCCACTCCACCTCTGTATCTGGAGGGTGCTTCGATTCTACTTGGATGATGGATACAGTTCTCCTGTTTGCAGTTGTAGGCATTCTTGGCTCCCTGGTGTGGTGGTTGATCTTCTTCACCTCCCTGTTAGCTGGTTGGGGTAACTCCAATAAACCAGAGGGTAGGAGTTGCAAGTCTGTTGAGGCTCAGGGCCTGGCTGTCACATGGAGAGTCCAGAGATTCAGGTCCCCTGAGTATACGCTAAACTCCAGCACCAACCACAGGTCTGGTAAAAGTGGCAGGAGAGGCTTGTGAACAAAGATCACACCTGAGTCCAGCTCCATCACACTCAGGAACACAAACCCAAAGTAGGGCCAACTGACATGGCTCTGAACTCCATCTGCCATGACCATAGAACCTATGGGTCTCTGTAGCCCTCAGAAGAACCAATACCTGGGGTAGTATCTACTTTACCTGTCTCTGGGACACTGCTGAGGGCATAAGGGCAACCCCTCTGATGACCTCCCGGCTCTTTTTTGGAGACTCATAGCCATAAAAACTCATTTGTCCTTTCCATTTCCCCCTTTTATTCAGGGTCAAAAGGCATTTTAAACTCCTGATATTACATGTAGGCTGAGATATTCTGCTGGTCTGAGTTGATCCTTTTATTCAAGGTCATTCTCCAGCCACATCATCAGCTGGTACTTGGTAGTAATCCCTTGGTGCCAGGGAGCTCATCCCCAGGAGTCATGTCCCACACTGGGATGGGGGGAAGGCAATGCATTTACCTGCTGAATTTGGCTTCCAGACTGGCCACATTTGAGCAACACGGAGGCTTTCAGGAGGTAACTCTTAGGCACCCTGCAGCTCTAGGCCTGGTTCTTATTTCAGGCTCACAGGCCCACAAGCATAGTCATTAGCATCAAAGGCTCATTGTTGGACCATCCTTCCTTATTGGTGTTAGCCATTGCACTCAGAGGTTTGTTTCTGTTCCATTAGGGAATGTGACAGAGCTCCCCTGGCCAGGAACTCAGCACTCCCCAGCCATTGCTCCCAACTGTAACCACTATGAAAATATCCAAACATTTTTATGCACCCTACACATATGCCCTGGAGAATGCCATCCCAACCATGCACCCCCCACCAATAACACTCCACACCAGTATTCCTCCCCCACCATCATCAAACCCCTCTGTGGTCCAAAGCCTCTCTGAAAATGAAGCCCAATATATTGCCAGGTTCCATTAATAGTAAAATGGAATATAGTGATGGGTTTAGAGGTTAGATTTAGAATATGTACTAATTTAGAAAAATTAAAGTAAAAATAAATTGGGGTATCAAAAAATTAAAAAATGAAAAAGATTTGTTTTTGATGTTTTGCCTTCCATCACTGCAATAAGTGTTGCCCTGTATGCGCATTGGGAAGGCAACTTCTTCCATCTCTTCCTCAGGGTCTACATCCTTTCTTTTTCTTTTTTTTTTCTTTTTCTTTCTAACTATTAAGCTTGTCTTCACAAAAGTTTTAGATCACAGTAATTCATATATACAATATATAGTACTCCCACATATTCAACATCAGACACTTTGTCCCTTCCCCAGCAATAATCTTTTACATGTTCATACTATATTTACTGCAACTGATGTACAGCTATTGAGACAATAGCTTTCAAACAAGGTTACACTTGGATTTACATTGTGGTCTATATTTTAGACTATACAATTTTCTAAATTTTTAGTTATCTTATGTTTTACATTATGATTTACATTTTAGCCTATAGGCTCCTATACATTTTTGGTGTAATTTAACATGTCCTATATTCATCCTTGCATAATCTTGTGGAACACTTCCATTGCCCCACAGTTACACTGATTCCACCTATTCAATACCTCTTTCCCCCTTCCCTCAGGGCCCACAGTGACAATCACTCTTCATTGCTTGAAGGGCCATGTTCAGAGATACTTGCAACAATGTTGAGGGTTTGACATGCTCAACTGCCCTAATGCATTGGAAGTCACCATTTCTCTCGAGAGATACAATTCCCTCTATTTGAGAACATCAGTCCTCCCCAGGATGTGGGTATACCTTCACAGTCATTGTATGGGTCTCCACCCAATGATATAACCCACTATGACAAAATGAGCACTCACACATCCCTAGAAGCCTGCCCTGTGTCAGATGCCCCCACTTAAGCATTGCGGCGGCTTGCTTGGTCGGTAGAGGTGGGGTCTGGCTGCAGATGAGGGGTCGGTCCAGCTCTGGACGAGGGGTCGGTCCCGCTCGGGATGAGGGGTCGGTCCCACTTGGGACGAGGGGTCGGTCCGGCAGCAGACGAGGGATCGGTCTCACAGGGGTTGCGCGGTTCGGCTGATGGGGTCGCCCGGCGAAGCCGGCGACGAAGGGGTCGCCCGGAGAAGCAGGCGATGAACTGGGGACAAGGGAGGCCAGGCCCTTGTCGGGGGCTCTCAGGACTGGAGGGCGCACGGCAGAAGAACTACCGCGGAGACAAGGTAAACACGCAAGTCCACTTTACTGAGGGAGAGGCAACAGTTTTATAGGGGCTGGGGAAGGCTGATTGGTCGAAGCCACACCCTGTTCTGATTGGTTGCCGGCGAAAGGTCAGTGGGCGGTACTGGATGGGGGAGGGGTGGTGGTAAGGGATTGGCTGTCACTGTTGCTGGGGGAAGGGGCAGGGTTTAGGGATTGGTGGCTGCTGTTGCTGGGGTGGAGGGCAGACTGGAGTTTCCCGCCCACGCCTGGGTGTTGCTGCTGTCGGGGGGAGGGAAAAGGGCAGACTGGATTTTTCCGCCCACGCCTGGCTGTTGCTGCTGTAGGGGGAGGGGAAAAGGGCAGACTGGAATTTTCTGCCCTGCACCTGTGCAGGGAGAAGGAAGAAGAAGGGTGCCACCCCACAAGGCATCGGGTGGCGCCATCTGGGAGGAGGGGCGGCCGCGGAAGCATGGCTGCCGAGAAGGGGAGACCCGAGGGCACTCTGCGCCCATGCCGAGCTTCCTTCAGGGGTGGCGGTGGGCCCGACCAACCACCCTATTATGGGGGCAGCGGAATTAGGCCTACCGTGGCCACTCCCCTCGCCAGGCCAGCAAACCACACTTCAGCCCGAGGGGTGACCGCAAAGCATCTTAAACAGGTAACCTTCCTTATTATATTTTCTAAGTTTTCTCAACATTATAGTTTCAACCACATACCTGACAATCTCCTATGTTCAAATGTTCTCCCCACCCTCCCCCCAATTTCTTGGGTCATCTGACCCTTCCTCCCATCCCTAACTCCCCTCAAGCCCACAAAGCCCCACCCAAAGGTATCCCTATGCCCCCATTTTATCCCTTCCCTGTACAAATACTTACCTCCAGCTTATCATAGATTTTACCCAGGTAGGTGTCAGCTCGCAACCTTCCTCTACCCCCCCCAAATTCATTTAAGCCTATCATCCAGTCTTTAGCTCTCTGAGGCAGCTTGGTTTACTTATTTCATATCATTGAGGTCATGTAGTATTTGTCCTTCAATGCCTGGGTTGCTTCACTCAACATAAGGTTCTCAAGATTCATCCATGTTATCAAATGTGTTTGTACTGTATTCATTCTTAAAGCTGAGTGGTGTTCCATTGTATGTATATACCACATTTTATTTATCCATTCATCTGTTGTTGGGCATTTGGGTTGATTCCAACTTATGGCAATAGTGAACAATTCTGCTATGAACATTAGTGTGCATATAGTGGTTTGTGTCCTTGTTTTCAGTTCTCCTGGGTATATACCCAGCAGTGGAATTGCTGGGTCATATGGCAAATCTATAGCTAGTTTTTTGAGAAGCCGCCAAACTGTCCTCCAGAATGGCTGGATCCTTCTGCATTCCCACCAACAGTGGATGAGGGTTCCCATTCCTCCACATCCTCTCCAGCACTTGTAGTCTTCATAGGTGCCAATCTTATGGGAGTAAGATAGTATCTCATTGTAGTTTTTATTTGCATTTCCCTAATAGCTAGAAACTTGGAGCATTTTTTCATGTGCTTTTTAGCCATTTGTATTTCTTCTTTGGAGAAATGTCTTTTTAAAATATTTTTCCCATATTTTAAATGTGTTGTTTGTCTTTTTATTTTCAAGATATAGGAGTCCTTTATATATGCAGGATATAAGTCTCCTATCAGAAATACGGTTGCCAAATATTTTCTCCCATTGTGTAGGCTCTTTTTTCACTTTCTTGACAAATTCCTTTGAGGTGCAGAAGGCTTCAATTTTGAAGAAGTCCCATTTATCTATTTGTTCTTTTGCTGCTCATTCTTTGGGTGTGAATTTCATGAAGCCATTTCCTATTACAAGTTCCTGTAGATGGTTCCCAACATTGCTTTCCAAAGTCTTTATGGTCTTAGTTCTTATATTTAGGTCTCTGATCCATCTTGAATTGATTTTTGTATAAGGTGTGAGCTGGTAATCTTCTTTCATTCTTTTACATATGGATATCCAGTTCTCCAGACACCATATGTTGAAGAGGCCATTCTCTCCCAGTTGAGAGGGTTTGGTGGCCTTGTCAAATATTATATGACTGTATATATGAGGATACATATCAGAATTTTCAGTTTGGTTCCATTGTTCAGTGTGTTTACCCTTGTGCCAATACCATGCTGTTTTCACTACTGTAGTTTTGTAGTATGTTTTGAAGTCAGGTAGTGTGATTCTTCTAATTTCATTTTTTTTTTTTTCCAATACATCTTTGGCTATTCGGGGTCTTTTTCCTTTCCTAATAAATTTCATAGCTAGTTTTTCTAGTTCATTAAAGAATGCTGTATTTATTTTTATGGGGATTGCTTTGAATGTGTATATCAGTTTTGGTAGGATAGACATCTTAATAATACTTAGTCTTCCTATCCATGAACAGGGAATGTTCTTCCATTTATTTAGTTCTTCTTTGATTTCCTTTAACAGTTGTGTAGTTTTCTGTGTATAAGTTTTTTACATTTTTAGTTAAATTTATTCTTAGGTATTTGATTTTTTAATTTACTATTGCAAATGGTATTTGTTTCTTGATTGATTTCCTCCTGAAATTGCTCATTATTGGTGTACAGAAATGCTACTGATTTTTGCTCATTGATCTTATAACCTGTGACTGTACTAACTCATTTATGAGTTCTAGAAGCTTTCTTGTAGACCTCTCAGGGTTTTCTATGTGTAGGATCATGTCATCTGCAAATAATGAAATTTTGACTTCTTCCTTTCCAGTTTGGATGCCTTTTATATCTGGTTTTTGCCTCAGTGCTCGAGCAGGTACTTCTAAGACAATGTTAAATAGAAGGGATGATAGTGGGCATCCTTGTCTTGTTCCTGATCTTAGAGGGAAAGATTTTAGGATTTCCCCATTGTAAATGATGTTGGCTGTGGGTTTTCCATATATACCCTTTATCATGTTCAGAAAATTTCCTTGTATTCCAATCTTTTACAGTGTTTTTACCAAGAAAGTGTGCTGTATTTTGTCAAATGCTTTTTCAGCATCTATAGATATTATAATGTGATTTTTTCCCCTTCAATCTGTTGGTATGGTGTATAACATTAATTGATTTTCTTATGTTGAACCACCTTGCATACCCAGAATGAATCCCACTTGGTCATGGTGTATAATTCATTTAATGTGTTGTTGAATATGATTAGCAAATATTTTGTTGAGGATTTCTGCATCTAGGTTCATTAGAGAAATTGGTCTGTAATTTTTCTTTCTATTTATGCCGTTGTTTGGGTTTGGTACTAGGGTAATGTTGGCATCATAGAATGAGTTAGGCAATGTTCCTACTGTTTCAATTTTTTGGAAGAGTTTAAGCAAGATTGGCATTAGTTCTTTCCAGAATGTTTTGTAGAATTCTCCTGTGAAGCCATCTGGCCCAGGGCTCTTCTTAGTTGGGAGGATTTTAATGACTGATTCTATCTCTTTACTTGTGATTAGTTTGTTGAGATCACCAATTTCTTCTTTTGTCAATAGAGGCTGCTTATGTGTTTCTAGGAATTTATCCATTTCTTCTAAATTGTCCTTCTTGTTCGAATATAGTTTTTCAAAGTATCCTCTTATGATAGTCTTTATTTCTGTGGGGTCAGTGGTGATATCTCCTTTCTCATTTCTTATTTTATGTACTTGCATCTTCCCTCTTTTTTTCTTTATTAGTCTAACTAAGGGTTTGTCAGTTTTATTGATCTTCTCAAAGAACCAGCTTTTGGTTTTGTTTATCTTTTCAAGTGCTTTCTTATTTTCTGTTTCATTTAGTTCTGCTCTTACCTTTGTTATTTCTTTCTTTCTTCTTCCTTTGGGGTTACTTTCTTTTTTTTTTTACTAATTCCTCCAAGTGTGCAGTTAGTTCTTCAGTTTTAGCTCTTTCTTCTTTTTTGATGTATGAATTTATGGCTATACATTTTCCTCTCATTACTGCTTTTGCTGCATCCCATAAGTTTTGGTATGTTGTGTTATCATTTTCATTAGTTTCAAGGCAGTTATTAATTTCTTTTGCAATTTCCTCCTTGACCTACTGTTTTTCTAAGAGGGTGCTGTTTAATTTCCATATCTTGTTGTGAAATCTGGGCCTCTGGCCCTTGCAGATTTCCAGCTTTACTCCACTATGGTCAGAGAAATTATTTTGTATGATTTCAATCTTTTTGAATTCATTGAGACTTTCTTTGTGGCCTAGCATATGGTCTATCGTAGGGAATGATACATGTGCGCTTGAGAAAAATGTATATCCTGCTGTATTTGGGTGTAACGTTCGGTATATGTCTATTGGGTCCAACTCCTCTAATATACTTTTCAAAGTTTTTGTTTCTTTATTGATTCTCTTTTGAGATGTTCTGTCCAAAGTTGATAGTGGTGTATTAAAGTCCCCCATTATAATTGTAGAGGCATCTATTCTTTCACTTAGTTTTTCCAGTGTTTGCCTCACATATTTGGAGGCACCCTTGTCAGGAGCAAAAATGTTTATGATTGTTCATTCTTCTTGAAAGATTATCCGTTTCACTAATATGTAGAGTCCATCTTTGTCTCTCACAATTGTTTTGCATTTAAAGTCTATTTTGTCTGATATTAATATAGGTACTCCTGCCCTTTTTTGGTTATTGTTTACTTGTATGATTATTTTCCAGCCATTCACTTTCAACTTCCTTGAGTCCCTGGGTCTAAGATGAGTTTCTTGTAGACAACATATAGATAGGCCATATTTCCTCATCCAGTCTTCCAATCTGTGTCTCTTAACAGGTGAGTTTATTGCACTGACATTTAGTGTTATTACTTTCAAGAAATTACTTATATTAGCCATATTTTCTTTGGATTTGTGTTTGTCTTATGTTGTTTGATTTTTTTTTGTAGTTTTAGTTGTTCTTACACTCTCCTCCAACTCTGTCTCTCCTGTTTGTTTCTTTCCTCCTGCAGAACTCCCTTTAGTATTTCTTGAAGGGCAGGTTTCTTGTTGGCATACTCTCTTAGTTTCTGTTTATCTCTGAATATTTTGAGCTCCCCATCACTTTTGAATGCTGAATAGAGTATTCTTCATGAGAAATTCTTTTCTTTTAGTACCTTGACTATGTCATACCACTGCCTTCTTACTTCCATGGTTTCAGATGAGAGATCAGCACTTAATCTTATGGAGCCTTCCTTGTATGTGATGGTTCTCTTTTCTCTTGCTGCTTTTAGTATTTTCTCTTTGTTTTGTGCATTGGATAATTTGACAAGTATATGTCTTGGGGTAGGCCTGTTAAGATTTATGCTGTTTGGGGTGTGTTTTGCTTCCTGGAAATGTACATCCTTCTCCCTCAATAGGTTTGGAAAGTTTGCAGCCATTATTTCCTCCAACACCCTTTCTGTCCCCTTTCCCTTCTCTTCTTCCTCTGGGATGCTTATAATGTGTATGTTTGTGCATTTTGCATTGTCATACAGATCCCTAATTCCCTGCTGGATTCTTTCTATCTTTTTATCAATTAATTCTACTATCTGTTTGATTTCAGATATACTGTCTTCTACATCACTAATTCTTTCCTCTGCCTCTTCAAATTGGCTGTTATTTGCAGAGTGTATTTTTGATTTCTTGGATTGTGCTATTGATCCCCATCATCTCTGATCTTTTTGTGCATGATCACAATTTCTTCTGTATGCTCTCCAAGTGTTTTCTTAATATGCTTAATCTCTTCCTTCACTTCATTGAATTGGTCCGTGATACATGTTTTGAGAACTTTAATTACTTGTTTGGTGTTCCACTTCTCTTCCTGGTTTTTAGTTTGTTCATTGTATTGGGCCATGTTTTCCCGGTTATTGGTATGGTCTGTAGTTTTTTGTTGCTGTCTGGTCATCATTTTATCTTGTTGGGTTTATTCTGTTGATTATCTTCTTATTCTAGCCTTGGGGTTTAATTAGTTTTGTGTGTGTGTGTGTGTGTGTGTGTGTGTTAAGTCTTCTCTTTGTCACTTTTTTCTTCTTATTCTATTTCCTTGTTGTTGGCTAAGTTCCCTTGAAGGAAAATATTAAGTCTGGAGAAAGCAAAAGGGGCAAGAAAAGAAAAATATAATAATAGTATTGATAGTGAGTGTTAGCAGCAGAACCATATGAGATCTAGGAGAATGGATATAGAACTCATGGAAGCTGTGTATAATTATAACTGTAAAAAGTACCTATAATGAGATATTAAACTGAATATGGGGAGGAATATACTATTAATTAAAAGGTCAGTGTGATCAGGTGAGAGGGATAAAGAAAAGAGAGGACAATAACATAAAGAGTGAAAAAGTGGTAGAAAACAGATTAGAGGTATTAGAGATAAAAGTCAGAAATATTGGGGGCTAAACAGAGAGAAGTGGAATGTAAGAGAAAGAATAAATGATGGAGGAGAGAATGATGTAAAGGAAAGGGGATAGCATTGGAAGCCAAAATCAGTACACCCAGAAAAGAGAAAATTGAGGATGAGGAAGCACAGCAAATAAGAAATGTTGCCTACAGCACTAATATAAAAAATGAAAAAAAAGGGGGAGGGGAAAGGAGAAAAAAGTTAGAAGAAAAAAAAGCAGAGTGGGGGGAGGAAAAAAGGAAAAAAAAAAGGGCGGTGGGGGGGGGATAAAGAGGAAGAAAAACAAGAAAACAGACTGAAAAAAAAAGACCAGACAAGGCCTCAGGCAAAGAATCCTCTTTGCAATTGAATAAACTGCTTAGGAGTCTGACCTTCCCTCTTTCTCCCTTCCTAACTTCCTTCTCTCTCAAGATAGCAGGAAGGCTGCCTGAGGGCTCCTGTAGGAAATTCAAATGGGTCCCTGGTGAATCAATTCACCTGAAAAAATAATGACTCTTAATTTCTTGAGAGAGCACCCATCTCTTGCCAGGACCCCTAAATATGCTATTGGAAGCCTGTAAATCATGTCCTACTGTCCCTCTCCCTTAGGTGTGCTACAAAGGGGCTGGTTAATTTTTTGACTCCAGGGCGTTTAGGTAAATTGGGCTCTCTCACCAGATTTGCCTCTTCTCTATTCCTAGGAAGGGGGGAACCAGAAAATTGAACCTGCACTCCTTGGCGCCTCTGCACCTCCCACCTAAACTCTCCCCCTTCTGGAGTTAGTCTGTGCCCTGAGGGGTAGGGCAATGCCAGATTTCCAGGAGTGCTGGGCTCAGTAAACAGAGACCTGGGAGAATGTGGACTCAGGGTATTTAGCGTGGGCCATGGGGGTCAGGGGACACAGGCTTGGGGTTCATGCATTTGGGGGCACGGGGCCTGGAGACTCTGACCCACGACCGGCCATTCTCAGTGAACACTGTGGCTCTTAGCCCTAGGAGGGGAGGGATTTACCTTCCCACAGTTTCTGCGTTCAGTGTTAGAAACCCACAGTTCTACCTTGAGCAAACACCAATTCTGCTGCAGTCTCTCCAGTTCGATGTCCAGACACCTCCCGCCCTGCAGGTTCCTGAAACAGCCTGCTCTGGTAGGACTCCGTCACCACACAGCCGGTCTTTTGTAAGGGAGATGACGACAATGTACATACTCAGATGCCATCTTGCCTCTTCCTCAGGCTTTTAAAAAATGTATTTTCTTAAAAATTTTTATTAAAAACTTTTTTTCTGGGACTCTGATTATATGAATGTGGAGCACAGTACTTATCTTTATGTTTTTAAACTTTATTCCTTCTGTGTGTCTTTGTGGGGGTGGGTGGGAATTCTGGCTTGATCTTCCAGCTCACCAATCCATTCTTCTGCTAAGATCAACCTATCTGTTGTATTATCTTTTTATGCTGTAATTGTTTCCATACCAAGTATCTTCAGTTGATTCTTTACAACTTCTGGCTTCTGTTTCATGTTTCCAGTATTGTCTTTTTTCTTTTTGAGAATACTTAGGGTACTTATTTTAAATTCATGCCCAGATTGGTCCATCAATTCTATTATTCAGTTTGTTGTTGTTTTTACATACATCTACAGTTTCTCAGAGATTTCATTGCTTTCTCCTGTGAGCTCAAGCCTCAGATCAGCTCTCTTGGCTGGTCATATTTTTGTAAAGGGGCTAAAACATCCTCATTTGTGCCCTTTTGGTGAGATTTTTTTCCCCAAGGGAGAGGAGGCATGCTTTCTTGTGGAGGACTCGTGCCCTCTCTGCCATGGCACTACTTTTTTTGAAAGAACTTTCTCTTTCATCTGTAATCCTCTGGCAATGGGGCAAGAAGAAAAACTCTTAGAAAGTTCCCCTGCTAAGCTAGGTTCTGGGGAAGCCCTGTGCCACTGTCCTATCCTGAGCAGCCCTGGGCTGCTGCTGCTCTTGGTCTGCCTTGCCTGGCAATCAGCTGGACAATGTGAGAACTCCAAACAGAAGCCACGCGGTGCCCAGCTGGTAACCAGCGCTGTGGCAAGGCAGCCTACCCCTGTGCCATCATTTGATTCCCCTCAGGCTGAGGATCCTACTTAGTTTCCTGCTTGGTCTCTTTGATGGCCTTTAGGGAAGTTTCCTATGGAGCATAATTAACACTGCCAGGCATCCATCTTAATCTTCACCTAAGACAAAACTCAGCTGTCTCTATGGCCGTTATAAGAAACCCAGAAGTAAACTCAGAAAGAGTCCTCTTGTTGATGTGGGGGGAGTGGGAAGTAGTGTATGTGGGAACCTCTTATATTTTTCAATGTAACATTTTTTGTGATTTATGCATCTTTTTTTAAAAAAGACAGTTTATTATAAAAGAAATAAATTTAAAAAAAGAAAAGAAAAAGAGTCCTCTTTTCTCTTCTTCTTCATTTAGTTTGGGACAGCAAAGAGAATCTGCAAAAACAAATCAAACTTCTAATCCTCATCCTCTGAATGAACCACCTCCAGGACAGTGACAATAAGAAAGCAGTTAACATCAGATGTGATCTGTGTCCACAGGCCTCTCCTGTTACTTTTACCGAATCTGTAGTTGGTGCTGGGGTTTAGTGTATACCCAGGGGACCTGAATCTCTGGACTGACCATGTGATAGCCAGGCCCTGAGCCACAACAGACTTCAGCTCCTACACTCTGGTTTATGGGACTTACCCCTCTCAGCTAACATGGAGGTGAAGAAGGTCAACCACCACACCAGGGAGCCAAGGGTGACTACAACTGAAAGCCAGAGGATTGCATCCAGCATCTATTTGGAATCTAAGCCCCCTTTTGATATAAATGTGGAGTGGACACAACCATTCTAAGGTCCACAGGATGAAGGAATAGAGTATGGATTAGAGTGGACTTACTGATATTCTATTCATGAATTGTTGTGATTAGTAATCGAAGAAAATGTGGTATTGGTGTGGAGAAAGTGGCCATGGTGGCTGCTGGGGGTAGGGAGTGGGAGGAAGAGATGTGATGTGGGGGCATTTTTGGGACTTGGGGTTGTCCTGGGTGGTGCTGTGGGGACAGTTGCCAGACATTGTATGTCCTCCCATGGCCCACTGGGTGGACTGTGGGAGAGTGTGGGCTATGGTGTGGACCATTGACCATGAGGTGCAGCGGTGCTCAGAGATGTATTCACCAAGTGCAATGAATGTCTCATGATGATGGAGGAGGTTGTTGTTATGGGGGGAGAAGTGGCGTGAGGGGGGTATTGGGTATATGGGGACCTCATATTTTTTGAATGTAATATTAAAAAATAAATAAAGACAAAAAAAAAGAATAACAAGTATGGTGTGGGGAGAAAAAAAAAAAAGAAAGCAGTTAACAGTAAGCTCTCCTGGCCAGGGCACCTGTGCCAGCCAGGCCGGCATCTCTGCTCTATTCATGCTCCCACCCCGCTAGCCTGGGAGCACCCAGGAGGGGCTGGAGAGCAGGCCCGCCTACAGGTGAGGCTGGGTGGAGTACAGGCCTTTCTATCCATGCCATCCCATGTTGCCAGGGCTGCTGTAGCAGACCCCAGAAAGGGGTTGGCTTCACAACAGGCATTTACTGACTCGCTGCTCTGGTGCCTAGAAGTCCAAAGTCAAGTCAAGGTCATCCAGGCTGCGCCTTCTCCCAAGGCCTGTGGCCTCTGAATCGCAGGGCTCCTTGACCCAGGGCACTGTCCTCAGTCTCCCCAACCTCAGGCCTTTTAGACGGCCTCCAGGAATAGGGGAGGAGGTCCCGCCTGCCGGAGTGGGGCCACAGCGCAGGAATGAGGGTTCAGGTTTAGAATATGTCATTGTCGGGGTGCATACTTCCACCCAGCCCAAACAGGAGCTGGAGTGAGGAGCTTGGCTTGCCCTCTCAGCTCCCTCCTTTTGGGCTGCTGCACTGTCTCCTTTTGTGTAAATAATAGAAACACCCCCGTGGACGGCTGTTAGGAGGCATGGCGGGTGCTGTGTGGGTGAGCTGGGGTGCCTGGAAGAGCTGGCCCCCATAGCATGCCGCCCTGCTGGCTGCAGGAGCTGTCATTGGCTGGGCTCTGGGTCCTCCTCCCAGACCCCCCATGCCCAGGGGTCCAGGCCCAGTTCAACTCGCTGCCCATGGGTTCCTTCTTCAGACCCGGACTTACTGCCCGCGTCTCCCTCCAAGGTAGTGGCTGGTCTGGGAGGTCCGGCCTGCTGGAATACACTTCTTGCAATGTCTCCAGGCAGTTATGGGTTGGAACCACTGACTGGACAGGTAGCAGGGTAGCAGGATTCAGAGTTTTTATGAGTTCAAGTTGGACCAACAGATTTTCACATAATAGAGTCTGATATTTAACCAGGCAGCTGTTAGCAAGCCAGTATGTTCCTTTGGCTTCTAGACTGTGACTACCATGTGTGCAATCTGAACAATCATAGGTTGCCCAAGAGTTAATCATGGCTTCAAGTGCTAACATTGCTGCAGCAACTATAGCTTGTTGGCCTGGGGGCTGTCCCTGTGCTACAGTGTCCAGTTGTTTGGATAGGTAGGCTACAGCTGTTTGCCAGGAACCCAGGTACTGAGTGAGTACTCCTACTGTGATGCCGTAGCAATTATGGATATAGAGGTAGAACAGTTTACTGAGATCTGGATGCCTGAGGCTTGCTGCTTCCATCAGGGCCCTCTTGAGAGCAGTGGAAGCATCTTTCTGTGGGCTTTCCCAGAGCAGGGGTTCATAGTCTCCCCCCTTTGTGGCTTCATACAGAGGATGCATGAGGACTCCCAAATTGGGGATCCAAATGCAGCAGAATCCAGCCACTCTGAGGAATTTTTGCAACTTTTGGAGAGCTCTGGGCTCAGGGAGGCTACGGATTGCTTCTTTTCTTTCAGGTCCTAATTCTCAGAGCCCCTGTGCTATTTTGTAAGCTAGATACTTGACCTGAGGTAGGCAGATTTGGGCTTTCCTCTTAGACACCCGATACCCCTTTTGTTGCAGATATTTTAAGAGGGCATGGGTTCTGCTAGCACGGTCTCAGTAGGTGGGACTTCCAAGGATGTGGTCATCTACACATTGGAGGAGGAAACAATTGTGGCTTTTTGGCTTAAAGGACTTAAGATCACTGGCCAGGGCTTGTTCAAAAATAGTGGGCACATTTTTGAATCCCTGAGGGAGCGGTGTCCAGGTAAGTTGTTGCTTTTTGCAGAAGCTCGAATTGTCCCATGTAGAGGTGAAGATTGGTTGACTTTGGGGTGCTATTCAAATACAGAAGAAGGCATCTTTGAGACCCAGACATGAAAAGTAGACCGCTGATGAGGGTATCAAGCTGAGGAGAGTGTAAGGGTTGGGAACCACTGGGTGTAGGGTCACTACTGCTGAGTTGGCTGCTCACAAGTCCTGGACTGGGTGGTAATCCACATCGGCCTTTTTAACTGGGCAGAGTGGGGTGTTCCATGGAGACTGGCATGGCTTTAGCGTGCCTTCATTCAGCAACCTCTGAATATGTAGCCGGATTCTTTCTTGCACTTCATGTGGAATGGGATATTGCTTTATGCTCACTGGACTGGCTGTGGCTTTATTTCAACAACAACAGGCGGAATGGTGTGTGCCATCCCCATTGGATTGCCTTTTGTCCAATCTTCGGGTACATCTTTAAAGGGGAGCTGTGGGACTGTGGATTGGCCAGCTTCACTGAACCTGCAGAGGGAGGGTTAACACCACCACTGGAGTCTTTGGTGGTCTGAGCATTAGTGTGGATTGGCCCGTGGTGTTAAAGGTAATCTGAGCTTGTAGTTTAGACAGCGGGTCCTGACCCAGGAGGGGGACTGAGCATTCCAGGAGATACAGGAACTCATGAGTGACTTCTTTGCTCCCATTTTTACAGGTCCTGGCTTGGAGAAAGTGCCCCTGGGTGCTTTTACCAGTTGCCCCTACAATAGTGGCTTGTCTTTTTGATAATGACCCAACTGGCCTGGTCATCACAGAGTGTTGAGTCCCAGTGTCAACCATCATATGTATGGTGCAGCCCCCAATTTGGACTCCAATCATAGGCTCTGTGGGGCCAAGAGAATAGGAGCCCGGTCTGTCCTAATAGTCCTCATCAGAGCCCTCTATTCCCACAAGTCCAAGGAGCTAATTTGCAGGTTTTCCTTCCTAATCCCTGTGAACCCAGGGTTTAGTTTGTGGTGCCCCATTTGCTCTCCTGGCTAATGTTTTGACCATCTTCTTGGAGGCGATGGGGTTGAATGGCTCACTGGGGCCCTCTTGCTTCCAGTGTCCTTCCTCCTTGCAGCATGCACACTGACTTCACCCTAAGGGTGGGCTCCCCCTCCTTGGGGCAGGGGTGTCCCAGTTTACTTTCCTTGACACCGGGTTGTTTTTTTCAACTATTGCTGCTGTGAGAAGATCTGCTTTCTTTTTCATTTTCTGGTTTTCCTCTCTCCTGGTTTCTATATCATGGTTGACATAAACCTTGGTGGCTACCTCCATGAGCTGGGAAAGAGTCACACCAGCGAACCCATCTAACTTCTGTAGTTTCCTTTGGATGTTGGCCTGTGATTGGGCAACAAATGCTGCACTGACCATTGTTCGGCTTTTGGGAGTGTCCGGATTAAAGGGCGTGTATACATGAAATGCCTCACAGAGTTGCTTGTAGAACTGAGCAGGACTTTCATTGAGAGTCTGTAGGACTTGGTGGTCTTCGACATGTTTACTGCTTTTCAGCTCCCAGCTCTGAACATTTCAGCTAAGGCCCTGTGGAAAATTTCTAGTTGGTTGAGCCCAGTTGTGCCATTGGGATCCCACTGGGGGTCCTCATCTGGGAAGTGTGTGTGGGCATAGTGGTCACTGTCCAGGCTTCCCTAGGTGGGTGTTCTTTGAGCCAGGTTAGAGCCCCTTGTGGAACTCATGTTCTCTCCTTGAAGTTGAGTAAGGTGGAGTTGTTTGCAGTCAGCTCAGGTGGGTTTGTGAGTTTGTAGGATGGACTGGAAGAGGTCTGTCATGGCCTGAGGCTTCTCTGAGTACAGTGGGGTGTGACTTTTCCAGTTAAAGAGGTGAGTGGTAGTGAAGGGTTGGTACACAAACCATTCGGTTTCCTCCTTGGACCTGGCCATCAGCATTGTAATAAATTGGAGCTTAGAGCTCATGGAGAGGTAGCTGTAGGGTGGCCCTTCTCCTTGCTACACCTGTCCACAGGGCTCCCTATGTTCCGAGTTGTTATCTTTCAGGGGCTCCTTCCTGACTGATGGTTGGCACTTGTGCCCGGGAATATGGCACTATGCTGCCGGGGGCTGAGATTGGTGGAGACAGTGGTTGCAGGGGTGAAGAGGCTGCGTCGCTTGGAGAAAGTGGCTGTGGGAACAGTGGGGCTGTGTTGCTTGGAGAAAGTGGCTGTGGAAGTGGCTGCAGGAGCGGTTGCAGGAGTGGTGGTGCTGTGTTGCTTGGAGAAAATGACTGTGGAAATGGTGAGGCTACACTGCTCGGGGAAAGTGCCTCGTCCCACTCCTTGGCACTGATGCTGTCGGAGCAATCACATAAGGTGGCGGGAGGTAATTTCCATCTGGCTCTTCTAGAATGGGTGGATTGGAACTAGATTTTGAGCTCACTTTCTCTGGACCCTTTGCAAGGTGTTTGTTTGGCCTGGTTCACTGGACAGCACCTCTGGGCTTTTGTATCAGGCAAATCCTGGATTCTTAAGTCATACCTTTCTTTAACCAGGGCAGATTTTGACTCAAAATGTCCTGCCAGGCATGGATGTATGGGAACTGGTCAGGGTGCCCTGGTTTTCTGGTTGCCACATCGGGAGCTTTATGGATGATCCAGGGGTTAAAGGTGCCCTCCTGGGGCCAGCCCACACTGAGAGTCAGTCATTCCAATTCACAAAGCACTCTACGTTCTCCTGGCTGGAACTTTATGCCATATGTACCTCCATGGAATGCTTGGGGAAAGTTTTTCAGCATACAACCTAATGGGGCCCTACTGTGTGTGTTCCCCATTTTTCCACCTTCTGTCGGCACTGTGCAACACTCACTCAGCCTTTCACTTTGCCTGTCTCTGGTCACAGGAGACTTACAGCACCTCTTAGCCTTAGCAGGTCGGTATAACCCTCCAACTTGGATGAAGGGCCCAAGAGCGTGCCTTCACTGACCCTGACCAGATGAGGTCACCATGGAACCACAAACTGGGACTCCATTCTCACCCTGCAGAAGTACATTTCTGTGTCTCACTCAGTCATACGCACACAGCCACCTGCTTTCCTTTCCTTTCTTGGGCCTAGAGGAGATGGCTTCCTGCCTTCTTGGGAGTACTAGCGTCTTCTCAGGAGCTGATCAGGCTCCCCGCCTAACTTTTCACTATGCCCCTGGGGGTCTTACCCATCTGGCATGCAGAGCTCCTTTGCTTCACTCTCAGGGTCTCCTTCAAACCCTCTGGTGCCTCCGGTTTCTTCTGGGAGGGCTCTGGTGGGGTCCACAACCTCTTTCTGGTCTAAAGGGGTCCAGGGGCACCCTGGGTTGGGGTTCGCCTGGGCTCTCCCGACCTTCTCAGAGGTATCCGAGAGGGGCAACCAACTGTTGTCATCTCTGGCCTTCTCAGCGATCCTGGATGAGCCCCCAGAGATATTGTGGAAGGTCCTGACTAGGAAGGTCCGGTGATTGCAGTATTGAGGGCCAGGATGTGAGACTTTTCTGAGAAGGAAGGTTTATTAACAGCTGGCCAGGCCTGTTGGACTTCTGTCCAAAGACTGAGCCCTGAACAACATTGCCAGGTCTTTTTTATACAGAGGATTTAGGACTGAGGTCAAGTGGCACTTGGTGCAAAAAGGAGTTTCTTTATTAGTTTCTTAGAGTTTTGGGATTGTTTGGATACCAGGTAAGCTTGGGTTAACATACTGCCCACATACCAGGTAAGCTTGAATTAACTTATCACCCACATTCCATCTGGATGTAAGTTCAAATACACATTCAGGCTACATCCTTCCTGAATATTCTAAGTCTATAGAATCTATATCACTTAATTGGCTTTCTGGAAACTAGGCAAACTTGGATACAGAATTAGATAAATTTGAATTCATGCACTGGCCATATTAATCTCCCCAGGGATGGAAATTCAGATTGTTTCCAGGTTTTGTTTGTCTGTGAATATAAATAATTCTGCAAGAAGCACACACATGCATTTCTATTTTTAGATGTCAGAGAGCTATATAGGCTATTGCAGAAGGTGTTCATTCTGATTGGAGAATGTCCATGATATTCTGTTCTTAAATATTTTGAATAGGATGTGGCATCCAAGAATATACATATTTCACATTAGTACCAGATTCCTTTTCTAAACCATTGCAATGATATATAGTCCCACCAACATTAGGCTATTGTTTCCCACATTTTAGACATTTATCCAACTGATGGATTCTGATTTCATTTCCCTGACTACACTGAGAATCTTATGATATGCTCTTATGGTGTACTTATTGCTCATTCACATAATCCAATCAATGGATAAATAAAATGTGGTATATACATACAAAGGAATATTACTTAGCTGTAAAAAGGAATGAAGGCCTGATACATATGACAATCTGGATGAACCTTGAAAACATCATTTGAATGAAATATGCCAGCCATAAAAGGACTAATATTGTATGATCTTATAGAGTCAGAGTCTAGACTATAGGTTACCAGGGGATGGGGTGGGGATAGGGAATGGGACGTTAAACCTTAAAATGTGCATCATTCCTGTTTGGAATGATGGAAATGTTTTGGTAATGGATGGTGGTGTTGGTAGCACAACATTATGAATGTAATTAACAGCACTGAAATATTTTTCTGAATGTGATTAAAGGGAGAAATGTTAGACTGTATATACGGTAACAAGAGAAATTTTTAAAAATCCATGGAACTACACTACACAAATAGTGGACCCTTAGTTAAACCAGGGACATCAGTGTGCAGTTATAAAAATGTGCTGTCATCAATTGTAACAAATATTCCACACAAATGCAAGCTGTTAATAATAGGGAGGTATATGGGAATCCTGTATTTTAAGCATGATTGTTCTGTAAACCCACAACATCTCTAATAAAGTAAAAAAGAAAAAGAAGAACAAAACTCCAGTTATATGTGGCTAAACCCCCCTGGCTCAGTTTGGTCTCACCTTAATTAATACCATCTTTGAGGATCCTATTTACAAATGGGTTCATGTCTGCAGAATGGGGCTTAGGACTTGAACATGACCTGTGGGGGACATGTTTCAATCCATAACAACGGTCAACAGGATATCCTGTGTGGCCAGTGAGTGCCACATGGGGAGGGGTCATCAGGCTTCTGTGGGCTCCCCATCAGGCCTTTTTTTTTTTTTTAATGCTACCTAGTAATTTTTTAAAAAAGATTTATTTAACTTATTTCTCTCCCCTTCCCCCCCACCCCCGGTTGTCTGCTCTCTGTGTCTATTTGCTGCGTGTTCTTCTTTGTCGGCTTCTGTTGTTGCCAGCAGCACAGGAATCTGTGTTTCTTTTTGTTGTGTTGTCTTGTTGTGTCAGCTTTCCGCATGTGCAGCACCATTCCTGGGCAGGCTGCACTTTCTTTCATGCTGGGCAGCTCTCCTTACAGGGTGCACTCCTTGTATGTGGGGTTCCCCTATGTGGGGGACACCTCTGCGTGGCACAGCACTCCTTGTGCACATCAGCACTGTGCATGGGCCAGCTCCACATGGGTCAAGGAGGCCCAGGGTTTGAACCGCAGACTTCCCATGTGGTAGGTGGATGCCCTATCCATTGGGCCAAGTCTGCTTCCCTGCCCCCTCAGGCCTTGACCACCTTGTTGGAGACTCACCCACCCCCCGACCCCAGTCTCCAGCATCCTCAGTCAGCACCATTTCCTGGCTCACCTTCCTCCCACCCTCTTCTCTGCCTACACGGTTATGTGAACCTGTGGTCAGGCTGATCCGTGCATCGTGATGTCTAAGTTGGTTGAAGCTAAAGGTGCTAATCCACCTGTTCAGCAGTTAGCCCTGGGGGGCTTCCAAGCATGACAATGGGTGGTTCTAACCATGCCCAGCGTCTCTTCAGTTGTTGGATTGTGTGTGTATGTGGGGGGAGAGGATCTGGACATCCCAGGGGGTCACCAGAGCCACAAGTTGGGGGTTTGGATCAGCTGCCCCCACCGGGTGAGTCCCACAGTCCCAGGCAGCCCTTCACAGACCTCCAGGTAAGAAGGGAGTCTATTCATCCAGCGCCAGGTTGCAGAAATCCTGGGCTGCAATCTGATTGGCCAAGAGTGAGCCAGGTGCCTTCCCTGGGCCAGCCAACTGTGTCTGGGGGCGGGATCCGTATTCAGATGACAGCTCCCGGCAGAGGTGGAGAAGCGGCATTCCCAAGAGGCATGGAGAGGGAGGCGGTTGTTCAGATGGACAGACATCACCTCTGTGCCTGAGCCGGTGGGATGTGAAGACTCCAACCAGCCTCCTGTGCCGCAGGGGCAACACGGATGTGGAGAAAGAGGTTTGTGTGTCCCCATGGCCCCTGAAAACTCCCATCAGGCTCTTGCCAGCTCCCCCCACCAAGCACTTAGTGTGGCATCGCCAGTGGGAGAAATGAGGCTCTATCCATGGAATTGGCACTTGGGAAACAAGGTCCTGCATGGATTGGGGCCCCATGGCGAGATGTCAAAAGCAGAACCCCAGTTCTAGGTGGTATTAGCAGGAACACAGATCCATCCCGGGTGGGACCTCCAATTGGGAGAGCGCAAAGCTCTGGGTTGGAGGGCAGGCTTCCGCATTGGTGCCAGGCACCAGCAGCCCTTTTTGGGAGGGCTGCCTGGGCACTGGAGGTGGTGGTGGTGTTTGTACTGTGGCCTGAGTCCTGGAAGGAAGGCTGGACAGGCGTGGACCTGGCATGGGTGCCTGACTGTGGGTCACCTGGGCACCACCTTCCAGCTCCCAGTGTCTGGTGCACAAGTCTGGGACCTGTGACATTTGTGGAGGGCTAGCCAAGAGAAGGCTGCCTCTGGGGCCCCTGTGGCCTTCCGCAGAGCGGCTGGGTGCAGCACACCACCGTTCTCACGGGCCACCCCCAGGGGTACCAGGCAGACCTCGGTGGTGCCGCAGCTTTCAGACCTCAAGCCGGGGTTCACCCAGAGTGGGGTGGGGGTTCTTTATGAAGCAATAGAAGAGGAGATGAGAAAAGTAGCTTTTCTTTGCACTCTAGTGAAAGTAAGCATGGTTAAATGATCACAAATTGGAAGGCACAAAGGCGACGGAAATCAGTTCTGGCATGGGAACAGGTGAAACTGTGGTCAGCCCGCCCAGCTTTGACAGGATATTTCAAGCATACTAGAAGAGTTTGCTGGAGTCCGCTTCTGCTGCAGAAATCATGTGGGTTCAACCCGGGAAGTCTCTCAGCTGCGGGAAGAATGAGATTTTAGAAGGCAGACTCCACTCCTTCCCACCCCACCATCTCCCATTTGCTGGGGAGATCAGGATCAGGCATGTAAGATGCTTGCAAAATAAGTGGGCGGCTGTAGTGGAAACAGAAGAGATATCAGTACCTATCCTGTACAGTAGGAACATCTCAGAGGCAACGCAGCTGGAAGTTTAAGGAAAGGCACCTGCTGGATGAAAAGCAGCGAAAGGCAGGTAGGCAGGAGGGCCTCCAGCGGCCAAGCCCAGCTGCAGTCAGATGCCGGGCTGGACCACATGGAACATTCTCCAGGGCAATTGCTTTATCCAGGGACTCAACAGTAGGCAGCAGGGGCCCATTATGTCAGACCCAGAGGAATTTACTAGGAAAGTAAATATTTGGGCCCCAAAGTGAAGAAGAACTGAGGCTGTGCCATGGGCAGCATTTCGGATGCTGAGCCTGCCTGTGGACCACACGGGGCCTGGCCAGTGGGGACGGTGGGGTGGGGATGGCGGGCCCTTGTCCTGGGAGACAGAATTCAAGGGATGCCCCCACTAGACGGGGTCCAGCAATCTAGGGAAGCCCTGAGTGGCGCTGGGGATGGAGAATCACCGGGAGGTGAGGGGAGCTGACTGTGCAGGCGCAGGTGAAGGACAGGGACAGGCTCGGGCAGGAGCTTCTTAGGACCCGTCTACGACTGGAGCACCAGAAGCCAGAGTTACAGAGAAATTCAGAGATTCTGAGTACGAGGACCCAACACAAGGGGAGGGCAGGAGGCCCCAGGACAGGCCTGGGGACTAGAATTGCCAGCATCACACTTCTCTAAGCTGTTTCATAAGATGGATGCTTTCCAGATACTGAGCCACAAGAGGGGAGTTCAGCCTCTTGCTGGTGCAGTCCTCCCCCCTGAGTGGACTCCAGACAATCAGGAAGCTGAAACCTAGAAGCTGTCTTCTTCCCCTTTCCAAAACAGCACCTGCGCTGGCCGCAGCCCATGGCTGGTGGCGGGATGTCAGGAATGTGGGCAAGATGGCACCGGAGCCACCCCAGACTCGGCACCTGCCTCTTTCCCCACGTTCTTGGGTCTAATTAGGTCCAGAAAAGATAAGGTGTCTGCAGAGGCTGAAAGTGAGACACGCAGAGAGCGGGTGAGGACAGTTGAGGCAGACAGGAGCGGCTCTGGGGTGCTTCGAGTTATGAGGAGGCTCCGAGAGGGAGCAGAGGGCCCTGGGGTGACGCCAGGTGAGTTGCTGGGGACCCGAGTTGGGACATTGGCTCCAGCCCCCTTGTCTGAGGCAGGGTGTGGGAGTCCTGGGTGGCAGGCGGCACCCAGAGGAGGACCCAGAAGACTGATGGCTGGCACACGGAGCTTGGGGGGTAAAGACAGGGCTCAGGGAGAAGTCCAGTGTAAATGCTCAAATGAGAACCACCAAACATTCGTGAGAAAAATCCCAATCCATCAAGGGTACCAAGGCACTAGAGTGAATAAAGCAAACGGAAGGTGATTTTAGAAGAAATAAGTATCTTCAGAGGCATGAGAGTTTACCCAGCCCATGAAATGAAAATACACAATTCTGAAAATAAAATTCTTAGAGATCTTGGAGGTGAGAAATTTTCTTATCAGAATACGTGGAAGACGCATTGGGCAGAGCCGGGGTAGCTCAGCATTTGAGTGCGTGCTTTGCATGTATGAGATCCCGGGTTCAATCTCTGGTACCTCTTAAAAAAACGAAACTCATTGGATGTTTCAATAGCACAATGACGTGAGGGAAGAGTTAATGAGCTGGAAGGGGAGATCAGGGAATACTTGCAGAACTGAGGGTGGAAAAAGCTGACAAGATGCCCAGTGGTCCACCAACTTCCAGCCCCACTTCTTGAGAGCACAAGGCTGGAGCACGTGGCACGCAGCTCACTTCTGCAGTGAATGTGGTGGAGGGTATGCCTGCCGCTGCTGGACTTGTGCCTGGGGGGAGCCTGCTCCCTGCTGCCCCCTCTTCCTTTGGCCATAGCTGGCTGTGACCAAGCAGGTGAGGATGACACACCAGGGAAGGTCCAAGAAACGAGATGGAAGGACCTTGGGTTACCCAAATGATGGTGTGGGGTGAAGATGCCCCCCAACCTGGAATGCTCACCCTAGATATTTATGTGAGGGAAGAAATACATTCTGTGTCTTAAATCATGATATTTGGGGGCTGTCTTTGTTATTACAGTATAATTCTTATGTAAATAATAGAGAAAGGATAGAAGAAAAGTAAGCAATGGAGGGTAGTTTCAAACCCTTTCTCATGGAATTACAAGCAGATAGAAGAGAAAGAAGGAATAAGAAGAAATAATCAAATGAAACATGAAATAAAGTATCTAAGAGCTGAAGAAAGTCAAGACTCTTTAAATTTTAAAGGCCTACCGAGTGCAAAGCAAGATGGAAAAATAAGATAGCCACACTTAGGTGCTATATTAGTCAGCCAGAGGGGTGCTGATGCAAAATACCAGAAATCTGCTGGGCGTTGTAAAGTGTATTTATTTGGGGTAGGGGCTTACAGATACCAGGCCATAAAGCATAAGTTACTTCCCTCTCCAAAGTCTATTTGGAGCAAGATGGCTGTTGATGTCTGCGAGGGTTCACGCTTCCTGGGTTCCTATGTTCCCGGGGCTTGCTTTACTCTGGCTTCAAGGTTCCTTCCTTCCTGGCGCTGGCTTCTCTTTCCTCTGCATGCTGACTTCCCAGGGCTCCAGCTTAAGTCTTCAGCATCAAACCCCAAAATCAAAACTCCAACATTAAAAGCCCCTCACATCAAAAGCTCCAACTCTGTCCTTTGTCATGCCTTTTGTCTGTGAGTCCCCACCCCTTGGTGGTGCCCTAATGACGTGGCCCAATCAAAGCCCTCGTCATAACTCATTCATGCCCAGTAATACAGCAGATGACAAACATAATCCAATACCTATTTTTGGAATTCATCAATTATACCAAACTGCTACAGATGTCTTGGTGACATTTCTGACATGAGAATATAGAGAAAATCCTTCAAAGGGGAGGAACATTAATAAATAACTTAAAAATGAGAGTTAAATTAATGTCAGTTTTCTCATTTTGCTACACTGGATGCAAAAGACAATGGAGCAGCAGCTTTGAAATTCTGAGAGAAAACCACTTTGTACGTAATTCCGTATTCAGCCAATCTATAAGCCAAGTGTGAGGCTGTGAGGGCAAAATAAAGATATCTTAAGACATGAAAGTCTGTTTGCCATTGACCTTCTTACTTATAAATCTTATTTGAAAGAATGGTCATAGGATGTACTTCAGCAAAAAGAAATAGGAATCCAAGAAAAAGATGTGTAATACAAGAAATGGTGTGAATAAATATACTGGTAAAGCTTTATTATTCCAAATAATTATTGATTACATTGTTAATATAATATAACAATTATATTATAATAACTAAAGCAATCTGAGAATAATATTCCATATAATCATGGCATTGGGGGAGGTGATGAGGGAAGTAAAATCATGTTAAATATGGATATAATAATAAAATTTTTTCCTTGAGAAAGAAAAGAATGAAATTAGAAATGCAAATTTGCTTTTACAAGCAGAATCAAATTTAATTAATGGGAAATTATGCAGCAAAGCACTTGGGTCTAAAAATACTTTATTTAGGCAATGTGTTGTAACTCACCTCCTCTGTGCTGTTATGAAAATGGAAGGATGCAATATATTTGTCATCCGGTGACCTAAAAATATATAGTATCAGTTTGTTAACAAATCAGAGTGAGGTGAAGATCTTAAGTAAAATTAAAATTTACTCTGTTCTAATTTTGTCAAAAATCATAGATCCATTCTGTTGTGTTTCTTGATATTCAACATCAACATGTAAGAACACTTTTGTTACCCTGCTATTTTTCATAGAGTATGTCTTTACACGTCTAAATATAATTTCTCAACTCCTAAGTATGCATGAACATCCAGGGTTTGGAATATGTTTTAGTCAATTCTGCAAAACAGTGGAGGTACTGGTTGTTCATAAGTTGCAACTATCATTAATTACTTCAGATGTAATTGAACTCACTACAGGGTAATTGAACCCACTTCCTTTGCTTCTTTCCTGTTAATAACTAGGTTTTTCCCCCACAGTGTTACTTCTGGAGATTGAGGCAGCTATTTATTCTGCTAATTCTCCCTGCTATATCTATTTGATACAAACTTGTGTTAGAAACAAGTGCTACGCGCAGAGTGCACCCCATAAGGAGAGTCACCCAGCGTGAAAAAAGTGCAGCCTGCCCAGGATGGCACTGCATACACAGAGAGCTGACACAACAAGATGATGCAACAAAACGAGACACAGATTCCGGGTGCTGCTGACAAGAATACAAGTGGACACAGAAGAACACACAGCAAATGGACACAGAGAACAGACAACTGGGGGGGGTGGCAGGGAAGGGGAGAGAAATAAATAAATAAATAAAGAACAGTGCTAAATAAAAAAATTAAAAATAGTGATTACATCTTGGGAAGTGGATGTGGCTCAAAGAGTTGGGCACCTGCCTACCACACAGGAGGTCCCGGGTTTGCTTCCCAGTGCCTCCTAAAAAAGAAAAAGAAGAGGAGCAGACACAGAGAGCAGACGGTGAGCACAAACAATGAGGGGAGGGAAGAAATAAATAAATACGGCGTCGGACTTGGCCCAGAGGTTAGGGTGTCCGTCTACCACATGGGAGGTCTGCGGTTCAAACCCTGGGCCTCCTTGACCTGTGTGCAGCTGGCCCACGTGCAGTGCTGATGTGCGCAAGGAGCGCTGTGCCACGCAGGGCTATCCCTGTGTAGGGAAGCCCCACGCGCAAGGAGTGCGCCCCATAAGGAGAGCCGCCCAGAGTGAAAGAAAGTGCAGCCTGATCAGGAATGGCGCCACACACACGGAGAGCTGACACAACAAGATGACGCAACAAAAAGAAACACAGATTCCCATGCTGCTGACAACAACAGAAGCAGACAAAGAAGATGCAGCAAATAAACACAGAGAATAGACAACTAGGGTGGGGCGGGGAGGGGAGAGAAATAAATACATAAATCTTTAAAAAAAAAAAAGAAAGAAAGAAAATTTTTTAAAATCTTGAAAAAAAGAGTGACCACATTAAATGCTGGGGATGATGGGGGAGAAACTGGACCACTCATAAGTTGCTGGTGGGGAGAAGCGGACTTGGCCCAGTGGTTGGGGCGTCCGTCTACCACATGGGAGGTCCGCGGTTCAAACCCTGGGCCTCCTTGACCCATGTGGAGCTGGCCCACACGCAGTGCTGATGGGCGCAAGGAGTGCCCGGCCACGCAGGAGTGTCCCCTGAGTAGGGGAGCCCCCCACACAAGAAGTGCACTCCGTAAGGAGAACCTCCCAGCATGAAAGAAAGTGCAGCCTGCCCAGGAATGGTGCCGCACACATGGAGAGTTGATGCAGCAAGATGATGCAACAAAAAGAGACACAGATTCCCGGTGCGGCTGCCAACAGAAGTGGACGAAAACAAGAACAAGCAGCAAATGGACACAGAGAGGACAACTGGGGTGGGGCGGGGAAAGGGAGAAAAATAAATAAAATATATCTTTAAAAATGAAAGTTGCTGGTGGGAATATGAAAGGGGACTGCCACTCTGAAAAAAGTTTTTCATTTTCTGAAAATAATGAAACATGCACCTACCAGACTAACCAGAAATTGCATACGTGGGCATTTATTCCAGAGAAATGAAAGCGTATGTTCTCACTAAAAATTGTACACAAATGTCTATAGCAGCTCTATTCATAGTAGCCATGAACTGGAAAACGCTCAGATATCCATTAACAGGTGAGTGGTTAAACCAACGGTGGGGTAGCCATACCAGGGAGTGTTGTTCAACAGAAAGGGACAAACTATTGCTACATGCAGCCACTTGGGTGAGCCTCCAGGGATTTATGCTGCTTGAAAAAAAAGTCAACCCCCAAAGTTTACATACTGTATGACTCCATTGCTATTAACATTCTTGAAATAACAAAATTGCAGAAATGGAGGACAGGTGAGTGGTCATCAGGTGCTAAGGAAGGGGGTGGGAGCAGGAGTGATGTGGGTGTGGATATAAAAGGACAATAGGTGATGGAAATGGCCTGTACCTTGGCTGCAGCAATGCCAGTGTCCTGGCTGTGACGCTGGACTAGAATTTACAAGATGTTGCCACTGGAGGAGAACTGGTAAACGGTGCAGAGGATCCCTGTATCATTTCTTACTAGTGCATGTGAACCTGAAATGAGCTCAAAATTAAAAGTTTAACTGTAAAAACATGCTTTGGAGACTTTCTCTACCTACTGCTCAATTCAGAATTTTGTTTCTCTGACATTAATGCTCTTTTCTTGTTTGGGGTGGGATATAGATGGGAAATAACACTAGACATCCATCAAACAAAGTTCAAATATTTCTATTAAAATATAGGAGTAGCTAGAAAAATAGGAATGAGATGTGAAGCTCCAAACCTCCAGAGAGATTTAAAAGATACATAGGAAAAGAAAAACATATAAAAGCATAAAGCACGGTAAACAGATTGCCTAAAATGAGATTGCTAGGAATAAACCCAAACACATCAATAATTGTCAGAAATATAAATGGGTTAACTTACTCTATTAAAAGAGTGAGATTCAGATAAGATATAACACCCAAATTCAGTTATGAGCTTGTTATAAGGGACTCTTAAAACAAGGCAGGGAAGCTGATGTGGCTCAAGCAATTGAGCTCCTGTCTACCATAAAGGAGGTCAGTTTCCAGTGTTCATTTTCCAGTGTTCCTAGAGAAGACAGCAATGGGCAGGAGCAGCAAGGTGAAGCAACAAGATGATGCAACAAGAGACACAAGAAGAAAAACATAATGAGAGACCCAACAAAGCAGGGAATGGAGGTGGCTCAAGTGGTTAGTTGCTTCCCTCCCATATCAGAAGTTTCAGGTTCGGTTCCTGGTGCTTCCTAAAGAAACAAGGAAGACGAACAGGCAAAGCAAGTGCAAACAACCAGAAGATTGGGAGAAATAAATAAATAAAAAATAAAACAAGGCAGAAGGTAAGGTGTTGAGAAAGGTTATAGGCAGTTGTTATAGGTAAAGCTGATATTAATCAATATTGCAGATCAAATGGGTCATAAATATATATGTCTAGTATGTATAATATGTGGTCATTAGATTATAAAATGCATCAGATTCTGAGCAGGCTACCTTTTTGGGGAGAGACTACTATATAATAGAATTGGAGTTTTAATTATGAGCTGCTGTCATGTTTGGATCTGGCAATTTGCTCAGGCAGTTTACGTACATCTAGATATGGGACTGATAGCATGAAATGTTTTTTATGTCCACCTGATCCTCTGGAACCTTCAAGAATCCACATCTGTAAATGCTTCAGGAATTCTGTGTGTCCCAGAAGATGGTTCACGTCCAACTGCTGACAAGAACGAAGACCACCCAACCACCTGAGGGAAACTGCTCTAGGGAAAGGGTAGTTTCTGAGCTTAGTTTTTCCATGAGAAAATGGGATGGGGATGCTTTTATCATATCAATTAAAAATTGCCTGTGGGAAAAATGAATGGGACTCGATAATAAAGGAAGATAGGGAGAATTTTCATGGTTAACTTTAATACAGTGGAAGCAAATCCTGGTTTCTTTACTATTTCTGGAATTGTGTGATTTCCTGTGATAGACTAGGTAGTTGTTCCAACCTCTTGCTCTCCCCACTGCCGCCCACGGGAGGAGTGTAGCCCTCCATTCTACTAATGTTGGGAGGCCTCGAGGACTTGCTTTGCCCTCAGGGCGGGGAGCGTGCACCTCCTAGCCCCTTGATTTTGTGCTCAGCTATGCACCTTGCTTTCCCGGATGGGATGTTAGCAGGTGTGATTCAAGAAGGACTTGAAATGAGCTGGCAGAGCTGGGCTTGTCCTCTTGTACTGCCATCTCCACGAGCAAAGCTCCCTTTAAGTAGCTTCTTTCCTTTCAGCCTGAGCCCCAGACTGAGCACAGGTAGCCGAGGTCCAAGCCTAAACCTCAGGGAGGAGCCAAGGCCTCAGCTTGAAGCAGAGGTGCCCCACGGAGTCTAGATCAGCTGCCTCCCAACTGACTTGTAGGTATGTTTATATGCTACTGAGATTTTGTGTGTGTTTGTTACTCAGCAATAGCTGACTGATACATTCTGGCATCAGGCAAACTTGGTAAGACAACCTGAGATGGGGAGTCCAAAGCACACAGTTTATTTTACTATTTAATATCCCATCTGCATCAATTTCAGGAGTTTCTGGATCAAAAATCTTTTCATAAAATGTCTTAGCTGAACTCTGAATCAAATGTCCAGCACATATAGGTGTCTTAAAATATTAGTTGAATGGCTACAGACTGTTCAAATGAATCTCTGTGGTCCCAGAAGGCAGGGACAAGGATTTGGAAAGTGGACATGCAGAGGGTAAGCTGGACTTCTGTGCTGTTTCTTCCCTGATGTCCTCCAAAGAGGGGCACTGACCAGTCTGAGCTGATGAGCCCACTAGGTTAACAGAAGACAGAGAATAAAGGCCTCCAGGGGGGAAGTGAACTTGGCCCAGTGGTTAGGGCATCCGCCCACCACATGGGAGGTCTGCGGTTCAAATCCTGGGCCCCCTTGACCCATGTGGAGCGGGCCCATGTGCAGTGCTGATGTGCACAAGGAGTGCCCTGCCATTCAGGGGTGTCCCCCGCAAAGGGGAGCCCCACGCACAAGGAGTGCGTCCCGTAAGGAGAGTCGCCCAGTGCAAAAGAAAGTGCAGCCTGCCCAGGAATGGTGCCGCCCATACGGAGAGCTGACACGTCAAGATGATGCAACAAAAAGAAACACAGATTCCTGGTGCTGCCGATAAGGATAGAAGCAGTCACAGAAGAACACACAGAGCAGACAACGGGGGCGGCGGGGAGGGGGTAAGAAAAATAAATAAAAAATAAATCTTAAAAAAAAAAGGCCTCTAGGGGAACCAAGTCCCTTTGTTCTTGTGTCTTTGGTCCTCCCTGTCAAGGAGAAGTGCTGAGAGGAGGTGGTGAGATTTGTGGTCAGGGATTGGGTGGCGGGGATCTAGTGGCAGGTGGCCAACGGGCCCCTCCCCTCTTTCTTCCTGGCTGGTGGGCATGTTTGATGGGACCCTCCATGACCCTGGCCCACTCTCAGTAGAGAGGAGGGGGCAGGGGGTGAGGGAGGTGGTGCGAGTGAAGGGTGGTTTCACTCTGGAGAGAGGCAAGGCAGCTGTCTGGGGTGGGAGCAGGCACGGTGTCGGCTGCCCAGCTGACATCCCTTATCTTTCTTTCCTGTGGCCTGAAAGGTTATTTTACAACCCAGTCTCTTTATGGCCTCAGCAGGGAGCAAAGACAAAGAACAAGGATTCCTCAGGGGCTGGGGAGCCTCCCCCAGAGCAGGTGCGCCCTTTTTAACATGCAGGCTCGGACCTCTAGTTAGAGACCCCTCCTTAGAGGGTCCCCTCTCCACCAGAGAGGTGGCCAGACCCTCATCTCCACCCTGACCCTGACCCAGAAGGGGGTCCCTCCCTCGCGTCTCCCTTCTGCATGGCTTTGTGAGGGGGTTTATTTTGGGGTGATGAAAATATTCTAAAATGGATAATGGTGATGGTGAATATACTAAAACCCAGTGAGTTTTAAGGTATGATGAGTTATATCTCAATAAATCTGTTAAAAAACAAAACCCAACAGATTAGAAACCGTGTCCATATTCCTTAATTCTCTGCTGCCTTGCCAGTCTAGAAGGGGTCTGAACCGTTCTTGACCCCATTTTACAGAGGATGGAACGGGGCTGCATGGCTGTTACCAACCTTCCTTGTCTTCTGTGCTTGTGGGGTTTCAGGTCATTTCTTTTATTTCTTCTTTTCTTCTTAGAATTGCAACTCTTAATTCTTTTTAAATAGAGAGGAGTTTAGAGAGGGAAACAAACAAACAAAAATACCCTGTCACCCTATCATTCAGATAACTCCTGTTGACACTCTTTCCACCCCCCCGCCCAGTTTTAGTTCTGAAGGTTACTAATTCAACTTTAACTTCTATTTATTTCCACGAAGGTGAAGACATTCTCTCAGACTCTGATTTGTCTATTTATTTTATTTAATTCATCTCAAAGTTAGAGAGAAGTTACAAGTGAGGATGAAGAACTTTTTTTTTTTTTTTGAGGTATGGGGGCTGGGCATGAACCCGGGGACCTCTTAAGTGGGAACCTGATGTTCAACTTCTGAGCCACATCAGCTCCCCTGAGTTGGTTTTTTCATTTGTTTGCTTGTTGTTGTTTTCAGGAGGCACTGGGATCCAAACCTGAGGCCTCCCATATAGGAAGCAGGTGCTCAGCTGTTTGAGCCACATCCACTCCCCTTCATTCTCTCCTTGACTTTCATAGCCTGGACACATTTAAAGGTTATAGGCCCAGCATTCTGGAGCATGTCCCTCACTTTGGGTCATTCTGATATTTCCTCAGACTTGGATTCAGGCTATGCATCTTTGGCAGGAATATCACAGAAGCAATGCTGCGTTCTTCTCTTCCCACCATACCACGGGACCTGATTTCACCTCCAGCATTTGTGCATTTGTGATAGAGCCCACTTTGATCTCTAGAGTATTTTGTGGCAAGGGGCTTTGAAAAGATGTACATATCTTGTTCCCATCAAATTTTCACTACATCACTGTATCACAGTAGACTCACAGATTTCTAATTTATTCCATGTGTTATTATCCATTACTGTTGCCATTTATTCTGATACACATGTTGACCCAGATTTGGCCATTGAGGGTTCCTTTGAGCTGGATTTTGTATCTCGTTGATATACCTCTATTGTTCTTTGACCACTTTGTTACTTTCTAGCTACCAAAGATTTTTCAGGTTCATCTTGTGTTTTCCCAGCTCCAGGCCTGAGATGAACCATTTTCTGAAAGAGCCTTAGAACTTTTTCATAGAGAACAGCATCTAGAAGCCATGATATGAGAGCTAGGGGTGCTCATTGCTATCGGGGTGTGGCTGCTCCTGGACAGAGCAAGGAAATTTATCAGTCTATATATGTATACACACATATCAATAGCTACCTATATATTTTGAAGACCATGAGTTTATACCAAAACCTCCCAATCTAATTCAATACCACAGGGTTCATTCTGTTTTTCTCTTTCTGTTTGTGTTATCCTTCTCCATCAGTGAGAAAACTGGTGCACATTATCCTTAATATATTTTCTTGAATTGATTGATCCCCCAGCATATAACTAGTCTCTCACAGAACTCCCCCCTGCCAACCTCTCTCACCCCTCACCTGCCCGCTCCCACCTCACTCTGCTTGGCCTCTGAAGCTCTGCACCTGGCCGTCTCCTTCTCTTGGGTGGTCACCCCTTCACAACACCTGGGCTCTGACACCCTGTGCTGGCCTGCTGATCCCCTGGCTCTGAAACCCCATGTCTGACCACCACCCCATAAGGTGCTGTCCTTAGTGAGCTTGGGAGGTAAAGTGTGTCCATGAGTGGAAGACAGTAATTGTAAAGCTGTCAATTCTCTCTAGATTTATGGGAACAGTTAACACTGTTCACAATCAAATTCCCACTTAGGGCTCAAACCTCAGACTCTGTGCTGGCCTTAAACTCTTTCCACTCTTCCTTGACCTTCTCTCCAGCACTTTCTCCAAATAAGTGGTCTTAAATCTCTTTCAAGGCCCGCCTCTCTGTCACAAACAGGTTTCCTTTCCTTTCCATCATCTCTCAGACTTCACCACGGCCACCAAGCTAACTGCAGGCCCTGTCCCTGTCAAAGTGGCCATTGGCCCCTGGGCAGGTGGAGTGAGGAAGCCAAGTCCTTTTGACTTAGAAATGGTTGTCTTCAAAGGTAGGAGAAAGACGGGACTTGCAGGAAATTCTGCAGAAATGAGACAAGGAGAGAAAAATAAAGGTGGTTTGAATGCTGAGCTCCTTCCCTTCCATTCCCAAGCAATAATTTTCATCCACTGGTATACCTGAAGGAGGAGGAGCCAGCTGAAGTGGGGGGTACTACACTACAACTGTGTGGTAGACTGTTTGCAAAGATGGTGGCAAAAGGTCCTTCCATTTGCCAGGTACCCACTCTTTGGTAATGTAACTTTGCTCTCAGTTTATTTCCCTTGAATCTGGGCTGTTGGTGGGACATGCTGTACCCAATTGGAAAGCATAAGTGATTTTGCGTGACCTCTGACTCTAGGTGCCAAGAGGTCTTGCAGCTCCCACGCCTTCTGTCTTAGAAGGCTGCTGTCACCATGTGAAGGAGCCTGGATTAACCTCCCTGAGGTTGGATAAGAAACCACAAGCAGATAAAGACCTTGCCAACAGCTGACACCTCTGGCCAGATATGTGAGGGAGGCCATCTGAAGCCACACGGATGACCCTGAGCCCCAGAATCATGTCTTTAGCCACTAGGTCTTAGGGGCAGTTTTGTTCCCAGCAGTAGATAACTGATACAAATTCTGTATTCTTGATTGGGATTCACTTGGACCTATGGAGGCCAGATTTCAGGGAATCATCACAAGCATGGAGAAGGGATTTATCAAAAAGGAAGAATGAGACAAGCCTGGTTAGCAGGATTCTGCAGCAGGGTCAGGCATCCAGGGGGAGATTGGTTCTGAGGGCAGCTTTGTAGCTAGCACTGTGTGCCCACTCCAGGGGGAGCAAAGTGACTGTGGGGGAATTGGGAGTCTCTACAGGTCTGTGACACTTCGGGGCTAGGCCAGCCTAGCACCAGGCACAGCAGAGCAAGAGAGGGACTCTCCCCTGCTGCTGAAGTCGTGCTCCCAGCCCCGGCGGGGCCAGAGTGTCAGTGGCTGGAATCTCTCAGCAGAGGGCCAGGCTTCCAGGGGTGGGAAGAATGTATGTGGCCAGCTTTGCATCCTTCTGCCCCAAAGCTGTAAACATGCCCCCTTTCAGGTGGTCCCTTGTGGAGAATGTGGCAGAGGTAGGGGGTGCAGATCCGTGGCCCCCAGCTGTGATGGTACCAAGGATGGATCTGTGGGGACCGTAGACATTCCTAGAAATGTGTGGGCACATCAATTTTCAAGGTCCCAAGCAAGAGGGGCTCGTACTGGAATACACTGGATATTTATGACACTGGGTTCAGTGGCTGGGGGGCCTGGGGACCCTTAGGCTAGAGGTACTAACATTTTGGGAGGACCGACCACGAATCAGGCCAGCACATGGAGACTGTTGGGTCGCATGTACATCGACTTCACCAGACGGGCATTATCAGGACACCTGTTCAGATGGAGACGTCCGTTCACAGAGGCTGAGTTCCTTGGCTATGTCACCCAGCTTGTCAATGGCAGAGTCTGGAGTTGAGACAGGTCCGCTGCCTGTCCGGCAGTGTGTGGCTTCTCGCTTTGATCTCTAAGACATGGCTCCTGAATTAAGCTGTGTTTCTCATCCAGCACCCTCAAGGTGACCCTGAGAGGGAGGGACAGTGGCGGAGCGGGAAGGAGGAGGTTGGGTGCAGTTCCAGGGGCAGCCACCAGGGGTCGGGCAGCACCCCGCTCTGCCAAGGTTCTTGGAAGTCCTTTCCTTAGGGCCCCTTGACAAAGGCCCAGAGAAGCATCCCTGCCAATGCGTGCCACTTCCTCTCTCACTATGGCCTCCTCCCCACCTTTGGATAGGCCTTTTCCTTCAGGGGAAGAAGTCATGGGGACCGAGAGGTCATGGCTCAAGAGAATGTAAAGAATTTCTTGACCTCTAAAAGAAAGGTCCTATTTGTGAAGGTTTTTAAAAAGTAGTGCATTGTAGCAGCAGATAGACAGGGCAGTGCTGCTCACCGCTAAAGGACGAGACTGTTCCAACAAAGGTCTCATTTCCCTTTCTTCTTGCACATCTGGAAAGCGTAGATGTGTGAGTAGATAATAATAGAGTTATAAGGAAACAGCTCTAAAGCTAACAATTGGCCCATATTGAGCACTTAGAATAAGCCAGCGATTTACATGTCTATTCATTTTATTCTCGCAAGCATGCATTTTTAACAGGGTCAGTCACTCCCCAAGTTCCTGCCGTGGGTGATGGTGAGATGGAGGGACTGATGGAGGGATGATGGCAGGATGGAGGAAATCAATATGGAGGGATGATGGTGGGATGGAGGGACGAGTGATGGAGGGATGATGGTGGAATGGAGGGACGAGTGATGGAGGGATGATGGCAGGAAGGAGGGACGAGTGATGGAGGGGTGGTGGGATGGAGGGATGAGTGATGGAGGGTGATGGTGGGATGGAGGGACAAGTGATGGAGGGATGATGGTGGGATGGAGGGACAATGATGGAGGGGTGATGGTGGGATGAAGGAAATCAATGATGGAGGGATGATGGTGGAATGGAGGGATGAGTGATGGAGGGATGATGGCAGGAAGGAGGGACGAGTGATGGAGGGGTGGTGGGATGGAGGGACGAGTGATGGAGAGTGATGGTGGGATGGAGGGACGAGTGATGGAGAGATGATGGCGGGATGGAGGGACAAGTGATGGAGGGATGATGGCAGGGTGGAGGAAATCAATGATGGAGGGATGATGGCGGGATGGAGGGATGAGTGATGGAGGGATGATGGCAGGAAGGAGGGATGAGTGATGGAGGGGTGGTGGCCAGATGAAGGAATGAATGATGGAAGGATGATGGCGGGATGGAGGGATGAGTTTTGGAGGGGTGGTGTCTGGATGAAGGAATGAATGATGGAGGGATGATGGTGGGATGAATGACTGACTGGCTGCTGGAGATGAGCATCCTTACAGTCAGGCTCTTTCAGACCTGGCTTGGGCTGGTCATGGAAAAGCTCTGGTGTAAAGAGGGCACAGCAGGAGAAGGAGACTCCGGAGGCAGTGCTTCTCTCTCCCTGATGGGTTGGCTGTGGAGGGCAGGGCAGGGGGTGGCAGGGTGGAGGCGGCAGGGTGAGGGCCTGGCTGGGAGGGCTGGGGGAGGCCAGTGGGGAAGCTCCAGGCTCTCACCCAGGGACCCAGTGATGACTAACATGGTCGGTGGGGATGAGAGTGAGCCCCGCCTGGCGGAGGACATAGGGGTTAGAGTGGGGTTGCTCATCAGGAAGGACATGCGTGAGATTCCGAGGGTGCAGTGTGCACCTGGGGGGCAGGGATGCCGCGCAACCTAGCGCGTGTTCCGCCGCTGGCGATGGACAGCCCTGGAAGCTCCCAGAGTGGCCCTGCCTGAACCGCTCTCTCCTTCTCATTTGCCTCCCTCTTCCCAGTGCCCCGTGGGCCCCTGGAATACGCTGGAGGCAGCAGAAAGGCCACGGGCACTCCAGCTGGTACCCCCGTCCTGCACCCGCCTCTGCCTGCTCTGTGTCCCTCGGTTCTTCACCTGCTTCTGCTCTGCCTACAGGGTTGGCCTCGGTGGATCCCTGATTCTGGCCCCAAATCCCTGCTCAGAGCTGAGGAGTCATTTTCTCCCTGCACCAGGCCAGAACATTCCATGGACCTCATGATGCTGGAAAGTAGAGCCGCCCCGGCAGACGTGGGCCCTGGGAAGGGTGCCTGTCCCCACAGCGTCTGCCCCTGAGGCCGAGGCTGTGCTCGTGCAGCGAGAACCCTCTGCCCACCTCCTGCCTGTGGCATCCAGGCTGGCCCACTGGGCCCTGCTGTGGGAATCTTGGCAAAGTGTGGGCTCTCCTTCCAACGATGATTCTTAAAACAATGCCCAAATTTCATTTCAACAGGTAGTAGCAGCACTAGCCAAGGTCATTCGTTTCCCAAATCCCACCCACTAGGCAGCTGACAGGAGACCCGGTCCACCTGACAGGTGAGCCCTGCAGCAGCTGCCAGCCTCCATCCCTGACCTTTCGGGCCAGCTCACCAGTCTCGCTGGCTTCATTGCCCCCACACCCCCCTGACCTCCCTGGACTTGGACAAGTCCAGTGTAGCCTGGCCCTCCCCTCCCGGCTTTGCCTGGCCTGGGACCAGCCCCTTTCTTGCTCCCTACCATATCTTCTCTCCTTTGTGCACAAAACCTCCTTTCTCCTCCACATTTTTCAAAAACTGCCCAGGCATGTTGGCTCCAGAATTGAAACCTGGGTGTCTAGTCTGATCCAACTTCTCCCTGCAGCACCCACAGGCCGTGGTGTATAAGGCACTGAGCCAGGCTTCCGAGTTCGCCTCCCCCCATGCCCTCCCCACACATCGGGGCTCTCCTTGGTTTTTCTCAATTTTCTGACCCCTCTGCACAGCCCCAGGCGCTTGGGCCCTCCTGCTGCTCTCCATTTCTGCTTTTCAGATCACTCTCTCAGTCTTCCAGTTCTCAGTCTGCCAGTCTTCTTGGTTAAGGGATCCTGTAATGCTCATCAGCAGATTGCTCTGAGAGCTACTTTCCAGAAAGGGTTGAGACCCTATGTCGTGAGATTGCACAACTTCTCCCCAAGGTCCTTGTAGCAGTTTGATACTATTGATGAATTCCAAAATGAAATATTGGATTGTTTGTAAACTGATCTTTTCCTCTGGGCATATGAGATTTTATTGGATCATGTCAGCAGGGCATTGAGTACCTGCCCCTTGGTGGGTGGGGACTCACAGATGAAAGGGGATCTTAATGTGGTGGGTTCATAACGTTGGAGTTTGATGCTGAAGTCTTAAGCTGGGGCCCTGGGAAGAAAGCTCATGGAGGAAAGAGAAGCCAGCCCCTGGAAGAGAGGAAGCTTGAACCTGGAGAGAAGCAAGACCCTGGAAGAGAGGAACCCAGGAAACGTGAACCCTGGCAGATGTCGGCAGCCATCTTGCTCCAAATAGAGTTTGGTGAGGGAAGTAACTTATGCTTTATGGCCTGGTGTCTGTAAGCTCCTACCCCAAATAAAAATCCCCATAAAAGCCAACCAATTTCTGGTGTTTTGGGGCAGTCACCCCTTTGGCTGACTGATACAGACCTAAACATCTCTGTTTAGGTCTCTCCCTAGCACCCACATCAAAGAAAGAGCCACCCCTCTGCTCCCCACAGTTTTCCGAGCTTGCTTCTTCTGCTGGAAGGAAAACCAGTTTTGGAGACTGATCGGGGTTCACAACCAACTACGATCTTTTATAGCTATGTGTTCTTGGGCAAATCATTTAATTTTTTTGAGCTGCAGTTTCCTAATCTGTAAAATGGAGATAATAGTCCCCACTTCCCAGTGAGTGTGTGTGTGTGTGTTGAATAATAGGCATAAAAATCTCAACAGGTGGTGGCCCCTCATTAAAGCGAGCTAATGCTGGTTCTGCTCCGCTAAGCCTCACTGTCCCTTGCGCTTCTCTTTGCCCTTTCTTTCTGCCTTGCCTCTCCCAGCTCCTGGGGTTTGCAGGCACTCCATGGTGCTCCTTGGCCTGCAGCTGCCTCCCTCTGCCTCCCCGTCCCCATCTGCTCTTCTTCTGATGTCTGTCATTCCATTGCTCTTTTTTTTTTAAAGATTTATTTTATTTATTTATTTCTCTCCTCTTCTCCCCCCGACCCCAGTTGTCTATTCTCTGTGTCTATTTGCTGCGTGTTT
The DNA here is from genome assembly GCF_030445035.2 of Dasypus novemcinctus. Classification (NCBI taxonomy): domain Eukaryota; kingdom Metazoa; phylum Chordata; class Mammalia; order Cingulata; family Dasypodidae; genus Dasypus; species Dasypus novemcinctus. The sequence continues at coordinate 104,818,388 of NC_080678.1, read as the reverse complement.
TTCTTTGTCCTCTTCTGTTGTTGTCAGCAGCAAAGGAATCTGTGTTTCTTTTTGTTGTGTCATCTTGTTGTGTCAGCTCTCCGTGTGTGCAGCACCATTCCTGGGCAGGCTGCACTTTCTTTCACACTGGGCAGCTCCTTATGGGGTGCACTCCTTGTGTGTGGGGCTCCCCTATGCAGGGGACACCCCTGTGTGGCACGGCACTCCTTGCGTGTATCAGCGCTGCACATGGGCCAGCTGCATATGGGTCAAGGAGGCCTTGGGTTTGAACCGCTGACCTCCCATGTGGTAGAAGGACACTCTAACCACTGAGCCAAGTCCGCTTCCCTGTTCCCTTGCTCTTGAATCTTTAATCTGAGCACTTTGGGAACTTCTCCATGGTCCGGGCACTTTAGCCACTTCCCAGCTGGGTGACCTTGACCATTTCAGGGAACCTATCTGCATGTTCTCCTTCTCTTAGGAAAACCCAAACAGGCCGAGGCACTGTGCTGCCAGGGCAGCTGTGAGAGATGACGGGACTGGACCGAAGAGAGTCGGACAGGGCTAGGGGTGGTCTTGGGGTCCTGGGCCTGCCTGACCTTCAGTCTGCAAAGGCACAGCTATCCCCTCCCCTGACCAGCACGGATTTATCAAGCACCTGCTCTGTTCGAGGTGCTGGGGATGCAGCACCTTGGCAGGCGGTCTTGGTTTCTCCCCCAGTGACCGCATACCCTTTACTTCCTCCGTCTCAGGGTCCCTGTTTGTGATATATCACGGAGCCTGTGCTCCCTAAAGACAAGCTCAGCCTCCTCTCCAGGGAGGAGTCCTGATGGGTCAGTGCCAGTCTTGGTCATCCTCTTCCACGTGGGTTTCAGGGCAAGCCCCTGGCCTGGTTCTGGACATTGGTACAAAGGGGGAAGTTGGCTACAGATTCTGGAAAAGATTCCAAGATGTGAGGGGAGAAAGTGCTTTGTCTTCCCACTGACATGGTGGGAAGATGCAAAGCTGGAGCTGCAGCCGCCTTCTTTAGTGTGAGGAGAACTCTAAAGACGTCAAGCCAGGGGTGTTAAGCTCCTGAATGCACATCTACTGGGGACATGTATGTCCTTCATTGTCCCAGTCACTTATCATTGGTTCTCCATCACATGCAGCTGAAAACCTCCCCTAGAAGCAGTAAGCAAGATGGGTAGAGTCCCAGGGAGATAGAAAATAGACATGCCAACAAAATAAATATACTACTTTAAAGTAAAAAATGATACTGTTATGAAGGCAAATGAAGAAGGTGAGGGGACCTAGAACGAGGAAGGCAGGGTTGTCAGGGATGGACTTTCAAAGATGACGCTTGAGCAGAGAGGAGGATGGTGTGGGAAAATCTGGGGAAGGAGCCTTCCAGCAGAAGGATAAACAAGGGCAAAGCCCATGCGAGAGAAACACCCTAGGCCCGTGGGAAGAATGGAAAGTACAGGCACAACAGGAGGGGATGGAATAAAGGGGATGGAGAGGTGGCAGGGTTAGATCACAGAGGATGACAAGAGCCAGGGGAAGACACACCGTGGTGTGCAGTGTGATGGGGATCCATGGGAAGCTTTAACCAGTGATGCCAGGCTCTGCTTTGGATTTGAAAAGGACAACCGTCATGGCCGGGTATGAATAGGCTGGCAGGGGTCAGCTGTCAAGGCAGGACCAGACCGGACCCCACTTCAGGGGAGAGCTGGGGTCATTGCAGGTTGGGGGGGGGTGGAGGTGCTGGTGAGGAGCCACCAGATCCAGCACAGGGTGTAAGGCAGAGCTAAGGGGCTTGCCAATCAGTGAGCCGAGAGGTGGGAAGGGCTTAGAAAATTGAAGATGGCACTTTGTTTATTTGAGCAACTGGGCAAATGCTGGTGTCATTGACTGAAATAATTATACTGGGAGGGATGAGGGTTTATTTTTGTGTGGGGAAGGAGCTTTGGAAATCAATGATTCCTCTTCAGCTAGGCTAAAAGTTGAGTTGCCTACTAGAACTCAAAGTGGAGATGGGTGGGCCGCTGGATAGAAGATTCCAGAGCATGTTGGAGAGGTGGGAGCTCTTTCTAAATTTGAATTTGGGATGCACCAGCCTACAGGTGGAAGCTAAAGCCATGAGATCTGATGGGTGTAAGTGGGGAATGAATTCGGAAAGAGAAGAGAAGGGCTGAGAGTAAGCCCAAGGCATTCCAACATTTCCAGGGCTGGAGGAGGAAGCAGGCAAGGAGACCGAGGAAGAGGGGGCAGTGAGATGGGAGGAAATCAGAAGATTTGCTCTGGAATCCAAGGAGACTGATCGTGGGTTGGTCAAGGAGAGCAACAACTGACGTCTGATAACCTGCACAAGAGCCTTTTCCGTGCTCCTGGGGAGTGAGGTGGGGACTGACTTGAGAAGGTTGAGGAGAGGAGAGGCACACGTCCAGGGAGAGCAGGAAGGTGGGTGATGTGAGCCTGGGAATACGAAGTGGCTTCCCTCTGACAGCTTCTCCTTCCTTGTGAGGCTCAAGGATACAAGCTGAGCATGCGCAGAGAAGAGGAAAGAGTCGGAGGAAACAGAGGGGCTTACTGGGTGGTGAGATGGGCGCTCAGGATTTAGAGTGGGGCCGCCAGGCACGGGCTGTGCTTTCCTCCACCCCTGGTCAGCTGCTTGCATTTTACCTGTTGGGCGAACTTTTCCAAATATGTCCACGGGGCCGATGCCCAGCAACTGGTTTTGCAAAGGATCTGCCATTTCCGATATTAATGAATCTCCCCAAATTCCCCACAGAGAGGTAATGCTCCCCTACATTCCTACTGCTGGGCACATGAGAGTGCTCCATTCCCTGGGTTTCACCCCATGTCACTACTACTGGTTTGTTTTTGGCGATACGTGATGTAGAAGTACACATCTCGTATTTTTAAAAAATGACCCTCAGTTTTGAAATGACTGTCTTTTTCAGGTCTTGGAAGAGGTGTTCTTTCGCCTCCACCCCTAAGGAGCCGTGGCCTGCTCCTTGCCGCCCCCTCCCCAGGACCTTTCCCGCTCCCTACCCACAGCCCTCTTGCCTTCCCACTGGCAGCTCCAGGCCCCCAGGGCCTCCTGCAACCTCTCTCTGTCCTTGCGGCAGGTCCAAAGTCTACCTCCACTAAGGGGCAGGGGGGACCTGAGCTCAGGAGACCTGGACACTAGGGCCGGGCCCCTGGCTGCTTGCCTGGCTGCTCCTTTGAGCCAAGAGGGAGTGAAGTGACCTCAGGTAGAAGCCCCGAGGAGCGGCCTGCAGGCGCCCCTGGCACGCTCTTCCAGGCTCTCATGGGCACTGGCTGGGGACTGCTGGGCAGCTCTGAGGCTACACTGGCAGAGCAAGTGGCGGGAAAGGGTCCTTGCTGAGTCCCTGGAGACAGCCCAGCGCTTAGTGACAAACAGCAAACAAAAGCAGGGCAGAGGCAGTGGCGGCTGGGCCGGGAGGCCAGCCAGGGCTGGCCACCCGTTGCTGGAAAGTTGTAGCCCGACCAAGGCTGGTGCAGCCACAGAGATGGGCGATGCAGCTTCTGGAGAAGGATGCAGGGATACCTTGGCATTGCCCGCTTTATCCTGAAGGTCTGGGTCACCGGAACACCCATTCTTGGGGTCTGGTATAGGGAAGAAATGACAACACATCTGTCCCGGCTTCGCGCACTGGGGCCTCTTGTGAAGCCCCAGGGCAACCTGTTAGAGGTGGGAGAGCCTTCGCTCAGCCCTTGGAGGGCCTGGGACCATGAGATTGTTCTTAAGCAGCGAAGCCCGGAGCAAACACTGACTCTACAGTTGGACCAGCCCAGGCTTGAACCACTTACTGCTTTGCTCTCCAGCACCTGTGTAGCTCCCAACACGTTTTCACTTTCCCGAGACTCAGTTTGCTCAGCACGGGGATATCAGCACCCACGACACAGGGTTGCTGAGGATCAGGTTGGGGCGACGCGCTTGGAGCATCACAGCAGCCCAATACAGGACGGCTGCCACCAGCTCCAGAAATGAGTGCTTTGCTTAAAGAAAGTCAATGGAGCAAGGGAAGGAGTTTTAGGCCATGTCCGATGGCTTTCCAAGAAATGAAGGAGAAATAAAAAGAGAGCCAGCAAGTCACCTGCTTTTACATGTATGTTCAGAGGGGGAAAAAAGTCAGTTGAGTTTTTCAGCAATTTGAGCAACTTTTTTTTTTTAAGCAGCAATGGAATTCAGAGAAATGCATATTTTCTCCAGTAAATTATAGGTGATGGCTGCAACCAATTAATTAGCTTGTTAATTCAATGAGCACTTACTAAGGTTGCCTAGCCAGGGGCTAGGTGCTGGGAACACCCATTTCTGCCCTGAGGAGTTTCCAGGCAGGTGGGGGAGCCAGAGAGGTGGATTCACATGACAACTTCCTGTGCTTGCATGTGCCTCACTGGAGGTACGTGAGCACAGGCCCGGAAGAGGTGATTCTTAAGCGTGCTTTTGAATGTGAAGTGGGAATTGGGGGGTGAGGAGGGATGCGGTGGGACCCAGGCCTGAGAAAACACAGGCAAAGTGAAGTGGCACATAAGCAAAGCGCATGCAAAGGCACAGCAGCATGGGAGCAAAGCACTTGCAAAGGCAAAGTGATAGGTGGGCAAAATGCATGCAAGCGCAGTGGCATGTGAGCAAAGTGCATGCAAAGGCACAGTGGCACGTGAGCAATGTACATGCAAAGGTCCAGGAGCATGTGAGCAAAGCACGCACAAAGGTGCAGTGGCACATGAACGAAGCGCTTGCAAAGGTGCAGCGGCACGTGAGTAAAATGTGTGCAAAGCACAGTGGCACAGAACAAAGTGCATGCAAAGGCACAGAGGCATGTGAGCAAAGAGCATGCAAAGGCATAGTGGCATGTTAAGTGAAGCATCTTGTGGGGCCTGTGTGTAGTCTGGCCTAACTTCAGTGAAACGTGGATGTCAGTGTCTGACGGGAAAGGAGGCTGTGGAGGGAAACGGTGGCCAGAGCAGGGAAGGGCTTCAGTGACTTGGACATCATCCAGAAGGAACTGAGGTTAAGCTCATTTTAATCGAAGAAGCCCTGGTGGAATCAGAGGGCTGAAGCGTGGCACGATAGTCTGAGACCCAGCCCACAGTAAAAATAGTGGGGTGTGAGGAAGGGAAGGCCACCCTGTGGCCCTTCCCCTGTGGCTCTGTGAAAACAAACATGCTTATTGTGCATATACAGGCTTGTTATAATTGTTCTAATACGAGGAATGTGTATCACACAATTTCCAGGCAACAGCAAAACAGAGGCAGCTCTTGCTTTATTGCCCTTTACTTTATTGTCCTCGCAGATACTGTGGTTTTTTCAAATCGAAGGTTCGTGGCCCCCAGCATCGAGCAAGTCCATCGGTGCCATTTTTATCAACAGTGTATGCTCACTTGGTGTCCCTGTGCCACATTTTAATTAAGGTATGCACAATGGTTTTTTTAGACGTAGCACTATTGCACACTTAATAGACTACAGTAGAGCATAAACATAACTGTTATATGCGCTGGGAAACTGGAAACTTTCAAAGCGACTCGCTTTATTGGGACATTCACTGTCTCACAGTGGTCTGGAAAAAATGCGCGGTGCCACCGAGCTTCGCCTGCACATAGCCTGTTGATTCTCACAGACCGCGTTCACGGAGTTTTGCTGAACCCTTTTATATTTGTTCGGCCTCTGTTTGCCCCAGACCAACAAGTATGGTTCCAACGTGGATGTCAGTTGATATTTCTGTTTACACGAAGATGAAAGTGAGACAATGAGGAAGGATATCTTCACTTCAGACATTTGTCGGTGACAGGAGCCACTTCCCTGCTGGATCGGATAACGGTTTTTGAAGACTGCAAGAATATTTCCTAAATGTTTTGTGCTATTCCCAGTGTACCAGTTACATATAGGACCCACTTTTAAATTTAATCTGCATTCTTGGTATATTCTCAGTCCCTTTCGTTAAGTCTACCCTTCGTCACCAAGGCCATCGCCCGTCAAGTCACACAATGTGTGGCCTTGTGGGGCTGGGTTTTATTAGTGACCTGGAGAGCCATCCACGATGCTGTGTATCAATAATTGTTTGGGAGTTTTTTTACTTTTATTCCTGAGCAGGATTCCATGGTATGGATGAAACACAATTTGTTTAACCATTCTCCCAGTGAAGGACATTTTGGCTGTTAACAATTTTTGGCTACTATTGAATAAAGCAGCTATGAACATTTGTGTATAGGATTTTGTGTGGACACCAGCTTTCATTTTTCTGGGATACGTGCCCAAGAGTGCAATTGCTGGGTCGTATAATAAAAGCATGCTTAGTTGCTAAAGAAACTGCCAAATTATATTCCAGAGAGGCTGTACCATTTTACACTACCATCAGCAGTGGGTGAGAGAACTAGTATCTCAGTACCCTTGGCAGAGTTGGGAATTATCACTCTTTATTTTAGCTCTTCTAATAGGGGGGGTGGTGATATCTCATTGTGGTCTTAATTTGCATTTTCCTCTAGTGATGGTGAACACATTTTTGTGTGCTTATATGCCATCTGTGTATCTTCTTAGTGAAAATGTCCCTTTATATCTTTTGCCCATTTGTTTGCCTTTTTTTTTTTAAAAGGAGGACCCGGGGATTGAACCTGGAACCTTGTACATGCAAAGCAGGCACTCAACCATGGAGCTGCACCTCCTCCTTGATTGGGTTTTTACTGTTGAGAGGACTTTATCTGTTCTACCCATGAGTGATTATTGGAGAAATGGCTTGCAAATTATTCTCCCAGTCTGTAACTTGTCTTTTGAGGGTCTTAAACAGAGCAGAAGTTTTAAATCTTGATCAAATTCAGCTTACTGAGTTTTTCTTTACGGATTGTGGTCTTGGTGTCATATCTAAGAATGCTTTGGCCAAATCCCAGGACCTTAAGATTTTCCCCTGTTTTCTTCTGAAAGTTTTCTAGTTTTACATTTTACATTTACATCTATGGTCCATTTTGAGTTAATTTTTGTATAAGGGGTGAGGTTTAGGTTGAAGTTCCCTCTTTTGCCTATGAATGTCCAATTGCTCCAAAACCTTTCATTGAAAAGACTATTTTTTCCTCATTTATTGCTTTTGCAAGCTTGGCAAAAAAAGTCAGCTGGTTATATACATTTCTGGGTTTTCTTTCTTTTTTTTTTAGATTTATTTTTATTTTCCCCCTTCCCCTCTTCCCACTCTGCTGTTTTTGCTGTCTGAGTTGTGTTCTCTTCTCTTCTCATTCTCTCTCCTCTGGGATTCACCAGTATTCAATCCTGGAGACCTCTGATGGGGAGAGAGGTTCCCTGTCAATTGCACCACCCCCTGGTCTCTGCTGCGCTTCACCTTGACTCTCCCCTTGTCTCTCTTTTGATGCATCATCACTTGTGGTTCACTTGCGCGGGAACAGGCTCACCACGCGGGCACTCGCATGGACACTGGCTTGCCATGCGGCCCAATTTCTCTTCTTCTTTTTCATGAGGAGGCCCCAGGATCGAACCCAGGTCCTCCCACATGGTGGGCAGAAGCTCCATCACTAGAGCCACATCTGCTTCCCGTGGGTTTTCTATTCTCTTCCACTGATCTAAGTGATGTCCCTCCACAACTGCCAAATAGCCTTGATGGCAGTAGCAATATAATAAGCCTTGAAATCAGATAGAAAGTTTCCTCACTCTAGTCTTCTTTTTCAAAAATATTTAAACTCTCTAGTTCTTTTGCCTTTCCATATAAATTTTAGAATAATTTGTTTACATTTACAAAAACTGTTGCTATAATTTAAGAGGAATTGCATTGTCTCTATGTCAATGGGGGAGAACTGACATCTTTACTATGTTGTGTCTTCCAACCCATCTATGTGATATGCTTCTGCATTTATTTAGATCTTTTTTTAATTCCTTTTTTCTTTTTTTTTTTAATTTGGGTCTTTTTTAATTTAATTTTTCCATTGAGCTCTAATTCACATAACATAAAATTCACCATGTAAACCATTTTAAAGGGTAAAATTGTGTTATTTTTTGGTATACTTGCAGTATCATGCAACCATAACTATCTAATTCTAGAATATTTTTACCACCCCAAAATGAAACCCTGTATCCATTAAGTAGTCAGCGCCCATTAGCTGCTCCTTCAGACCCTGGCAACCCCTAATCTAGTCTCTATCTTTGGATTTGCCTATTCTGGATGGTTTCTTACAAATGGCATCACACAGCATGTGGCCTTTTGTGGTATCTTTCACTTAGCATGTTTTCCAGGTTCATCCACGCAGTAGCATGCATCAGTACTTCATTCCTTTTACGGCTGAATAATATTCCACTATACATTTATATGCTAATGTTGATGAATGTGTCTTTTTTGTATAGAGTTTTTAGATGTTGCAGCAGATATTATTTATACATACAAAATTTATCACAATCTACAGCTTAGAAAATTTACCAGTTCAAGTGATGTGTAGAAACCCTACCTCTACTTATGTCCGTGTATCCTTTCCTGTTTATGATTTGCCTTAAGTATTTCCCCTGCATACATTGAGAACCAGATCAGCCAGTGTTATAGTAACTACTTTGACCATCTAACATAATTTGAAAAATTCAAGAAGGAAAGTCGATTATATTTACCCATATTGTTATACTCTCTGATGTTTTCTTCCTTTCTGATTTTCCAAGATTCCTTCTTTTATTATTTCCATTTTTGTTTTCAAGGACTTCATCCAGCCTTTCTTTTAAGGAAGGTCTGGGACAAAAATTCTCATAGTTTCCTTCCTATGAGAATGGCTTGCTTTCCTCTTCATTCCTGAAGGTCTGGGATGACAATTGTTTTTTCTCGGAACTAGAAACACGCTGTGCTGTTTTCTCCTGATCTCTATGGTTTCTGATAAGAAATCTGCTCTCATTCAAATTATTTTCCCCTACAGGTATTTCTTTCTCATTGCTTTCAAGATTTTTCTTTTTGTCAGTTTTTCAGAAGTTTGATATGATATGTCTCATCTATTTTCTTTTGGATTAGCCTGTTTCTGTTTGCTTAGTTTCTTCAATCTGTAGATTTGTAGCTTTTGCTAAATTTGGGAAAATTTCAGCCATTATTTCTTCTAATACTTCTTCAGCCCCGCCCTCTTGCTGTTATTTTTCAAGAATGCCAAAGACGTGATGCTAAATCTTTTGTTATGAGCCTCTGTTTCTTTTTTTAAAAAGTCTATTTTATCTCTGCCATTCAGATTGGATAATGTCTGTTGTTCTGCCTTTAGCCCATTGATTCTTTCTCCTGTCCTTTCCATTCTGCTCTTGAGCCTCTTGATTGGATTTTTAAAAAACAAATCAATTTTATTGATACATATTGATAAAGCATACCATTTATCCAAAGTGTACAATCAATGATATTTAGTATAATCACATGGTTGTGTTGGTTTTTAATTTTGTTTATTTAGTTTTCAGATCTAAACTTTCCATTTGGCTCTATATTGTATATTTCCTTGCTGAGACTTTTTGTTTTTCAATCCATCCATCAGGTTCATGATTACTCATTTTTAAAATGACAGCTGCTTTAAAAATCATATCAGAAGTTCTAATATCTGTGTCCTTTCAGTGTTGACATCTGTTGACTGTCTATCTCATTCAACTTGGGATTTTTCTGGTGCTTATATGATAAGTGCTTCCTATTGAAAACTGATATGTGGGTATTATGATATAAGACTGGATTTAACTTAAACCTTCTGTTTTAGCAGGTGTCGGCCCTGCTCTGGCCACCTTGTTGCTTCCAGGAGGAAATGGGAGCCTAAGTTCTACCCCGCCTCTTCTGATGCGCTTGGGGTAGAGGAGCACGTGGCTACAGAGGCTCAGGAGTGGGTGTGGCAGAGCCCTCCTGGCTCTGCTTTGATACCACCCCTTCTTGGAGGACCAGAGGCATTGCTCTGCAGTGGGGTGTCATTTTACCCCTGGGTTATGGTGAAAACTTGACTCTCTACTCCATCTCCCCAGGAACAACGCCACAGAAGGCACCTCATTAGCCCCAGGCAGAAGTCCAAGCTCCTGATGGGGTCACCACAACGTGGAGGCGGGGGGCATGTTGCCACCCGGTGGGGACGAAAGCTGTGGCTCCTCACTTGGCTTCTCTGACACCACTGTGGGGGGAAGTGCGGCGGGGGAATGCCTCACCACAGCTGGGGAGCGTGGCAAGTCCAGGATTGCCACTGGCTCTGGCTGACCGTGTGAGGGTTGGCCTGTAAATGTTTCCGTGGTGTTTGGTGTAGGATGGTTATTGTCTACAGGTCTTCTGCCTTGTGATGGTGCTGTCCTTTGCTCTTTTGGTTTCTCTTGGGGCTGCATTGTCTGCACTCAGTGTTTCCCGGTGGCCAGTTTCTCCAGTGCCCAGACTGGGATTTATGAGCTGGAAAAGAAAGGGCACTTACCACCTTGCCATTCCTTGGATCCTGAGAGCTCTAGGTGGTCTACCTTCTTTTCTCCACCTTTAGGAGTCTTCTTATGTCTGTTTCATATTTAATGTCAGGGTTTCAGGGTGCACTTAGTGGAAGAAATAGGGAAAAGTGGGTCTGTGCTGTCTTATCCAGAAATGGAAGGGTGATGCCCAGCTCGGAATGTTACACATGATGAATGTCGCCATACAGAACTTTTATTGTTTTTGTGTGGGGTGTGAAGTAGGAATCCGCCTTTACTGTTTGCCAAATGGAGAGCTATTGTTTCAGCACCATTCATTAATCCGTGCATCTTTTCTCACTGATTTGGATTACTAAGTACTACATTTTCTTACTCAGTTGGGTCAATTTCTAGATTTGCTATGCCCTCTCAATAGTCTTTTCATGTGTCAATCAACACTGTTACAGTCACAAAGGTTTTATAATACAATCGTTTGTTTTGTTTTGTTTTAACAATGGGTAAAATGTCTTTTCAGCTTCTTCATTTGCACCTCCAGTTCCTCCAGAGAACTTAATGTTGGGGAAAACAGAGCAAGCTTTGAAGCCACTAAAGCAGCCACTGCTGGCATTAAAGAATAGCACATCTGCAGGACTTTTCTTTTTAAAGTTATTTATATATTGCCAAGGCTTTTTCTTAAATTGTGGAAACATTTCCCCCTAATTTCCCCATTGTTTTGTGTTAGTCTTTCCATTGCTTTATTTTTTCCTTAGTTTCAATTTGATTTTTTTGTACTAGCAATTGTTCTATTTCTTTTATTTTTACCATTTCATACAATTATGATAATGCCCTAGACTAAGTTACTTAAGGGATGGCCCATATTCTTTCACTTGTTTAAAATGCTTTATAATTCCACTCTTTTCCTTTCATTGCTAAAACTTGCTTTCTTTTGTACTTGCCAGCAGAATTTTTGTCAGCTTGGCAGTGGTAATTAGACTGTCTTGTAAGCAGCCCACTAGGATATTGCTTTTCTTGTAATTGGATCAACTTAGTTTTATAACATCCTTTTATTGGCATAAAACATGTGTACATGAAAGTTCAGACTTTCTGAGTGTGAAGCTTGCTGAATTTTCATTAGCTGAACACACCTGTACAGCCAGAAAGCAGATCAGTAAATAGAGCATCACCCGGGGGACAGAAGCCTCACCTGTGCCCCCTCCATCACTACCCTTGGCCAAGGGTAAACGCTGTCCTGGTTTCTGATGTGATAGGTTAGTTTTGCTTGCATTTGAATTTTATAGAAATTGAGTCAGACAGATACCCCTTTGTTCATGGCTACTTTTGCTCAATATTATATTTGTCAGATGCACTTAGTTGTAGTTTGTTTGATGTGTAGTATTTCATTGTGTGAGCATAGGATATAGTTTATTTATGTATCTACTGTTTATGGACATTTGAATTATTTCCAGGTTGGTCCTATTATGTATCATGCTGCTATGATAATTTAGTCCATGCTTTTGGTGGATTTGTGAAGGGATTTCTTTTGGATATATACCTAAAAGTAAAATTGTGTTTTGGAGCAAGCATATAAATGGCTTTAGTGGATACTGCCAGTTTTCTAAAGTGGTTATACCAATTTACACTTCTATGGGTGAGATGTGAGCATTCCAATTGCTCTTTATCAACGCTAATACTTGGTATTTTCTCTCTTTTTCATTTTAGTCCTACTGATGGGTATGTAGTAGTATTTTCTGATTTTAATTTGTATTCCCAGATAACTTATGAATTTGAGCACTTTTTTTTTAAGGTTTATTTATTTTATTTATTTCTCTCCCCTTCCTCCCCCCCCTCCCAGTTGTCTGTTTTCTGCGTCTATTTGCTGTGTGTTCTTTGTCTGCTTCTGTTGCTGTCAGCGGCACGGGGATCTGTTTCTTTTTGTTGCATCATCTTGTTGTGTCAGCTCTCTGTGTGTGCAGCGCCATTCCTGGGCAGGCTGCACTTTCTTTCGCACTGGGCGGCTCTCCTTATGGGGCGCACTCCTTGTGTGTGGGGCTCTCCTATGTGGGGGACACCCCTGCATGGTAGGGTACTCCTTGTGCTCATCAGCACTGCGCATGGGCCAGCTCCACATGGGTCAAGGAGGCCCAGGGTTTGAACCGTGGACCTCCCATGTGGTAAACAGATGCCCTATCTACTGGGCCAAGTCCACTTCCCATGAGCACTTTTTCATATGTTATTTGGACATTTGGATATCTTGGGATGTGCTTGTTCAAGTCTTTTGCCCAATTTTTCTATTAAGATGTCTGTCCTTTTAAAATTGATTTGTGGTAGTTTTAAAATATTTTATGGAGAAGGGGAGGGATGGGGTATATGGAAATCCCCTATATTTTTGATGTAAAGTTTATGTAATCTAAAATTTCTTTAGAAATAAAGGAAAAATGTAATACATATATATATATTCTGGTTAGGAGTCCTTTGTTGTATATATGTATTATAAATATCTGCTCACCTTCTGAGTTTTTTTTTTTTTTTTTTTACTCTTTCATGGTGCCTTTTGGGGAAGAAAGTAAATTAAGTCTTTTAATAGATCTGCTTGATTTAATCCATGGTTTAGTTTAGGATTCACTGTGTTATACAGTTCCACAGACTTATTAAAAATATAATTCTATTTCCATATATATAACCTAAAATTTCCCCTTTTAAGCACATCCAAGTATACAGTTCAGTGCTGTTAATCACATTCACAGTGTTGCGCTACCATCACCAAAAACATCTATTACCAAAAACCTCTCCATCAGCCCAAATAGAAACTCTATGTATGTTAAGGCTTAACTTTCTCTTCCCGACCCCCTCCCCGACCCCTGGTAACCTGTATTCTAGATTCTGACTCTGTGAGTTTGCTTATTCTAATTATTCCTGTCAGTGAGATCATGTATTTGTCCTCTTGGGTCTGGCTTCTTTCACACAGCATGAGGTCTTCACGGTATGTCCATGTTGCCACAGATGCCAGAGTCTCCTCCTTTTCACCTTGTATCTTTGCCGCATTTCAAAGGAAGTTACAGGCATTATCCCAAACACTTTAGCATGCATATCAGTAACTAGAAGTTGATGACTTGATACATTTAATTTTTATCACTTATTGTGTGAATTTAAGCTTGTCACTTCAGTTCTTTGAACTTTAGATTTCTCATAAGCAAAAAGCTCATATTCATAGCTGCTTCTTAGAGGGTGTTAGGTGGCTTAAGTGAAAATATACATGCACACTTATGGTTGTTTGTATTTATTTATAAATGCATGTGACAGGGACATTATATGTAGCTATTGTCACTGCTATTGTTAAACTGTGGCATAGAGGAGGAAAGTTACTGCCCTGGAGCCTCCTTCCTGCTCACCCACATGGGGCCCTCCGCCAGTGGAATCGCATTCCACTAGGAGCTGGGCATTCCACGGGCTCCTAAAGCACAGGCCAGTTCGTCCCTCTCTCTGGAATTAGTGACCCTGAACGCTAATGGATATTGCATTCTGGTCTTGGGCTTTTGCTTCTAGTAAGCTGATTATGAGAAAGATTCAGCAAAAGCCAAAATCTTCTTTTGCCTGCTGTGAAACTGCACAATTTCCAAATAAATAGAAAGAAGGTGCTGCAAGGCTCAATTCATACACAGCCTGACTGCAGTTTCTTGGGGCCTTTTTGCTCTCATTGCTTTTTACTTTGCATGGCTGTGTGTGGGCCAGGAAAAGCACAGGCCAGCGTGGGGGCCAGGATTTGAGTATTCTCAGCCACTTATGGTAGATCCAAGAATGATGGAAGTCTTGATGAAGTAGATAGAGGAGGTAGATAAGAAAGCTATATAAAGGGAAGGTACGATTTAAGTGATACAGAGCTTAGTTGTTGGGAAGCAGATGTGGTTCAAGCAATTGGGCACCCGTCTACCCCATGGGAGGTCCCAGGTTCTGTTCCCAGTGCCTCCTAAAGGAGATGAGCAAGACAGTGAGCTGACGCAACAAGATGATTGATCAAGGATGCACAATGAGGAAACACCATGAGAGACACAACAAACAGGAGGCATATGTGGCTCAAGTGATGTGGTGCCTCCTCCTCGCACAGGGGAGGTCCCAGGTTTGGTTTCCGGTGCCTCCAGCAAAGAAGACAAGCTGACACAGAATGCACACAATGAACAGACACAGAGAGCAGACAGCAAGCACAAACAAGGAGGGAGGGGATTAAATAAATTAAATAAATCTTAAAACAAACCAAACCAAAAAAGAGCTTAGTTGTCATCAGAATGAGCAGCACAGCATCCACTCAATGCAACTCAGGCAAGAAATTTCACAGAAAAAAGTCCACTGTCAGGTATAAGAGATTATGGAGTGGAATTGAAAGTCCCAACACTGAAACAGATCCTAGGCTCAGAATCTCTGTGACCCACCCATCAGCTCGGCAGTTAGGCTCAGTCACCTCCTCTGGGAAGGTGAAACACAAATACTTGATGACAAAGAAGGCAACATAGTGTTAATAATGTAATGTTCATTTAAGGAAGGGGTTTTTAACAGGGGTTCTGTGAACTTGAATTCAAATTAAAAAGCACATTACTCTGGTGGGGACGTGTTGGTGCAGGTGTGAGAGAGTTATTAAATAATACACAGGATAGTGTGGACTTAGTAAGGGTCTGCGGTTTTCACCTGCCTGGCAAAGGGGTCCTTGGAACAAAAAAGGTTAAGAACCCCTGCTGCAAGGGTGAGTCTTCTGACCGTGAAACTAATGCCTCTGTTGTTTAAGGTATTTAAAATGTTTAGGAAAATCTGACATTTTAGAGAACTCGACATATTTGACTTACGATTTTAATTTGAAATGTGCAAGAATGCAATTGACTAAGTTTATAGACTGTGAAAATGTTTAAAAAACCTACCTTATTCCATGTTTTAGCTTGACTTGTTTGATTTATAGGTGTTGTGTCTATACATAAAAATATTTGGCTTGGTAACTTTATAAATTTGCTTTGGCCTAATTAAATGTATTAAAAATTCAAATATAGTTCAAATGTGCAAAGAAATTTGATTCACTAATTTTGAAAATGGAGCTAATTGTTTCAGAGTATTTAATAAGCTTATCTTAGGAATTAGTTGAACATTAATCAAACATCATATGAAAGGGTTTTTTAAAAATATATAAATCACTAGATTTGTGGAGCATTATACTTTAAAGCTGAATGGAAAGGCTACGATAAGCTAGCTTTCAAAATTCCCAGCTTTAATACATTGTTTACTAAGTTAAACGCATGCACCTTTAATTAGGCTTGTTTGCTCACACCCCTGCCCCTTCTCCCTTTAGCACGGGGGTTCTTAACAAGGGGTCCATGAGCTTGACTTGAAATTCAAAAACACGTTATTCTTGTGGGGACATTTTGGTGCGGGTGTGATATAGTTGTTAAATAATACACAGCATAGTGTGGACTTTAAGGGGTCTGTGGTTTTCACCTGACTGGCAAAGGGGTCCTTGGGACAAAAAAAGGCTAAGAAGCTCTGCTTGGGAGCAGAGGTGGCTCAAGTGATTGGGTGCCTTCCTCCCACATGGGAGGTCCTGGGTTCCTGGTGCCTCCTAAAAAGAGGAGCACACAGTGAACAGACACAGAGCACAAACAAAGGGGGGTGGGGGCAGATAAATAAATAAAAATAAGTCTTGGGAAAAAAAACCCTGCTTAGCAACTTGAGCACCATGCGACAAGCCATGCGCCTTCTGTGGCCTTAGTCAACTTAATTCTCAGTTTCCTCACCTGGAAATAGGGCTCGTATTCCCTTGTCCACTGTGAAGGGGGCAGTGGGAATCACAAAAGTTTATGGAATGCGGGAAGTTGAATCAGGTTACCCTCTTCCTAAGGCGTTGCTGGGAAGTACAGCAGGTGAGGATTCAGCCAGTCACTCTGAGCTCAAGCTACACTGTGACTGGCCCCTAGGACATAAACAAAGAAGAAACACGTATGTCCCAAAGCATGTACAGGGCTAGCCAACCACGGAACCAGCTGGGACCCCCGCTGCAATAGGACATTGAATGGTTTTTTGATATTTTACTTCAATTTTCAGATCGTGTCAAGAAGAGAGTGTGTTTGAAACCAGCCTTTGACACTCCTCAAATGCGACTAATTGTTCTTTTCACAATGAAAGTTCAGGTCCTCAGCTCAGAGCCTTTGGAAGGCAAAAATATCTGGCAAGAAGTTGATAATTAAAAGAAAGTTTTAGGTATCTTCCATTAACATCCATTGATACCACTTTTTCATTTATTATAAAGATACACAGTTTCCTGTTAAAATGAATGCCTTTAAATTTAAAAAATCATGATAGCAGAGGTGATACAGAAAGGTAGCAAATATTGGGAAAATGGTAAATAAAAGATTGGGGATAAGGAAAATGTTACTCTGAACTACTCTAAGAGCTCTAAAATATTTTTCTGCACATTAGCATCCATCCTCTCATCTACAAATGCGAGATTGCTCCTTGGAGCACGGAGGGAAGGGAAGACAGCTGCTGGTTGCCTCTCTTGCATTAGCTTGTTCTGTTTCTCACACTCGCCTGGTAGGATGGGAATTATCGCCTCCATTCCACAGATGGGGGCAGTGAGATTTTGAGCATTTACCTGCCCAAGGTCATGGGATGCAGGTGGTATAGCGGTAACTGGTGTTGCCAGTATGTAAAGCAGGGAGGAGTGCCAGTTTGCATGGAGAAAGCGGCAGTGATGAATTTACCTACTTGGGTAAGAGAGTTCTGGAAAGTAAAAGCCCTGACACCTTTAGCTTTGTAAACTGGGCCAAGATGAGGCACAAGCAATCTTCTCCCTAGGGAGAGGGATATAGCCTGCCTTCTGGAAAGTTTTACTCAGGTCTTGGCCTGAGAGTGGGCAATTGTTTCTTATTGAATGTCCGGAGGAAGGAGGAATGAAGAGAAAGAGAGAAAGAACAAAAGAAGGGAGGAGAGGATCATTCTGAGAGCTCGGATTCCGTGGCGCTTGCGTCCTTCTGTGGTTTCTCCCCCGGGTGTCTATTCTGGGGACATGAGATATTTTAAGCCTTTTCACGAAGGTCGAAATGGGATGTTTATGGCACCTCAACCCTGGCAGACAGATGGAAACAATTAACACCATATCTTGAAATCTCATAGTTGGAAGCTGCTCAGCAGCCCTGATGCCTAAAATCCCTTTTCAGATAGAGAGGGGCAGTGATGGGAAGAGAAGCTCAGTGAGATGGTTTTTGCACCTGGTGCAGTCCAAGCAGGTGAGTATAATCTTCCCAATAGTTCCACTTCCAGACGGCACAAGGCAGCTCAGCGAGGGCAAGTGGGCGCCCTGTGCCCAAGGTCTCCCCCTCAAAGGCAGGGCCCTCGGCTTCCAACCTTGGAGGGTGCGTGTCTTCTTTTTAGCCACCAGGTAGTGAATGTCGAATTAAGGGCCTGTGATAGGTTGAGGAATGGCCCCAAATATACCCACCCCTGGAACTTGTGAATGTCACCTTCTACTGCAAAAATAGGGGCTCTGCTGATGTGATTAAGGTGGGGAGATCATCCAGGGTCACCCAGGAGGCCCTAAATGCAACCAAAGTGTCCTTACGGGGGGAGCAGATCTGCGTCGGAGGAGGAGGCCGGGAGGCACGGAGGCAGAGAGGAGAGCACAGGGGCTCCACGCCAAGGATGGCGGGCGCCGCCAGAAGCTGGGAGAGGCGAGGGGTGGGTTTTCCCCAGAGCCTCTGGAGGTCAGCGGGACTTCACCCCCGCGATGCTGATTTTGGAGTTCATCCTCTGTGACTGGGAGAGGATACATTTCTGTGGTTTTAAGCCACTGTGTTTATGGTAATTTTGTCACAGCAGCCATAGGAGACTGATACAGGCCTCAGGACCAAATTCTGAGAAACAACATTTCAGGGGCAGTGAGAGGGAAAAAGGACGCTGGGAAACTTGGGGGATCCAGGAGTGCGGCGTGACGGGGGAGGGTTGTAGGAGGGGAATCGTTGCCAGACCTCTCGTCCCATCCAGTGTGGCTGTCCCTGGTCCACCACACCCCTTATCTCTGTGCAGTGGTGCCCTGAACTCCAGCTATGGGGGGCCTGAGCGGCCCCAGAGACTTGGGCCAGCTTTCGTCCCAGTGCGGGAATTTCTGCGAGAACGCTGGAAGTATTTAAGGCCAGAGGTCGTCGACAGTGCCTTGGTGGAGGCGAGGGAACGGGAGGAGGTTAATGAGGTCAGAACATCAGATGTGTCTAAAGTCACACAGTTCAAAAGACACGGCACGACACAGCAGTCAGGAGAGGACGGGCGGAGAAGCCAGCACGCGACGTACCTGTGAAGAATCGTGGGTGGCAAATGCACCTGCGCGTCCTCGGGTACGCGGGCCCACCCGCAAGCTGGAGCTCAGTGACCGTCGCTGAGCGGCCGCCGGGGACGTGGACACCGGGCCCTTGGGGCAGGGAGAGCAGGCCTGAGTATAGCTTTTGCTTGGAAACCGTCTGAGCTAACCCCAGGGACTCCACGAGGCATGGAGGGGGTGGCCCTCGGCGCCGTGAGCTCCCGCACCCCTTCAAGCGTGCCCAGAAAGCAAAGCGGCTTCTGCCCGGCTTGGCGCAGCGGGCCGCGTGAGTCCTGCCAGCTAGCGGAGAGAACAAGCCCCTTCTCGGGTTAAATCCCACCCTGGTTTCCTCTTGCCCCCAAGTAAAAGCCAAACCCCTGCCCGTCTGGCTGGTTTGCTCCCTGTTCCCCCACTCTCCGTGCTCCTGCCTCGTCAGCCCTTCCAGGCCCTGGGTTTTGTGCCTGCTGCTCTTTCCACCTGGAAGGTCATTGCCAGGCCTGGCGCCTTCCCCTCCTGCCAGGTTCAGCTCAAACGTGACCTCCCCAGGTCTCTGCTAAAGGGTCCCCTGCTAAGGGGTCCTCTGCTCAGAGGCGTGTTCAGGGGCCTCGTCTTACTTTTCCTTTAGAGTCTTTTGCATTCTCTGGAATTTTCCGGTTGGTCTCTCTGCTCCTTTCGCTCTCCCTCTCCATGCTCCCACGGGAGCACAGCCTCCCAGGGCTGGGAAGGGTGTTCTCCATTCTATTTGCAGCACAGATTGGAAAATGTATTTTGGCCCTTGGTAAGTATTTGTGTTTTAGGGTTCTAGAACCAGCAGGACACACATATACACATATGTAATGTAAAATGATTTATTCAAGGAATTGGCTCATGTAACCATGGACATTGATGGATATTGGCAATTCCAGATTATGTAGGTTGAAAATTCAGATAAAGGCGATGTTGAATTCCTCAGGAGATGCTGGCTGGCTGAAGTCGAGGCAGGAATTCTTCTGACTTCTGAAATCCTCAGTTATGGCTTAAAGACCTCCAACTGCTGGGTGCAGAGACTCCCTTCATTGGTGAAAGCAGTCTCTTTTGTTGATTGTAGATGCAATCCAGTGTAGATGCAATCAGCTCACTGTAGTTGCAAATCCATCTATGGAATACACTCTCAAGAATAATCAGGCCAGGGCTCTCTTGGCCAAAAAACTGGACACCATCCCTTAGCCAAGTTGACACATGAACCTACCCATCACAATCTGTCAAATAAATGCACGATGGGGGCTATGAGTCAGGATGGCCTCAGAGCAGAGGCTCAGGGCTGCTGTCACCATGGCCCAAGTTGGGGGGAGGCCCAAGGAGAAGCACCAAAGAGCAAGCACATAACGCGAGCTTCTAGCCCGCGCCAGCCCGGTGGTGAGGGCGACAGGAGTCCCTCAGAGACGGGGCTGCACCCCAGCATGGGAAGTCACCAAAGGGGCCCGGGGAAGCTCCTGGTGGGAAGGGGGGCCTCGGGGGAAAAGGAGACTGTTCAGCCCTGAGAGGACCCCAGAAGCTTTCAGAAGGTGGAGTCAATTCAGCAGAGGCCTTGGGCCACAGAGGCGAGATCCAGGAAAGGGCTAGAGATGAGGGCAGGGCCATGGAGCCCCCCTAAGGCCGTGCCGCCGTGCGGAGCATCCCACCAGCTGCTGGACAGGCCTCATCTGGGCGGGGGGATGACTCTGCTCTTAAGACAGCTCAAGATGCCTCTTATAACCAGACCAGTCAGAAAAGCTGGAGAGAGGCCAGGGGTGTCACAGTATGGTGGGGAAAGGCTGATGTCTGCTTTCTAGTCCAAGATCACGGACTCTAAAACACTTCACATCATCTCCAGGGACTGCACGGTGTGGTGGTAGAGGGCACTGCCTCAGGAACCAGCCGTGTGAGCTCAACTCCTAGCTGCAGGAGCCCAGGAGAACCTCTGGCCTTCTCGGACCCTCAGTTTCCTCAACTGTGAGATGGGCATGCTGACAGTCCCATTTCAAATGGCTGTTGGCAGGAGTCAAAGAGCAGTGGCCAGCAGCCAATCAGCACGATGGAAATGTTGGCCTGTGCTGTTAGCAGAGTCGGCTCTGAAATGGAATTTGCAACATTATGCACAGGTAACTACACCACTGTGAAATGGAGTTGGTCCATGGAGGGGGGGGTGGCTGGTGGGCTGGAGTCCCTGGAGCGGCTCCCAATAGGCCCCTCCCCAGTGGGCCTCTCCAACAGGCAGCTGCACACGGGGGTGGTGAGGGCTGCCGGCCGAATGCAGACCCCGAGATGCTCCCAGGGTACCCACACTCTCCAGGCCCCACCTCAGCCCTGTGGGCAGATTGCAGCAGTCAGCTGCCACCCCGGGGCCAGTCACGGGGGAGTTTGTGCAGAAAAGTGGCACGCTTGCATTTCTTTCCGCAGCAGGGCCACACGTGTGAGTAAGGACAGTGGGTTGATGGAAGTGGAAGGGAAGGACAGTGGAGAGCTGGCCGGCACTGGCCTCTGGCTTGTGGTTGAGCTCGAGGCGGAAGGTGTGCTTGTGGCACTTCTGGGAACAGGAACGGCTGGAGCGTCAGGCCTCAGGGGACTCCTCAGCGCTGACGACCCAGGGGTCTTGACTGCCCACAGCCGCCGTCCTGCGGTGCCCTCGATGGCAGGTGCACCTTCCCTCTACCCTCGATGGAAAGAAGAAATGGTCGGGCCTCGCGGCTGCTTGGACTCTGTTCACAGAATTTCAGGATAATCCTCTTCAGAGCAGTTTAATATAACTGATAAAAAGTGTCAAGTTCATATTTTGAGAAGAGGGATGGAAATGGAATACATTTTTTCTGGATTTATTAAAAGATGCTTTTAGCAGGGCAGCATTTGAAATGGTTTTAATCTTTTTATCAGAAACATAGACAGAAAACGGTATAAAGAAACATGTAGCTTCATGAGCTAGTGCAAGGCAGACGCCTTTGTAACCATCAGCCGGGCCACGAGATAGAAATTTGCCGCCCTCTCCGGAAGCTACGGCAGGGCTTCCTAACACGGGGTCCGAGATTCATAAACACATGACTCTAAGGGGACGTGTCGGTGTGGGTGTGATAGCGCTATGAAATAATACACAGGATGTGGGGACCTAGTAAGGGGTCCATCGTTGTCACCTGATGGCAAAGGGGCCTTGAGACAGAGGAGGTTAAGAACCCCTGCTCAGGGAAGCGACTTGGCCCAGTGGTTAGGGCGTCCGTCTACCACATGGGAGGTCCACGGTTCAAGTCCCGGGCCCCCTTGACCCGTGTGGAGCTGGCCCATGCGCAGTGTCCCCGTGTAGGGGAGCCCCATGTGCAAGGAGTGCTGTGCCACACAGGGGTGTCCCCCACACAGGGGAGCCCCAAGCACAAGGAGTGTGCCCCGTAAGGAGAGCCGCCCAGCACGAAAGAAAGTGTGGCCTGCCCAGGAATGGCGCCGCACACATGGAGAGCTGACAACAAGATGATGCACCAAAAAGAAACACAGATTCCCATGCCGCTGACAACAACAGAAGCGGACAAAGAAGATGCAGCAAATAGACAAAGAGAACAGACAACCGGGGTCGGGGGGAAGGGGCGATAAATAAATAAATAAATAAATAAATAAATCTTAAAAAAAAAAACAAAAAAAAGAACCCCCACTCTACGGCCATCGCCCTACTGGCCCTCTGAGAGCAACCGCTACCCTGGCATTTGTACTCACTATTTCTATTTGTTTCTTTCTAGTTCTACCTCCTAAGTGTGTGTCCCTAGACACTACAGCTTAGTCTTACCTAATTAAAAAATTTTTAAATATTTTTACCTAGAGTCTCTCCCTCTATCCTTTTTTTTAAGTTATTAAGCTATAATGCACACACTATAAAATTCACCTTTGTAAGGTATATAATTCAGAAGTTTTAGTATGTTCACAAAGTTGCACAATCACCTCCACTAATTCCAGAATGTTGTCATCACTTGCTCCCCCAAAACCCTGACAACAACCCATATCCTTTAGCAGTTATACCCACTCCACCTCCCTCAAATCCTTGGCAACCACAAATGTACTTTCTGTCCCTATGGATATGGATGTGTCATATAAATAGTGTTTTGGGGTCATATATGTGGTCATTTGTGATTGGCTTCTTTCACTCAGCATAATGTTTCCAACGTTCAACCATCTTATAGTATTTCATTCCTTCTGCTGAATAATATTCCATTGTATGTATACACCACCTTTTTTTTAATCCAGTCTCAGTTAATGGATATTTGGGTTGGTTATTATATAATACTGTTGTGAACGTTCTGAACTTTCTTACACAGATTTTGTGTAGGCATATTTTCATTTCTCTTGAGTATATATCTAGGAATGGAATTGCCAAGTCCTGTGGTAATTCTGTGTTTAGCCTTTTAAGGAAATGTCAAACTGTTTTCCAAAGTGCCTATATTGATTTACATTACCACCATCAATGCATGAGGGCTCCAATTTCCCACATCCTTGCTAACACTTGTCATTGTCTGTTTTCTTTCTTTTTTTTTTTTTTTAACTATGGCCATCCTGTTCAATGGGAAGTGGTTTCTCCTTATCGTTTTAAATTTATGTTTCCCTAATGACTAATGGTGTTGAGAATCTTTTCATGTTCTTATTGGTTATTTTTCTATCTTTTTTGGAGAAATGTCTATTCAAATTCTTTGCCCATTTTAGTTGGGTTGTCTTTTGTTGTTGAGTTGTAGTTCTTTATATATTTTGAATATTAGACCTTTACCAGATATATGATTTATAAATATTTTCTGTTGTTCTGGGCCTTGTCTTTGCACTTTCTTGATAGTGTTCTTGAAACATAGAGGTTTTTATTTGCAACAAAGGCCAATTTATCTCATTTTTTGCTCGTGCTTTGGCTGCTAGAAAGAATCCATTACCACATTTGTGGTCATGTAGGTTCTTTCTACATGTTCTTCAAAGAGTTTCTATATTTTTTTCTCTTACACTATACCTTTGATCCATTTTAAATTAATTTTTATATATAATATGAGGCAGGGGTTCAACTTCATTCATTTCAGTGTGGTTATCCAGTGGTCTTAGCACAATTTACTGAAAAGACTATTCATTCCCCATTGATTTGCCTTGCCACTCTTGTTTAAATCAATTGACCATAATTGCAAGCATATATTTTTGGATTCTTAATTTTATTTCATTGATCTATATGTCTATTATTATGCCAGCACCACACTTTCATGATTTCCTTAGTCTTGTTGTATGTTTTTAAATCAGAAAGTATGAGTTCTTGAAATTTTTTCTTCTTTTTAAAGATTGTTTGCAGATTCTGGTTCCCTTGCAATTCCTCTATGAACTTTAGAACCAGCTTGTCAATTTCTACTAAAAAAGGCAGCTGGGAGTTTGGTAAGGTTTGGTGATGAATTTGTAGGTTAATTTGGAGAGTATTGCCACTGAACTATATTGTCTTCCTATCCATGCATTTTTGTGTTCTTTCCATCTGTTTGGCTCTTCTTTAATTTCTTTCAATGATGTTTTATAGTTTTCAATGTATAAACTTTGTACTACTTCTATTAAATTAAATTATTTTATTCTTCTTGATATTTTGATTCATCTTATTGTGAATGAAATTATTTTCTTAATTTCTGTTTCACTTTGTTCATTCCTAGTATATAGAAACACAGTAGATTTTTATAATGATCTTGTATCCTGCAACCTTGTGGAACTTGTTTTTGGCTCTAGTAGTGTTGTTGTGGCTTCTTTGGGATGGTGACCATTTGTCCCTTACTCTTTGTATGGGCCATACTCTCTCATTTCTTTGCATTCTGCATAAATTTTAGTTGAAAACTGGACATGTTACCCTTGATACTATACTTAAACTTAGCCAAAAGGCCAAGAAGTGATGAAAACTGGACATTTTAAACAGCGTAATGTAAGATCTCTTGAAATCAGATTTTCACCCTCCCCAGGGTCTGTTGTTGGGTTGCGTTACTATTGTTGCTGGCCGATTAGTTACTTTCCTGAACGGTGTTGAAGTCTGTGTTCTTTGTCATCTGTGGTCCCTAAAGTCTCTCCTTGGCTAACTTAGCAGTCAGCTAACGATTGGGCAGAGGTTTCTTTAAGTGCCTGGAACCCATAAGGCTCCCTGCCTTGCCGAGGAACTTTGCGGGTGTTGGGGCATGTCCTTAACACTTAGCTAGGCAGTTCTCACCCCTGCCTTAGCCTTCACATCCTACTCACACAGAGCCTCATGGTTTGTCAGAAGCAAGAGCTTAGGGTCGTTTCAGGTTTTTCTTGAGCATGCGCACAGCCTTGGAAATGCACACATTCATGTAAGGAGTTCTGAAAAGGTTGATTCTGACAATTTTTGCCAACGTTCTCATTTCTTTTAAGGAGAGGATTTCAGAGGCCCTTACTCTGTTACACCCAATTACTTTACTTACTCTTTCCTGGCTTTATAATTTATTCTCTGAGGAGCACAGACTGTTTGACCTGCAGAGTTTTCCAAGTTCAGATTTTGCAATTGCCTGCTATCTGCAGTTCAACATGCCCTCCATCTTCTGAAGTTCATCAAAATTAGCTGTTAGTTGTGATATCTGATCTAAATCAGATTTGATTCCTTTAACAAGACTGTAAGTGTTGGTATGTTCTTAATAACAGAGGTACAATGTTTGAATTTTGAAGATAAATCTATAACGCAGTCAAATTTAGAGTGGTATATGCATTTATTTTTTAAAATAAAAAAACAGGAGCAAGCACAAATCTCACCCAAACAAGCCTAGACTCTTTGGAGTCTATTACATAAGAATAATTCAATATGCTGGTTTGCTGAGTCTCAAGTTTTTAATATCCAGCCTCATCTATAACTATAACAACTAGTAATATTCTAGTCATAGTATATTAATTACCTATCAGTGCTGGGTTACAGTTGCCTGATAATAATTGTAAAAGCTAACAATTACATAATGTTTGGTTTGTGCTAGGCACTTTTCTGACTTCTCCATATTTCATAAACTTCTCATTTGCCTCTACTTGGCCTGTGGTAAGTTGGGAATATAAAATACACAGTATCTACATTTTGTTCCTCCAATTCAGATGTGTTAGAAAGTGTTGACTGTATCATGGCCAAGAATCCCTAAATCCTCAATTTCAGTCTCTGCATTTTTAAAGCTTGCCCCAAAGTCTACAAGTAGGGAAATAATGTCTTCTGCTTGAGTGCAACTAATCAAAGCTGTTCACCTCTGTAATTTAAGAATTTTGTCATCATCCTCCCCAAAAACCCATAACCATTAGCAGTTATTTCCTATTAGTCCTCCTGCAAACTCCTGGCAACCACAAATCTAGGTGATGGTAGAGTTATTGTGAAATGGTATATCTACCAAAGGAGCAGACATGCCAAACCAAGCCACTTCATACATGTGTGTATATTTGTGTGCACACACAGCAGCACATTTCCACATGGTGTCAGTGGTATGAGGCGTCTGACTCCAAATATGACTTGCCAGCCTGGATGTCCTTGAGCCGAGCAATCACACTTAGGGAAGCACCTGCCTCTGTGCGTGTGTGTGAGTGCTTTACGTGTATGTTCAGATTTATTGGTTAATGCTAACTTGTGTTCCAGGGTGACTGGTTGAACCAATTTGTACTTTACCCTGCAGTATGTGAGAGTTTCCACTGTTGCTGATAGCACCAAGTGGTGGCATATGATCTACTTTTCCCCATCTAGTTGGTTTGGAATTATTTTTTATTTTGAAATGGTTGTAGATTCACATACGGTTGTAAAAAGTAATACAGAGCATTCGCATGTTTCCTTTGCCTCATTTCTCTCAAACGCAGCTACTATAGTGTAAACATAACTATCCCAACTTGGATAATGACCTGTATGCATTCTGCTGATCTCACTCAGATTTGCCACTTTACTTGTGTGCATTTGTCTGTGTGTGTGTATTTCATTTTGTGTGACTTTATCACCAGTTCAAGTAACACCATTACAATCAAGATATGTAAAGCAGTTCCCTTAAGCACAAGGACCCCTCTTGTTTCCGTTTTATAACCACACCCACTTACCTCTCTCCTAATCCTTAATCCCCGGCAACCACTCATCTGTTCTCCATTTCTCCAGTTTTGTCATTTCAAGAATGTTGTATAAATGGAAGCATACAACCGTTTGGGGTTAGCTTTTTCCCCAGTCTAATTCTCTGGCAATTCATCCAACTTGTTTCATGTATTGATAAGTTACTCCTTCTTATTGCTGAGGAGGATGCCATGGTTTGGAGGTCCCTCAGCTTGTTTACCCCTTCGCCCACCAAAGGACATCTGTTTTTTTTCTGGTTTGGGGCCACACAAATAAAACTGTAATGGGCATTCACAGAAAGGTTTCTGCATGCACATAAATTACAATTTTCTGTGATAAAAGCCCAAGAGTGCTATGGCTGAGTCATATGGTAGCAACACAATTGGTTCTGTAAAAACTTCCAAACTCTTTTCCAGCACAGATGCATCATTTTACATTCCCACCAGAAATATTTACGTGATCTAGTTTCTCTGCATCCTTGCCAATAATTGGTGTTGTCATGGTGCTTTATTTCAGCCGTTCTAATAGGTGGATGTGCTCTCTTATTGTGGGGCTAATTTGCATTTCCCTAATGGCTGGTGATGTTGAACATCTTTTCATGGGCTATTTTCCATCTGTATATCCTCTTGGGTGAAATGTGTATTCATGACTTTTGCCCATTTTCTAATTGCATTGTTTCCTTTCTTACTGATGACTTTTAAGCCTTCTTTATATATGCTAGGTATGAGTGGATACGTAGTTTACAAGTTGTTTTCTTCCTGTGCATAGCTTGTCTTTTCTTCTTCTTAACAGGGTCTTTCTCAAAGCAAATATTTTAAAACTTGATGAGGTCTAGATAATCCATTTTTCTTTTTAAGGATCATATTTTTGTTGTCAAATCTAGGAACTCTTTCTCTAGTTCTAGATCACAAAGAGTTTCTCCTATGTTTCTTTCTAAAATTTATAGTTTTGTGTTTTACATTAAATCTAATATCCATTTTATTTAATGTTTATACAACATGAAATTTAGGCCAATGTTAAATTTTCTTCTATTGATGTAGCACTATTTCTTGAAAAGGTTGTCTATCCTCCATTACTCCAGAATTGCTATATTGAAATGACAGTTTTAACTAGCCGCACCATCCTAGGAGAATTTTACTGTATATATTTTTTCTAGTCATTAATTGAGTGGGCAAAAAATACATTCAATATTTTTGCATGATATTTATTTGGGGATTCAGGGATTTCCCATCTGAGAATCATAATCTTGTCCTTGTTTTTCCTTTAATAAGTAGCCTTTCACTATGGGTATAGAGAACTTAAAAAGTGGCTGAATGGGATGTGTAAAGTGTCAAGGCAAGTTGGAAAAAAAGGAGAAAAGCAAAAAAAAAAAAAAAAAGAAGGGCTAGGGCCTTAGCCTCCAAGCCTTCACCTTTTACCTGCACTACCCACCCTGCTTTCCTGCCTGCGATCCCTTCTTCCCAGGCTCATCGCCCAGGAAGCCTGACCAGTTCTGGAGCTGGCCCCGGGGAGTTGCCCACCGTGGTGGGGTCCTTTCCGCTCAAGAGATGAAGGCCCTTTTCCCTGGGTACTCCTCCTTTTCTTCCTGAGACGGGAGGAAACCAGCCCTAGAGGCTTCTGTAGAGCGCTGAGCAGGGGCACGTGGAAGGCTTGACTTGGGGGGGGGCCCACCCTGCCCCAACGCAACACCACGCCCGAAGCACTGGCCGTTGGCAGGACCCGTGACGTCGCCAGTTAGCAAAGGCCCACCTGGCTCTCCCAGCTGGCCCCCGGCCCCAGCCCCGGGGCTCCCTGGGGATTGGCGGGGGCAGCTTGGTGGGATCAACTTCTGTGTGAGCCTCGGTCTACAGGACAGCGGCTAAGAAGCGCAGGAAGAGGAGCCCGTCGCCCTCACCGCCTCCTCCAGCTCCACTGCTGGATGCGGTGGGGAGTCTGCACTTCCCCTCACCCTGGGACTTCAGGGGGTTCTCCCTGCTGGGGCAGAGCCTGCAGACCCTCAGGGAAGGGGCCGGCGCTGAGTCCCGTTCTGCCTGCGGCAGGAGGGCAGATCACGCAGCCGTGGGCTGGAGGCAAAGCGGTGGTGCCCCCTCTCCTGGACAGAGGGTAGCTCTCGGCCGCCACTTGGGCGCCCTTCGGAAGGAGCCCGGCTCTTGGGTGCCCTTGTCCATTCATTCATCTAGTCATTTACCCGTGCATCTGGGAGTTGATTTATGGACATGTGCTCTGGCGCTGAGACCCAGCCGGCAGGGCTAGCCCCCGGCCGGCCCCCCTTTGCTCCACTCCTGGGCGTTGCTGGGCTGAGCAGGCCGAGATGCTGGACGGGACAGCAGCTTGCCCGTGGGCCCAGGTGCACTCTGCCCTGTGTGTCTGCAGGGCTGGCCCAGGTGCGCTCTGCCCTGTGTCTCTGCAGGGCTGGCCCAGGTGCGCTCTGCCCTGTGTCTCTGCAGGGCTGGCCCAGGTGTGCTCTGCCCTGTGTCTCTGCAGGTGCTGGCCGCGCCTCCGTGACGCTGCCCAGTGCTGTGCAGGCCTGGGGAGGACCTCGAAATACACGAAGCTGCAAAGGCAGGGAAGCCATGTGGGGTCTTAGAATCGCAAGGCAGGGAGCGCAGCGTCAGCAAGCACCCCAGACCGTGTCCCATCGGGGCATTTCCAGGCCGGGGTTTTTATAGCAGACCAGGCAAGTCGTTTGTGGTTGGTGGGTATTTGGGGTGCTGCATTTGTCCTTCAGGTTAGGTAGCAGGCTGAGTTCTTTTTCTTACGGTTTGCCTTTTGTTGTTCAGATGTCCCTGGGTGTTTTGTTTTTCTCCCCAGGAGGCATCAGGACCTCCCAGGTGGGAGGTGGGTGCTCAGCCACTTGAGCCCGTCCACTCCCTCGCTGGGGTGTTGAGGAGCCTGTGCCTGAGGCTTTGCAGACTCTGGTGGTTTGTGACACCTGAGACCTGCCTGAGAGCCACTTCCCACGTGGCCTCCCGCCTCCACTTAACTCTCTTAGCCCTAGAAACTGCATTTCATTTTATTTCTAACAGTCTCCATGCTGGTGCAGGCGGGGGCTGCTCAGGGAGAAGGCTGGCTGCAGGCTCTCCGGCTGTCCCCTCCCGTGGGGAGGCTGGTCAGCCCCCAGGACTGGCAGCCACGCCCTGAAGGCGCTGCGGGTGACAAAGCTCACGCCATGGGAAAAGGGCAGGTTCACAAAGAAAGAGCCAAGGGCCCTAAGCGAGCCCCACAAGATGGGACACTACACCAGGCCACCAGGGCTGAGGGGGCAGCACCCACAACAAAGGGATACACTTTTTTTGATTGGGGGGCCCCTCCCCAGGTCTCAGACCCGGTGGGGGCAGCTGAGGCTGCAGCCCAGGGTGACAGCGAGCTCTCTGGATCACTGGGGCCAGCGGGGGTCCGCAGTCCCCCAGTGGGCAGAAAGGACCCCAGGGGCAGGGGTGATCGCTGGGTGTGGGCCAGGGGGCTAGCATGGGGAGGGGGAAAGCTCTGGGGTGCAGGCGGGCACAGGTGGGGGCGCTGATGCCACAGGAAGCCCAGAGTGCAGCCTTGAGGGCTGCGCAAGAAGGGGGTGACCTGGCCAGGGCGCGTGGTGGGGTTCGCAGGACCCCCGGGGGACCCCAGCCGCACCGCTGGCCCTTCAGAATTTAAGACGAGATGGTGGGCCCACTGGATGGAATGGAGGCGAGTATGGACCATGAAATCCAATGGATGTGTCATGATGATGAGAACGAGTGTTGTTGGGGGGGGAGAGGGGGGGTGGGGGGGTGGGGATGAATGGGACCTCACATATATATTTTTAATGTAATATTATTACAAAGTCAATAAAAAAAATGATTTATGTTAAAAAAAAAAAAAAAGTGGAGGGGGAGCTCCTGGCCTGGGCCGTGTCCCTCCAGCGCCCTCTGCTGGCGGGAAGGAGTGCTGCAGGGCGGCCGAGCAGGGAGTGACCATGACTGTGGAGTGGACAGACATCCGGACACCCAGGCGTCCACTCAGAAGTGGCCAGGGAAGGCGCAGGTCCCGGGCCTGTAGGAGCCCCCCTCCCCTCTGGTGGGCAGCTACAGCATCCCCGGGAGAGCGCTGCCTGGTCTCAGGCCTGTGCCCAGGGGTGTCCAGCTTGTGCCAATTTCCCGGTGGGCCTGACGTCCCTTTGTGCTTTACTTGGGCACCCCCAGCTGCCAAGGCCTCTGGGTGCAGGAGCTAGACACTACTTCCCCCATAACCTGTGCCCACCTGTGTGCAGGCCTCAGGGCTGTTCCCTGGCCTTGCTCACAGTCCAGCTGAAACCCCGGTCCCGCGTGGGGCCTGCCGGCCAGTCCCCGGCTGCTCTCGGGGGGGCCGGCCTCTGCCCTCCTGGTCGTCGCCTTGGTTTCAGGTTCCTCGGGCTACGTGGTCTGCCTTGGTCAGCCCTGCTCTCTGCGGCCGGAAGCCTGTCCTTCCAAGCCCATGTTTCCCACAGAGACTGCTCCTTTCAAGGCCCCTGAACAGCTGCAGGGACGCGACGAGGAGGGGGAGCCAGAGGCGGCTCAGGTAAGCGTGCAGGGCTCCGGCAAGGCCTGTGCGGGGCTCGGTGCCCCGGCTCCCAGCGCCGCCCTCGCTAGCCTGGTTCTGAATGGGTTAAAGACCGTTTTTCCCAGACTTCCCTTCCGGCAGCTTATGAGCTCCTGAACCAGCACCAGGCCATGTCCCCAAGCCCCAATTTCTACATCTGTGACCTGGGACTGATAACTGCCTAATCCATCAGGTTATTATAAATCTGCAAAAGGAAGTATGCCAAAGCTGGATAAGTGGCCTGGCACTGGTACCATCGGCCAGATATCACAGAAACCCTAAAAGTGACCCCACAGGTCCTCGTCTAGCATTTACCCTAAGGTGTGAGCACAGGTTTACTCAGCAGCAGCAAGGTTTTATTTGCGTTGTTGGATTAGTCATAATTGGAAACAAGCTAAAGGAGACGTGGAACGTAAACAGCTATTGAAACGAATGTGGAAGTTTGTATAATGACCTGAAAAGGCATTTAATACACACGGTGTGGATAAGCACACACACGCAGGCTCTAAAAGCATGTACAGCAAGGTGTTTGCAGTGATTATCTCTGGACGGCAGCATCAGGGGTAATTTTGTTTTTCTCTCAATGGACATGTTTTGCTTCCAAATAGCAAGAAGTTCCAAAAGGCAATTTTTGGGTCTAATTTTAAAAAGAGGAAATTCCAAGGAAATAAAGAAGGCAGGCACACAGCACTGGGCGGGCTGCCCTGTGGGCG
Organism: Dasypus novemcinctus; assembly: GCF_030445035.2. NCBI lineage: Eukaryota > Metazoa > Chordata > Mammalia > Cingulata > Dasypodidae > Dasypus > Dasypus novemcinctus. The sequence continues at coordinate 104,786,412 of NC_080678.1, read as the reverse complement.
TTGAAGCAGGGGCTTCTGTCCTTCCATCCTTGGTGTTTCCAGGAAAAAGTGCAGATCTGGAAATTCTGCTCCTCTCAGGACATGTCCTGGCCGGGGGCTGCTTTTCTTTGGGGCTCTGAGGAGCACAGTAGGCCCATGGGTCTCCAAGTGGGATCATGGCTCCCTGTTGTGAGATCAGAGTCCCCTCCGCAGGGGCCCGGGAGCCTGGGCAGGGGCCCCAGGGTGCACAGTCGTGAGCTCAGAGTCCCTGCCACAGGGCCCTGGGACCCGGGCCGGGGCCCCAGGGTGCACAGAGGCTCTGGCGCTGCTCGGGGCTGCTCCCCCACCTGCTCAGCCTCATCTTTCTGGAAATGAGGGTGCAAAAGCTAAACGTCCCTGCTGTGGTGTCATATCCATCAATGGGACGGACAGCTGGTTTAGGGGAACAATTTTGGGCAAAGAAGAGGGCTAATTGCCCCATGTGACACTGAACACTTGCCCTGCCCTAGAGATGCAAAAACAAAACCCACGTCCATGAAACTCACAGGACCCCTCAAAAGCCACAGATCTTTCCGTGGCAAGTTTCATTCATTCAACATCTTCCCTCCAAAGTCTGCAGAATTCTTTCCTAAAAAGAGAGATCTTATGGGCACTGAGAAGCCCCACAAAAATAAAAAATGGACATTTGTGCCTCTGAGCACAAAGTGGTGAATGTCCAAATCATGTGAGTCTAAGTCCAGGTTTGAGGTCTGATTTGGGCAAGTCCCCTAACCTGCCGTTATTTTAATTTCCTCCTTTGTCAGGTTTAGGATAATGAAAATACCTACCTCACTGGTGGTTGTGAGGACTGAGTGAGTTTAATATGAGCAAAGGACGTAGAGCAAGGCCTAGGGATTGTAATTGCTCTGTGTGTAATACCGACAATTATTTTTATTCTTAGTACCATATTCAGGTACTTTTAACTTTATCCTCATGAGCTTTCAGGCAAAATACTCACTTTATAGATGGGGAAAATGAGGCTCAGAGAGGTCACACAATGCTATTCCCATCACATCAAACTTCTTCCAGACAAAATGTGTTGCTTTTTAATCAGGTTGAACTGTAGCATGTCAGATACAAATGTTTCTGTTTATAAGAACCACAGATATAGATTTTCTTTACTTAAGAAGTCCTGGGCTTGGTTATCAGCTCAGCATTGTCATCAAGGTTCCAGACTATTTCCATTCCACTCTACTTAGCTACTAGTTTTTTTTCTTTAGGCTTGTTACCTCATGGTCACAAAATGGCTGCATGGTTCCATGAAGCACATCAGAGATTAAGGCAAGGACAATGGGAAAATATGGAATCAGTCACATTCAATCCCTCAGACTATAAAGCAGAAGCTTTCTCAGAAGCCTCTCCCTCCCCCAATGGACTTCCCTTACGTCTTTAGCCAAAACTGGGGCATAGTCACTGCCAGGAAGCAAATTTCTAGCTTTCCAGCCTCTACTGCAGTGTCTGCCACATGTGGGAAATGAATTGTTTTTTCCAGAGGGGACAAATCTAATCATGTGCTTTTTTCTCTCTCGGGCAGATGCACGTCTATTCTTTAGGAATGACCCTCTACTGGTCAGCAGAGTTTCATGTTCCACCAAACCAGGTCTGTAACAAGATACTCAAAATCCCACCAGCTCGTGCCTTTGGGTTTCTCTGAAGGTTTTCTCCTGGGCAGGGACCACACCTAGTGAACATATGCACCCCTGCCCTCTCCTCCTGGGTTCTGGGCAGATATTGCCAATCAATCACAGAACGCCTTCCTGCTACACACCCTCTCCTTGTAGGTTCTGGGCAGACATTGCTAATCAATCACAGAACGCCTTCCTGCTGAGTCCACAAACAACCTCAGAATCCTGCTCAACATAGCATGTGAGGCATTTTGGGATTGGCAAGCAAGATGAGACTCATTTGCCATCCCTGCTCAGAGGAAGTAGCAGGCTAGAGGAATTTATAAAAATGAGCCCCTCCTAAGGTGAGGTGCTTGCCTTAAAAGGTTCTCAACAAATTTGGGAAAGTGTTCCCTGCAATATCGCCCCTGGGTGATTTTTCGCAATTGTTCCTTAAAAGAGCATGAAGAAGCTTAAAGACAGAAGTGTTTCAACTTTTTTAGGTCTTTTTCTTTTGTATTTATTTTTATTTCCCCTCCCCCTTGCAGCTTGCTTGTTGTCCTCTGTGTCCATTCGCTGCGCGCTCTTCTGTGTTCTCGCAGACAACCCTCTTTTTGTTGCGTCACCTTGCTGAGTCGGCTCTCTGTGGCACCTGTGGGCCGGGCGGCACTCTGCAGCGTGCGGGTGAGCTCGCCTTCACAAGGAGGCCCCGGGATGTGAACCCAGGGCCTCCTGTATGGTAGATGGGAGTTCAACTGGGCCACAGTGCTTCCCTCAACTTTTTAAATGTTTAAACTTTATCATAGCATTTTGCAAAATTTTTTACTTTATCAGCATTTTACAAAATTTTTGAATATGACAAGCTGCCTGGCCGAATCCCAGTGAAAGCTGGTCTCTGGCTGGATCGGGGGCACTGGGCGTGGTGTGCATGTGTGAACTTTCATCTGAAACCTATAAAAACTTGTTAGAAACTAGTGCTGCAAGGGCATGTGCCGGAGAACACAGACCAGCAGCCCTCCCTCTCTCCCTCCCTCCTTCCTTCTCTCCTTCCTTCTTTCCTTCCTTCCTGACTTCCTGCCTTCCTGCCTTCTTCCTTCCTGCCTGCCTGCCTGCCTCCCTCCTTCCTTCCTTCCTCCCTCCCTCCCTCCCTTCCTTCCTCCCTCTCTCCCTCCCTCTTTCCTCCCTTCGTCTCTCCCTTCCCTCCTTCTGGCTTACCCTGCCCCTCCAATCCAACATCCAGGTGCTTCCTGCATGCTCTTCCTAAAGTAGACACCTGCCTACGTCCCTCTCTCTTGAACTCCTTCTTAGCTCCCCACTACCCAAAGGGTTTGCTCTACCTTCACAGCACACCCCTGTGGGGCCCAGAACAGGGCTCCCTACCAGGCTCTGGTTCCTCCTGGATTACTCCCATGGTCAGGGTCAGCTTAGACCACGTGGCCTGGGCAGTCCAAGAGGCCATGCTCCAAGCCTCACGCCTGGGCTAATCCTCTGCTGTCACCTCTTGGAATCCTTAACACTTTTGAAGGAGGGCCTGACACTGCCATTTTGCCCTGGGCTCCGGCCCTGCCCTCAGTGGCCCTCCCTTTGGGGCCTCTGCCACCTCATTTATATCTCAGGATTTTGCTTCCATGGTTTTCCCTCCACCTGCAACTCAACCCCCGAAATTTCTCCTGGTCCCAGTTCCCTCCCCAGGACACTTCCTATGACCCCAGGCTGGGTCCTTCCCATGTCCTCCTGTCTCTCTAAGTGACAGTTGTCCTCGTGGGCTGTCAACCTCATCAAGGCAGGGGCTGTCCGCCCCCCTCTGTGCATCTGAGGACCTCTGCAGTCCCAGGCACGGGAGAGGCCCCTGATTTGCAAAAACTAAGATACAAATTCCCACCCTATGCCCCATGGCTAGAAACGGCTGTGCAGCCTTCACCTGGGTCGAGTGTGGCAGCACCTGAGCTCTGGTCTGAACCTGAGGCCTCCCTGCAAGGTAAGAGATGACAGGCTGCCCAGGCAAATCCCAGCGAGAGCTGGCCTCTGTCTGGGTCGGGGTCACTGGGCACAGGGGAAACCCTTTCTGGCCGGCGCCTGGTTTCCACAAGACTTCACTGCACATACTGGGGCTCTCTCTGCACCCCAAAGGGCATTGAGGCTTAAAAAGCAGCACAGCACACGGACCTGAGGCAGAGAACTGCTCAGCGGCGGGGCTGCGGTGCCGGAGCTCGGGTCTGCTCTGAAGCTGTCGAGGAGGCGCAGGCCCTGTGCTCCCCGTGACGAGCCGCCTGCCTCCCGTAGTCTCCAGCAGCCCCGGCGAGCGCCCCCCGGCAGCACGCCGAGGTCCGCACCGGCTCCTGCTCCCCAGCCCGGCGGCTCGGCCAGCCTGCGCACGGCCTTCTGCTGGCCACGTGTGGGGGCTTGCAAGCGGCGGCCACTGCCGTTGGTTCTGGAAGCCTGCTGCGCTCCCCAGAAGTGGCCGCTCACCCCGCCCCGCCTCCACGTCAGACGGCTGGTGGGCTTGGTCCTGGGCACCATCACCGTGGTCAGTGTAGACCTGCGCATCCCACCACGGTGGCCACGAGCCATGCGGGCTGTGTAGACCCGTGCACTCCACCACGGTGGCCACGAGCCACGCGGGCTGTTTAAATTTAAATGAGTCAAATTTAAATCAAGTAAAATGAAGTTAAGTTAGAAGGCCAATTCCTCTGTCATCTCGCCACATTTCAAGAGCTTGAGAGCCATTGAGGCCAGCAGCTCCCATATTGGATAGGGTAGATGATCTAGAACATTCTCATCACTAGTCCTAGTGAAAATCTTTAGACAAGTCCAGTTTCCTAACATGGCTACAACCCCTGAGATCTCTAAGAGTTCCTCTTGACATGAAAGCAATCATGTTTACTATCCGTAAGTCAGTTCACGTATCGAAATTTGACTCCAGTTTCCTACAGGTTGGGTGAGGCCTAGAACCAAATTTTGACAGATGAACTGCCTCACAGTTGATCAACATGGCTGTTTTCATGTCAAGAGACGCTACCAAGGCTCTCAGGGCTGTGAGCAAAGTCCCTGGCCACTCCCCCCTCTGCTCTCTCTGCTATCTTGTGCCCCACGGAGGGGTGCCGAGTGATGCTTGTCATGCGGCACTGTTTGCTGCCCTGTGCACTCCCCACTGCCTAGCAAGGGACCTGGCATACAGCAGGCATTTGACTTGCATTGGTTTTCCTCAAAGCAAAGCTGGAGACAGGGACCCTGTAAGTTGTTTGTTGGGGCTCCTAGTGTGTGTGTGTGTGTGTGTGTGTGTGTGTGTGTGTGATATGGCATGAGGAGAGGAGAGGGGAGAGGCTGAGCAGGGCGGTGGTCTCTAGTGGAGACGAGCCTCAGCCTGATCCTGCGGGGAGCTCCAGAGCCCGAATTTCACCCCAGATTGGTCCCCCTGGAGGCAAGGGCAGGGCTGGGATTGGGGGACTTAGGTATGGTATCGATGGTACACATTTTAAGGAGCTTTGCATTTTAGAAGAAGCAGAGGGAGGCAAGGCTAGAGACCAGCTGGGAGTTGAGGGACAAGCTGGAGAACGGAGACCACGACTGAAGCAGACGCCGTGAGGCTGGAGAGGAGGAGAGAGGTGGGGGTGCTGCCAACGAGGGGGCAGACCATGGCTCTCCCATGCTGTGCCCTGCCGGGAATCCTGTCCTTCTGGCATGTGAACATGCTCCTGTCAATGGAGTCAGAGGCTTCATGGGCAAGGAGGGTATATTTATTTGAAAGACGTGAGGACGTCCACGGATGCCACTCACCTCTGCTGGACGCCACAGTGGCCTGCAGAGTTTCCGTCAGGGACGGATAACGTACATTTCCATCACTTATTCCACGTTCCTGGGACGCTGTGCTGGGCCACTACCATGAAGCGTCCACACAGGGCAATGCGGGGGGACAGGTAAGCCAGCAACTTAGAGACAGGTGAGGAGGGACCAAGGAAAGGCGGATAGAAGGACATCGACGGGGGCCCCGAGGGCAGAAGGAGGGCCACTGAGAAGTCGAGAGGAGGGCATCTGGGTGTGGCAGGCTCAAGGACGCTGGCCAGGGAGGCACAAGCTGCCCAGGAAGAAGCAGGAGAGCAGAGGCCCCTAGGAGGTGGGGGTGGGCGTGAGCTGCACATGGGCGGGTGGGCGAGAGTGCGTTCGGGTTGCTAGGGAGAAAGAATGCATCCTTGGGTGCACCTGCCACCCGGGCGTCGTGCCTGGCAGCCCACCTTGCATGTGTCCGTGGGCATGCCCCCTCCTGACCGTGGGCCGTGGGTACCCTTGACCTTCAGGTGGAGAGGAGAGTGCTGGAAGACAGCTCCTGCGGCAGCAGGGCAGAAGGCACCTGTTCAGGAAGAGGTTGCACCTGGCCAGCAGTGCGAGCCTGCCGCCTCAGGCTCTGGGGCACCCCCGCCCCAGCAGAGGTGGGTGCTGTCCCAAGCAACCTGTGGGTGGGTGGGTAGCTCCTGCTGTGACAGTGGAGATAGCCTGTGGCAGGTACACTCGTCCAGGAAGCCCTCCAGGTGAAACGGCTGAGCTTGGGACCGCTCTTGGTTCTGGGGAACACTTCATGTGGGGATACACTATAATAGAATTATTTACCTCAAATTATGACCCTTTTTTAGTAAATTCCATCTAAGTTGATAAAACAAATTTTTAAAAAAAGCAAGAAAATTTCCCTGTAATGAGTTTCTAGGTGGAGTGAGAAGCCATTTGTAAAAGACTCTTTTTGTTATTCTCTTTTTTTTTAAGATTAATTTAATTTATTTATTTCTCTCCCATTCCCCCCACCCCCATTGTCTGCTCTCTGTCCATTAGCTGTGTGTTCTTCTGTGACTGCTTCTATCCTTATCAGCAGCACCAGGAATCTGTGTTTCTTTTTGTTGCGTCATCTTGTGTGTCAGCTCTCCATGTGGGCGGCACCATTCCTGGGCAGGCTGCACTTTCTTTTGTGCTGGGCAGTTCTCCTTACGGGGTGCACTCCTTGCACGTGGGGCTTCCCCACGTGGGGGACACCGCGGGGGACACCATGCTTCAGCACTGTGCATGGGATATCTCCACACGGGTCAAGGAGGTCCGGGGTTTGAACTGCGGACCTCCCATGTTGTAGGTGGATGCCCTAACCACTGGACCAAGTCTGCTTCCCTTGTTATTGCCTTAAATGCATTAAAAGAGTGGCTACTTGTCAACCAAATCTGAGTTTTAAAAAAAAATTAATGTTATTATTTGTTGTCCCTGAAACAAAGGTTCCCCTTGCTATTAGACTTCATCTCCTCACTACTCTGCCCTAAACCTCTGTTACCTCATTTTCTGCATGAGGAAACAGAGAGGTTAAGTAATTTTGCCAAGGCCACAGAGCTGGGAACTCGTGAAGCAGGTAGGCATGCTCCAGACCGCCTGATTCAATAAGGCCTTGCCCGTGGCCTCTGCTCCTGTCTTCCACTGTGCTGTTGGTTAGTTTCAGAGAAGGGCACAGAGACCCCAAGCTCCTGGGAATCCTCTTCAAGTGCCTCTGGATGCTCTCACTGCAGCCCCTTTGCTAACAGTAAGCGGCAAGGTGTATAGACTGCTGGAATCTTGGGGTGGGATAATGGTGTGGGCACCCCCACATTATGCTTTTTATGATCACTGATGGAAAGCCCTTTGCTTCTCCAGCAAAAGCAGACCCTACTCCATCAGCAGATGAAGAGGCCACAGTTAAGAAGATTCAAAGCCAAGATGATGAGAGGGACCCAAGGGCAACTGTGTGGTCAGGTCATGTCTCCTTTGGGGAGCCAAGCTCAGCCTTGATTATAGAACACTAACCTGCTTTGATATTGTCTCAGCTATCTTTTGCCACACAATGTTGCGTAACAAGCAACCACAAAGCACATCCGTGATCTATTTAGCTCAGGGTTTTGAGGCTTGGTCATTGAAGCTGAGCTCAGCTGGAAGGTTCTTCTGCACTCTGCTGGGTGCCATCACGCAGTGGTAATCAGCTGCAGCTCACCTAGAATGATTTGCTTCTGGGCAGCCCTGACTCTTCTCCACAAAGTGTCTCTCTGCCCCAGGCTAGTCTGGAATTGCTCTCATAGTGGCGGCAGAGGCCTGAGGGAGAGCAAAGTGCACAGAACCTCTCCTAGTCTAGGCTCAGAACGGGTCTGCTCCCGCTTGCACCACATTCCATTGGCCACAGATTCAAGGGCTGGGGAAACAGATGCCACCTCTTAATGAGGAGGGCGGTATTGGGGATGGAAACCCCCCCAACAGAAGGCATGTTCAGGTCCTGTGGTGTGAACACATTTGTGAATGAGACTTTGAAGAGATCTGAAGCTAAGCTGTGCCCAAACTGAAGCAGGGGGGGCTTTAATCCAATATGGCTGAAGTCCTGAGAAGCAAAAGGAAATTGGACATGGAGAGAGAAGCCATGGGAGTAGCCAGAAGCTGGGAGTCAATGAAAGAAGGAAGAGAAAGGAGAACATGCTGCCATGTGCATTGCCATGTGACAGAGGAGCCCAGGAACCCCAATAATTCCCAGCGAGCCAGAAGACACTGACCCTGAAGGAGAGCAAGTCTTCTGTGCTCTGAAACCATAAGCCAATACCTTCCTGTTGTTAAGCCAACCCGTTGTGTGGTTTTTGTTTTAGCTGTGGGAAACTAAAAGAGCAGCCATTTCACATTGCAGAGGGTATAGATCAGTGTGAAGAATTGTGGCCAATTGTGCAATTATCTAACATAGATGCTTCAGTCCAATCAGAGCCTGCATATGTCCATAGCTTCCTGGACCTGGAGCCCTGGGCAGCGTGAAGCTTGAGGGATATGTTTATTTACATATTGATTGGTTGAGAAGTGTGACCCTGCTGTGTGCTCCCAGGGTTCAGCCAAGAACTTTGGCCATACTTGATGTCAAATACACAGAGAAGGCTGCCTTAGTTTGCCAGGGCTGCTGTAACAAAAGTCACACACACCGGTTAACTTAAACACCAGAAATTTATTTTCTCATGGTTGTGGAGGCCAGAGGTACAAAATCGAGACGTCGGTGGGGCTCTGCCTCCTTGCAAGTGTGCAGTGTGCTGGTGCTGGCCTGACTCAGTCCCTGGCTCGGCCTCTGCCCCTGTCCCCTGGCCATCTCTGTCCCATCACTCTCCTCCTACCGGGTCCACCTTCCCTCCACCCTGTTGGATTAAGGTCCACCTGACTTGGTTGGCCTTCCCTAACACCTTTAAAGATCAAATTTGCAAATGGGGTCACCCCACAGAAGCAGGTTAGAACCCGAACATGACTTTGTGGGGGACGTGATTCCACCCATAACAGACTTTAGCTAGGTACTGTAGAGTTCACGTCACCATGCTCTCCCCTGACATATAAAACTCTATTTTATTATTTTCCCAACGAAAACAAATTTTTTTCTTACTGGCCACATAACCAATATATGCTTATTAAAAAAAAAATTGAACGATATGTAAAATTAGAAGGCAGAAAGTAAAAATCCCCATTGCCCACCCCAGGGCTTGTTTGGGAGCTGCTGGCTCCCAGGAGCAGAGAGCAGGGCTGTGGATGGCGGGGAAGTAGACGCAGGTGGAAGCCGGGTTCATCCACCTCAAACCTTGTCCCCACCATGTGGCTCCACCACCTTAACGTCTCTCGGCCTCAGTTTCCTCGTCTGGGAAATGGAGATGGCCACTCCCTGCTGGGCTTCGGTTGGTGGCAGGAAACAGCGGCTCTAACCCGCCCAGCCCAGGCCCTGCCGTGGCAGGCGTTGGCTCGGTGGAAGCCACCACCTTGTTAGCGGCGTGCCCCCTTCTCTGACCATGGGCCAGCGCCCTCACAGGCAAAGTTCCCCAGAACCTTCCAGGGGGCCGCACGGACAGCTCCGGATCTGCGCTCTCTGTGCCAGCGGGAGACTCCCAGCCACCAGCTCCTTCTCAGAGGGGTTTCCCACAAAGCAAGGACAAGGGAAGCCAACGGCAGCCTGAAGCAGACTCCCCATGGGGGCTGGGCAGTGAGCCATGGGGGGCCGGGGGAACTGGGGCCCACCTCCCTGGAATGGTGCCCCCTTGGCCCGGGGCTGGAGGCACCGGGCAGAGCTGTGCTCACAGTTGGAAGGGTCTGGACCCCTCATTTGTTCGCTATGATTGGGCCGAGGAGCTTTGGTGTGGTGCTTACATCTTGGTTTCCCAGCTCCAGAGCGGCGGGGTCACCGACACATCACCCCACTGGGCTGAGCTCAGCGTTCATGCTGATAACCTCTTTTGCCTCACAAAGCCATCGCTCTGAGGATTAGCGGATCCCTTTGGGCACTGAAGCCCTGATCATAACACAATAACTGTTGCCCTCACCTGGGATACTGCACACGGACGCGCATTACCCAAGGCCCTTGGTAGAGAGAAGGTCCAGGCGAGGGACAGACGGATTTTTCTCCTGCCCCAGATGTCAGGCAATGCACCGTGGGCTCCCATGAATAGATCTGTGGATTTTTCTTTTCTTTTTAAGGCTCAGACTGAGATGTATTCAACTGGCCTAAAATAAACCTGAATTCAGGTCAAGAGGTGTTTATGGCGTAGCCTGAGCCTGGCAGGTGCTGAGGTGCCAGATGCTGTGTGGGTTTAAGGTTGCAGATGACAGGGCCACCCCACAGGTGGGCCTGTGGGCCTGGGTGGGGGCCCAGGGCGGTGTGGGACAAGAGCCCTGAAAAGCAGGGCAGAAGGTACTAACCTGGGTATATAAGGTCCACTAAGACCCGGGCTCCTTGCGCAAAGGGAGCGGATTTGCTCACGGACAAGGAGGGTTTTAGGGAGATGGATTTGGCTGCAGATGGAGTTCAGGGAGAGGAAGTGGCTTTTGGATTCGGCGGAGATGCAGGAGCAAAGCTAGAGGACAGCGGGGGAGGAGAGGCTCTCCCTTCTGGTTGGTAAACAGGGTCCATTTCAGAGGATGTGGGTGCAGTGGCGCCAGGCCCCCCAGGCCAGGCTGGGGGACCCCGGCTCCCTGCAGGCCAGTGGGCTCTGCTGAGGGCCCAGCTTGCTGGGGGTGGGATGTCCTCCTGGGCCAAGGGGGCCTGCTGGGGGCCGCCCTGGTGCCCGGTGCCACGGCCACTCCCTCGAGACGTGACCGGTCCTTGGCTGAAGCCGGTCAACCCGGCAGTGCCATGAGGACAGTGGCACCCCTGGGGTGGGGACAAGCCCCTCCCGGGTGGGCTGTTCCCCAAGGGTCTCTGCAGGGGCTCCTCTCCGGGCTGCAGGACCCTTTGGGGAGCCCTGGGGAACACCAGATGCTCTGAGGAGGTGGTCAACTGTCTGTCTGTCTCAGGGACCTGCTTACAGCCCTGCTCGAATTAGAGGCTGAGCAGCCCCCCTCCCAACCTCAGCACAGGCCCCTGTGCGGGTCCCACTCCTGCCCAGCCCCCCCACAGCACCCCAGGGTGACACCCACCCAGGCGCAGGGGGGCTTGGGCGGAGGTGGCCGGCCCAGGAGGCTTTGCTTCCCCACCACCCCTTTGGGAACTTTCCCAGGCCCAAGCCAGACCCCAGCTAGAGTGGTGGCCGCCTGGCTCAGGGGTCCCCAGGGGGCTCCTGGCACTTGAGAACCGCCCCCCAAGTTCCGTTCCTTCCTGGTCTGTGACTCGGCTTGTTTTTCAACCTCCTGGAGCCTCAGTTTACTCACCCGTAAGGCGGGTGGAGACTCTGCACCCCGCAGGACATGGGAGCTCAGTAACGACGGGGATTAAGGGGCTCCCCTGGTCGCATGGAGGACACTGGTGGCCCACAGCCTCCCGCGCTCACCCCGGAGTCAGGGTCCAGAGCTAGGGCAGGCTTTCCGTTGGATAAAAGGGAAACTCTCTAACCACGTGAAAACGAGGGCCTCACTGCTTAACCGGGGGCGGTGGGGCGGTGGGATCCCGTGCAGACGGCAGAGGAGCAGGGTCCCGTGCAGACGGCAGAGGAGCGCATGAAAGGCAGGGTCCACGGAGCGGCCTCCACGCCCCGGCCAGGGGCAGCAGGAAGGCTACCTGGGCCGCTCTTGCCCCCGGGGGCCGCGCCGGCCCTGGCCATGACGGGCTGCTCTGAGGTTCCGGCTCCATGAGAGCTGGGGGACGTAGGAGGCACGTTAGGGTTCAGCTGGCCCACGTGGCGCGAGCCGGAGCATTTCCATCTTGGGCGTCCGCGTGACGTTTAACCCCCCGAATCAGCATCTAAAGGTGTTTATGTTTTTCAAGAAAACCCCTTTTATTGCCTACAAGATGTGTTGGTATAGATAATGCATTTTATCATTTTGCTGTGTATGAAAGACACTGTCGCTGCATGTGAATTATGAGCCTTATAAAGGAAGGAACCCCCGTTCCCCACTTAAGAACAAGAGGCTCGCCAGCATTATAGTCCACCTGTAAGACGTCCCAGCCGAGCTGTGGCCTCAGCCCAGGCGAGCCGCATGTCCTGCCCGCGCTGGAGGACGGGGCCGGGGGGCGGGGGCAGGCGAGCCGGTGAGGGGGTGCAGGCCCTCGGCAGAGTCTCCAGCCCTGTGGCCCCTGCCTTCCATGCCTTCAGTGACTCTGAGGTGTCTCCCCAGCTCTCCAGGCCCGAATCTGTCCTGCTGGCTGCAGAGGCCCTGGTGACCTTGCATCTGCCCAGCTCCGTTGTGGTAACTGGGATTTCGAGGGGGTGGGAGCTGCCAGGTTGGGTGGGCCCAGCTGGCCGGCTGAGCTCAGGGTGGGCTCTAGAAGGCGGCAGGCCAGGGGCTGCTCCTTGTGCCTGGCCCTGGGTGGGGGGCTTACTCTCTCCCCCCGACGCCCACTGAGACGGCGCCAGGTCCTGCCGCAGCTGCTCGTTCCCTTCCCTCGGTGCTTCCCTTCGCCTTGGAAAGGAGCCCTCTGCAACTCCTGGCCAAGTCCAGGTAACACTCTTAAGGCTCTGCTGTGTGTCAGGAACTATTCTAGGCACAGGATCCATGATGTGAGCAAACGCCCTCTTCCCTCTGCATTTAGCAGGGGACACAGAGGACAATCAGCTGCATTGCATGAGAGGACGCCATCCCAGCCAAGAGGCAGGGGTGGAGCAGGGCTGGGGATGGCGGGAGCCAGGAAGGCAGCTCCCTGGGGGTGCCTGGGGAGTGGAGACCAGGATGGAGAGAGGGGGTGGGCCATGTGGGCTTCTGGGGGTGAGCAGCAGGCAGGGGAGCAGGTGCCCCACGGCCTCGGCACCTGCTTCTCAGAGCTGCCCTTCGGGAGCGCAGCAACTGCTGGTCTGAGCCATGACTGCCCGAGGACACGGCTGGGTCCTCTTCTGTCCTGTACCTCCTTTTCCAACCCCCCATGTGCAGCTGGTGCTTGTTCTACCTTCCCACCTCCCCGGCCCCTGGGGCTGGAAGTGCTTGCCTTGTCGGGCCGGCCACTTGGCCTCTGCAGCCTTTGGAGACGGCCACGGGAGACCCAAGCCTCTTCACCCCCCTCTCAGCACCGCCCTTCCTCCCGGCCCAGCACCGTGCCCTTTGGCTCCTCCCGTGGTGGAGCCCACGCCTTCAGGGCAGTCCGGTCACATCCTCTGACACCTCCCTTGGAGCGAGCCCTCTGCTGCTTCCACTTGCATCGTTTCTTCTAGCAAACTGGCCCTGTGAGCAGGAACCCTGAGTGCCCGAGGCCCCAATTCCTGTGCACTCATCACAGGGACTGATTTGTGGGGTGAACCCTGATAAGGCCCCCACTGCGTGCAGAACCTGGGCTGGGGTGTAAAGTGTGACATGGAGTGATGATTTTCTTATTCCAAGAAAGCAAGGATTACGTTACCCATGGCAGGTGAATCTTGATCCCAACGAGGCTGGCGGGCTCGGTAGGGGGTCAGGGGACCTCTCTCTGGGGGTCCACAGCCTTCTCAGGACACTTCCTGACTGGGGGCCCCCTGGGGGGAATGGCAGAGGCAGCATGCAGTCCTGGGCGGGTTCTCTGGCCACTTCCCCCATGAGCCCCGCATCTCTGTGGCTCTGGGCTGACCCCACCTCCACCCCTCCCCCAGGCTGCCTTGCAGGTGTCCCCCTGGTATGGAAGGTCTACTGCAGGGACACTTTCCTGGCATCTTGGGCTCACGTGGCCTGGGTGACCGCAGACTGCTCTACGCCTGGGGAGGATGGGGCGGTCTGCTGCGATCGGCGGGGGCCACTCCCTCCCTGCAAGGCTGCTGGAGCAGTGCTCAGCAGACCAAGATCGGGGGCTGCAGAGGTGGGTGCTGGTCTTGCTGCACCCATAGGGAGCATCTTGACCCGGCTGCAGCTCCAGGGGCCTGTTTACTGCTTGAAACCCACCTCTCTGAAGTTGGCACAAGGGTGTGAGCCAAGTGTCCCCTCGGTAAGGGGTGCAGTGACAGACGATGGTTTCCAGGTGCCCCTCCCTGGGCATCTGGGGAAGGGGAGCCCTGAGCCTGGGCTGTCCCCAGGGGCTGGCCTGGCTTGGGCTGAAACGACCATTCTTGGCTGCGTTGGCCCCTCATTTCTTGTCCCAGGGTCCTCTGTCTGTGCTGATGGATCCCAGCGAGCCCAAGGGGCCGCAGCCCCCCGTCTCCCTCTCTGAGTGGAGTCACACCCCCTGTTTCCCTGGCTGCTTCTGCGGCATCAGCTTTCCCAGAGCCCATCGAGCCACGTCATGAGAAGGAAGGGCCTCTGCGAGCTTCCCGTGGGTGCTGGAAGCAGAGCAGCTTCCCTCGCCCTCCCAGGGCTGCTTGTGGGAGACCCTGGGAGATCTTCTGCCGGGCCGCTGGCCGCATCTGCAGGCCACTGCCCTGCTCAACAGCAGCCACTGTGGTTCCTGGGTACTGTTTGTCTGTGGTCTCTCTTGACCTGCTGTGGAGGGTTTATTTGCTCCTTATGTCACACACCCCTGGGCACATTGCCAGGGTGAGGAGACCCTCCCAGGGACCTGGAGGCCACCTGCGACTTGAGCACTGGTGTGTCGGCTGGTTCCCCTCGCGCCCGCTGCTGGGCCCCTGCCCCAGCTGGGGATGGTAAAATCAGTCTCCCTCTCCCACAGGCCTGCCGTCTGGACTCGTGCCAGAGAGCCGACCCCAAAGGTCAGGGCATCGAGACGTGCTGGGACCTGGATTGGGCTGAGCAAGAGGCGTGGCCCGGCACAGACCCCCACCGAAATTGCCACCACCGTGCCCACCCCTGGGGGCATGTGTGCCTGTCCCCAGCCCCTCCTGTGCCGGGTCCCTCGGGAGGGCAGGGAGGGCTACTGTGGCATGCAGGCCCATCCCCGGTGGCCACCCAGGGTGGGAGGTGACTGTGGTCACCTGGTGGAGTAGGGATGGGGAGGACAGGGGGCTGGGCCGCCAGGAGGGAGGACAGCAGAGAAGGCTTTCCTGGGAGGTAGGGAGGCAGTGGCAGGCAGGAGCCTGTGGGAGCCAAGCCTCCGAGCCCTGCACCTGCTCTACTGTCACATCGCTCATTGCTAACCAAGCACAGATCCAGAGACATGATCAAGAAGGACCTCGAGGTGACAGCTGCAGAGCCCTGACCTCCCAGTGGGTCCTCCTGGGCATCTGCCCTGGTCGGCCGCCCACCAGCTCCCAGCCCGGGAGGCCTGAAAATGCTGGTCCATGGGCCTCGCCTGGCCAGTTGAACAGCTCTGGGGTGGTCCCCCAGCACCTGTAGTTCAAACAGGCCCCCCGTGACCCACGAGCGGCAGCGGGAACCACAGGAAGGATCTGGAGCAGGTCCCGCGGGCTCTGGAGGTCTGCACTGGCCCCCGGAGTGTGGCAGCTGCTGCCAGTGTCAGGGGAGGCTGGGGGACGGCGGGCACAGTCGCCATTCCACACCAGCATCCCTCCCTGACTGCCCTTGAACGAGGACTCCCCATGAGGTCTGGGACAGACCCTGGGCTGCTGGGCCCCCGTCTTTAGAAGACTGCACACGGAGTATTTCAGGAGGGTTGGGAGCTGAGCCCAGGGAGAGGGGGCTTGGCCCCCCAGGCCTCAGATGAGGGCCCTGAGCCTGACCTTGATGACTCACGGGAGAAGGGGACGGGCACAGTGTGTGCAACGACAGAGGCAGCAGGGGCCCATGTGGCTGCAGAAACGGGGGGCTTGAGCGACCCCCACAGTGGCCGGGAGGTGGGGGACGTGCCTGGGGACAGTGGAGGTGCTGATGGCCAGGTGATCTGAAGAGGCAGAGGGGGCCTCTGGCAAGGCCTTTGGGTGGGGCTCTGCCCACTGATTTCTGCATTCCAAGTAATCCTCGCCCCCTTAGCTCCAGCCTTCTCCCTCCAGTGGGTCTCCACCCAAGCTCTCTCTGCTCTCCAGAATTCATCAGCCCGGGCTCTGCGGGGGGCGTGGGCTCTGCACATCAGGCTGACCAACCACCTGGGGGTGGCGTGGGCCCTGGACAGGGCCAGGGGCAGCGCTCAGGACGCCGGGCCCCGGGGACACCCGGGCTTCGGCAGCGAGGCCCGCCTCCCAGCCTTGCTGGCCGCAGAGCACACGGCTTTCCCTGTGCAGCCACGAGCAGGCCCCTCACCATCTCGGAGTCTCCTTCCTCTTCTGCTGAATGAGGATAGTCAATATACGTACTCTTTTGTTTCAATAAAAAGAATTATTTATTTTTAAAGAAGTTTTAGATTACATAAAAGTTTACGTCGAAAATATAGGGGATTCCCATATCCCCCCTCCCCCCAGTTTCCCCCATTAGCAACATCCTTCGTTAGTGTGGTACATTGTGACAGTTGATGAACCCGTATTGAAGCATCGCTACTAACCAGGGACTATAGCTTACATTATGGTACTGGGCAATGTCGTAGGTTTTGACAAAATGTATAAAGGCCTGGTTCTGTCATGGCAATGTCATTCAGAACAATTCCAATGTCCCCCAAATCCCCCATTTTATACCTATTCTCCCCCTCTCCTCCCCTCAACCTCTGGTGGCCACTGCCTTCATATCAATGACACAAGTTCTATTGCTTGAGTAATAATAAGTCTATTCCAGCCCATAGTTGCGTTCCCCCCATGGTGGTTCGTTCCTCGTTGAGGACCTGGGGATGGTGATGCCCCTCCTGTTTCCGGTTGAGAGGGGCTTAGATCCCGGGGGGCAGTGCACACATCCCTTAGGTTGCTTGCCTGTTAAACATGCGATGCCCACGACGTGCTTTAGCACCGTTGCTCGCACACGGTCAAGGCGCAGCATCTTGGCTGGTGTTACACCTGATACTATTACTGTCCTTTTCAGACCGACAAAGGGAACTCCTGCCTGGTGCTCGAGACCCTCCACATGGCGCTCCTGAATGGGTGGCGTTTGGAGGTGACGTGTGATGTCGGGTCCGCGGTGGGCGCCGTCTTCCATGTCATCACGTCCTTCCTGACCTTGGGCCTATGTGAAAAGTGGGCATCAGCTGAGCAGCCTGCACCTGGGCCAGTTCATGCGGGTGCCGGATGCTGAGCTCCGGGCCTTCTGACCGCCTTAGGCTGGGACGCCCCTCTCGGCGCACTTGGAAACGAGCTGGCATGGGAAGGCATCCAGTGCGCCTTGGGCAGGTGGTTCTAAGGAAACACCCGTGTGGGACGTTGTGGGTCTGGGGGCTGGCTGGCTCTGGCTGCTCAGCCTCCGTGGTTTGAGTTAGACGAGCAATGTTAAAAACGTGTCTGTTGAGACCTGCTGGACTGACGGGCTCCGGTTCCAATCCCCAGCCCATCCCCAGCTGAGTTGACTCTGTCTTAAGGATCTGCAGGGCAAGGGGGTCTCCACCTGCTTCCCATCCCTGCCCTTCACTTGAGGGGCTTGATGTCCATCACCCAAATGCCCCTTTAATCTCAATGTGGGGTGATGGGGAAGAGACCGGGTCGGGGCAGGCAGGCCTGCGGCTTTGACCCTGGCTCCCCCAGCCCACCTTGCACACGTCCCATCGCCATGCCTCGTCCCCCTCCCCAGCCGAGGTCGTAATGGGAAGCTCACAGGCTCATGGTCAGTGTGCCACAGGGTGGCTAAGGAGGGGGGTGGACCATGCTGTTATGTCCCTATGGTCTTCACCAGCATCTCCAAGAGACCCCCCACCCCCAGATAAACATTACAACCATAATGTGTTCCATGAGCTCAACTGACGTTCGCTCCATCTTTGTAGGGTGAGAATCCTAGCATCTTGAAGCAACGTGTTCTTATTGCGCCGTATCACGCAACCTCATGAGAACAGTGTCCTTGCTCCATGGATACTGCCTTGAGGCTTGCCCCTACCTGCCTCTCCTTGCCAGGGGGCCTCCCCGAGCCCCTCCCGGGGGCATCGTCCAGAGCTGCTTAGCTAGGGGGCCTCCGGGAACCCCACTCAACAGGGCCCATGCCTGTGGGTTTATATAAACCAGTGTGTGTGGGGTTTGCCAGCCACACTCTTCTGGGAGCTCCCTGTCTTGGGGAGCCTTGGCCCTTACGGAAGGGTGAGGGGGGGGTGAGACTGGGGCACCAAGTGATGCCTGCTGGTGGCATTCTAGACACTCTTCACCCCCACGAGACATGTGCCTTTAGGAGAAGAGGCTGGTTACGTGTTTTAAAGCTCTGCCTTCCAAAACTCGGGATCATGCCACTCCCAGGTGGCCTGTGGAGAAGGCAGCCACTTCTAAGGAGAGCGGTGGGTGGGCCACCAAGCAGGGCCCGGGAGACCTGCAGTACCCCAGGGCAGGTGGGGAAGGGGCTGAGGCTGGCTGGAGGATTCAGAGAGCAGAGAGCTGGCACCGATCTGTGAGGCTCGAGGGGAAACTGGCAGGTGCCTTCTGGGGCGTCCACCAGCAAGTTGCCAAGATGGAAATTCAGGGCTGAGCAGGTGTGACACCATTTACAGGCCTGGCTGGGAGACCTGGCCATTCCAGCTGACACAGAAAGCCTGCATGGCAGGAACTTAAAAAATACATCTCTCCTTTTCTCTCTGAAGATGGTAGCTGGGAGGCAGATAGGAAGTGGAGCCCAGTGCTGAGCTTCTCTTTTGGGACCCCCTCCTCTGGAGCCCACCCCACAAAAGTCAGGGTGGTGCCAGGTGCCCAGAGGACTCGCTTCCTGTGCTGCCCCCACCCTGGGCCCTGGGCTCAGGGGCTTCCCGCCTGCTTCACCCTCCAAACACTATTTCCATTTTCACAGACAACGAGTTCTTTTTCCTGGACAATGAAACCAGATTGTGCAAAATAGCCCCTGAGGGCTGGAGGGAGCAACCGCAGAAGAAAACACCGGGGGTGAACTTCGCGCTCTTTCTGAGGATAAAGGTCTCCGTCAGCCCCTGGGGCTGCTCCAGTGAGTGCTGCCAACTTGCGCGTTTGTTCCTAAAGGGCCTGTCCAGGCCCAAATGGGTCCAGGGACAGACGCTGCCCCTTTAGCCCCCAGGGCTTCAGTTTCCTCATCCCTGAGGTGGAATACTAACCCCACTCTCGCTTTAAGAATGAGAGGTAATGGAGATGAAAGCCCTTGGTGAACCGTGAGCAACAAGTTCTTGTCCTTGATCTCTGTCGATCGAGTCAAGCCCTGAAGAGGAGTGGAAAGCCAGCCCTCTGGCCTCACACTCTCCCTTTCCCACAGCACTCCAGCAGGCTTTATTCCTGCATTTCTTTCCCAGACACAGCCTGACAAGACACCAGTTTACCTGCAGCTTCGGAAAGACATCCTAGAGGAGATGCTGTACTGCCACCATGAGACCCTGCTGCAGCTGGGGCCCTCGCCCTGCAAGGCGAGCCGGGCAGTTTTCCTCAGGAAGTAGGGGCACAAAGCATGGATTTGGGGGTGAGGTCACTGGAGAAGCAGTTTTGGAATGGGGGAAACTGTTAGTCATGTGGAAGCTCTGCCTTTGAGAAATGTTGGCATCTACCACTGAGACTGGTTAAACTGTATCCATCCACCCACCCACCCATCCACCCACTTACCATCAATCCATCCATCCCGTCACTCATGTTTCCATCCACCACCATCCATCCACCCACCCACCCACAATTCACCTATCCAACACACATTCATTGAGTGCCTTTTGCCAAGCTTTGGGAGATATAAAGATGAGCAAGTCAAGGTTATACATTGTAACAGTTCTAGTCTAATAGGTCCCTCATAAAAATAATAATCACCATTTATTGATTCCTATCACCACCATCACCACATCATCACCATCAATAGTAAGAGTCAACCTTTACTGAGAGATCACTGTGTAACAGCCATTGACCTAAGCCTTTTTCATGTATTAATTCATTTGCCCCCCACTGCAACATCACGAAGTTGATGTTATCACTCACCTTTTCTACAGGAATGATCTGAGCTCATGTGGCGAGGAATTGGGGAAGTCTAAATATGAGCCCAGCTCTGTCCGGCTCCATGACTGGTGCTGAATCTTCTGGGCTGCAAGTCTCGCAAATGATGACGTTAACCTTGTGGGCTGAGGCCTTGCTGCCTCGGCAGAACCACATCTAAGTTTCAGTTGACTTAATTCGACTATCATGGTCTTGTATTATGGTCCTCAGAAAGTTAACTGAGGCTCCTGGATATTTAATGTGCAGATGCCCGAAAGCTGTGAGGGATGATGGTAAGGTACTGCTGAAAATGGGGTGTGAGGAGAGACCAAGCTGATGAGCTGAGACAGAGAGCAGAGCAGCTTTGCTCTTAGGCACTTGAAGCCCCCTGCCCATGTTCAAGATAAGACTTGGCAATAGACCTCAACAGGAATTGAGCAGCTTGACCCAGCAGTGTGAAATGCCACCCAAAAGTGGAGTCCATCTCTGGTTGCATCACTAGGAGCAGAGAGGGAAAAGCAAGGGGGAAGAAGGTCCTAGCTGGTGTACTGGGTTTTACCTTGGAGGATACTCAGCTGTGCCATGGGACAATAGCTGGGTGTCACTGGGAGTCTTTAACTTGGAGGAGAGAGGCCCTAGAGAGGGTGTGAGAGCCATATGAAGGCAGGAATCCACAGCTCAAAGGAAAGAGAAAAACAAAGGTTTATACTTCCTTTAGATGTCTTCAAAAGGTCCCTTGCATCCTTGAGATCTGCTAAACCAGTACATCCTCAGCTTGATGCCTTCTCAATCATGTCTACCTGTCTATTCCCCTCTTCTTCTTCTTCTTCTTCTTTTTATTTTTACAGCCAAATCTCTATTTAAAAATCTGATTTGCCAACTTAGCATTTTCCTCCAATTCGGGGAGCAGAAACCTTCACAGGCTTCACAATCTTTTGTTTGGGTGCTGCCTTTGTGGGAGCCTGATAGCTTGTTCTCGCTGAGCCTTTCTAACTTCGGGTCTCTGATTCCTCTTGGCCATAATATCAGCAAGGGATGTATCAGTGATAGCCCTCTGGAATTTGACTGCATGATGAGGTCTCTTTTTTAAAATTCCTTCTGACCCTTTTTATGCTTTCTTCTGTAAGAGGACAGTCCAGTTTATCTGCCGAGGGTTCCTCTTAGAAAGGAACGCCGATTCACATTTTGCATTAAGAAACTGGAAAACCTTCCCGTCGGTTCTGGCATAGTGCCTCCGATGTCCAGGATAGATCTTGTACCCACTGAAACTGCAGAGCTCAAACCTGTAAGGAAAAGTGAAGGCCCGTTAGAGTAGGCGTCTACGATAAAGAGAAACCATGCCAGGGATGACGGAGCAGCAACTCTGTACCAGGATGGAAACGAGTCCATTCCCCTCTTACCAGTCCTTCAAGGCAAGCCCCAACCCACAACTTTCCTGCCCTCCCCTAAGTGGAAAGAAACCCTTCCTCCACCTTCTGGGCCCTTTTGGCAGTCTCTGTCTCCCCCAGCTCACACACCACGCCCCTTCCCTTCACGTTGTCTGGGTTTACACCCAGGACTTACTTCATCTTTCAGGTGTGAGCTTCAGAGGAACAGTTCACTCTTCACCCACAGCCCTTGGCCAGTACACATTAGTGCTTGCTTGTTTACAAGAGATGGAAAATCAAACAGAGATGGGCTGGAATTACATGTGTGGTTTATTGGCTTGCCAACCTGAAGGGCCCAGGGTCTGGGAATGGCTGGATGCAGGAGTAAAGGGTGTCTGCAGGACTTGGGCTCTGGGTGGAGGTATCCTCAGCCAGGTTCACCTTCAGCAGCTCCTGGATTTCATCCTCCAGGTTCCAGCCCAGCACAAAAGAGTGTTCCTCCCCCACCCCTGTAACCCTATGGAAATCCCCACATTCTGTCCCCTAGGTCTTGGTAGGGTCATCTGCTCACCCTAGATTAATTGCTATGCAGGGAGGTAGTTGGGTTTGAGACATGAGTCCACTCTAGGAGCCGAGGTTGAGCTCACAGTCCCAGAGTGCATGGAGGGAGAATGAGGAAGGACTGTTCCCCAGGGAAAAGGGGAGCTCACTTGCAGAAGGAAGGGAATGGGGACTGCATGGCCAAACATACGTGGCTGTCACCAGTGAGCACTCAGTGGTGCGCTGTGCTCCAGCCTTGGTGGACAAAGGAGCCCTGTTTGGCTGAAGCTTTGAGTCATTTCCTGGACTGCTGGGGTCGCCTGGGCCTGGCTTCGAGGCTGAGAAGAAGCAGCAGCTGGCACCGTGCCAATGCCTTCTTGGTCTTCACAGAGTGCATGGGGTGGAGCTCTGCCATAGCTTGCAAGCTTCTTCCCAGTAATTGGGTAAAAGAGCAAGGGCAAGGGCGAGTGTTAAAATGGTTCTTTTAGTGCACTGGCTTTCAGATATTTTTGATCTATGATTAAAAAAAAATAATGGCCACTACAATTCAACATATATGTAAATATAACAAATATCAATATTCTGTTTCTTATTTGATTGTATTTAACTTTTTATTTTATTTTTTTAAAAATATTTATTTATTATTATTTTTTTAATTACATTAAAAAAATATATGAGGTCCCATTCAACCCCACCGCCCCCGCCCCCCACTCCCCCCACAGCAACACTCTATCCCATCATCGTGATACATCCATTGCACCTGGTAAGTTCATCTCTGAGCATCACTGCACCCCATAGTCAATGGTCCACATCATAGCCCAGACTCTCTCACGTTCCATCCAGTGGGCCCTGGGGGGATCTACAGTGTCCCGTAATTGTCCGTGAAGCACTATCCAGGACAACTCCACGTCCCGAAAACGCCTCCACATCTCATCTCTTCCTCCCGTTCCCCACACCCAGCAGCCCCCATGGCTACCGTTCCCACACCCATTCCACATTTTCTCTGTGGACATTGGATTGGTTGTGTCCATTGCACACCTATGTCAAGTGAGGGCTTAGATTCCACATGGGTACTGGATGCACTCTTCCCGCTTCTAGTTGTAGACACTCTAGGCTCCATGTTGTGGTGGTTGACCTTCTTCAACTCCATGTTAGCTGAGTGGAGTAAGTCCAATAAGTCAAAGTGTAGGAGCTGAAGTCTGTTGAGGCTCTGGGCCTGGGTGTCATATTATCAGTCCAGAGATTCAAATCCCCTACATATATCTTAAACTCAGCACCAACTACAATTTCAATAAAGTAGCATGCAAGTCTTGTGAAAAGAGATCCCCTCTGAGTCCATTTCCATCACGCAGAAACACCAGCTCCAAAGAAGGGCCATCTGTCATGGCAGTGAACCCCTTCTGCCATGACCATAGAACCCGTGGGTCTCTTTATCCCTCAAAAGAACCAATACCTGGGGTTGTATCTACCTTATCTGTCTCTTAGACTCTGTTCAGTTGTACATAGGGGTATTCCTTCTGACAACCTCCAGACTCTTTTTTGGAGACTCACAGCCTTATAATCTCATTTCTTCTTTCCATTTCCCCCTTACATTAGGTCAAACCGCTTCCCGAAGTCATGTTATTATATGTAGACAGGTATATTCTGCTGTTCCGCATTGAATCTTTAATTCAAGGTCATTTTCTAGTTGCTTCTTCAGCCGGTATGTGGTAATGATCCCTCGGTGCCAGGGAGGCTCATCCCCGGGTGTCGTGTCCCACGCTGGGGGGAATGCATCACATCTACACGCTGAGTTTGGCTGTGAGAGTGGCCACATTTGAGTAACATGAAGGCTGTCAGGAGGAAACCCCCAGGCACAATGCTACTCTAGGCCTTGTTCTTATTGCAGGTGCATAGGCTCAAAAGTGTAGCCATTAGTATCAAGAGCCCACTGTTGGGCCCTCCTTCCTTCCTGGTTCTTGCCGTTGCACCTGGAGGATTGCCGCTGCTCTCCCAGGGCCCACAACAGTGACCCCCCGGCCAGGAGCCCAGTACCCCCCCAGCTGTTGTTTTTAATTGTTTCCACTATGAGTATATATAGACATTACCATATACCCTGGGCATATGCCCTGTATAACTCCCTGTCAACCATATATATCCTGTCAATAACATCCCATATCAGTATTCCTCCGCTGCCATGGTTGAACCACTCTGTGATCCAAAACTTCCCGTAAAGTGAATTCCAACATAATGTCAGCTTCAGAAGAGTCTTAGATCACCAAAATTCATATATACCATATACAGTATTTCACCAGATCCACCATAAAACCTTTTCCCTTCCACAGCAATAATCTTTTAACTTATTCATATCATATTTCCTGAAACTGATGTACAGATTCCAAAACTATAGTTTTCAAACAAGGTAACATTTGTGCTTACTATGTGGTCCATACTTTAGGTTGTACAGTTTTCTACATTTTTTAGTTATCCTATGTTTTGTCTTATGGTTTTCATTATTAGTCTGTCGTCCCCTATATGTTTTTGGTGTAATATTAGCTGTTTTATATTCATCCTCGTGTACTCTCACATAACTCCTCTTTTGCCCCCTTATTTACCTTTGTTCTATCCATTGCACATCCATTTTTCCCTCCCCTTAGGGCCCACAACGCCTGCCAATCTAATGCCCTGGGAGCCGTCCTTTCTCACGAGAGATACAGTTCTCTCTATTCGACGGCATTAGTCTTCCCCAGGATATGGGTCCACCCCACCCAATGGTAGAACCCACCTTGGCAAAAGGAGCCTTCAGCTATTCCCTCCGGAGTCCGTCCCGCATCAGACCATACCCCCTGAGCGTCCTAACCAGGTGACCCTCCTACTTATACTTTGATACGTTTTACTCAACATTTAGTTCTCAGCAAACTTCTGGCACTCTCCCATGTTTGTATGTTGCCCCTCCCTTCCACCTATTTCTTGGACCATATTACCCCTCTTCCCATCCCCAGCCCCCCTCAAACCCAGAAAACCCCACCCAAAGGTAACCCCTTGCCCCCATTTTGTCCCTTCTTTGTGCTCATACTTACCCCCAGCTCATCACAGATTCCACCCCTACAGACATTAACTCACATCCTTCCTCCACCCCCCGATTTCCAGTAAGCCACTTTTCCAGACTCTAGCTCTCTGAGGCAGTTAACCTATTTCATATCATTGAGGTCATATAGTATTTGTCCTTCAATGCCTGGGTTGCTTCACTTAACATAAGATTCTCAAGGTTCATCCATGTTATCACGTGCGATTGTAGTGTATTGGTTCTTACAGCTGAGTAGTATTCCATTGTGTGTATATACCACATTTTATTGATCCACTCATCTGTTGATGGACTTTTGGATTGATTCCAACTTTTGGCGATGGTGAACAATGCTGCTATGAACATTGGTGTACATATATCGGTTTGTGTCCTTGTTTTCAGATCTGATGGGTATATACCCAGCAGTGGTATTGCTGGGTCATATGGCAAATCTATGGATAATTTTTTGAGAAACTGCCAAACTGTCCTCCAGAATGGTTGGATCCTTCTGCATTCCCACCAGCAATGGATGAGTGTTCCCCTTTCTTCACATCCTCTCCAGCATTTGTATTCTACTGTTTTTTTCATGGCTGCCAATCTTATGGGAGTAAGATGGTATCTCATTGTAGTTTTGATTTGCATTTCCCTGATAGCTAGGGATTTGGAGCATTTTTTCATGTGCTTTTTAGCCATTTGTATTTCTTCTTTGGAGAAGTGTCTGTTTAAATCTTTTTCCCATTTTTTAAAT
Source organism: Dasypus novemcinctus (assembly GCF_030445035.2). NCBI lineage: Eukaryota > Metazoa > Chordata > Mammalia > Cingulata > Dasypodidae > Dasypus > Dasypus novemcinctus. The sequence goes on along the minus strand of NC_080678.1, from coordinate 104,760,892 downwards.
GGGTTGTTTATCTTTTTGTTTTCGAGATATATGAGTTCTTTATATATGCAAGTTATAAGTCTCTTATCAGATATAGGGTTGCCAAATATTTTCTCCCATTGTGTGGGTTCCCTTTTTACTTTCTTGACAAACTCCTTTGAGGTGCAGAAGGCTTTAATTTTGAGGTAGTCCCATTTATCTATTTGTTCTTTTGCTGCTCGTGCTTTTGGTGTGATATTCATGAAGCCATTTCCTATTACAAGGTCCTGTAGATGTTTCCCTACACTGCTTTCTAAGGTCTTTATGGTCTTGGCTCTTATATTTAGGTCTTTGATCCATGTTGAGTTGATCTTTGTATAAGGTGTGAGATGGTAATCCTCTTTCATTCTTCTACATATGGCTATCCAGTTCTCCAGGCACCATTTGTTGAATAGGCCATTCTCTCCCAGTTGAGAGGGTTTGGTGGCTTTATCGAATATTATATGGCTATATACATGAGGTTCTATATCTGAACTTTCAATTCGATTCCATTGGTCTGTGTGTCTCTCCTTATGCCAGTACCATGCTGTTTTCACTACTGTAGCTTTGTAGTATGTTTTGAAGTCAGGAAGTGTGATTCCTCCTATTTCGTTTTTCTTTTTCAATATGTCTTTGGCTATTCGGGGCCTCTTTTTATTCCAAATAAATTTCATAGTTAGTTTTTCTAGTTCCTTAAAGAAGGCTGTGTTGATTTTTATTGGGATTGCATTGAATGTGTAGATCAGTTTTGGTAGGATAGACATCTTAATAATATTCAGTCTTCCTATCCATGAACAGGGAATATTCTTCCATTTATTTAGGTCTTCTTTGATTTCCTTGAACAATCTTGTATAGTTCTCGATGTATAAGTTTTTTACCTCTTTAGTTAAATTTATTCCTAAGTATTTGATTTTTTTATTTACTATTGTGAATGGTATTTGTTTCTTGATTTCCTCCTGATCTTGCTCATTATTGGTGTATAGAAATGCTACTGATTTTTGCGCATTGATCTTATAACCTGCGACTTTGCTAAACTCATTTATGAGTTCTAGGAGCTTTGTTGAAGATCTCTCAGGGTTTTCTATATATAGGATCATGTCATCTGCAAATAATGAAATTTTGACTTCTTCCCTTCCAATTTGAATGCCTTTTATATCTGGTTCTTGTCTCAGTGCTCGAGCCAGTACTTCCAAGACAATGTTAAATAGGAGCGGAGACAATGGGCATCCTTGTCTTGTTCCTGATTTTAGAGGGAAGGATTTCAGGATTTCGCCATTGTAAACAATGTTGGCTTTAGGTTTTTCATATATACTCTTTATCATGTTCAAAAAGTTTCCTTGTATTCCGATCTTTTGGAGTGTTTTTATCAGGAAGGGGTGTTGTATTTTGTCAAATGCCTTTTCTGCATCTATAGATATAATCATGTGGTTTTTTTCTCTCAATCTGTTTATATGGTGTATTACATTGATTGATTTTCTTATGTTGAACCATCCTTGCATACCTGGGATAAATCCCACTTGGTCATGGTGTATAATTCGTTTAATGTGTTGTTGAATACGATTAGCAAGTATTTTGTTAAGAATTTTTGCGTCTAGGTTCATTAGAGAAATTGGTCTGTAATTTTCCTTTCTTGTGGTGTCTTTGTTTGGCTTTGGTACTAGGGTAATGTTGGCATCATAGAAGGAATTAGGCAGTGTTCCTTCTGTTTCGATTTTTTGGAATAGTTTCAACAGGATTGGTGTTAGTTCTTTCCGGAATGTTTTGTAGAATTCACCTGTGAAGCCGTCTGGCCCTGGGCTCTTCTTAGTTGGGAGATTTTTAATGACTGATTCTATCTCTTTGCTTGTGATTGGTTTGTTAAGATCATCAATTTCTTCTTTCGTCAGTATGGGCTGCTTATGTATTTCTAGGAATTTGTCCATTTCCTCTAAATTGTCATTTTTGTTGGAATATAGTTTTTCAAAGTATCCTCTTATGATAGTCTTTATTTCTGTGGGGTCAGTGGTGATATCACCTTTCTCATTTCTTATTTTGTGTATTTGCATCTTTTCTCTTTTTTTCTTTGTTAGTCTCGCTAAAGGTTTGTCAATTTTGGTGATCTTCTCAAAAAACCAGCTCTTGGTCTTGTTTATTTTTTCAAGTGCTTTCTTATTTTCTATTTCATTTAGTTCTGCTCTTATCTTTGTTATTTCCTTCCTTCTTCTTCCTGTTGGGTTACTTTGTTGTTGTTTTTCTAATTCCTTCAAATGTGCAGTTAATTCTTCAATTTCTGCTCTTTCTTCTTTTTTGATATATGAATTTATGGCTATAAATTTCCCTCTCAGTACTGCTTTTGCTGCATCCCATAAATTTTGGTATGTTGTGTTATCATTTTCATTTGTTTCAAGGTAGTCATTGATTTCTTTTGAGATTTCCTCTTTGACCCACTGTTTTTCTAAGAGTGTGCTGTTTAATTTCCAAATTGTCGTGTGAAGTCTGGGTCTCTGTCCCTTGCAAATTTCCAGCTTGACTCCACTGTGGTCAGAGATATTGTTTTGTATGATTTTGATCTTTCTGAATTCATTAAGCCTTTCTTTGTGGCCTAGCATATGGTCAATCTTGGAGAATGTTCCATGTGCGCTTGAGAAAAATGTATATCCTGCTGTGTTTGGGTGTAATGATCTATATATGTCTATTAGATCCAGCTCTTCTAATATACTGTTCAAATGTTTTGTTTCTTTAGTGATTCTCTTTTGAGATGTTCTGTCCAGAGTTGATAGTGGTGTATTAAAATCCCCCACTATAATTGTAGATGCATCTATTCTTTCACTTAGTTTTTCCAGCGTTTGCCTCACATATTTAGAGGCGCCCTTGTTAGGAGCATAAATATTTATGATTGTTCGATCTTCTTGACAGATTGTCCCTTTCACTAAAATATGGTATCCTTCTTTGTCTCTCACAATTGTTTTGCATTTAAAGTCTATTTTGTCTGATATTAATATAGCTACTCCTGCCTTTTTTTGGTTGTTGTTTGCTTGTATGATTGTTTTCCAGCCATTCACTTTCAACCTCCATGAGTCTCTGGGTCTAAGATGTGTCTCTTGTAGGCAGCATATAGATGGGTCGTATTTCCTTATCCAGTGTCCCAGTCTGAATCTTTTGATAGGTGAGTTTAATCCGTTGACATTCAGTGTTATTACGTTTAGAGAGTTATTTATGGTAGCCATATTTTGGTTGGATTTGTGTTTGTTATATTTTGTTTGTATTATTTTATTTTCCCCTTCTATTTTTGTCTTTCTTGTTGCTTTTACACTCTCCTCCATCTCTGACTGTCCTGTTTTTTCCTTTCTTCCTGCAGAATTCCCTTAAGAATTTCTTGAAGGGGAGGTTTCTTGTTGATATACTCTTTCCGTTTCTGTTTATCTGTGAATATTTTGAACTCTCCATCATTTTTGAATGCTAGTTTAGCTGGATAGAGTATTCTTGGTTGGAGATTTTTTTCCTTTAGTACCTTGACTATGTCATACCACTGCCTTCTTGCCTCCATCGTTTCAGATGAGAAATCAGCACTTAATCTTATGGAGTTTCCCTTGTATGTGATGGTTTTCTTTTCTCTTGCTGCTTTTAGAATTTTTTCTTTGTCTTGAGCATTGGATAATTTGACAAGTATATGTCTTGGGGTGGGCCTGTTGGGGTTTATGACCAGTGGAGTGCGCTGTGCTTCTTGGATATGTACATCTGTCTCTTTCAGTAGATTTGGGAAGTTTTCATTCATTATTTCCTGCAACACTCCTTCTGACCCCTTTCCCTTCTCTTCTCCTTCTGGAATGCCTATAATACGTATGTTTGAGCGTTTTGCGTTATCATTCAGGTCCCTAAGTCCTATCTGGATTTTTTCTACCTTTTTATTGACCACTTCTACTATCTGTTTGATTTCCAATGCACTGTCTTCCACATCACTAATTCTCTGCTCTGCCTCTTCTAGTCTGCTGATATTTGCTGCAAGTGTATTTTTGATTTCTTGAATTGTGGTGTTCATTTCCATCATATCTGTTATTTTTTTGCGCATGTCTGCAATTTCCCCTCCAAGTGTTGTCTTCACGCTGTTAACCTCTTTCATTACTTCATCAAATTTGTCGGTGATAAATGTTCTGAGATCTTTCATTGCTTGTACGAAGTCCTGCCCCCCTTCCTGATTTTCAGTTTGTTGATTGTATTCAGCCATGTTTTCCTGATTACTGGTTTGGTTTGTAGATTTTTGTTGCTGTCTTGTCAACATTTTTTCTTGACGGGTTTAATCAGTTCCTTAGCTTCTTTGTCTAGTCTTGGAGATTAATTAGCTGTTGTTTTTGCGTAAGTGTTATATCTTCTCTTTGTCACTTTGTTCTTCTTATTCCAATTTCTTATTGCTAGTTAAGCTCACTTTAAAGGAAAGTATTAGTGCTGGGGAAAGTCAATTGTGTAAGGAAGGAAAAAGTGTGAAGTAGTATTGGTGATATATGTCTACAAAGCAACAATATGAGTTCTGGGAGGATGGAGGTTAGATCATGTAAATTGTGTAGAGTTATAGTAGTAGGAAAGTACCTATAATGAGGTAGACGACTGAATATGGGAGGAATGTGGTACGTACTAAGAGGCTATTGTTTTCGTGAGAGAGGGAAAGAGAAAAGAAAGGTAATAGTTTCAGGGAAGAATACCAGATGGAAAACTAAGCAAAGGTATTAGAAATTAAGAGTTATACACTTTGTGGATCAAAGAAAGGGAGATGAAATATAGGAGAGATAGCAGATGGTGGAGGATATCAAGTTGTAGGGGAAAGGGGATAGTGTAGATAGGCTAAATCTATTCACAGAGAAATGAGGCAGTGGAGGGTGAGGAAACCCAGCAAATGTGAGGTATTTCCTGTAGGACCTATTGTATTGTTAAGGTAAAATAGTATAAGAAGAATATTGGGGACAAGAAAGAGAGGATTGAAAAAAAAAAAAAACAACAAGAACAACAACAATAACAAAAAATAAAAAAATAAAGTAAACAAAACAAACAAACAAAAAAAAAACCCAAAGAACAGAAACCCTGCCGCCAGGCTCGGCTGGGCTCAGCCGGGCCCCGGTCCCCCGCCCGCCGCCCGCCGCGGCTCGGCTGGGCTCGGCTGGGCTCGGCTGGGCTCGGGTCCCCCGCCTGCCACCCGCCACGGCTCGGCTGGGCTCGGCTTCCCCTCCCGCCGCGGCTCGGCTGGGCTCAGCTGGGCTCGGCTTTCCCGCCCGCCGCCCGGTGCGGCGCAGCGTGGCTCGGCTCTCCTGCCCGCCGCCCGCCGCAGCGCGGCTAGGCTCGGCTGGGCTCGGCTCCTTCGCCCGCCGCCCGCCGCGGCACAGCGCGGCTCGGCTCTCCCGCCCGCCACCCACCGCAGTGCTAGCTGCCTCGGCTTCGCCTACCCAAGGAGGGAGTCCTCCACTCGTAGCTGGGATCTCCGTGTATATTTCACAGATGGATCCTCTCTGTTACCTTCCCTCCAAATCGATGTCCAGATACCTCCGGACCAGGAAAAATCCTGAAACAGCCGGTCCCAAAGAGTCTCCGACGCCTCCCAGCCGATTCCCCCCAGGAGCTAGTAACCGGGAAGTTCACTCAGCTGCCATCTTGCCTCCCCCTCCTGAAAAGTCCCAAATTATATCTTATAGACCAATCCTTTCCATTACCTTCCCACCAAATCGATGTCCAGACACTTCCTGCCCTGAAAAAATCCTGAAAAAGCCTGGTCCCGGAGAACCTCCAGCGGTGCCCAGCTGCCTCTTCCCAGGAGAGACGGCAAGGCAAGTTCACTCAGCCACCATCTTGCTGGAAGTCTGTATTTAACTTTTAAAAGGCTGAGTCTGAGCCCCTAAACTGATGTTATCACTTACTAATGGGTTATGGACTGCAATTTTATAAACACCTTTTAGACTTTACCAGTAGAGTCTTGCTCTGCTCCTAGGACATCTTCCAAAGTTGCCGTGTTCTGGAGCCTTCCAGGCTCCTCCTCATCCTTTTACGCTGCTGCATTTTTCTTTGTAGCACTGATCACCACCTGGCGTTATACTTCCCTTACTGTCTTGTGATTGTCCTTCTCTCCCATCAGCATGGACCCTCAGGGAGGGTCCTGTAAGGGTGCTGTCTGTCTTGTTCTGCCGTTTGCCTGGCACCAACTGTGCCCGAAGCTTGGCCAGTTTGCTCAGGAGCTGTTGTTCTAGGGAGTGGATGAAGTACTGGGCTCCTGGAGGGGATGACACGGTGGGTGAAAGTCACCCATCAGGAACATCACGGCCGTGCTTGTGGGAACCGGAGCTGGAGTCCCAGGTCCCTCCCACCCAGGCTGACGCCCTGGTGCCCCTGTCACCCCAGCCCGCAGGGACAGTGACTTGGCTTGCCCTTGTGCTGCAACATTCAGGGCCTTGGGAGGACAAGGGCATGCACATTTTGAGGGTGCTCTAAGTCAGGGGCCCGCAGCTCCTCAGCTCACATCCCAGCTGCAGCCTCCCGCCCTGTCCTTGTGTGTGGCTGAGGTGGACAGGGCAGGGTGTGTCCCAGGGCAGTGCTAGCAAAGCCTTAGCAGGCTGCCTGGGGCAGAGCAGAGTGCCTCGGTTTCCGGGGCAGAGGGGAGTGGGTTAAATCCTGCTCTTATGGTTAGAAGCTGTGTGACCATGGGCGCCGCCTTTCTCTGGGTCTCAGCCTTTTCATCTGTAAAATGGAAATAAAGGGTGAAGGGTGGTGATACAAGTACAGTTACCAGCACCTGGAATGGCTCAGGGTATAAGCCCCCCCCCCCCCCACACCCCAAAGCACTGGCTCAGGGTGTAAGCCCCCCTAACATACCCCAAAGCACTGGCTCAGGGTATAAGCCCCCCCCACACACCCCAAAGCACTGGCTCAGGGTGTGAGCCCCCACACACACTCCAAAGCGTGGCTTGGGCTGCTGGCTGCCCACACCCCGGCGCCTGCACCCAGCAGCAGTGCTGGGGAACAGGGCTGCTCTATTAGAAAATGGCCCAGCAGCTAAGCCCCTGCCTGTGGATTCCCACACGTGGTGACAGACCCGGGGCCCTGGCTCCAGTGCTGAGTCTGGGGACACCGCGGGCCGAGGCTGTGGAGACGGCTGGGGAGGCAGAGCTGGCCCTGGACACAGGCCGTGTTCCTTCCCGAGGGCCGATGCCCCCAGGGCCGCCGGTTCCCTGCTGACCACCCCCTGCCTCTGCGCTCAGCCCCGTCCATCCTCGCTTCTACCTCCTGCGCCGCGCCCAGATCCTGCCAGGCCTCTACCTCTCCCCTGCCTGGAAGCCAGGGCCTCCCCGAGACACGCCCTGCTGGCCCCGTGGTCTCGCTGCAGACCCCCTCGTGGGGTCGTCATCCTCGCAGTCCTGACTGGTAGACGCCTGCTGCGCACTTGGCCTCTTCTCATCTCTACACCAGCCCCGCGCAGTTGCTGCTATTTCCACGGCAGCCGAGAAATTTGACGTTCTGTGAGGTCAAGGGAGCTGGGAAGTCTGGGGTCACGTCCCGGTCTCCTGACCAGCTCCAGGCCTGGCCAGGGGTGGCAGCTCTGCTGGGTGCTACAGAGGGCCTCCAGGGTGCTCCCGAGGCGGCCCCTCCCCTGAGCTGCTCAGGGCACAGGAGGCTGGTGGCTGGCAGCTCAGGAGCAGCAGGGGCCGCAGGGGCCAGGGCTAAGGTGGCCGCAGGGGCCGTGGGGGCCAGGGCTGAGGGGGCCGCGGGGGCCAGGTCTGAGGGGGCCGCGGGGGCCAGGGCTGAGGGGGCCATGGGGGCCAGGGATGAGGGGGCAACGGGGGCCGTGGGGGCCAGGGCTAAGGGGGCCGTGGGAGCCAGGGCTGAGGGGGCTGCAGGGGCCAGGGCTGAGGGGGCTGCAGGGGCCAGGGCTGAGGGGGCCATGGGGGCCATGGGGGCCAGGGAGGAGGGGGCCGTGGGGGCCAGGGCTGAGGGAGACATGGGGGCCGTGGGGGCCAGGGCTGAGGGGGCCACGGGGGCTGTGGGGGCCAGGGCTGAGGGGGCCATGGGGGCCGTGGGGGCCAGGGCTGAGGGGGCTGCAGGGGCCAGGGCTGAGGGGGCCGTGGGAGCCAGGGCTGAGGGGCTGCAGGGGCCAGGGCTGAGGGGGCCGTGGGGGCCAGGGCTGAGGGGGCCATGGGGGCCAGGGCTGAGGGGGCCATGGGGGCCAGGGCTGAGGGGGCCACGGGGGCCACGGGGGCCAGGGATGAGGGGGCCGTGGGGGCCAGGGGTGAGGGGACAGTGGGGGCCACAGGGGCCAGGGCTGAGGGGGCCGCGGGGACCAGGGCTGAGGGGACTTCTGAGGCTGGGCGCGCCTCCCCTCAGTTCCGGGTCTAGTACACCCTCCCGGGGGGCTTCCAGCTGGTTTCATAAGCGGTTCTGATGCCTGGAAAGGAAAGCAATTTGAAAGCTAATGTAGTGAGAGATGGGGAGCCTCCAAAGAATTCTAAGCAGTGAGTGTCATGATTACATTTGCATTTTAAAGAGGGAAACAGAGACAATTTAGTATAAAAATAAATCTCTTTAATCACATCCTCCCGGCAGAGCAACTTGGCTCTCTCTGCATACTCACCCGGCCGCCGGCCACGTGCGGGCACGTGTGGCCAGTAGTCAGCACCGCCACCTTCGCTTTGCATCCTGCTTTCTCACGCAGCGTGCTCTGTGTCCCCGAGGCCTTCCTAGTGACCGCCGGGAGAGGCTGTGCGACATCCTACGCGGGTGGGTGGGCTTTGCCCGCTCTCCGTTCCCTTACTGTTGGGTGTTGGCCCCGCTAAGCACCCTGGAAGTGACACTGGTTGTTATGCCATTGGAGTTGCCCGACATCTCTCTTGGGTATGTGACATAGAAATAAATATTCTATGCCCGGAGCTTTTCCAGTTCCACGTGGAATTCTTCTCAAGGACATATGGCTGGCAGTGAGATGCCAGGTCAAGGGGCCTGAAGGCAGGGCAATTTCTTTCCCTCTGAGCTGAGCTCAGACCCCACAAGGCCGTCCAGCTGGGGATTCTCAGGCCGCAGGCGCCGGGGGCCACGCCAGGAGCCTGCGGATGTAGGGTACACGGGCTGTGTCCCCGATCTCCTCTCCTGGCTCACCCCTTCCTGAGAAGGCTCGCAGCAGCCTCTCCTGTGGGAGGTCGCCCTCAGCCCCTGGGAACTGTCCTGGCAAGGCCAGGCTGGGAGGCGGCCTGAGGCCACGGTTGGCTGATTTAGGACACAAGGGCAGGTGAACTCCGGAGCGGCCAGCTCAGAGCTCCCCTCAGCTGCAGGTGCCTTGGGGGGCGGCTTTTCCCTCAGCGCCTTGATCCTCGGAGCGTGGGCAGGAAAGTTGGGGATCCCCGGGAAGCTGCCCCTCCGGCCACTGCTAGGGCGCTCAGCCTCGGGTTCCCTAGAGGGCAGGCTTGGGGGTGAAGGCCGTGGGGGCAGGGGCCCAGCACTCTGTCTTCCAGGGGCAGCTGTGGGACACCTTCTCGTGGACAGATGGGACTGTGGCGAAGGCCCCAAAGAGGAGCCAAGGACAGGGGTGTGTGTGCAAAGAGAAAAGAAAGCTTCGGGCCTGGGTTACTCCTGTGCCACTTGGGAGGCAGTGTGGCCGGCAGCAGGGAACGTGGGAGGGCTCGGGTGGGCAGGCTTCGTTTCCGTCACTTGCCGCAGTCACCTCCATCAGCTTGTGGAGCGACTTCCCATATCTGCACTTGTCCATCCCGGCATTGGCCGTAAAGCAGTGCCTTTCTCGTGGGTAGGTGAGGATCCCGGAGGCTCACATGTTCTGAGGACCCCCCATAGACCCGAGGGCTGGAGGGGGTCTCCTTCCTGTCGTGTGCTAGAAGAGGCCCCCCGGGTGGGTCTCCCCCACAAGGGACCTCCCTCCTGTGGCCCTGGTGGGGCCCCCACCTTCTGCTCTGGTCCTGCCCTCTCTCTGCATCTCATGTGCAGCAGGCAGAGAGGAAGGCGTCCTTCCGAGTGGAAGGTTACCTCCCGCCAGCCTGATCCGGGGGACGATGGCGCTCCAGGGGTGAGTGGATGTCTCAGAAATGCGCCGTTGGCGGCGGACTTGACCCAGTGGTTAGGTCATCCACCTACCACATGGGAGGTCCGCGGTTCAAACCCCAGGCCTCCTTGACCCGTGTGGAGCTGGCCCACGTGCAGTGCTGATGTGCGCAAGGAGTGCCTGCCATGAAGGGGTGTCCGCCGCATAAGGAAGCCCCACGCACAAGGAGTGCACCCCGTAAGGAGAGCCGCCCAGTGCGAAAGAAAGTACAGCCTGCCCAGGAATGGCACCACACACACAGAGAGCTGACACAGCAAGATGACGCAACAAAAGAAACACAGATTCTTGTGCCACTGACAACAACAGAAGCGGACAAAGAAGACACAGCAAATAGACACAGAGAACAGATAACCAGGGTGGGGAGGGGGAAGGGGAGAGAAATAAATAATAATAAATAAATCTTAAAAAAAAAAAAAGAAATGCGCCGTGTCACTGCAGCGCTCGGCAGGGCAGAGGCTGAGCTGGAGTTCCTGCGGGTAAGGCCATGGGCGCCCTTCGGTCTGTTGAGGGGGTGCAGTGCGGCTGCCCCGACCCAGCGCCTTCTCTGGGGGGTTCGGACCCACAAAGAGGGACGAGCGAGGTTGCTCCGTCCCCCTGGGATTCAGGGGGAAGCTTCTGGAAGCAGGTGGCAGGGGAGATGACCCCAGGAGATGGGCGGGGTTTGGGGGATGGGAGTGGATGCCAGAGGGCCTTTCTTCGCCTGAGAGAAGTGGCCCCAGCCATTTTCCTGTGGTGGGGAGGCCACATTTCTCAGAGATGACGCACAGGGCAGCTACGGCACAGAACTGGGCTGGGAACTCCAAGTCTGTGGCTTCAGCACAGCACACCCATGGGGTCTGGGACCCCACGGTGGCTCTGGGCCCCTCTCTGCCCACTGTCCTGGGAAGGGCAGTGGCCCTCCTGCCCCACGCATGTGGCTTTGCTTACTGCACATCTCACTGCCACTGGGCCGGGGTGGTGGGAGCAGGGACTAAAAAGAGTCCCAAGTGCCCCAGAGAGGACAGAAGTGTACCAGAAGCATGCAATGGTACATAATAAATGCCCTAATGATAGCAACAATCACACTGGTTAGTACTGCGTGCAGGGCTGGGGGAGTGGGGGAGAGGGGCAGTGGAGGCAGAGCTGGGCAGCGACCGGGAGGGAACTCTGTATTCCCCACAGCTGGGAACTGGCTGGGATTGGCTTCAAAGGGAGCTGCAGGGTGTACGCATTTCTCGGTGTATGGCGGTAGAAACACTGCGCGACGTAGCAGACCCGTGGGCAGCTCCTAGCAGGGGCCAGCCGGCCATCACGTCATTTAAGAACACCGACAGACACAGCTGCCTGCTCCCGCCTCGGTGTGCTCTCCCAAGAGGGCTCAGCGTTCCCTTGACAAGCGGCCTTCCAGAACCATCTGAGCCCATCAGCCCTCTGGGAGGCCACTGCAGGGCGGCTGCTGCCCCCAGACCCTGGCTTTGTGTCACCGGCTCACTGTGTGCATCCCCCCCTCCCCATCCAAATGATGGAAAATGCATAGAAGGGAAGCCACCATCTCATCAGCAAAGATGCAGGAAACCTGTCTTATTTGTTTCAGTCTCTCGTGGGAGATACTGAGTGGATCTGACTTAATTTGCAGGCGGTCTTTATTCCCCTGTGTAGGCTGCTTGGAGTGAGGCCTGCTCTTTCTGCCCAAGGTGCACAGAGAGACAAATGAGGGGAGCTCTGCCATCCGCACCCCAGAGCCCACTGCCATCCTTCTCGCTTGGGGGCATGTGGGCTCAACAGAGTCCTCTTCTTCTCCTTGGTTAGAAAAGGAAATACAGCAAGATAATCCCTCCACCTGAAGACAGCACAACTGCCTTCCAGTATATTAGTCCTGCTTGCCGTGTCCTGTGCAATCCCATGTGAATATGCAAGTGTATTTAAATTGGGCTTATTTTATGTTCACATTTTTGCATATTCTTATATTCGCACATCATGAATATTTTTGAAAACTTATTTCAAATCAGCACACAGTGTCCTCTAATTTTTCCCTTCAAGGCTCTATTATTTGACATACAAAATTATTTCCAGTCTGGGATAGACTTAGACAATACCGAGATTAACAGTTTTCTATCTAAATCTTTAAAAAAAAATTTTTTTTTAAAAGAAGCTTTAGATTACATAAATGTTACATCAAAAATATAAGGAGGGAAGGAGACTTGGCCCAATGGGTAGGGCATCCGTCTACCACATGGGAGGTCTGCGGTTCAAACCCCGGGCCTCTTTGACCCATGTGCAGCTGACCCATGCACTGTGCTGACGTGCGCAAGGAGTGCAGTGCCACTCAGGGGTGCCCCCTGCGTAGGGGAGCCCCACGCACAAGGAGTGCACCCCATAAGGAGAGCTACCCAGTGCGAAAGAAAGTGCAGCCTGCCCAGGAATGGCCCTGCACACAAGCTGACACAGCAAGATGATGCAACAAAAAGAAACAGATTCCCATGCCGCTGACAACAACAGAAGTGGACAAAGAAGAGCATGCAATGAATAGACACAGAGAACAGACAATGGGGGGCTGGGGGGGGGAAGAGGAGAGAAATTAAAAAAAAAATACGGAATTTCCATATACTACAACCCCTCCCCCTCCCATCCTTTCCTTCATTAGTGTGGTACCTTTGTTACAATTGATGACCACATATTGAAGCACTGCTACTAACCATGGTCTATCGCTTATAATATGGTTTATGCTTTACATTTTGCACAATTTTATAGGTTTTGATGAAATGTATAATGGCCTGTAACTGCCATTGCAATATAATGCAGGACAATTCCAATGTCCCCCAAATGCCCACATTACCCCTGTTCTTCCCTCTCCCTCCCCTCAGAACCTCAGGTGGCCACTGACTTCACATGAATGTTCTAAGGTCTTCCACTACTAGAGTAATAGTAAGTCTATTTTAGTCCATAGCTGCATTCCCCCTGTTTGTTTGTTCCTCAGTCTTGAGGATTTGGGGTGGTGATGCCCACTCTGCTTCCATGAGGCTTGTCTGCCCTGCCTCTAGTGTCTGCATCTCTAGAGCCCTCAGAATCTGTGCCGTTTGAGGCACTGTTCACTGTGGCTGTCAAAGAGATCCTGCTGAGACGTGCAAAAGTGTAACCTCTGGAGTGACCTCCGGACTCATTTTGAAACCTCTCAGCCATAAAAACTCATTTGTAGTTAATAGTTCCTCCTTTTGGTCAAGGTCTTTTTCCAAAAGCTTTGCTAGTTGGTGTTTGGTACCTAAATCTTTAGCCAGTGCTTGCCTGCTTCATTCCTTAGGCACCGAATCCCACGAGTGGACTTTCTGGGTCCAAGGCTACGGGCCTTTCTAAATTGTGTGGGGGCCTTGCAAAGGCACCTTGCACTGGCATCATTTCTGAATGGTCTCCTCTCCTCCCCCGGCTGCCAGTACTGTGAGGACGCTGGCTCCTCCCAGGACCCCGTTACTCCATGAACAGTCACTGGGTTATTCAAGTGTATCTCCTCACGGCTCTGTTTTCTCATTAAAGAGAAAAAGAAGCCGTTCTCGGATGGCATTTTCTTGAAACAGACGCCTGTTGTGGCCCTGGGTTCACTGACGATTGACTCTGCTAGTTCATTATTTCACACCAGAAGTAGATTTGGCAGAAGTCCAGTTTGGGTGACATAATCCCAACTCCAAGATTGTCAACGACATTAGCATATCAAAACCCCAGAATACTCTGTTGAAGGTTAACTCAGTGTTTTCCAGGCTTTTTCAACCGCAGAACCCTTTGTCTACAGAATCAGGGGTTGTGGAATGTTACAAACATTTTTTCCGTTGGTGAGTTTTGTTTTTACACTACTGGCATCACACTGGTTGGAGCCTGCTTCCCCCAGCCCTGTGCTATACTTAGCATCACAACTGTGCCTTCCCCGGGTGACCCTCCATGCTCTGTAAGCTCCTCTGTAAGGGTCACCTGGTAAGCCTTTTTAAGGCAGGAGAGGCTTGAGGAAATCACTCTCCCCTCAAGAGCCAGTCTCCCCCCGACTCCCAAAAGCCTCAGCTGTGGTCAACAACCCTGTGTTGAACAGCCTATGAACGGTGGTGCTGAGATTTTTCAGTCTAGTTTCTTAGGGGAGATTCTCCAGGTGGAATTATAGGGTCAAAAGGTAGGACTTCTTGTGACTCTTGATGACAATCTGGAAATAGTCCATTTTGTTCCCTATGGTTTCCAGTACAAGGTTCTATATAGGCTGGGAGCCAGGAGAGCCTGGTTCCAGTGCCAACTTGGCTGCCAGCTGTAGGGAGAAGTGGGCATGGTAGTGAGATGCCCTGAAGTACGGGGAGATGCAGCGTCTCTGAGAAGTACACCAGCAATAGCAGCACATGATGGACAAGAAGTGACGTCTCAGAAAATTCCTTAATCGAGAGGGTGTGCAGGCACAGACAATGCTATTTTGCTTTCTCAGATTGAGCATGTCCTTGGTGACATTACTTATGTTTGCCTATCTCTCCAAATGTTCTGGATATCCTGCGTTTCAGTAGTTAAAAGAGAAGACTCAGGCACAAAGGGACACACATTTCCAGTCCACCACTTAAAAGCTGTGTGACCTTTTGTGGGTACTTAACCCTTCTGTCCCTTATTTTCTCATCTGAAAAGAGATAGCTCCCCTATCTCTTAGGATTGTCATGAAGATTAAATACCACATACAAAATGCTTAGCAAGCTTAAGGATTTTGGGACTCTGAATACTGAAAAATGTCATACTTCTTTATAATTAAAAAATAAATTAATACTAAACCATTAAAAAGTGTAATGACTTCAACAAATGGTATAGAGAAAACTGAATATCTACATGCAAGAGAATGAAGCAGAGCCCTTACCTTACACCAAATAGGAAAGTTAACTCAGAGGGGATCAAAGACCTAATTTTAAGAGCTAAAACTATAAAACTCTCAGAAGAAAACATAGTAGCAAATCTTCAAGACCTTGGATTAGGCAGTGGTTTCTTAAATACATTACTGAAAACATGAGCAACAAAAGGAAAAAAGCGAAATTGGATTCTGTTAAAATTTAAAACTTTCGTACATCAAAAGACAAGATCAAGAGAATGAAAAGCCTACCCACAGAATGGGACAAAATATTTATGAATCATGTGACTAATAAAGATTTAATATCCAGAATATATAAAGAACTCTTATAACTCAACAACAACAAAAAAAACAGCCCAATAAAAAATGGGCAAAGGAATAGGCATTTCTCCAAAGAAGATATACACATGATTAATAAGCACATAAAAAGATGCTCACCGTCATTAGTTATGAGGGAAATGCAGATCAAAACCACAATGAGATACTGCTGCACCTCTACAAGAATGACTAATCAGAGAGATGGGCAGTAGTAAGGGTTGATGAGGATATGGAGGAACTGGATCTCTTGTGCATTGCTGGTGGTCATACGAAATGCTGTGGAAAACAATTTAGCAGTTTGGTGGTTCTTTTAAAGATTACACCTAGAATTACTATATGAACTGACAATTCCTCTCTTAAATATAGACCCTAAAGAATTGAAAGCAAGGACTCAAATAGACATGTGAGCACCAATATTCATAGCAGCATTATTCACAATAGCCAAAAAGTAGAAGCAACCCAAGTGTCCTTCAGCAGATGAATGGGTAAAAAAATTTGTACACACAATGGAATATTATTCAGCCATAAAAATGAATGCAATTCTGATATATGCTGCAACATGGATGAAACTTGAAGACATTATGTTGGGTGAAATGTCAGACAGAAAAGGACAATATTGTATGACTCCACTTATATGAAATAACCCTTGCAGGGGGCCGTCCTCAGTCACCTGTTGGCCGAGAAATTACAGACCGAGCTGCAAGGCAACAAAAGAGTTTATTGGGGGTCTTAGAATTGCAATTCAGGGAGCACAGATTCAGGGAGCACCCCAAGCTGTGTCCCACCTTGGGGTTTTCAAGAAAGGAGTTTTCAAGAAAAAGAAGATTATGTAAGCTGTTTGTAAAGAATTAGGATCGGTGGATGTTTGGGGGCTTTCTGAATGTCCTTTAAGGTCCACAGTTACTGATTTCTTCACCGTGCGGTTGGTTCCCGGTGTCCAGTTGTTCTCAGAAACATCACTGCTCATAGTTTTGCAGACCTTGGCGGTTTATGATATCTGATCAGACTCCATTTTAAGTCTCTTAGCCATAAGAACCCCATTTTGCCTTCCAGGTGGATATGAAGATGGGGGAGCCCCCACTAGAGCCTCGGCTACCATTCAAACAAAAGCCATTTGCATCAGGTTTATACTCTTATCTCTTTTAAGAATTCGGTTGGTCTGATGCAGTCCCCAGCACCGAACGACCCTGGAGACCCTGACAAAATAGAGTCTTCTAACTTGGTAAATTGAGGACAGATCTTGGGGCAAAGGGGACTGGTCACTTTCTCTGCAGAGTGCTTATGGCTCATCTTGCTCTAACAGCCATGCTCATGATCTGGGACATCACTTTCTAGGCCTGTGCCTCAGTTTCTCCATCTGTAATGTGTTTGTGTGTGGGGGGGGGAAGCAGAAAATACTGCTGTGGACTTAAGTTGACACAAGTGGGAAAAAGGACTCCATTACCTTGCCATGGCTGAGAAGAGTCTGAATTCTAAAACCTTGCTCAGAATACTGTTTTTCTATTGTACCATTTCCATAATAACCATTTGCCTGGTGCCCTTAGTAGACACTCTTGAAAAAAGAGACTCCTTGGGTTAAAAATGTAGGAAATAGGAAAATGCACTTGGAGATTCACCCTGCACATTCCCTGTCAGATGCATGGAGAGATTCTGTAGCAAGAAAATTTGTTTAGCTCAGAGTTTCCTAAACCTATCTGGCAAACCTACTCTTGTTTTGTTTTTCTTGCTGTTTTCTCCCAGAACACCTAAGCACGTGTTTTCTTGGAGTAGTTTGAAACCCATCGTTTTAAACCTGTGTGCCTGCCTCTGCCAAATCTTGGCCTTGTCTTGCTGCAGTTCGCTCAGCAGCACCAGACTACGGCATGCTGGTCCATCAAGTTTTCCCAGAGAAGATGCGGCCGGGACGGGAGATGGCCTTGGGGATCTGTGCCAAGCGGATCATCGTCTACCAAGTGAGAAATGCCAGCAGAATCGCAACCTTGCAGTTTCAGTGGTGAGATTGGGATGGCTTCCACCCACGTGAGGGCGGCTCGGGTGATAAGGACGCAAGCTTCTCGCTTGCCTTTGAGCCCTTGCCCCTTCAAGGCAGAATGGGAACGTGAGCTTTCCCTGACCAGACGCACGGCGTGCAGATAGCCTGTCCCTGAACCGACATTCTGATGCCCGGTGGGAGGTTCAGAAGTCCAGCAGGGGGGTTGGAGAGGTTCCCAGGAGGCTGTTTCTTCTCTAATTCTCCCACCCTCCCACCCACACCCACCTAAGGGGATACTCTTTCCCTCTGGGTAAAGTTTTCTCAATCTGGGGAATACATCAGTGTTCAGAGCATGGGAGAATGAGGGAGATGGGAGAGGAGAGGGTGCTTTTATGAGGTTCTCCAGAGAAGCAGAATTGAGCAGATATATATAAAGGGATGTATTATAGGCATTGGCTCAGCTCTGTAGGGTGGCCGCACACAGGAAACTCTGACCAAGGTGAAGTTGAACTCCCCAGGGGAAGCTGGCTGACTGAAGTAGAGGCTGACGTTCCTCTTTCTGATTTCTGAAATCCTCATCCCTAGCTTTTAAGACCTCCAACTGGCTGGATGAAGAGAGTCCCCACATTGCTGAAGGCAATCTCCTTTGTTGATGGTAGATGCAGTCCCTTGTAGATGCAATCAACTCATTATAGATGCAAATTCATCTGATAAATGCCCTCACAGTACCCATCAGGCCAGTGCGTGCTTGACACAACAACTAGACACCATCCCCTAGCCAAGCTGACCCATGGAAATAACGGTCACACTTGTCTACATGGAGTGGAGTCTCGTGGTTTTGAAACATTTTCCTTTTAAATTTTCCTTTCCCATACCCAGGAAGGGAATAGTAAGTAGTTTCAGAATAAATGTTTTTTTGCCTTTAGGAAAAAAATGTTTATATCTAAAATACATAATAATTTAATATAATTTCATTAAGTCAGAACATTCAAGTGGCCTTTATATTATCAGGGAACTTATTTTTTCTTATACTTTAACCATCTTGAAATATAAACGATATTTATATTTTGTTATTTTTTTTGGAGTTTTATTTATTGGAATTATTTTAATTCAATTAAAAGAATATTTGAAGAATTTTAATTACTGAATTGATTCAATACTATTTCATTGTTCTGTTTTATTGACAGCATATTTAATTGTTCAAAATTTCCAATCTCATTTATTTTAATATATTCTTAGAAATGCAATAACCTAAGAAAGTAATTTTGAAAAACTGGTATTTTGCAAAGTCATAAAGTTCTACAGTTCCCTTATGTAAGTATTTTATATTTAAATTGTTTTCCCCACTATCAGGGACAGTTTCTTAATTATAGCTGGGCAGTCATCAGATTCACAAAACAAAGATGGCTTAAAACTACCTTGTCACCAGGTAGGATTTCTGTGCCCTGAAGGCCATTTTCTTCCTTGGCATGATCTTCTTCTTTTTCTTATTTTCGAGGTACCAGGGGCTGGGGATTGAATCTGAGACCTCGTATGGGGGAAGCTGGTGCTCAACCACCGAGCCACATCAGCTCCCCTGAGTTGGTATTTTCATCTGTTTGCTTGTTTGTTTTTAGGAGGCACCAGGAACAGAACCCAGGACCTCCTGTGTGGGAAGCAGGTGCTCAACGGCTTGAGCCATATCTGCTCCCCTTATTTTTATGGGAACATCATCATATGAATTAATGACTCTGCCCCTTGCCGCAAACACACATCTTACATGGAATGTGACATGAATTCCAGAAGCTTCTATAAACAGAGAACGGGGAATGCTGAGAAATCTGATAATGAGCTCAGGAAGCCGGTATTCAGTTTAATAGTTTATAACAAAAGCCAGAATGTTTCCAATAATTACAGAGGCTGGTCTGAGCAGCCTGCAGCCAAATTCCAAAGGGAATAGAGGAAGCTGCCAGGTTCAAAGAATTCAACCCGGAGCCACACTAGCAGCAGGTCAGATGACAAGGTTATTCAATCAAAACCATTTTCAACATAGAATTTTAGCCCCTGGTGGTCATTGTTCTTAGTCATTAGGAGGAATTAAAACCTCTGAAGTGAAAAGCAGAAGGTGGGGGCAGGTACAGGCTTTGTGGTCCCTTTTTAAGAAAAAATATACAAAGTTACAAACATAAAACATGGTGCGCAAGTGAATATTTACTTAGAATGAGAAAATAAAATCACAACAACATACAACTGTAAGGGTAAGGCCACATTGGGAAAATAGGAATAGGACTACATTAGGAAATAGGAATTGCAAGTGCCTTCAGATAAATAAATCACTTAGGACTGCTCATAAAAAAGAGTGTAAACAACTTAGGGCTGCACCTAAAAAGAGTGTAAATAACTTAGAGCGGCCTCCAAGGAGAGTGTCAATAAATAACTTAAGGCAGCCTCCAAGGAGAGTGTCAATAAATAACATGGGGCTGCTCACAAGAAGGGGCTTTTCTTAAAGGAAAAAAAATAGATACGCTACCTTCAGCTAACCGCAGTGTTCCGCTTCTGTGCCTGCTTGCTCGCTCACTTACTAGTAAACCCCCTCCCCCTCCTAAAAGGCTATGAAAACACCTCTTCCCTGAAACTTGGGGCTGCTCTCTCCTTTGCGGAGGACGAGGCAGTCGCCGTACAGCTAATAAAGCTCTCAATTGGAACTTTTATTCAAAGTCTGAGTCTGGTCAATATCGCTGGTCTATAACACAACTTCTTAAAAGCAAATATCATAAAAGCCAGAAAATAATATCTTAATTACTCCCCAAAACCCGGGAATAATTTTTTTCTTTCCAATTTTTGATGACATTCTCTTTGATTACCTGTCATAGGATAACATTTTTTAAACAATATTTTCACTAGGGATAATAAAAATAACATAGTGATTCTTCTAGCTTGGCTTGTTGGAATCCCTTTTTATTATTGATAGTTAGGATGGATAAAACATGCACATTCGTACAGAGATGGATTTGCAGCAGGGCTCTGTGCTACAAACAGGAAACTCTAATAAACTCAATTTCAGTGAATCCCATCCAAAGAAGAAAAGTCTTGTGTGGGGTGTTGAAAATATATGGGATATATTCCTGACAGGACAGAAGTTCCATTTTGATGGGGTTCTGTTTTTGAGAACAGAATTAAGAGTATTCATTTGCAGTGACTGAAAAAGTTCTGCAGTCCAGCTTCCGGTTCTGCACATGTTGAGGCTTGTTCTCCTCCATCCCTCACACCCTTTCTGTGCTGGTCACTGTAGGACAAGGCCAATTTCATGTGGCCTCTGGCCTCCACCTTCGTGTCATGACATCAGGGGAGTGGGTCCAAAAAGTGCCAGGTGTATTTCTGAGATGGTTAGCAAGAAATTAACTGTTGCTGAAGAGGCCACATGCCATACAAAGTGCTGGAATCCAAAGTAAAAGTATCCCCACCTCAACTTACATGCCATTTTCCTCACAGAGAAGCTCTTCTGTGTCAAAGTTTGGCTGCAGATATGAATTTCCCATCAAAAGATGTTATCCACATGGTGAAAAATAGAAATAAAATTGAAGCACCGCAGCCAAGTCTGTTTTCGGCTTCACGTCAAAAAATATCAGAATATCATTCTGTGCAGTTTCTTACCTTTGAGCATTTACTGTCCGAAAGGAGAGTTTTGTCAAGAGTTTCTGAACATAAAGAAACATGATTTGTGTGTGTCTGAATAATTCAGATTTCTTAAAGAAGAGTTATTAGCTTCAAAAAACAGTTTACTTATCAGACATTTTTGACATCTGAATGACCTTAATATAAACTTTTCAAGGCACTATGAATGAATATTAATGCTTATTGACAAAATTTATGGATTTCCAGAAAATCTTCAGCTTTGGAAAAATGTGGCTACAATGATTGACTAGTGGGGTTTAGGCACTTATAATTTGAATACTAAGAGTTACTCTGGTCAATTGAGTAGCATTTATGAATGCTTGAGAAAATATGTCATTATTTAAAAATAAAAATAAAATAAGATTTAATAAATAAAGGAAAGGAAGTTGGAAGAATGATCAACTTATCTAAAATGTGGTTAGTGGAAAATAAAAGTTTTTCAGAGGAAAGGGAACTAATAGTCATCTACATCCATTTGTTTACCATCTAACTTATGTAAGCAGAGTTTCAGTGTTTTTTTTTGTTTTTTTTTTTAAATGGTGGCTGTGAAGATCAGCTTTAAAAAGGTGGACCAAGAGTGGCAGGGGATCATTTTAAGCCCCAAATCTGTCTTTATAAAGACAGCTTCATTGGAGGAAGCTTGAGATTCTTACTGAACTACCTGAAGAGATTTTATTTGGAAGTTACATACGAATTTGTACCTAATAGCTCTACTTGTCTTAGTCGGCCTTAGCTGCTATGACAAATAGCACACCATGGGTTGGCTGACACAGGTACTGATCATCTCATGGTTTTGAGGCAGGAAGGCCACCAGGTGAGGCCATGCCTTCTCCTGCAGTCTGTGGCTCTCTGGTGCTGGCGGTCCTCCGTCACATGGCAACATCCCTGGTTTCTTCCTGTGGCTTCCTCAGACTTCTGGCTTTCACATGGCTGCATCCAAATTTCCTTCTTTCTAAGACTGCCAGTCATGTGGATTAAGACCCACCCTGGTTCAATTTGTCTTTACCCTAACCAGGAACAACATCTTCAAAAGGTGCTATTGACAAATGGGCTCGTGCCACATGGACATGGTTCAAGATGTGAATGTCTTTGGTGGAGGATGTGAGTCAATCGCCACCATGAATACCTGGCATTTCATTTTTCTTATTAGAATGGTATATCACAAACAATAATGGATTTTTCCCTCTGAGCCTCCATATCGATAACCCTCAGTCCTCTGCAGCTCATCCTACTGAGCTATACAAAGAGTCTCACTTGGTGTGTGGGCTTTGAAGGAAATGTGAGAAGCGTTTCCCAGCGATGTAACCTCAGTCCCAGCTGCCCTGTGTCCTGTGGGCCTTGGTCTGTTCCTGGTCTGTAGACAAGGCTAGTCATAGAAGCGTCCTCTTTCTTTGAGGCCAGAGCACTGCATTCCCATGAAGCCTGTAGAGTAGAGCCAGGCACATAATAGCAAGACGTGGTAGAATATGTCAACCACTGTTAGCTGAGGTCTTGCCTTCAACGTCTTGGGATTTGTGTAATGAAAACAACAGGTATATTTAACCGCTTTTTGGAACTATACCTTCTAGGCTGTGCTCACACCTTACAAGGGGGAATAGAGGGCCAAACGTGTACCTGGCTCATTTTATACCTTTTCTCCTAATACTCCACTCAGTACATTGCTCGATAAACAAATATTTGATTGATGAATGATGGGCAAAGTGCCAAGAAGGGTTTCCTTTAATTTAAGAAAAAATGCTGGGCATAGGCAGATGCCAGCTGCTGCCAACCTCTTGGTCCCCTACATTGCTGTTGAGCTGAGGGGTCTAGTACTTTGTCTCACACTGTACAGTCATGATCCTGGGGCTCAGGGATGGCCAATGCATGGAAATCTTTGTGTCACCCAGCGAAAAAAGTTGTCCATCATGAGTAGTGTCACTGGGAAGAAGCACATGATGTCACCGCTACGGCTGGAACCTGTAAACACTTCCTGGACCTCCGCTCTACCCAGCAGGGGTTTACCATGCAGATGGGCTCCCGACAGCCTCCCCGCCTGTAGCCCGTGAGTAAATGCTGCAGGCTCCTCTGGGCTTCGGCAAGTGTGCTTTTCATACAACAATTTTTATAGATACACTTGACCTGGAAACCTCTTAAAAAGATTTAAATCTCCCTAACAATGAAAGAAACATGATTAAAATGAAATGTGATTTTCTTGTTTTGTTCCCCCTCAGGTGGCTAAGGGCTAAAATAAACAACGACACTCACTGGGAGAGCCAGTTGATACAGTCTTTCCAGAGCACTTAGGAATAGATATCAAAAGCCTTAAAAATGTCCAGGTCCTTGTGGCCCTGTCATTTTACCTGGGTTGTTACTTATCTGCAGGTCACAAAAGTTCATGCTTATGGAGGTTCCATAGAGCATTATTTGTAACAGTGGACATTTGGGAGCAAACCGAGTGTCCCAAACTATAAGACTAGTTAAATAAATCTTAGCACATATACATAATTTAGACATTGAAATCAGTTTTCAGAGAAGGATGACGTGTGAAAGTGTACATGACATAATGTTAAGTGAGGAAAGGTGACTCATGGGACGGTATCTGATGAAACTTTCTGCAGTGGTGAAATGTTCTTTAGCTGTGATGTCCCATATCTCAGACTGTTGTACACTTGAAGATGGCTAGTGCAATTGAGATAATGAACTTTAAATTTTATTTCATTTTAATTAAATGATGGTAAAATTTAAATGGGCACAGGTGGCCACTGTATTAGACCTTACAGGTACCATTGACTTGTGATATCAATTTGGTTAATATTAATGGGTTAGAAATTAAGAAACAAAGAAGACAGAAATGAACTGCCTACAAATGGTTTTTTGTGTTGCCTTTGTGAGCTGGGCTTGCAGGCATAATCACTTCCCCTCCTTTGTATGGGTCAGTATTTATCAAACTTTCTGCAAGGAGTGTGCATCACTGGTATAACTAGGAAGGCAATGAGTCCTTTAAACATGATCGTGCCACCCCTGCAAGTAGTCCATATTTATTAAGCACTTCGGAAGTGCTTTGAAACAGTTTACTACTGTGATTGCTCCTTTTCCCAGGTGTTGTGCTAAGTACTTTGCATGAATTATCTCATTTAATTATCAAGCAGCCTGGTGAGGTAGGTACCGGCCCTTAAAGGATGAGCAGACTGAAGCTCGGAGAAGTCCAGTAATGTGCCCACTGGCTGAGGTTTGAACCTGTGCCTCTCTGATTGCACTGCCTGTTCCCTTCACCCCTGCAATATAACCCTTCTTCACTTGCCAGGGTGGACATTCAGGCCAGGGAGCCAGGCTTTGCGTGCCGGCGTTCTCACATTTAGCTCATCATCTCTAAGCTTGGCTTCTTCTGTTACAAAAGAGAATGATATAACACATCGGGTGACACCCTTGATAGTCGCTGTGGGCTCCCCTGGCCTGCAGAATGTGCATCACTGGGAGCTTGCTTCGAATGCAGATTCTCAGGCCTGTGCCAGACCTACTGAACCAACACCTGCACTTTTAAAAGAAACCCAGGTAATTTGGATGCGCGTGAGCATGCGAGAATCCAATAGACTCATGCAGGGGTGCTGAGGAGCCGCGTCACTCGGGGAGACTCATTTCCCCTCTCTGAGCCTCAGTTTCCTCATTTGAGCAGCTCTGCCCTTCCCATAATGTAGGGTTCCATCCAGGGGGACGGTGCGTGTCATGCTGCAAGGTTGGTGTCTGCGGGCCGTGCTCAGTGAGAGCAGGAGCAGCGGCTCCGTTCCGGCTCACGGAGATCTTGCTCGGGTGTGCCAGCTCCCATGGGAGCTCTACCACTGGGTCCCATGGTCTGAGCATTTGGCTGCAGAACCTAACTCAGAAAACAAAATGAAAAAAGGATCTTAGGTGGCAGACTATTTGCACAGAACCAGATAAATCCATGAGCATTTCATTGAAACCACAGGGTGGCAGTGCCAAGATGTTTCTAGGGAGTTGGGGATGATGAATGTAAATTAATTATACCTGACTTACCTGCCCCTGCCGAGGTGCCGTGGGTAAAAGACCATGAATATTGCTTTTACAGCCTGATTTCAGGGAGTGTAAAATATTTATAAAGATTTCACAGGCTCACTTGGGCAATTAGTCCTTCTAAGCCTATTTTGCTCATAATATACTGTTTTCCCAAGCAGCAGATTTTACCACCATGAGACTTCAGGAATCTAACATTTGCACCACAAAGGACTATTTTAGACCATTTTTCCTGGGTTTTAAAAGATTTCTTCATATTAGAAACTCTCTGTAGGCACCACTTTCAATGATCGCATCCAGCCGAGCACTGGTCACCTCCGTCTCGTGGCCCCATGCTGTCCTCAGGCTCAGTGTGGCCACACAACCTGCTCCAACCACCTCCCTCCACCAGGATGGCCTTGTTCGAATGGGACCCCCCACCACCCTGTAGGAAATGGGGAGGGTCTGGACCTGCGCCCTCTCCTCCCAGCCCACCCCCCCAGGTCTTCCCTAGTGGGCATGGCCCCTGCAGTCCATCCTTGCCCCAGTCTTCAGAGTGGCCTTGGAAAAGACCAGTCCGGTAGTGTCGTTCCCCTGCTGAATGTCTGTCGGTGGCTCTCGGTTGTCTGCAGAGACCAGCCCACGCCTCTGGAAGACTCCTCGCCGTCCGGCCCCAGCCCTGACTTACGTCTTCCCCTGACCCCTCTCTCTGCTCTCTGTCTGCACCACAGCCGGCCTGCAGGCTGCTGACCCCACGTGGACATCTCAGGTTCTGCGCCTTGGTGCTCAGAGGTGCCTCTGCCTGCAGCATGGGTCCTGCCTTCTTCCAGGCTCAGACCTCCAAGAGCAGCCCGACACCTCAAGACCAAGTTCAAGGGCAGCCTCCCGCTGGAAGCCCTCCCTGATTGACTGTCCTACACTCCCTTGCCAGCCGGAGCCAACCACTCCCTTGTTTGGGTAGACCTGCGGTAGCCTGCCGTTTGCATGGGTCGATACATCTAACTTCAGTCCACAGCAGACCGGGAGTCCCTTGAAGACAGGGCCACCTCCTGCTGCCTTTACAGCCCAGCAGGGAGCAGGCGTGTGTCAAATGGGAATGAATGAATGAATGAATGAATGAATGAATGAATGATTTGTGTGGGAATTCAACATGTGCTTAACCATTCCTTGTTTTTAGATATTTCATTTACTTTTGGTTTTGCAATATTGTCAGTGTACTGAGATACACTTCCTTGGAAAAGAGGTTTTTCTATGCCTTATATTGTTTCTTTAAGCTCGAGCTCAGAAGTGCCATTATCAGGTACAAGAGCATGGAAATTTTCAAGAGCCCTAATTTCCTGAGTGCCATTCCCATGCCTAGTATCCTCGAGCCTGCTTCCTTGCATCCTTGCTGGAAAAGATATTACCATGTTTATCTTTGTTCATTTGATGGGTGAAAACGGTTTGCTACTGTGGCTTTATTTTGCATCTCTGATGGTTGAGTAGTTGAACATTTTCTAAATGGTTTCTTAGCCATTCTTCTGTGAGTTGTCTCAACAAGCATATTACTTTATAGCTCTGTTTGGATTCCTGGGGAGAGAGAAAAACCACCGAGCTTTGACAAGGGTGTAATTTCTGGAATAAATTAGGCAGGTTCTGTCCCTGGGCAGAGCAGGTCCTGTCGGTCTTTCTCGGTCCTTTTGGGGGGGCGTCCCTTAAGCCCCTCCCGTGAGTCGAGTGGCTGCAGCACGCTGTGGGCTCAGGGGGCTGCCCGGGGTCTCTGCCTCCCATCCCCTCAGCCCCTGTGACTCCCACACCTTGAAAAGCTGGGACTCACCTGGACTTTGGTCCTCACAGTCCAGGCTGAGCTAGACACTCGGGGGCTGCTTCCGGGGTGCCATGTCTCAGCCACAAGTCCCCCGTGGTCTGTGAACAGATAATGCCCACTCCCTTCAGCTGGGTGGCAGCTTTGGGGTGTCCTTGATGACCCATCTTTCCACTCCTGAAGGGATTCTCAAGCTCTCCTTTACTTGTTTCTCCGCTCTCGTACCTGCCAGCTGAGCCTGCTCTGACTGCCCACCCAACTGATGCCCACCGGAGGCCTGACAGCACCAGCAGCCCCTGGCCCACCCCTCGCCCCTCAGCTCTTACAGAGCCCTGCTTGGGGCAGAGGAGGTGACGTTGAAGGCAGGACCCCAGCACACTCATGTCCTCCCCCGCCCCAGTCTCCATCCTGACCCCCGGGCTTCTGCCTCAGTCTCCTGATTGCTCTCCTGGTTGGGGACAGAGCCTCCCTCTCCCTCCTCCATGACCTCAGGGAATGCCCCTCCCCTAGGGACAGCCCCTTCTTCTTGTACCCCCAACCTCTAGGCAAAGCCTCACCCCATCCAGCCAAATCTCCGAGCTGAGCCCCGGCACCATCATCTCTGCCCAGAGCACCCCACAGTGGCCCTGCGGCTATCACTGTCCCCCACGTCTGAGCTTCAGGTCCCATCCTTCTGTCCCTCTGGGCCCAGGCCACCTGCACTTGCCTCCAACTGACCCATTGTGCTACTGGCATGGTCTTCGTGTCCTCAGCTCCTCTGTGGAGTCAGCAGGCCTGGGCGTGACTCCTGGATCACCACTCACTAGCTGTTTGGGGGATTTATTAGCTGACAGTTCTGAGGCTGTGAAAACACCTACAAAAAGGCCCCATCGGGCGATGCTCTCTTCCTAAAGACCAGCTGCTCCTGGGCTCCTCTGCCACGTGGCCAGGCACATGGTGGCGTCTGCTGAGCTCTCCCTTCCCTTCCAGCTTCGTTGCTCCAGCTCCTCACGCTCGTGGCTTTCTCTCTCTGTTCCTGTGGCTAATTCCTCGTGTTTCTCTCTCTTCATCCTGTTCATAAAGGACTCCAGGAAGAGGATTAAGACCCACCCTGGGTCATGCTGTACTGAGGCAACCTAATCAAAAGAAGTTCCCCCCACCATAGGTGCACGCCCCAGGAATGGATGAGCTTTAAGAACATAATTTTCTGGGGACCAAAAAAAGCCTCAAACTAGCACACCAGCCTTGGATCCTTGAGTGAGCTATTCACGTGCTGTTAGCCTCATGTTTGCACATCTGTAAAATGGGCAGATTATTCCCTAGCTATGGAGGGGTCACATGAGGATTAAATGAATCAAAGCAGATAACCGCCCAGACTTGCGCTTCTGTGCCTTGCTGCTTACCCACCCTACCTGAGTCACAATCCCCTAAGACCTTGTGCATGCAGAAAGCTCACAAGAAGTGCTTTTTATTTATTTATCTATTTATTTTTAAATACTTTTTAAAAATTTATTTCTGTCCCCTTCCACGCCCGCCCCCCCCCCACCACCAGTTGTCTGCTCTCTGTGGCCATTTGCTTTGTGTTCTTCTGTGTCCGTTTGTGTCAGCGGCACCCGGAATCTGTGTTTCATTTTGTTGCATCATCTTGCCCCATCAGCTCTCCATGTGTGAAGCACCACAACTGGGCAGGCTGTGCTTTTTTTGTGCTGGGTGGTTCTCCTTACGGGGTGCACTCCTTGTGCATGGGGCTCCCCTACATATGCATGGCAGGGCACTCCTTGTGCGCATCAGCATTGTGCATGGGCCAGCTCATCACACAGGTCAGGAGGCCCTGGGTTTGAACCCTGCACCTCCCATGTGGTAGGTGGATGCCCTATCTGTTGAGCCAAATCTCCTTTCCAGAAGTGCTTTTTAAAGGCTAGAGTTTTCAGTGGGCAAGCCCTGGCAACCAACTGGACACCACTGGAGGGAAGAGACGTTTCTGTGTGAGGGGTTAATGCCCACAGAAGTCCTTGCAGTGTAGATGCTGCAGTGTTGTTTGATGCACACAACTGCACACACATCCATGTGTACACGTACACACAAAAGTATATGCATATACACATGCATATATGTGCACACATGTGTGCATACATTCTCACACGTGCACCACGCACACGCATTCACACACATGTTCATATATATACACACATGCTCACACACACACTTGCACACTCTGAAAACTGGAGCTACCTAAGCGCCTTGTGCTCAAACATTCCTTCCTGCTCTGTCTCAGCAGGGAGCAGATGGTCGAACCATAATCATCGTTTTTCTTTTTAGAAGAACAAACTTGGCTTGGTGTGAAGTCTGGTTATTTTAAGGGTTCTATCAATCAAATCCCAATTTCTCCTTCATGTTAATCATGTGAAGAGTGAATCGCAAGAGTCCCCTGCATCTATCGTACTGAGTTGAGGAATTCACCGGGGTCATTGGTTAACCTTTAGGCATGGAGGGACAAAGGGCAAACGTGTCCAAGCTGGGAGACCTGACACATCTCGCAGGTATTTGTATTTGAAAAAATGGGAATCCCAGCTTAAATGTCATTGCCAGGGCAACCAATGGGCCCACTGAGCCGTGTAGCTATCAAGGATTATGTCCCAGAGGACAGAGCCTCATCTCAGGAGCCCAAGTGGTTTGAAACCTCATTTGTCACCCAGAGAAGTGTTTGCAAGGATGGTTTTGTAAAGGCGAGGAGCAGAAGGGGTGGCCGCAGTTCATTTCCATGCAGGCGTCCGCGGGGAGCTGAGGGATCCTCACTCCCATGAGGGCTTCGGGTAGCCCCGCGCGTCCAGTCCCGCAGCTCCTGGGGAGGACGGCCATGTGCCTCTGCCTTCTCTCCCTGAGATCTCTGTACTGGCACGTGCTAGTTAGGAGGACGGGCATTCTCGGGGCCAATCAGAAGAGTCCCATGAGCTAGTGGGAAGGGAAGGGGGAGCGGAGCGGGGCGTGAGTGGGCTGTCACTGTCCCCGCACAGCAGAAGCAGACCTCCCCCATGTGTGTTTGTTTGCTTTTCCCTCCCCCAATCCAGACCTCAGCAAGTCTGTGCAAATGGCCAGCGAGAATGCTGCCCCCCTGGGGGGGCCCATGCCTGCGAGTTGGATTCAGAGACTCTTGAGCTCAGGAAATGCGCTGTTTGCACGTGGGCTCGAAGATGCCGAGGGAGGCCGGCCCTGCACATCCCTGGACGCCTTCAACCTGGACAGTGGTGGGGAGGGAGTCAGAGGCAGGTGGGTTTGTGCCTCTGTTGCCTGGGTGCGGTCACCCCTCGGGCTGAAGTGTGGTTTGCTGGCCTGGCGGGGGAGCGGCCGTGGCAGGCCAAGCCGCTGCCCCCATAATAGGGTGGCTGGTCGGACTCACCGCCACCCCTGAAGGGAGCTCGGCATGGGCGCAGAGTGCCCTCGGGTCTCCCCTTCTCGGCAGCCATGCTTCCGCGGCCGCCCCTCCTCCCGGATGGCGCCACACAATGCCTGTGGGGCGGCACCCTTCTTCTTCTTTCTCCCTGCACAGGTGCAGGGCGGAAAAATCCAGTCTGCCCTTTTCCCTCCCCCGACAGCAGCAACAGCCAGGCGTGGGCGGAAAAATCCAGTCTGCCCTCTTCCCTTCCCCCGACAGCCGCAACAGCCAGGCGTGGGTGGGAAACTCCAGTCTGCCCTCCACCCCAGCAACAGTAGCCACCAATCCCTAAACCCTGCCCCTTCCCCCAGCAACAGCGATGGCCAATCCCTAACCACCACCCCTCCCCCGTCCAGTACTGCCCACTGACCTTTCTCCGGCAACCAATCAGAACAGGGCGTGGCTTCGACCAATCAGCCTTCCCCAGCCCCTATAAAACTGTTGCCTCTCCCTCAATAAAGTTGGACTTGCGTGTTTACCTTGTGTCCGCGGTAGTTCTTCTGCCATGCGCCCTCCAGTCCTGAGAGCTCCCGACAAGGGCCTGGCCTCCCTTGTCCCCAGTTCGTCGCCTGCTTCTCCGGGCGACCCCTTTGTCGCCGGCTTTGCTGGGCGACCCCGTCAGCCGAACCGCGCAACCCCTGTGAGACCGACCCCTCGTCTGCTGCCGGACCGACCCCTCGTCCCAAGTGGGACCAACCCCTCGTCCGCAGCCAGACCCCACCTCTACCGACCGAGCAAGCCGTCGTACCTGGGCCCCAAGCGCCCATGTGTTTGGCATGCTGGGGTGATCAGCACCTGAAGGAATTGTTTAAAGGGGGTCTGATGTCTAGGGAAGGTATAAATCACTGGGGTAGCCAACTGTCAACTCACTCTGCAGAGCTTTAGTGAAGGCTGGGAGTTGTTTTATGCTCAACACAAACAAGCACTGCATCCCATCACCCCTACTACCTTACCCCTATCTTTTGGTGAAAAAAGAACTAGGTGGTGCTATGCAATTGAAGAGGAAGAAACGAATGAGTTGCATTAAGTCTTTTTGGTCTTATCATGAGCTGGGTATGGTTCTAGTCACTTCTGTACACCACCTACTAATTGGACCCTAGGATCCCTGTGAATCTGCTTCTGTTGTATTAACCACTGCATGGAGGAGGAAACTGAGGGGTTGGGATTTGAACCCATGCAGTGAACTCCAGACCCTGTGTCCCAAATATTTGCACTATGCTATCTCACCTATCAGCGTACTACTTGTTATTGAATTTATACAAGAAAATAATGAGCTCATAAACACAACTTTACACTATAACATGATGATCTGTAATGTTAAAAAAGAGCCTAGAGCCCTACAAGTTATATAGGTAGTCTGGATTCACAGGCAGCAGGTGACCAATGAAGACGGCTCTCTGAACCATTTCTTCAGGAAAAGTTCTGCATCTGTTTTGGCAATAGGGCTTGGGTGATTCAGTTGACCCTCAATGCACAGATATCTTAAAGTTATTCTTGGAAAATTATGGCCTAAATTCTATAGGTGCAAATATGCATTGCTACTGGCTGCAAATGAAATCACTAATAATGAGACAAAACTGTTGGAGTCTCTAATGCTGAGTAACAAACTAGCCTCAAACAAGCGGCTTAAATGACAACCATTTAGTTACTCTGATCATGCTTTTGTGGCTCAGAAATTTGGGCAGGGCTTAACCAAATGGTTCTTCTGCTTCCTGTGGTATAGATGGAGGACTCTTGACACTGTGCAGGAGGCAGCTGGATTCTTCTGGAGTGTTCTACATGGCTGTCCTCACAAGCCTGGCTCCTTGGTGGGGATGGGGCTGGGGGTGAGCTCAGCTGGGAAGTAAGACCCTAGAGCTGTCCTTCCCAATGGACTCCTGATAGCCGGAGCTGATCTTCTCACCTGCCAGAGGACGGGGCCTGGGTGGCCTTCCCCAGGCCTCCATCTGAAATGCCAAGAGCATCTCCTCCCTTGCCTTACCTGGCCTTGTCTCATCTTGCCTCTCCTTGTCTTGTTGGGTTGCTTTCTGCAGCCCCTCCACTGGCCGGGGACAGCTTCAGAGCACCTGTTCAATCCAGAAGCCAAGGACTTCCACCCCTCTCTGTGGGCCGCCAGCTCTGAACGTGTGCACTGATACCGACCAGGCCGCAGGATCCATTTGGGGTAAAGGAAACCTTACTCCCGAGGCTTGCTTTAAATCCCTCACTGCCATTTCAGGCTGCTTCCCAAATAATGTCCATAATCTTTCTTTTTTTTTTTTTAAATTATTTTCAAAGCGACTTAGAGTTGGGAAGTGCTCTCACAGTCAACGTCTGCCTTTGGCTTGGCAAGTGGCTCTGAGATGTGTTAGAGCTTTGGCTGAGAGAACCCCAGTGCTCTGGCCCCTGAAGGAGGAGGGGTGAGGGGGTAGGGGCATGAGTAGGAAAGCGTGGCATCCCTTAGGGCTGCGGCTCCTCCTGCAGACCCAAGGGGCTGGGGTTGGACTCTTCTCCACCAGGGTTCACCAGCAAACATGTGGAGTAGACAACCGTCCCTGTCTCCGACATCCTCCGGCAAGTTTCCAATGAAGGGCAAGGACAAAGACACTCCTTAAGGAGAAGAACTATTTATATGTGGGTTGGATCTGGCAGGCCACCGGGCACCTCTTAATCATGAACTGCCTCTGAGCATCCACCGTGGCACCTGGAGGAAGGAGAGGTGCAGAAAGCTCCGCTGTGAGGGAACCCCCTGGGCATTTCTCCATGTGCTCTGTCAGCACAGGCATGCCAACTCCCTGCCTCAGCCTGCCTGCCACTCCCCAAGGACTCCTCTGAGGGGGAAGTGCTCCAGGGTGCCCTGGCTGGCTGCTGGCTGGTGTCACCCCCGATTAGTAGAAGTGAAGGAGGGAAGGCTTTGCTGTCCATCCTGAGCTCCCCATTTGATTTTCACTGGCAGACAGGCACCTCTCTGCTCACCTTCTGTGGTTGGTCCAAGTCCAATGCAGAAAACAAAAGCTATAGTAAGTCAGGAAACCACCCTTTCCAGGCCAGCACCCCTGGAGAGCCCACCCTGCTCCAACCTCTGCTCTTAGACCCCGAAGTCCCTCACACTGATCCAGTAAGGCTAGCCAGAACTGTGTGTTCAATGATCTGTTCCCAGCACTGTCAGGAGACTAAATTTAAACTCAGTTTGCTCTCAGAGTTTGTTTTCACTTTGTCAAGTACCATTCTCTCTTTTTGTATTAGGTCCCAAATAATTTTGGGGAAAGCACATGTATTGCTTTGATTCCATCTCTAGGCTCACAAAACAACAGGACAAAGAGCTTTCCAGCAGAACTGGATCAGGAAATCATTTGCATGACACTGAAGCATGACCCATGCTGTGGCTTTGGTAAGCAGCTCCCCCCGGCTGCCCTTGGGTGAGGTTCCATCTTTACACCTGGGCAGGGCGGGCACTTGTCCCTTTTGACTTTCTATTCTACCTTCCTGTCCTTCCTCTCCCAGTTTGCCTTCTTCAGGGGTCACTTCTGCTTTTCCTCCCTTTCAGTTTCCCCCAAGATCAATGAGATTTTAAGGTTAAAGTTTGCCTTTCAGCCTCCATAAGCCTTTGGGTGCATATCTTGAGAATCTAAGTGCAAGATTGGCAAAGGCTTTCTTTCCCCCTAATGCCTTTTAACAGCCTTTCTATAGTATAGTTAGCTTCTTAGGGATAGAGAAGAATAACCAATCTTCTCATCTCTTGTTACCACCTTTGAAGATCTTTAAAACCACACAAAAAATGAGAAACTGAGACAAGGTGCTGGGTTGAAAAATCAACTCTTTCTAGTTTCTGATGAGCTCCTGGAGCAGAATTGAGCACACCTGGGTGAGTCGCCTTCCTAGCTTTGGCTGTGCTTGCCCTCATGGTTGCTTATCTAGTTTTCTCCATGTGTTGGGGCAGAGGAAAAAGAGCTTCTTGAGAATTAGACACGTGTGTGCAAATATCAGCTATGGCACTTACTGGCTGATGACCCAACATCTCCGAGCTACCAAATTATTACATATCCTCTTAACAAGAAACACTGTCTTGGATTATAGTTTTGTCATGAATGAAGGAGAAGATGTGAGCACAGTGAACTCTGGAATCTTCATCTCTTCTATTATACCTGGTGAACTAGCAGAAAGAGCTGGAAAGATGAAACCAGGTATATCTGCTTCGTACACAGCCAGGGATGCTGCTTTAAGGAACTGCCCTTTCTTATTGAGATGCCTTCTTCTTCCAGGAGGGCAGATAGTGGCCTTGAATCACATCGGCCTGGAGGGCTTCGCATTCAACATAGCTGTTAGAATGGTCCAGAACTCTCCGGGCAACCTAGAATTAATGGTTTCTCAGCCGAAAGGTACATCTGAGCCAGGTTAGGGAGGCAGAAGGGCCACCTCGATGTCTAGGAACACATGATCGCCATGGGCACTGGGTCTCTGTGTCCCTGGGGGGTCTTCTGCATTGCTGTCCTTGCAGTAGTTAGTGGCTTGCAAAGAAGCAATGCAGGGGGCACAAATCAATACACTTGGCTTCTGCCTTGGCTTGTTCTGTTGAAAGGGTATGGTGTACCCAGTTCACAGCTGGGCCCACCCATTGGTTGTTTTCTTTTCCTGCCCACTTTTCCATGCATGTCAGGGAGGACATCCTTATTGTACCTGAAGTCCTTTTTGGAAGTGGCTGCACCAGGATGTCTTCCTAGGAGGGGCTTAGGCAGGGCAAAGAGGCCTGGGAAGCTGTTCTGAAGTTGAATTCACATAGCATGCAGGCTCTTCTTTTTTGGTGCCCCTGTTACAGATCAGCCAGACATTTTATAGATCAACCAAAAGAGTGAATTTTTTAAAAAGATGCTTTTATTCATCCTTTAGATAAGAATGAGAAAGCAACAATTGTTTGTAATGAATAATAATATTATTATGTTTATTTGGGGCAGTTTTTCAGGGATTGATGGAGATAATGGGGGAGGTTAATGCCCCCACCCCCAATTGCCTGGGACCACCACTGCTATTTGGTTGAACAGTTCTAGAATTTAAGTGCAGGCTGCCTGCAAATTCAGGCACATGGATTTCTCCCTCCCACTCCAGGGATGTGGCATTGCACAAATTCCTCTTATGTGCAGGAAAGCCTCATGTCACATCATCCACCCTTGTCTAGAGTCCACACACAGGCACCCCATTTTGCCTTGCCCCCCAGGAACCATGCATGCTCTTGTGCTCTCACAGACATGCAGCCCCCTGATGGCATTCCCAGGTGTCTGGCTGTCGTGGCCTGGAAGCCATGGGAGGGTGTCAGGAGGCTGTCCTGGGTCCCAGCAGTGGCCTCTCACCCAGGGGCCTGAGCCTGCCCTGGGACTTCTGCAAACACCAACCTTCCTTTTATGGTCTCTGTTAGGTTTCCCAACATGATTACTGTTCTTCCCGCAATATTGTCTCCCTCCCAGTATTTCCCATGAAAGTGGGACCGAGAGGCGCAGCCAAATGATCCAATTTGTTGTCAGGAAATAGAATGCAGCTGATGTTTCTCAATTCAGAGTAGTTCAAGGATGGCCTGTTGTGATGGGGGTTGTCAAAAACCAGTACCCAAAGTCTGTGATCCTCAAGCCACTAGTTTCAGAAGAATTTTGGACAATGGGTTCCCCACGATGGCTAGGAATTACATGTCTTTTCTCTGGGGGACCTCAGCCACCTGTTGGCATCCTTCCTTCATCAGAGTTTGAGTTCCTTCCACAGCCATGACCTGCATTCCCGTAGCCACAGGAAGGCATTTCCACGGTGATGCTGGCTGGATCTATGGGCACAGATGGACCACCAGGACATTTTTTGCTGTTGGGGCAGCCAGTCTTGTGGGAAGTCAGGGCCAGACTGATAACATTCCTATCAGGAGCAGCCACCAAGGTCTACGGTAAAGTGAGTTTTAATCACCTGCAAAAGGTCTCCTAGCTTGTCTTACTTTTAGTCAGGGCACCAATTGCAAAGTTGGCTTTTCAACCCATCACAAGTCCCCCACAGTCTCTTGGGAGGTTGTGGAAGAAAAGGCCCAGTGCTTACCATATTGCTAGGGACAAGGACAAGAGGACATTTGAAGGAAATGGCCAGGAATACAGCATTAGACAATGGTGGCCCCACAGCTCCTTACTGAATACCTTTAGATTGGAATAACTCCTAATCAAATCCATTCAACATGTGAGCGTGGGCACATCTCTCAGGGCTAATGAGTCTGTTTTGAATATAGTAAATCTACTTGTGTGTTTGTATGTCCCACTCTAAAGAAATCTACTATTCCTTCTTCCCACATACATATATTGAGCACCTAATATTAACAGTGAATACATTTATTGAGGCTCTACAATGGACTAAGCACTCTATCATCTATCTACCCATCCATCCATCCATCTATCATCTATATATCTATCATCTATCAATATCCCTATGTCTCTCTGTCATTCATCTATACATCCATTTATCATTCTATCATCCATCCATCCATATGTACATATATTTATTATCTATCTATCCATCCCTCATCTATGTATCCATTTATCATTCTACCTATCCATTCACCCTTTCATTTATCATTCTATTATCTACCTATCATCCATCCATACACCCACTTATCATTCTACCATATATACATACATAATTCTATCATCTATTATCTATCCATCCATCATCTGTATATCTATCATCTTTCTATATCCCTCTCTCTCATCCATCTGTACATCCATCCATCCATCCATCCATACTTCCATCCATCCACACATACATACCTTTATCATTCTATCTATCTATGTATCTATCTATGTATCTATCTATCTATCTATGTATCTATCTATGTATCTATCTATCTATCTATCTATCTATCTACCTATCTATCTATCTATCTACCTATCTATCTATCTATCTATCTATCATCTATCTACCGTCTCCCTAATCCTTACCAAAACCCTACCAGGTAGTTGCTATATTACTTCTATTTAGTGTAAGGAAATTGAGGTCACCATTCTTAAATGCCTTGCTCAAGGATTCACTTTTTAATTCATGACTTCATGTTCTTTCCTCTGTTCTTTGCCAGGTCAAGGGTTAGATGTGGGGTACACAGGGATCAGTCACCCAGGCTGTATCCTAGTTTGGTTATTACCAAGTACCCCAGAAAGAGCCCTGCAGGTTGGAGATGCTGCTGAGTGCTCATGATCCAGAGAGGCTGGATTTAAGAGCACTGCCACGTACTGCCTGCGGGGACTTAGGCCAGTGACTTAATCCTTTTGGCTTTGTTTTCTCAAGTTTGAATTGGGATAACACCTTCCTCATGGGACTATGAGAAGATGGGAAGGCATATAGATCTAGGATTTGTACCTGGCAGGAGCTTAATAAGGAGGAGTTGATGTTCTCTCCTCTGATCTGGTGTTTTCATAGTCGGGTTACTTAAGCGCCATTTAGGTTTTGAAATCACATTTCATATCTTCCTTCCCTCTTTTCTTAAAGCACCATCCTTCCCTAGATGCTAAGCTTACATCCTTCCCTGGAGCTCTGAAAGTCCCTCTGTCACTGGAAGAAAGTGCTGTGCTCCACGTAGAGCTGCCCACGTTTCCCAGCTGCTGACTTCTTCTTGGCTTGTTTTTTTTTTTTTTTAAGATTTATTTATTTATTTAATTCCCCCCCTCCCCCGGTTGTCTGTTCTCTGTGTCTATTTGCTGCCATCTTGTTTCTTTGTCCGCTTCTGTTGTCATCAGCAGCACGGGAAGTGTGGGCGGCACCATTCCTCAGCAGGCTGCACTTTCTTTCGCACTGGGCGGCTTTCCTTACGGGGCGCACTCCTTGCACATGGGGCTCCCCTACACAGGGACTCCTTATGCGCATCAGCACTGCGCATCGGCCAGCTCCACACAGGTCAAGGAGGCCCAGGGTTTGAACCGCGGACCTCCCATGTGGTAGACGGATGCCCTAACCCTGGGCTAAGTCCATTTCCCTTGGCTTGTTTTTATAGGTGTCTGTGAGCACACCCCAAACAAGGAAATGAATAGCGGCACAGCCAATGCTGGGATCTTCATCATGGACAGCCTGGGTGACGGGAATCAGGGATGTTTTCTTTCACACACACAAGATCAGGAGAGAAATATTGAAGAAGTAGAAAAGGCTCAGGCTCAGAGCTCAGTGCCCAGACCGGTGCCTCCACTTTCCCCTCTGCCAGTAAAGGTACTCCTTTCCTCTGCTCACTTCCTAGAATTTGGAGGAGAGAGAACAGGTGGTGGGGCCTAACAGCACTGCCTTTGAAGTCCTCCTTTTCTCTTTATTTGCCATGTCAGGTGGATAGGAGTTTAATGTCTCAGTTTTCTAATCTGTAGAATGGAAATAAATTTCTGCCTTGCTTGGTTTTGAGAAGAGTATAAAGGGGAGTAAGCTCTTAGTCAGTACCTGGGCCACAGGGCACAGTGTTTGAGCCTTCAGTACCCATAGTTGCTCATTATAATTATTCCTGGCAATGACAACATGAAGAGATTGATTTCTGCAAAGGGCAATGAATAGACAATCAGGCAGCTCCTATTCTTGGCCTCTGATTCATCCCGAAGCTGGAAACTCAAGGGCTTTGCTCTGCGCAGCCCCCATCAGGGAGGAAGATCCTAAAGCCCATCTTTGGTGTATCAGTCATCTGTGTGCCTCCATCCTGCCTCCGCCGTCCTCTAGCAGTGTCACTTCAGATGCTGGGTGGGGTAGTCTCCCTGTGTTCTACCAGACCCCTCTCCGGCCTCTGCCTACTGCTTTGGACCCTGTGAAGCTGGTGTTTTTGGACTATCAGCAGCCTGCCTTGCCCTCTGTTTTCTGGTAGCCCCCGCTCAGGGGAAGATCCAACAGAAGCCTGGAGGTTGAGGAAGAGTGAGGACAGCTTTTCACTCTACCTCTGCATGACCACCACGAGCTGGCTGTGTTCCTTTGAATACCACAGTGCCCATCAGGCAGTCTTCGCCATGTAACTCCTCTCTCTAGGTTCCATCAACTGCTCCCCCTTTTGGCCCTTCAGGCCTAGGGGTAGTAAAGGCTCCCATTATTTCTAGCTGCACAGCACCTAACCTGTTCCTTATCAGTTTCTCTAAATGCTGCCAATGCCTTTGAAAACAGGCCTTTCACTAAACTCTCTTCCATGACCCAAGTTGAGCCTATGCACCTTCTAGCTCTTTCTGGGACCCTGATGGAAACAGGCAAGTCATTCCACTTCTCAGAGCCTCATGCTCCACTTTTGCTATCATTATCTGCTATGATGGAGGGCTTCATGAAAATCCCTGCCTCTTTGGCCATGGAGCTCACCCAGACAGGGCCTCCTATGAAGAACCGGATGCAGGGGGTCTGCAAGAGAAGACGGGCAGCTGATGTGCACTGAGCGCTTAACTATGTGCCAGGCAGCATCCTAAATACTTTCAGGTACCATCTCATGGAGTCTTTAAGGCAACCCTAGAAGATAGTTACAATTAAAAACTCTTTTAAGAGATGCGGTACCTAAGGCACAGAGAGAAGGAGGAGCACACCCAATGGCCCACGGAGGGTATGCACCCACACTGGGATTCAAATCAAAGGAGTCTGACTCCACAGGCAAAAGCTTAACCACCGGGCCACACATCAGAGGCTCCCTTGGCCAGAAGCGGGGCTTCAGACTGGTGTTCTCCGAGCCTGGTTTTCTCTGGACCCTGCTTTCTGGCAGGATGCTGAGGGTCACCACAGCCATGACTCTCATGACCCAGCCTGGAGAACGGCCAGGGCCCAGGATCCCTGGGCCACCGGGCAGCTTCACTGCCAGGAAGCTCCTGGGGCACGTTGGGTGTCAACTCTCAGAGGCTGTTTCACTCTTTGATTTTTAAAATTGAGACCAAATACCATGGGGTGTGTGTGTGGGGTGGTCTGGGAAGGCTAGGGTTTTGTCTGTGACTATACCAGTCTCTTTGGAAAGTCTTCTTTTTGATAGATCATTATTCCATTTACTCCAGCTTGTTTATTTTCTGTGTCCAGGTTACATTTTCCAATGTAGCAACTAGGACACAGCCTAGAAGAGGGGACAGAATGGACAAGAGCCTGGAGTGCCCTTGGGCCCAGCTGCTGGACGTGGGCTGTGTGGCCAGTGGGACATCCACAGCAGCCTGGGCGTTCCCTCCTAGCCCTGTGTGACTCTGGCTTGGTTTCCCGCTGTTGCTTGCTGAGACCCCCCCAGTTCTGTGAGCGCTCCTATCGCCTGAACGTGGGTTCACCTTTTGGTTCTTCCACTGCCTGGCTACGTGTTCTTACATTTCTGAGCCTCCAGATGATAACATGCACTTTATCTCATGCACTTTATCACAACTGCATTTAGCATCACAACTTTTTGGGGTTAATTGGGAATCTGTTTGTTAAAAGTCTGTCCCACAGTAAATGGTAAGTTCAATAAGGGCAGGAATCATGTCTCACTTATCACTGCCATATTCCCAGTGACTTGCACAATGCCTGGCACATAATTAGTGCTCAATAAATGTTGTTGAATGATTGGATGAATGAGAGAACAGATCTAACATGGTTATTGTCATAGCACCAAGCAAAATGCTTGGTACAGAATAGAAAATTTTTCTCTTCTCACCTTCCCTGGAGCAGCCATCCATCCTAGCCATGATTGCTAGGAATTAGTGAAGCTCTTCCTGAAGTTTCCTTCCACCTGAGAAGCTTTTGTCTGTCTGGTATCTGGTATGCCATTGCTTGTCCGTGTATCCTGTGTGAAGTTACCAGGATGTCTCTGGAACACGTCAGTTTAACATAGAAGCTCACATCATGAGTGGAGACTTGAGGGAACCCACGTTTATTGAGCCCCTGCTGTGTGCTGCACGTCATTCACAGCCACACTAAGTTAGGAGGGAGCTCTCTCGTTCCATTTTTGTGGACTGTGAAAAACTGAGTCTGAAGAGACCAAAATACCATCCCAGGCCATACAGGGAGGAGCTAATAAAGCTGGAAATGAAGCTCTTGTTCTTTCTGTCAGCAGCTGGGAGCTAAGTGGTGCCATTGCTTATAGATGGGGTGAGTGCCTTCATGTTTTCTTTTTATTCTTTTGGTTTGGTGCAGAGTGCTGGTTCTTCTCATCCACTATCCCCTTCAGAAACCAATGCTGGTGAAATCTACTTTGTGGAACTGGTGAAAGAAGATGGGACTCTTGGATTCAGTGTGACTGTAAGAGTTGTTAGGAGAGCATGGAAAGCCAATGTTGAAATGATGGCCATTTGGCGGGCATCCATGCATATGGCAACCTTTGATAATGTACTCATGGTGCACAAGCATGTACACCACCACTAGGGAGGTGGATGAACTAAGAAATCAGCAGGAGCCTGCAGTGGAGGAT
The DNA here is from genome assembly GCF_030445035.2 of Dasypus novemcinctus. NCBI lineage: Eukaryota > Metazoa > Chordata > Mammalia > Cingulata > Dasypodidae > Dasypus > Dasypus novemcinctus. The sequence goes on along the minus strand of NC_080678.1, from coordinate 104,719,516 downwards.
GGAGGTCAAAGGCAAACTGGGAGATGCAGGTCACCCTTGGTTTGCAGGTGCTAAGGAGCACCAGCAAGCAGAGGAGGAAATATGAGTGGAATTGAGGGATGTATCCTGACTTTGAGGTTAAGGTGGTTGGCAAGGAGAAGGCAAGGATGGTATGACTGCAGGGGCAAAAGCCAAAGGTGAGTGGGGTCATCCACAATCATCCAGAACAGGACCAGGGTGGAGTCTTGGTTCCCCCCCAGCTACAAGGGCCAGCTACAAGTCGCATTGGTGAGGCCTTGGCCAGGACTGGCACTTTGTTTTTGGTTTCTGGGCTTTATCTGGCAGACCCTTGAGGAGAGTTTGGGGCATGGTAGCCACAAAGGGTGGTGGGAACTCAGAGGTAGGAAGCTTTTGCCCTTGTTACAGACATTGGAATGGGTCTGGATTCCAGGAACTTTGTTGTTAGATTTAATTACTGATTGGAAACAGGATAGAATTTTCCGTCAGGAAGGGAATGCTATGGCTAGTGAAAATTTCCAAAAGAAGCCCAAGAGCTAAGTGAATGGAGGACATTCTTTGCTTTCCTACCAGATAATGCTGTGTGCCTAGAGCAAGGATACCTGAATTGTTGGATCATCATCCAGCCATAAATTTGATGTCAGTGGAAGATTTTACATGTGCATATAAGAAACCAAGAAATAATGTGCATGTGTCCACATTGAGTGAATGGACTGGTAAAGAGTATAGACAATTTATCCTTGCCTTTGGGTAACAGTCCTATCAGACACCAAAACATGGTTATTTCTCCTTTGAGAAACTTGCTAAATTTTGGTATAGTCACAATTAATAAATATGCTGATAAGAGGTAGGCTACTTCCTTTGGCTAGCAAAACACTTTCAATTTCTTTGGGGAAATTTAATTTCAAAAATAATTATTGAAATGTCACATTCTAATCCAAATGACCATTAAACAAATGGAAAACCACAGAAATACAAATTAAATTAGAATAAAGCTTCCAACCTTATTTCTACCAGATTGGCAAAATTTTGCTGGTGGGATGCAGAGAGCAGGTATTCTCATACAAAGCCAGTGGAAAAGTGAATAATTATTTTAACATTCACATTGGGATGCAATCTAGAACATCTGTTACAATTAACAGTGAACGTATTTATTAATATGTATCAATAAAATTGGTTTTAAAAAGTGAGAACAGCTTTCCACCCAGAAATACTACTCCTGGGAATCTATTTCATGGAAATAAGAGTCCTAGTAAGTAGTGCTGTATGTGAGAGAGGAGGAGGTGGAGGAGAAGGAGAAGGAAGAGGAGATGGAGGAGGAGGAGGTAAGAGGAGGAGGAGAAGGAGGGGGAGGGGGAGGAGAAGGAGAAGGAAGAGGAGATGGAGGAGGAGGAGGAAGAGGAGGAGGAAGTGGAGGAGGTGGAGGGGGAGGAGGAGGAGATGGAGAAGAAGAAGGAGAAAGAAATTCTTTGAGAATAGTATGATTCCATTGTAAATATCTTTATATGTGTGTTTACCTGCATAAAGTAAATTGGAAAGAAAAAGATAGAATTAGGTCTTTATCTGCTAAACTCTAGAGAAATGGTCACCATCTCCTGTCAAGTAAAAAAAAATGAGCTGCAGCATGCTATGTAGAGATTAACTCTATTTTTGTACATACAAACTATCCACCAACATGAGAGGGGCCAGGCTCCAGCCGCCAGGCAGTAGCCACAGTCAGCCACATTGGTTTCTACCCACGGAGAGATGTGCTGTGCATCAGATGCAATTCCAATTCCCGAGAGCCTTCCCTGCACCCAGCTTGGGTTCTGGGGATACGGCAAAGCTCCTGCACGTGGAATGCATTCTTGAGAGCTCCTACCCTTCTTGCTCCATGGGTGCTGTAGTCTAAACTAACAGGAAAACATATGACAGTGTCCAAAGGCGGTAAGGTACTGGGATAGAGTGGTAGGCGGGTGGGGCTGCCTTCATCAGGGAGCTCGGGCAGGGCCTCCCCCAGGGCAGCCGGCAGGGTGGTGAGCTGCGAGATTCAGCTTTCCAGGGTGGCACGACCACGCGTGTGCTCTATGGAGGCATCTAGGTGAAGTCCATCATTCCTGGAGGGCCCACCGCCAGGGAAGGGTGGATCCTGCAGGGTAAGAGATGGCGCTTAGTGCGGAATTTGCATCCTGCAGCCAACAGCCTCAGCAGGCAGACTTTAGACCCTGGCCTCGCCCACTTCCGCTCTGTGAAACCTCGTGCCAGCAGAGTGCCCCTCCTGGTTTTGGTTCCATCACCTGCAAAGGAAGTAAGTTAACCTGCCCTGCCCAAGATAGGTCTACTGTGGGCATTGGATGCTCTATATCGGCAAGTGATGTAAAGCAAGCTATGTGCTTCCCTTGCATTGTGACTCACTTTCATAGCTGAGGAGGATCTTGCCAGCTTTTTCTCGGCCCTATCTCGTGGCCCATGGCTCTAAAGGAAGGGGCTAATTTTCTCTTATTCCCCAAAACTGTCAGAATTGAGTCAGAAAGGGCACTTAGAATCTTCCTTATCTTCATGTCCCCTAGAATTCCAGTGTCCTCCATCTCAATGGCAACTCCCTAAACTTTTTTGAAATAAAGCACATCCTGGAGCTATAAAAATTACCCCTGAGAGGCTTGACAAAACCATTTCTCAGGGAAATGGGGGCGAGGATGAGGGTGAGCCCATCTGTTTTAACCATTTTGTGAGCCAGTGATGGAAAGATTTTTCTATCGCTGACTGATTACATGCTTTGTTTTTTTTGTTGTTGTTGTTTTTTTTGTTTTTTAAAGATTTATTTATTTAATTTCCCCCCTTCCCCTGGTTGTCTGTTCTTGGTGTCTATTTGCTGCATCTTGTTTCTTTGTCCACTTCTGTTGTCGTCAGTGGCACGGGAAGTGTGGGCGGCGCCATTCCTGGGCAGGCTGCTCTTTCTTTTCGGGCTGGGCAGCTTTCCTCACGGGTGCACTCCTTGCGCGTGGGGCTCCCCCACGCTGGGGACACCCTTGTGTGGCACGACACTCCTTGCGGGCATCAGCGCTGCACATGGCCAGCTCCACACGGGTCAAGGAGGCCCGGGGTTTGAACCGCGGACCTCCCATATGGTAGACGGATGCCCTAACCACTGGGCTAAAGTCCGTTTCCCTACATGCTTTGGAAGGATGGACTGAAAGGAGCTGCCCGACGTTCAGAGTGGGGTGCAGCTCCTGGCCAAGGCAGGGATCCCCTGATTCTGCAGGGACACCGCGTAGCTCTGCCTTCCCCTCCCCTCCTTGAGGTCCTGGGCAGGGTGCTGGGGCAGGGGTGTGGAAGAAGAGGCCTTCCTGCCAAAGCGCTGGGATGTGAGGGCAACATCTGTCCCTCCCCCAGGTGACCGGCTCCTCTAGGTGGATGGAACGAGCATGTGCGGCCTCACCCACAGGCAGGCTGTCCCGGGCCTCAAGGGTTCAGGGCAGGTAAGGGCGCCTTGTCCGGAGGCTTTCCTTCCTTCCAGAGCTTTCCTGGATGGCATCAGGAACTGCAGGGGCCTCTGGGTGGGAGGGAGGGAGGCAGGAAAGAAAACAAAATTTCTTCTCCTTCTCTCTTTTTTTCTTTTTTGTTCTTCCACTTATCACGGTTTTTCTATGGGGATGTGAAACCAGGAGGAAACAGACAGCTATTTCCAAGCAGAAAATCTCAGCCCCTACAAATAGCCTTGAAAAAGTTCCTTGTTGCTTGCCTAGATTCCAGGACCAGACAGCAGGATGGAACGGGTGGGGTGCGATGGCTTCTCCAGCTTGTCTCCGGGTGCTGCTTGCTCATGCTCTCGTCCCCAGTCCTCTGCCCTCCTCGCCTTCGCACATGGTGAAAGCCCCTGCCCAGAGCATGCCCATCTCCATCCCCTTGTATTTTTGCCCACCAGGGCCTTTGAGTCACAATGAGGTGGGAATTCAGGACACCCAGGGCAGGAGACTCACACAGCGGTCCTCCTGATTCCTCCTGACTCCAGGCAGGGTACAGGCACAACCTAGAAGAGACTTTATTGTGTTGGGTCCTCTGCCTAAAGGTGGGCTCTGTAACCACCCAGTGTCCAAGCCTCAGAGCCGGCATTGCCTTCTCCATCACTGGGAAGGCAGCAGAGACTGAAGGTCCACCAGGGCCCCTTCCAGCCAACTGCAGGGCATGGTTCTGGTCCCTTTGGCTTCCTCTCCCAAAGCAGGCTGCTGATTTATGGTGAAGTTACTTACCCTGGCAACTTAGTCTGACATATCTTGAGAAGCGATTTATTAGGACCCTCTGTTCTTACGAGAAGAAGAAATGATGACATGGCTAGCACCAGGAGGGCCATCACCTTCCATCTCCCCCTCCCTGCTACCGTCACTTGGCTAACAGCGTCAGCCTTCACGTCAGGTGTTATTTCCTTGAGTAAGCTCTCCCTAACCTCTCCAGCCTGGAGTAATTGCCCTTGCCCTCTGCTCCCAAGCATCCTGCTCTCTGCATTTCAGTTCAAATTATGACTGTTTACTTCCCTGTTTTCCCTGGTGAAAGGAAGCCCTTCATTCTTGTTCTTTATCCCCCAGACCTTCAGCTGGTTTCTAAGACCTACAGGTTCTGCTTCTGAAGCAGCTTCCCAGTGCATCCGCCTCCTGCCCTCTCCCACTGCCAGGGCCCACCTGGGTGAGCAGAGCACTTGGCCTGTGCTTGTGTTCATTTCTTAATTTATTTATCCCTCTACCTCACTGAGTGCATGTTTACTGAGCACCTACTAAGTGCTGGGCACTGTGCTCAAGGAACAACCCTGTAGAACTTTGCTACCTGGTTGACTCAGTGGGGGTGACAACAGGTAAGAGCTGTCACCCTGGGATCACAGGCTTGCACTGGATGATGACTGCAGGAGATGATGGTGGCAGGGCCATGTCCCCAGGATAGAAGTTGGCATTTCTAAAAGGCTGCCAGGAGGGGCCCAGCTACTCGTCCATGAACCCCAACTGGGTATAGACCATATGGGGGAGAGGGGTAGGGAATCAAACCAGAAGGAAATCAGGCCTCTGAAGGCCAGACTGGAAAAGGCCTGGAGGGAGTGCCATGCTGGGGGATTGGATTGGGGCAGTGGGAAACATTGGAGACTTTGAATCAAGTGTGTAGCACGACTGATTTTTGTTTTAGGCCAGTCCACTGGTGACATGAGGGGGTGGGGATGAGGGAGGCAAAGGCAGGACCCAGGAAGCCAAGTTCACTGGCTCTTGCCCAGTCCAGCTGGGCATTGGCATTGGGGGAGGAAATGGGGAAAGGGGAAGCACTGGGGGGGCTGCTTCTAATGTACGACCTGCAAGCCTGAGAAACCAGGTGACTATTTGGAGGGCAGAAGGGGGAGAGCCAGATGACTCCAAGTGCAGCCCCTGGGAGCCTCACTGCATAGGGGTCCACATGCTGAGAGCCACTGCAAAGGGAGGAGGCAAAGCAAAGAAGGGGAAGGAGGAGAGGGGATGGGTTTGGCCTTGAATATGGAAACAGAGGGACACGTTTTACTCCCACATATACTTACTTGTCCAACAGGGAGCTAGAAAGATGGGTCTGGATCCCACCAAATAGATTGGAGATTTTGATTTGAGATTCAAGTGAAGTAGCTTAATGCAAGCATCAGGAAATTAAGAAGCATTTGCAGGGTGAAGGGAGGGCCTCCCAGTTGCCATATGAAGTGTGAATTGAGTTTGCTCACCCTTCCTTGTAGATTGCAAGGCTGGTCTTAGAGAGCAGAGGCCTCAGGATGGCTCAGCAGAGTCCTTCTGCCAATGACAGGATGGGAGATGTATGTTCAGCTGTTTCCTTGGTAACAACCTTGCCTGGCAGGCCCACGAGCTGTGTCTCAGTGACAGATGGTGAGAGGAGAGTGAACTGAGTGTTACTATTGTCCTGTCATCGGGTGCTGCTTTTGAAATATCAACTCAAAGGGGAAAGGCAGGGAGGCTTCCTCTCTGTTCTCAGAAGAAGAGGGCCAGGGGAGATGATGCAGCTGGCTTTCTAATGGGGTTGGGAGGCAAGCTAGTCATATATAGTTCTGCAAAACAAAAGTATTGTCCCTACATGATTACCAGACCTAATCCTGCCCTTCAGCCTTCCTAAGACTTTTGGGCCAGAGCATTTGCACGAAGGTATTTAAGGATGACATTCCAACCAGGGCATTTGTAGCCAAGGACCTGAGGACTGGCCGGGCAAGGTGAGAGGGGAAGATGCTCGGGAATTCTATCCTTATTCTTGTCATCGTTTTCAACAGCAAACCCACCATCAGCTCAGAGTGGCATAATTACATGCCTTCTGAGGGGTAATCTCTCTGTACACCCCTCCTGATTTTGTTTCCCGCTAAGAAAGTGCCTATTGCCTTACAATACCGTAATGTGGTACTTAGCCATTTTCCAGTCCCGTGGTAGAGGCTTTCAGTCCTGCGACAGGACCTGCACGTTGGACAGAAGGGGAGGTGATCAGGGGGGCATGGTTGGCTGTGACCGAGGGTAGCACTCGGTGGTGAAACAAGGAGGCTTCTTCTTTCATTGTTCCTCTGCTCACCCCAACTCTGTCTTGGAGAAACTGAGTATGAACTGAACTGAGGATCCCAGCTGAGGGGATGGGAAAGTTGGCCGCACAGCACACCTCCACCTGGACTGCTTCCAACGCTCTCATTCTGGCCCCAGTCATGCTCCTTGGCCGTGCTCTGCCCCTCTATGTGTTGAGCACCGAGCAGGATGGGAAGGGCAGTGTGTGGGGGGAGTAGCTAGGTTTCAGATGCTATGCTCATCTTTGGTAGCATTGGCCCACACAGGCCACACAGCTAAACAAAATGACCATGAAAAATATTGTCCGTAGAGTTGATGATAATAGTCAGCATGGTCTAATTAGGCAAAAATTGAATTTCAAGCATACTAAAAATTGATGCAACAGGAATATATGTGGTGCAAATTCTACCAAGGGCCAGTATGTTGTACATGGGCACAAAACATATGTCAAACTGTAAACGTTGTTGACTATAAATGTACTCTCCAGTTAAGACAGCTACTTGTTACCTGCAGCAGTTAAGCACTTGAAGTATGGCCAACTCAAATTAATAAAACAAATATTGGATTTTGAAGCCTCGTATGCAAGAAAAAATGTAAAACATCTCAATAATTGTGTCACTTTGATGACCCTTTGAAATGGTACTATTTTGGAATATCCAATTAAATCATATGATCAATATTTATTTTATGTTTCCCTTCACTCTTTTAAAAAGGTGGCTATTAGAAAGCTTTGAACTTCCAATTGTGGCTTACATTTGTAGCCCACATTTTATTTTTATTGAACAGCCCTGACCTGTACCGTGTGTAATGGACTCAGATATTAAAAACGAGGAAAATGAAGTCTTCCTATGTGAACTAGAAATCATCCATCTCCTTGATAATTTGCATTTTGAGGCCGGATCCCAATCCGTGCCATCGACTGAAGGATTTTGTTTGCTTGACTTCCTACCACGCAGGTTGTACGTTCGAGATCAAACTGAAAAAGAATTCCAGTGGTTTGGGACTCAGCTGCGAGCCGATGGAAAGTGAAAGCTGTGGTGTCCCCTGGAACAGTCTCCTGAGGGTGGAGAGGCTCTTCCCGGGGCAGCCCGCCGAGGAGAACGGGGCGCTCTCCGCCGGCGACGTCACGCTGGCCGTGTACGGAAGGTCCCCAAGGCCTTACCTCCCAGCCCCCGGGGGACCCCACGGCGGCACTGTCGTCAGGCCGCTCCATCCCACCCCGGGGGACACCCTGGGCTCCCCAGTATCACGCGTGGAGCCGCATCTCCCCTCACACAAAGACGGCAGTTGGTGGAACAGCCTCCCTTTTCATTTTCCATCTTGGTTTTTAAAAATCTGCCCTTGAGCAGGCCCTGCTGCTGCCGAAGGTCGTGGAAACAGATGAGAAACCCCTGGCTTCCGTGCTGGCTCGAGGCCTCCTCACACTCTGGAAGGTTCTGGGAGCTGAGTAAGGGCACTGAAAGGACTAGAGCGATGGCCTCGCTGCCCTCGTCCTGATTCCTCCACCAAATTTACAGCATTTGGTGTGTAGTGTTACATTGATTTCCTGTCAGCGAAAAATGGGGAGGGCAAGAAGTGGCCACTTCTCATACTGAGAGTTCAAAATATCAGGGAAATATGGTGTCAGCCAGAGTCCCGGACAAGGGCAGGTCATTTGAGGGGAGCTGGAGAAAGGAGTGGGCAACGGTTTGGGAAGCTCAAGGCAGAGCTCAGTAGCCTGGGCTGGTGACGGTGGGGTGCGGTCACCCAGCCCTAAGCCTGCCAGGGAGTGACCCAACCCTAGGGACAGAGAGAGCTGGCTCAGGCCTGTCCATTGTGGTGGGGAGCCAGCCCCTGTGCCCCTGTGTCTCTTGCCGCCCGTGTGCCCCGGGCTGACGCTTTAAGCCCAGAGCCGTTCTCTGAGCGCCACTGCAGGTGACACAGGGCGACAGCTCTTGAGGTCTTGGAGTTCATGGTGGGGGTGCCAGGGACAGACAAGGAAACAACAGTGACCGCAGGCAATAAGTCCATGAGAGAAAACAACAGAGAAACCTAATGCGGTGTTTGCACCAGGGCACAGGGAGTTGGGGTGGGGAGGGGTGTTCCGTGGGCGTCCTGTGCAGCTAAGGGGGATCTGAGGGTCTCGGGGAGGACTTTGCTTCTAAGGGCACGTTTGACAAGGTCTGGAGGCACTTTCGCCTGTCACAGCTGGGGCGTGAGTGCGCATGTGCGCAGGTGGATGCGCATGTGCGCGCAGGTGGATGCCACGTGCTCCCGGCATTGGTGGGTGGAGGCGGGCATGGCCCCGTGTCCCAGTGTGTACGGGCCAGGTCTGCTCAGCAGGGAGTGCGCTGGCCCCAAATGTCCTGCGCCAAGGCCAAGAAATCCTGGGCTGGAGAGGAAATAGGGCCCATGGAGGGAGAATATCAGATCGTCTCAGGAGGGGAAACGTGCCCGGGGCCCTGAGAGGTTCCGCCTGGTGGGGGTTAGGATGTGGGTGCACAGGGGGCAAGGGCCGGGGGCTGAAGGCAGAGGCCACGGCAGGTGGGAACGGGCTTCAGGGGCTGAGCCCACGTGGAGGGCAGGCTGGTGGTTGCAGAGGGGGCTTGGTTTTAGCTACGTTTTGGCAAGATCACCCTCGAGCGAGGTGGAACGTGGGGCGTGGGCTTGACCCTGGAGAGGCAGGAGTGCAGAGGAGGCTCTTGCAGTGTGGCAGGGAAGAGACCGCAAGGGCCTGTGGCCCCTGAGATGGAGGTGAGCTGGGGGGCCAGGGGTCGAGATGGGACAGTCACGTGTTTGAGTCTGTTTCACCCTCTCTGAAGAAAAAGCACCAGTAGCTGCAGGTCCTGGCACAAATAGGAATGGCCCATTTCCACACAGGGCCCATTGCGGGAACCCCGGGCTGCAGCATCTGCCCCTTGCATTTTGAAAAGTTTACACTCTGCAGGGTTCTCTGGAGCCGGGAAACAGATCAAGATGGGCAGAGGGGGGAGAGGAAACAGGCACCAGGGAGAGCGTGGGGAGAGTGGGGGAGAGGAGGGAGCTTGTGCCCACCTGGTGGCCACAGATGTGCCCAGCCCTGGATTTCACCGCACACTTTGGTTTCCCCTAGGAGGTGCTCCATCTACTTTGAGGAGCCCCGCAGGAGGCTGGGACTGGCCAGGGATGGCAGGTAAGACACGGAACACTCTGCCCTCTTCACCTGCTCGGGCTCAGGTATTAGGTTTCCTGCGTGGTGGGTCCTGAGAAGCTCGTCCTTGCTTGTAGGCCTCCTTCTCGCACTAGGGTAGGAAATCAGCTGGTCCCCATGCTCAGTTAGTCTGTGCTTTAGTTTCCTAGCTGCTAAAACAAATCCCCTAAGATAGGTTGGTTTAAATAATGGAACTTTATTGGCTAATGGTTTCAGAGCTAGATGGTGAGCGTCCTCCCAGGACCAGTATCTTCTGACTGGCCGGGAATCTTTGGGACTCCTTGGCTTTACCATCCCATGGCAATGCCCATGGCAGCTGTGTCTCCTTTCTCTTTGGGGTTCCATTGACTTCTAGCTTCTCGCTCTTCCTGTGGCTTCTCTTCCGGTCTGACTTTCTCTCTGCTTATAAAGGACTCCAGTAATCTGATTTGAGCCCTATCTCATTCAGCCGGGCCACACCTAAACTGGAGTAACATCTTCAGGAGACCCTATTTACAGTGGTCCACAGCCACCAGAATGTGGACCAAGACCAAGACCATGTCCAAACGGGTGCACATCCACCGCAGTCTGGGACAAGCTCATGAGATGGCATCTCTGCCTGCTCCTTTGGGCTTCCACTCCCTACTTCTGCCTCTTGTGACATTTGACTTTTCCTGTAGATGTTTATTTCTTCACTGTAGAACTTCTAGAGCCAGGTTCTCCAGCAGCCTGGGCCTCCAGGAGCAGAAATAAAGAAAAAGGAAAGTAGACACACAACCAGAGCACAGAAAACCAGGTACTTCATTCTGAGGACTGAAGTGTAAAAAAAACAGGACAGATGTCCTCCTTCCTGAAATATGAATGAGGGCTTGGGTGGTGCTGTGCCAAGAAAAGAGGCACTGAAAGCAGGAAAGTCAAGGATTTTTGCCTGAGGCTGTCCATTGGGTCTGCAGGAAACAGACTAAAGCAGATTGGTGGGTGGGAAGTTTCTGGGGAGGGCTCTCTGGAACCACACCTGAGAGGGGAGGGAAGCAGGACTAGGCAGAGAAGTTGAAAATGGTGCAGCTGCCCCTGCACCCTCAGCTGACCCTGCGGAAGCTTGTGAGAAGCTTGGGAGAGGGAAGAGCTGTCCTGAATAGGGGCAGGAGAACCTGGGCCTTTGCATCTCAGCATCAACCAGTGTTGGGGGATAGACTGACCAGGGAGAGGGCAAACCTAGGGTGAGGGAGCCCCTTCAGCTGAGGGCAATTCCTGTGGAAGGCTAGCTGTGAGCCTCCAGCACCTCTGAGGAAGTGTCTTCATCCTGAAGCAGCATCTGTGGCATCTATTGAACTTGTTCTGCTGCTAGCTGGTTCATGGGCCTTGGAAAGTTACCTCACTTCTCTAGGCCTCGGATTCTAGAATAAAGTTTTTAGCACCAGAACTATCCACAAAATACAGTGACTGCCCAAGGAGAGTAAATTATTTGCCATCAGAGTGTTTAAGTAGAGGAGAGTCAAGACTTGGGGGGGATGCTTTTGAGAAGAGTCAACCTGTTGAGTGAAGGAGAGGAACTCTGAGAACCTTCTGTATTAGCCAAAAGGGGTGCTGATGCAAGGTAGCAGAAATCTGTTGGCTTTGATAAAGGGTATTTATTTGGGATAGAAGCTTGCAGTCACAAGGCCCTAAGGAGTCCAATTCAAAGTTACTTCCTCACCAAACTTTGTTGCCACATGTTGAAACAAGATGGCAGAAGATGTCTGTGAGGGTTCAGCCTTCCTCTTCCTCTTAAGGTTCCATGCACCCAGCTTCTTCTGATCTCAGCTGTAGGCTGGAGGGCTCATTTCTCTCTGGGCTGAGATGCTTTGGTCTCTTCACAAGGTCAGCTGTAGACTATCAGGTTCATCTCTCTTCCCAGGGCTTCTACCATGACTATGGAGCTGTCTCTCTTCCTCTGTGTTCCTCTCCATGTATCTACTTCAGTGTTCTTGATTGAGTATCCATTTATATAGCCCACCAAGGGGGCAGCAACTCAACTCTACAGGCCCTAATGATGTGTGTTGAATCAAAGTCCTAATTTTAACATAATTTAATCAAAGGCATCTCAGCTGACTCTTATACAGTCAAAGGTATCATGCTCAGAGAAACAGACCAGTTTACAAACATAGTCAGTATCTCTTTTTGGGATTCATAAATAATATCAAACTGCTACACCTTCCAAATCTGTGAATGACAAAGAGGGAAGAGAGAAGGGACCCAGACTTCCTGAGCCTCTGCTGTACCCTAGGTGCTGTCTGGAAACCTGCCTGCACTCTCTAATCTAATCTAATATGCAATTGCTGCCTAGGTAGGTACTGATATACTGTTTTAAAGATGAGGATTCTGAGGTGGTAGAAGTTAAGGGACTTGCACATATTCCATCAAGTATCTGAGACACAGCAGTGAACAAAAAAGAGCCCTTGTCCTGGGGGAGTACACCTACTAGTGTAGGGGGAGAGACAAGTACATACATGATGAAAGAAGTGAGTTTGAGATCAGGATCTGCACTCTGGAGAAAATCAGGTAGGATGATGCTACTGAGAGTACCTGGGGATTAGCTAGTGTGGTCAGGGAGGAGTATTTGAAATCTGATGATGAGAAAGAAGCATCCAGACAAAGATCTGGGGTAAGGTCATTCCTGGCAGGAGGAACAACAAGGGCAAAGGCTCTCTGACAGTAATGAGTCTGGATGTTTGAGGGACAGAGAGAAGCCAGGTGTGCCTGGGCTGCAGTGAATGGAAGGGAGGATGGAGGGGAAAGAAGTCACAGGGATAGGCAGGACTGGGATCAGGTAGGACTATGTAGGTCATAGTACGTACTAATTCCATCCTGGCAATGATGGGAAGCCACTGGGGGTTCAAGCAGGAGCGTGTCCTCATCTGATTTCTACTTTAGTAAGATCACATGGATTCCTGGTAGAGATGGATTGGAGGGGGGAAATGGGTTGAAGCTATTGTAATCATTTGGATAGGTATTTTTGTGGCTGGGACTGGGGTTAGAGCAGAATCATAAGTGAGAAGGCGTCAGATTTGGAATACGTTTTGGAGGTATCAATAATCATGGGATTATTGATAGGCTATGAGAGAAAGCAATGGAAGTTTGGTTTGGGCACCTGGGTGAATGGTAGTATCACTTGCTAAGTAAGAGAAGGGATGCTCAGGCTGAGCAGCTTGGGGTGGATGGAGGAGAAGCATTCTCAACAGCATGTAAAACTGAGATGCTTACAGGACATCTAGTGGAGATGTCACTAAGAAAGTTTTTTTTTTTTCTTTTTTCTTTTCTGGAGAATAGGCATGAAGTCAGGGCTAGAGAGGGTGAATTTGGGAGTTATCAGCACATAGATGTTTAAAGCCATGAACTGGATAAAGTTACCTTGGGGGGGAGTACAGGTAAAGACAAGAAGTGGGACAAGTGAGTCATGGGACCCTGCAATATTGAGAGGTATGGTCCAGAGAAATGAGACCAAGAGGAAGGAGCCAGGGAGGGGGTACAAAAGCAAGGCAAGAGCAGAGCTTAGAAGTTGGGTAAAGAAAGCCCTCAAGTTGGAGCAAGGGGTCAATTGTGTCAAATGTTGCTGTGTGGTAGAGTGAAATGAGAACAGAGTTGTCCTTTGGCTGTAGAAAGATGTAGGTCATTAGAACCCTGATTAAAGAGATTCCTTTTGGCTGAGTGGGTGATCATCTGAAGTCTGGTTGGGGTGGGTACAGGAGAGAAGGGGGGAGATGCAGAAATAGTAAGTACAGACATTCACTTGAAGAATTTTTCTATGAAGTAGAGCAGAGAAATTGGGTGGATGAGAGGTAGAGGAGGACATGGGGATAAGATGCAGGTTGGCTGGTAGAATTTGCTCTGGGAAGATGGAGGATTTCATCTGGTTGTGTCCATTCTTACTGTGAAGAAAGAGGCCAAGTCAACTTTTGAGTTATTGGAGACTTGAGGAGAGGGAAGATGATTTTAGTCTGCTAGGTTGCCAAATTGCAATATACCAAAATGGGTTGGCTTTTAACAATGGGTTACAAGCTTACAGTTTTGAGGCTGAGAAAAACATTCAAACCAAGGCACCATCAGGTATTCTCTCTCTAAAGATGGCTGCTAGTGATCCTAGACTCCTCTGTCACATGGCAGTGCACATGGCGGTATCAGCTGGCCTCTTCTCCTCTGGGCTTCCTTGCCTTCAGCATCCTGCTTTTGTGGCTCTTCCTGCTTCTGTCTCCCTATTCATCCCATTAATAAAGGCTCTAGTAAGAGGACTAAGACCCACCCTGGATCACATGTTACTGAAGCAACCTAATCAGAAGGTCCCATCCACAATATGTTCACACCCACAAGAATGGACTAGCTTTAGGAACATGCTTTTCTGGAGTACATGCAGTCTCAAACTACCACAGACACTGAATTTATTAAGGAAGTAGAGAAAGATGATCTGGCACTTGAGTGCCCATTGAGATCTGCAGTCATACATTTGAAGTAAATCTGATCAGTTGCTCCAAAGCAGACATGGTGTATGCATGTGGTTTCACCAGGTACTGGAATTAAAATGCCTGCACATTACATATAATGAGGACAGAAGCACAAAGGATGGGAGCTTGGGGTTTCCTCTGAAAGGAGTGGTTACTGGGCAGAGTCATGGGCTCTAAGCATGGATAAGAGGGAAAGTGGGGACATTGCAGGTGGAGATGGTGATAATGAAAAAGCAGCAGGCTCTCTTGATTGGAGTCTTGAAGAGGTTGGAGGATGGCTGTGGAGGGAGCATTGGAGAAGACTTGGTAGGAGAGAATGGTTTCAAAGTGAGGTTTGGAGGTCTCCCCAAGTCATGCTGAAGAAAATAGGATAACTGCTATATATACATATTTTTTAATCTCATCCATGACACATTTCTGCTTTGGGCATTCCTTGATCATGTACTATATCATTATAATACATTATAATGCATTATACCAGCTGAGTAGTAAGTGGTTATGGTTTGTAGCCAAATACTTATGCAGATTTGGATATTTGGGGCTGTGCCCCTCTCACAGTAGGGTGTGCACAGTCAGAGAGGTCACAAGGCCACTCGGTGGGGGGCAGAAGTAAAGATTCCTCTGTTACAGGTGAGAACTGGCCTGAAAGTCTGTGCGCTCTAGCAAAATCCATGTAGGCTGTGGGATGGTGGTAGTAAAGAATGTTCAACAAAAGGGAAAATCATGGCCATAATGCAGATATAAAAATGAATACATGTTAAAGATTTTATTTAACTCATTCACTGAGGGAGGACGCTGGTTTGAAAAGAGAATTCAAAGAACCACAATATTTATTCACACAGAGTTGTAAAATAGATCAAAGACAATGAATCTGGTAGACTCAGATTCTAACTCAGAAGATAATACACAGCTTTGTATGTTTTTATCTCAGAAGGTTGAGCAGGGCTAACAAGGCCTCGACAGCCAACCTCAAAGGGCCGGTAGGGACGTTAGCAGTTGAGCCAGATCAGCTCGTGCTTTGAGCAGTGAGGCCCTCTAGGAGAGGGCAGCATGCTGAGGGTAGGGTGGATGAGCCAGGGAAATGGGAAAATGAGGCTTCCTGGGTGAGGACAGAGGAAGACAAAAAACTAAAAAAAAAAAACCCAGAAAAACAAAAACACACCCAAAAATCCCCTAAACATTTCTTACTAAAAAGTGGGATTGTCACGGTCACTTCTGTTTTTGTCTTGGTCTAAAATGTGCAGATTCTTTCTCCATTAAACACATAAAAACCACCACAATATTGGGGGTTTCCCAAGAGTCCCCAGGCTAAGGGGCTTTGGGATGACTCAGTGCGGGGCTCAGGTGCCAGTGGCAGCAGGTGCAGGAGCTGGATTCTCACGGATGTGGACTGCCCTGGGGAGCCAGCTCTGCTCTAAAATCCCATGGACCGAGACCTTTTCGCTCCTTAAAGGAGCAATCTCCAAATGTGGCTCAGGGTGCTTTGCATTTCTCTAACAGACTCCTGGGCTCTGGGTAGGCAAGGAGTCCCTGAGGAAAACCTGCCCTGCCTTGGAGCGGTGCTCCAGCAGGGATGGGGACAACAGCCAGGCAGGCGGTGCATCACCAGTCGCAGAGCAAGTCCTGGCTCTTGGGCGGGAGTCCTTCCAGAGGGCTACCGGAGAGACACAGCACCCACAGAGAGAAGCCTCGGGCCCCTTCCTTGACCCGGCATCAGGATTCCCTCCCTCACTTACGTGGACCTCACTGAGAACTGGACGCATCGGTGTGGCCACCTCCTTGGAAAAGGATGTGAGGCAAAACTGCTATTCCGTGTGTGATGTCAGGAGACTTGACAGGTAAGCATCGCCCTGTTTGCCGACAGTGGGTAAAGGCAGGGCTTTCGTGGGTGGACGTGGTAACCCAGCAATTACTCACGATGCTCAGAGGCCACTGCACCCACCCCTGTTCTAGGCATTTGGAGGGAGAGGAGGAAACAAGGGAAAAGGAGGTGTGGAGCTGTTGTCACTAGCACTTGTGTTCTTTCAAGGAAGCAAACCCCACCCAGCCCTCGTCTGTCCCCCCAGTACATGCTGGAGGCAGCCCCTGGCTGGCCATGGGGTCTCTGGCAGCACACAATCCTTTATTGTGCATCTGACAGCATCAGGGTAAGAAAGAAGTTCCTTTGTAGACAACTCATTTCTATTACTGACTTTAATACTTTGTAATCGTCTCTTCCTTTAAAAAAAATCCACAGAAACCGAGTTATGAAACATTCTTTTTTGATAGCCATTTTTAACTTCATCTGCATTTTTGTGCCCATGCACCCATAAATATTTCTAGTTCCTTGTCCCGTTCTGATGGAGAACACACTTTTGATTCATTTTGATGACGGCTGCTTGGGAATCTGCTAGAAGCGGACAGATGCAGGGTCGGATACTGCTTCTAGGAGTTTGCTAGATGCTCACGCACACAGCAGGCAAATAGTAAGAAATAATAGTTTGTGGTTTGAGATTACATAAAGCCCACTGAGATTAAATGGCTCTTATTTGTTGGTCATTCCAGATGACCTGGTAGGGCAGATTTATAGGAACTGTTGGGTGACATGAAGTCTGAAGCAGCTGGTCTAGACAATTAGGCAGGTGGCACCTGGGGTGAGCAGGAGCCAGCCATACGCTCCCTGTAAGCATGCAAATACAATTTCTTAGAGAACACAGTGCATGCCCAAAAGTCCCAAGGTAGACCAGAGTGGGCAGGTATGTTCATTAGGGATTTTCATTTTCATTGTCTGAAAATTTATAAACACAAACTTATTTATTGTTCCTTACAATCGCATTTCAGGCAACCAATGATAGACTTGACAGAAAGAGAAAGGAAATCATCTCCATTGGTTTAGCCAAGGAAAACATTCTGCCTGATCTTGTAGGAAGTATAAAAGGAGCTGTATTTCACCAAAGGCGGGGGACCACTCCTGGATTTGTAAAGGCTTTACTGCCAGGTGCTGGCGTGATAAACAGTAGCCCTGAGAACTGGATCACACAGGGGCTCTGGGTTCATTTACAGGCCTGGTGTTTCACCTGCCTGGTGTGCCTGTAGTTAAATAGAGTCATTCATTAGTGGTATTATTTTTAATACTAAAAGTTGTTAATGATGAAATTATTTTTTATTAATTGTTAGTATAGATAGTCCCAGTTTCATATGTGCATTCACAGCATCTCAGGGTTGTTCAAAATAAAAATGGTCTAATCTCACCACATACCCCACGCTGGAAACTGCTCTGTAACACCCTTGAAGAAAGGGTGACTAACCTTTGCTTGAAAATCTCCAGGAGGCAGAACTTGGTGACTCTCAGGGCACCCCATTTTATCATCATGTAGTTGATCAGAAGGTCCCTTTTAAAATTAAGGTGAAATCTGCCAGTCTATTTCTTCTGCTCACAAGTCCTAGTGCCCTCTTTTCTGCTATCTTTTGGTCATTTGCTTTTTTTTTTTTTCACAAGAGATGTCATATTCTTTTATTTTTCCAAATCTAATTAAATTTGGCATAGTGTCGTAGTGTCTTTGCTTTGCCAGGTTATACCAGATGTCCAGAATCTGCCATTACTGGGCGAGACAGTTGCTGAGAGTTATACCGGAGTCCTCAGGACTTTTCCAGAAGATGTTGGTAGAGCCTCTGACCCTCATGGTGCTTGTCGCCTGGGCAGCTCTGGTTCAGAGGCTGCAGGCCCTCTGGCACCGGTGACAATGGCGTGCTGCTGCCTCACATTGCCTGGCTTCATTTTTACCCTATCTTCTCTCTCCCACTTAGGAAGCTTTCCTCCTCTCGGAACGAAGGACACAGACCAGGTCAGGTTTTCCTCAAGTGAGAGGGACCCAGCTAGTATTTAATGCACAAGTAGTGATTGCCTCCTCCGGGAAGACAAGCAGGGCTCACACTCAGCCTGGAAATGGTTCCTCCACCTCCAGAATTGGGATTCCAGTGGGGGACTGAGCCAGCAGCTCAGTTCAGAGGTGGCTGGCCCTGGCCAGTGGCCTCTGTTTCTGGTATTCCTGAGTCCAGCTCTCTTTCAGCAGTTCAGAGCAAAAAGAGCATGGACTTCCCAGTCATATGGACTTGTGTTCAGCTTTACCATGTTTGGGTGTGCTGGGAGAGGTGGCTTTCTTGAGCTTGGGGTTCTCAAGGTAAAAGGGGACAGTGACAACTGCACGGGGCCATGAGCATCAGAAGAACTAACCCCGACGGTGTGTTAGCTCAGTGTGTGGGACATAGCGGGAGCTCAACCCTGCCAGGTTTCCACCGAAGGACCAGGTCTCAGCAATTGAAATCTCCAGAAAATAATCAGAACGTGCCATCTGCCAGGGGGCTACTTCTTCCAGCCAGATGGTGGCCAGCCAGCACCCAGCAAACCCCGTGTGCTCAAGGAGAAAATGAGGTTTTATTTTTCCTTCCCTCTTCTCTTCTTTTACTGTGCTGTGTATCCGGAGATCTATCCTACAGCAGTAGATCTTCAGAAAGCACCTTGGAATACAGCAGTGCATTTTTACTCAGGAAGTTGGGCTGCTGTGCCTGACTGAGGAAGGCATGGGTCTTGGCTGGAGTTGTATCTTAGGCAAGGTTAGTTTTTACGCTAGGACATAGGTGAAAATCACCTGTAGTCGCGTTACCCTTGAACACCGCTTGGGATGTGTGATGTCATTTGGCTGCTTGCTGTGGGAGCCTGTCACTTCAGATGATATCTGAAGGCTCGTGTCTCTGGCCTGGGCTGAGTGAAGCTGCAATGCTTTCAAGGCTGGTCTTGTGGGAACCAAGGCTGACTCCAGGCTCCACCTTCCTGACCACGGGAGGGCTTGCCCTCATCTCAGGGAAAGGTGGCCACTGCAGACTCTCCAAGCTTATTTTTTGTCCTCTTTTTTTTTTTTTTGCCTAGCAAATCTAGTTAGACTTATAAATAACATACATGCAAACACAAGTGCAGCAAGCACCATTCATAAAAGTCATGATCTAACCACTCTAAGACTTTATGGCCATCTAAGAACGCAATGTCAAACTGAATCCTTGACCTGAAGTATATCTCAGGAGAAGGTGCTAGTTCCTTCCAGAGCAAGATTGGAGGTTCAAGGCTGAATTCACCTGCACTGGCCATGCCAGGTGATATGTCAGGCAGCTAATCAAGGGGCGAGGTGCCAGGGGAGCTGGGCTGCCAAACAAGTGGGAGGGCCTGGAGTGAGGCTGAGGGCAACCAGTGAGGAAGGAACCCAGGCCGGAGGTGAGCTCAGAGCAGAGGAGAGCAGAGCTTTCTCTGCACAATGATGCTGTCCCAGAACGTTCACTCTGCCCCTACCTATTGCCCTAACCTACCCAGGTTTTCCTTTTGAGTTTCAAGTCTAGCAGTCCAAGGAACCTCTCTGCCTGTCTTAGGGACACCACCAACCCAACCTGCCAAACCCTGAACTCATGCTGGCAGGAGCAGAGGCCCTCAGCTGCAGGGTGCATTCACCTTGGCTAATGGGGACCTGACCCTCGTAGGGGCTGACATTGGAGAACTGGACAAGGTGGTGGAACCTTACATGAAGAGAAACCAAAACTGAATTTCATTTTGAATTTAACAGAAAGTAAACAGGGTGACTATAGTATCTTAATCTGGCAACCTGGAAATGCTATTTACTAATTGGCTTGTCCTCCTGAAATGTGGAAATAATTTTGGTGGCCCAACTCTTTAAAGAATAGTTGTTCAGGAAAGTCAGCAAGTGTCCTCTTCTCTCAGTAAATACCCTATCATAAGCAGAGGCTTCAGAACTATTGCACTGACCTTAAAACTGCACAGAGAAGTGGATTCCTCTCCTCAAAAATAGCCACCGGAGAGTGGTAGGATTTGGGGTAGAGAGACCATGTGAGGTTCCCAGGTCTGCCTCTAGGTTTCATCTGTTTATAAAAGGCTTCTTCTGTGGGAGAAAGTTGGTAGAGAGGTAATATATTAGTCAGGGCTCTCTAGGGAAACAGAACTGACAGGAGATAACTGTAAATATTATGAGATTATAGAAAAATTGTCTCACATGACTGTGGGAATGCACAGGTCCACAAGCAATGAAGGCATTCCACAAATTCCCCAGGGGCTGCTGGTTGGCTGAAATAGAGATGGAAACCCTCCCTTCTGACTGCTGAAATCATCACTTCTTCTTTTAAAGCCTTCAACTGATTGGGTGAGACTTTTCTCATTGTTCTTTTTTTTTTTTTTTAAAGATTTATTTATTTCTCTCCCACCCCCCACCCCAGTTGTCTGTTCTCTGTGTCCATTTGCTGCATCTTCTTTGTCCACTTCTGTTGTTGTCAGCAGCATGGGAATCTGTGTTTCTTTCTGTTGCATCATCTTGCTGCGTCAGCTCTCCGTGTGTGTGACGTCATTCCTGGGCAGGCTGCACTTTCTTTCATGCTGGCAGCTCTTCTTATGGGGTGCACTCCTTGTGCATGGGGCTCCCCTACATGGGGGACACCCCTGTGTGGCACAGCACTCCTTGGGCGCATCAGCACTGCATGTGGGCCAGCTCCACACAGGTCAAGGAGGCCCAGGGTTTGAACCGCAGACCTCCCATATGGTAGATGGATGCCCTAACCATTGAGCCAAGTCTACTTCCCTTTTCTCATTGTTGAAGGCAATCTTCTAATTTGATTGTAGATGTCATTAGCCACAGATGCAATTAACTGACTGGTGATTTAAGTCTACAAAATGTCCTCATAGTAACAATCAGGCCAATGCTTGCTTAACCCAATAACTGGACACCATCACTTGGCCAAGTAGACGCATGAACTTAACCATCACAGGTAACTAGGGCTGGGAGCAGCCAAGGTCATCAATGTATCTGGAGATAGGGGGAGAGCAGAAAGCACTGAGTCCTCATCATAAAGGAAGCCCCAGTGGCTTCAGGCTGTAGAAGGGAGGCTGCGTTAGACCTGGGTGCTCAAGCTTGCCTGGAGCCCTGGGTGCTCAAGCTTGCCTGGAGCCCTGGGTGCAGGGCTCTGCCTCTTTGCCTGGCATGCTTGTAGCCAGCCCACCTGCCCAAACATTCTTGCTCTAAAGAAATGCCATGTCTTTAGCAAGTTCCCCAAATCTCCAAGTCTTGCCTTTTCCATGAAATAAGCTCAGACTTGGGACTCAACAAGGATACTTCTTCTTCCTCGCCTTTTCTTGCTCACCTTTCCCAGCACTCTCCAGGGCTGCAGGCAGCATGTGAGGAAGGAAAGGTCCAGCATGGTCATTCTCCCTGACTCAGCCTGGGATGGTGGGCTGGACTCTACTCTTAGGACCACCGAGCCTCCTCTGACACTCTGACCACCTCCTGCCTCCCAGGCAGACTCAGCTCAGGGTCACTGTCCAGGCAAGGGCATAGCTGGAGACCCAATCAAAGTCAGAGTGCAAGGAGTTTAATAGAAGGCATGGAGGGAGCATCGTGGTGAGAGACCACACATGGAGAATTGGGGTGTGGGCCTCGTGGGCACGTGGCTGCTGTTGGTGGCTCCTTAGCAGGCTCTGCACACCTCGCAAAGGGATTGGGTATGGACTCAAGCAACAGGCTGGGTTTCCCTTTCTGAGACTAAACTTCTGTGGCTGTTCCCTCCCTATGTTGATAAGGAAATTATTTGGGCTAAGTTTTTTATTTAATCCAATTATCCTTCAAAGTGCTCAGTGATTTTGAATCTTTTTTTTTTTTTTTTTAAAGCAAAGGTTCCTCTTAAGACCTTGTAAAAAGTTTCTTTTTATACACCTGAGTGTACATACAGGTACATGAAATACACATTTACACATACCCTATAGCTCTCATAAGCAGAAGGATTTCTCCTTCATGTTGAAACTCCACTTGGGACAGGCAGCCCCTGCTCTGATGGCTCCATGGGCATTTGGGGTTTTTAGCTTTTGGGAGGAGCCAGAGCTGATTCTAAAAATGAGAGACATTGTGGGAGAGGGGAGGGGAGGGCGGGTGGCACACAGCAAAGATCACCCATTAATCCAGGTGTGGGGAAGGAGTTCTCCAGAGAAACAGAACCAAATGAATATAAATGGATATAGGAATATATCTATACATTTATGTATCTATATATCTATATGTCTACATCTACATCTATGTCTATGTCATGTCTATGTTTATATCTATATCTATTTCTTTATATCATGTGTATATCTAAATCCATATCTATCTTTTATCTATTGTCTTTGTCATCAACTTACCTATTTATCATCTATCTCATCTATTATCTATCTCTATCTTTCTATCTGTATCACCTACCTATCTATACCTATCTATCTAATCATTTATCATATCTACCATCTGTCTATTCTATCTCTATCTGTCTGTGTGACTTTCAATCACCTACCTAAATCATCTGTCAAGATCTGTTTTAAAGAATTGGCTTACCTGAGTGAGGGCTGCCAAGTCCAAATTCCACAGAACAGCTTAGAGATGGGCAATTCCTGGAGTATGCTGAAGTCTTTAGTCCTAGCCTATAGGGAGGGCTGGGAGGTGTGGAGGGTATCCTCTTCAGACAGAGTTCATTCTGGTTGTTGCAAAAACCTCGAAGTCCAGTCTTAAGCCCTCCAGCTGATTGGAGGAGCCCACCCACATTGCTGATGGTGATCTCCTTCACTTCCTTTATTCCGTGTCTACTGATTATAGATGCTAATTCCAACTACAAAATACCTCCACCCCAACAACTAGGCCAGTGTTTGAGCAAACACTAGCCACTACAACCCGGCCAATTTGACCACAACTTTAATCACAAAGATAAGCAATGATTAGTGTCTTGAGTAAAAAGCTAAATCTCTGTGCTCTTCTCTTAGATTCACCTTCTCATCCTCTCTAACCAGACTCTCCACAGATATTTTCTAAGTGCCTTCTCTACATGTTTGATATGCTGTGCAAAAGGCCCTGCTGTCTGCATGGACTGCTTTTTCTAATCTAAAAGTGGCGTGGTAATCTCAGGGCAGCCCCTGGGAAGACTTATCCTTCTACCCTGCTGTCTGCTGGTTGCCTCCGGAGACACGGAGCTTCACTGTTGGCCTGCCTCTTGTTTTCTCCCTGAGACAAAGGCTGCTCGGACTGTCTGCCTCTCCAAATAGCACTTGGTCAGTGCTCTGAAAAGAACCTGCTCTTTGCAAAAAGGGCTTTGAACGTTTTCTACTTGAATTGCTCCCAGCCTCCTTCTTTGGCCCTTTCTCTACCTGATTTCTTCTGTGGAAACAGTAATCATACTACTACTAATAACACCCAACATTTATTGAGAACTTATGTCCCAGGAGCCATGGAAGGGCCGCATCGTATTATTTAATTTTGAATGTCCAACAATCCTATCTGTCTCTTGACCTTCTCATTTTTCAGAGGAGAAAATCAAGGTCCCAAAGAAGCCAATATACTTGCCCAGGATCTGACCAACTCAGATTACCATGGGAAGGGTCTGTCCTAGAGCTGGGTCATTTCTCTTCTTTCAATAGCATGTCCCCTGGAAAGCCTTCTATGGTCGCCTGGGCTCTGTAAGGTTTGCCTCAAGCTCCCATGATGCTCTGTGCTATATCACCTCTGTCATAGCACTTTCTATCTGAATTGTAACATTTGCTTATTGGTCTCTCCTTCCATTAAATTGGAAGCTCCTCGGGACAGTAATTATTCACTTCTGAGTGCCCAGAGCAATCTCTGCCAGGAACTGTATGAATCCTGGCTGATTGGGTCTCACATGATGCCTCATGTTGAGCATCCTTAAGATAAGGGAAAAGTGGTGAGAGGAATTTCTGATCAGCATTGGCAGAGGCATGAGTTTCTGTTTTCTAGTCCTGCCTTGGATAGGGTTGATGATGAAGATCACCTGTGTCATCCACATGAACCCCCTTCTCCTGTCATGGTGGATGAAGAGCATCTCAGGGTCAACTCTACACCTCGGAGCCAGCTCCCCTGCAGCCAATGTGTGGAGGCAGATTCGGAGACCATTCCCTTGCTGCAGGTCTGCTCTTGGGGAGTCCTCTCAGAAGATCTCCATGATAGTGAGAGTGAATGGGAAGACCTGGAGGAGCCCGGGGACCTGGCTGATGGTGACCTCAGGTGGGTGTCATGCTCTCAGGTCCCTCTCCTGTTTGGCTGCATGGGATGCACAGGTGCTTGTTTTGTCTGCTCCTGCCTGCCCCTGAGTTAGATCTATTTCAGAGGAGAGACTGGACATCATGCAAATTTGGGCCCTTCCTGTTGAGCCACAGTGGCTGGGTAGAGACCAGAATCTAGAAAGTCAAGTCGAATTGTTAATGGAAAGAGTTGCCAGATGCTGAGAGGGGCCTGCCAGGTTGGGGTCAGCTTCCTGTAGATAAAGATGTGGGAGGAGTAAGTGCGGCAAATGCTGTCAGACTGGGAGCAGAGAAAATTAAATTCTTGACAAGCCACTATAAGCCACCCAACATTCTCTTAAAGTGCTGACAATGTACGTAGGGCCAGCATTTTGAAAAATGCTGAACGTTCAAGAAACTGTAACAGAAACACACTTTAGGAAGCATATGGAAACTTTCCAGAGCCTTGGTGTGTGAAGATTCAGGTATAATTGAAACACATTTCATTCCCTTCCATTTCATTATACTCCAGCTACTTCTTCCTTCTGGTATAAAAGGAAGTTCAGTGGGCACAGATGATTAAGCTGGATTCTCAGGTGACAGTGGCAGGCAAGCTGATAAGGACCATGGATATTGAAATTCAAATAGCACATAAAAGCTGGCTCTTACCTGAAATAGGAAGCAACAAGTTAATAGAGGGGCCAACATGGAGGCTTTGAAGACTCTGCCCTGCTCATTTATGGGGAAGTCGGACACTTGCCAGCGTGGGGAATAATGCACTGTGGATCCACAGACGTGTGGAGCCAATGGGGAGTGGCTTCTATGAGCAAGGCCACCTTCCAGGCTGGGGGTGCACAGGGCTGGAGAACTAAAAGACGGAAGGTGGGTGAGGCTTCGAGGCCCACATGTAAGCAGCCGAGGGGCCACGAGGGCCAGTACTTATGACACGTGCCACGGAGGTCGGCAGAGCATTTGAAGGGGCAGCAAAGAACAGAGCAGATAGGAGCTGGGCTTGTGGCTGGAGGGGCTCCTGCTGGAGACTGGGGACCTTGGACCAACGACTTCTAAACCCTTTAAGACTCAGTCAACTGACTGTGAAAGGGAGAGAACGAAGCTGGCTTCACGCTGGTATTGAGAGGATTAGATGACAATGCACAGCACATGTTTGGCTCATGGTCTGCCCGACCCGGAAGAAGCTCTCGAGGATGTTAGCTAATTCCATCATTAATAAAGGGGGAAGTTAATTCAGCGAGACGATGAACGGTATTACTGTGTTGGAGTTTGTTTTGTTTCCCTGTCGATGAAGGAACTGGTCAGCTGGTGCTGTGCCTTAACATGGGGTGTGGCGTGGGTGGGAAGAAGCACTTGTCTCTGGTATGGGAGTAAGAACCTGGGGTGGACTGAGTAGCCCTCAGTTGAGAATGGTGCATGGGATATGGGGGGGCAGTCCTGTCACTACCATTTATCCTGCACAGAAGAGGGAGCAGGTGTCACCTGCCCTGCTGATGGGTGACACGGGTGCTCTCGGGGTGGCCTTCAGGGAAGTCAAGAAGTCCCTGCACTTCTAGAGTGTTAACTTGCATGCTTTTAAAATGCAGCCCTTTAAATACTCCAGGAGGTCCAGCAACTCCTGAAAGGTTTGGGAGCTCTGTTATTTATATTCTTCCTTTTGCCCTGGAAGTGAGGAGATGTCTTGGAGGATATAGAGAGGCCTCTGCTTATGGAATGAGGAGCAGGGGTTTAAACCTATAAAACAAATGATTTTGTTTGGTCCTTATGGACATTAAGAGAGTAGACTTCATAGGAAGTGTCTGTAAGTGATTTAATTTAATCCTCTCTTCAACTCTGAATGTTATTATTCCTCTTTTATAAGTTGGGTGGGGAAGTTTAATTTGTCCAAGCTCATATGTCAAGGAGAGGTGGTTTCACAATACATCTGTTTGATTCTACTTTGGGTGCATTTTTATATTTCTCCTGAAATGTGTCATCTCGTGGATTTGTGTGGTGTGCACATTTACCCAAACCGCCTTTCTGCCAAATGGCACCGGTCCTACTTCTTCTTCACAGTGTATTTCTTTCGTGAGACTTTACAAAGCCCCATATCCAGTGGGGTGAAGAAGGACATGACACTGTCATTTTAGGGAAGGCTGCTGGCCAGCTGGCAGGGCCACCCTTCCAAAGCTGCTTACTGTTTTAGGTAAATGGAGAGGGAGACAGCCACGCCAGGCAGACCCCGGAGCTTCTGCATGGACACCCTTCTGACTGCAATCGTGCAGACGAGCCTCCGATGTCACCGAGCCAGAGGATGTATCCACCGGCTCCGCCTCCAAGAAGGAAGCCTGTGGCAGCCTGGGATGAATGACCTGGGCCAGTGGTTAAGAGGCATTTTTGGGACTTGGAGTTGTCCTGAATGACACTGCAGGGACAGATGCTGGACATTATATACCCTGCCATAACCCACTGAATGTTCTTGGGAGAGTGTAAACTGCAATATAAACTATAATCCATGCGGTGCAGCAGTGCTCCAAGATGTATTTGCCAAATGTAATGAATGTGCCACAATGATGAAAGAGGTTGTTGATGTGGGAGAAGGCGGGGGGGGGGGGGTATATGGGAACCTCTTCTATTTTTAATGTAAAATTTTTGTGATCTATTTATCTTTTTAAAAAGCAATTAATTTTTTTTTAATTAAAAAAAAAGAGCTAACTGCCAGAAAGATCATGCCTGCCACCTTTGAGGCTCATTTTGAGGAGTAGGTATGACCTGTCTTCGGTTTTGGGGTTATGTCAAGTAAAGCGCTGTGTGTGTGTGTTAGGGGTGGGTGTGCTCCTTTGGGAAAGGGCTTGAGAACCCCTCGAGATCACTCCGGCAGGGTGAGGCCTTGCTGCTGCACTGGTTACTGCTCTCTAGGGACAGTGGCAACGTGAACCTGTGTACTTTTGGGTTCCCCACTGGCCAAAGGGGTTTCTGTGGTTTTCAAAGTGGCCTGGTTTCTTAGAAGGAATCTGCTAAGGAGTTTGGCGCAAAGCAATGGGAGTAATACAGGCTGCGCCCTTCCTATCCAGCCCCAAAGAGTTACAAACTCATTTTCCCTTGAGATTCAACAATCTGATCCTAAAGATAATATGAAGGAAAAAAACCAGATGGGACTATCTCATAAAAAAGGAATTGTGAAGTGGCAGATGCAGCATTGCCAGCTATCAGGCCATATACCTGCCACCAAAAAGGAAAACTCAAGCCATGTGGTGTTAGCAAATGCACAAAAGAAATAGATCCAGTGGAACAGAGGGGAGCACCAAGGAATACTTACTTACCTGAGTCTGTCTAATGGGGAGACACACAGCCGAGTCAGATTCTCACACAGGGTGGTGGGGGGACGGTGATTTCATGAATAGAGCTGGGATAGCTGAAAACATGATTGACATTCGTAGTCCCCTTATTTTACTAAAATTAAGTACAGGTAGATTAAATATAAAAAACTCCACCAGGGGAAAATTGGTAGAAAACAGAATCTAATTTTTATCAGATCTATAGAGGAATGATAATTTCCTTTGGCCTCTGGCAAAAAGCATTAACAAAGAAGAACTACAAACTTGACAATATTGAAAATATTCAAACTTCTACATAATAACCATGATAAAATTCATGTAAAACTAGAATAATTGGGAAAATGTTTATATGATGGTAAATAGAGATTATATTTAGAGAACCTTGGAATTTATTATAACTTATCAAACAAGGAATTTGAATAGATAATGTACACAAGAAAAATACAAATGCTAGGCAAACCCATGGAAAATATTCTGGTAAAAAGTCAATGTACTAAGTTACGTTCACTATACTCTCAAAATAAAAAAGAATATTATCCAATGTTGGTAAGATAATGATGAAGCTGCTGTACTCCAAGGTATCAAAAGCCATAAAAATGTTTACGCCCATTAAGCCAATAATGCCAACTTTCAGAATTTATCCTAAATATCCAGAATAAGAAAAATAAAATATTCATTTATTTTAAGATATTCATTAAAGTGCTCTCCATAAAACAACAAATTGGAAGTGAATAAAATGCTTTACAATATGGTAATATTAAAGGCAATTCTGGTACTTCTGTTTCAGCATGATAGAATATTATGCAACCAAATAATAACTATAAGAAAGTCACACTTAGAAAGAGTTTGATGTAATAACTTAAAATTGTATGCTAACTGATTACAATAATAGGAGAACATGTACGCACACAAAGAAGTTCAAAGAATAGAAAGAACATTCATAAATGGAATAGAAATCAGCTACTGTTTCAGTGACAGGATTATGAAAATGCTCTTTATTTTGTTAAAAAATCCTTTATTAAAAAAATTCCTTTTTTGCTTTATAGTAAATTTCATATTGAAAAATACAAGGATTTCAACAGCAAACAAAGGCAGAGATTTCAAAAACACTTTTCCTTTAAAATCCAATTTGTAATTCTTCTCTACATGTTTTTATTTCTAGTTTTCATGTTCTCTCTGTGATGGTAAAGCCTTTGAGGTCATTTGGCTGGTTCTGCCATTAATGAAAAAGAATTTTCCAAGGATCTGAACAGTCTTGTTTCAAATGCTCTTAGGGCCATGGCCAGCTCCTTTGGTTCAGCATTACACAGTTTCATTGACCTCAAGGTTAGGTAATTAATCAAGTAGGCAATGAAGTGAATAGATAACAGTATGTACAATTTTAGAACTGCTTGCCCTCTGCTGAACTCTGCTTATTTCCTTTTGGAAAAGAAATGGGTGGGTGCAGTTTCACAATTAATTAATCTAGCCCTCCTGCTTGTAGGATAGGACCCCCAGACCTGGCAATACTCATTTTTGAGTCATATCTCAGGATGAATGTATTTGTTTTAATCAGACTCTATTGCATCTGCCACTTTGCTTTGTTTCAGGACAAAAGTCAGAAGAAGAGTCAGAAAGAGGGACTGTGCTCATTGCCTGCACAAAGCTCCCATTTTCAGTCTCTGCGTGTGGCATTCACAAATCCAACTGGACAAGGAAAACAACATTCAAGGGTGCTAAAACTGCAGATTCCCTGGCCTCACCCCTGGAGACTCTGAATCAGTAGGGCTCAGCAGATGATTGCATGTGTGGCCAGATTTAGGAAGCAGGCTCCAGACTCCTGAAGACTCCGCCTGCCCCTACCATCCTCCTTCTCCGTCATAATCATTTCTTTAGCTCCTATTATGCACCAGCACATCATTTGTCCAAGATGGCCCAAATGTACAAATGTTTGTCATTAAATTGTGAAGCAAAAGTGGACTTCCAGTTCAACACAGTAAAGATGTCAATCCTCCCCAAATTGATTTATAGGTTTAAAGCACTTCCTATCAAAATCCCAACAAAGTTTTACTGTAGACAGAGGCAAATTTATTCTAAAATTTATGTGGAAAGGAGGCACACAATCTAGACTAGCTAAAACAACCTTGAAAAAGTAGAAAAAAGTGAGAGGAATCACACTATCCCATATTAAGACTTATTCTATAGCTGTGTAAACAAAACAGTGTGGTATTGCAGAGGGACAGCCTTATAGCTCAGTGGAACAAAACAGAGGACCCAGAAAGAGACTCATGCCCTGACGACTGACCAAGTGCAAAAGCTAATCAATGGGGAAGCAGGTGTGGCTCAAGCAATTGGGCTCCTGTCTACCATATGGAAGGGCCAGGGTTTGAAACCCAGGGCCTCCCGGTGAAGGCAAGCTGGCCTGTGTGGCGAGCTGCCCCATGTGACATGCTGCCCCATGCAGAGAGCTGACACAGCAAGATGACACAACAAAAAGAGACACAGAGAAGAGACAATAAGAGATGCAGCCGACCAGGGAGGTGAGGAGGTGCAAGAGAATGATCACCTCTCTCCCACTCTGGAAGGTCCCAGGATCAGTTCCTGGAGCCACCTAATGAGAATATAAGCAGACACAGAAGAACACACAGTGAATGGACACAGAGAGCAGACAATGGAGGGAGGGGGGAGGAATCAATCAATCAATTAATCAATCAATCAATCTTTTAAAAAAAAAGATAATCAATGGAGGAAGAATAGCCTTCTCCACAAATGCTGTTGGAACAATTGGACATCCATAGGCAAAAAAAATGAAAATTGACCTACACCTTACACCTTATACAAAATTTAATTCAAAATGGGTCATGGACTTAAATGTAAATGTAAAACTCTAAAACTTTTAGGAAAAAAATATAAGAGAACAACTTTGGGATCTGGAGCTAAGCAAACAGTTCTTAGACTTGATACCAAAAGTACAATCCATAATAAGAATCGGTTATTAATTTCTCTTGTGCCCTGTGTAAGACACTGTTAGAAAGATAGGCAATATTAGCAAACCATAAATCCAACAAAGGATTATTATCTAGACTACATAAAGAACTTTCAAACCTTAACAGTTAAAGAACAAACAACCCAATTGGAAAATTGTCAAAAAACATAAACAGATAGTTGACTAAAGATTATATACAGATTACAGATAAGCACATATAAAGTTGTTCAACTTCATTAGCCATTAAGGAAATGCAAACTAAAACCACAATGAGATATGATAAACCTAGCAGAATGGCTGAAATGGGAAAAAAAATAGGGACATCAAATGCTCATGAGTATGTGGAAAAACTGGATCACTCATACACCACTGGTGGGAATGTAAAATTGTACAGTCCCTTGAAAAACAGTTTGGCACTTTCTTATAAAAGTGAACATGTAATTACTATAAGACCCAGCAATTGCACCTTGGGAATTTATTCCAGAGAAATTAAAGTTTATGTTTACACAAAACCTGTACACGAATGTTCAGAGCAACTTTGTTCATAACAGCCCCCAAATGGAAACAACCCAGAAGCTCTTCAACAGGTGGATAGCTAAACCATCTGTGGCACATCCAAATCATGAGGTGGTACTTCAAAATTAAAAAAAAGGCTACTGATACATGCAACAAATTGAATGACTCTCCAGAGACTGCTTAATTTAAAAAGGCAAGCCCAAAATGTTATACATACTGTATGATTCCATCTATCTAATATTCTTGAAATGACAAAGTTATAGAAATGCTGAACAGATTAGTGGTTGCCAGGGGTTAAGTGTGGAATGGGGTAGGGTGGGGGGTTGGAGTAGTAAGGTGGGAGGGAAGTGGGTGTGGTTATAAAGGGCAATGCAAGGGATTCTTGTGGTGATGGAAATGTTTTGTGTTTTCATTGTGGTGGTTGATACATGTACCCAATCACATGATAGAATTGTCTAGAGCTAAATACACACATACAAATAATTACAACTAAAACAGGAGAAATCTGAACAAGATGGATGGATTCATTATTAAGGTCAAGTCCTGGTTGTGATACTGTAAGAGGCAACCTTGCCGTGGCAGCTCTGCATTTTGGCAGATGGGTTTTTACAGAAAGTGACAGATCCTTTGAAGAGTGAGCATGGCCAGCTTCAGTGGCCAACTGGGGTGCATGTGCTCCCCCCAAAGGCTGTCTCCAGAGTTAGCAGTGTCACTGCATTTAAAACATTTTTGGTCATAGATTACAGAAGTCTAAGCCAACGCCATCCTTTAGCTACTGGTAAGTCTGCTGCAGAATAATGGACTTGTCTTTACAGAGTCAAAGAATCCTGGAGACAAAGAAAATTGGACAAATATTGGAACATATCTAAATGTTTCTGTTCCATTTTCAACTCGACACGCATTCATTGAGCATGTACTGTATAGCAGGGTCTGGGCAAGACCAAGCAGATAGTGATGAACTTGGATCATTACCCTCCAGGGGCTTACACTCCAGAGAAGGAGGTAAAATAAAAGCACATTACTATAATGCATGGAATAAATGCTGTAATGATGTTGTGGTAGGTTGTGAAACTCTTTGTAAATGGGAATTCTTGGAGGGTATAGCCAACTGAATCAGGATGAGTCTTCTTTTTTTTTAAGATTTATTTATTTATTTATCTATTTCTCCCCTTTCCCCCCTCTACCTCCCATTGTCTGCTCTGTGTCCACTTGCTGTGTATTCTTCTGTGTCTGCTTGCATTCTCAGCAGCACTGGGAATCTGTGTCTCTTTGTTGCATCATCTTGCTGCATCAGCTCTCCATGTATGTAGTGTCACTCCTGGGCAGGCTGTGCTTTTTTTGTGTGGGGTGGCTCTCCTTGCAGGGCGCACTCCTTGCACATGGGGCTCTCCTGCACAGGGGACACCCCTGCATGGCATAGCACTCCTTGTGCGTGGCAGCACTGCTCATGGGCCAACTCACCACACGGGCCGGGAGGCCCTGGGTTTAAACCCTGGACTTCCTCTATGGTAGGCAGACGCTCTATCAGTTGAGCCACATCCACTTTCCCAGGATGAGTCTTAATCCACATTACTAGAGGCCATTTAAAAGGAAGAAACTGGAAGCTAGCAGTCAGAGAAGGTCACACAGAAATGCAGACATAAGGAGAGAGAAAGCCCTATGCAAGGGAGGCAGGAAATAAGCTAAGGAACTCCAAGGATTGGTGCAAGCCAGCGCCAGAACGCTGATGACTTTGGGGAGAAAGCATGGTCTTGCCAAAGCCTGGATTTTGGATTTCTAGCCTCCCAAACTACAAGACAATACATACCCCACCAACCAAATGTATGGCATTTTTCATAGCAGCTTGGCCAATAAGACAGATGGCATATAGAAAACAGAAATTTTTCCCAGAAGGAAAATGTAATCATGCCTAAGGGTTGGGTCTGCAAGATCAAGGTATTCCTCTGAGAGAGTGCTGTAAAAATTAAAGGGCTTAGCATTTGAGCATGTGGAGGAGGCAAGCAAAGATGCAGCATACGGGTGCCTGGGAACTGGAATATGGGAGAGGAGCCAGGAGAGATGGGCTGGGAACAGACTGTGAACCAAGAATTCTGGGTTTTGAGTTGGAATTCATTATAATCAAACCCTGTTTAAAAAAGATTAGTCTGGTTTGTGGAGGTGAATGAATTCTTGGTGTGGGAGAGACAAGAATTAGTGAAATCACTTTGGAGGCTATTGTTCATTTCATATAAGAGAGAATGGAGGTGTTAGAAAATCCCATTTGATGATCAGTTTTGTACATTTGGAATTTGAGATATTTCTGGAATGAGATACCCCAGAGGGTTAGCTGGCTACTTTAGCTAATGTGGGTTCATCCTGAATGCCATTGCAAGGGATGCAGCTGCAGGGTCTCAGAGCAGTGATATAGTGTAACTTTACCCACAAGAGATCCTATGGAAAGAACCCTAAAGAAGGCTGTGTTGTGAAACTCTAGCATAAAGGGAGAAGCCTTGGAAGAAGATTTTAAGGGTCAGTACACATGGACATATTTCACGGCTGAGGGGCAAACAAGGAATGAAGTGGGAGAGGATTGGTGTCTCCTAGTTGGTTCTTTTTAAATTTTTTATTATTTTTTTATTTATTTCTCTCCCTTTCCTACCTCTTCCCCCCCCCCCCCCCAGTTGTCTGCTCTCTGGTTCTTCCTTATACTCCTAATCTGCTGACAAGTCCTATGTAATACTATCCCCTTAATAAGAAACTGCTAAGGATCAGTGCTGGAAACCATCTATCTCTGAAGCAGTTCTTAAAACCAGGCCTGCTTAGTATCAGTGGACACAGAGTAGACTAGTCATTGTCCATTCAGCATCCATCTCTCATTTTTCCTTCTAGGATAAGACCCAATTGCTTTAAGGGTAATCTCTCTTACTATGGACAGAACAAATGATGAAATTTAAGCCAACACACACACACACACACACACGCATACACAGTGTAGATACTTTGTAGAGGCTTTTAGGAAGTTCCCCATGCATCTCTAGAGAAAGTTTCCAGAAAGCAATTACTTATCTCTCCCACTGGATAGTTTCTGAAAGCCTTTCCATGACCTCAAGAGGAAGCAGCCTGAAGATGAAGACAAATGAAATCAACACACTGGATGGTCAAGCAGAAAGATGGAGAGAATCTGGGTCCATGTCGACATAATTGAGCTGCTGAATCAACCAACCTGAACCCTGCCTGCAGTGGCTCTGGGAGTTCTCCTACTCCTGTTTAAGGAGCACTGCCTGACACTTGCAGCCAAAAGCCTTCTGTCTGT
The DNA here is from genome assembly GCF_030445035.2 of Dasypus novemcinctus. Lineage (NCBI taxonomy): Eukaryota > Metazoa > Chordata > Mammalia > Cingulata > Dasypodidae > Dasypus > Dasypus novemcinctus. The sequence goes on along the minus strand of NC_080678.1, from coordinate 104,685,201 downwards.
CACCAGCGATTTTCACCCGCTTTTCCCTAAATTCTGTCCTTGAGGGCCCTCTGTATCTATGACTCAGAGACATTTGTCAGTCCTGATCTTTTTGGATCTCTGTTTCCCACCAAGGATTTTCTTTGCTGGAATTTTCAAATTTCCTTTTATCATTTTGAAAGTATTTTCACACGGAAGGCCTATGTCTACCTCTGTGGCCAAGGAGACAAAAGGTTTCCTAAAGTTCTTATCAGTTAGAAGCTAGGAGTCTTAACTACAGCTGTGGGTAGGGGTGCTCTTCCTCGAGGAGCTTCCATTTCTGTCAGAACCTGATAGAGTTCAAGATCGGTTCCTGCCACTTAGTGTGTCTCACCAGATCTCGTCCTCACCATAGCCTTGAGGAGTTGACATTCAGGGAAGTCATTCATGCTGTGTTCCAAATATTTCTGGTTTCTTCATTCTGAGCACAGGGCCATGGACTTATTCTGGCCAAAAAGTGATGAGAAGAGGCCATGGGTGCTACTTCCATGCCATCCTGGCACATTAATTGCATGTGCAGATGTGCAGATCCCACCCACCCCCACCCCTCTGTGATCTGGCCCAGGGATCATAACAAGCAAGGAGAAAGGAAACATGGAGCAGAGCTGCCCCCTGACCCACGCTGGAGAGCAAGAATAAAACCTGCATTGCGAGGAGTCACTAAGATGGGGGGTTTTTTCGCTCTACAGCAGCATAATCTGGTTTATTCTGACTTAAACGTTGTTAGTGTCATTTTTGTAGAGGAGCGAACTGAGATTCAGAGAAGGTAATTATTTGTCTCAGATCACCAGTAAAGAGGGGACTATTCATTGTCCCCCCAAATAAAACTGTGGTTACTCTGAAATAAAGTCCAGGACCTTTCCACTCAATCACCCTGCTTCCTTAAAGACCTGGTCAAACAAAAGGCCTGAGTGGCTATCCAGATTCTACTGAAGACACTCAGAGAAAAAGGTGAGAAATTCTTTCACTGATTGGAAGACTCTCCAAACATTGCTTCTTCCCCGTGCTTAGCTCATACCAAAGAAGTCTCCTCTTTCACTGTGCCCGCCCCCACAGTGCCCCCCAAAGCACACTGGGATGCACATAAAGCCATGTGCTCTGCTTTTTTGCCTAATCCTCTGGCATAACATTCAAATTTCTTAGCCTGGCATGCAAAACACTCCAGGATCTGGCTACAACCCAGTTTTTCCATTCTTTTTTTTTTTTTAAAGATTTATTTATTTATTTAATTTCCCCCCCATCCCCTGGTTGTCTGTTCTTGGTGTCTATTTGCTGCATCTTGTTTCTTTGTCCGCTTCTGTTGTCGTCAGTGGCACGGGAAGTGTGGGCGGCGCCATTCCTGGGCAGGCTGCTCTTTCTTTTCACCCTGGGTGGCTCTCCTCACGGGCGCACTCCTTGCACGTGGGGCCCACGCGGGGGACACCCTTGCGTGACACGGCACTCCTTGCGCGCATCAGCGCTGCGCATGGCCAGCTCCACACGGGTCAAGGAGGCCCGGGGTTTGAACCGTGGACCTCCCATATGGTAGACGGATGCCCTAACCACTGGGCCAAAGTCCGTTTCCCGAGTTTTTCCATTCTAATGCCATCTCTTGACCATTCCCGGAGGAACTCTTCCTCCTGCAGCCACATGGGTGGTCCTGGAATACCCAGGACAGTCATGCTGTGCTCACTCCTGCCCCTTCATATGCTTTTCTTCAACTTTGGCCACATTAAAAAAAAGAAGTTTGTAAGGCTTTACATAGGGGTCCTGCAATTCGGGGGTTGGGGTGGCACAAGAGCTGGGGGCCTGGCACGTGCCTGAGCAAGTCAAAGGTGAGAGGTGATGGCTCTGACAACCTGCCTGGTGGGAGGGCAAAGAGGAAGAGTCAATACCCATGCCAGGGCAATGATGTGGATGTCCAAGGGGACCTGGACGGGAGCGGCAGCCAGGACCCGCCATGAAATATGGAGGGGCGATATGGGCCTGGACAGAGAGTGAGTGAGCCGAGATATCTGCTCACATAGAGGGGGCTTTTGGGAAAATGACTAAAGGGCACCCTCCTTTTGGCTGATGAATTACACAAAGGTGACCCTTCCTCCCCCACTCATCAGGGTTCAGGGCTTAGCTAACAAAGCGCTGCCTGCATCCTGGCCTTCAGGGACCCACCTGTTTGGCACCTTCATTCATGGTGTGAAATATATAAACATATTGGTAGCCCTGGAGTGGACCCAGGAAGGGCGAGGGCTGAGGGAGGGCGCTGTGTGCAGCTAGCCAAGGTCAGGACCTCATTAATCAACAGAGTTGCATTTGGAGATTTCCCCTTCCCCAGGGCAATTCCTGGGGAAACCACAGGATTCTCTTTCTGCAAAGTATCCGCCAAGCCTAGAGGGCCTCAGGCCAGATTCCAGGGGAGGAGGTGTCTGAGCTGATCCATTCGGCTGGCTGTGAAGCTGGGCGTAAAGGGAGAGGTTGAGGATGCCTCTTTCTCAAGACTGTTTTCTGCCCAAAGCAGAGCAGGCCTGGAGGAGGCAAGAGCCTGCAAATCAGATCAGAACACAGAGTTTTCTGTTTGGAGTGCTTAAAGTAACTGGACATGCCCAAGATTTTATTTACAAGGGCCTAGGCAAAAATGAATCTGTGCATTGAGTTTGAATGGTTATTGGAAAGAAACAAAGCAGTTGCCTCCTGCAGGTGCCCTACGAGGTCCAGCTAATAAGACGCAATACAATAGCCACGCCTGTTTTCCCACTGTGAAGCACGGGCTCTGCACAGGCCGCCATAACATGGGAGGATTGAAAGGCTCCGAGTCCAGCTGCTCTCTAGAAGCCGGCAATTTCTACACGCCACTTTCTGCCACATCATGATTTTAGAGTTAATAAAGCAGGGCATTTATGTTCAAGGGTGTGTGCCAGGTTTTCCTGTCCACCCAGATGCTCCCTCTCTTCAAAGCCTAAGGATTCTCTCTCCTTATGGGGGATGGGTGCAGGGCAATGCACTGGCTGAAGCTTTGCAAATGGGTGAGCTGGCAATTAATGGAATGAGCCATTAATATTTATTGGGTACCCACCAAGGCTCAGGGACTAGGTGGCCCCAGACTTCACACCGAGGTAATTATGTGTCCATTTGGTCTTTCAATAAAATATTTTTCAGCCTCCACTGGGAATTTTTTTATTGGCATTGGACTTCCACACAATTTATTTTTATAGTCTTTTATGTGAGGTTGTAACCTGATTTTGTCTAGGTTCTTGACTGTGGAATTGATCCAGGCAGGGCTGAAGAAGGCCAGAATAGGGTTCCAAAGGCAGGAGAGCAGAGGAGAGAGCAAGACCACTTTGAGCTTGCTTTTTAAAGGACTAATTGTTCCGCCCCTTTGTTAATGACACAGGATGTGTCCCAGCTGTTTGCTGCTTTGATTGATTACCCCACTGTCAATTCCCCAGGAGGGCCATTAATAAGGCCCCTGGAGAATATCCAGGCATCTGGTCTTATCCCCAACAGTACCGAGCTGCTCCTGCAGAGGGTTCTTTGCTCAGAGGGAAACACGGTGGTAGGTAGGAGCAAGGAGCCCAGTGAGTGCGGGGAGGGGCAGCTCTAGAGACCTGTAGGAAGTTAATCTCCTGGGGAGGGCGGGAAGCGTTGGCTGCAAGGGGGGGGGGGTGCCACCATCCTCTGTCTCAATTAGACACTCAAACCTATGAAAGGGAGGCTGAGACAGAAGCCGGGGAAGAATCTGCCAAGGCCACCCAGGATTAGGCAGCAGAGCAGAGATCTAAATCTAGGTCTGCCCACCTCCTTGCACTCCCAGTAACTGACAAGGCACAAGGGCTTGCAAAGGCCTCGAAGGAATGGTGCAAATCTATGACAGAGTCCTAAACTTCATAGTACTTTTCATTTTTCACTGGTAGAAACAAAATCACGAAGAGCCCTGGAGGTCAGTGGCCACTGGGAGTATTGGGTGGTCCAGTAGGAATTTCCAAGTTCCTGGGAGAGATGGGTTGAGACCTCAGGGCCCACCAAGGGGAATTTCCTGATGTAGCAAGCAGGGATTCTTCCTTCTATGTGTCCCCGGAGCAGCCACCTATGTAGGGACACAACGATGTCTGCAACATTTCAATTCATTCATTCTGCTCACGTTTATGAAATGGTGAGCAGGTGCAGAGTCTTGATTTTAGGCATCCTGAGGAAGAAAAAGATACACAAGACACGCTGCCCATCTTTAAGGAGGAATTGAACCCTGGTACTTACATGCTTGCCCGAAGGATGTCCTGGAAGCTGAGGGAAGGCCAGGCTGATGAGGGCAAGAAGGCACCTGCTGCCAGTACACCATGGAGCAGGAAGCCGACTCCTCCTCACCTGGGCAGGGGGTGGCCATTCCTGCGCAGCCCAGTTCAGCTCAAGCATGAGACTGTCTCCTGGCATAGCCCAAGGAAGGCTGTGCGCTGTGAGGCAGGTCTTGTCATACCTTTCAAAGAGCCAGGTCAGCCAGTTTTGGCTCTGGTTAGGATCAAATGGATAGGGGCGTGCTTGTTAAGAAGTAAAGTTTCTGGCTTCAGATTCTGAGCTGATGTCTGCTCCCTGAACTCTCTCTTGACTGACCACCAGACCTGAAACTGTCTCGACTGGCCTATTGGCCACTGACCTCCTATTTTGGCCAGGCTAGTGACTCCTTCTGCAGTGGTCTATCCGGTCCAGAGTGCTCAAGCACTCTATGCGCCCTGCTCTAACACTGCAAACCTCCCCTGCCGCCCCTGCAGGATCAGTAGGGTGCTCAGGTGCGGGCCAGGCCCTCCCTGGAGAGCGCAGCCACCTAGTCCTTGCTGGGTGGAGAGGGTGTGCCCTGAAGTCCTCAGTGAGCAGGGCTGTTGGCACCAAGACACTGGCCTGGGAGACGGGCGACGGGCCGCTGTCACTCCAGAGAATTTACTGCTGGCAGCGAAGGGCGCTGCAGTGCCTCGGGCCACCAGCAGGGGCAGCACTACCGCTCTGGGCTCAGTCAGCCTAAGTCAGGGGCGCGGGCCAAGGCTCCAGTGTGCAGCGCGCAGGCGGCGCCGGGGTTGGCTGAGAGGACCCTGCACGGAACCTAACTGGTGAGGCGGAGGGGGCGGGGCAGGCCGGGTGAGGACAAGTGCAGGGCACCGGGAGGAGGGCGACGGTGGCCCGCCGGGGCGTGGGGGCGGGCGTGGGGGCGGGCGTGGGCCCCAGAGGGCGGGGCCGGGGTGCCGCGGGCCTGGCGGGTTCTCAGGTGAGGTCCAGCAGCCCCTGAGGGCGGGGCTATGCTGCCCTGGGCCCTGTCAGGCCTCAGGTGAGGCCCTGCGGTCACGAAGGGAGAGACCATGTGCTGTGCAGGGAGCCTAAAGGGGTGATTGTGGCTGGAGACCTGGTGAGGCCTGAATGGCCGGGCCCTGCGCAGCGGATGCCCACGTACTGTGACAAGTGCTGTGGCTCCTGTGTTTAGCAGGTTTGGGACAGAGAACAGTTTGGGTCTGTGGTAAAGAAAGTTCTTGAACTCTCCTTTAAGGGTCTGATATGACTGGTCAGAATCCATAATGAGATAGTATGACACAGTCTCTGCTGCCTGGGGCCTGGGGCGGTTGGAGTCCACGAGCTCCATTCTGGTTCAAGGATCAAGGAAGGGTGAAGGGCCTTAAGAGAAGCAGAACAGTAATCCCTCATTAATTAGTTCAGCCACTGGTTTTGAACACTTCCTGTGTGCCAGGCACTATTCTAGACTCTGAGGATATTGATGAACGAGCTGGGCAAGGTCCCTGCATTCATGGCGTTATGTTCCAGGTGGGAGACAGGCAGTCAAGGCTCAGCCCTGGATTTTTGCCTTGTCTATTTTTGCCTTGGTATTTACAAGAATACTGTAAGGAGTTTGAAAGGGATGGAAGCAATAATTATGATGTGACTATGTTAGGCTTGAGATGTGTAGTAGGTTTTTTCCCAACATACACTGTACTAACAGCATAGTTCAAAAAATTTTTTTTACAGTGAAGGCCATGCACCCACTGGTGGCATTTAACTCTCCTTGTGTTTTCACATTTCTATTTATCTATTCATCTCTCTATCCATCTGTCAATTGCCTAGTACATTTTTAGTTGAGATGTCAAATAGGCCATTGGAAATTTGAGTCAGAAGTCGTGGGGCTGTCAGGGCTAAAGTTAATTTTTGGAATTATCACCCATAGATGTAGTTAAACTGAGCCACTGGATAAGCCTAGGTTGAGCCAGGACACAAAGAAGAGTAGGGTTAAGTCAAAAATAAATAAGTAAATAAAAGGGAGAAATGTGGTCAGCCATGCTTAATGCTGCTATTTAGAATGAATTTGGCAGTTAGGAGGCGTTTGAGTTTTCTGGCTAATGGGTTGGCTTGAACAAGGGGGTTTACCAGGCCCATGACTTTGTGGTTAGGAGAAGTCCAAAGTCAAGGCATCAGCAAAATGATGCTTTCTGCCTGCAGACTGGGGCTGGCCGCCAGCTCCCTTGGTCCTTGGCTTTTCAGGCACATGGCAGCGCCTTCTCCTTTCTGTTCTGGGCGCCGCTGACTCCCAGCTTCTGGCTGTTCCCCTTGGCTTCTCTGTCCAGTTTCCTTCACTCATCAGGACCTCCACCAACTGGAAAGGGTCACCCTCCTTGAGTTTGGGCATGACTTAGCTAATAACATCTCCAGAGGTCCTATTTCACTTGGGTTCATGTCCACAGACCTGGGGGTTGGGACTTGATTGTTCCTTTTGTGGGGGACAGGATTCATTCCCCAACAGAAGGATTTTGATAATTTTAACTAGAGCAATGATAGTGGAGTGGAGAGGCTTTAGGGTCAAGTAGATTTTTTTTCTAGCTAGAAGAAACTAGACCATCTAGTTAATACACCAGTGGGGTTGAACTCATGGAAGGAGAGAAGTTATGATATTGATGAGAGAGGAGAAGACTGCATGGGAAATCCTTGACTGCCTGAGAGGACAGGGGATACAAAAGAGGTGACTGACTGACTTTGAAATGAACAGGGGCCCTAATCCACCACGGTAACTGCGGATGCAGGTAGGTCAGTAACATTGGTGGGAAAGGCAGAGTCATTGGCTGAGTGAGGGCAGTAGGAGAAAAAACAGGTACTGGAAATTGGAGGAGAGACCTGAGACATGGCCATTTTGGAGAGTGGGAAAGTGAAATAACCTGTGAGGTAGAATTGGATGGCCAGGCTGTATTGAGAGCCTATTTGCGAAATGCAGGCATGAGTTTAAAGTGAGCTTAACCAGTGTGGATGTGTCATTTTCTTCAGGAATGGTCAACCTTGTAATGGTGCTGTGAGGGTTAAATGAGGTAATCCAGTTAATATAGTGCCAAGCACGTGATCAGTGTTATCTGTTTTTATTTCCGTCCTCATTGGGCATCTCAGTTTATACAAACGTGGCTAAAGAGAGCTGACATTGACCACTTTGCAGGATCTTCTCCTGTGGCATCTTGTCATGTTCTCCAGTAAAACCAGTCCACTGCAGTTGGCAGCTTCTTGCTTCAGTTGGGCACAGCTTAACTAATAATATCTCCAGGGGTCCTTTCACTTGTGTTCACACCCACAGGCCTGGGGGTTGGGTCCTGAACGTTCCTTTGGTGGGGGTCAGACTCCTGGTGTGGTTCTCTTTATACAGTTTGGTGATCGAGGATGTTTGCTTTTCAAAGCCATGGGGTAGCAGCTAAAACCCTCCATCATCAGACTGTTTCAGAGTTCCCAACTGGATGCGCCAGAGTTTGTCAGCCATGGCAGTTCTTAAGTTTCTGTGAAGATCTCTTCTTCCTGCATTTTGTATTGGATCTGTGGCATCTACAGTTTGATTACCAGGGGGAAATTTTCAGTTTATTAGGTTGACTCTTCTTCCTGACTGCTGGGCAGTATTAACACAAATATAGCAATACTAACTGCCATTGACTGAGGTCTGAATGAGAGCCACTACTACAAGCACTTCATATGCATACTCTCAACTCTGTGAGGCACTTACTATTATATCTCTTTTTTTTTAGAAGAAAAAATAGGCTCAGAGTGGTTAAGGAACTTGCCCAAGTTACACATGGCCTAGTTTCTGCCACGGACTTGAATTTTTTTTATTTGGCTGAGCCATCACTCGTCTGGAGTAGAGTAGTTAAGGTAATGGGCCCAAAGCCAGATGAGCTGGATTAAAAAACTTCCACTTGCTAGCTATATGACTTGGGCAAATCATTTCACCTCTGTGTGCCTTTATTTCCTTGTCCAGAAAGTGGGAATCATAGTAGCACCTGCGAGGATTAAATAAATTAGAGTTAACCTGCCCAGCTAGTGCCTGGCTGCATTCAGGCAGATGGTAGTACAGTCATGGCGCTATGGGGACTGACTGACCCTGACCCGCACCCCCAAACCCGTCCCCGAGGGTCCTGCTGCCACGGCTTGGTGGAGCTTGAGCATGGAAGGGCGCTGGATCCCTGCTCCTCCCTCAGGGTTCCGATTTTATTAGCTCTCTGAGGTGAGCGAACACTTTATTCAGACTCATCTGACCCCTGGTGTTTATTTCATTAGTCCTGGAATTGCACATCACCTAGAAAAGGGCAGTAAGCCTCGAGGAGTAATGTAATTCCATTTTCATTCCTGAATCAGCAGCCCATGCAAGGGGTGGTTGAAAGGCCAGTTATTATATAGCTGGTGCTGGGCACGGAGTGTGGTAAATGGTGTGTGGTTCCGTGGCTGCGTGCTAAAATGTATGGAAAAGCTTGGCCAAATCTTTGGGGTGACTGTGATGTGTGGTGTCGGTTCCTGATGAAAAGCACCTGGGCAGGCCTTGCATGTGAGACCAGGGACAGCTCTAAGTGATCTTTGATGAGGTACAACAGATCGCCTGAATGCATGCTAGAAAGGCATGGTGCCCCGTGGGCTGGCATCTGCATCAGCAGGGGTGGTTCATAAAACCTGGCAGAACGGCAGGCTTTACTTCTGCAGATTCTGAAGCAGTAAAGCACAGGTAGGGTGCTGGGATCTGTTTTTTAAGTGCGCTCTAAGTGAGTCTGGTATGCACGAGATATCCTTAGTGCCAGTCAGTGCTTTTTAGCCTTGACTATTTCAGAATCACCTGGGAAGTTTTACCAAACAAACACATACACAGACACACACACAAACAAAAAATGATTCCCTGGCTCACCCAAAAGATTCTGATTTAATTGATCTGTTTAAGAGCTGGCCATTGGTGTGTTTAAAAAGCTTCCCACCTGATTCTTCTGTGCAGCCAGGTTTGAGTATCATTGTCTATGAATGATCAGCTTGGTTTCTGTTCACAGTTTTGTTACTCCTGGATTTAAAGGAAACATATCTCCAGGTAGGAAAGTAAAAGAAATCAGCATTTCTTAAGCTAAGCCATGAAGATTTCCTGACATTTTGCCCTGGGGAAGAGAATTAACATGCACTGAGAGCATTGTGTAGAATTTCCATCTTGCAGCGGTTCTGGGAGATGTTTATTCTTCCCATTTTGTTGATGAGGATTTGGAGACTGAGGGCAGTTATGTTACTTGCCCAAGGTTTGCATTCAGAAACGTACAACTCCCAAGTCCATACTGCACTCCATCAGTGGTTCTCAAGTGTCACTGCATGTTGGAATCCCTCAGGAAGTTTTAAAAATGACCCAGTGTTGTGTACCATTCTTAGAGATTTCTCTGGTTTCATTGGCCTGGACTGTCCTGGAACTGGGATTTTGGAAAGCTCTCCAGTTAGTCCTAATCCTAATGTGCAGCTGAAGTTGCGAATCCCTGTCTTACACCTTGTAGCCTCCTGGTGACCTAAATTCACTTTCTTCCACACCAGCAGATTGTCCCTGTGTAGGCTGCCACCACTGGGGCCCCTGCCTCCATCCGTTCACTTATACTTGTCTTAGTGTCCTTTCTTTCCATGCCTTCCTGTATCTTAATAAATAGGTATTGAGTGCCTACCATGTGCCAGACATTTTTCTTGGTGCTGGAGTGCCTCAGTGGTGACAAGACAGCCAGGCCCCTGTCCTCATGGTACTTACCTTGGAGGAGACAGGCAGGAAGCACGTGAGCAGATTCACATGGATTACACACAGAGCAGATTTTCGGGTGATGAATGGTACTTCAAAGAAAAATAAAGTGGGGTAATGAGGAGAGCCATGCAGACTCAGAGGGCCTCTGTAGGTTGGCTGATGAGGGGAGGTATTTCCAAGGATAAGTAGGCAGAAATCGAAATGCTGTGCATGTTTTAGGTAGCAGGAGATGAACTTGGCTCATTTGAAGAATGAGCTCCCTGCCAGAAGGTAGATTGAGGAATACCCAGATCTCTATTTCATTCAAAGCACCAGAACAGCACCTGGCGCATCCCTCAATAAATATTTGTTGGATGAATGAATGAGCAGCCACTAGGTATGGCTGGAACAAAATGACAGTGAGGGAATGAGTGGCAGAGGAGTTCAGAGGGATAGGGCCAGATGATGGGGGCTTTTATTGGCAATAATGAGGAGTTTGGATTTTACTTGAAATGCAAACAGAAGCTCATGGAGGGTTTTAATCACAGGAGTAACACAATCCAGTTTAAATATCTTTTCAATAGGGGTATAATTTAATTACAGGAAAACTCACTCTTTTTAGGTATTCAGTTTGATTAGTTTTGACAAATGTGTCAAGTCATGTAACACTGCCACATTTTCATCAGTCCATCATTCATCCACTCACCAGTTGATGGATACTTGAATTGTTTCCAGTTTTTGCCATTTCTAAGTAAAGCTGCTGTAAATGTTCAGGCACAGGTTTTTGTATGAAACTACACCTGACAGTAGGGTTGCGGGTCGTAAGGCAAGTATATTTTTAATTCTTTAAGAAACTGCCACGGTGTTTTTCAAAATGGCTGTACCATTTTGAAATATCACTGGCAATGAATGAGAGTTCCAGTTGCTTCATATCCTTGCCAGAACTTTGTGCTGTGTGTGTGTGTGTTTGATTTTAGTCATTCTGTATTCTAATAGGTATGTAGTAGTATTTCATTATGGTTTTCTTTTGCATTTTGGTATTTTTCGGGAGTGTTGAGCACCTTTTCATGTGTTTATTTGTCATCCATATTTCTTTGGTAAAATGTCTGTACAAATATTTTGCTCACTGAAAAATATTAGGTTGCTTGGCTTCTTTGTGAATTGGTCTTTATATATGTGGCATAAAGTCCTTCTTCAATATGTGTTTCACAAATATTTTCTCCCAATCTGTGGTTTGTCTTTGCTTTTTCTTAATGGTTTTTAATTTGTCTGCCAATTGTTTTCTTTCTGTGGTTTGTACTCTAGTATCCTAAGAAATCCTTGTATGTCGCAATGTCACAAAGATTTTCTTCTAGGTTTTCTTCCAGAAGGTTTACATATTTAGGCCCATGAGCCATTCTCAGTTGATTTTGTATATATTGTAGAGCTCTGTTCATAATTTTGCATGTGGGTGTTCAGTTGTTCCAGCACCATTTGTTGAAAATACTCTCCTATCTGTGTTGTGTATTCTCAGCACCTTTCCTGAAAAGGGAATTAGTTGATTTTATTCTGTTCCGAGAGGTGTTATGTCTATCCTTATACTATATGACTGTGTCTAGATGTTCCATCTCATCACTTGTATTCACCATTACAAAAGGTCTTAGCCAGTGCAATCTAGGGAAGCAAAAGACAAAAGGTACACAGATTGAAAAGGAAAATATACAGTGGTCTTTATTTGTAGACAACACATTGTCTATATAGAATATCCCAAGGAATCTATGAAAAAGTTACTAGTAATACTAAGAGTTTGTAGCAAAGACACAGGATACTAGGTTAATATCCAAAAATCAATTGTATTTCTATATACTAGCAATGAATACTTAGAAATTGAAATTTTAAAAATACCATTTACAATGGCTTCAAAAATATGAAAAACTTAGGGATAAATCTAATGAATCACTGAAATAGTTGAGTACTAAAAACTACAAAACACAGAAAAGAGAAATGAAAGGAAACCTAAATAAATGGAGAAATATCTATGAATTTTATTTGCTAATATTTTGTTGATGATTTTTTCATCATGAGAGACTATGGCCTGTAATTAAAGATTCTGTTCTATAATTATGCTTTTGATATCAGGTTAATGATGGCCTCATAAAACAAGTGGGAAGTATTCCTCCCTCTTTAATTTTTGCAAGATTTTGTGTAGAATTTGTTATTTTTTCTTGAAACCTTTGGTAGAATTCAGCAGTCAGGCCCTATGGGCCTGGAGTTTTCCTCATGTTGGTTTTTAGCTATGGACCCAGTTTCTTTTATATACACACACACATGTTCATACATATGCATATACACATATATAGATACATGGCTACTTGGGTTATATATGCTACTCAATTTTTTTATTGGATAACTTCAGTACATTGAGTTTTTCAAGAAATTGTCCTTTTTGTTTATGTTATCAAATTTGGTATATGGTTGTTCATAATACTTGCTTGTTATCCTTCTGAGAGCTCTAATATTAAGATCTCTAGTGAAGTCCTCTCATTTCTTGTTTTGGTTACCCTTTTATATCTTTCTCTCCCCTCTTCCACCTTCTTCCCCTACTTTCTGCCTGCCTTCATTCCTTTCTCCCTATTAATTTTGTCTTCTGGCCAATATGTAATTGGGTTATTTTCTTATTTAAGAGTCCTTTGTATACTTTGAATATAAGTCCTTTATCAGATACGTATTTTCCAATGTTTTCTCCCCATCTGTGGTTTGTCTTTTCATCCTCTTAATAGAGTCTTCTGTAAAGAAGTTTTTAATTTTAATGAAGTCCAGTTTATCATTGTTTTTCTTTCATGGATTGTGCTTTTCATGTTGTATCTAGAACTTCAGTGCCAAACTCAAGGTCAAATAGATTATATCTTATGTTATCCTCTGGCACTTTTATAGCTTTGCATTATACATTTTGGTCTGTGATCCATTTTGAGTTTGTTTTTTTGTGAAAGGTTTAAGATCTGTGTCTAGATTTATTTATATTTTGCACACAGATGTCCCCTTGTTCCAGAACCATTTGTTGAAAACCCTGTGCTTTCTCCATTGAGTTGCCTTTGCTCTCTGTCAAAGACCAATTGATTGTATTTCTCTGGAGGCTTGCTCTTCTGGTCCTTCAATCTATTTGTGTATTCTTTCACCACTACTACACTGACTTGATTACTGCAGCTTTAGATTGTTTTGAATTCAAGTAGTGTCAGTCCTCTTAACTTTGTTCTTAGTATTGTAGTGGCTTTTCTGGGTCTTTTGCCATTTCATCTAAACTTTAGAATTGGTTTGTTGATATCCACAGAATAACTTGCCAGCATTTTCATTGGGATTTCCTTAAATCTGTTGATCACATTGGGAAGAATTGATAACTTAACAATTTTGAGTCTTCCTGTCCATGAACTTGGAATATCTTTCCGTTTATTTAAATCTTCAGTGTTCTCTTGCAAGTTTGCTTTGGGAGCTTATGGAGAATACAAAGAGCAGGTTGTTACTCATCCAGTTACACGAAGGCTGCCACTTTAGACAAGGTGGAATTAACTACAGTCTTCTTTTTCCTTTCCCTTTCCTCTTTCCTACTTCTCCAAATATTTGAATTACTAAGCTTTTACAGCCTTGGAATGTCTCCACCAGACCACTGGGGAATTAGAACTAACCTCACTGATGCTTGTACTCCCCTTTTCCTCATTACCCACAAACTTTTATCAACATTTATTGGGGTTATTCCAATTTGAAAAAGAATTGGCTACAATTTCTCTTTTTTCCTTTTGATATTATGGTAACATATACAATATAAAATAGCCCGTTTTAACCACTTTCAACCTTACAATTCAATGGTAATTGAAGTACCAATGTTGTACTACAATCACCACCATCGGTTACTAAAACTTTTCCATCATCCCAAACAGAAATGCTATAATCATTAAGCATTGACTCCCTCTTCCCTCTGTTCCTGGTAACCTTTAATCTACTTTGTCTCTATGAATTTGCATATTCTAGTTATTGAATATAAGTGAAATCAAACAATATCTGACCTTTGTGTTTGGCTTATTTCACTCAACCTGATGTCTTCAAGGTTCACCCATGCTGTCCCATGTATCAGAAGTTCATTTTCATGGCTGAATGATAGTCCATTGCATGTATATACCACATTTTATTTTTCCATTCATCTGTTGATGTCCATTTCTTATGACGTGGCAGATGAATCCTAAATTAAGATTGAAGTCTTGGTATTTTAAAGCAACCTCTTGGACTTATTTATTTTCTTCCTTTGTTTTTTAAAATGATCATTTTTTTTTTTTGCTGAGATATAATTCACATACCACAAATTTTACCCTTGTGAAGTGTATGATTCAGGACTTGTATATTTATGAAGTTGTTCAACCATGAGCTGTGTCAAATTTCAGAACATTTTCAACAACCAAAAATGAAACCCCTTACCCTTCAAGCAGTCCCTTCCAGGTCCAGTCCTTGGAAACCACTAATCTGTTTTCTGCCTCTATGGGTTTGTCTCTTCTGGACATTTCTTATCAGTGGAGTCATATGCTATGTGGCCATTTGTGTCTGACTTCCAGGTTTTCAAGGTTTATCCTCAACACCTTAATCTTTTTTTATGGTGACTAACATTCCCTTAACATGGATATACTATATTTTGTTTATCCGTCGATCAGTTGATAGACATTTGGGTTGTTTCCACTCTTTGGCTACTATGGATAATGTTGCAATGAAGTTTTTGTGTGGATTTTAAATTCTTAAATTCATTTGGGTATATTCCTAGGAGTGGAGCTATATCCAGACTTCTCTTAAAACATTTAATTCCTTTGGAAGTTTGAATGGAAGAGACATGCACATAAATAATTGTGTTAAGACAGGGCTTTTAGGGGACTCTTAAGAGGTCTCTAAAGTTATCTTCCATTTCATTGGACTGATTTCAAGAATCAGTGAGGAATTTTCCCAGATGCCCACTCAACTGAGAGCTCCTTGAAGGTGGAAGTTATATTCCTCTCTGTATTTTCAGTCCTAACAGTGTACAGCACATTGTAGGCACTCAAAGCCTGAGGAATCGATTGGGGATTTTTCCTCTTCCCAGACGTGATCTGTGATCACATTCCTGACAGGTGGATATAGAGACTCAGGGCATGTCAGGCACCATTGCCAGGCAACCAAGGGCAGCTTCTGTTGCTTGGTGACTGGATAAGAGGATGGGGTTGGAAGTTTAGAGCCTTCATGGTCACTCTTTTAGAACTGCCTCATTGAAGCTGAGCTTGCCTCCCCTCCTCATGCCTCTTTTTGTTCTCCCCACCTTGTTGTCCCTGAGTGAGTAGTTGGACAGCTTAAGCCACTTGCTTCATAGTAGAGCAGGGCTGTCTTGAAGCACGAGTGCCATTTGAAATCTTCAGGAGCAACCTTGTTTCCAGAGGTGGCTCAGACTTCACTTGCTAATCACAAGACTGCTGGGAAGTGGCCCAGAGGCTTTCCAGAGAAGGGAGAAGGTGGGGTGATGAGTTGGGAGAGGGAAGATTTTCAGAGGTGGGAAACTTGTTTCTTTTTTTCCAGCCTTTAGAAGCTCAGGGCTCAAGCCATAAAGTGACCTAGAAATCCAGAGCATTGGCTTTCTCTTCTCCCTTTTAACTTCTCTCAGAGGGAAGATGTCTAAGAAGAAAAGGGTTGTGGCAACACGTGTTTTCTTTTTTCCCTAAGGGTCCAGGACTTCTCAAAGGAACTGATTATACTCTAAGTTCAGAGAAGAATATTTTAACCATGACAAATGAACATCAGTCTTTCTAGGAGAGAATTTATGGACTTAGAATTTTCTAATTGAAAAAAACATTGCTGACATCCCTGTTGTTTTTTTTCCCCCAGTTTTGTTTTTTAAGTTTTCTTCTTATATTTGATGTCCCCTGTTTTAAAGCTTATGTTTGACATGTTAGATAACTAAAGATTAAGAACAAAGGTGGCCTTGAGGCATATGAGGACAAATAATTTGAGAGAGGTTGGGAAGTCCCCTTTCACAAGTTATCTCCCTCACTTCTTGTTTTCCTAACATAGATGCCTTCTTTGTCCTGTAAGTGACTGTTTTTTCAGGAGACCCCCCATGAAAATGCTCATGTATTAAAGGGAATTAATTTAAAGGTAGAATCTTGAGGGAATAGGCAGAGCAGTCATTTCTGAAGAGAGACAATGGCATTTTACATTTTCCTTTGAGTCTACCCTGGCTTAATCTTTTATTGAGTTTCTCATTTTAGACCATATCCACATATGCCTATTGATAGCACATTATGAAACATGTGGCTGGAGTTCCTCTCTTGATAATAGCAGAACAAATTGCATTTTGTTGGAGAAATATATTCTTATATTAAGAAAAACTTGTTACTTAATAAAACATATTTATAAAAACAATCAGATGCAGGCATGCCATGTATGCAAAACTCATTATGGTAAAAGTAATGAAGCATTATATGATTTCTCACTTTGCAGAGGTGGCTGTTCTGAGATTGCCCAGGGATGATGTGCAGGTAGCCCTTGTGTAGGTCTTTCTCTCCTGGCAAATGTGAGGCAGGAAATGCAATTAAGTAGGACCTGCTCATTGAGACAGCAATGTGTTCTCCCAGCGAGGTAAACACTACTGTACCAAGGGTCCCCAAATCCACCCCCAGATTCAGTAATTGACTGGAAGGCCTCATAAGAATCAGCATGAAGTTGTAGGGCTATTACAGTGAATTTATTCATTGTGATATTTACAGTATAAATAATTACACTGTGATGATTACAGTGAATCTATATAATAAATACAGGGTACCAGTTACAAAGCAAAATCAGCAAAAAGGAAAGGCTCGTGGGGTAAGGTCTGAAGGAGACCAGGTACATGCTTCCAAGAGTCATCTCTCAGTGGAGTCACAAAGGCTTCAGTTCCTCCAGCTACAGGTTGTGACAAAACATGTTACTGTAACCTGAGGCTAGGAGTCCAGGGGTTTTATTGGAGGTGAATCATGTAGGCACAGACTCAGGAGACTCTCAGGAGGACAGCAGGTGTTCAACATAAGCCACATTGTTTGTACAGTTGCTTCAGCACATTGATCCACTGTTACCAGTTAGTTTTATATCAGTTAGGGAACTGTGTACAAGTCAGGTTCTCAGATGTCAACCAAGGGCCAGCTGTGCAAGCAGGCCCCTCTAAGGTAGCTGTTTCCAGCCTACTCTGTTGACTGTCTTTTGCACAAGTATGTAATGTGTACGTGTTCTTGACTGTCATGATCTCAGGGAAATTGTTCAGTTGTCACCTATAAATCAGTAGTTCCTTGTGTTACATATGCCCAGGTCTTCTAATTGGTGATGCAGGAACTTTGTACTTTGAAATAAAGTCCTGTCTGTAATTAGTGGTAGAGAGGGGAAGGAATGAGGGGAAAGAAAGGACAGATGGACCCAGGGTTCAGGGGCTTGGAGGAGGAAATATGCTGAAGCAATTTACATCATGAAAGAAAGAAACTAGATTATTTACCTTGGCGCCTAAATAGCAGAAGCATCTAGAAAATGGAGTAATTTAAAAGTGCTATTTTAAGTGTTTAGTTATTTTTACTTATTCCATTTTAATAATTGCAAAGCATTTGCTCAGAGTGAGGTTCTGTGTCGATCAGTTGCAATTGTTGGCAGGGGTCCGATCCTTATAATGCAAAAAGGATGATAATGGAACCTGGGACTATCACAGAAGTCCTTGATCTTGCTGCTAACACATGGGATGTGATAGTTCTCCATCATTTCTCTGAGTGGTAGGTAAAAACTTGTTTTTAATGTTTAAACTTTCATTAGTAACTTGATTGTTTTCATGCAATTGCTTCTACATATTTTATTTTAACCTTTATTTTTTAATTAATTAATTTCTCTCCCCTCCCCCCCCCCAGTTGTCTGCTCTTTGTGTCCATTTGCTGTGTGTTCTTCTGTGTCCACTTGTATTCTTGTCAGTGGTATCCAGAATTGTGTCTCATTTTGTTGCATCACCTTGCTGCTGCGTCAGCTCTCCATGTGGGTGGTGCTAATCCTGGGCCGACTGCACTTTCTTTCATGCTGGCGGCTCTCCTTATGGGGTGCAGTCCTTGCGCTTGGGGCTCCCCTATGCAGGGGACAGCCCTGTGTGGCACAGCACTCCTTGCGTGCATCAGCACTGCGCATGGGCTAGCTCCACAGGGTCAGGAGGCCCTGGGTTTGAACCTTGGTAGGCAGAGGCCCTATCTGTTGGGCCAAATCTGCTTCCCATTTTTACCCTTAATGAAGTGTATTATTTATCTTCTATGGTTCAAAAATCAACTTTATTAAAATCATTTTACCTTTTAAAAATCAACTTTTTTCAGGTACAGTTATGTACAGTAATCTTTACCTGATGAATAAAGTCCCATTTATTTAATTTTTTGGCCTATTTGAATACCCTTATTTCTTTTCCTTGCCCATTAGTATTGGTCAGAACTCTAGTACAATGTTGAATAGCAAGGGTGAGAATGAATGTACTTGTTTTGTTCCTGATCTTAGGTCAAAGCATTCAGTCTTTCACCTGTAGGTATGATGTTAACTATAGTTAGAACTTTTTGGTAGATACCATTTATCAGATTGAGGAAATTCCCTTTCATGCCTAGATTGCTGGTAATTATTATCAGGAAAGGATTTTGGATACTTTTTCAAATGACTTTTTTCCTATATTGAGGTTTTCATATGGCTTTTTAGGTTTGTTATTATGGTGAATTATATTGTTTGATTTTTGAATGTTTGCCAACTGTGAATTCCTGGCACAAAGCCCATTTAGTTATGATCTCTTACCCTTGAAAAACATTGTTGGACTTGATTTGATGAAATTTTGTTTTAAATTTTGCATCTCTGTTCAGTGAATAGTTTTATTTTTTTGTAGTGTCTTTGTCTTATTTTAGCATCCTGGTGATACTGGCTTCATAGAATATATTGGGCATAATTCACTTCTCTTCAATTTTTGGGGAACATTTGTGTAGATTTGGTATAATTTTCCTTTGATGTTTGATAGAATTCACCAGGGAAGCCATCTAGGTCTGGAGATGTTTTGATTTTAAAAATGATTCAGGACTATTCATATTATCTTTTTCTTCCATAACTGAGCTTTTTAGTTTGTATCATTCAAGGAATTTGTCCATTTTAATTAAATTATTGAATTTAATGATATAAAGTTGTTATAGTATTTCCTGATAACCCTTTTTATATCTGTTGAATCTGAAGTGATGTCACTTCTTTCACTTCTGATTTTTGTGGTTTGTATCTCTCTTTTTTTTCTTTATCAGTATGGCTAGAGTTTTATTAATTTTATCGATCTACTCAAAGAACCAGCTTTTGGTTTCTTTGGTTTTCTCTTTTGGTATTTTATTAGTTTTTTCTATTTCATTAATTTCTGCTTTAATATTTATTTAATTTCTTATGACTATTTTGAGTTTTATTTGCTTTTCTTTTCCTAGTTTCTTAAGGTGGAAGCTCAGGTAATTTGAGCTCTCTTTTCTTTTTTAGTGTAAGTGGTAAATTTCTCACTCAGAACTTTTTTAGCAACATTCCATAAATTCTGTTATGTTAGGTTTTAATTTTCATTTAGTCTAAAATATATTCTGACCTCCTTTTTGGTTTCTTCTCTGATCTGTGGGTTATATAAGAGGGAGTTATTTAGCTTCCAAATATTTAGGCTTTTTTCAGAGACCACTCTGGTATTGATATCTGATTTAATTCCATTGTGGTCAAATAATATACTTTGAATAACTTGAATTCTTTTGAATTTTTAAAGATTATTTTATTGTACAGAATTTGCTTTATCTTGGCAAATGTTTCATGTGCACTCAAGAAGAATAATCTTCTGTTTTAGGTAGAACATTCTATAAATATTAGTTATGTCAAGCTGCTGGATGATATTGTTCAAATCTACTATATTTTTTGCTGATTTTCTTCCTACTTGTTCTATCCATTTTTGAGAGTGGGGCATTTAAATCTCCATCTATAATTATGAATTTGTCTATTTTTCCTTAGCAAACCAAAATTCTTGGTTTTTTTATTTTGAAGCTTTGTTATTGGGTGTATAAATGTTTAGGAATATTATGTTCTCTTGATTAATTGACCCCTTTAT
This sequence comes from Dasypus novemcinctus, assembly GCF_030445035.2. Classification (NCBI taxonomy): domain Eukaryota; kingdom Metazoa; phylum Chordata; class Mammalia; order Cingulata; family Dasypodidae; genus Dasypus; species Dasypus novemcinctus. The sequence continues at coordinate 104,665,093 of NC_080678.1, read as the reverse complement.
CAATGTGAAATGACCTTCTTTGTTTCTGGTACCATTCCTTGCTCTGAAATTGTCTTCTGTAATATTAACATCGTCCCTCCATCTTTCATTTGACTAGTGTTAGTATGATATAGCATTTTCCATCTTTTACTTTTAACCTATTTGTGTCTTTATATTTGTGCCTGGGGGTTTCCTCCTGACAGCCTTCATGTTACTCAAATGTGGCCACTCTCACAGCCAAACTCAGCGTGTAGATGTGATGCATTCCCCCCAGCATGGGACACGACACCCAGGGATGAGCCTCCCTGGCACCGAGGGATCACTACCACATACCAGCTGAAGAAGCAACTAGAAAATGACCTTGAATTAAAGATACAATGCGGAACAGCAGAATATACCTGTCTACATATAATAACATGACTTTGGGAAGTGGTTTGACCTAATGTAAGGGGGAAATGGAAAGAAGAAATGAGATTATAAGGCTGTGAGTCTCCAAAAAAGAGTCTGGAGGTTGTCAGAAGGAATACCCCTATGTACAACTGAACAGAGTCTAAGAGACAGATAAGGTAGATACAACCCCAGGTATTGGTTCTTTTGAGGGATAAAGAGACCCACGGGTTCTATGGTCATGGCAGAAGGGGTTCACTGCCATGACAGATGGCCCTTCTTTGGAGCTGGTGTTTCTGCGTGATGGAAATGGACTCAGAGGGGATCTCTTTTCACAAGACTTGCATGCTACTTTATTGAAATTGTAGTTGGTGCTGAGTTTAAGATATATGTAGGGGATTTGAATCTCTGGACTGATAATATGACACCCAGGCCCAGAGCCTCAACAGACTTCAGCTCCTACACTTTGACTTATTGGACTTACTCCACTCAGCTAACATGGAGTTGAAGAAGGTCAACCACCACAACATGGAGCCTAGAGTGTCTACAACTAGAAGCGGGAAGAGTGCATCCAGTACCCATGTGGAATCTAAGCCCTCACTTGACATAGGTGTGCAATGGACACAACCAATCCAATGTCCACAGAGAAAATGTGGAATGGGTGTGGGAACGGTAGCCATGGGGGCTGCTGGGTGTGGGGAACGGGAGGAAGAGATGAGATGTGGAGGCGTTTTCGGGACGTGGAGTTGTCCTGGATAGTGCTTCACGGACAATTACGGGACACTGTAGATCCCCCAGGGCCCACTGGATGGAACGTGAGAGAGTCTGGGCTATGATGTGGACCATTGACTATGGGGTGCAGTGATGCTCAGAGATGAACTTACCAGGTGCAATGGATGTATCACGATGATGGGAGAGAGTGTTGCTGTGGGGGGAGTGGGGGGTGGGGGTGGTGGGGTTGAATGGGACCTCATATATTTTTTTTAATGTAATTAATAAAAATAATAATAATATTTTAAAAAAAATATTTAAAGTGTATTTTAAGTAGCATATAGTTTGGTCTTTCTTTTTTATTCATTCTGATGATATCTGTTTTTTAATTGGGGTATTCAATCCATATACATTTAATATGATATTGTTATAGTTACATTTGAATCTGTCATCTTACTTTTGTTTTCTATTCGTCCTGTCTGTTTTGTGTTCCCTTTTCCATTTTTATTCCTTCTTTTTGATAAAGTAATTTTGTGGTTGCTTCAGAATTTATAGTATACATCTTTAAACTATTACAGTTTACCTTTAAGTGATTGCCTTAGTTTCTCAGCTGTATGGACAAGAAATACCACACAATGGGTTGGCTTAACAACTGGAATTTATTGGCTCCTGGTTTCAGAGGCTAGAAGACTTGCTTCCTCTTGGGGTAGGCAGTGTTCTGGTTGGCTGGCAATCCCTGGCTGGGTTCCTTGACTTTTCTGTCACATGATGTGTCCTTTCTTTCTCTTCCAGGCTCCATTGACTTCCTGCTTCTACTTGTCTATGTGGCTTTCTCTTCAAAAAATTTCCAGTAATAGGATTAAAGCCCAGCCTCATTCAGGTGGGCCACACCTTAACTAAAAATAACGTCTTCAAAAGGTCCTATTTTCCATGGGTTCACACCCACAGGAATAGGTAAAGATTCAGAGCATTTTTTTTTCTGGAGTACATAATTCACCCTACCAAAGTGATATTATGCCACTGCACATATGGTGTTAGAATCTTTATTGATAATATACTTCCTTTTCTCCTTGACCTTTATAATATTTTTGAGTGTGTGTGTATGTCTCCCAGTGCATATTAGACTGTTTGAAGTTGTCTTAGAGCTCACTGATGCTCTTTTCATTTTATTCAAAGATTTTTTTGTCTTTGTGTTTCAGTTTGGGTTTTTTTGTTTTTGTTTTGTTTTGTTTATTTTTTAGGAGATACCAGGGATTGAACCCAGGACCTTGTACATGGAAAGCAGGTGCTCAACCACTGGGCTACACCTGCTTGTGTTTCAGTTTGGATATTCTATTGCTTTGCCTTCTAGTTCACAAATCTTCTCTTTTATAACAACTTTTAATATATTTACCTGCTAATTCATCTGTTAAGGCTCAGTTTTAATTAAGTATTTTCCTTCTTATCTTTGCATGCTAGGTAATCATTTATTGGTAGTCAGACTGAATTTTACTTTGTGGGTACTGGATATTTTTGTTTTCCTAGAAGTCTTCTTGATCTTTATTCTGGGAGCAGTGAAAGTCAGTTGGATTACTATTATATTTCCTCTGTGTGATTATGCCACCAAATTTATATAGAGGTTTTTTCCTTTAATTTTGCTTTCAATTTTTAGTGGATCTCATTTTCAAAATTTAATTGTTTCAAAGTTATTTGCATGGTTTCAGAGTTAAATTTACACAAAGCAAGGTTTAGTCCAAAGAAGTCTTTTGTCCAATCTGTCCCTCTACCCTTTATCCTTCCTTCCCTTATATTTAACCATTGTTTTAAGTTTAAAGGTACTTGCTTCCATTTATTAAAAAATGTTTTGTAATGTGTATTTTTGTGTGTGTGTGTATTGGTATTCTCTGTCCTTTCTTTTACTATGTAGTTTATTTAATTGCTTGCTCTATCTTTTGATAATGTTTCAGATATTTGGGCAAGTTTTTATTTTTTTATTTTGTTTTAAGTTACTGTTTTACTAATAATTTTATTGTAAGCTAGTTTACAAATTTTAGGTTATGGTTTTTAACTCATTTGTGGGCGTGCTTTTCTAATGTGCCTTTGTTACTTGAAAGGATATTATTTTTCTCCTGATTTCCTTTTTTATTATAACTTTTTGTGAGCACTGATCTCAGTGTTTTACTGTTGCTCATGTGTAGATGTGAAGAATTTTCCTATGGCTAAGAAAGGGAGAGTGGGTGAGGAGTGCTTTGCTACCTTTGTAGTTCTAGGTGTCCTCTGTTTCCACCAGGTGTTCAAAGTGTGCTTTTTATGACATGCACTGGTTTCCTCCTATCCCCATTCCCAACTTTATTTGGCCCTTCTGTTTCCTTTGATCCTATTTTCCCCCGCTGCTCAATTTGATTTATACTCCTGGCAGTTTCTCTTCACTATGAAGCCTTGTCCTATAAGAAAACTTTCAGCTGGTTAGTTTCAGGACTTTATAGGATTCCCATCACTCTAGTACCCCCCAGCCTTACTATGTTTCCATTGCACTCATCCAAGAATTGGACCCTGCAAAGCCACTTCCAGTTTCAGATGTTGTTCTTCGACAGATTTTCTGAGTACCTATTGGAGATTTGGGGGTTCTGTAACTTTCAAGACCATCAGAAGTCCCTTTTTCTTTCTTCCTCTTTTCTTCTGTACAGTTGCTGATACTATGCAGGAAGTGTTGGTGGAGTTATGCTGAAACCTTTTTTGTTGTATATAATATCTATTTTTTTTGATGGCTATCCAGTTTGCTCTATTTTTGTGAGTAGATTTTAATTGTTGAAATTATGTGAATTTTAATAAGTTTTTGAGTTGTAACAATTCCATAATGCAAGACTGGTAGGATAAAAGGTGCTTTAGCATATTGGTTGGCCTTATAACCAGGAATGGCTTCTGCACATCTGTTGCCCTCTTGTTTTCAGGTGTTCTGGGGTGTTGTGTACACTCAAAATATGCCATAATTCTTAGTTATCTACAATGCCTTGGTATGACTAAGGAGGAAGTGGCTACCTGCCTATAAGATCTAATATTTGAGTCACTGTCTTTTTTCCTAAGGTATGTTTATTCATATTTGTCTAAATCCCTGATATCACATACATGTTATAATATTAACATAAGACTAAGACATTTCATTTTCTGTTCTATGTTTCAGTTTACATTAAAGATTATTTTCCAACATATCCAAATATTTCTGTTTAGGGCTACATAGAAAACTACAATTTGCCAAATTAGATTTTTCAGCAACAACTTTTGTTGCTTCCATATATGCAAATACTAATCTATTGAGTTGAATCTCATTTTATATTCTTAAAAATTCTTCACCCAATATTTCCAGGTCACCTCACAGGTCTACATTGCCTTATTACATGTTTTCAATCATAAGGCTTTTTTCTTTTTTCAAAATTCTACATATAAATTGTATTATTTTCCAGTATGAGTTAGCTGATGTGAAATCCAGCTGAAGGTTTACCCATCTGACCTTCAGAATGGTTGTTTCTTCATTGGAAGAATATTAAAGCTACTAGGAAATGAATGCTCACTGAACACACTCTTTCATATATGACCTGAAAAGTGTTTTAAATAATGTGAATTCCTACATGCCCTGCAAATGTTGCTGTATGAATAAGGGATTTCATGTGGTTTTCATCAAACAGTTTTTCAGCATGAAATATCTGGTATTCCTCCTAGGAGTTTTGTCTTTCTCATAAAGACTTTTCATGATTATTTTTTGTTTTTAGTGATTATTCCTACACTGAATTTTCTTTTGCACACCAAGGTTGGTCCTTGAGTAAATAGTTATACACATCCATTACAAACTTAGTGTTTCTCTTGTTGTGTTCCTTCATTTAATTTAAAGGAGAATATAAACTTAGGCATTCCTCCATTGATTTACAATGTAGAATTTCTCTCACATATCATTTTCCTGGTTTCTTTATAATTTTGAAAAGCAGGTGAAGACTCTTCTATTTTTATTGTATTTATATAATTAGTTCACTCATTTTATATCAAACCATCAATAGAAGGTTTTGCAACAACTATGACATTGTATAGATTTGCTTAGGTAAGATGAAGTAGTTATAAGATAAAAAGCTATTCCCTGTTGATTACAAGCATAGTGTTTCTTCAGTGTGTGAGCTCTGTGGTGTATTAAAGGTTAATTTTATGTTTATAATCTCTTCTGTATATTGAATGTTAGTGACTGCTGTCATATCCTCAGATAAAAACATTGCTTGAGAGCTGTCCCATATACTTGTATTTTATTCCTATTTAAGTTCTTATATATTGCGTAAATTAAAAAAATAAACTTAAGGTCTTCCCATTCATATTAAGACATTTATGCAGTTTCTTTCAAATGTGAGTACACTCATGTCATCTAAGTTCAGAATGAGTGAAAGCTTTCCCACACAGACAACATTCATGTGGTTTCTCCTCATTGGGAATTCTCTCATGTTTCCAAAGGAGAGAACAATGAGTTAGGACTTTATGACATAGGTGATATTCACATGGTTTCTGTTCAGTGAATTCCCTCATGTTCTCTAAGGTAAGAATAATGATGGAAGGTTTTCCAACATAGATGACATTCATAGGATTTCTCTCCAGTGTGTGTTCTCTCATGTCATCTAAGGCCAGAATGAATGAAAGTTTTACTACATAGAGAACATTCATGTGTTTTTCCCTCATTGTGAAATCTCTTATGATGCTAAGGGCTGAACAGTAAGTGAATGTTTTCCCACATAGATGACATTCACAAGATTTCACTTTACTGTGAGTGTTCTCATGTTTTCTAAGGTCAGAACAATGGGTGAAGGCTTTCCCTCATAGATGGCATTACTAGGGTTTTTTTTTTTAACCAGTGTGAGTTCTCTCATGTTGTCTAAGGACAAAAAAAAAAGGCAAAGGCTTTCCCATATAAATGACATTCATAGGGTTTCTCTCCAGTGTGAATTCTCTCCTGTTGACAAAGGCTTGAAAAGTGATTGAAGACTTTCCCACATAGATGACATCCATAGACTTTTTCTCCAGTGTGAGTACTCTCATGTTGTCGATAGTGGGACCAGTGGATGAAAGCTTTGCCACATAAAAGACACTCATATGGTTTCTCTCCAGTGTGAGTTCTCTCATGGCCTTTAAGTTGGGAACTTGTTCTGAAGGCTTTCTCACATAGATGGCATTCATAGGATTTCTCTTGAGTAGTAGTCTTCTCCTGTTTCCTAAGGCCAGAAGAGTGGTTCTGTATGTGGTTTTCCCACATACAGCACATGTGAAGGGCTTCTCTCCAGTGTGAAGCCTCTCACGTTGCCTAATGCTAGAAGAAGTGTTGAAGACTTTCCCACATAGATGGTCTTTTTAGGGTTTCTCTCCCTGTGAGTCCTCTGGTGCTAAGGATAGATTCAAAGGCTTTCCCACATATATGACATTCATAGGGTTTCTCTCTGGTGTGAGTTCTCTCATGTTGCCTAAGGGTTAAAGATTGACTGAAGCCTTTCCCACATAGATGACATCTGGAGGGTTTCTCAACAATGTCAGATCCATTGAATCATCTAAGGGCATACGACTGAATAAAGGTTTTACCATTTATGTGATATTCATATGATTTACTTCTACTGTGAACTGGTTCATGTTGAGTAAAAGATGACTGTCACTGAAGGCCTTTCCAAATTGCTGAAACAGGGTTTCTTTCCCTTGTGAGTTGACACATGTTGAAAATCTGTTGATCTTTGTGTGAATTCTTCTTGCAAATATATTACATCTAGAGGGATTCTTTCAAATGTGAAATCTCAATGACATGATGGAAGATACATCTTTCCTGCAGATATTTTGTATGGCTACCATTTATTTTTTTATGGCTGCTTTGCCTGCTTGAACTCTAGTCATGGGGAAATCCTATTCCTTCACTCCACAGTTCCTCTACTTGCTCCAACTGGGAAAAGACATCTGATTTGCAGACCTGAATACCCACCGAAACCAGATGATTGGTGATCTCTGCTGTGACATCTCTGAACACCTTTCTCTGGGACTGGTCCAGGAGAGCCTATTCTTCTTGGGGGAAGTCTATAGCTACATCTTTAAAGGCCACAGACTCCATAGGTTGCATTGGCAGTTGTCAGCTGAGAGCTATATTTTTCTGCATTTCTTTTACAACCAGAAAACCAGTAGTCAGCCAAACTGTGGAAGGCAGGCCATGGGGGTGATTGGTGAGCACAGGCAGCTTGAGACACTTGTTGGTGGCCTGAGAGGGAGATCTAGTTTTCTGTTGTGGTGGTGGTGGTTTTGCTTTTTCTCCTTATTTTGTTTATTTCTCTTTCTTTCATTTCCCCCTCTTTCTTTATTTTTCTTTCTTTCCACCTTCTCTTGTTTGGTCTTTATTTCATTCCTCTCTTCTCATCATTCTGATCTTTTATATTTTTCCTCTTACTTTTATTTCCACCTTTTAAATTTTTATTCCGTTTTTTTCGAGTGTGATTTTTCACTGTTATTAGTCTGGCTCTTTTATTCTTCTTCCATCCTTTCTTTTATTCTCCTTTTTCTCTTCCTCTTTCTTTCCCTTTTAGTGAACTTAATATTTCTTTGGTGGATGTCACATGACTTGTCCCAGAGTCACCAATGCTCCCCTGAGCCACTGTCTTTAAGTAGCAGTAATATTTTCCTATAAGATGACTGCACCTGAATTATGCATATCTGTAAGGGGGAAAGTTGTTGATTTATTTAGAGCAAGTCTAGAATAGTGATTTTTACATCTTTTAAGTGATAAAGATATGTATAAAATTACTCGGAGATGATTACTTAAAATACTGTTTGGAACAGTTGTTTTTGAACTTCTTTTAGTGGAAGAACTTTGTTGAAAAAATTATGGGAGCCTGGAGGGATCCTGGAGCCCTGCCTTCTGTGTCCTTTGCTTTTCTCTCCCTCACTCCACCACACTCGTCTCCACCACCACAGCAGCTCTTGAGGTAGCAGTTCACACCTCTCTTCTCCCTGTTTCCCTGCAACCCTCTCTCCAGACACACATACTGAGAATGGTTAATAAACTACAAAATGAAATTTCCTATTTGTAACTTTACTATTGGTTATCTTTATAGTCAGAAAAATCAACAATAGTAATTCTTAGAAAAAGCATAGTCTGAAAAAACAATTCTTAAAAGGTATAAATAGTGCTGTATAATTTGTAATAGTCCAACATGCTTACACTGGCACTTGGCCACAGGAAAATAGATTTCAGAGGAGGGAACTCCTCTCTCCATAGGACTACAGGAAAGACAGCAAGAGCCATTCAGTATTGGGCACTTGGCCTTCTTTCCTGCCCTTTATTCTAGGCTAATACACGACTCAGTGAATGGGGTATGACAGAACCTTCAGGAGAGTTTGAAGAGTCTCAGCCTGTAGTTAAGAATTGGCCTAGACAAGGTGCTCAGCAGGTCATTTCAACTTATTTATCTTGGCATCTAGTACCTGCTTAAAGTCCATTATGAAGAAGTGGTCTTTGCCAGTATCTGCTAAAGTTTTGAGATAGGCTATAAATAGTACCCCAACTGGATTTACAATAGTTATCATTTGAAAATAAGAATTCATTGGTTCTTCCACTATGTCACCCTAACTTCTGAAGGAAAATGTCATGCTTCTTTTGCCTGGGCAACACAAACACTTGTGTTTTCTTCCTCTTATGATCAAATGGGATCACTTTGCATCAGGTTAGACCACTTTTTCTCTCTCCTGAGTTATGTATCCAGAAACTAGCTCTGCTTTTAGTTTTCTCCCTTCTCAGGGTTAATGCCCTGATTTTCAGCACTCTGGCACCTTCCCCAGGAGTTGGAAGGAAACCTTGAACTTTATCTTTTACAGCCCTTCTCTCAGGGACCGTATAAGACTTCTGAGACTTCCCAGAGTTATTGATGTGGCTGTGTGGACTGATCAGTGATGATACACATTTTCATGAAATTAATTAATCGAACATTTCTTGAGTATTTCCAATGTGCTAGTCACTGAAGAAACAGCAACAATTCTACCCTTAAATGCTTAGATTCTGATTTGTCTGAGAGGAAGCTCCGCTCCGCTGAAGCGGTAGGGAAGGATGAGCCCAGGAGGAGGTCGGCAAGGCTGTCTGCTAAACCTGCTCCTATGAAAGCAGATGTGAAGCCAAAAATGACAGTGGGAAAGGATAAACCTTCAGACTGAAAAGTACAACCCTCAAAGGGAAAAGGGAAGCAAAGGGAAAACAAGCTGACGTGGTAACCAAGAAACTCAACAGGATTTACTTGCAGAAAATGGAGAAACTAAAAATGAGAAGAGTCCAGCCTCTGATGAAGCAGGAGAGAAAGAAGCCAGGTCTGGTTAAATATTGTATACCATGTCTTCTCAGTGGTCCATTTCTCCTTTCTTGTATAACCCAGAGGAATATTTTTATCAGCTATTTTTTTTTACATTTTTAAAATTAATGCTAATAGATTGTAAAGAATGTTACATTAAAAAACATAAGCGGTTCCCATATAACCCACTCTCCACTCCCCACCCCACCATTTTTGTAAATTGTATTTTTTTGAAAATATATACATTACCAAAAAAAGTTATTTTATAAATGCAATGTTTTTAGTAGCTCTAGAAGAAACAGTGTTAAGAAGATTGGGATCCTACTTCATCCCATTTTTTAAAGTGTAAATGCTTTTTTTTTTTTTAAGGGGGAAGTCATTTGCTGGTTGTTTATTTCTTGGTACAACCAGAAAATAGTGGATATTGATAGTCTTTGACTATCTTGGATGTCAACTTTTTTTTTTTCATTGTAAAAAATATATACACATTTTTGGTATATTAGATGTCAACACTCCATGGCAGGGGGAAGCGGACTTGGCCCAGTGGATAGGGCATCCATCTACCACATGGGAGGTCCATGGTTCAAACCCTGGGCCTCCTTGACCCGTGTGGAGCGGGCCCATGTGCAGTGCTGATGCACGCAAGGAGTGCCCTGCCACGTCCTTGCATAGGAGAGCCCCCCACACAAGGAGTGCTCCCCATAAGGAGAGCTGCCCAGTGCAAAAGAAAGTTCAGCCTGCCTAGGAATGGTGCTGCACACACACGGAGAGCTGACACACAAGATGACGCAAGAAAAAGAAATACAGATTCCCGTGCTGCTGACAACAACAGAAGCGGACAAAGAACATGCAGCAAATAGACACAGAGAACAGACAACTAGGGCAGGGTGGGGGAAAGGGGAGAGAAATAAATATAAATATTAAAACAAACAAACAAACAAACAAAAACACTCCATGGCGTAGGGGTTGGCAGTTTTTGTACCTTGTAATGCATATTAACTGGTGATTTGAAATCACAGTCATGCATTGAATATGGTTGAACATTGTTATTAATCAGGGTTCTCTAGGGAAACAGAATCAACAAGAGATATCTGTCAATTGTATGTTATTTTATGAGTCTGTATTATGCAGCTGTGGGGATGCACAAATCCAGGTTTTGCAGGCAGGCTGCAACCAGGGGCTCCGATGAAAGTCCAATGAAGTTTCTTGATAAGTTCTGGGAGATGTTGGTTGTCCAAAGATGAGCTGGGAAATTATCACTCAATGCTGAAATCACTTCCTCTTTTAAGGCATTCAACTGATTGGGTTAAGTGTCACTCACTGCTGATTGCAATCTCCCTGATTGATGTAATTATAATGAGCTCTCTATGATTTACCACTGCAGTAAAGTCAATGGTGACTAAAGTCCATAAATGCCCTTGTATTACAGTTAGCCCAGTGCTTGCTTGACCAAACAACTGGGTACAATTACCTGGCTGAGTTGACACAGTAGCCATCACAAACATTTTAAATTACTTCTATTCCCCTGTTTTTTAGTAGAATTCTTTCTTGAAACCATCCCTTGTCTGAACTGTGTGTACTCTATAACATCCTTGGTCATGGCCATCCAGTTTTTCTAATAACTGTGTTATGTGCTGTGAAAGATTGGAAATGTGTGTTGTGTGTATGATATTGAATTGTGAATTAGTGGGATATAAAGATGGAACAGCTTATCAGCACTTGAAGATGTAGGTACTAGATAGCCTCTTAAGGAAAACTTACATTCAAATTTTAAGCTGGAAAGTAACTGGAATAACTTTAGAAAAACAACTACATGGCTTTTTAGGTTTTTGGTATTTATATTTAGAATTGTGTTCAGATTGTTCATAAATGTCTGTGTACTGAACTTCAAAATGACTGATAAACCTCAATTATGAAAAGAAAAAAACCCCACAGAACAGTGTTTAACCATAAGTTAAACCATGGACTACAGTTAATGGTATAATTATAAACATGTGTGTTCATCATTTGTAACAAAGGTACCACACCAGTGCAAGTTGTTAATAATAGGCTGGTATATGGGAATCCTGTATTTGATGCACAATTGTTCTAAAACCCTCAACTTCTCTAATTAAAAAAATAACCAAAAATCCCCACAGAGATTAGAGGGGAAACACTAATGGCTGCTTACCTAGCCAAACTTGGGAGGAGGTGGGCACTGTATTTCCTGAAAAGTTTTCTTTTGCTTTATAATAAATGAAATAATGATAGTAAGGGTGGGCAGGAGAGGGAACAGGGATTTATATAATTTATTTTTTAAACTTTATGGACTGACTCGGCACTCAGTGTACATTTGTTGATGGTGACTTGTATAAACTGTTACTTAGGCATTATGCTATGTCTAATTTACTGCAGTAGTTGCAATTTAAAATTGAATTAAATATTAATCATCTTAACGTTGGTATTCTTTTATCTAGTTGTACTATGATATACTAGATAACATGTAAGAGAAGAGAAATTCATCCAGTTGATGGACTTTTGTTTTTCTATAGGATTATCTCTGATTCATTACCTAACAAGTCCCAGAAATGGGCATGTGTTTCTAATCAAAACTGTTTGTCCTGGAAGCACTGCTGACTTTGGTGGAAGATTTGAAATAGGTGACTCTTGGTATGAATTAATATGAGTTTCAGTCTATTTATTTGTTTGCTAGAGAGACCTTATCTATGTGTGTGTGTGTGTGTGTATGTGTGTGTACAAAGAAGATAAGTTGTTTGGGTACAGGGCCATTCACATGTTTATTTCATGTGGGCCATTTATTTAAACCCTGGTACTTGTGTTAAGGGTTTCACTAATTATCAAGGACTGTCTTAAAATTAATTTTCAGACAAAATTTTTAGAGAAAATTGACTTTAGTTATCTTTAGTTAAAAATATACCAAGTAGTTGGATGGCAGATCCTCTGGTCCTTAGTGGTTCTTCATTAACAAGGAGGTACTTCAATTCTCAGGTATGTGTACAGGGAAAGCTCTTCATTGCCAGTCACCATAGTTCTTCTTTTTGAAAAAGAGATGCCTTTTCTCCTTGTCAAAGTAGAATTTAAAAAAAAGTTTACAAATGATATGTCATTTCACTAAGTGTAGGACTCTTAGTCAACAGTAAGCAATGAGTGGACCAAAGTACAATTTCCCTACGTTATTAAATAATCCTTGGGAGGGCCAGTTAAACATTATCCTTATGTGGCATTAAAAGGAGGTGCCACCTACATTTTTGCCTTAAGGAAAAATTTTAAATATTTTTCTTAATATTGTAAATCTCAGAGTTTTTAAAAATGAATCTGTTTAAAACAGTAATTTTTGGTTTCAGGTTACAGTAATCCCATTTCATTTGTAGGTAGCCAGACAAAAAATACTCCAAGCTTTAACAAATGACAGCAATGTAACATGACCTTGCAGTCCAATTATGGCAAATATTAGAGGAAAAAATGCTTTTTTACATGATAATATTTATTGATTGAATCAAGGTGACCACATTTCTTGAGGACAGGCTCTATAGTTAATTCTTATTTATTATTTCCATATTGAATCCCCAGCATCTCATTCAGTGTAGATGTGCTATTTAAGGAATTAAGTATCCACTGAATGACACTGACTGAATAAATGAGTAATGTGTCAGAGCTGTGGAAACACCAGTTGTCTTATAGAAAATCCTTGGCTTTGTGTTTGCCCAAGTGAAGGACTGTTGTGTTCTGGCCCCCAGGGTGCTGACTGGGCCTGCCTGCCTCAGGACACCAAGCTCCATATCTGCAGAAGGCTTTGCGCCACCTCATGCGGGCTATGGCGACATGTCTTTATCCAGGGTCCCAGCAGAGTCTGGTAGGTTCCCACACACTGTTCACTTGGGGAGGGTGTGGGGAGTGGGGGGTGGGGAGAAGAGCAGAGCTTTTCAGACTGAGATGTGCCATCTTGTTAACAGCACAGTTTGGGGTCCCTGGGTCCCCAAGTTAGGTGTTTCTAACAAGCCATCACACTGAAGAGTAACAGTGATTATTGTGTTTTTTGGTCTTTATTTTCCCAAAGAGCATGGGTTCTCTGATTATAAAAGTAATACATGTGCATTATAGAGGATTTGGAAGGTTCAAATAAGCACAAAAGCACCCTGTAATTTGCCACAAGTCTCTTAGTATTTCCATATTTTTCTTAGATATGGCTTTAGGGGATATATTTTTCTAAGACTTTTGGTATGTAATACTAATGTGATTTCTTTAAATTAGATGCCAGCTGTCTTCCAACTGACCTGTATTGTCATTACCTTGCCTCAAACCTGAGTAGCTTGCCCTCGTTTTTCATGTCCTTCTATGTTTCCTTGTTCCTTCTGCGTTAGCCCTGTCCCTGTTCCCTCTCCTGCCCACCCTTACTGTCATCAGTGCTGCTCTCCTTCTCTAGAGGTTTAAAGCCACAGCCGTCTGCAGGACAGTCCTTTGCCAGGCTGCTTCTGGGTATGTCTGCTTACTCGCAGAGAGATCGGAAACAGCTTTCTTTCTCATTGTAATATTAATTACTCCATAGCAGATGCATTGTTTCCAGTTTTTTCTTCCCTATTATAGACATTACTATTCATACCATGTTAATATTTGTGACTTTTATTCTTTCATTGAATTGTTTCTTTAGGATAAATTCTCAAGAGTGGTACTCTTCAACTACGGGTGCAAATTTCACATTGCTTTTGCTCTCTGTTGCTATGTTATTTTCCAGAAGTGGTCAAACAATTTACCAGCGTTACTCTATTTACACTGCACCCACACGAGCTTTTGGTGTTATCATAGCAAGAAGAGACCTGATAATTTATTTGTGAAATGATGCCTTGAGCTTCTTTGATTTATATTTCTTTGATTACCACCCAGGATTATTTATCTCCTTTTGTTGTAGCTTAATTTTCTTTTTTATTTGCTTGATACTCTTTCTTTTTTGTAGTAATTGTGCATAAACAATTCTGTCAGTTAATAGTTGGTCTCTTCTGACCTATTCAAGAAACTGATGAAATGATAAATTTTACTAAAGTCATTTTAAGTATGATTTCCACTCAGAGTCTTCCCTATTTTACACAGACACTCTGTGCCTTTATTTTAGCTTCCAATAAAAAGGAAAAGGCAAGCACATAAAAAGATAGTTGAGGCACTCATTTAATACATTTCATTTGTAAATTAATATTAAGTGGCCAAGCTAGGTGGATTGTCTTAAAAGAAATTACAATGAAAGTAGCAACATTTGTTATATTTTATGGGCAGAAATTTTGAGGTTCTAAATATATTTTATCTGTATTCAAAAAGTACTGCATCATGTTACGTTAATTTATTGTTCTGCTCTTCATTTCCACCTAGTGAATGGCCTCTTCGGGGAAAAGGAATGCTTTGCAAAATTGAAAGGTTAGACAGCTATAGATGGAGAGCCCCTGGTTACTTTAAGTGAATTAGTCTTTAGCCATAGACACAGTACTGAAATCACTAATTAAAAGCATTTACAGTAGTCATGGAATCCCCGCTGGAATGTGTATTCCCTTTTCGGGGCTCCTGTGAAGCTTTATTTATATGCCTATTCAAGTGCTTATTTGTTGTCTAATTCCATTTATTTTTATATTTCTCTAGTGGAGTGTTAGCTCCCTGAGAAAATAGGCCAGGTCTTTTTTCGTGTTCATTTAGGCAGGCTCAGTACTTGGTATGCTGTAGAAGGTTCATAAACATTTGTTGGGTTGAACATTTCCTCAGAGCCACTCTTGGTGGTGTAAGCAACCAGAGAACCAAAGTACTACTAAACAGAAGTTTCTACAGTACGTTGTCCTTTAAGAAACTACTAATTAAAAATCTTGGTTTATGGCATGGTTCCTAATACTAAACAGATGGAGTGTGTGCCCTTAGGAAAGAATGTTATTATCTTTAAGAACTGGCTGAGTTTCTTTAAGTCAAGGTGGGCTAACCCAGCTTCTAACCGGCATTGTGGAGAGCAGCCCTGGATCATGAAGACGTTCACCTCTTCCTGGTGGGGCAGGCACTCTTCTTCCTAGTTATTAAAACCACCAAACCCCAGGGAATTACTTGCTTAAGTACTTTGTGTCCCTTAAGCCACACTCCCCTTAGGAGGCCAGACAGGGGTGCTTGAGCCTATCATTGTTTTCTGTAATCTAAAACCATCCCTTTTTGATAATAAAAAGGGTAGGATACATAGGAGCTGTGTTAATACTTACCAGTACAGCAAGATCACTGAGATGTTCCATTGGTAAAAGCCTGTGTGAAGGTCATCAGTTTTTTCCATCTTTCAGACTTCTTTAAAACTTAGCCACGATAACCTGAAATTGCTCTATCAGGTCCAATATTCTGAATTACATAGGACCTTATAGGACCTGAGCCAGTGATCAGGGTTTATGTTACTTATCCTCAATTTCTGAGTAACCTCGGAGAGCCTCACCCTTCCTAAGATGCCCAGAATACAGTTCTCATTCTATGCAATGACCTTGCCAAAACAGACCATATGGCTCTTTGTGCTGGCTCACCTTTGTCTCCCCCAGTTAACCCCATTTTTTCGGAAGAGATGTTTCTTTGTGTGCTTCCCACTCATGTGTTGAGAGAGGGCCACATTTATTATGTCTTGCACTTAGAAGACTCTCCAAGATCATGTCCACCTATCAGTAATCCAGAAGGGGCATTTAAGGAGTCACTGGGAAGTACTTTGGGTACTGTGCCTTGTATGGATAAAATAGTAGGCTACAGAGCTACTATTTTAAATGTGCAAGTAGTTAAATTGGCATACACATCTTTCATAGTAATAATGTTTTTCACTTCTAGTTCTATATTTGATCTAGTGCCATCCTGATTCTGGCCATTGGTCAAGGAGTCTCAATCCACCAGTAAGGATTTTAGGATACCCCACCAAAGACCATTTACTAAGCCTCAACTGACACAGCATGGCTCTCCAGTAGACAGTATCAAATTAGGCAATCTAGAATCACTCACCTCCCATGAAATCTCTTTGACCTGCCCATTCAGGAAACTCAAAGACTACATTTTGGGTTCTTCCCAAATTGCTAAAGTAATGAAGGTTGCCACCTTTCTGCCTACCATGGCTTCATTCATATCATCCCTGTCTTTCACTGTCAATTGGCATCCCTTTCGACCATATCCAGCTCCTTTGGACATTGCAGCCAGTACTTTCAGGATGTGCTCCACACACTGCCTCCACCAAGACCTGCTCCAGCACCTGAGTCAAGAGGAGAGATTGGACAACAGAGGAGTACATAGGGACACTATCTCAAATAGATTTTCTTTGGGGTGGGATCTTAACACTGGGAAAAGGAACATCCTGTTCTTATCCTGAGGCAGTACCATCTGTGAATTATAAGACCTGGAGGAACTTTCCCAGCCTAGATTATCAATGAATTTGGGAAAGTACCTTGCCCATTATACTCTACTAATCTAGAATCCATGATGAAAGGGTTCCCAACCATAGTGGAAGTTCTTTGTTTCCCAGGTATATTGGTCAGCTAAAGGGCTACTGATGCAAAATACCAGAAATCGCTTGATTTTTATAAAGGGTATTTATTTGGGATAGAAGCTTTCCATCACAAGGCCCTAAAAAGTCCACCTAAAGGTACTGTAAGAGGTACTTTCTCACCCAGAGTCTGTTGCCACATGTTGGAGCAGGATGGTGGGTGATGCCTGTGAGGGTTCTGTCTTACTCCTCCTCCCAAGGCTCCATGGTCTAGCTTCTTCCAGTCTCAGCCACAGACTGGGACAAGTCTTGGCTCTTTTCCAAGGTTTGTTTCTTTCCAGGCTCAGCTGCTCCGCTCTCTCCACAAGGCCAGCTGTAAACTGTCAGGGGAACAGCTTGACTCTCTTCCTGGGGCCTCTGCAATGTCTAATGGAGCCTTCACTCTTTCCTCATGTATCTGCTTCTTTGTGTGCTTACTTCCTGAACTCCAGGATCAAAACTCCAATTTTCTTCTCTGCCATGTCATTTTCTCTGTGACTACTACTCACGTACTACTGCTGTGGCCCAGTCAAAGCCTTAATCATTATTAATCAAGTAAAAGTGAAACCTCTGACTGCAATCCAATCTAATATGCCCAGAGGAACAGACCAGTTCACAACATAATCCAATATATATTTTTGGAAATCATAAATATTATCAAACTGCTACACCAGGTTTGTCAAGACCTGGGAATAGTACTCATTTTACTAGAGAAACATAATAAAATGAACCACACAGTGACAATACAAAATTCCTTTTTTCTAGTTACCATTCTGGACTAGGCACTACATTCTGGGTTGGAAAAAGAGAAGCAGGTAAACATTTTTCCAAGGAGATTATAAAATATTGTAGACATTTATATATAGGTAATTATAATACAAATGGGAATCCTATTATAGTTGCATGAACTAAGTGCTATAGTAAGGTTATCTCAGCAGATCTAGAAAGGAAACTAATTAAACAAGTTTAAATAAAGGAATAAAATTAAAATTTGTGTTTAATGTTAAAATTTTAGCTCTAGAATAATATGATCGAGGTAAACTGTACTTAAAATATATTCAGTGGGCAATTGGTGTATTCTCTTTTTTTTTTTTTTCTTGACTGTCTTAGCTAGAGGTTTATCAATTTTGTTCATAATTTCAAAGAACCAGTTTTTTATTTTGTTGAAGTTCTTTATTTTCTTATTTTCAGTTTCACTGATGTCTGCTCTAATCCTTATTATTTTTTTCTGCTTTTTTGGTTTAATTTGATCTCTCTTTTTTTTTTTTTTTTTTTTTGAGTTTCCTAAGGTGGAAGCTTATATAAACAACTTGAGATGCATCCAACGAATTTTGATAAGCTGTCTTTTCATTTTTCTGTAGTTCAAGATATTTTTAAAATTTCTTTTGAAACTTCTTCTCTGACCCATGTGTTATTTATGTTTTGTTTAAGCTCCAAATATTTTGGAATTTCCATCTATCTTTCTGTTATTGATTTCTAGTTTAATTCTGTTATGGATTGAAAGTTCTGTTCTTTTACATTTGTTGAGGGGTATCTTATAGCACAGTATGTGGTCTGTCTTGGTGAATGTTATGTGGGCTTGAGGAAAATGTATATTCTATTGCTGTTTGATGTTTCTATAGATGTCAATGAGATCCAGTTGATGGATGGTGCTCCTCAGTTCTAATACACCTTTACTGATTTTCTGCCTGATGAATCTGACAGTTACTCACAGAGGGATATTGATGTCTCCAAATATGAGTGGAGTTGTCTATGTCTCCTAGCAGTTCTATCAGTTTTTGTATCACATATTTTCGTGCCCTGTTGTTAGGGACATACATGTTAAGAATTGTTATTTTTTGGAACATTGACTCCTTTTTCGTTATGTTATTTCCCTATATATCCTTGATAATTTTTCTTGCTCTGAAATACGTTTTGTTTGAAATCAATACAGCTACTCCAGCTTTCTGTTGATTAGTGTTAGCATGGTATATTCTTCTCTATCTCTTTACTTTTATCTATCTTTGACTATGTATTTAAGGTGAGTTTATTAACAAAATATAGTTGGGTCTTATGTTTTAATCCACTCTACTAGTCTCTATTAACTGGTGTATTTAAGTCATTCACATTTAAAGTGATTATTTATATCATTCGATTAATATCTACCATATTTTAACTACTTTTTATTCATTGACATTGTGCTCTGTGTCTTCCAGTCTTTTTTTCCTTTTCTAATTTTAATCAAGCATTTTATATAATTCCATTGTCTCTCCATCTTAGAATTTCAATTATACATATTTTTTAAAAAATTTAATGGTTTCCCTAGAGGTTACAATATACATTTACAAGTAATCTGAGTACTGCTTCATGGGTAGTGCAGGTACCTTATATAACAGAATAATCCCAATTCTCCCCTTCCATTCCTTATAGCAGCCATCATATATTTAATTTATCCATAAACTGTAATCATTGTTGGTATTATAATTTTGAACAAACTTTTATTTGTTAGATCAGTTAAGCATAAGAGAAACAAAATATTTTACCTTCATTTATTTTTTCTTAACACTCTTCCTTTCTTTTGTAGATCAGAGTTTCTGACCTTTATCATTTTCTTTCTCTCTGAAGTGCTTCTTTTAACATTTCCTGCAGGACAGGTCTGTTGGTAACAAATTTCCTTAATTTTTGTTTGTCTAGAAAGTTTACTTCTCCTTCACTTTTGAAGAATAGTTTGCTGAGTTCTATAATTCTAGGTTGTGTATGTGTGTTTTGTTTGTTTGTTTGTTTTACTTTCAATGCTTTTAGTATTTCAGTCCAGTCTCTTCCTGCTTGTATTGTATCTGGAGAGAATCTGATGTAATTCTTACCCTTGTACCTCTATAGGAAGGTGCTTCTTTTTCTATGGCTTCTTTCAAGGTTTTCTTTTTTTCTCTGACTTACTTACATTTGAATAGATATGCCTAGGGGTGGGTTATTTTACATTTATCATGGTTGGTATTTTCTGAACTTCTCAGACCTGTGCTCTGTCATTAATTTTGGAAAACTCTCAGCCATTATTAATTCAAATAATTGTTTTGTTTCTTTTTTTCCTTCTGGTCAATACCTGCATACGTGCATGTTACACCATTTGTAGTAGTCCCACAGGTCTTAGATATTCTGTTCTACTTTTTCAGTTTTTATCTCTCTGCTTTTCAGTTTGGAAGTTTCTAGTTATGTATCTTCAAGCTTACTGTTTTTTTTCCCTCAGCTGTGTCTATTCTGATGGGCCTATCAAAGGCATTCTTCATTTATGTCACAGTGGTTTTGATTTCTAGTGTTTCTCTTTTATTCTTTTGTAGAGTTTCCATCTCTTTGCTTATGTTACCTGCCACTTTTTGCCTGCTGTCTGCTTTTCCCATTAGAGCCCTTAACATACTAATCATAGTTATTTTAAATCTTGCCCTAATAATTCCCAAACTGCTCTCATATATCAGTCTGATATTTACCCTGTCTCTTCAAATTGTGTGTGTGTATTGTTTGTTTGTTTGTTTGTTTTTTTTGGCTTTATGCATGCCTTGTAGTTTTTTATTAAGAGCCAGGCATGATGTATCAGGTAAGAGGAACTGAGTTAAATAGGTGTGCTTAGTGTGAGGTTTTATGTTTATCTGGCCAGAGTTAAGCTGTATTTATTTTTTGCTGTAGCTGTTAATGGAGGCTAAAATTTCCTGTGGTGGTCTTGTTTTTATCTTCCCTGTTGTCTGTGGGTTTCCTGGTATACTACTTCTAAAATACAGTCTGAGTTTTGCCATTTCAACACTAATCCCCTATTTTCCAGGAACCCTACTGATGTGGTTGTCAGAGGTGAAGGAAGGGATAGCTCTACAGTGCTGTGACTAGGTCTCATTCTTTTAATGAGCTGCTGCTCCTAGATGGTGACCATCCCAGGTGCTTTGCATCTTTTTAAAAAATCACCCCTTATTGGATAGTGGGGACTGGAATTGGGTATTTCCTCTTCCCCATGTCAAAAGCTAGACATGGAATTCAGTGTTCTTCGTTCACTGGGTTGGTTAGGTTCTGATAAAACTCAAGTAGGTTGGTTCTGGTAAACTAGCTTCTTTCGAGGGCAGCCCTTTGTAAAAGAGAGGAGAGTTCTCTGGGCTTTTTTTTTTGAAGATTTTTTTTCTATCCCCTGCCCTGCTGTTTTAGCTGTCTGTGTCCATTTGCTGTATGATCTTCTGTATTTGTTTCTCTTTTTGTCTTCCCTTCTTCCTCCTACTGGAAACAGAGGGGGTTTGTTATAGTTTGCCAAAAGGCTGTCTATGCAAAGTACCAGAAATCTCTTGGCTTTTATGATGGGGATTTATTGGGAGTAGAAATTTACAGTTCCAAGGCCATGAAATGCCAAATCAAGACATCAGCAGAGATGCTTTCTCACCAAAGTCAGTTGCTGGTGATACTGGCATTTTTGCCACATGGTGAAGCAAGATGGCTGCCCATCTCTACAGAAGTCTCTGCCTTCCCCTCCAGAATCCACCATCTCTTGGAGCTCAGCTGTGAGCAATCAAGCATAAGGCTTGTCTGTTTCTTTTTGGACCTCAGCTCTTTGAGCCTCTCAGGGGCTTCTGTTTTCCTGCAGTTCTCTCTCATGGCAGAGTCAAACATGGCAGCTCTCTTTTCCTGTGTCTGTCTCTCTGTGTCTCCTTTTATATCAGACCCAGCCAGAGGGTTAGACACAACAAGAATCACACCCCGATGATGTACTCCAGTCAAATGGATCTCACATCCACAGGAATGGATTAGTTTAAAACAATCTTTTGTTTTTTTTGGATTCACACAATTCAAACTGTTATACTCCACCCTATGGATCCCAAAATATATATTCTTTCCATATGCAAAATACATTCACTACATCACAATATTTCAAAAGCCTTAAATCATTTCAGTGCAATGCTAAGTATAAAATTTCATAGAAATCAGTTATAGGTATGCAGTTTGTCTTGGGGAAATATTCCCCTCTGGCGGTAGACCAATGAAACTTACAAAGAAATTATCTGCTTCCAATATACAAAAGAGGGGCATATATAGGATAAACATTTGCTTTACCATAAGGAGAACTTGGAAGGGAAAAGGGTGTCACAGGTCCCAATAGTTCTGAAAACTTGCAGGGCATACTGCACTAGATTTCGAAGTCTGAGAGTCATCCTTAAGATAATGGTTTCTTCTCCTTGGGGCCTCATGGGAGCCCATCCTTTTCGTGGGTTTGCCCAAAGGCCATACTTTCAGCTCCATGTTCCTCAAGCATCTGGGTGGAAACTGAGCTACCGATGTTACCCACCAAGGATATTGGAGTGATGGTCACACTTTCCCCAATCTCTGGGGGACAGGCTCATTCCTCTTAGTACAGTGAAATGGCAGCAATATTCTCTCTAATCTTTGGCATATAGGCCCAACCCCCTCAGAGAAATGGAGTGTTGACCTCACTCTCCCCAAACATTGGGAAATATGCTCCACCCTCTGTAGCCTGGGGAGACCAAACTCTCCCTTAACAATGTGCTGGAACATCCGTCCTCTTCAAAGGCTGGGACAAACTCACCTTCTCTGTACACATGGGTGGGGTCTCTCTCTTGGCCCAAGGGAATATCTTAATTCCAGGCTTCAGCTTCCATGGTTTTCCTTTTGATGCTGTTTCTCCCTCAGTCTCTCCCTCCCCTGACTTTTAGTCCAGGCTGACAGTGGTTTTGTTCCTACAGTTCTCACAGAAAGCTTGTTGGTTTAGATGAACCTCACATGGGTCCAGGCATCAGACAGTAGGACTTTCCACCACAGATCCTTCCTGGATAACTGCGTTTCCAATCTTAACTTACAAGCTCCATGTTTAGTTAAATCCTCACATGGGGCACTATCATCTGGGGGCTTGTTTTCCAGAAGCTTAGAATTTCCCAAATCAGTCTTTGGTTTCTTTGTGCCCAGCAATTTAGTTCTCAGTTTATCTCTTTCCTTTTACATTTTTCTGTAAGCTGCAAGAAAAGCCAGGGTGCATTTTCCACATTTACTTTGAAACCTCCTCAGCTAAATGTCCAAGATTGTCATTTTCAAATTCTGCCTTCCATCTAACTTCAGGAGTCAATTTTGCCAAGTTCCCTGCAACATTAAAACAAAGATCACCTTTCCTCCAGGTTCAAATAATAGTTTCATCATTTCCTTCTAAGGCCTTATCAGCACTATATTTACCATCTGTATTTCTACCAACAGTCTCTTCAAAGCAGTCTAGACCTTTTCTATCAACTGTCTCACAGTTCCTGACAGCTGAACTCCAAGAGATGGTTTTATAAAATAAAACTGTTCCAGCATTTTTGGGAATTGCAAACAGCGTGACTCACTCTCCTGGTACCAGTTTCTGTTTTAGTTTGCCAAAGGGCTAAACCTTCCAATTCTACCACCTGAATCCCAAAAAGCCATGTCTTTTCCATGTGCAAAATAAAATATTTCAAAAGCCTTAAATCATTCCCGTTCCAGGGCTGTGAAAAGTCAAAACCGAGGCACCACCAGAGATGCTTTTTCACCAAAATCAGCTGCCACATGTTGAAGCAAGATGGCTGCCAATCTCTGATAAGATTCCAGCCTTCCCCTCTGGGTTCACCATCTCTTGAGCTGCTCTGTGGGCTCAGCCTCTTGAGGCTTCATGCTTAAGCGATCCTCTAGCCCTCTCTCTTACATGACAGGATCAAACATGGTGACTTCCTTTTCCTGTGCCTGTCTGTGTCCCTCTCTCTCTCTGTGTATCTGTTTATATCAGCCCCAGGAAGAGAGTGAAGAATCAAACTGAGTCACAGCTCACTGAGGTAGTCTAATGAAAAGCCCTAAATCCACCTTATCAAGTAATCTGATCAAAGGTCCCTCAACTAAATTTATTGCAATCAGAGAGTAGAGTATCATACCCAGAGGAGTAGATTAGTTTACAAACAAATGATCATTCTCTTTTTGGGATTCATAAAATAATCTCAACCTGCCACATTCTACCCTCTGAATCCCAAAAAGACATGTCTTTCCATATGCAAAATACGTTCATTACATCACAATATTTCAAAAGCCTTATATTATTTCAGTAGTAATGCTTTAAAAAAATTTCATAGAAATCGGTTATAGGCTTGCAGTTTGTCCTGGGGCAACATTCCCCTCTGGCTGTAGACCTGTGAAACTTACAAATTATCTGCTTCCAATATCGAAAGGAGGGACGTACATAGGATAAACATTTGTATTTTTGCTTTTTGAGATTCACAAAATTCACACTGTCACAGGACTTATCTCTAATCTTCACAGTGAGAACCTGGTTGGCTCCTAGGGGTAAAACTCCTGAAAGTGTGGGCCCCTCCCCCAAGGCTGCGTCTCCAGGAGTTTTTATCTCCCAATCTAGTCCACACTCAGCCTCCAGCAATTAGCCTTTCACTCTGCAAGAAGTCCTATCCAATACTTGCTCTAATCCTGTGAATATCTATAGTGGCAAGTCTTTTTAGTTTCCATGATGATGGTTTGCCTGTGACCTCAGTTGTCAGATGCATCTGGGAAGAGTTGTTGATTTTCAGTTTGTTTCTTTTCTTTTTTTAAATTAATAAACTATTTTTAGAGAAGTTTTAGATTACATAGAAGTGAATAGAAAGTGTAGGGAATTGCCATATAACCCATCCTTCCCCTCCCATATTTTCCCCTGTTAGTAATATCTTACATTAGTGTGGTACATTTGTACAACTGATGAACCAATACTGAAGCTTTGCTACTAGCCAGGGTCTTCAACTTACATGATAGTTTACACTTTTCACTGTGCAGTTTTATAGGTTTTGGCAAAATGTATAGGGTCTTTATCTGCCATTGCAATATCATTCAGAACAATTCCACTGCCTCCAAAATGTGCTATATTCCACCTGTTCTTCCTCCCCCTCCCCTCAGCAACTCTGGTAATCATATCTTTATATCAATGTTGTAAGTTCTTTGCTACAATATAATAATTCTACTTTGATTGGGGGTTGTATTCCCCCTTTATATTGTTCATTCCTCAATTTTGAGGCTTTTGGGATGATGTTGCCACTTGGCTTCATATTGGAAGAGGGCTTAGATCTTATGGGGCAGATGGAAAGAACTGTTTTGCTGGCAGTTGTATATACTCTTCAGTTTTGGGGGATGGGAGTTGTCCATCCTCAGCATTTTGATAGTTGTCCTGGGCAAATCTAATGGACTGGAGAGTGGGTAACTCTGCTGAGTATCAGGGTTCAGCTGGCATATAAACAGACTAAAGCCTTAGGTCTCTGGAACTTGTATTTAATGGGTATAATGCTAATTATTAGGTTCAAATGAAAGGGATAGAAACCTTAAGTCTCTGAAACTTATATTTAAGGGGTATAATGCTACTTATAGGTTCAAATAAAAGGGATAGAAGAATTGCCAGTAGGGAAATTATGAATGAGTCTAATTCCTTATATTGGGGAAACAGAATATTGTATCTTACAGAATAAGGTCCGCTGCTGGAATGCTGATTTCATGAGTATGTGCCTTGCCTGTAGTGACTGGATGTTACTAGAACCCTTGGGAGCACTCCTGTTTGAGGCTTTGTTTACTGTGTCAGTTAGTGAGATCTGCCTGAGACATGCATAAGCATGTCTGAAATGAACTCCTGTCTCACTTTTAGGTCTCTTAGCCATAAGAACTCTTTTGTATTTAATGTTTTCCCCTGTATTAGGGGTCTCTAGGGAAATAGAACCTATGGGAGATATCTGTAAATAGTATGAGATTTTATAAAACGGTCTCATGCAACCGTGGGGATGCACAAGTCCAAATTCTGCAGGACAGGTGCAAACCCAGGGCTCAGATAAGAGTCCTCCTTGAATTCCTCAGGAGATACTGGCTGCCTGCAGTAAAGATTGGGATTCTCGCTGTGAATGCTGGAATCCCTTCTCCTTTTAAGGCCTTCAGCTAATTGGATTACATGTCACTCATTGCTGATAGCAGTCTCTGCAGTTGATTGTAGAAGTAACCAGCCATCTATGCAATCAACTCACTGATAATTAAAGTCAATGTCATTGTATTACAATTATCCCAGTACTTGGTTGACCAAATAACTGATACCATTACCTGGATGAGTTGACACCATAGCCTAACCATCAAAGTCTACCCCTTGTCAACCTGGCAGCTTTATTATCACCTTAAATCATACTTGGTCTGTAAATAAAAACAACAGATTCATACATATATATGTATATTTCTGCCTAACACTATTCAACTGTACTACATAAATCAGAAACACGCTAATTCCCTCCACAATAGGGTGCAAGTACTTGGGTAGTATTCACTGTTAAACTTCACATCCTTAAATAGTGCGACATAGAGCTGTACACCTTATTTCATATAATAAGGGGAAAGGCTAGGGAAGAAAACAAAGATTCATTTTATGTATATATACAAACATACTCATAACAAAACAAGGAAGGAAGATTCATGATTACAGTTCTTATTTCTGTAACTGGTCATGTGATTGAAGTTCATATTTATCACTATTTTCTTCCACTATCCATTCCATGTTCTCTTTACCATTAACCAGCTCCTCAGCTGGCTGTGGTTCTTTACCTGGTGGGATGACCCAAACTTTCATTCCTGAAGATTCTGGGCCTTTTTTAGTCCTGCCTGGATTGGGTTGGTGCAGTTTTCCATTGTATTTAATCACAGGTCATGGTAGTATTAGGAGCCACCCTAGGGGATCTCCTGTATTCCTATTTCCCCTTGATAGCAGGATCAATTACCCCAGGAAATAGTAATTTCCTTCTTTGCCTGTTAGTAAAGAGGCATGAGGAACCCAAAGTGGCCAGGTGGCAGTCTTAACTTCCAGGTCAGTGGAATCATTGTGTTCCCTGATGGAAGCACTCCTCCTTT
Source organism: Dasypus novemcinctus (assembly GCF_030445035.2). Taxonomy (NCBI): domain Eukaryota; kingdom Metazoa; phylum Chordata; class Mammalia; order Cingulata; family Dasypodidae; genus Dasypus; species Dasypus novemcinctus. Next base: position 104,638,333 of record NC_080678.1, on the reverse strand, counting down.
TGGCAATATGACCCACAGACAAGCAGAGTTTCAGGTTGCGAAAAAGGAGGCAAAATTTTTTCCTAGTGGATCACTCAGGGTAATAGCTAGTGGTGTCACTCCCATTTCCATCCTTGATTCCTGGACCTGTGAATCCTGGCTATGGGAGAAATAGTACCTTAGAGTGAGTTAGAGCATACACAGCCTCCTGGAGAAACTTGCCCCAGCTGTGTGAAGTATTGCCACCTAGTTGGTGCCAGAACACCGTTCTAACAATCCAGCTTCTTCAGGATGGTCATGAACATGGTAGGGCCAGTGAATTCCATGAGTGTATGCCCATTCCTGCACATCACTTGCTGTAAAGTTAATTCCTTGATCAGAAGCAATGCTATGTGGAATGCAGTGGCAGTGGAAAAAATATTTGATAAGTCCACAGATGGTAGTTTTAGAAGAACCATTGCCTGCAGGGAAGGCAAACCCATATCCATGGTGTATGTCTATTCCAGTTAGAACAAATTGCTGCTCATTCCATGATGGAAGTTATCCAGTGTAATCAACCTGCCACTAGGTAGCAGGCTGATCACCTTGGGGAATGGTGCCATATTGGGGACTGATTGTGGGTCTCTGCTGCTGGCAGATTGGGCATTCAGCAGTGGCTGTAGCCAAGTTGGTCCTGATGAGGGTGGGTAAGTCTATATTGCTGATCCCTTGCATAATCTCCATCCCTACCACCATGGCTACTTTGTTCATGAGCCCATTGGGCAATGACAAGAGTGGCTGGGGAAAGAATCTGAATGCTAGCCACAGAGTGGGTCATCTTATCCACTTGATTATTAAAGTCTTCCTCAGCTGAACTCTCCCTTATGTGAGCATTTAGGTGGGACACAAATATTTTCAAGTTTTTTTGGCACACTCAGAAAGTTCTGTTCACATATTCTTCATTACCAATTTTTGAATCATGTTCTTCCAAGTCCCTGACCATCCACCTAAACCTTTGGCAACAACCCATGAGTCATATATATACCACTTCCACTTTATGATGGAGTGCTGCTATGCATGCCAAATTTTATGGTTTGGTGGGTCAGACAATACCCAGCTCATGATAGGCAACTCGGGTCTCATGGTTACTTGGTGGCCTGTAACCAAGCGTTTGTCAGATAGATAGCTGCATTCCAGGTACCAGCAGATGTGCTGATTTGCTCAAACAATGGCACCACATCTGGAACAGCAACTGTAATTGGCCTGTAACTTAGTTCAGTGTCAACTAAGGCCCAGTAGCTGGCCAAAAGCTGTTCTCAAAAAGAGAATAAATATCTACATAGGATGGTAGGGCTTTGCTCCGAAATCCTAAGGGTCTGCATTGGGATTCTCATGTAGGGGCCTGCCGAAGGCTCCAGATGGCATCTCTATTTGCCACTGACACTTCCATCCCATTGGATCTGCTGGATCATATGGCCCAAGTGGTAGTGCGGCTTGTACAACAGCCTGGACCTGTCACAGAGCCTCCTTTTATTCAAGTCCCCACTCAAAACTAGCGGCTTTTCTGGTCAATTGGTAAATGGGCTAAGTAGCACACCCAAATGAGGAATGTGTTATCTCCAAAATCTGAAGAGGCCACTTAAGAATTGTGCCTCTTTTTTTTGGTCATAGGAGGGGCCAGAAGCAAGAGCTTATCCTTTACTGTGGAAGGGATATCTTGACATGCCCCAAATCACTAGACACCTAGAAATTTCACTGCAGTGGAAGGACCCTGTATTTTTGTTGGATTTATCTCCTATCCTTTCTCACACAAATGCATTACCAGTGAGTCTAAAGTCATTGCTACTTCTTGCTCACTAGGTCCTATCAACATGATATCATCAATATAATGGGCCAGTATGATATCTTCTGGGAGGGAGAGTTGATCAAGGTCCCTGCAGACAATATTATGACTTAGGACTGGAAAGTTGATACACCCTTGAGATAGGACAGTGACAATTTATTGCTGACATTGCCAGCTGGAAAGCAAACTGTTCTGGTGGTCCTTACTAATGGCAATTGAGAAAAAAGCATTTGTTAGATAGATAGCTGCATTCCAGGTACCAGCAGATGTGCTGATTTGCTCAAACAGTGGTACCACATCTGGAACAGCAGCTGTAATTGGCATAATCCACTGTCATCCTCCAAGATCCATCTGTTTTCTGCACAGGTCAGATAGGAGAGCTGAGTGGAGATGTGGTGGGAATCACCAACCCTGTGTCCTTCACATCCTTAGTGGTGGCACTGATCTTTGCAATCTCTCCAGGAATCTACTATTTTGCTAGGTAGAGGTAGTTCCTGTGGCTTCTTTTTGGCCTTTCCTATCATAATAACCCTCACTCCACAAGTCAGGGATCCAATGTGGGGATTTTGCCAGTAGCTGAGTGTATCTGTTCCAATTACATATTCTAGAACTAAGAAAATAGCTACAGAATGGGTCCAAGGACCCACTGGATTCACTGTGAGACATATCTGAGCTAAAACCCCATTGATCACCTGATCTCCATAAACCCCTACAGACTTGTGTACCACAGTGACATTTTGGGTTTTCTGGAATTAATGTCACTTTTAAGCCCGTATCTAGTAATCCCCCAAATACCTGATCATTTCCTTTTCCCCAGTGCATGGTTATCCTATTTAAAGGCCATAAGTCTCTTTGGGGGAAAGGTGGGAGGAAGAATAACAGGATAAATTTTTGGCAGTTTAACAGGGTCCCTCCCCAGGAGTACCTGGCATTCCATTCATTCATGGTGCTCTGGTCCGTATCCTGTCTCAAGTCTGGCAATTGATTAAGGGGCTGTGATTCTCTGTGTCTGCAGTTCAGTTTAGGGTTTTATTTACTTGATCTAGAACTCTTCCACTTATACAGATCAAGTCGTAATTTTGTAGACTGCCTATCTATTTCACTTCTAGGTACTCCAGTACTTCATTCCTTTTTACAGCTTTATAATATTCCATCATATGTATATCACTCATTTTATTTATCCATTCATTAGTTGATGGGCACTTGGGTTGCTTTTATTTTTTGGCAATTGTGAATATATATTTTAGCACAGTAATATTTTTAAAAAAGAAGCCAGATACATAAGAGTAAAAATAGAGGATCCCGTTTATATAAAGTTCCACAATATGCAAAATTAAACTGTGGCTCAAGAAGTCGAAATAGTGGTTATCCTGGGAAAAAGGGAAATGATTGAAAGGGCATTCATAAAAAGGCACTCCAGCATTCTGGTAATGTTCTGCTTCTTGTTCTGGGTGCTGGTTACACAAAGTACAGTCACTTTGTGAAAAGTCATTGAGCTTATATTTATGAGCACTTTATATATATATATGTATATAATCTTGATTTTCTCCTCTGCTTACTCAGTACTAGCATATAGAAACAATACTGATTTTTGCATGTTGATCTTGTACTCCACCAATTTGTTTATTAGCTCCAGTAGCTTTTATTGTAGTTTTTTAGGACTTTCTGTATATAGGATCATGTCCTGTGGAAATAGTGAAAGTTGTGCTTCTTCCTATCTAATTTGTATGCTTTTTATTTTTTTCTTACCTAACTTCTCTGACTAGAACTTCCAGTAAAATGTTAAATGACAGTGGTGACAGTGCACATCCTGTTCCCAATCTCAGCAGGAAAGCTTTCAGTCTTTCACCATTGATTGTTTTGTTAGCTGTGGATTTTTCATGTATTCCCTTTATCATGTTGAAGAAGGTTCCTCTCTTTTTTTAAAAATATTTATTTCTCCCTGCCCCCCCCGCTCCCCGACATTCCCTGCTTTCTGTGTCCATTTGCTGTGTATTCTTCTGTGTCTGCTTGTATTCTCATTAGGCAGCTCCAGGAACTGATCCTGGGACCTTCTGGAGTGGGAGAGAGGTGATTACTCTCTTGTGCCACCTCAGCTCCCTGTTCTGCTACATCTTATTTCTTTTCTCTGTGTCTCTTATTGTGTATCTTGCTGTGTAAGCTCTCAGTGTCAGCTGGCAATCCTCTGTGGGGTGCCATTCCCATGCAGGGTGGCACTCCTGTGTGGGGTGGCATTCCAGCATAGGCTGGCACTCTATGTGAGCCAGCTTGCCACATGGGTCAGCTTGCCCTCACTAGGAGGCCCTGGCATTGAACTCTGGACCTTCTATATGGTAGGTGAGAGCCTAGTTGGTTGAGCTGCATCTGTTTCCCAGAATGTTCCTTTTATTCATACTTTTCTGTTTTTTTTTTTTTAAATCAAGAAAGAATGCTGGGTTTTGTTAAATGCCTTTTCTGCATCAATTGAGAGGATCATGTGATTTTTCCTTTTGTTTTGTTAATATAGTGTATTACATTAATTGGTTTTCTTATGTGGAATCACCATTGCATACCTGGGATAAAACCCACTTGATCATGGTATATTATTATTTTCATGTACTGTTGGATTCTGTGTTTGGGTATGTTGAAGATTTTTCATCTATATTCATGTGAGAAATTGCTCTGAATTTTCTTTTCTTGTTGTATGGAATGAGTTAGGTAGTGTTCCCTCCTCTTCAATTTATTGGAATAGTTTGAACAGAATTTGTATTAATTCTTCTTGGAATGATTGGTAGAATTCCCCTGTGAATCCATCTGGTCCTGGGTTTTCTTTGTTGGGTGGTTTTTGATTACTGATTCAATCTCTTTACTTGTAATTTGGTCTGTATAGGTCATCTATTTCTTCTAGAGTCAGTGTAGTTTGTTTGTGTGTTTCCAGGAATTTTTCCATTTCATCTAAGTTGCCTAATTTGTTGTCATACAGTTGTTCAGTTGTTCATAGTATTTCTTAAATTACTTTTTATTCTGTGGGGCCAGTAGTTATGTCCCTTTCTCATTTTTTATTTCATTTATTTATAACTTATCTCTTTTTTTGTCAGTTTAGCATAGGACTTGTCAATTTTATTGCTCTTCTCCAAGAACCAACTTTTGGTTTTGTTGATTCTCTCTTGTTTTTTTTAATTCTCAATTTCTTGTATTCTTCTCTAATATTTGTTATTTATTTTCTTCTACTTGTTTTGGAATTAGTTTGCTGGGTTTTTTTCCTAGTTCCTTGAGGTATGTATTTAGTTCTTTGATTTTAGCTCTCTCTTCTTTTTTATTATAAGTGTTTAGGGCTATAAATTTTCCTCTTAGCACTGCCTTCACTGTATCTCCTAAGTTTTTTTAATATATATATTTTTAAATTTATTTTTAAAAGATAATAAATCACACAAAATGTTACATTAAAAAATATAGGAGATTCCCATATACCCCACTCCCCACACCCCCCACTTTCCCCACATCAACAACTTCTTTCATTAGTGTTATACATTCATTGCATTTGATAAATGCATTTTGGAGCACTGCTACAGAGTATGGATTATAGTTTACATTGTAGTTTACACTCTCTCCCAGTGAATTCAGTGGGTTATGGCAGAGCATATAATGTCCTGCATCTGTTTCTGCAGTATCATTTAGGACAGCTCCAAGTCCCAAAAATGTGCCCATATTACACCTCTTTTTCCCCCTCCCTGCCTTCAGCAACTCCAGACATTGATTGTCTTCACATCAATGATATAATTTCTTCCATTGCTAGAGTCACAATAATTCTATAGAAGAATACCAGTAAGTCCCCTCAGATCTATATTTTATTCCCCAATCCAGAAGACTCTGGGATGGTGATACCCACTCTACTTCTTAATTGAGAGGGGGCTTCTCTAGACACATTGATCTCTCTTGCAATTTCTTCTTTAACCCACTAATTGTTTGAATATGTCTTTTGTATTTGTGGATTTTTCAGTTCTCCTCCTGTGATTGACTTCTAGCTTCATTCCATTATGGTCAGAGAAAGTGCTTTGTGTAATTTCAATCTTTATAAATTTTTCGAGGCATGTTTTATAACCAAACATGTGGTCTCTCTTGGAGAATGATCCATGTGCACTTGAGAAATATATATATCTTGCTGTTATGGGTTGCAGTGTCCTATATACATGTTAGGTCTAGTTCATTTATCATATTACTCAAGTTCTCGGTTTCCCTGTTGATCCCCTGCCTAGATGTTCTATCTGTTTATGAGAGTAGATATATTGATGTCTCCATCTATTATTGTAGAGATGTCTATTTCTCCCTTCAGTTTGCCATATTTGCTTCACATATTTTGAGGCATGATGGCTAGGTGCCTAGATATTTATGATTATTATTTCTTCTTGGTGGATTGCCCCTTTTATTGATACATAATGTCCTTCTTTGTCTCATAAAGTCTGTATTGTCCAGTGGAGGTTTAGCTATGTCAATTATTTTTTGGTTACAGTTTTGTATGGAATATTCTTTACAACATTTACTTTCAACTTATTTGTCTTTGGATGTAAGGTGAGTCTCTTTTAATGGAGGAGTTTAATCCATTAACATTCAATATTATTATTGTAATATTATTACTTTAACAACGTTATCCTTTGGTTTTCATATTTCTTCTTTTTGGTCTCTCTTTTTACCTTTTCAATACCTTTATTGATAATTCTCACTTCTTCACTCTATTCCATGCCTCTCTCCTGTTTTTCCTTTCAGACTGTAGAATTCCTTTTAGTATTTCTGCAGGGCAGGCCTCTTGTTGATAAATTCTTTCAATTTTTGTTTATCTGTGAATATTTAAAATTCTCCCTCATTTTTGAAGGACACTTTCTTCCATGAAAGAATTTTTGGTTGGCAGTTTTTCTCTTTCATGATCTCAAATATATCATTTCATTTTCTTCTCACTTCCATGATTTCTGATGAGAAATTGGCACTTAATCTTATTGTGGATCCCTTGTATGTGATGAATCACTTTTCCCTTGCTGTTTTTAGAATTTTATCTTTAGCATTGACATTCTGATTAGTATATGTCTCAGGGCAGGTCTGTTGGGATTTATTCTGTTTGTAGTACATACACTCATAAGCATTGGGAACTTTTCAGCTATTATTTCCTCAAATATTATTTCTGCTCTTTTTCCCTTTTCTTCTCCTTCAAGGATACCCATTATATGTACATTTGTGCATTTCATGCTGTCATTCAAATCCCTGAGACCCTGTTCAATTTTTTTTCATTTTTTCTCTATCTGCTCTTCTGAGTTTCAATTTTCCTGTTTTCTAGTTCACTAATTATTTCTTCTGCCTGTTCAAATCTGCTGTTGCATACCTCTGGGTTTTTTGTTTTGTTATTGAGGTACTGGGAACCGGAGATTGAATCCAAGGCCTTGTATGTGGGAAGCCAGCACTCAACCACTGAGCCACATCAGCTTCCCTGAGTTGACTTTATCATCTGTTTTGCTTGTTTGTTATTTTTTCAGGAGGCATTGGGAACCGAACCCAGGACCTCCCATGTGGGAGGCGGGTGTTCAACTGCTGGAGCCCAATCCACTCCCTGTAGTGTATTTTTAATATCTTTTAATATGTTTCTTCCCCATAATTTCTGCTGTTTCTTTATATACTTTCAAATTGTTCCTTATGATCACAGTGTCTTCTTAATTTCCTTTCTCCCTTTAACTTTATTTTCCTTCATCTCCTTGTATTGATTTAGGAGGTTTGTTTGAATATTTTTATTTAGTTTTCCCAAATTCTGTGTCACCTCAGGTTTTAATTTGTTCCTTTGACTGGACCATATCTTCAAGTTTCTTAGTATGGTTTGTGATGTCTAGACATATGATAATATTGTTGAGTTTGTTTTGAAGGTCAGTTTCTACATCTTGCCCAGGGTTTTATTGTTGGTTGTTTGTGTTAAGGCTTTTCTTTGACACTTGGTTCAACTTACTGTACACTTTTAACTGATCTGATTCTTTCCCTGTATATGTGGTGCAATTTTTAATATTACAGTTTTTGTGAATGTTTTACCCCCAGGAGAAAAATTCCTTTCTTCCTTTCCTCTCTTCCTTCTCTGAGAATCTTTTTTGAGGAAGTACTGGGGCTTGAACCTGGGACCTCATACATGCAAATGAGCACTCAACCACTGAGTAACATCTGCTCCACAATGAGAGGTGGTTTTTTCATTTGTTTTTAGGAGGTACCTGAAATCAAAGCCAGGACTTCATACATGGGAAGCAGGCAGGCACTCAATCATTTGAGCTCTATCTGCTCCCCTCTGGGAATCTTGATCTGTTCTGTTTGTTTCAGTTTTGCCTCTGTAGTTTCATTTACACTTCTTTTGTTGTCTCCAGCTCCCCCTCCCTGGAAGGCAACTCTTGCCTGAAGGTCATTCCAGAAAAGACCTTCTCAAGACCATATTTCCCCACCCAGACATGGCCAGGAATCCACAAAGGGATCAATGACCAATTCCAATGTGTTCTGGGAAGGGGATCAGAAAGGTTGCCAAAATTCTCCCCAGTGGTTTCCCAAAGCTGTGCCTTCTGGCCTGTCCATCAAATGCTGCCCTTTAACAAACTGTTCCCACTACCTCAAGGAGGTGCTTTGTCTTTAAATCTCCACTGCTTCCACCCCTGTCCAGGGTGCAGTCAAAATGGCTTCTGCTGCCCTTATCCAGGGCATGTCGAAACAGTAGCATAAAGATGGGACCCAATGATTCAAATTTGGTAATCAAAAGCCACGATCAGTGCTCTGCCATGCCTATTCCTGTTTTGGGGGAAAGGATATTTATGTTCCTTTCAGCCAGCAGCAGGTAGCCAGGGACTTGACCCCAGGTTGGCCCACCATAAGAATGGGGGATGGGTGTCAGCAGCTGCGGCAGAGAGAGCTACTCACTATTCTTTACTGTAGTTTATCAGTCTCTTCCTCCCTCTCTTCCCTGGATGCTGTTCTGGCCTCTGGAGCCCCAGAACAGTTGTTTCAGATAGTTCCTGCCTGTTTAATAGTTGCTTTGTTGGAAAGACCGAGTGTTAGAGCTCCCTACACTGCCATCTTCCCCAGAAGTTTGTGCCTTGCTTCTCTTTTGAAATCCCATTTTGTTGTTGTTCTGACCTGAGGCAACCACATGCCTTTTCAAAGAAGCATCAGAGTGAAACTAATATCCTACAGATCAGTATCAGGATATAATATGGTCAGTGATGTTGCCAGAATTTCTCTCAGTTCTTGGCTAAACTACATAAAATGAGTTTCAAGAGTGAGCCAGCTTAGTTAGGCCAGTAATTTATTAAGGAAGGGAGGGAAGATAAATGGGAGAAAATAACAGATTACAGGTCCCAAGTACAGGGGAAGGGGTTGAAAAGAGATAAAGAGGGCTGATTTACAGATTACATATGCCCAGGTTTTACTTGTGTGCTGTTCCAGGCAAGAACAGGGGAGTCTTGTTTTGGCCCTTACCTTTTAAACCATTAATTATTCTTCCCCTTTGCTACTGTCAGGGGAGGAGTCCCAGCAGTTTGCTGTTTTGATTGATTACCCCACCCATCAATCCCCTGGGAGGGCCCAATGATAAGGCCTCCTGGAGAAGATCCCGGTCTTCTCCTGTCTTCCAGAGGAAATCTTGTTCTGAATGAGGTTTCTCTCAAGGGTCTTCCAGCAGCCATCCTGGGGGTACCAGTGGCCACATGGGCATCCTGCCAGTTTCCAGATTCATCTATTGATTCCCTTCCTAGCCTGCCTCAGTGAGAACATGGTCAGTTCTCTAGGAATTTTATACAATCTTTAAGTATTTGTAAGTACATTTTATCCATATAAATTCAACCAATAGAAGGTTAGAAAATCTCTTTTAATTTTTGTATTTCCCATGAAATTCCTAACATATCAGAGGAACCCAAAGATTTTTAGCACCATATTTTTACATGATGAAAGAATAAATCCTTTGCAACTGTTTGAAATAAAAGATATCTTTTAGGGTTTGGTTTTGTGAAGACAAAATACAAAAGTTGTCAGGTTTAAACATTATGTTAAACAGGAAAATGGTCCCCGTAAAACAATATTTATTTCCCTATTTAACCAAAGTGACAATAAAATAATGAAATAAGACTTAATATGATTATAAGAAAAAGTCTTAATTCCTTTAAATAATAGAAGACTTGTCTTCTAAAACAATAAAGGATGGTAAGGTCAACATAAACATTAATGAGGATGTTATTCTAATATGACATAGAATCTTTGTCTTATAAGCAGAATACTTAGATGGCATTAAAACAAACAAACAAAACAAATAGAAATAACCTTATCAAATATTATTCAGCACTGACCACAACAAATAAAATTCATTTCTATGAACCCTCCACAACTTTCTATATCCATTCAGGCTTTTTCTTACACATTCTTGCTTCCCATTCTGTGAAAAACAGTAATTTTATTTTGGGAAAAATCTGTCTTTTTTCTTTAACAAAGAACATCCTGCATACTTTACATACCTGCCACCTTAAGTTACTAAAAAGATCTTTGAAACTGTCTTCAAACATCCTACAAAAATAATTATATTTGAAATAAAGTTTTTAAAAATAATTCAGTTACATTAAACAGAAATTAACTTTTTTCATAATTTTAAGATCTAATAGCCATAATGCAGGCTTATTTTATCAGTAAATCTGTATAAATTTAGGGAGAATATACCCAAGTAGAATAAAATTTTATGTTTGTATTGCAATTAACATGGTAGTACAGAGGACATAGCTATTTTAGTTACGGTTTTCAAAAATATTACTTTCCTCACTTTGCCATTTTATTAGTATTCCAGTGAGATACAGTATGAATAATTTCTGAAATAGTTTTCTGGAGGCAATTAGGGAGGACTGGTTTAAAGCTATGATTTAATGTCAGGCTTATAAAAGTAGCCAGCTTCTTTCCATTCTTTTTTGTCACTTCTTCAAATAATTTTGTACATCTAGATTTCTGTATGACCTTCACCCGCAGTCCTTAAATTAAATGGTAAAGATATCCAGGCTCCTAAGTCTGAAATAAGACTGAATTATTTGTAATACCCTTTGAGTCTTCAGTAGGGTTTGATGAATCTTATCGCTATAGAAGGGGAGGTTGAGTAAGCCAGGACATAGACAAGGAAGACAGGAAGAGTCTGAAGGATATAAGTTTGATGTCCCTAATTCCTGGAAATCCAGGGTACCAATTTACATATACATCTGTGTGTATTTTTAATATTTTCATATGTATATATGTAAACACATATATGTATATTAGCACACATTTATTTTTAAGCAATTTGAATGGAGGTCTCCTAAGAATTTTTTTATTCTTAATTTGATATTACCATTTGGAGGTAGGAAAATGTGCATCAAACAGACAGACGCAAATAAAAAACCATGTAGCATCAGTTAAAATCTTTTTTTTTTAAAGATTTATTTATTTATTTCTCTCCCCACCCCGGTTGTCTTTTCTCTGTGTCCATTTGCTGCGTGTTCTTCTTTGTCCACTTCTGTTGTTGTCAGTGACACGGGAATCTGTTTCTTTTTGCTGCATCATCTTGCTATGTCAACTCTCCGTGTGGGAAGCACCATTCCTGGGCAGGCTGCACTTTCTTTTGCACTGGGCGGCTCTCCTTATGGGGTGCACTCCTTGCACATGGGGCTCCCCTACGTGGGGACACCCCTGCGTGGCAGAGCACTCCTTGCGTGCATCAGCACTGCGCATGGGCTGGCTCCACATGGGTCAAGGAGGCCTGGGGTTTGAACCACGGACCTCCCATGTGGTAGACAGATGTCCTAACCACTGGGCCAAATCCACTGCCAGTTAAAATATTTAGCCATGAGTCAGATACAGAAACACAGAAATGCAGAGATATAAAACTTGTTAGCTTAAATTATAATTTTGTACCTTTTTCTGTAAATTCTCATTCTGATACAAAGACATGAGCTTTTGGGATTTATTTTTAGTTCTCTTCTCTTTTACAGTCTAAACTTAAGAAATACATTTTCTGACCATTTTTCTCTAGATTCAAATTTGTATTGAGGCCAGGGAGTATTACAAAAGAATTTCATCTTTTTCTTTTTCATTGGTTCATAACTGAACATAGACCAATGATCTCAAACAAATTCCAAAGGACTATAGTCATCAGTACTGCTAACATTTCTCATGATTATATTTTTCAGCATGCTAAATTAAGGTGTACACAGAATTAAACTGATTAAATCAGAAATACCAGAAAGCAGAACCAGAATATGAAAATTGTATTGTGAGTACTTCAGTGGCTACCTCTCACAAGCCTGGGACCTGTACCCAGCAACCAGAGCAGAGCTAATGTGGAACTTGAACCACAATTTTGATTAACAGCCAATAACCAGAAAACCAAAATGAATTAATTGGTTTCACCAAAGAGTAGGCACTACAATGAAGTTACTCACCAGAAGATGACTGTACCTGTATCTGTAACTCCCCTCGAAATGGAACTGCACAACAGGGCCAGTGACACTGGCAGGAGTACAAGAGAGTACTGTCCATCGAGCCTGTAAAGTAACTGGGATAGGTGGCCGTGCAGGATCAGTGACTGGGCATCTCTGTCCCACAGGAGCCACAGGGCCTCCAGTAAAGATATTTAAGACTGGGATCACCAGATTATACCACCTGAATGGGCTTATTGCCCAAAGCCCACAGAAATCAATGACCTGATACTTGGATTTCAAGAAGAGGGTTTTTTGCAAAGCACCATAGCAAGGAGACAGGAGACAAGCTCAAATCTGTCTCCCCGAGCTGAAGAGGTTTGAGATTCTTAAATGGTTTGGAGAGGGTTGGTCTAGGGAAGTAATACAGGATTAGGTAAGATGACATGGGTCATGGGGCAGGATTAAGTGGAGCCTGTGCTGCTACAAGTTATGCTAGTTAATGCATTGCACTTTAAAAAATGGCAGCTTAGCATGTTGAATGGTTGTGATTTTTACTATTAAAATTAGGTATAGGTAACTTCATAAGGAAGTGCGAGTTCTACGAAAAGGGAAACAAACTTCTGCAAGCTGGTAAGGGAGGGGTTACTTTAAAAGTTGGTTATTATGCAGTGGTTTCAGTATCTGGTAGTAGTAGGGCAAATTTCTCCAGTACTTTCTCCTTTTCCAAAGTTGTCTTTGATGTTCTTAGACCTTGTATTCTATAGCATAAACTTTAGAGTCAGTTTGTCTACATACTCACACCCATGTGTACATGTGTGCAAATTCTACATGAACTTTGATTGGAATTGCATTGCATCTATGGATCCATTTGGGGGATAGTTGCCTTTATTATGATGTTGAGTTTTCTCCTACATGATTAGACCCTTTCCATGTAATCTATCTTTTGTGCTCTTCAATAAAATGTTGCAATTGTCACTATATAATTTTGGTTAAATTTATTTCTAGTTACCTTATACTATTTGTTTCTACTGGGAATCATATTTTCTTTTATAACTGTATCTGGTTATTATGGAATGCTCCTAATTTATTTATCTTATATCAGTTCTTCTGTCAAACTTTCTTATTTTTTCTAGTAGTTTTACTGTACAGTCTCTTTAATTTTCTATGAAGACAATTAAAGTGTTTGCAAATAAGCTTACTTGCTTCATTTCCATTCCTTATGGGCCTGTTTGTTTGTTTGTTTGTTTGTTTTACTTATTTCACTTTGCCTGAACCCTCTATATTAGCAATATTAAGAAAGGGTGGTGATAGGAACCCTTGCCTTTTCTTTAAAATAATAATGTCTAAAGTTTTATCATTAATTTTCATGTTGGCTCAACATTTTGGATAGATAAACCTTCATTGTAAGTCAAAGAAGTTCTCTTCTATTTCTAGCTCGAATGGCTATTGAATTTTTCAAATGATTTCTTGTGACAAGGTTTAGTCTAGATGCATTTTTTTCTACTGCTTCATTTAGTAATAAATTATTCAGGACTTTTATATTATTGTTCATAACTGAACGTGGCTAAAACTTTTCCTTATTTGGCTAATAATTTTACCTTTTTAATTTTTGTGTTAGAATTATACTAACTTTTAATATAAATTAACTCTAAAAATTTTCAGAAAGTATTTATAGAAGAAAGGTATTTTTGTTCATTAAAAGTTTGATAAAGCCTCTTCTGGATACCTGTTGGGGGCCAGGTGGCTTTTTCTCCCTAAGGAGTGAGCTTTTTATTATTGTGCCAACTTTTTAAATGCTTATTATTTTTTGTCCTTTTGAAACTCTAGAGTAAATTTTTATGATTTATAATTCTCTATAAAATGTCCATTTCATCAACTTTTTCATAAAGTTGTTCATAATATTTGTTTATTATTTTAAAAAATGATCATACCATCTGTTCCTGTGCCATTTTTTATTCCTACTTTTAATTGTGTTTTTTCTCTCCATTGGTTAATAGTGACAAAGTTTTGTGTATTTTTAAAGTTGTTTGTAAAGAACTATTCTTTGTTGTTTTGCTAGTTTTTTTCTTTTAGCTTGTTTTCTATTTGTTATATTCTATTCTTTATTATTTTTTCCTTTCTGCTTTCTTTGGATTTACTTATTTATTCTTTGCTTGGTCTTTATCATTAAATACAGAATTCATTTTTATTCATTTTTTCTGTCTTTTTTAGCAACACACTTAAAGTTATACTGTTCTCCTTTATACACTGCTTTAGTTCCTTCACCTTTATTTTGGTATGTTGTCCTTTCATTGATATTTCTTAGTATTATATATTTAAATTTTAATTCAGGTGTTATAATAGTTTATAATTTCTTTTTTTTTAACACAAATTAATGAATGCTCTTTTTAGTTTCCAATGTGCTTGTCTTTTTTATTGTTGATGTTGTCATTCTTGATTTTTACTTTATCACAAAATTTCTAAATCATAGTATTTAAGGCTGCCATAATATATTCTGAGAACTGAATTCTGAAATCAGAGAAAACTCTCTCGCTTGGCCTCTTATCAGAAAGAGTCCATACAGTGAAATTAACAAAATAAGTAGTAACAATCCTATAATAAACCCAGCAATCAAGTCTCATTGTAATGATATTATGATCTTTAATAAAGCTTTAAACAACTTTCTATAAAGATTAAGAATTTACTAATTTATATATTATTGGTAATACAAATGTTTAAGTGAGACTTATGGAGCACAGTATTCTTGATCCAAAAGGTAGACTCTGAAACACAAAAGATTTGTGTTCTTTAGATCCTAATGTATAGGTTTACAAGGTTGTATATATCTACGATTTACCTGAAAAGTACTTTCTTAAATAATATGGCCTTTAGGAACAAAAGAACTACTTAAAAATAAAACTCCTGAGGCTCATCCTGGAGGAAAGATTATCTTTGCTATTTGATTTTGTCAAAGCAGGGGGAAAAGAAATTAATATAGGAGATAAAGATGATATGATTCTAGAATAGAGGGGTAGATTAAAACAATTTCCCTGAGTAGCATGACTTTCTCATTTAGGCTTAATCTTTCCATCTGTGTGTTTTTTCCCATTTGATCATGTCTTGTCTTCTCTTTGTTCAGGAAAGGCTCCTGAGGGAGATGACCCTGTTAAGGAAGACCTGAATTCCCTGGAGACTTGGCCTGCATCAAGTCAGGAAACACATAGCTTAATGACTCGGGAGGTAAAACTCAAGAAGAGGGACCTGTGCTCATTGACTGTGCCTATTACCTAAATCACTGACCCCGTCCTCTCCTCACCACGTTAGCTTTTCCATTCTGTGTCACTCTGATGTTGAAGATGACCCAATTAGGAATTTGAAGGAATGGAAATGTTTTACAACTGTAAAGAAAACAAAAACGTGAAGAAAAACCCTTTCAATTCTACCCTGAATTTACGTATTTTAGTATTGATCTTATTTTGTGCTACTAATAGAGATACATGATAAGTTTCACATGAAGTAGGAGGCATGCGTAGATATAGTGTGGATGGCCTTTTAATTAATGAAGACAGTGTGATACGATGTCTTCAAAGCAGAAGAGTAGAGGAATGTGAAAAATTGGTGGTAATAAGCCTTGCTTTAACATATTACCTGCCTTGTGGAGATACTGCCAATATTACAGAACACAAAAGAGGAAATGCATTCTCATCTTGTGGGTGCCTTGTATTTTTTTCCTTTATCTAATGCACTGAAGCATTGAGACTTCTATGATGATGCTGTCCTCATACTCACTTCCTATACGTTCCTTCATTATTAGAGAGAAAAGTCAGTACCAAGAGCAAACACTGCTTCCCCCAACTTCTCAATTCATTCAGTATCCCCATGCCTGCCTGGCAGTAATGCAGCTTTGAAAAGTGACATGGCAGTTTGGCTCTTCTCTCATGTAGGAAACTGTTCAGTCCTCTGTTATATTTAAAGTCACATTTCTGGATAGGAATCTCTTACTCTTAGGACAGATTTTTAGCTATCAGCCTACGAATAATACTTTTTCTTTGATTACTATGATTTTCTACTTGTAGAGAGATCATTTGAAAGTAAGCAATGTCATAGAATGTCCCAAGTAGATTCTTTATATAACCTTATTCTCTCCCTTCTAGAACCGAGTCCATTATTTATGTATGTATTCTTTTTTTTTCCCTAAATTTTATGGCCTAAATTTTATGACCTATCCTGGATGAATTTTTATATCTTTTAAAGTTTCCTTTTATAAAAGAGTGTCTTAGAATATTCCTGGATGTTTTTTAGGTTATCTTTGGAAAATCTTGCTTTACCAGAATTTTCCTTTCTTATATTTCATGTAGCAATTTGATGTTGTAGCCACTTGTACTGTCAGTTATGATGCTGTCCCCTAGGAATTGTCTAGACTCATAGTCCTGTAGGTAGGTTTTGAAGATAGTTGATATGTTTTTATTCCAACATTCATTTTAGAAGTAACATAACTTAGGCCCAAAGAGCTGTCCAAGATTATACAACTCTTCAGTCATAGTGAAAAGACTTAGAAACCAGGCTCTTATCTCCTAGTATAACTAATTTCACTTTGTACTTATAAATCTTTGGCATAATACAGAGCAGAAAAGCTAATTTTAGCTCCTTGGAAAAATCTGTCCAACCTTTTTGACACTAATTTGATTCAGTGAGCAGTCTCCAAAAAGACCTGGAATCTTGATAATTTATTGTATTACTTCCTGGCATTGTTAGCCAAATCACTATTTCATTCCATCAAAGACATATTAGAGTCCTAAATGAGCCTTCAATTTGAATAGCAACCATCTGGACTGGTTTGCTTCTTTGATAAATATAGTCAAGTTGATTTTGTTGTTTTTTTTATTTATTTTATTTATTTTATTTTATTTTATTTTATTTTTTAAGATTTATTTATTTAATTTCCCCCCTCCCCCGGTTGTCTGTTCTCTGTGTCTATTTGCTGCATCTTGTTTCTTTGTCTGCTTCTGTTGTCGTCAGCGGCATGGGAAGTATGGGCAGTGCCGTTCCTGGGCAGGCTGCACTCTCCCCCGCGCTGGGCGGCTCTCCTCATGGGGCACACCCCCTGCACATGGGGCTCCCCTATGCGGGGGACACCCCTGCGTGGCAGGGCACTCCCCGCGTGCATCAGCACTGCACATGGGCCAGCCCCACACGGGTCAAGGAGGCCCAGGGTCTGAACTGCGGACCTCCCATGTGGTAGACGGATGCCCCAACCACTGGGCCAAGTCCGTTTCCTGAGTCAAGTTGATTTTGGAGCATGACTTGAAATATGTCTTGGGTTTAAATTGTGCTAGGACTTCTCACTCAAGTGGTGTTACTTTTTTTAAGTAAATGAGTTGTGCTCAAATTGCTTTAAAATATATCTAGCTAGGAGGGCAGGGATGGTTGTTAGTGTAGTGGCACTGATAGACTTATTTTCCTCTATTCCATTTCACTGACAACTCCATAGTCCTATTTTGTTATCCTGAAATTAGTTTTTACAGATGTTTTACCAATTAGTGTTGCTTTTTAATTTTCAGGACTAGGTCAACTTTATAACCCATAGCTCATTTCATTTAATTAATTGGTAGATATGTAGTTTAATAAGAAGGGACATTAAGGGGACATCATTTTCCCTTGATATATTAAAAGGATTAAATACACACCAAGAAAAATACAAAGAAAATAAATCTGGTATAACAGTAGTAGTATTAGATAAAATAGACTTAAAAGCAAAAGGCATTAGTGATAAAGGGGTCATCATATAACTTTCTCTTCATATATTTTACACTAAAATGTGTGATAAATTCCAAATTTATTTGTACCTAATAACAACTTCAAAAAGTATAAATTGAACAATGGCAGTATAAGAAATGCCTGTAAACATCCCCTCTTAGAAACAGCTAAATAAAACAACAGGTTCAACTCACTGGACTCTGTGGAACAATTAAGAATGGAAAAAACTCAATGAATGCTGAATTGAAAAACAAATAAAGCAAACATCTAAAAAAGATAAAAGAGAGGCAAGATGTATTTATTGGTCCAGACCTCTTCCCCATTCTCAGATCTGCCAGGTTTATTTGACTCACAGATGTATTCCTGGTCTGGATACTTCCTACTGCAATCATTCACTGCAGTTCCACCCACACCAGCAGTTTAATTGAACACACAAATACAGTGACCAAGACTTCACAGACCCACTGCAGCACTTTAAAGATCTTGACCAATACTATAAATGAACTAGATCCTACGGATATGTACAGAACATTGCATCCAACAACAGCAGAATACACATTCTTTTCAAGTGCACATGGGTCATTCTCCAGGATAGACCACATGTTTGGTCACAAAACATGTCTCAATAAATTTTAAAAGATTGAAGTTATACAAATCATCTTCTCTGACCCCAAATGAATGAAAGTAGAGATCATTAGAATACTGGAATATCAACAAATATATGGGAGTTAAAAGAAGATACTTTCTAACAATCAAAGAGTCAAAGAGGGAAACCACAAGGGAAATTAGAAAATGTCTTGTGATGAATAAAAATGTGAACACAACATACCAAAACTTATGGGACCCACTAAAGGCACTTTTCAGAAGGAAATTTGTAGTTATGAATACCTATATTAAAAAAGAACTATCTCAAGTCAATGACCTAACGTCATATCTAGAAGAGGAAATTCATATCTAAGAAGAGAAAATTAAACCTAAAGTAAGTGGAAAGAAGATAGTAAATTTTACAATGAATATAAATGAAATGGAAAATAGGAAAACAATCTAGAGTCAATGAAACCAAAAATTGCCTCTTTGTCACACATGGGTCACTCTCCAGGACAGATCACATGCTAGGCCACAGAACAACTCTCAAAAAATTCAGAAAGATTTAATTTATACAAATAATTTCTCTGACCACAATGGAATGAAGCTGGAAATCAGTAAGGGCCAGAGAACCAGATTAGGCACAAAGATATGGAAGTTAAGCAACATAATCTTAGATAATCAGTGTGTTAAGGAGGAAATTGCAAAAGAAATCAGTAACTACCTGGAAGTGAATGAAAATGAGAACACAACATATCAAAACCTAAGGGATGCAGCAAAAGCAGTGCTGAGAGGGAAATTTATAGCCATAAATGCCTACCTTAAAAAAGAATGAAGAGCTAAAATCAAAGACCTAATTGCATACCTGTAGGAATGAGAAAAAGAACAACAAACTAATCCCAAAGCAAGTATAAAGAAGGAAATAACAAAGATTAGAGCAGAGCTAAATGAAACTGAAAATGATAACACTAGAAAAAATGCAAACAAAAAGCTGGTTCTTTGAGGAAATCATTAAAATTGACAAACCCTTAGCAAGACTAACAAAGAAAAAAAGAGAGAATACATGAAATAAGAAATGAGGAAGGGGATATCACCACTAATTCCACAAAAATAGAGTATCATAAGAGGATATTTTAAAAAATTGTGTGCCAAAAAGATGGATAGCTTAGATGAAATGGATAAATTTCTAGAAATACATGAGCAGCCTTCATTGATGAAAGAAGAAATTGATGAACTCAGCAGACCAATCACAAATAACGAGATTGTCTTAGTCATCAAAAACCTCCCAATTAAGAAGAGCCCAGGACCAGATGTTTCACAGGTGAATTCTGTAAGTCATTCTGGAAAAAACTAACCATAATCCTGTTTAAACACTTCCAAAAAAGTAGAGGGAACATTGCCTAACTCATTCTGTGATGATAACATCACCCTAATACCAAATCCACATAAAGACGCCACAAGAAAAGAAAACAACAGACCAATCTCTCTAACGAAATTGGATGCTGAAATCATCAACAAAATATGTGCTAATTGTATTTAACAACACATCAAACAAATTATACACCATGACCAAGTGAGTTTCATCCCTGGTATGCAAGGATGGTTCAAAATAAGATTAATCAATGGTATACCACATTAACAGATCAAAAGAAAAAAAAATCACATGATCATCTTTAATGATGCAGAAAAAGCATTTGACAAAATACACACTCTGTCTTGACAAAAACACTTCAAAAGATAGGAATAGAAGGAAACTTCATCAATATGATAAAGGCTACATGTGCATAACCCACAGCTAACATCATATTCAATGGTGAAATGCTAAAGGCTTTCCCTCTAAAAACTGGGACAAGACAAGGATGCTCATTTTCACTATTCTTATTTAAAATTGTGTTAGAAATACTTGCTTTAGCACTTAGACAATAAAAAGACATAAAAGGCATCCAAATTGGAAAGGAAAAAGTAAAAATTTCACTTTTTTCAGATGACATGATCTTATACATAGAAAGCCCTGAGAAATCTACAACAAAGCTTCTAGAGCTAATAAACGAGTTCAGTAAAGTGGCAGGATATACGATCAATGTGCAAAAATCCATAGCATTTCTGTACTCCAATAATGAGCAATCTGAGGAGGAAATCAAGAAAAAAATCCATTTACAACAGCAACAAAAAGAATCATTTTTTATTCAAATTTAAAGATGTAAAGGACTTCTATGCAGAAAACTACACAACATTGTTTAAAGAAATCAAAGAACACCTAAATAAATGGAAGGATATTCCATGTTCATGGATTGGAAGACTAAACATCATTAAGATGTCTGCCCTACCCAAATTGATTTACAGATTTAACACAATCCCAATAAAAATTGCAATAGCATTTTTTGCAGAATTGGAAAAGCTAACTATGAAGTTTATTTTGAAGAACAAGAGGCTCCAAATAGCTAAAGATATTAACAAACTAAAATGAAATGGGGGGAACTCACACTACCTGACAAAACATACTGCAAAGCTACAGTGGTCAAAACTGCATGGTATTGGCACAAGGATAGACGTACTGACCAATGGAAGTGAATTGAAAATTCTGATATACATCCTCACATATACAGTCATCTGATATCAGAAATCTTGAAAATAAAAAGGCAAACAACCCATTTTTAAAATAGGCAAATGATTTGAATCGATACTTCTCCAAAGAAGAAATACATATTGCTAAAAAGTACATGAAAAGATGTATCCTTAGTTATTAGGTAAATATAAATCAAAACTACAATAAGATATCATCTTACACCTATTATACAGGAGGCTATTATGAAAACAGAGGACTACAAGCATTGGAGAGAATGTGGAGGAAAGAGAACACTTATCTACTGCTGGTGTGAATGTAGAATGGTGCAACCATTATGGGAGACAGTTTTGCAGATCCTCAAAAAACTAACTATAGATCTGCCATCTGATCCAGCCATTCCACTGCTGGGTAGATACACAGAAGCATTGACACAGGGACATGAACAGATATATGCACAGCCAAAGTTTATAGCAGTATTATTCACTATTGCCTGAAATTGTAAGCAATCCACATGTCCATCAACAGATGAATGGATAGGCAAACCATGGTATATACAATAAATGGAATATTTCTCAGCTGTAATAAGAAATGCAGTTTTAACACACAGGATAACATGGATGAATCTGGAAGACCTTATGTTGAATAAAGTAAGCCAGTCACTGAAGGACAAATATTACATGACCTCACTGATATGACTTAAGCAAATTGAGCAGACTCACAGAGCTAGATTCTGGAAGATAGCTTAACAGGAGGCAGGTCATAGAGAGTGGTGAGTCAATGCTCATATGGACAAAATCTATGATAAGGTGGAAGGGTGTGGTTGAGCAGTGGATGGGTGTGAGAGTGATGCAGTGATGAGCTTGGGTTCAGTGGTGCTGGTCTGTGAGGGGGAATCGGGTGGGGGCATTTGGTTGGACTATCCATGTAACTGGGGAATGCTTGGAGGAAGGAGCAGGGATTTGGAAGTCTGTGGTTAAAACTACATTGGTGGGAATGTTCTTTTGGCAAATAGGGCAGAGGAGGGTTACTAGTATAGGGAGTTGGGTGTGAGGGATATGCAGGATAGAGCACACCTGGGACATGCCTTTATGGAATATTTAAGTGTTCATCTTGTCATAGTGTGTTATCTCAGTGGGTGGAGACCCACACAATACACAAGAAAATATTAAACTCCTATCCTGGTGAGCCCTGCTATGTTCTCAATTAGAAAGAAAAGAATCTCTCAAGAACATAGGCACTGTGCCTAATAAAAGAAAACAGACCAATATGTCCAGCCCTCAATATTATTGCAAGTAACTATAAATCTTATTTTTCTAAAATTGAAACTTAGTAATACTTACCTGGCAGGGGAGATAACATGATCGTGAAGGGGGTTTTCTCAGGGCAAAGCTTATCCATTGTACTCCATATGTGCTGACTCCTGTCATTTTCCGAAATGCTGGAAATTCGACTGCATAATTTGTGATGGTGGTGAAATAAATAAATAAATTTTAAAAATTGAAACTTAGTGGTTGCCATAAGTTCTGATAACAGGGGGAGAGATGGAACATAGGGCATTTTTTAGGACATTAGAATTGTTCTACATGATCTTGCAGTAACAAATACAGGCCTTTCAAAATTTCATCAAAACTTATAAAAGTGTATGGTGGAAAATGTAAACCATAATGTAAACCATTGACCATGGTTAGTAGCAATGCTTCAATATTTGTACATCAATTGTTAAAAATGTACCATACACATGTAGAATGTCATTAATAGGGAAGAGTGGAAAAGGGGGAGGGCATTAGGTATATGGGCATCTCCTATATTTTCTATGTGACTTTTCTGTAACCTAAAGCTTCTTTGAAAATAAAATGAGAGAAAAAAAAAAGACAGTGGGGGAACATAGGCAAGAAATTGTCTCTATATATACAACATAATAGATCTTACATGAAAGACAATGTATAAAAATTTTTCATTTCAAATTTTTAATATTTTTGTTGTTATTTTAAAATTTGTTATTTTATTAATATTATCATTTTTTGGCTTCATTTTTAGAAAGGTTTTGGATCACAACTGTGGCAGAGGAGGATCATAGGTATGGGGTGTTGGTGATGGGACAGTGTATGTGGAGGGGTACACCTGGGGCATGCCTCTAAGGCATATGAATATGCTCCAGTGTTCCTGAGGTGTTGTTTTGGTGGGTGGAAAACTGCACAATAAACAAAAGAATATTGAATTCCCATCCTGGGGAATACTGCTACATTCTCTATTAGAGTGGCAAGAATCCCCCAAGTAAATGGGCAGTGCCTAGTGAAGGAAGACAGATCATTACACCAGGCCCTTGATATTGATGATTGTATTTATGAACCTTTCTTGTGAAATTGAAACTTAACCTAGTATTATATATTGCCTAAGAGTTATCTCCTGAAAGCCTCCTTGTTGCTCTCTCTAAGCCAAACTCAGCATATAAATATACTACCTTCCCTCTGGTGTGGGACATGACTTCTAGGATAAACCTCCCTGGCACTGAGGGATTATTAGGAAGTACCAGCCAGCAATGTATCTGGAAAAAGACCTTGACCAAAAGGGGAAAATATTAAATACAAATGAATTTTTATGGCTAAGAAATTTCAAAGTGAGTCGGAGGTCATTCCAGAGGTTACTCTTATGCATGTCTCAGCAGGATCTCATTGACTGCTACAGTAAACAGTGCCTCAAACTTTAGGGCTCCTGAAGGCTCTAGAGACAGCCAAACACTATAAGCAGGGCAGACAGGCAGTCAGTGGGCCTTACTTTGGAATTTATGCTCCCCAGTGTAACAGAGTTAGACCATTTGTAGTTTCCCTACACATGGCTCTTCTGCCTCTTTTATTTGAACCTGTAATTAGCATTATACTTGTTAAATATATGTCCCAGAGACTTAAATCTTTGATCTGTTCATGTACCAGTTGAGCCCTGAATCTCAGCAGACTTGCAACACCTACTCTCCAGTTCATTGGACTCACCCAGGACAATTAACAAGGAGATGATGATGGACAACACCCATCCCAAGGAAGAGACAATGTCTGCAACTGCAGGCAAGATAATTCCATCCCTCTACCCCATGGAATGTAAGCCCCCTCTCAATTTTAAGCAGAGTGTGCATTACCATCCTAAATCCTCAAAATAGGGGAATAAACAAGGGACTATATAGACTTGTTATAATTCTGTTATAGATTTACTATTATTCTAGCAATGGACGAACTTTTATCATTGATGTAGATGCAGTGGCCACTAGGGGTTCTGAGGGGAGTGAGAGGGAAGAATAGGTGTAACATGGGAACATTTTCAGGACATTGAAATTGTCCTACATGACATTGCAATGGCAGATACAGGCATTATACATTTTGTCAGAACATATAAAATTGTGTGGGGCAGAGTGTAAACCCTAAACTACAAGGTTTAGTACAAGGTTGGTAGCAATACTTCAATATTTGTTCATCAATTGAAACAAATGTACCGTGCTAGTGGAAGATATTGTTAATGTGGGAAAGTATGGAAGGGGGAGGAAGTGGTGCATATGTGAATCCCCTATATTTTTTATGTAACATTTATGTAATCTAAAGCTTCTTTTAAAAAATTTAAAAATGTTGCTTCCCTGAAAAGATCAATAAAATTGACAAACCTTAACAAGACTAGCAAGGAAAAAAGAGAAAGGATGCAAATACTAAAATGCAGAATGAAAGGAGAGACATTAAAATTGACCTTACAGAAATGAAATGGATTATAAGAATACTCTGAAAACTGTATGCCAACATATTCAATAATTGAGAGGAAATGGGCACATTCCTAGAAACACACATCTTACCTAAACTGACTCATGTAAATATAGAATATTGCAACATACCTATAACAATTAAAGAGATTGAATAAGTAATCAAAAGCATCCCAACAAAGTAAAACCCAGGACCACATAGCTTCATTGATAAATTTTACCAAATATTCAAAGAAGAATAAGCATCAGTCCTCAAGCTTTTCCAAAAAATTGAAGAGAATGGAACTATTCCTAACTCATTTTATGAAGCAAATGTTACCCTAATATCAAAGCCAGATAATGACATCACAAGAAAAGGAAACTATAGACCAATTTCCTTTATGAACATAGATGCAAAAATCCTCAATAAAATACTAGCAAATCCAATCCAATAGTATATTAAAATAATTATACAATCATGACCAAGTGGGATGTAGGAATGCAAGGATGGTTTAGCATAAGAAAATCAACCAATGTAATAATCCCATTAATAGAATGGAGTAATATATTGACATGGTCATCTCAATTGATACAGACAAGGCTTTTGACAAAATCCAACATCCTTTCATGATTAAAACACTTAGAAAAATAGGAATAGAAGGAACTTCCTCAACTTGATTAAGGACATATCTCTCAGCTACCTGTATACTCAGTGTTGAAAGACTGAATGCCTTCCACTTGAGAACAGGAACAGTACAAGAATGCCTGCTTGCTTTCACCACTGTACTTGTAGTCCTTGCCAGAATAACTAGGCAAGAAAAAGAGGTAAAAAGACCGAAGTCAGAACCAAGGAAGTAAAACCATCTCTATTTGAAGATGACAGGATCCTATATATAGGAGATTCCAAAGAATCCACAATTAGTCTACTGGAAATGATAAATTCAGCAAAGTTTCAGGCTACAATATCAACAACTCCAAATCATTTGTTTCTATATATCACCAAAAAATATTTGAAATTGGAAATAAAAAAAGACTCCCATTCACAATAGCTCATAAAAGGATACATCACTTAGGAATACATTTAACTGAGGAAATGAAGGACTTGTACACTGTAAACTACAAAGTATTTCTATAAGAAATGAAAGTTCTAAATAATTGCTAAGACATCCTGTGTTTATGGATAGGCAGACATAATCTTATTAAGATGTCAGTATTACCCAAAACTATCCACAGATTCAACACAGTACCTAACAAAATCCTTGCAGCCTTTTATTTTTATTTATTTTACAGTAATTGAAAAGCCAGTCTGTAAAATCATATGTAATCTCATGATTACATGATTTAGCTAAATCTATATTGCAAAGAGGAAACAAAGTTGGAAATCTCCACACTTCCCAATTTAAAAACTTACAACTGAGCTACAGTAATCAAAACAGCATGGTACTGGCATTAAGATATTTCTTAGGATTAGAAGTGAGAGTTCAGAAATAAACCTTTTGGCAAGAGTGACAACAAAATTAATTGGGGAAAAAATGGTCTCTTCAACAAATGGTATTGGAAAAGTGGATATCCATATGCAAATGAGAGAATTCAGACCCTTCCTCACACCATATAAAAAAAATTAACTCTAATTGAATTGTGTACCTGAACAAAAGAGCTAATATCCTAGAAGTCCTAGAAGAAAACAGGGTGGGTGGGCATTCATAATCATAGATATGGTATTCATTTCTTAGATAAGACACCAAAAGCAGGAGCAACAAAAGGAAAAATAGATAAAATGGTCTCCATTAAAATGAAAAGTTTTGCATATCAAAAGACACTTTTAAAGTGAAAAGATAACTTACAGAATGGGAGAAAATCATTGTGATCCATATAGTTGTTAAGTGTTTGGTATAGAGAATATGTAAAGAATTCCTACAACTCAATCACAAAAAGACAGCCCAATTAAATTTGGGTAAAGGACTTAAATAGACATTTTTCTAAAGAAGATATGTAAATGTTATATAAATGCCTTGACATCACTGGTCATCAGGGTAATGCAAATCAACATCACAATGATATACCACTGCACATCTACTGGGATGGCTGTTATAAAAACAGGTATAGTAAATGGTGAGGATTCAGAGACAGAAAAACACTTATACTTTGCTGGTGGCAATGTAGAATGGTGCAGCCAGTGTGGAAATCAATTTGGTTGTTTTTTGAAAATCAAAAATAGAATTCTATATGACTTAGAAATTCCACTTCTAGGTATATTCTGAGAAGAATGGAAAGCAGGGACTTAAACAGATATTTGTACACTAATGTTTTAGTGTACATTGTTATTTACAAAAGCCAAAAGGAGGAAAGCAACCCAAATGTCCATCAATGGATGAGTGATTAACAAAATGTAGTATATAAATACACTGGCATATTCAGCTGTAAAAGGGAATGATGTTTTACTGTGTTCTGCAACATGGGTGGACTTCGAAGGCATAATGTTTAGTTAGATAAGCCAGACACAAAAAGACAAATATTGTATGATCTTGTTTATATGAAATATCCAAAAGAAGCAAACTTAACAGAGACAGATGGTAGTTTATAGATTACCAGGTGTGGAGGGCAGAGCTGGGGGGAGGTGGTGTGAGAAGAGGGAGTTAAAGCTTAATAGGTAAGTAGTTTCTGCATGACATGATGAAAAAGGAGGGGTAATGGTTGTTGGTGATGGTAGCACAGTATAGTGAATATAGTTAATACTACTGAATTGTATATTTAATGTGGGTTAAATGGGAAATTTTGTGCTTTATATCATTTACTGCAGTAAAAATTTAAGAAAATGCATCAATTGTTGACAGTTTCAAGGAGGAATTGAGATTTTCAACATGATAGTGGGCTACTTCAAAACATTAATTTTGTTAATAGATCAGACATTTATTTAAGAGTATAGAAATTAAACACGAGTAAGATATATACAATGAACATGTACAGAACTTGAATCCAAAATTAGAGAACATACATTCTTTTCAAGCATGCATGTTAACATTTATGAATATTTACCATGTACTACATTAATGTCAGTCATTATAGTACTGATTGTGCTCTGGCATCGTACAATTCAATTAGAAATTAATCACAATATGATAAAACATATATTTGAAATTTAAAGACATGTAATTTTTTATTTTTAACGTATTTATTTTTCAATACATTAAAAAATATTTTTAAAGATACTTAGATTACACAAAATGTTACACAAAAAAATATGAGATTCCCATATGCCCCAATCCCAACACCTCCCAGCCCTCCCCACATTAGTAACTTACTTCATTAGTATGGTATATTCATTACAATTGATGAACACATTTGGAGCATTGCCACTAAGCATGGATTATTGTTTACACTGTACACTCTCTCCCACTCAATTCTGTATCTGTCTTTGCAAAGATATTCAGGACAATTCCAAGTCCCCCAAATGCCCCCATATTACATCTCTTTTTCCCTCTCTATGCCTTCAGCATCTCCAGTGCCACTGTTTCCATATCAGTGATATAATTTCTTCCACTGCTATAATCATAAGTCCATAGTACAATAGTTAAGTCCATTCTAGTCCATATTTTTAAAAGATTTATTGAAGTATATCACTCATAAATAAACAATAAGTGTACAGTAATAGTTGTGAACTTACAAAACAAACATATATATAACATCATACAGGACTTTCACACCTCACCCTACCACTAACACCTTGCATTGTTGTTAAACCTTTTTAACTAATGATTAAAGAGCATTGTCAAAATATTACTACTAACCAAGGTATTTTCCCCCAACCCCCATTATTATTATCTTTATATATTTATATATGAACATACATAAATGATAAGTGTATAGCAAAAGTTGTGTAGTTACAAAGCAAACATGCACAGTATCATATAGAGGTCCCATACATCAACCCTCCACCAACACCTTACATTGTTGTGAGATGTTTGTTACAAATTATGAAAGAATGTTGTCAAAATCTTACTACTAATTATACTCCTTTTCTTATATTTGGTGTATTTTTCCCCAAACCAGCCTATTGTTATTTTTTAAATATATTTTAATGACAGAAGTAGTAGACTTATAAAACATGCACATGTGCAGAATTCCCAAACACCTTTCTATCAACACACAACACTATGGTGGAGCATTTGTTACAGATAAGATAATATCATCTGATTGTTACCATGTCCATAGTATACACTTGGCACACATTTTCCATATTGCCCCATTATCAACACAGTACATCTTTGGCATAGATGCAAGAATATTATTACTGCTAACCATAGTCTATAGGTCACTCCAGTTGTATCTTTCCCATGCTTCTCCATATTCCCACCACCATGCAATAGTGATGTACATTTGCTCTAGCTAACAAAGGACACCCTTGCATCTATACCATCAACCACAATTCTCATTCACCTCTTGGTTTACCATGTTATTCTTTTCCTAGAACATTCTCTAGCATTCTGTTAACTGGCATTTACATCCCTAGACTACCATTTTTAGCCACATCCCCATTTATAAACTAGCTGTTACTATGTGTTGCCATTCACTTTTAGAGTAAAGGTAATTAAAACTCTACATACATTAAACATCAGTGGTAGATCTCAGTCCTTCTCATTTCTCCTTTAAGAATCCACCAACTACCACCAGGTCTTGAAGCTATTTTCCTATAATTTATTCTAGAAGCTTTATGATTACTGCTTTTATTTTTAGGTTTTTTTATTCATTTTGAGGTAATTTTGGATAAGGTGTGAGATAGGGGTCCTCTTTCCTTATTTTGGCTATGGACGTCCAGTTCTTTCAGCACCATTTGTTGAATTGACTGTTCTGCCCAAGCTGTTTTGGACAGGCTAGTCAAAAATCACTTGATCATACATGCGAGGGTCTGTTTCTGAACCATCAGTTTGATTCCATTGGTCTATGTGTCTGTCTTTATGCCAGTACCATTCTGTTTTTACCACCATAGCTAGGTAATATAATTTAAAGTCCAGAAAGGAGAGTTTGCTTTTCCTTTTTTAGATGTTTCTGGCTGTTCAGGACCACTTATCCTTTCAAATAAATTTGATAATCATGTTTTCAACTTAAAATAATGCTGGTAGAATTTTTATTGGGATTGCATTGAGTCTGTATATCAATTTGAAGAGAATTGACATCTTAATGATATTTAGTCTTCCAATCCATGAGCATGGAATGTTCTTTCAGTTATTTCAGACTTTTTTATTTCTTTTAACACTGATTTGCAGTTTTCTAAATACAAGTGCTTTACATCTTTGGTTAAGTTTATTCCTATTTGTGTTTTATCTGTCGTATTTTGTTTTCACCACTATTTTGACACTTTTGGTTACTTTTATTGATATAATCTTCATTTCTAGACTCTCTTCTAGGCCCCTCTCTCTCCTGTCTTTTCTTTTCAGGCTCTAGCACACCCTTTAGAATTCCCTAAAAATCTGGTCTCTTGATTAGAAATTCTCTCAATTTCTTTTTATCTGTGAATATTCTAAACTCACCCTCATTTTTGAAAGACAGTCTTGCTGGATATAAGATTCTTGGCTGGAAATATTTGTCCTGTAGTATCTTAAATATATCACTGTCTTCTTGCATTCATGGTTTCTGGTGAGAAATTGGCACTTAATCTTATTGGGTATCCCTTATATGATATACATTGCTTTCTTATGCTATTCTCAGCATTCTCTCTGTCTTTGGCATTAGACTATGTGTCTCAGAGTTGGTCTATTTGGAGTTTTTTGGATGGGAGTACATTGTGCTTCTTGGATGTGGATATCTATGTCCTTCATTAGGGTTGGGAAATTTTCTACCAGTATTTCTTCAAATATTCCTTCTTCCTCTTTTCTCTTCTCTTCTCCTTCCGGGACACCCATGACATGTTTGTTTGCACATCTTTTGCTGTTATTTAGTTCCCTGAAAACTTTTTCAATTTTTTCCATTCTATTCTTCATCTGTTCTTTTGTATGTTCACTTTCAGAGGCCATTTCTTCAAGCTCACCAATGCTTTCTTCTGCCTCTTCAAATATGCTGTTATATGATTCCAGTGTTTTTAAAATTTCATTTATTGTGCCTTTCATTCCCATAAGATCTGCTATTTTTCTATGTATGCTTTCAAATTCTTCTTTGTGCTCGCCCAATGTCTTCTTAATATCCTTAATCGCTTTTGCCATCTCATTGAATTTATTAAGGAGATTTATTTGAACATCTATGATTAGTTGTCTCAACTCCTTTATGTCATCTGGAGGCTTAACTTATTCCTTTAACTGTGCCATAGCTTCCTTTTTCTTGGTGTGGATGTAATTTTTTTTGTTGATGTCCTGGCACTTGGCTTACTAGAGTAATTATTCTGGGTGCAGTTTTTCTCTTTAGTTTAGGGCTTCTTGCCCTTTCTCCCTTGCTGATTGTGCAGTAGAAACCAAGGATGTAGTTGGTGTTATAAGCTGTGGAGGCTCAGGCTGCCCTCATTACCCCAGGGACTGATGAAGCTTCTCCCAATTTTCTCCTTTTCCAGGGGTAGGGATGGAGTCACAGCTGTGTGGAATAATTCAAGTTGTTTAGGCCTATACTCTAGTTGCCCAGAGAGACTGATGTCCTTCTTGTCCCTTTCTCCCCTGCCTGGGGTGGTGATGAAGCTGCAGCTGTGGGCAGCAATCTAAGCAGTGTGGGTCCAAGATGACTGCAGTTGCCCTGATAGATTTCTGATTATTCAGTCTGTGCCAATCAAATGTACCTGCAGTTTCCTGCATAGGCTGGTACAGGGCCTGCCAGCCTTCTCCCTGCTAGGGGTGGGGCTGATGCCTAGGCTAGGGCTGTAGGCTGATCTGGGTGAAAGAAACTAGTTCCTACCCTCACTGTGATTTTCCACCAGCCCAGCTTTCCCTCATGCTGGGGTCGGAGTCAAAATGGCAAGTATCAGCGTCTTTCTGACCTGGACAAGTTCAAACTTCATCTATTCTTAGGGTTATACTTTAGCCAGTCAAATCTGCCAATCAGTAGCTGAAATCAGTGTCCAACCATCTCCTCCTCCCCTGTTTTAGGGAAATGGAGCTTCAAATTCAAGCCACAGAATAGCTCCTGGAACAGTTTGTGGTGCCAAAGTAGGATGATCACTGGCCACTGTGGCTTGGCCAGTAATTTCCTGGAGAGTCTGGCACAGGTCCCCCCTGGCTTCCAGGTGGGGTTTGGTCTTATGCTAGAGCTGCAAACTGATCTAGATGGAAAGAAGCCAGTCCCTACCAGCACTGTGATTTTCATTCTGCCCTGCTTCTCCTGATGCCAGTCATGGAGTTAAGATGGTGGTTACTGGCCTCTTTCTGACTTGGACAGATTCAAACTTTAGCTTTCTCAGGATTATACTTGAGCCTGCTGAATTTACTCATAAGTAGCTGAAGTTGGTGAAAAACTGTCTCTTCTTACCCTGTTTTTGGGAAATGGAGCTTTCAGTTCCAGTCCCAGAACAGCTCCCAAGATGGCTTGAGCCTCCAGTAGAGGATGGGCTCTGCCCTCCTTGGCATTGAGGTCTCTACTTATGAGTCTTCTCTGCAGATGGGCAGTCTCCTCTTTCCATTCTTTCCAGGATGTTGCAGAATGCTCTTCTGGTCTTCTGGAAGCCCCAGATAGGTGTTTCAGCTAGCTCCAGATAGCTCTGGGTGTTTACTAACTGCCCTGTAGCAGAAGCTGACTTTAGGAACCCCTTACTCTGCCACCATCTTGCCTATTGATGGATGGGACTCTCTTGGTTACAACTGTAGACTCTCTCATTTCCTTGGCATGGTGGTTATTCATCCTCACCTTCTCGTTAGTTGTCCTGGTTGAGTCCAATAAACTGGAGAGTAAGTGTTGAAACTCTGCAGAGGCTCAGGGCCTAGCTGGTACATGGGCAGCCCAAAGATTTAAATCTCTTGGACATACACCTAAGAACTCTAGTACCAAATATAGATTCACATAAAATGGGATGGTGGAGGCATGTGTAGAGAAGTCACACCTGAATCAAACTCTGTCACACTGGGGAGCACAAACTCCAAAATAGGGCCCACTGGCAAGGGACCAGACTCTGGAGCTATCTGCTGTGACAGTAGGCCCTGGGTGTCTCCGTAGCACTCAGGAGCCCCACTATTTGGGGCAGTATCTTTGGCAATTTATTAGCTCCTACTGAGACTTATATAAGCATTACCTCTGGAATGACTTCCCGACTCACATTGAAGTCTCCTAGCCATATAAACTCATTTGTCTTTACTCCCCCCCTTTTTTTTTTATTTAAAGAAAACACTTATTTATGGTTTTTATTCAAACACACACAGAACAGGTTTTCATATTTTGAACCTTGAGTGCACAGACAGGGATGTCATGCATGGAATAAATGCTTTTCCAGCAGAGCTATTCCCTGATGCATTTAAGTATTAGGATGATTAGGCAGAAAAGAAAAAGACTTACTTGATAGAAATCTGCTCATAAATCTGCTTGAAAAAGGACATGATTTTAACCTTATTCCCCCTTTTATTCAAGGTCTTTTTCCAGTTCCATTGCTTTTGGGTGCTTGGTAGTAATCCCTTGGTGCCAGGGATGCTCATCCTTGGGAGTCATATCTCATGCTTGGAGGAAAATAAAGCATTTTTATGCTGAGTTTGGCTTAGAGAGGCCACATTGTAGCAACAAGGTGGCTCACAGGACGGAAATCTTAGGCACCCTGTAGCACTAGGCTAAGTTGCAATTTCAAGAGCAAATTCTCATAAGCATAATGTCAGTATCAAGGGTTCCTCAATGGACCATCCTTCTTCACTAGTCATTGCCCTGCACTTCGGGGATCAGTGATGTTCCATTAGAGAATGTGGCAGAGCTCCCAGGATGGGAATTCAATATTCTTTGGGTTATTGTTTGAATCTCCACTATGACAATGCCCCATAAACATTTGAACATATTTATGTACCTTATAGGTTTGCCCAGGTGAACTTCCTTCCATGTGTCCCCTATCGCTGAAGCCCATACTGTTGTAGAATTTAAGAGAAGTTCAATTATTTGAGTATAGAGAGGCCAGGACTCAGGAATGATTTTGAGAAGGAAAAATGGTTTACTGACGGCCGGCTGGACTCGGGAACTTCTGTTTGAATCCCGAGCCCCGAACAAGATTTTCAAACGTCTTTTATACAGAGAGGAAAGGCCAAATGGTCCCTTTGTTTCAGTTCTCAATAGGCTTCAATTAGCATATATCTCTTCCACATCTTAGGTAAGCTTTTAGCATGGACTCCAGATATTCTAGATAAGCTTTTAGCATATTTGCTTTTTGCATTTCCCCTAAATACTTAAAGTTTATAGCCCTTGCATTGTTAAACATTTCCTGGGACTGGAGCCGCTGCCACTGTCCCTAAGGGCAGGACTGCAGCCTCTTCGTTCCACACCCACAAGTCAAACAACTTAGTTATCTCTGAAGAGACAAAGAGCCTTCCACCCATAGCCCACATCATTCCCCCCTTTTGCCAAAGTTTAACTTGCTAAGCTTTGGCATAATTATTGTTGGAGCTATGAGGTGGATGGCTGTTTGTTGTCTTGATTGATTATTTATCAGTCTTTAGTACAGCATCCAGGACTGTTTTTAGAAGTTTAGAACTTTTCATTCTGGACAGCAGAATCTTGGGCTGGGGCTTCCTGCAGTTATTCTGCTGCCACTGGCACTCACGTGGATTTCCAGTCAGGTTCCAGATCCATCTATTACTTTTATTTTACTCTTAAAGAGTTTACACCTTTAATTTAAAAGGGGTGCTGAAGGGAGATGATCTCTTTTCTGTAACTGCTTCCTGCTGGCCATGGGCTGTCGTCATTGCCTAATAAGGTGTAAAACTCTTTAATTTATTCTAACTGGAGGAAGATGGATCTGGCATTCTGTACGAAGTTGGATGAAGTTTTCATATGGTTAATAAGATGTTAACTCTGAAAGAAACAAACTTAATTAAAAATTTGGAATACCTGTTTTTAAAAGAGGACACATTGGATTACAGAGGTAGACAAGGTTAGGTGCCTATAAAGATGGCATTCCTT
Organism: Dasypus novemcinctus; assembly: GCF_030445035.2. NCBI lineage: Eukaryota > Metazoa > Chordata > Mammalia > Cingulata > Dasypodidae > Dasypus > Dasypus novemcinctus. Next base: position 104,603,459 of record NC_080678.1, on the reverse strand, counting down.
AAAAGCTGGTGGGAACAGCATATATATTCTTTTTTAAGTTATCCATCTTTAGAGAGAAATTGCAACAGACACTTAGCTTTGTCTGAAGACACATTCCAAGCTGTTCAATGATTGACACTCATTCGCTCTGTCAGATGCTCCTGGTGAACTGGCACTCCTTGGGCAACTGGCTTCACTCAGGATTAGAACACTAATTTGGAAATACTCTTATGCGGCGGCTTGCTCGGTCGGTAGAGGTGGGGTTGCACTGCCCCACGTTAGGTGCCAGCTGCGGCGGCTTGCTCGGTCGGTAGAGGTGGGGTCTGGCTGCGGACGAGGGGTTGGTCCAGCTCTGGACGAGGGGTCGGTCCCGCTTGGGACGAGGGGTCGGTCCCACTTGGGATGAGGGGTCGGTCCGGCATCAGACGAAGGATCGGTCTCACAAGGGGTTGCGCGGTTGGGCTGACGGGGTCGCCTGGCGAAGCCGGCGATGAGGGGGTCGCCCGGAGAAGCAGGTGATGAACTGGGGACAAGGGAGGCCAGGCCCTTGTCGGGGGCTCTCAGGACTGGAGGGCGCACGGCAGAAGAACTACCGCCGAGACAAGGTAAACACGCAAGTCCACTTTATTGAGGGAGAGGCAACAGTTTTATAGGGGCTGGGGAAGGCTGATTGGTCGAAGCCACGCCCTGTTCTGATTGGTTGCCAGCGAAAGGTCAGTGGGCGGTACTGGATGGGGGAGGGGTGGTGGCTAGGGATTGGCTGTTGCTGTTGCTGGGGGAAGGGGCAGGGTTTAGGGATTGGTGGCTGCTGTTGCTGGGGTGGAGGGCAGACTTGAGTTTCCCGCCCACGCCTGGCTGTTGCTGCTGTCGGGGGGAGGGAAAAGGGCAGACTGGATTTTTCCGCCCACGCCTGGCTGTTGCTGCTGTTGGGGGAGGGGAAAAGGGCAGACTGGAATTTTCTGCCCTGTGCCTGCGCAGGGAGAAAGAAGAAGAAGGGTGCCGCCCCACAGGCATCGTGTGGCGCCATCTGGGAGGAGGGGCGGCTGCGGAAGCATGGCTGCCAAGAAGGGGAGACCCGAGGGCACTCTGCGCCCATGCCGAGCTCCCTTCAGGGGTGGCGGTGAGTCCGACCAGCCACACTATTATGGGGGCAGCAGCTTGGCCTGCCACGGCTGTTCCCCCGCCAGGCCAGCACACTTCAGCCCGAGGGGTGACCGCATTTCCCCCTTCTTTTCAAATAAGGGCCAGGATGGCAGCAGTAACAAGTAGCCGAGGCCCAAGAGGCAGTAAGCAATGAGGGAAGCAGGGCTGAAGAGGGAGGTGAGTATGACAGGGATATAAATGTACAATTTAGGGGGTGGTATCTTGCCGTTGCAAGCAAAGGTGGCCAATGTCCAATTCTCGTTGATCTTGGTGGCTATAAGGTCCATCTGCTGTTAAAAGTCCAGGATGACAGCGCGTTGCAGGTAGTTGATCTCTCCTTGGCAGCGAAGACATTGTAAGAGAGGATTACTTTTTCCTGCCAGAGGCTTACTGTCCAATTAAAAGGCTGATGACTGGGGTTGGTGAGTGCAATGGGGAGTGTGAGGAAAAGAAGGGTGGCAGTTTTGGACAAGAGGAGGCTTGGTGAAGTCATTATGGGAGGAAGATAAGGAGTAAAGCATAAAAGAGGATAATAAACAGAAAGGCGATGGAGAGTAGAATTCGTTGGCCGAGGTTCCAATCTTCTGGAGCGGTAGCGGCTAGACAGATGGTGGAAAATATTATCAAGAAAGCAAGGGTTATGAGGAAGAAATAAAGTATTAAAGGCTGTGGGGGAAGTAAGAAGATCATTTAGAGGATAGGGTTGAGAATGGTATGTTTAAGACAGAAGCTTTGTGGTTTGTAGGAGACTGTTTTATAAACGAAGGAGAATGAGGGCAGTAAATATAGTAATGATAGATAGAGAGATGACAGTGAGGAGGAGTCTTTGTTTAAGGTTCCAATCGTCTGGCGCAACAGTGGCTAGGCCGATAGCGAGGGGTGTTGCTAAATAGACAATGGCTGCAAAGACAAAATCATCTTCTGTTTCCTTAAGAATAACTTTTCTTTAAATACTTAGTAGCATGCAATATTAGAAACCATTTCCTAAAAGCAAGTTGGCAGGGGAGCTTGGTTGCTGTTAATCTTTCCTGTTATAAAATTACCTTTTATTATTATTATCATCAATTCAGTTTTATATATATATATTTAAGAATGACCTTTTGGAATGAGCCATTTAATACCTTAATGTAAACAATGCTTTATTAAACCTTTTATTATTATTTATAACCATATAGACTATTGAAGATAAATTTTATGTTTACAGAACACATTCCCTTACGTAAAGTTATCACAATACCTTTTACACTTGCCACATGCAAATTAAGTTTCAAGAGTTTATGAAAAATTAGCCATCCTACTTTAGGACAAAATATGTCTTTTTGCAAAACTTATTACATTTCCGTTACCATTTTTACAAACTTTTAACCTTTTTAATATTCATATAAGTTTTACATTCTTCATATTATCCTGTGAAGAAAAATAAGTTATTCATTTTAATCTAGGCAAGAACAACTTTTTATGAAGACGTACAGTTAATTTTGTTAATTAAGACTTACAATTTTTTTTTAAATTGTAGATATCTTATTAACATTTAAACTTATGTATTAATATAATAAACTTAAGTATTAATATAAGCACTTATTTAATTTTTGGCCATTTGAATAGAGCTCTTTTAAAGATTTCTAGTAATTTATATTTACCATCCGGAGGTATCATAATATATGTTGACATTGAACGAACAGACAGACAAACACAGAACAATTACAACACATTAACAGGAATATATATTTACAGTTGACTCATAACTCTTACTTTCTTGGTATAGCTGCTTTTAAATCCTTTTTTATATGGCATATCATAGATTATACCCTTCAAGATTTCTTGTGGACTTCATGTTGCCTGTAATAAGCCAGGAGGGAATCTTTTACCTTCCTGCTCCACAGCAAAAGTGACCCTATCTATAAGGCGAGTATAGGTGTCCGGGTCCCAAAGCTGACATGTGGTAAGCCACGGATTAAAGGGGAGAAGAAGGTCCCAATATACTTGGAGCTGTTTCAAAGAGATCTTACACCGGTGAGTGTCTAGGAGACCGGCGAGGGCCCGAACTTGTGGGGCTTGCTTAGCAGATAGGATGTTACCCATTGCTAATGGCCTTTTGGAGCCGATAAGAAAAGGGGCCCTTACCTTGAGAGCGCGGCGATGGGAGCCGAGGTGCGCGGTGAGACAAGGGGTCGGAGCTGGTGGGGCTCCGACGGTGGTCGCGGGCCAAGAGAAGGCCCCAACGAGGGGAGGGTGGGACGACGAGCAGTGGAGCAAGGCAAAGGGGAGCAAGCGCAGAGGGGAGGAGGCAGAGGTGAAGGCAGGGGTGGAGGTGCTCAGGCACGCGCTCCTGAGAGTTTTATTGGCGCCTCTTAATCATAGCGGGTTGGTATAAGCCCCCGACATGGAAGGAGCAAGCCATCCAGCGATTCTCCCAGACCGCCGTGGATCGTATGAGGTAGCCAAGGCTCAGGTAGCAGCAATGTTGCACTAGAGAAGTCCCAAGGTGAGAAGAGAGGAGGGTGTAGGGCTGTGGTAGGATTACTTCAGACGTGCAAGCGCACGCTCCCGAGAAATCCAAGGCTCCTCTTAATCATAGCAGGTCGGTATAAGCCCCCGACATGGAAGGAGAAAGCCATCCAGCGATTCTCCCAGACCGCTGTGGATCGTATGAGGTAGCCAAGGCTCAGGTAGCAGCAATGTTGCATGAGAGAAGCCCCACGGTGAGAAGAGGGGGGGGGCCGCCAGGTTATGGAGTAAGGCTGTGGTGGAGTTGCCTTGCCCCACGTTGGGCGCCAACTGCGACGGTTTGCTCGGTCGGTAGAGGTGGGGTCTGGCTGTGGACGAGGGGTCGGTCCAGCTCTGGACGAGGGGTCGGTCCCATTTGGGACGAGGGGTCGGTCCCACTTGGGACGAGGGGTCGGTCCGGCAGCAGATGAGGGATCGGTCTCACAAGGGGTTGCGTGGTTCAGCTGACGGGGTCGCCCGGCGAAGCCGGCGATGAAGGGGTCACCCAGAGAAGCAGGCGACGAACTGGGGACAAGGGAGGCCAGGCCCTTGTCGGGGGCTCTCAGGACTGGAGGGCGCACGGCAGAAGAACTACCGCGGAGACAAGGTAAACACGAAAGTGCACTTTATTGAGGGAGAGGCAATAGTTTTATAGGGGCTGGGGAAGGCTGATTGGTCGAAGCCACGCCCTGTTCTGATTGGTTGCCGGTGAAAGGTCAGTGGGCGGTACTGGATGGGGGAGGGGTGGTGGTTAGGGATTGGCTGTCGCTGTTGCTGGGGGAAGGGGCAGGGTTTAGGGATTGGTGGCTGCTGTTGCTGGGGTGGAGGGCAGACTGGAGTTTCCCACCCACACCTGGCTGTTGCTGCTGTCGGGGGAGGGAAAAGGGCAGACTGGATTTTCCCGCCCACGCCTGGCTGTTGCTGCTGTCGGGGGAGGGGAAACAGGCAGACTGGATTTTCCCGCCCACACCTGGCTGTTGCTGCTGTCGGGGGAGGGGAAAAGGGCAGACTGGAATTTTCCACCCTGTGCCTGCGCAGGGAGAAAGAAGAAGAAGGGTGCCGCCCCATAGGCATCATGTGGTGCCATCCGGGAGGAGGGGCAGCCGCGGAAGCATGGCTGCCGAGAAGGGGAGACCGGAGGGCACTCTGCGCCCATGCCGAGCTTCCTTCAAGGGTGGCGGTGAGTCCGACCAGCCACCCTATTATGGGGGCAGCGGCTTGGCCTGCCGCGGCCGCTCCCCCGCCGGGCCACACTTCAGCCTGAGGGGTGACCGCAGTACTGGATGCACTTCTCCCACTTCCAGTTGTAGACACTCTAGGCTCCATGTTGTGGTGGTTGACCTTCTTCAACTCCATGTTAGCTGAGTGGAGTAAAGTCCAATAAATCAAAGTGTAGGAGCTGAAGTCTGTTGAGGCTCTGGGCCTGGGTGTCATATTATCAGTCCAGAGATTCAAATCCCCTACATATATCTTGAACCCAGCACCTACTACAATTCCAATAAAGTAGCATGCAAGTCTTGTGAAAAGAGATCCCTCTGAGTCCAATTCCATCACGCAGAAACACCAGCTCTAAAGAAGTGAATCCCTTCTGCCATGACCATAGAACCCGTGGGTCTCTTTATCCCTCAAAAGAACCAATACCTGGGGTTGTATCTACCTTATCTGTCTCTTAGACTCTGTTCAGTTGTACATAGGGGTATTCCTTCTGACAACCTCCAGACTCTTTTTTAGAGACTCACAGCCTTATAATCTCATTTCTCCTTTCCATTTCCCCCTTACATTAGGTAAAACAGCTTCCTGAAGTCGTGTTATTATATGTAGACAGGGATATTCTGCTGATCCGCATTGAACCTTTAATTCAAGGTCATTTTCTAGTTGCATCTTCAGCTGGTATGTGGTAGTGATCCCTCGGTGCCAGGGAGGCTCATCCCCGGGTGTCATGTCCCACGCTGGGGGAAATGCATCGCATCTACATGCTGAGTTTGGCTGTGAGAGTGGCCACATTTGAGTAACATGAAGGCTGTCAGGAGGAAACCCCCAGGCACAATGCTGCTCTAGGCCTTGTTCTTATTGCAGGTGTATAGGCTCAAAAGTGTAGCCATTAGTATCAAGAACCCACTGTTGGGCCCTCCTTCCTTCCTGGTTCTTGACGTTGCACCTGGAGGATTGCCACTGCTCTCCCAGGGCCCACAACAGTGACCCCCCGGCCAGGAGCCCAGTACCCCCTGAGCTGTTGTTTTTAATTGTTTCCACTATGAGTATATATAGACATTACCATATACCCTGGGCATATGCCCTGTATAACTCCCTGTCAACCATATATATCCTGTCAATAACATCCCATATCAGTATTCCTCCGCTGCCATTATTGAACCACTCTGTGATCCAAAACTTCCCGTAAAGTGAATCCAAACAAAATGTCAGCTTCAGAAGAGTCTTAGATCACCGAAATTCATATATACAATATACAATACTTCCTCAGATCCACCATAAAATATTTTCCCTTCCACAGCAATAATCTTTTAACTTATTCATATCATATTTCCTGAAACTGATGTACAAATTCTGAAACAATAGTTTTCAAACAAGGTGACATCTGTGCTTACTATGTGGTCCACACTTTAGGTTGTACAGTTTTCTAACTTTTTTTAGTTATCCTATGTTTTGTCTTATGGTTTTCATTATTAGTCTGTTGTCCCCTATATGTTTTTGGTGTAATAGCTGTTTTATATTCATCCTCGTGTACTCTCACATAACTCCTCTCTTGCCCCCTTATTTACCTTTGTTCCATCCATTCCACATCCATTTTCCCCTCCCCTTAGGGCCCACAATGCCTGCCAATCTAATGCCCTGGGAGCCATCCTTTCTCACGAGAGATACAGTTCTCTCTATTTGACGGCATTAGTCTTCCCCAGGAAGACTACCCAGGTCCACCCCACCCAATGGTAGAACCCAGCTTGGCAAAATGAGCCTTCAGCTATTCCCTCCGGAGTCCGTCCCGCATCAGACCATACCCCCTGTGCATCCTAACCAGGTAACCCTCCTACTTATACTTTGATACGTTTTACTCAACATTTTGTTCTCAACGAACATCTGACACTCTCCCATGTTCGTATGTTGCCCCCCCCTCCCCCCTATTTCTTGGACAATATTACCCCTCTGCCCGTCCCCAGCCCTCCTCAAACCCAGAAAACCCCACCCAAAGGTAACCCCTTGCCCCCATTTTGTCCCTTCTTTGTGCTCATACTTACCGCCAGCTCATCACAGATTCCACCCCTGCAGACATTAACTCACATCCTTCCTCCACCCCCCGATTTCCTGTAAGCCACTTTTCCAGACTCTAGCTCTCTGAGGCAGTTAACTTATTTCGTATCATTGAGGTCATGTAGTATTTGTCCTTCAATGCCTGGGTTGCTTCACTTAACATAAGATTCTCAAGGTTCATTCATGTTATCACGTGCGATTGTAGTGTATTGGTTCTTACAGCTGAGTAGTATTCCATTGTGTGTATATACCACATTTTATTGATCCACTCATCTGTTGATGGACATTTGGATTGATTCCAACTTTTGGCGATAGTGAACAATGCTGCTATGAACATTGGTGTACATATATCGGTTTGTGTCCTTGTTTTCAGTTCTGCTGGGTATATACCCAGCAGTGGTATTGCTGGGTCATATAGCAAATCTATGGATAGTTTTTTGAGAAACCACCAAACTGTCCTCCAGAATGGTTGTATCATTCTGCATTCCCACCAGCAATGGATGAGTGTTCCCCTTTCTTCACATACTCTCCAGCATTTGTATTCTACTGTTTTTTTCATGGCTACCAATCTTATGGGAATAAGATGGTATCTCATTGTAGTTTTGATTTGCATTTCCCTGATAGCTAGAGATTTGGAGCATTTTTTCATGTGCTTTTTAGCCATTTGTATTTCTTCTTTGGAGAAGTGTCTGTTTAAATCTTTTTCCCATTTTTTAAATGGGTTGTTTATCTTTTTGTTTTCAAGATATATGAGCTCTTTATATATGCAAGTTATAAGTCTCTTATCAGATATATGGTTGCCAAATATTTTCTCCCATTGTGTGGGTTCCCTTTTTACTTTCTTGACAAACTCCTTTGAGGTGCAGAAGGCTTCAATTTTGAGGTAGTCCCATTTATCTACTTGTTCTTTTGCTGCTCGTGCTTTTGGTGTGATATTCATGAAGCCATTTCCTATTACAAGGTCCTGTAGATGTTTCCCTACATTGCTTTCTAAGGTCTTTATGGTCTTGGCTCTTATATTTAGGTCTTTGATCCATCTTGAGTTGATCTTTGTATAAGGTGTGAGATGGTAATCCTCTTTCATTCTTCTACATATGGCTATCCAGTTCTCCAGGCACCATTTGTTGAATAGGCCATTCTCTCCCAGTTGAGAGGGTTTGGTGGCTTTATCGAATATTATATGGCTATATACATGAGGTTCTATATCTGAACTTTCAATTCAATTCCATTGGTCTGTATGTCTCTCCTTATGCCAGTACCATGCTGTTTTCACTATTGTATCTTTGTAGTATGTTTTGAAGTCAGGAAGTGTGATTCCTCCTATTTCATTTTTCTTTTTCAATATGTCTTTGGCTATTCGGGGCCTCTTTCCTTTCCAAATAAATTTCATAATTCGTTTTTCTAGTTCCTTAAAGAAGGCTGTGTTGATTTTTATTGGGATTGCATTGAATGTGTAGATCAGTTTTGGTAGGATAGACATCTTAATAATATTCAGTCTTCCTATCCATGAACAGGGACTATTCTTCCATTTATTTAGGTCTTCTTTGATTTCCTTGAACAGTCTTGTATAGTTCTCGATGTATAAGTTTTTTACCTCTTTAGTTAAATTTATTCCTAAGTATTTGATTTTTTTATTTACTATTGTGAATGGTATTTGTTTCTTGATTTCCTCCTGATCTTGCTCATTATTGGTGTACAGAAATGCTACTGATTTTTGCACATTGATCTTATAACCTGCGACTTTGCTAAACACATTTATGAGTTCTAGGAGCTTTGTTGTAGATCTCTCAGGGTTTTCTATATATAGGATCATGTCATCTGCAAATAATGAAATTTTCACTTCTTCCCTTCCAATTTGAATGCCTTTTATATCTGATTCTTGTCTCAGTGCTCGAGCGAGTACTTCCAAGACAATGTTAAATAGGAGCGGAGACAATGGGCATCCTTGTCTTGTTCCTGAGTTTAGAGGGAAGGATTTCAGGATTTCACCATTGTAAACAATGTTGGCTTTAGGTTTTTCATATATACTCTTTATCATGTTCAAAAAGTTTCCTTGTATTCCGATCTTTTGGAGTGTTTTTATCAGGAAGGGGTGCTGTATTTTGTCAAATGCCTTTTCTGCATCTATAGATTTAGTCATGTGGTTTTTTTCTCTCAATCTGTTTATATGGTGTATCACATTGATTGATTTTCTTATGTTGAACCATCCTTGCATACCTGGAATAAATCCCTCTTGGTCATGGTGTATAATTTATTTAATGTGTTGTTGAATATGATTAGCAAGTATTTTGTTAAGAATTTTTGCGTCTAGGTTCATTAGAGAAATTGGTCTGTAATTTTCCTTTCTTGTGGTGTCTTTGTTTGGTTTTGGTACTAGGGTAATGTTGGCATCATAGAAGGAGTTAGGCAATGTTCCTTCTGTTTCAATTTTTTGGAATAGTTTCAACAGGATTGGTGTTAGTTCTTTCTGGAATGTTTTGTAGAATTCACCTGTGAAGCCATCTGGCCCTGGGCTCTTCTTAGTCGGGAGATTTTTAATGACTGATTCTATCTCTTTGCTTGTGATTGGTTTGTTATGATCATCAATTTCTTCTTTCGTCAATATGGGCGGCTTATGTGTTTCTAGGAATTTGTCCATTTCCTCTAAATTGTCATTTTTGTTGGAATATAGTTTTTCAAAGTATCCTCTTATGATAGTCTTTATTTCTGTGGGGTCAGTGGTGATACCACCTTTCTCATTTCTTATTTTGTGTATTTGCATCTTTTCTCTTTTTTTCTTTGTTAGTCTCGCTAAAGGTTTGCCAATTTTGTTGATCTTCTCAAAAAACCAGCTCTTGGTCTTGTTTATTTTTTCAACTGCTTTCTTATTTTCTATTTCATTTAGTTCTGCTCTTATCTTTGTTTTTCCTTCATTCTTCTTCCTGTTGGGTTACTTTGTTGTTTTTCTAATTCCGTCAAAAGTGCAGTTAGTTCTTCAATTTTTGCTCTTTCTTCTTTTTTGATGTATGAATTTATGGCTATAAATTTCCCTCTCAGTACTGCTTTTGCTGCATCCCATAAATTTCGGTATGTTGTGTTATCATTATCATTTGTTTCAAGGTAGTCCTTGATTTCTTTTGAGATTTCCTCTTTGACCCACTGTTTTTCTAAGAGTGTGCTGTTTAATTTCCAAATATTAGTGTGAAGTCTGGGCCTCTGTCCCTTGCAAATTTCCAGCTTCACTCCACTGTGGTCAGAGATATTGTTTTGTATGACTTTGATCTTTCTGAATTCATTAAGCCTTTCTTTGTGGCCTAGCATATGGTCTATCTTGGAGAATGATCCATGTGTGCTTGAGAAAAATGTATATCCTGCTGTGTTTGGGTGTAATGATCTATATATGTCTATTATATCCAGCTCTTCTAATATACTGTTCAATTGTTTTGTTTCTTTAGTGATTCTCTTTTGAGATGAAGAACATGATTTTTAATGTTAACACATACACAGATACCTTAGGAGTGGGAGGCAGAATTCAAGCACATGTGTACACACTTGAGAGAGATGTGTTTGTGAGAGGTTTGTGTGTGTGTGAGTGTCATCGGCATTGGTGCATGAGGGCACGGAGGAGCGGCCTGGGCCACCCCCCGGAAGTTTGTGTTCCTTCTCTGCTGAGAAGTGTCTTTTGATGGAAAAGTTTGAGACATACGGGCGAAGTATTATCATTAAAGCGTGAGTCTAAGCATCCAGCACAGGAGGATGCCTTATTGTTTCTACAGGCGATCTACTCATATCTCAAATTCTGAAACTCTGTTATTGTATGAATGGAAATTCCATGAAAGGCAAAAAAAATTCCAGAATTCTCAGGTCTATTATCAATGAGGTGTATTTTGGATATCAGCAGGACAGAGAATTTAATCTGAACACTCGGCAGATGGTGGCGGGAACCCATTCAGTGGCTGTGCATGTCCCCTTGCCTTAGACGGACCCTGCCTTGCCCCTCTCCACTCACAGCCTGGAAGCCTGTCACCGTAGCCTGGGGTGGATCTCTTCTGAGGCCACTGGGCATGGCAGCCTGTGCCTGCTGAGCCCCAGGCACAAAATATTTGGCAACAGGTGGTGAAGTGGGCAGTGAGCAGGTCTTCATGAAGCCTGGCTGCCCGGAAATGGCAGAGAACATCGAGAATCGCTCAGAGAGGGGGTGGCTAGAGAGGGCCCTGGGGTGAGCGGTGTGAAGACCACCCCAGCCTGCCCACCTCCAAGCCCAGCCCCCAGGGCTGTTTCCACGAGGACTTGGGAGCCCTGGGCAGACCTCCTGGTGTGCTGGACGAGCCCTCCCAGGCCCCCATGCCTGTGGTGTTGAGAAGGGAGAATGCTCGCATGCCAGCCCGTGTGTATCCCAGAGGCCCCTGGCGAGGCATAACAGGACCCCGGGGACTTAGAAGATGCTTCTCTGCTGCCAGCGGTGCTATTTTTAGCTCCCTCCCACGCCCCCTGCTGTCCCAGGTGTTTGTCAGCACAGCATCCTGCACGCATGGAAAATGGCCGTCACCACTGGGTCTGCCTTGTGTGGCCCTGGCAGTGTATCTGGGGGACCTACCGGCCTGGCCGTGCCTCCGAGGCCGACAGGTTGCTGTGAGGGAGCTGCGTCTCCAGCCTTTCTACTGGCCGTGGGGCCTGCTGGTTTGGGTGAGGTCAGACCAGCGTGAGCAGGTCTGCTGTCCCCAGCCCCTCCCTGAATGCTGGCGCGTGGGGCAGCATCACCAGCCCGGCGGGGAGCTGTCACACTCAGCTGCTGTGCTCTCCAGCCCCCTGCCCATGACAGAGGAGTGCTCCAGACTTGAGCAACATCCCCAATGTTGGGGAACATGGCGTTGGCCACATTCGGCCACATGCGGTCCAGATGTGGTGGAAGGCTGGGGTGGCCTCAGAGTTGGTCCACTGCTCCCCTTTCCAGCCCTCCAGCTGGCCTCACCCTGTCACTCATGGCTCAGCTCAGATACCACCTTCCTGGGAAGTCTCCATCCGCCCTAGTTAGAGGTCTGTCCCATGCTCTTTTTGGCGACTCCCCACTCTGTTTCGATGTCTCGTGTGGTCATCATCCATCTGAGGCTGCACTGCTGTTTATGTGGCCAGCACTTCGCCTCTTTGGCTGCAAGCTCCCTGTGGACAGCAGCGGTCTTTCTTTGGTTTTGGTCTTTTTCTTTTCTGATCTCCTGCTGTGCCTGGAGGGTGGCCAGGGAGCATCGGCTGCTCACTAGCAGTGTCATAGCCAGTCTCCAAAGAAGCCTCTCCATGTGTTTGGCTCCTGGTGTTCACATCTAGGGGCAGAACCCTCCTTTGAGCCGGGCTGGCTCTGTCGTAGCTGGTAACCATGGGGGCATGGGGGAAGTGAGGAGCGGGAGTTCTGAAGCTGGGTGGGAAGAAGAGCCTTGCAATGCCTGCTCCTGGAGCAGCTAGCCACCATGTAAGATGCCTGAGCTTACCTTGTGACAAGAGTGGGCCACCTGGAAAGGCACTGGAAGGTGAGCTACTACATGAAGATAGACAGAGAGAGAGAGAGAGATACAGGCCCCCAGCATGTGAGTAAAGACGCCGTTTTAGAAGCAGATCCTTGAACCCCAACTGACATCAGATAGATCAGAGATGAACCGACCAGCTGATCCCTTCCTGAATTTTTGACTTAAAAATCATGAACAAAATAAAGTGATCATTTTAAGCCACTTTGGGCGGCGGACTTGGCCCAGTGGTTAGGGCGTTAGTCTACCACATGAGAGGTTTCCAGTTCAAACCCGGACCTCCTTGACCCGTGTGGAGCTGGCCCATGCGCAGTGCTGATGCACACAAGGAGTGCCCTGCCACGAAGGGGTATCCCCGGCGTAGGGGAGCCCCACGTGCAAGGAGTGCGCCCCATAAGGAGAGTCACCCAGTGTGAAAGAAAGTGCAGCCTGCCCAGGAATGGCGCCGCACACACGGAGAGCTGACGCAACAAGATGACACAACAAAAAGAAACACAGATTCCCGTGCCACTGACAACAACAGAAGCGGGCAAATAAGATGCAGCAAATAGACACAGAGAACAGACAACTGGGGTGGGGGGGGGAAGGGGAGAGAAATAAATAAAATAAATAAATCTTAAAAAAAAAAGCCTCTTTGTTTTAGGGTGATTTGTTACCCAGCCATAGGTAATTTGAACAAAGAGCCACTCTTTAGTGAGCTCCTTCCCCAAGAGCCATCTCATGCCCTCTGTCTCGGTGTCTCTTGGCCTCTCTTCCCAAGCTCTCCACCCTCAGCCCCCTGGGGCTTCTTTCATTTTATCACACCTTTTGTTCTTATACCCCTGGACCTTCACACATGCTCTGCATGCTGCGGGGATTCTCTTCCCTTGTGTTCCCTCTCCCCTACCACTTAGCTGATGCCATTTCTGTGGTGTGCTGGTCACTGGATAACAACTGGCCTTCCAGGGAAAAATGTCCCAGGTAGTAGCATTTGCCAGTTTCCGGGGAGCAACTGCTCCCATCACAGCTAATTTCACGGTACCAGATGCCACCGAACCCAGAGGCAGGCATTGGTATCTACACTTCCCAGACAAGGACACTGAAGACCAGAGAGGTTCCGCCACTTTCTGAGATAGTCACTGGCAGATATGGGCTCTGGTCTGCTAAGCCTCAAAGCCCCTACTCTCCCCACAGCACCACACTGCCCTCCTGAAGAACCAGTGGCTGACTGTGAACACAGGCAGTTCCGCTGCTGGGCTGGCCCACTTCTCCCGTAGGCCACTGGTCCTCCCGTGGTGTCTCGTGAGTTGCCGCTGGCCCTTCCTCATGCTCACCAGTCCTAGCCAGTTGCATCCTATCCTTTCTTTCTTGGACATTATGCTGTCTAGTCTCTGCAGTGCATGCGGTGGTCATGGAAGCACCTACCAGTTCAACTTGAGGCTCGGTTAGCTGTGTGTAGCATTCAGGTTAGACCGGCTGCTGCAACAACAACCCTAACATGTCAGTGACCAAATGCAATAGAATTTAGATATTATTCATATAAAGTACCATTGCTGGTAGGGGTGGAGGGACATGCTCCACACAGTCATTCCGGGGCCTCGGCTCCTGTGGATCTGCCATCTCCCAGGGGCTCTGAAGACCTCTGCTAGATCCTCTGCATCAGCCTGGCAGATGGGGAGTGAGAAGGAGGGACCGTGAGGGGTAGTTTTTGTGGAGCAAAGCCTGGCAGTCGTTCACATCCCTTCTGCCCACACAGTGCACTGGCCAGAATTCAGGCACCTGCAATAGATGCTGAGAAATGTAGGAGTGTGCCCAGGAATCAGAAATGGGTTTGGAGGACCTCAAGCCAGTTTCTGTAGTACCTGGATTGCAGAGTCCCAGGCTGAGTAAGAATCTGGGTGAGGTCTCCGGTTGTCCGTCCATAGCTGGGTCTGCCCTAATTAATAATTACCATGGCCTAAATAGAGAAACTGAATATTTGCTGGTATCTACCAGGTTACAGATCTGACTTTATGCAACATACATTCTTAATCCTCTGTGTGGTAAGTATTATTATTATTATCCCCATTTTATAGGTGAGCAAAAGGTGCTTATGTTGTTTGTCCAAGGTGCATACGTTTCCAGAGTGTTATTTCTTAGTCCCTGCCCCTCTGCTCTGGGGTTCCCTCTGCTCTGCCACTTTTGGTCCCTGCCTTCAGCTTGAAGCTACTCCACTTCTTAAACACCTGAGGAGCAAAGGGACGAAGGGGCTTAACCTCCTCCTCTCTCTGTGTGCTGTAGAGAACAAAGGCATCTTCGCTGTTCCAAGATGACGTTGCCCTTGCCCTCCCTGGTGTTGTTAAAGGGCTTTGAGCTGAAAGTGGTTGCCCGCACTCATCCTTAGGATTTGAAAGCACCGTCTGCTGCTCAGCTCTTTCCTGCTTTGAATATTACCTTGAGTGGCTCTTCGCCTGGAACACGAAGAGCATAAGTGGGCTGGATGACAGAGGCTGCTTCCTGGGTCCCTCATCTTTCTCCCCATGGTGCATCCCCGTAGCCCATTCCACTCAGTTCAGATTTCATATTTAAGGAGAGTTCAGGAGTTCACTGGTGAGAAAATGGGATTGAAGGTGAGTAACAACATGAGCAATGTGGCTTTTTTCTCAAATCCAATGGACCAGATTGTAGGTGTCCGAATGAGCTTTTCTTGTTCTATGCAGTCCAGTGTAGTCATCAAGAGCCTGCCCTTTGAGCTGGACAACTTGGCCTCAGACCACAGTTCTGCTACTTGCTGACTTGTAGACCTTGGGCAAGTTAACTTCTTGGGTCTTCCATGTACTCACTTGAAAGGAGGAACTGGTGGGAACAGATGTGGGTCAAGCTGTTGAACACCCACCTCCCACTGTGGGAAGTTCCAGATACGGTTCCTGGTGCTTCCTGAAAAAACAAAAACAACAAGCAAAACAAGCAAAAAAATCAACTCGGGGTAAGCGGCTGTGGCTCAATTAGTTGGGCTCCCATCTACCATATGGGAGTCTCTGGGTTCAAGTCCTAAGACCTCCTTGTGAAGACAAAGCTGGCACATGTGCAGAGGAGAGCTGATGGCCCATGTGCCATGGAGAGCTTATGCAGCAAGATGATGCAACAGAGGGGAAGCGAACTTGGCCCAGTGCTTAGGGTGTCTGTCTACCACATGGGAGGTCCACGGTTCAAATCCTGGGCCTCCTTGACCCGTGTGGAGCTGGCCCATGAGCAGTGCTGATGCACACAAGGAGTGCCGTGCCACGAAGGGGTGTCCCCTGCGTAGGGAACCCCACACGCAAGGAGTGCACCCTGTAAGGAGAGCCGCCCAGTGCGAAAGAAAGGGCAGCCTGCCCAGGAATGTTGCCGCACACACGGAGAGCTGACACAAGATGACGCAACAAAAAGAAACACAGATTTCCATTCCACTGACAACAACAGAAGCAGACAAAGAAGAACACGCAGTAAATAGACACAGAGAACAGACAACGCAGGCAAGGGGGAAGGGGAGAGAAATAAATAAAAAAGTAAATCCTTAAAAAAAAAAGATGACAGCAAAAGGGAGACAAGCAGATACAGAAAAAACATGCAGCAAATGGACACAGAGAAGAGACAGCAAAAAGAAAAGGGGCAAGCCACAAGGGGGGGAATATATAAATAAAAATTGATCTTAAAAAAAAAATCAACTCAGGGAAGCTGATATGGCTTGGTGGTTGAGCACTGGCTCCCCACATATGAGGTCCTGCGTTCAATCTCTGACCTCTGGTACCTCAAAACAAAACAGAAAAACAAAAAGAGGAACTGGTAATGGGAGCTGCTTCGTGAAGCTGTTTGGAGGATAAGAAGTATACAATGCTTAGAGTAGTGACATATACAGAGTAAGCTCTGTATATGTTTTAGCTCTTATTATTATTTCAATCTGGTCTCCTCTGGGAGACCGTGACTTTTTTTCTAATGTGGACCATGACAGTAGAGGGTCACCCTCTCTTCTATTATGCCCTCCTCCAGTCCACTGACTTCAGAGAGGTTCACACACGATCACATGGCCATCTCCCCTGCTGGAAGGTAGACTTTCTGAGGTCTGGAACAGTGTCCTCTCCAGCTTTGTATCTGCAATGTCTATCTAGTGCGTGTGTCTGTTGAGTACTTGCCACAGGCTGCCTGCAACGTTGAACCCATGCTTATGACCGGCTGCCCAGGGGCTGAGGCCTCTTTGAGGACAGGGACCCTTTTATGTTCATCATGTTCCTTAGCAACCTATGACAGTGTCCAACATCACAAAACACTCTTTGAACAAATGCAGGATTGAAAGGATGAATGATTTCATCCTTATTTGAATGATGAGGGAGTCTTCTTGGGGACAGCCTTGATAGTGCTGATTTCATTCTTTTTAATGCTGTCCTGGGTGACATCTCTCAGCATTGGAAACTCACCTTGATTTTAGGAAAGCGTCAGAAGTAGTTTGCAGGCAGGTGGCATGAATAAGAGAGGAAGCCAATGGATAAGGGATCTCTGGTCTTATAAATATGTAATTATGAAGTGTTAAATCTGGAAGTTTTAGGTGGTTTGTCAATTTGTGAGCAATTTCCAAAGAAAAGTTCCAGAAACGTTTTGAGTTTTGGAGGCATTGGAATAAAGGTGTACTCCTCCCCCAACTTCCCACCACAAAGGGACAGCTGTCATTTTGAATATTAACTATGGTCTCTTAAATTCAGCCTTGTGAACTTGATAGCCTAGCTTTGGCACTGAACAAAGATAGTTTTAAATCCCAGCTTTTCCTTTCATAAGCTTGGTGCTTTTGAACAATTTACTGAACCTCACCAAGCTGACTTCCTATACTGATAAAATGCAAATACTGAAAATACCCACCACATTGAGTTTTTGGGAGGGCTAAATGAGATAGATGATCAAGATGAATACACAGCCTTTTGGAAGTGCTCCATAAATGGCACTGGTGATGACAAGGTGGACTTAACTGTAGATGCCTCTCCATCAGTAGCCACAGTGAGGATGCTATGGAGAGGAGGAGGAGGCTGCTGGTGGGAAGTGTGGAAGTCAGGGGCCACAGTAAGTACCAAGATGAGAGGACAGTAAGGCATGTCTGTTTCCCTTGGGACACAAAAGATGGAGACAAAATTTAGTATGAAAGAAAAAATGGCATCCAAAAATGCTCCTTCCCTCTACCTTTACACCATTCCCCTGCCCTCTGTGCTACTATAGGAAGGAAGAGAAGGGATGGAAAGGGGTGGGAGGATGGGAAAGGAATAATTTTGGAATATAAGACACCTTACTTTATAGGGTTGTTTCTGTGGGCCTCAGTTTGCCCATCTGTAACATGAAGGTTGGATTAGGCAATCAGGTCCTTGCTTGCAGCTCCACCAATCACCCATGCTTTGGAAGAGCTTTGCCTTTGCTCCTAACTGTTGTTTCCCCACACCAACCCCCTTCCACAGCCTCAGGCAGACATGAACAGGAGCAAAGGGAACAGAAAGGGTGTCAAGTGCTGGAAGGCATGGAAGTCACTTCCTTCAGAAGGTGGAGGGTCTGCAAAGAGGCTTTTGAGTCAAGGGGCAAGACTGCACAGAGCCGGGTGGGCAGTCTTTCCATGCACCCCTCCATCCACCATCCTGGGGCTGGAATACTCACAGGGGACTGGAGTGAGTGCTCGGTGGGCCACAGGTGCCTTTTGGAGCATAAGGGCAAAGAAGATGTGTCCATCCTAGCTCCTGGCTACCAGTTTCACGCGTTAAGGAATATGTACTTCTCTGATACGCGGGGGCAGGCCGGGCACTGGCTTTAAGGTTTACATAACATCTGGTATTTGTCCTTAGACTTTTTCCTCTCCTGGGGATTATGTGTTGTGAGGCACCAAAAGCATTTGTCTGCACACTGATCTCCTCCTGGAAGACTTCCCAGATTGAACTTCTTTCCCACCTTCCACCTGCTCTAATCTCAAATTTGTTTTGCCACAGTCATTCAGTTAAACAAATATTTTACTCACTGGCAATTTGTCCCACACTGGGCCAGGCTATGAAGAGAATACCAAGAGTATTGGTCATAGTGGCGCTGGATGAGGGGTGGACGCAGGCTGTCCTTCCTCTGCTGGTGAGTGGGGGCAAGGGCATGGACTTGGGGGCACAAAGACCTGGGTTCAGCTCTCGCCTCCACCACCGAGGAGCTGTGTCATCTTGGGCAAGTTGGCCATCCTCCCCCAGCCTCGGTTTCTCTTCCCGATGGGATGAGGACCACAGAGATAGTTCTGTCTAACCCATAAGAAATACTCAATAGATGTGCCCACTATTTTAATTATGTCTCCATCTGAAATGATGTCATTTAGCAAATGTCGATAGAGTCAACCCCACCTTTGAGCACATCTTACCAAAGCACTGTGTTAGGTGGGGATGTAGATGACTCCCGAGAATTCCACCTAGCTTCCCTTGCCTGGCTCTCCAGCTAGGTTGTAAGCTCCTAAATGTAAGCTGCCTCTTCTTCATTTATCTCTGTATCCCCTGCCCCAAGCCAGCAGTGTGGCATAAGGCAGGTCCTTGGGAAACACTGGGTGAATGAGTGAACAAATGGTCATTCAACAAATTCTTGCTAATGAATTGGCTAAGAGTCCACACCTGTTAAATGTACATTTCATGCACTGTCTCTCTTTCTTGTCTGTGGCTTCTTGGGCTCTGAGGGCATTGAGATATTTCTGGAAGCCAGACATCAGGCCACCTTCACCAGGTCCCAGGCTCCAAGCAGAGGAGACAGCTGTCCCTGCCTGGGCTGCCACAGCATATGGAAGCCCTGGGGTGGACTTGCAAAGTTAACCTGTCTTCCCTCACCCCGGCCTCGCTTGCCTGAGGCTTGGCCCGGGCTCCTGAGAAGTCTTATGCCCAACTTCCGCAGAAAAGAAAGAGTATTTTGTGTGCTCCATGTGTGTCTAAGTGTTGGGTGGCAGCTTCCTGCCAGACAGTCTTCTCCTGTGTTTGATAAAATGACAAATTTGTTCTCTTCTTCCCCATCCCACCTTACCCCACCCAGCTCCTTTCATTTGCCATGTGAAGGGGCCTCTGTCAGGCCAGGCACCAGCCATCTCCAGGAGAGCCAAGTTCCTCATTGTGCTGTGATGTCCAGAACCATGGCACATCAGATGGAGGTGGCAATTTTAGCTCAAACGCAAATATCCTGTCTTAGAACAGAGCGGTCATAGTTTTTCCTGCACACGGGGAAATAACAGCACAGAGGTGAATTGCCAAGTCTCTTTACTGCTAATTAACCCTTCTGTGCACACTTGAGTTGCCACGTGAGCCCGGTCTGCATTTCCTTGGCACCAGTTGGCGGCCAGGATACGTTGGCTTGGATGCCTCAGTGGGCTTTACCTGTTGCTCCCATTCTGTCTGCTTTGAGTGCAGATACTTGTTTTTGAGCTGGGCTTGCTTTGACTTCTTTGATGAGGCTCCACGTGTATGGGCATGTGCATCCAGGGGTTGGTTGGTTTATCCCAGTCCAGCGCTGTTAATTGGACCCTGGGGAAGTTTTCAACATGCTGTGAGGGATGGGGCCAGGGAGCTGCCACTTGTCAAGGCCTCACAACCGACTGTGTTCTGAGCTAGCTGCTCTGCACCTGAGCTGATGAAGCCTTGCAGCAGCCCAGAAGGGTAGGTGTGCCTCAGAGGCTGAGACTACAGCTGCCCAGGGTCACACGGGTGTCCCAGGAGGTAGGACCTCAGGACCTTGGGCAAGAGTCATGGTCCATTTGAAGGTATTCCTGCCATCTGTCATTGAGTGCTGACTGCAGGCCTGGCCCTGTGTGCAGAGCTGGGGATCCAGGAATGAAGGAGCCCAGCTTTGTCTTTCAGGGAGCACATAGCCCTGTCTGGACTCTTGGACTTCAGGGCTTAGGGTAGGTCCAGGAGCCGTGTCAGGGCTGTGTATGAGGTGAGGCAAAGGTGCTGAAGACAGAAAGGCTCCCCTGAGAATGTCACACTTGCAATGTGGATGAGGAGGGGAGGACTCTGCCGGTGTTTGAATTTAGGTTTTTTAGCTGGAGTCTGACATTCAGACAGGGATTGCGCAGATCTTAGTGTACAGCTTGGAGCATTTTTACCTGGATATGTACCTGTGTAACCACCAGTTCCTGGAGGCAGGAACCACACTCTCTGTTTGGTTAAAAAATAGAATTCCACCAGGAGTGCTCCAAGGAATTCAGAGGAAATGGAGCTCCATGACCCTGCCCCCAAACCTGGTTTCCATCAGAAGGGAGAAGATGAATATTCATGTATCTTGATCTCTTTTTGCATCACTTACATTTTGCTTTCTCTGGATTTGAAGCTCCCCACCTGCCCTTGGGGTTCTGAATAATAATTATTTCATACATCACATCTATTGCACTGGGGGGGCAGAAAGAGGGAGAAGAAAATAAACTGGGGAAAGTGAACGACTGGACACCTTGAATAGCTTGGCCGGCTTCGTGCCCATGACCTGAACTTTATCTGGGTCTCTGGCCATGCGCATGGAATGTGTATCTTATTAGGTAGCCGGATCTCTGGGGTTTGCAAGAGCAGGGCTGCTGCTAGGCTCTCACATGTGGGCCCTGCATTCATTCTTAGGGGAGTGCATTTGGATCTGGGTAGATGCAGAGGGAACCAAGAGAAAGCAGAAAGCTGCTGGGATTTCTTGTCTTTTTTCCTTGAGCTCTTGTAAGCTTTTACTTAAATCATCTCACTAGGCAAATAGTTGCTTTACTGTTTTGTGGGTCTTGATCTTGCCTTTGAGTTTAGATGATAAACTCATCCACAGGTGACAGTGCCTTGCTCTTCTTTTGCACTATTCCAGCACACCCTCAGTCCCTCATCAATGCTCATTGTGTGCACTGACTTTAGGGTCTTCATCAAAATTGTTTGTCACTTGCTATCCCAGGGACATGAAATTGGACCTGGTTGTAAGCTTAATACAAGAGTGCTTATCTCTGGGCATCTGGATGAACCTCCAAATTCTCACCGTTGACCTTGGTGAACAGCAGGAGAAAAGTTTGGCAAAGTCACAATAGCACACTTATAGAGAACTTGCCGTGGGCCAGGTCCTGTATGAAGGACCTTACATAGTAGAATCAGTTATGATGCTTCTGGTTGCAAGTAGCAGAATCTCTGATTTAAGTTGGATTAAACATTAAGGGGATTTCATTGGCTCATATCATTGAAAAGTCAGGTAACTTCAGGTGAGTCTTGATCCAGTGTCTCAGTGATGTCATCCAGGACCCAGTTTCTTGCTGTCACTCCAATCTACTTTTCGTGTGCTTGGCCTCATGCTGAGGCTGGTTTGCTGCTGGTTCTAAGAGGGCCACCTGCAGCTCTGGAGGGCACATGCTTGGGTCAGTCTTGGCAGACAGCGAAGCAGTTTTGTTCTTGCCTTCCTAGCCCAAATCCTGCACGTCACTCTAATTGAGACTGGGGTGTGTGGTCAGTGTCCTCAGAAACTCAATGCTCCCCAAATGGAAAACAGGGTCTGCAAGGAAAGAGGAAGATGAAAGTTTAGAAAGCAGTCAGCCGAAGTAGATGGGCTCAAGTAATTCTCACAAAGCCTCAGCGAGGCTGGCACTGCTGCCACCCCCATTTATAGACAAGAAACTCAGGTACAGAGAGGTCTAGTAATTTGCCTTAGCTAGTATAAACTCACATCAGGAATTAAACCAGGACAATTGACTCTAGAACCTGTTCTTCTAACCACTCTCGGACAAAGTGCCTTTTTAGGGCAATAAATCATTTTTGTCTTTAAAAATTGAGATAAAATTCACCATTTTCAAATGTGCATTCCAGTGGTTTCTAGTATATTCACAAGACTGTGCAACCATTGCTACTACCTAACTCCAAACATTTTTTACCATCCCCCAAAGAAACCTTGTACCCATTAGCAGGAACTCTCCCTTCTCCCTTCCCCCAGCCACTGGCTACTCTACTTTCTGTCTCTATGGATTTGCCTCTTCTGGACATTTGTATAAATGGAATCATGCAACATGTGGCCTCTTTCTCTTAGTCAATGATTTTAAATTTTTTATTGGGATCAGCTGTGCCTGAAGTCAAGGCTTCTTCCACCTCACCTTTCCCTTCATGAAATGGACAGTGCTGCTCAGGGACTGGGAAGGAATTTCTCTACGAGAGGGAAGGGGGAGAGAGGGAGGTAGAGGGAGAAAGAGAGGGAAAGGAAGAGAGAGGAAAGGGAGGGAGAAGGTGGGAGAGGGAGAGAGGCGGCTTGGGATGTGTGCTCTGTTTGCTTTTTGGTGGTGCCACCAGCCTGGGGCTCTGGGAGGGCGGGATGTGCTTTTTTCTATACCCAGTACCTATGGAAGGCCTGGTACATACTCTGCTCGGTCATCATTTATTCTGCATTCTTGAGGATCTCCTCTAGGTCAAGCTATGTGAGAAGCCCTGGGAAGCAGCAGTGAAACAGTCCCTGCCCTCCAGGGCTGCTGGTTGGTGCTGAGTTGTGTGTGGGCCTGAGTGTATGGGAGGGCAGATGATAAATGCACCAACAAATGAAAAATTTCAGGTTGCACATGGAGCAAACTGAAGAGGATGATACAGTTGCAGTGTAGAAGGGCTACTTAGGAAGGGTGGTCTGGGAAGGCCTCCTGGTGAGTGGAGACCTGCCTATGGAGAGAGGCAGCTGGGCATGGGGCCACGGTGTCCCAGGCAAAAGTCTGCGGGAGGCACAAGGTTGGCATTTGATCCAATTAGAGATGACACAGGATGCTACCGCCTGTTCCTTCTGCTTTTCCCGTGGCTCCTCCCACATCAGGACCATCCTTTACCTGCAGCCTCTGCCCCAGCTGGGTTTGGCCACTGCAAAAAGGCCTCAGCATTTCCTCCCTATTTATCAGGTCCCTGGAGGTGCTGGGGTCTGTGCTTAGCTGGCTCTTTCTGTGAGTTCAAATTTTGGGTCCTGATTTCATTTTACTGATTTAGGCCTGAGGTTGCCGATCAGCTGTCTTCTTTTTTTGCTTTTAAAAGGCAAATTGGAGTATTTGAAGAGCCTTATGCTTTCTCTTCCAACGTCGCATCTGTCAGGTTTGAGGGAATGCGGGCCCAGGCGGGGGCAGGCGCGCTGTCCCTTGCCAAGGGGCATGATGTCAGTGATGCTGAGTGCCGCTGCCTGCCCCGTCTGGAGGAGGAGGAGTTCAGGCCCATAAGGAGTTGGTGCGGCTGAGGGGGAAGACCTGGCACACACAGGCATCTTCCTGACCCCGGGCTGGGGTGGCTTGTTCCCCTGAGCTCTAACTAAAGGCGCTGCAGCCGAGGGGAGCCCTGAAGCCGCCTGCTGCAGGCTGGGGAGGTTCGGCGGTGAGCAAGGTGAGCAAGCCAGCCTGTAGCCCTGCCCTCCCAGGGCTCACCAGTCCCGTTGGGGACCCTAATTACACACCATTCGGGGACTGGGTTGAACTCACTTGAACACTCACACACATGTTCCCTGCCCAAGAAGCCTGAGGTGCAATGCCATGGGATGTGATGGGGCACCCGGTGGCACGGGGCTGGCAGCAGCACTGCAGGGCAGGCTTCGCTGCAGAAGTGAGACCTAAGGCTGAGCAGACGTCAGCCAGGCCCGGGGCAGGGTGACGAGGGTGTGGAAAGATGGGTGCGTTTGAGGGCTCTGGTGGGGGACGGCTTCGAGAGGCAGAAGACAGCATCTTCCCGACCCCTGGGACCCGAGCACAGAAGACAGAAGAGGACGGAGAATAGCCACCCAAGCCCCAGGAGGCCGGGGGGCTGCCTATCCCTCATTGCTCAGCCCCTCCTGGCTAGCACGGCACATAGCGTGAAGGCGCCACCAAGGGCTTAGTGATGGAGTGTGGAGTGGTGCCCTGTGGCTCCTCTAACAAATGACCACACACCCAGTGGCTCGAAACAAGCCAGATTTATTCCCTCGCAGCTCTGGAGGTCAAGACCCGAAATCAGTTTTACTGCATGGTGGGTGGTGAGTTTCCAGGTTCTTGGCTACATGGCGGGAAAGAATTCAGAGGCCCCACAGGGTAGACAGGCACGTCAAGGGCTCGATGAGAAGCGAAAGAGCGGGCGCACACCCTCGGGACTCGGTGTGGGTGTGCTCCAGGGTGAGTCGCGTGCTGGGGCTGGGGCCGCGGCCCCATGAGGCTGGCCACCCCTTCCCTCATCCATGCATCGGGGGTTCTTAACAAGGGGTCCGTGAGCTTGAACTGAAACACCAAAAAGCATGGTTCTTGTGGGGACGTGTTGGTGTGGGTGTGATGTATTTATTAAATAATCCACGGGACAGTGTGGACTTAGTTTTCACCTCACTGGCAAAGGGGCCTGTGGAACAAAAAGATTAAGCACCTCTGATGTAAATGAGGGCTAGTGAGTCACAACATTCTCGTTGGTTCTGAGTACACGGAAGAAGGAGCAGACCGTTCGTTGGTTCTGAGGGTCTGCCGGCCCGAGTGGAGTTCAGGGGATGGGGTCCTGAATGGGCTTCTCTTTACCTGTTGTTTTTAGATATTCGGCCTTGGGCCCCTTGTTGGCAGGCAAGGGTGGGCATCCCAGCAGGAGTTTTACACAGAACTGACTGTTGGTCCTCATTATCCATACATCCCTGTTCTAGCTGCCTCAACAGGGCTAAAAAGTCAAGGTGACAGCAGGGCTGGTTCCTTCTGGAAGCATGCGGGGAGAATCTGTTTCCTGTACTTTTTCCCCTCCTCATGGCCTCCTGTATTCCTTGGCTCATGGCCCCTTCCTCTGTCTTCAAAGCGCATGGCTGCTGCCCCTGCTTCCATCATCATATTGCAGTCTCCTCCTCTGTAGTCAAATTTCCCTCTTATAAGGACCCTTTTGATTTAGGGCTCACCTGGATACACCAGGATAATCTCCCATATGAAAATCCTTGAGTTAATCATATCTGCAAAGTCCCTTTTGCCATAGAGGGCCACTTTCAGAGGCTCTGGGGATTAGGACGTGCCCATCTTGGGGTTCGTGTGTCCACCTTCTGCAGTGTGTTAAATGAACAGCATTTTTAAAGGACGGTGACGGGATGTCCCTTGTGAGGGCAGGGGCACAAGAGACATGTGCTAAGTTGGGGAGCAGTGCCTTAAAAAGGGGTAAGAGGCTCAGTCCTTTAGTTCACCCCCTTAGCTGCTCCTAATGCTCTCCTCGCACCTGCTTGAGCTGGAGGCAGTTTCTCTGGAGGCCCAGGAGCCTCACTCTCACTGTCTTCTGCAGCCAGCATCTTCCTTACACCACAGTGCTTGCTCCTGTGTTTTTTGCCTTTCTATCTTATATGTCCTAGTAAGCACTTGCTGAATTATAGACAATTGACTAGTAATATCGGCACAGAGGCACCCCAAGTCCAGAGCCGCGTGTCTCCCTTCTGACCCATCTGCTTAGGTGACTCTGGACTCAAGGGCCTGGGGACAGAGTGATTTAATGGAGGTGAACAGAGTGCTGGGCAGGGAGGCTCCAGCAAGGCCACTGCCATGGACTGGTGGGGTGGGCTTTTCCGGACTTGCCCAGAGGGCTCTGTAGCTATCAGGGTGCCCTTGAGCATGGATGGCTAAGACGACTGCGTGCAAGAGTGTGTGGACCGAGCCTGATGAAGCCCTCCTGGCGCTCCCCTCCAGGCTCCCCGGATGGGCCTTGGGGAGGAGCGATTAGTGAGATGTGCTGCCTGCAGCTCGGGGACCACCAGAGAAGGGTTGGGTGGGGCGAGCTGGGGTTGCAAACCTGGCTTTCCTGGCTCTGGGGAGGGGCACCTTCCGAGGGCCATTGGGGCTCGTTGCTCTGACTCAGAGGTACTTGTACCTGACTCTCCCCTTCCAAAGGAGTGGGGGTGGCCCCAACTTAGAGCCAGCCTGCCCTTTCGGCAGCGTCACTTACAGAGGGACCGAGGGGACCCAGGAACTGGGGGAGCCAAGAGGTCTGAGTGAAGGGTGGGACACAGAGCCTGAGGAGCACCCCTGGGCCCCAGCCCTTCCGTGGTGGCAGGAAAGATGGCAGCCAAGGGGATGTGTTCATGACGTGGCGCTGTATCCACACCTGCTTCCTTTCAGGCCACGTGGGCTGGTGAGGAGCATGGATTCAGTGCCAGCTCTGCTGTTTCCAACCTCTGGAAATCTTAGTGTTCTGTGAAATGGGCAGAATCCCAGAGCCTCCCTCTCAGAGTGTGCCCGACTCAGAGAGCTAATCCTTTTCAATACTGGGCACGTAGGATGCCCCTAGATCACTCTGTCATCACTCCTGTACGTCAGCCAGCCCAGGGCCTGTGGGGCCCAGCCTTGGTTGCCTGATGCGTGGAAAAGCTTTCCAGAAAGGGGAGTCTCTGCCTCCTCCCTCCAGCCCTCCTGTCTCAGGGCTCGTCCCCCCGAGACCCCTCTGGGCTCTTCCGCAGACTGAGGTAGGCTGCCCTGGAGGCAGAGCTGCCCACGTTGGGGCAGGCCCTGAGCAGAGGGTCAAGAGCTCCAGGCCCCTTGTCTAGCATCCCTGCCAGGAGCAACTGAGAAAGAGGGAGGTGGGCAAAGCCCCACGTTTGGAGTCAAACAGCCCTGGTGTGAAGCCCAGCCTGGTCACTTCCAAATTTAGTAACTTCCAAGAGCCTCAGTTTCCCCCACTGAAGGATGAGGTTACTGCTCAACCTGTGGGCTGAGGAGAGACCATGGGGGCCCCATTGTGAAGTCCTCCCCAGCTGTGGACTCTGTGCTGGCTCTTTCTTGCAGTGTCTCCTTGGCCCCAAGGAGGGCCTGGGGTGCACGCCCTGGCAGTTCGTAAGTGCTGGCGCAGGGCTCCTGGTGTCTGAGTGGACCTCTGCAGTCCCAGGCCCCGGGTGGCAGCCGGTGGGCTGGGGGCCAGGGAACGCCCCTCTCAGCTCCCCTGAGCCCAGCAGCTGGCCTCCTGGCCCGCCCCTGCATCTGCTGTTAGATCCATGGCTTTTTATGGCTGTTCTCTTGCTGTCAGTGTTGAGGTGGTTTTACGGGCTCTGTGTTCTGGGAGCCACACCTCAGCCTGGGCCAGGGCCCTTGACATTCCCTAGAGCCTTTATGGCACCACAGCGGCATACGGTGGGTGCATGCCCGGAGCCACCTGCGGGGACCGAGCTGAAGGAGGTGGGAGGACGGGCTGCGAGCAGAGTGCTGCCCAGGTGAAGTCCAAGGCCCCCGGGCAGCGCATTTATTCTTCCCGTTGCCTGCTGCCATGGGAGCGATCTGCTTGCCTGTGGGACTGGAATGCTTCTGGGTTCTGTGTCCTGACATAAAGTAATCTCAAAAGACCTGAGGAGAATTTGGCGACTTTAAAAAACTAATACATAATGAGTTATCCTGTCTGTCAGTTAATTATTTTTTGAAGAGGCTGCCTCCCTCCCCCCCCCCCCCGGTCCTATATCCGTGTCCCTTACAGTGGTTGCCTTTCAAGGCTGCCTTTTGACATTTTCTCCCACTGGACTATACACTCCTTAGGCTTTGCAGGAGGTGGTTTAGTGTAGGGCAGTGGTTAGAGCTGGACTAACCTTGGTTGGAACCCTGTCGTCACCCCTCAGCCATCTAGGTAGTCATTGAGACCAGAGGAGCCCCTGTCCTTACTTCCCAGGGGCCAAGAATCCTGCTACGTACAAGGTGGCCCTGGAGAAAGAAGTGTTGTCCAGCCCAAATGCCATGGCTTCCCTGGAGAGACACTGTTAGAAAGTCCCCAGTAATACCTGGTGTTTGTTGTACACCTTTATGTGTTGGCCGCTGTTGTAAGAACTTTGCAGTAACCCTGTGAGGCGGGAAGCATGGCTATCCTTCTTTTACAGATAAGCAAAGTGAGGTCAAGTACTTGTCCAAGGTTACACAGCTAGTGAGTGGCAGAGCTGGGATTTGAACCCTTGGCATTCTGACTCTGGAGCCCACACTCTTACTTACTCAAGGTACATGGCCTCCCTAAGGCTGTTCTGGTTCTAAGAGACTACAACTCTCTTACCATGTGTCATTCTTACCTATGTACTCAAAGAATTGATAACAGGTTCTCAAACAGATACTTGTGTGCCAATATTCATAGCAATACTATTCACAATTGCCAGAAGGTAGAAGCACCGCAAGTGAGGGCCAACTGACAAATGGATAAACAACATGTAGTACATCCATGCAATGGAATATTATTGAGCTATGAAAAGAGTGAAGTTCTGATACATGAGACAACATGGATGAACCTTGGAGACATTACATGGAGTGCAATAAGCCAGACAGACACAAAAGGACACATGTTGTATGAGCTCACTGACCCAAAATAATTAGAATAAGCAAACTCAGAGTCAGGAATTAGATTATAGGCTATCAGGGGCCAGAGTGGAGGTAGAGGATAAGAGTTAAGGCTAAAATTGTACAGTTTCTGTTTGGGGTGATATAAAAGTTTTGGAAATGGCTGGTGGTGATGGAAGAACAACATCGTGAACATAATGAATGGGCCTGAACTGTAAATTTGAATGAGGTTAAAAGGGCAAATTTTCGGCTGTGTATATGACTAAAAAGAAAAACAAACCTATAGGACTGTTCAATGCAGTGAGCCCTAATATAAACCATGGACTTAAGCTAACATGTAATGATGAGCTCTTCTCAGTTGTAGTAATGATAGCAACGAATGCAAGGTGTTAGTAATGGGAGCGGTATATGGGAACTTGTATTTTCTGCATGATTTTTCTGTAAACCTACAGTTTCTCTAATAATAATAAAAAAGGAGTATTGGGCAGCCCAGGGGCTGGGGGGTGGCTGTGGAAGGAGGGAGAGGTGGCACTGCCTGCTGAGTAAGGGGGCTGGGGGGGGTGAGTAATGGCACACGTCTGTGTGACCCCACCACTGGACCCTGGGCAGCCAGCCTGCCTGCCTTGAGAGACACTGCCCTTGGTTCTCAAGGCCGGGACCACATCCCTGAAACGGGACATTAGGAGGAAACAACCATATCTGTGGACACGCTTCCTTTAGGCCGGGGCTCCTTGCTGCCTTGGGCTGCGGAAACCCATGGCCGAGGTGGCTGAGAAGGGGCGAATCGAAGGGTGCTCAGAGTGAGGCTGGCTCAGCCGGGAATCCTGAGAATTCTGGTACTGGAAAGACAGAGTCCGTTGCTCTATTTTTAGCAGTATAAGGGGCCCTCGGGCAACGGGGTATGTGGGAATCCTATTTTTTCCTCCATCTTGTTAATGGAACCTCTAGCAGTGTTTATGCCTGATTAGGTTTCCTCTGAAGTCTCCCTTGCCTGCAGCCCCAAACTCCTTTTCCTTCAGTGCAGCTGGGAGGAGCAAACAATGAACGGTGTGAATCTGTGGTGTTTCCATTCTCCTTTCCTACCAGATCCAGCTCCTCCCAGAAGGCAGGTGGCAGCCTCTTTGGTTTTACATCCTTCCCCATTCTGGGCTGTTGCCAGAAACGCAGACGGCTCCCCTCCCAGATGAATGAGTATTCCCAGAGGTGTTTCCTGGGAATGTTCTGAGAATGTTCCCAGGCCTGCCTGGCTTGTTTGGAACCTGTGAGTCCCCCAGGCTGGCCTGCTGGAAGGATGAAGGAGACTGCTTGGCTGGAGGGGCCTGCTGAGGGCTGGACAAATGTGGATGTGTGGCATGCAGGTCCCACCCCTGCAGGGCCACCGAGGATATGAGGACCCAGTGCAGGGGGCAACTGGTAAGACATGGGGCAGGGATGTGCCTCCTCATTTGGTACATTCATGTTCTCTCTCTCCACCATGAATGCTTTTTCAGAATAACTTTATTGAGATACAATTCACGTGCCATACCTTTCCCTCTTTTAAATGGCTTTTAGTAGACTCACGAAGTTATGCCAACATCACCAAGATCTAATTTCAAAATATTGTCACAACCCCAAAAAGAAACCCTGTACCCATACCCCACTTCCTATATCACCTGGCAACAACTAATCTGCTTTCTGCCTATTCTGGATGTTTCATATAAATTGCGTCCTCCAGTGGGTAGCTTCTGATCTCCATGTTCTGTGACAGTGTTCTGTCTTTTTCTCTGAGCATGTTTGTCTACATAATTTCATAGGTAACAGACACAAAGAAGAGGCCTCTGAGGCCATCAAGACAGAAAGTTAGGCATGAATAATTAGAATCTGAAAAAAGTTGGTATCTTGAGAGAATCTCTCTTTCCCCTTACCCTGGCAGATGGGAGACCATCAGATTTTGCTGTCTGATATTGGTAAGTTTTGTGTGCCTCACATGTCGGAATAAGATCCCTCCCACCAACTAGGATGGTGAAATGTATAAAGGATGGATTCAGGATTAAAGGGCATTTTCACTGCCCTTTTGTGATATACCGTTTGATGAGCAGCAAGGTTAGTTTCGTAGGTGGCATGGCATCCTCTTATAAGCAAGGGAGCAGGGACTAGGTTACCTTGGTCGCTACTCTTTGCTACCTGGACCTTAGCATAGTGTATGTCATTTTCTTTGTCTCTGGGTCCAAGTAACTTGTTATATCCTTTGACCAACATGACCTTGGCCATGCCCTTGAAGGCCAAGATGTTGCCTTGAAGTACACATGGTCCCTGATAGAGTCACTGGCAAATAAATTGGGCTTGATGCTTACTAGTGGCTGTGGGGAGGGGAGGTACCATGGCAATGACCTTTGGTGATTAACAGACCATCAGGATTAAAGGGGGGCCTCATTGGAACCATATGCCGGAGCTGCTTTATTGTGGGGCTGCTGGAAGTAAGTTGCCAATAGATATTTCAGTTCCTAGATTATAAAAGGAGAGCAAATGTATAATCCAAGGGTATAAAGGTTCCATGCCCCCAGTCTCAGGTGATGGCATTATTTGTGCTTGGATGGCTGAGTCATGTGCTGATTTCTTCCTAACTCCCTTCACCAAACACTTGCAGAGTATTGATCACATATGAGACACATCACAGTCTTTGTATTTGAATATGGGTTTAATTGTATCTCTTTCTTGAAATGAAAGTTTTGAGGTGGTCTTTATTCTCCCCACCCATGGCTTTGGCTGGGATTGGAAGATGGATGCTGGCTGGTGTTCTTGAATATGTCCGTGCTGGTCTGACTGGGGACCTTGGGTAGAACCTTCACATCTGAGCCTCAGTTGCCTTCTCAGTCAAGTTCCTGCCTCTCAGAGGGGTGACGCTTAAATGAGATCATGTTTCTGAAAATAGTTTGAAAAAAAAAGGAAAGGGCTAGCTGTGAGAGCACAGAGTCAGCCCTAGCTCTGTATGAAGGGCTGGGATGAAGTCTTCCCTTGCTTTTGTCTTTGCTCAGTGGGAGGGACCTTTGACCATCTCAATCTGGGGTGAATCATTAAGTGTCCATTATGTGGCTGTCGTCGCTGTGTCAGGCTGTTTAATGTGAGGTTTCATGCCATTTTGGGGGGGTTAGAATGAAGCTGTGGTTTGAGCATAAGGTACGGAGTCAGAGGACTTTGAGGCACATCTGGACTCTGTCCTCTGCTAACTGTGTGACCTTGAGCCAGGTGTGTGCATGTTTGTGTATGTGCGTGTGTGTGCATGTGTTTATATTGTAGTAACTTCTCTATGTAAAGAGAAAAGAGTTGTTGTGAGGACTAAACAAGGAAATGTATATAGGGTGCTTGGAAATTCTAGATAAATCCTACCTCCTGCTCTTTCTTCTAGGCTGTTACCACCTCCTGCTCACATTCCTTTTGTTTTGTCTAATTATCCTCATTTTACACATGAGGAGACTCTAGTTCATTTTCATCTTGTGCAGCAATACATTCATGGGTGGCAGTCCCACCTCTGTTTAAATAATCTTGTGAGGGGGGAACTGACTATCTCTTGAGAGCTCGCCTTCCATTTTGGATCAGCTTTACGTGAACCTTTGAACATGCTGAGGTAGATGGTGTTGTATTTACATCAAAATAATAAGCTGTTATTTACATCAATGTGAATAATCCTGAGATGTGATACGATCTGCCTGCTTCCCAGAGTTCATGCTTGGGTTGTTTGTCAAGACATAGAGATGGGTTGATAGTGAACTTGCTCTTGTCTTGATGGTCCCCTTCCCACAGGTGAAGGCCTGTGGCATTTTAGGGACTAGTTCAGGATGGAGATGCAGGAGATTAGCTAGGGGAGTTGTAGGGTGCAGGGGGAAGGGCTGTGTCTGGGAGGAAATGTCCATCAGGAGCTGTCTGGCCACTGAGTAGGAGTGATGGCATCATGTCCAGGGTCACAGGCCATGTTCTGCCTGCCTGGC
Organism: Dasypus novemcinctus; assembly: GCF_030445035.2. Lineage (NCBI taxonomy): Eukaryota > Metazoa > Chordata > Mammalia > Cingulata > Dasypodidae > Dasypus > Dasypus novemcinctus. The sequence continues at coordinate 104,570,925 of NC_080678.1, read as the reverse complement.
AAGTGGAGCATCCCAGTTCTGTACAGCTCTCTATGAGAATAGAGAAGAACAGATTATGGCTCCTGAAGTTGCTGGAGAAGCATTCAAGAGAATCCCATAGATACTTCATGGATAAAACACAGTAAACTACATACAGAAGGAAACTTTCTTAATGTGATGGTATTTGCTAAAATCTATAGCATGTGCTCAGTGGATAAATGCTAGACACATTCCCTTGAGGTTAAGAATAAGACAAGAATGCCCGCTATCATTGCTCATAGTCAGTATTGACCCTTAGTTCTGAGCCAGTGCAATAAGACAAGAGAAATGCAGGAGAGACACAAACATTGGAAAAGAAGAGTAAAAGAGTCATTCTTTGGGGGGGGGGGGGGATCTGATCATCTAGCTGGAGGAACACTAGACTCTGAATCTATAAATTATTAGAAGCAAGGGAGTTCAGCAAGGTGGCCAAAGGGCAAGTACAAAAATCATGGCTTTCCAGTATACAACTAATTAGAAGGTAAATTTGAAGAAACCAGTGTTCTATCTGGTGTGAAATATTGGTACTTATCCTATGTGGCAACCACAGCAGCAATTATTTTTGCCTAACATATATTTGTACAATGTGATAAGTACTATTAAATATAAAAATAGATGAATAGATTTATAAAATAAAAAAATATGTACTATAACATCAAGCCCGTTGGGGCAAGATATGTATCTTTAATTTTATTTTTATAGGGAGGAAACTGACTCAGAGAGGTTAAAATGACCTTGCCCAAGGTCACCTAGTGAATAAGAGGCTGAGCGGGGACTTGGCCTCCCAGGAAGGGCTCCTCTTCTTGGTTGCTCTCTGCCACCTTCTTCGGGCCTTTGTGTATCCAGCAGTTTGTCTTGTGCTGTCAGTTCTTTATTATCCATCTTCGGTGGTGGCAGATCTCGGTGGAAGGGATAATCCAGAAACATTTATATTTGGATTGGAATGTACTCTGAATTCTTTTATGAGAGCAGCTTGATCTGCCTAGAATGCTCGCTTTGTCTGATGCTGGGAGGAGTTGGCTTCCTTCGGAGGGTGCCTGGTTGAGGCACGTAGAGGGCAGACAGCATCAAGCAGCTGCTGGCTATGACCTGGGGTCCCTCTTTTTTCATATTGGCTCAACTGCTTTCTCTTCATCCAATGTACATTTTTTGCTTTTTAAAATTTTATTAAATGCTTCTGCAAAAATGATAAAAATGACATGTTCATTGCAACTGGTAGAAATACAAGCATATTTATTTTTTTCTTTGAAAGCTCTTGGCTGCTACACTCCCCTTTTCCCATGCTTCCCTAATCAGTGGTCAGAACTCATTTCTCCTCCACTTTTTCCTCCAGGCTCACGTCAAGATATGCAAACATGTTTTCGTTCATTCAATAAGTATTTACTGAATGTCTATTCTGTGCCAGCCACTATGCCAGAATGAGAAAGACAAAATTCCCAGCCCTCATGGAACTTATAGACCAGAGGGTTACAATATCTGATAGTTAAGTATCTACTGTGCCAGCCAATGATAAATGCTATGGAGAAAAATAAAACATGACCCTTTTCTCCTGCCTTTTTATTGCAATTTGAAAGGAAGGGTCAGGGTAGAGTTCATTGAAAGGTGAATTTTGTAGAGTCCTGCAGGAGATGTGGGAGAAAGCTATTCAGATCTCTGGGGAAGGAACATTGTGGCTGAGAGGAAGTGCAAAGGCCCTGAGGTAGTACTATGCCTAGAAATGGCCTCTTTCTACTGGAATAGAATGTGATACCAGAAGAAAGGCAGGAAGTGAAGTTACAGAGGCAGGGGGAAGGTGCTGGAGGAGGGCAGGTTGCAGAGGGCCCTGCAGGCATCTTATAGGACCTTTTTGGTTGTTCAATGAAAATGGGACCTTATTTTGTAGTCTTTTTCCTCACAACTTGCTTTTCTTACTTAATAATACATCATGGACACCCCTTCAGGTCCATAGATATATAGATCTGTTTCTCTTAGTTTTTAACAGTTGTGAAATATCCATGGTGTGGATGTACCTAATTTATTCAACCATTCTCTTTTGATGGACATTCAGGTGTCTTTGAGTCCCACCTCCTACCTCCCCCACCCCCCACCCCATGACAGAGCTGCAGTTAACATCCTTGTATACACTGCCCTCCATTCTGGCACTTATATTCTGGAAATTAGAGAGCAGAATTGCTAGCTCAAAACATGTGTATAATTTAACTTTTAATAGATATTGTTAGAGTTCTCTCTAAAAAGGTTGAGGCCGTTTTTTTTTTTTTTCCTGCTAGAATTCCATTCCTAAAACTCAGATGCCTGGCTTTGCTCCCAAGGAGATAAATAGCTACTCTGCAGAGGGGGATGTCACAGCTACCAAAAGGGATGAGTCTAGAATCCTCTGTCCGGTGGGCAGGTGTGTGGCCTTTTGGAGGACGCTGCTGCGAGCGGTATTGGTTGCTCTTTTTTAGGGTTTGTTTTTAATGGTTGTGATGTCAGGATATCCAAGAAGATGAAAACACAGCTGTTGCTGTGTTGTTTGCATTACGTCTAATTTTCCATATGCTTAAAATAAGCACAACACCTAAGCGCTGCTGGGAAACAGATTCACACCTTGTCTGATATTGAATTGTGCCCGGTAACTTAAAGATATGGTTTCTCCATTGCATGCTCTCTGTGGGCTTGTAAATCCTATAAAATGGTGGTGGGTGGGTGGTGCTTGACCAGATCACAGTGGGGAAGGCATAGTAATTACCCATCTCTCCTTTCCCACTCTCAACGTATGGGAACAGGGTCTTATGAACTTGGAAGTACACTTTTCCTCTGTTTAATAGACATGTGTATTTGTGTGATTCATACTGTTGGACATGTAGCTTGTTTCTTTTCTGTTGCAATTCTAACAATGAATTATCTTGCGCGTGGGTCTTTTTATACATGGATGAGCATATCTTTTGGGAAGATTTCTCAAAGTGGAACTGCTGGATCAAAAGGAATCTGCTGTTTACAAATGCTGATAGAGATTGCCAAATTGACGTCCACAGGGGAAACCGGTGTCCCCGACCATGGTGGTGTAAGTAGTGCCATCGCACACCTGCTGCAGCAGCACCGGGTCTGGTCACACTTCCTGGATTTTCACCAGTGTGATGGGTGCAATGTCTTATTTTATTGTCATTTCATTTTATATTTATTTCTCATGAGTAAGGGTGAACATCTCTTCAGATATTCACGAGCTATTTCTGTTATGTGTGTGTGAACTGTATTTCCAGTCCTTTGCCTTTTATTTTTTCCTTCTTGGTGGATTATTAGTCTTTTTCTTATCTGGCTGCTTTCAACATGGTCTGTCCACATTATGAGGGCGTTTGACTCTGTGCTCAGATAACCTAACCCGTCTGACTAGTTAGAGGTCGATCCACACTGTCTTTGTTGGCAGGAGTGAAAGTGTAGGCATTGGAGAAAAGGGAGGTATGTCTCAACCATCTGTACGTGCCTGTTGCATTTTGACAGGTGTGTTGCCCCAACAGTTCTTCAAACAGGCTGAAAGCAGACATGACAGTGAACTGCTGACCCTGGAGTCCATCAGCTGGTGTGTATCTTTTATATGGTCTCATTGTTATCCTGTCATTGGTTTGAGGACATATGCGGAATCTTGTTTGGTTGCTACTAAAATGTGTTTCTCCATTTGCTTGAATTTACAATCCTATTGTGTGCGAGTTTTCCAAGTGACGACGCCTTTGGGTTATGATTTAGTCCTGGTGCTAACTGCTGTAAGGACCCCCGATGTCGGTATCTTAACTCAATACAAAGGTTTCTCTCCCTGGATCCTGAGCCAGGTGGGGATCCTCATGGGGGAGCTCTCCTGGCAGGGCTCTCCAGCACCCGTCAGGGGTCCATGCTCCTTGTGTTGGGGGCTCATCCCTTTCTAGGACCCAGAGTTCTCTGAGTGCTGGGCCAGCAGAGGGATGAGAGGATTGTGTGGAGGGTGGCATGGGCCAGGTGCTTTGCTGCCGGGGCAGTCCATGGCCAGTCTCAGCCTTAGGACCGAGTGCCCCAGGGAGCCTGGGAAATGCAGGCAAGCCATGTGCTCCAGTCCTTGGCCCTGATCCCAGCCCTCCCCACATGTGCCCTTGTCTCTTGTAAGTTCTCAGAGTGGCTTCCCAAGTGGGATATCATTCTAGCTCTGCAAAGGAGGTGAGTCTAGTGTCTGAACCCCTTTTCAAGCTGAGGAACCTTAGGTCCAGGGACACTCCCAAGTGAGGCGAGGCCTTTAGGAGTGGACAAAGCAGGTATGGAGAATGGGCTTGAGAACAAGGCTCTCACCCCGCTGGTCCTTTCTTTCATTGCACTAGAGGGGTCGCCCACTTTGGCTGCACCTGAGCCACCTCTGTGCATGGTGGGCAGGGGAGAACGGGTGGTTTAGAAAGGCAAAATTGGAGGCAGGCCGGAGCCCTTCCTCTGCCCTGGTGAGTGACATGAGGGACAGTTGTCCCTTGCCCTTCGTCAACAGCAGCCAAATGGTGAGGGGTGACAGCACTGCTCTGGGTAGGAAGGCTTGGCCAAGGTGTCCCATGTGGGGCAGAATTTCCCAGGCTGCTGTGAACCTGGTGCCTCCAGGGGAGCTGTCCCCTTACCTTGAGTTCAGCTGTCGTCCCTCTCTTACCATTGGTGTGGCACACTGGCATTGACACTGGAGCCTTCTTCCGCACACTCCCATTGCCCTTTATTTAATTATTTTGAAAACATCTGATGCTGCAGTGAGATCAGCATGCAAGCTGTGATATCGCATTGGTTCTATTTTGAGTACTGGGGAAACACGTGTGAGATGCTGTCACCGCCCCCGCCTGCCCCCGGCAAGGGCTGCGCTCTCAAGGGCCCGTTGGATGAGCAGAGGCATGGCCCCTCTTGGCGCACCTTGGATGCTTTTCGCTCTAAGGGGACACCTGGGTTTCCTTATAGCACGAATGTCTTGAACTAACCTGGCCAAAGTCTGTAGAGAGACCCTTTAGGTTGTTTTTTTGTTTTTTTTTTAAATTATTTATTTATTATTTTTTTTAAAATTACATTAAAAAAAATATGAGGTCCCATTCAACCCCACCGCCCCCGCCCCCACTCCCCCCACAGCAACACTCTCTCCCATCATCATGACACATCCATTGCACCTGGTAAGTTCATCTCTGAGCATCACTGCACCCCATAGTCAATGGTCCACATCATAGCCCAGACTCTCTCACGTTCCATCCAGTGGGCCCTGGGGGGATCTACAGTGTCCCGTAATTGTCTGTGAGGCACTATCCAGGACAACTCCACGTCCCAAAAACGCCTCCACATCTCATCTCTTCCTCCCGTTCCCCACACCCAGCAGCCCCCATGGCTACCGTTCCCACACCCATTCCACATTTTCTCTGTGGGCATTGGATTGGTTGTGTCCATTGCACACCTATGTCAAGTGAGGGCTTAGATTCCACATGGGTACTGGATGCACTCTTCCCGCTTCTAGTTGTAGACACTCTAGGCTCCATGTTGTGGTGGTTGACCTTCTTCAACTCCATGTTAGCTGAGTGGAGTAAGTCCAATAAATCAAAGTGTAGGAGCTGAAGTCTGTTGAGGCTCTGGGCCTGGGTGTCATATTATCAGTCCAGAGATTCAAATCCCCTACATATATCTTAAACCCAGCACCTACTACAATTCCAATAAAGTAGCATGCAAGTCTTGTGAAAAGAGATCCCCTCTGAGTCCAATTCCATCACGCAGAAACACCAGCTCCAAAGAAGGGCCATCTGTCATGGCAGTGAACCCCTTCTGCCATGACCATAGAACCTGTGGGTCTCTTTATCCCTCAAAAGAACCAATACCTGGGGTTGTATCTACCTTATCTGTCTCTTAGACTCTGTTCAGTTGTACATAGGGGTATTTCTCTGACAATCTCCAGACTCTTTTTTAGAGACTCACAGCCTTATAATCTCATTTCTCCTTTCCATTTCCCCCTTACATTAGGTCAAACCACTTCCCGAAGTCATGTTATTATATGTAGACAGGTATATTCTGCTGTTCCGCATTGAATCTTTAATTCAAGGTCATTTTCTAGTTGCTTCTTCAGCTGGTATGTGGTAGTGATCCCTCGGTGCCTGGGAGGCTCATCCCCGGGTGTCGTGTCCCACGCCTTTAGGTTGTTTTATGAGTTATCAGGGTGGCAGAGACAGCACCGAGGAGCAAAAAGAAAGCGAGCCATCAGAAGACCTGCACACAGATCTTAGCACTGTCACTTATGATTGAATGACCATGCAACTTTGTTTTTTTCATCTGTACAAAAGAAATAATATCCCTACCTGCCCTCCCACCCTGGATTCTTACGAGGATCACATTTATGTAGAAGTGCTTTGTAAATGGAAAAGCACCCTTGAATATAAGGTAATATTGTATTTATGGTAACAGTGGTCATGTGCAATCCTGGTGACCCATTTGGGGTAGAAGCTCATCGACCTCACTGCCATTCCTACCCCACATTGTATTTCAAATCTGCAGTCACCATCTGGAAGTCCATTTGATACACCATTGGTCATGGAATGTTAGAATGGGTAAGAAGCTTGAGGCCTAACTAAACCAACCTCATCCTTTTATAGAGGTTGAAACTGATACATGGAGGGGAGAGACTTGCCCAAGGTCCCTAGAATGTAGGGGCTTCAGACTCTCAGTTCTAGGGAGTGGGCTCTTTTGTTAGTTTTTTTGGGGTCAGCGTGCTCTGTCCATTCTGAAGAGGCTGGAAACCTGGAGCTTCGGGTGGGGCTTTACCCTCGGTCGTGAGGAGGAGTTGCAGCTCTGACTCACATTGGCTCACTCCTGCTGACCCCAGGCCGAGCTCCATGGCTTGAGGTTCTTGGAAAATGTGGAGAGTGCTTGGAGGAGGAGCTTAGATGCTGAAAAGGTTGGGCACAGGGTCTAAGAGAGAAGGAAGGAGGAACTGAAATTGTTTGCTGGGAAGAAAAGGAGACCAGGGGTTTTCCAGAACAAAGAAAGTGAGGAGCCCGCTCCTGACCTTGGTGCTCATAGGCCCTCCACACCCCCTCCCCCAGCTCCCACCTCCTATGCTCTCTCTGCCCTCTCTAGGGGCGCGTCGGCCCCCAGGGCATACTCAGGAGGGACAGCTGCAGGACTGTGAAGTTCCTTCTGAGGAGCAGACTGAGGAGCTCCCCACGTTAAGTTAACCTAGAGACGACAAGGAGCAGTTGGTGAAAGTCCTTGCGAGACTGACTTATTAGGCCTGTTACTTGTCGAGCCCCAGCTACTCCTCTGCTGCCTTCAGTCTTGCTCACGTGTCACCTTCTCATTGAGGCCTTTGGAAACCCCTCTGTTTGTAGGTACAGATACACAACTAGTCCCCAGCCCCATTTGTCTCTTCTTTCCAGGCTCGATTTCTTTTTCCATAGCATGTGTTTTCGTTTGCTGGGCTGCCAAAATGCAATATACCAGACATGGGTTGGCTTTTACAATGGGGATTTATTAGGTTGTAAGCTTACAGTTTTGAGGCTAAGAAAAATATCCAAATCAAGGCACCATCAGGTGATGTTTTCTCTTCTAACCTTCACATTCTGTAATTTTACAACCTGGTAGTGGTTCATGAATTCTGTGTATGTTAACTGAACACATACTTGCTGTGAAACCTGTGCTGGACAAAGGGGACTGAAGACATGGGCACCTGTGATCCAGGGTCTGAAATCAATTACATTCCCCATGGAACTCAGAGCCTCGGGAAACACATGGGAAGCATTGGATCCATGCTATAGACAGCAGCACATCTAGAATGCAGAGTCTAGAATCAAATCTAGTCCAAGAACTTTTCAAATCCAGAATCAAGTTTGGATTCTAGACTCAATCCTAGAATCCTCCCACACTTTTGTATGCCTTAGAATTACCCAGAGGACTTTGTCAAATCACAAATTGCTAGCCCTACCCTCTGGTTTCTCATTCACTAGAACTGGGTAGGGCCTGAGAATTTGCATTTTCAACATGTTCTCAGATGATGCTCATGCTGCCAGTCCAGGGACCACCCTTTGCGAACCACTGCTGTAGAAGTAGATGTGGAGGAGAAACAGGTCATTGTGAATTGGCAAAATCTGGGAGAGCTCGGTACAGGAGGTTAGGTTTGAGTGGGGTACGATTGGAACAAGTGAGCGTGGAGGTGGAATTTATGCACAGCCGTCTTGGAGTCACCACATGAAATCTGTGGGTACCTTTTGCTGGCCTTTCTCCTCTTGGCATCTGGCCTCACTCATGGCCTTGTCCAGTTCTCTTGGTACCATGAGCAATCTTGGCTGGGAGAGTCAGAGCCCCCAGAAGAGGAGGCTGACTAAGCCTTTGCCTGAAGTTGACCTTGGCCGGCTTGGATGAAGTCACTCCGGGCCCTGGACACGCCCCTTACTGCACAGACTGTCTTAATGTGCTTATTTGCCTGGGCCTCGCTCACTGCCTGCAGGCATCATCAGAGGTATTGCTGTTGGGTTCCGTGGCTCTATTTCTGTTTTCCCGTCTGGCACCAGCACAGCAGGGCCAGATGAGGTGTGTGGCCACCCTTGCTTTCTTCCTGGCTTCATGTTATTCTTAAGGCTGGTACTTGGTCAAGTAGAACATTTGAATCTCACCAGAGAATCTGGTGTGGGAGCAGGTGGATTCTTTTAAGGGGAGAAATTCCTTGGAGGAGGGAGAAGGCCTTTAGGAAGATAAAGAATGAGATTATATTTAGACTTAACACACAGCGATGGGAGGGATGTTTACATGTGTGTGCGTGTGTTTAAACTCCAGAATGATGTAGGAATTTTTATTCCTTTAAGTGCCCTTCTGAAATTGGATATTAGACATTCTGAAATGGATGTTAGAGGTGAGGGGAGGCATCTGGGTAGCTTGGGAGGGGCCATATTGCTTGTGTGGTTGAAAGACTCTGGGCTGGAAGGCAGCAGGTCATACAAACCACAGAATGTTGGGACAAGAGGGACCCATCAGCAGGCTTCTGCTGAGACCCCATCATTTTATCTGTGACCAAGACTTGTCTTGCTTGAATGTCACCTCTCCAACCATTGCCCGACCAAATAGCTCTCTTTCCTCTATGCTTCAAAGCTGTTTTATTTATGAAGTACTTCCCTTGTTTTCTAACTAGTTTTGTATGGGTTTGTTTTACACACTAGATCAGGGATCATCAAGCTACAGCCTGTGGGTCAAATTTGGTGAACTGCCAGTTTTTGTCCATAAAGTTTTATTAGAACACAGTGATGCCCATTTGTTTATGAATTGCTCATGGCTGCTTTTGTGCTACAGCTGCAGAATTGAGTAGTTGAGGCAACGACCAAATGGTCTTCAAAGCTTGACTTTCTGGCTCTTTACAGAGAAACTTTGCCTACCTATCCCAGCACCAGAAGGCAAACTTCTTGAGGGCAGGAATGAGGTTTCACATATTTTGCATCTTCCATTCCTTGCTCCCAATAAGATACTCAATAAATACATATTGACTAGACTTGATATACAGTGAATTGATTTGTCAACAATCTTATCCATGAAGCTGGAGCCATCCCCTCTCTCTTTTTATTTCCTAAGCAATTTGTCCCACTGTCTGACCACTTTGTGCCCCAGTTTTCTCTCTGTAGAAAGAAGACAATTTTGTCAGCTCTGTTGAGTTCACTAATCTGTGGTGAGGATAGAACAGGAAAGTAGAATATCTTACCCTAACTGTGGGCCTACCTTCCAGTCTTCTGCATAGTTCTGGCATAGCCTAAAAATAACACTTCTCTTTTTGGGGCCCTCTTGCTCCCCTGTCCCCACACTTTCAGTGCTCCCATTTGCAGGCTCCCATTTGCCTTAAGGCTAAAGTTCAGCACTCACTGCCTGGCATTCAGGAGTCTCTTTGCTTTGACCCTGACCTGTCTGTCCTGGTCTCTCGTTCTGTCAGTGTTTGTTTCATTCAGAGCCTTCTGCACACTGTCCCCTGCATGTGCCACCTTTGCCTGGGAACCCCCTTCCCCTGGCCCCACTTTGGAGGAGTGCCTTCCTTTTCCCTTCTTCTCTGTTGTCTGCTGCCTGTTGGCCTTTGCAGTTTCCCCTAATGTCTGACCTTCCTGGAGTCCTTTGACCTTGGTCAGTAGGAGTGACAGTCTCCTTTGTAGTGTAGTGGTTTTTTTTTGTTTTTTTTTTTAAGGTTTTGTGCATCCTTGTTAAAAACAGGGACCAGACCCCAGACCCATGGAATGAGAGCACAAGCCTCTTTGTTTGATTGTGTTTTGAACAAGCTCCTAATGGAGTTATAATTCTGATTGAAGTTGGAGGATCACTAACTTCAAATTATCTTTTTATGGGACTCTTTCTTGTCTCTTCAGATTAACTGTAAACCTCTTGAGGGGAGATCCGGGTCTTATTTTCCTTTTCGGAGCTGCAGGCCTATTTGGAGCTCGGGGCAGTGAGATGATTTGTAGGTGAGATAATCTCCTGCATCAGCCTGAAGTCTGGTAGGCTCTCAGTAAACATTTGCTTATTGATCGATCCCAGACGTGAAAGTGCCTGGGAAAGCAAACCATGCTCTGCTTTCTACAGCTTTTGCAAAAAACGTTCTCAAAGCCTGTGCGTTCAGGAGCCCACAACCCAGACACAGAAATCCCACCCCGCTGAGAAAAGTGCACCCGGCAGAATCCTTGCATTTCTTCAGCTCAGTTATCTTTACTTTGATCTCTTTACGCTTATGAGATAAAGTCTCTTTTCTTCCCTCCCTTTGGCTCATCCCAGTTATGCAAAACCATAGGCATGCAGCCTGACTGCTGGGGAGAAGTTTATTTGGACACTTAAGAATGTAGAAGAGGGTTTAATTTGTGTAATGAGTTTTGCTTTCCCATTTAAAATGCTCAGAGAGACATGCAAGTTATACTGCTTGTTTACACAGGTCCGGACTCTGCGATCTCAGCAAAGCCTCCTTCCCTCTTCAGGGAGTGACGGTACAGCCTTGGTGTTGAGGGCTGAGCTCGGGCCTCATGCTTTACTTCAGCCATGTGGCGGGAGGGAAGTTCAATTCCAGAAAAAATAAGTTCAAGCAGTGTTTGCTTAGAATGCGGGAGGCTGTCATTTCACAAAGCTGGGAGAACAGAGCAGTGTATAGCCAACCGGTCAAACTGGGAGCCTGGGTCCCAGGTCAGGGCCCTCCTCTAACTGGAACAGAAAACTCTTAGGCTATCATGGAAATAAACTGGAGTCAAACAACCAAAACAGATGATCAAAAAACTGTGGTAGCAGTCAATAGGGAGGGCAGATTTGGGAAAGTTCTCTGTGCTCCTTGGTATGCAGATAAACACTTCTTTCCTGTGTGTTTCCATTATCGGCATGTTTTATTTTTTCATGTAGGGAAAAAATATGGTTCTTCAACTTATTCCCCTCCTCTCTTCCTCTCTCACAATTTTACTCCATTAATATTAGGCTTAATTATTCCAATTTATTTTAGTACAGGTTAATGGTGTAATGTTAAAAATGAATGGACCCTTCATTTTAAAATAGGCAGTAATATTTAATATCTGATTAGAGCTCAAATAATTTAACACTGCATCTCTATTCTGTCATGAAATGCAACAGGAACTTACCCGTAAGAACCTGGATTTGTTGCTGTGCTCTTGAGAAAACCCACAACCCTCTTTCTCTCTTTATCATGAATCTAGACAGTGGAGGACAGTCCTTTCAGAATCCAGAACAGGTATCTTCTGGGGCACAAGAAGAAGCCGTCAAACTTGAAACAGTCTGCATTTAAGTGCTACAACTGTTTTTCCTCTGTCGCGCCTGGAACCAAGAGCGTTGGTGGGAAAAGCTCAGTAGTGTTAGTGTGTGATCCTGTATTACAAATGAAGACAGAATCTGGCACCTTAGCCTCCTCTTTGCAATCGCAGATTCTCTCCAGTGGTGACTGTAAAACTGGCTCGTCCCCTGTCACATTCAGAAGAGGAGAGAGTACACAATGATTTCAGAAACATGTCAGATGAAAACTGGGGTCTTTTATTCTGTGAAGGGAAAATGTGTACTAATAAGCATGTTGTTTGATTTGGACAGTTAATTACATTGTGATATAAAGTGTGCTTGGTCAAACTGGCTTCTATTTGTGTTAAATATGAGAGTTTAGAAGGCCATCTGGCTTGTGTGCTTATGAGAGGGAGGTTTCGGAAAGGAGCTTTGGGGAAGTGGACTTGGCCCAATGGGCAGGGCATCCGCTTACCACATGGAGGTCTGCAGTTCAAACCCTGGGCCTCCTTGACCCGTGTGGAGCTGGCCCTGCACAGTGCTGATGCATGCAAGGAGTGCCATGCCATGCAGGGGTGTCCCCCATGTAGGGGAGCCCCACATGCAAGGAGTGCACCCCATAAGGAGAGCTGCCCAGGGTGAAATAAAGTGCAGCCTGCCCAAGAGTGGTGCTGCACACACAGAGAGCTGATGCAACAAAAAGATTCCTGTGCACCTAACAACAAGGATAGATTACATAATTTTGTCTTTCTGTGTCTGGCTTATTTCACTTGACATATCTTCAAGGCTCATCTATGTTGTTGCGTGTATCAGGGCTTCATTTCTTTTTACAGCTGAATAATATTCTATTGTATGTATATACCACATTTTGTTTATCTTTTCATCTATCGATGGAGACTTGTGTTTCTTCCCCCCTTTTGCTCTAAACATTAGTGTACAAATATCTGTTGGAGTCCCTGCTTTCAAGTCTTTTGGGAAGACCAAGAAATGGGATTGCTGGGTCGTATTGTACTTCTATGTTCAACTTTCTTCTGCCCTCTGGATTTTTGTAACAGCTATGTATGCGATTGGAGTAATCAACAAATTGTTAACCAATTAGATCCTTGGTAAAGTATGATTAAATATGACATATTAAAGAGGAACAGAGATTAATCATCCTACCCCATAAATCCAGCCCCTCTGCTATCTGTGTCCTTTGTGAATGAGACTTTGCTTTTAAGAAATGTAAACTTTTCTTAAATCTACCTATGGTTATGCCTCCTTAGAATTTCCTCCCTGGGTATGGCCAGGGCTTGGGCTGAAGAAGTGCGGTTGGATGCACTGGCTTCTCCTGTTGCGCCAATGCTGTGGCTGGACTTGGAATGTGGGTGACCGAGACAGGAAATCTCTGGGAGAGCCCCAAAGCCATAATCCTTCAACATCACGCAAAGCCAAGGAGGTTACAGCAAGACCCAGGACTAGCCTTGATCTTGCCCTCCTTGCAGAAATAATTCTTCAGAGAGGGGTAAGCCAGTTTCCCTCAAGGGTGGCCTCCTTATCGTGAAGCTGATGGTTGTTGTATTACTCAAATTCCAGATCTTAGAATATTATCACTGCATGGGCCCCCAAGGCCAAGTGTGTGATACTAATCCCTTTTTGGGGTTAGACTCTCCTAGTGTTATGACCAGTACCCACAGTTACTGCCTTTGAAGTGGAGTTGCTGTGTGTTTGCCAGAGCTTGGATTCCAGTGCCCATTTGTGACCCCATCCATCTTTCTGTGAAACTGGGCCCGTGGTACATTGACCTGATTTCTAGTGAGCTTTTAACTGCTCAGGATGGTATTTGCTGTGGTCAGGCCAGAATGGGGTGAGGGAGAAGCCTTGCCTGGGAGCCCAGGCAGCAAGAGCAAGGGTCAGGGCTGGGGAGGGGCAGGCAGAGCCACAGGATGCAGGCTGGCAAGAACAGCCCTGCTTGTGAGCCCGGCACAGGGATGCCTGCTAGACATGATAGTCCTGGGCCCACGAGCAACCTTTGGAGCCAAAAGAAGGTTGGAGGCCCACAGTGCTGTTGATTGAAGCAGGAGGGGATGGAGATGCTGGAATTGTGTCACCTTGCCAGAGTCGACTTTGCCCCATACACAAATTGGCAGATGGGTTGCTGGCCGGTCACAGGTGCAGACGGATCACAAAGAAGTGGGTCCTTCCTGGCTGGCTGCTTGTTCCCTGCGTTGGGGCCACACCTGCATCTAAGCAGCCATGTGTCTGTGAAAGTCAATTGAAAGTCTCATCCAGAATCAAATATGGAACTGAGCCTCAACCACCCAAGTCAAGGAGGCCCCGAAGGGGTGGCTCTGTGAGCTGACCTCGTGGGGTGGGCTTTGGCAAAGACCCGGTGCCCTAGCAGGGACAGGTAACTTCCCTGCAGTTGGTCAAGAAAGGGCAGTACTGCTTGCTTGTCCCTGGGATTCTAGAGGGAAGGAAAGGCTGAGGCTGCTTCTGGGTTTGTGAACATTTGTTTGTGTTCCTAAATCAGAGCTCAGAGATGATGACAGTAATACCAATCGCTAGCAACTCTTAAGCTTTTAGTCCACATATATTAATACATTTATGCTTCATAATAGCCCTATGTGATAAGTGCTAGTTTCTCTGTCTCACAGAGGAGGAAACTAAGGCACAAGAAGGTTCAGTAACTTGCCAAGGTCAGTCAGCTAGTAGGTGACCAAGCCAGGATTCAAGCCTGGGCAGGGTGGCCCCAGAGCCCGCGCTCGCCTCCATGCCCGCTGACCCTGGGGATGTGCTAGGCTTTTGCCCTGTGGGTCTGCATGGAGATGCCTTTGATCTTGCTGGAGAAAATTTCTCATCTTCTAAACCCTTGGAAAATGTGAGGAGTTGAACTTCCCAGCTCTATCCTGAGGGGATGTCTCCTGGATTTGCTGAATTTTTAAAAAAGGTTTTATTCTCTAGGAAGCTTTCTCATGGGGATATCAGAGACTGGTGATGGCTCGCAGCATCAGCCTCCGTTCTGGCTCCCTTCCATCGCTCCTAAAACTTGGGTGCTCTTTGCAGTTTGCTCTGCCTGCACCTGTCAAGGTGTGTGTGTGCTCAGCCACAGCCAGAGACCTGGGCCGGCTGAGTGGGCCTTCATCGGCCTCCCCTCTGCGGTATTGCCATCCCAGGGATGTCACGGTGTGGCTGGGAGGCTTCATGGCCCAGGAGGGATGGCCACATGCAGAAGGTGCCTCTTACCCAAGGAGGGAGAGAATGTTTGGGAGGAAGGTTGGGCCTGGGGGCTGGACTGGCCCAGACCCATGCAGCGGGTTTTTCCTGCCTGGGTGAGAAGTCCAGTCCTTGGAGTTGAACAGCCTGGAGGCTGTCCTGGCATGGGCTTTTCAGAGCCTGGGCCCTGGTTGGCACTTTCGTGCCATTTCAGATGGAGTAGTGGTCGGGCAGGCAGCTGCTGGAGCCCTGTTGCCACGGTAACCCTGACTCCACCACTGCTTAGCCACGTGACCGTAACCACTTCAGGCAGGCCCAGCTACATAATTTGCAGGGTCCAGTGGAAAATGAAAATGCAGTGTCTCTTGTTCAAAAAGTTAAATTCAGGCTTCTTGGCATGGCATCAGTGTCCCTCTGCCACTGGGCACTGCTGCCTCCCCAGCCCCACCTTGCTTCTTCTGCCCTTTCTGCTCTTGGGCACAGCCCGCTGCTCCGAGAGCCCTCACTGGCTGCTTCTGCTCCTTTGCTCTTCCTCTTCTCTCCTCAAGGAAATGCCCTTCCCCTTCCTTGGCCAGCAGCACTGCATCCTCCTGTGGCAGCCACCTTCCCAGGCTCCCACCTTCTTCCTCCTTTCCTCTCCTCCCTCTCTGGTTTCACAGCTCCCTGCTCTGGGATGCCCTGTTTGGATAACGAGAAACAGGGAGAAGCCCAGAGACTCCCAAGAGCTGGGGGGCTGGTGCTTAGCACAGGGGCAGCAGGCCTGCAGGGGAAATGGCTCACCCATCAGGCGACGTCTGTCCCATGCCTGATCCCTGCCAGGCACTCTTCTGGGCTTGGGCTGTAGAGGTGAAGATGACAGACACCGCTCTGTCCCATGGGGCTTACATTCGAGTGGAGGAAGATAGTGACACATATATTGACAAATTGATGGGGAAAGAGTTTCTGGTCATCAGAGAAGTGGAGGGGAGGGTGGGTTGTTTAAGATAAGGAGGGCAGGGAAGGCCTCTGAGTGCTGCATGAGGCAGGACACTGGGCTGCCAGAAGCTCTGGGGTCTCCCAACCCCCTCTGCCCATTTCGTCTTCAGCCCCATGAGATGGTGAGGGGCCGTCAGTTTTCTTTGCCCCAGTGCCCACTGCACCAGCAGCCTGAGAAGTCACACCCTGTCTTTCCATCACATCCCTCCCTCCGAGTAAACAGCATCCACCCTCAAGGTTTCTGCCTCGTGGATGGGCTGCTGGTTTCCCATAGACCCTGCTTTGGAGCCTCCTGGCATTTTATCCCAGCCACGGAACTTAACCCAGAGCCCCTTTTTGAGATCCCTGAGATGGCTGGGAGTTTGGAGCTGCAGGGAACTGCAGTGATGGACCTGGCTGACCTCTTCATTTAAGAAGGTGAGTCCCTCGGTCACGGGGCTGAGAGGCAGGGGCAGGTGCCGCATCCCGGTCTCCTGACCCTGCGAGAAAGGGGTCATTCTTTCTCTACTTTTGATTTTTGATGTTCTTGGGGGATGCCAGGGGCAGGCCTGAGGTTGGGACATTTCAGTCATGTGGGCAACCCTCACGCGCAAGAGTGCGCCCGTGAGGAAAGCCGCCCAGCGTGAAAAGAAAGTGCAGCCTGCCCAGGAATGGCACCGCCCACACTTCCCGTGCCGCTGACGACAACAGAAGCGGACAAAGAAACAAGACGCAGCAAACAGACACCAAGAACAGACAACCAGGGGAGGGGTGGAAATTAAATAAATAAATAAACCTTTAAAAAAAAAAAAAAACAGCCCAGAGAAAGGCCCACTGGCCGAGACTGGGCTGTTTCCCTGAAGCGACTCCTCTTACGTATCACCAGTTCTTCTTTGCAGGAGGTGCCCGGAGCTGCTGGCCTCTAATCCCACTGGCTTAATTTAGCTCCAGGCCGGACAGAGGCTGGGCTAATTATAGCCAGCTGGCCATGCTGGGCACTATAAATAGTGTGGGATGCACCTGTTGGGTCGTTAGTAGGCATTTATCAAGGATTCCGTAGCGGGCTGGACACCAGGTGTGGACAGGAAGCACCTAGAAGCTTTGAACTGTGCTGGCAATTTACAGTTTAGTCAGAGGGAGTCCGTGTGAGCAGGGGAGTGGGATGGTCAGGAGCACAGGCTTGGGAACCAGATGGCCCAAGTGCAAATCCTGGCTTCACCACTAACTAGCCGTGAAACCCTGAGAAAGTTCCCAGCCTCTGTCCTTCCGTTTTCTCATCTACCAAATGCAAGGTTTAGTAATATCTACCTAAAAAGGATGT
The DNA here is from genome assembly GCF_030445035.2 of Dasypus novemcinctus. Lineage (NCBI taxonomy): Eukaryota > Metazoa > Chordata > Mammalia > Cingulata > Dasypodidae > Dasypus > Dasypus novemcinctus. Next base: position 104,553,716 of record NC_080678.1, on the reverse strand, counting down.
TGTGAGGATGAAGTGAGTGTAGGTATACACACACACACACACATAATATATGGGTGTATGTGTATAATCTGTGTATATCATTTAGAATAGCCTAGTATATTACGTGTAATAAGATTGTCATTATTGTTATGTGTGAAATGCCATGAGGATGTCAGAAGCACCGTGGCCAGGTGTGCACCATCCTGTTGGAGGGCTGGGGAGGCCTGGCCCCTCCCACCTGGGCACTTCTCCTTGGACAAGTTGCCTCCTATCCTCAAGTCTCCATTCTTCCTCTGTAACAGGGGGCACCCCGGTTACATTTCATGGGCAGCTGTGAGGATGAAATGGAAGGATCCCGGCAGGGCACTTTACACAAGGCCGAGCACCTAGCGAGCATGAAAGCAGGGCTCATTTGTAATTGTGACCCCTGGCCTGTTGGATGACTCCAGCAGGTCATGCAACATCTCCAGGCTTGACAGATGATCTAATCTGCGGGAGAATGGGACCAGGACCTTAGAGGGCAGAGAGCTGGCAATCCTGAGACCCCCTGGCTGAAGATGGGAAGCTGGATCTTCTTCCTGTGCCATCGTCATGCACCCGCCGCTGGTGGCTCTCGCCTTGGGACCTCATGGCACTCTCACTGCAGGGCTGTTTGCTCTGTGTCTCTACCCCTGTGCCCAGTGGGGTTCTGAGTGCCATGCAATGGAGAGTTTTGTCTGTGGTCGTGTTTGAAGAAGATTTAAAGGGACAAGGGACCATTGGCTTAGTGTGGTGAAACAGAGGTCAAAGGACGGAGATAACTGTATTCAGAAGAGCTCTCCTGGGAAAGAGGGGCACGTTCACTTTGTTCTGCTCTCAGAGCAAGCGTGCGTGATGGGAGTTTCAAGGAGGCAGCTCTGTTCTGGGAAAGGGGGAGTTGCCTGCCTTAGACCTGCTTGAAGTGAGAAGACCCAAGAGCTCCGCAGCTCATCTTGGGCTTTGTTATTCAAAGTGAGGTGAGTGGGAGGAGCTGGGGCACAAGCCCTGCCCCAGGCCTGAGACCCAATTTACCTTTTTTGTTGTTTTAAATTTTTTGTAATATGGCACTTTATTTTTAGAGAAGTTTTAGATTTGCCTTCTAATGGGATTCCGGGGAGATTGGCGTGTACATGCAAGTTTGAGAAGCGTTGCTCCAGACCAGGGCTTCTCAAGCCAGGAAGCATTTGCCCCAAGCTACGGCAGAGACATCGGAGGCTTTTGCATGGATCTTGAGCTTGGTTCTCACAGTGCCCTGGCAGCTCACCTGGGAGCTTGTTAGACATGGGATGGGTCAGGCCCCACCCCAGACCTGCTGAATGAGAGATAACTGGGGGTGGAGCCCAGGGCTGTGTTTTCACCAGCCCACCAGGGGCTCAGGTGCAGATTGAGAAGCAGGAGCTGGAGCTGGCTATCAGCCCTGACTGCACCTTGGCGTCACCTGGGGAGGGAATCACATACAGTGCCTGGGTCTCACCCAAAGAGGTGTGCCTGTGCCATGGCCACTAGGATTGGTAAAAGCTCTGCAAGGGATTCTCGGGTGCAGCCAGGCTCCAGAACTGCTGCTTGAGGCCTATAAGTCTCAGTTTTCTCAGCTATAAATTGGGCAGAAGAGCCCTGTTTACCTGCCGGGAGAGGTGAAAGTACCCGCTAAGCTACCATTTAGCTTCCTGGGCCCAGGAAAAGTGCACAAAGGAGACAGGTTTCCTTCCATGAGGAAAGGTGCAGCAGGGGTGCTTGCCCTGGGCCTGGAGGGAGGGTGGTGGGGCCACGTTGTAGACCTTCTGCAGCATCGGAATGGAATTGTAACGTGGCGACTTGCTGGCCTTCCAGCCAAGCACTAAAAGAGCAATGTCCTGCTTGATGCAAAAGCTCTGCTCCCAAAAAGGACATGGCCAGTTCCTGGAGAGCCCAGTTTGCACAGCCTCTTCCTTTTATGCTTCCCACACTCTGCCACTGCTGCCCAGTTCTAGGGCTTGCCTTTTTGTGTGGCCTTCGTGCTGTATTCAGGGAGGAGGTTGACATCTGTTCCTTGCCGGCTTCCCTTGCATTAGAATGGGGAGGGGGCTGCTGGGGCACTGGGCCCCCTGGCTCTCAGTACTGGTGGTGGCAAGAGTGAGGTTTAGAGAAATATTTACGCACAGTAATCCCTCTGCTATGCCACTGCCCATCTCCCGGGAAGCTGTGGAGCAAACACAGAGTTCTGGCTGTAATTTATTGAGGGGATGCGCTGAGCCTTCCAAGGGTGAGGATGAAGCTGGAGAAGGGGGGCAGGGTGATCATGGCCTCCAGCCCCAGTCCCTTTAGCGGCCAGGGTCTGAGGGCCCTGAAAGTCACCAGTAACTCCAGCTACAAAGGAACAAACTGTACATGCGTCATGCACGCTCAGTTCAAAGCAGTGTGGACACCAGGTGTGGCAAGTAGTCAGCATCTTATCTTAAAAACCAAATTATATGGCCCTTACTGTGTGCCAGGAGGCACTGTTCTAAGTATTGCCTCATGGCATCCTCGCAACAGCCCTGGGAGGTAGGTGCCATTATTTCCCTCGTTTGCATGAGCAGTTGCTTCTCAGGGTCTGTGATGGTCAACTTCTGCTTGGCACAGATGGGGAAACTAAGGTCCAGAGTGTAGGGACCTGCCCAAGGGGTCAGAGTGAGGAAATGGCAGAGACAAAATGAGAAGTCAGGTCTCCATCGTTAAGGCAAATCTTGAAAAACAAAAAGCTTAGCCAGGTCTCTTCTTGGTTTTCAGTTTAGGTAGACTTTATTACCAGGGCTTGGATTATGTAACAGCAGAAAAAAGAATTCCCCAGGTATTTGTGCTGAAAAGATTTATAGGAAAGCATCGAGTATGGTAAATTCAAAAACTGAAGACCATTTCCCTAGTAAGAAATACCTGTACATTATGAGTATGTGTCTATCTATATCTATGTGCATCTACCTACACATATAATACATATATCATGTATACAATGATAGATTATACATATACACCATACAGAAACAAAAGGCCAACAAACAATAGCTGCTCCTACCACATGAGATGCAGCCTGATGTTTTCTTTCTGTTCTATTCCATTTTATTAAAAATGATAGCCCATGGCCCATTAAGCAGACTTCTACTGGGTTAAGTCCTGCAGTTTGCAAACTGTTGGTCTAGTCCAGCTCTCTCACATTACAGAAGGGGAAGCGGGGCCTTGCTCATGTGCCACATCTTTTAGTGGGCTCCCCTCCTGCCTGCCCCTACCATTGCACCTGCGGCTTTTGCTGAGAACCTTTTTAGGGTGTTGCTGCTGGGTTCTCTGAGGCTTCTGGGTTTTGAGGCCTGGTCTATCGCCCCTTCCTGTCCTGTGAACATGCTGCAGACATGGGGCTCTCAGGCCTTCCCTGGCCTTTGCTGTCTCAATGTTTCTGTGGCTCCAGGTCCTTGTTCTTTTCAGCTCCTTCTGAGAAGCAGAGCTGGGACTTTGACACTGCATCCCCAGGAGTTGTGGGCTAGTGGATATGGGTCTTAGGGACTTTGAGAGAGGATTCATTTATCTAGACCCCAAACCCCTTGTTCCCAATTCTAAAACCAGTCCCCCAAAGCTTTGAAATGTGAGGGTTTTCATGTAATTCATTTGGGAGCAAACTGACCTGAACTGACAGGAGGCTGTTCATTGCCTTTATTCATTCAACATGGTGTGACTATTCAAACATCTCACGGGAGAAATGCTAATGTGTTTGCGATGTGCAGCCGAAACCTCATTCACCTTATCAATTTTCTAAAACTTAAAATAATCTGAATTCTAAAACACATCTGACGCCAAGAGTTTTGGTAAGAGATTGTGGACCTATAGATATATTTGAAGTGTGTGTGTTATTGATTAATCAATGAATATTTCTTGAGAGAAAAGATTGATAGACAGCAGAAAGGATACAGGACCGGCTTTCAGAAAGTTGACTGTGAATAGCTATAAAATGAACCTCTGAGGGTTTTTGTGGGGGTGAAATGAGTGATGGCAATGGAAGCACTTTGTAAACAAGCTTCGTACCTGTGTATGGTTGGGTGTCGTATGGCTTTTTAAAAAACTCTGAATTATATTTTCTAACCCTGCTCTGCTTTCTACTTTTTACAATGTCCATGTGTTGTGCGTGTGGGTTGAAAAGGTATCACTTTTGTTTTGCTGTGCCCTGATGAAGAGTAACCAAATGCAAAATAAAAAAGACAGAGCTACAGCTTTGCATCTTTGTCGAATCTTTTCCCATCTCCTCTGCTCTTTTCAAATATTTTCTTCCTCTTCTCTGTCCTTCCTTCATGATATTTCAGGTTTCCCTTTATAAGGACTGTTGCCTACAAACTGGCATACATTTTTTTCTTTATGACTATTGGCCTTGTAGGGCATTAAAACCTCACTGTGTTTTCTTTTTCCTGAGAAATGCTTCACAATTTCAAAGTTTTTTGAAGTTTCTGCTTTAGAGGGCCCTGGAAACCTTGGACTCCTGAGATAAGAGCAAGGCTTGTCCAGCTTAAAATCAGAACCATCGAGACAGCAATCCTCAATAAGGAGGCATCAAAGACAACATTTCCTATAAAGTAGCATACACGGTTTTCCAGGATTTGAAGTGCTGTAATATCCTGCAAGTAAGACTGATTGGGACTCCAGTGTCCTGCCTGGTTCGAGCCTGATGGTTTCGTGTGGTGGCCATGTCACCTGATGTCACATCTTAACATGGGGTCTGTGCTTGTGTATCATAGGGCAATGACCTTGACCAGGCAGGTCTGTTTTGAGGGCTCAAGGAGATTTGTATTTCAGTTGTATTTGTAAGCATCCTTATTTCCCTTTCCCATTACTGTGCTGGATTCTGGAACCCAGATCATCTCCCCCACCTCCATTTCCCTTGGGAAGGGTCCAATCCTACAATTTCTCATTTAATGAAATTCACTCCTCAGATGAATAAGGGGACTTGTATTCATAACTGCCAAAACTTCCTCCAGAGACTGTTATTTGCTCCTGAGTTAATGTAATTATTTGGAAGCTGGCAGGGGAGCCTGGCTGCTCTGCGAGGGGAGGGCAGGGCTGACCGAGAGGCAGGTCACCTGCCAGAGGGCTGGGGCCTGGGCAGCACAGTCCTGGCCAGGCCTCCCATCCCCAGGTGGTGATGGATGGTGTGGCCTCTGAGTTGGAGAGAGGCACGAATGTGGTTGACATATGACAGACCCGGACCTTGGGTGGGCCCAGCCTGAAAATCCATCCCCGATTAATCTAATCCTAACTCTTGGGAGATTTGAGCTTTGCATGAATTTGAACTCTACTTTAGGGCTTGGCCCAAACCTGTTACATTGCTCTGCAGGCATCCTGCCCCCTTCCCCCTTGGTCAGCTCTGCCAGAGGACAGGACATACCAGGGCTGTCCCAGTGTGGGAGCTCCCTGAGCAGCAGGGGTGGTGGGGAAACAGGAGAGCTGTCTCCCTCCTTTCCCCCCACTTCCTTTCTCTTTTTCCTTTTCAGTTTCTGCTTTACTGTTCTTTTTTTCCCTCTTCCTCTACTTTTTTCTTTTTCCCCTATCTCTCCCTCTTCTTCCCCTCATTCTGTATCAGAGGAATGCAGGACCTTTTTTTTTTTTTTTCATTCTGGGAAATGAATACAGTGAGAATTTGGGGATTAGATCTCATCTAGGCTTGCCTGAGCAATGCTTGATGCACACTAAGTTTTTAGAAGGAGTCCTGGACATTGGAATAGCTTCTGAACTTTTCCTGGTGGGAGGCCAAGTCATCCCAGTGGAATTCTACCCAGGAAGGGCAGCAGTGGCAGCCTGGAGAAGGCGATGGCAGGGGACCCTCTCCCCAGGGACACAAGCTCGGCCGGCTGGGGACCTTTCTGCCCAGCCCAGCCTTGGAACTCGGCACGGTCAGGCCTACTGATGACGCCACCAGCCTGTGGTGGGACAGCTTCAGGCACCAGCAGGCCACTCCAGAAATGCCAGGGGTAATCGGAAACTTTATTTCAAATGCTTTCCCCAGCATTCATGGGTGGCCAGAAGCACTTTTGCTGTGGCACTTCTCGGGTGGCTGCCCTAGGCTGGGCCGGGGCAGACCAGGGAGGCCTGAAGCCAGCTTCCATCTTCCCTGGACAGGGACCCTGGGAGCAGGATGGAGGGACAGTCCCCAGAAGCCTGCAGCTTCATGCTCTTGGGATTCCAGTGCTATAGGACCCTGGAGAGCAGAATCATGGGGGACATTGCTAGGCAGGAGTTTTCAAGGTATTCTACTTTAAAAAATATTTTCTTACTATTTTTACTTATCACTGCTTCCTATCCTTCTCTGTGCAGTGGGTGAATGTAAGAGAAATGAGGGGAATGAGTAACAGAAAGAAAGATTTTAGGGAAGAGGATATTCCATGGAGGCATGACAGCTGCTTTACCTCTGGCAGTTTGTAGTGGGGAAGAGGCACTAACTTGTTCCGTTTGTCTCCTGATAAGAGAATTAGGGCTGCAGGGAGGCATTTCTCATCTCAGAATTCCAGTGGGGGGGGTGTGGGTGGGAGGCTACATTTACACTGTGGGGCAGCCATGGGGTTGGCTGCTTGCTCCCCCAGATGAAGAGACACTATATGCTGCAGGAGATCACCTCTAGCATAGCACCCATATTAGCTGCCAGTTACTGATCCCTCCTAACGTGCGGGGTGCTCAGTGCTGTCCCGGGATCAACCCATTTGATTCTCACAGCTCCCTGCTGGGCAGGAGCCATTGCCAACACCATTTTCCTGATGGGGAAAATTGACACACAGAGTCCAGTCGCCCAAGTGCACGGCTAATTAGAGTTAGTGACAGGGCCTGAATTCTCCCTGGGGCAGTCTGACGTCAGCCCCTTCCCCTCCTTCCCACTCCCATCTTCACCCCCAGGCCCTGCTCCACTCTTCAGCATCAGCGTCTGCTTCTCAATGATGTTTTAATTGTGGGTTGAATGGCCAGGCTCTTTCTTTCACTCTTTCCCCTCTCTGCTTTCTTTTTTATCATAGTCTTAACTATCATATTAACATATTACCTTATAAACTAGTTGAAAAGGTACCACTTTGGGTAGATGTGCTTGGAAGTGAGAGCTCTCCCCTGCCTCCCTGCCCCGCTCCTGCCCGTTTCTCTCCTTTAAGGGAGAACCTACCTTGGAAGTTGTCATCTACATATGGGATGGCTCTGCTCTAGAGGTATTCAGGAGGGTACTGGGTGGGAGGACTCGAGGACATGTAAAAAGCCCAGTCAGTCAAGGCCATTCCCAGGGTGTCCCCTGATGGCCCTCTTCCTGGGTAGAGACGGATGCTGCCAGAAGCGGGATTTGCCCGGAGGTGGGCGCAGCAGGCCCTTCTCTGCATCTCCCTGGAGTTACGTCCTGCTCTGCCCGCTCAACTCAGCTCCCTTCTGCAGGCTGTCCTGCACCAGCTTAATCTTCCCCCCACGCTGACTTCATGTCACTCCTCTGAGTTTCCTTTACTTCCCTGAATGCTGAGAGCCGGAGCTCCTCAACCCCAGAGTCACAGCCTCTGCTCTCTGACCCCAGCTTGCTGTTCCAACCTACCCTTCCTTGTCTGCCCTCTGTGAACTCCCACCATGCCCAGGCTGGCCTGGCAGGGTGTCCTAAGTGCGCCTTCACAACATCCTTGTCTTTGTCTGGGATTTCCTCTCCTCTCCTATTGACCCAACTCTTGCTCATTCAGGATTCAGCCCATTCTTTCATTCACTCAACACTGGGCCAACTTCAGGACAGAAAGAGGCTGCAAAGCTGAGACCTAACAGGGCAGGTCTCTCACCCGTGGAGAGCCCTGGGCCTAGGAAGGGGCATGTATAAAAGTACTTTAAAAAAAATTTTTTTAGGAGGAACGGGGGATTGAACGTGGGAACTCCTAAATGGGAAGCAGGCACTCAACTACTGAGCTACATCTGCTCTAAAAAAGTACTCCCCCCCACACTTAAAATTTTTTTAAAAAGATACTTCGATTACCTAAATGTTACAGAGATTATATAGGGGATTCCCATATGCCTCACTCGCACACCTCCCACATTTTCCCACATTAGCAACATCTTTCATCATTGTGGTACATTCATTGCAATTGATAAACACATTTTGGAACATTGCCAGTAAGCATGAATTGTAGTTTACATTATAGTTTACACTCTCTCCCGTTCGTCTCTGTAGGTTATGGCAGGATATATAATGGCTGTATCTGTTGTTGTAATGTCATTCAGGATGATTCCCAAGCCCAATAAATGCCCCCTATTAAACCTGTTTTTCCTTTTCCTTAACCCCAGAACATCCATGGGTCACTGCCTCCACACAATGGTATTTCTTCCATTGCTAGAATCACAATAAATCTATAATAGAATACTAGTAAGTTTATTTTAGCCCATAGCTTGTTTCCCAATCCTGGGGACTCTGGGATGGTGATGCCCACTCCACCATTAATTGAGGGGGCTTCAATCCCATACATCCCATGGATGGGACTCTCTTACAGTTGTAGGCACTCGCGGTTTCTTGCTAAGTTGTTTGTCCATCATCTTCTCCCTGTTAGTTGTCATCACACAGAGTGCCTCTCTGGGGGTAGAGTATAAAGCACCCAGTAATGCCCTCCTCTAGGAAGCCTTTATTGATTGCTTCTGTCACTGTGAACCTGCCCTTCCCTGGAACCCTACAGATCATCATCTCAATTCTTCTCTTTTGGTTGCTTGTTTTCTGCCTGGTATAATTCACTTTCTTTTATTGCCAATGTCTCTTGGCCTCTGTCCTCAAGGAACATACCACACTGCCTAGCACTGCACTGTGTGTGCCTATTAATAGGAATGTGCACTTCTATTGAGCTCTGACTTCAATGTGTGTTTGCATCCGTGCTTCCCCTTGATTCTCCTAACAGCCCTGTGTGACGGCAGAACAGAGCGATGAGCCCCATCTGCCAGAATGTACGTGGCTTGCTCATGGCCGTGTGGTTGATAGGTGGTAGAGCCCGGTGAGGACCTGGGTGCTGTGGTCCCCACCCTAGTTCTGCTGATGCATGTACCCCTGCCATGGTAGCGTGAGCAGATGGAGCTCCTCTGGGCCTGCAGCGTGGGTGAGAGTGTGTGCTGGAGGATCAGAGGGTATTAGGCAACTGGGCAGAGAGAAAGCCTTTGAGGTTGAGATGGAGGAGGCTCACTGTGGACCAGGGAGGTACCGGGGGCAACCAGGGTGAGTGGATAAAGAGGGATTCATACCCCGACTCTTCTTATCCTGACACTTGTGCTCATTCTCTTTCTCCACGGAGACTGGGAATAGCTGGTGGAGTGAGGGTTCAAGGAATGATGGGGTGGGGCTGGGGGCACAGCGGGTAAGGATGGATGAGAGAGAACAAACTGAGCAAGGCCTGGGACCCATCCCTTCTCCCCGCAGTGACACGGCCTCTGGGGAGTACGCAGGTGAACCAGAGACAGGGGTTCCCAGGGAGGAGAAGAAGCTGGAGCCCGCCCCCCCTTACACATTTCAGAATTACATGCAGTTCTTTAAAGTATTTAGTGGAACTGGAGTTCTCACTCCCTTTCACCCTGGCTATTGACTTCTGGCCTTGCTGTGACAGCAAAGGAGCTCTGTCAACACCACCTGGTTGGAAAATTAGGGCTTTTGAAGCTCGGCTGTTTGAGTTACCTATGTGTTAAAAAAAAAACCTTACCTTGCACTTGACAAGAACAAAGTGTGTTTCTTTAGCCCTGGCATGAATCAAAAAATAGTTGAACTTTATTTTATTTATTTTTTGCTCAAGTTTAAAAATAAAAAGCGACCTTTGGGCTGAGATCAAGAATGGAAAATTTCAGGGCATAGGAGTAATTTTTTTTCCATCTGTTCTGGGCAAGGGATGATAATATGTTTTGATGGAAGGTTGTGTGTGAACCTCAAGACGAGGCTCAGTACATATTGCCTTGCATCCTTCATTAGGAGGGTGTTGTCAATGAAAGGCCCTCCTACCCTGCCCTGGCACAGCTGAATAGACACGGTACAGAATGGTATGGGAGAGACTCGTGTAATTGAATACGAGTCGCTGCCTGGGATGGGCAAAGAAGGAGGTAATTAAAAGTAATTGAAAGGGAAGTGGACTTGACCCAGTGGATAGGGCATCCGTCTACCACATGGGAGATCCATGGTTCAAACCCCGGGCCTCCTTGACCCATGTGGAGCTGGCCCATGCGCAGTTCTGATGCACGCAAGGAATGCCCTGCCACACAGGGGTGTCCCCCATGTAAGGGAGCCCCACGCGCAAGGAGTGTGCCCTGTAAGGAGAGCCACCCAGCATGAAAGGAAGTGCAGCCTGCCTATGAATGGGGCCACACACATGGAGAGCTGACACAAGATGATGCAACAAAAAGAGACAAAGTTTCCCATGCTGCTGACAACAACAGAAGTGGACAAAGAAGAACATGCAGCAAATGGACACAGAGAGCAGACAACTGGGGGTGGGGGGAAAAGGGGAGAGAAAAAAAATCTTAAAAAAAAAGTAATTGAAGTTGCAGGTTCTGCAAAGGTGGCTTTTATCACATAAAGTACAGGCCAGTACCTCGCATGATTGGTCACTGAAGCTCTAGATGGACAAATGTCTAGAGGTAGCTGCTGAAACCAGGGAATTGCATTGCACCAAGAGAGACTAAGGGTTGGAACAGCACTGAGTTTTCATTAAAAACATCTAGAGGGAAGTGGACTTGGCCCAGTGGATAGGGTGTCCGCCTACCATATGGGAGGTCTGCGGTTCAAACCCTGGGCCTCCTTGATCCTTGTGGAGCTGACCCATGTGAAGTGCTGATGCATGCAAGGGGTGCCGTGCACACAGGGGTGTCCCCTGCATAGGGGAGCCCCACACGCAAGGAGCGCACCCCGTAAGGAGAGCTGCCCAGTGCAAAAGAAAGTGCAATCTGCCCAAGAATGGTGTCGCCCACACAGAGAGCTGACAGAACAAGATGATGCAACAAAAAGAGACACAGATTCCCGGTTCCACTAGTGAGGATAGCAGTGGTCACAGAAAGACAACAACAACAATAAAAAAAATCCAGAGAGTTCTTGACTACTATAGTTCATTTTGAAGGATATTATGGTTAAAGCTTTGTCTGAGATACTCTTCTTACAGTTTAATACTATTAAGTATGAAGAAACTGTTCTATGTATGTCAATTTCATGGTTTCTGACCTTTTCTGAGGAAGTACACATTTGTGCTACCAACCACTTCAGATGTTCATTCTAAATTTAGAAGCTGTCTCCCATGGGTGCTGAAATCAGTCACAAAATTCAGGTTCTTTCTGAAAAAATCTGAATGTCCATGAGGCTAGCACAGTCATTGGTGGAAATTTGGGCAGCTGAGACTCTTCCTTAGAAACCCAGGGTTGTCCTGGTGCAGCATCTCCACATGGGGCTGGGTGCTCGAGGCGCCCACCCACAGATCTCACCGAGCAGCACCAGCGTGGCTGGAGGAGGGACAGGCAGCCAGCAGCAAACCCCCAAAGCACAAACCAGGAGACCTGGACTTTTGTCTCAACTCGGTCATTTTCTTGCTATGTGACCTTGGGCATGATGCAGACTCGTCTTCTTTGTCTGTAAAATAAGTGTGTTAAATCATATATTCTCTACGGTCCTTTCTAGGTCCCAAACCTTGTAATGAACAAACTAAAATTCAAAAATTCAAGGGAGAGCATTAGCTCTTATTGGGGTGGTCAGTGTTGATAAAAGGTTGAAACACTTCCTGCCGGTTAAAAGCAGCCATGGCCCCAAGCAGCTTGATTGTCCCACTTACCAGGACCCCTTCCCTAAAAGCCTCTGGATCCTCCATGACCAGCTACTACAGGATTGAAGCCCAGCATGGCTTTAGGCATTGGACCTCCACCCTGGGTGGGCACCCACCCTGGTGGCCATGGCTGTCAGATAGGGTGCCCATCATCCCTTATGGGAACAGCCTCCAGGTGGAGTCAGAAGCCTAAGTCCGCTCTGCAGTTGATGTGACTTCCTGTTTCTACATCTGAAAACAGAGTTCATCATAAGCAGCCTACCTGCCTCTGGGGGGAAAGGGAGGCTCTGAAGCTTGACAGCCTGGCTCTGCCACTAATTAGCTGTGTGATCTTGGCCAAGTCATGATATCTTCCTTACCTCAATTCATTGCCTGTAAAATGGGGATAATAACAGCACCTACTGTACAGAGCTGATGATGAGATGAAATGTGCTAACCCTTGTAAGATGCTTAGAGTAGAGTAAGCATCGTAGAAGTGACAGGTTCTATGGTCAAGGCAGATGGCTCTGGAGTTCACAGCCATGTCAGTTGGCCCTACTTTGGAGTTTGTGTTCCTGAGTGTGATGGAGTTGGACTCAGATATAATTTTTCTACACATGCCTCTTCTGTTACTTTTACCAGACCTGTGGTTGGCGTTTGGGTTGGTGTATACTCAGGAGACCTGAATCTCTGAACTGTCCATGTGACAGCCAGGCCCTGGGCCTCAGCAGACTTGCAGCTCCTACCCTCTGGTTTCTTGGACTTACCCTGGCCAGCTGACAGGGAGGTGAAGAGGGTCATCCACCACACCAGGGAGCCAAGAGTATCTACAGCTGTAAGCAGGAGAATTGCATCCATCACCCATGTGGAATCTAAACCCCCTCTTGATGTAGAGGGGGACTGGACATAGCCATCCCAGCTATACAAGATGGAGGATTAGAGTATGGATTTGAGTGGACTTACTGTTGTGCTGCTGGGGAACTATTGTGATTAGTAAGGGAAGAAATTGTAGTAGTGATGTGGAGAGGGCGGCCATGGTGGCTGCTGATGGTCGGGAGAGGGAAGAAGAGATAAAGTGTGGGGGCATTTTCAGGATTTGGAGTTGTCCTAGGTGGTGCTGCAGGGACGGATGCTGGACGTTATGTGTCCTGTCATGGCCCACTGGGTGGACTGGGGGAGAGTGTGGACTACAATGTGGACCATTGTCCCTGTGTTGCAGTGGTTCTCCAGAATGTATTCGCCAGGTGCAGTGGAAGTGCCACAATGATGGAAGAGGTTGTTGATGTGGGAGGGGTGGCATGGGTGGGGTGGGGGGTATATGGTGGGGACCTCATATTTTTTGAATGTAAAATTTAAAAGAAAATAAAGAAGAAGAAATGAAAAAAATGAGTAAAAATAAATAAATAAATTAATTAAAATAAGCCATCATGGGGGAAAGACACTAAAAAAAAAAAAAAAAAAAAGACGTGATAGCTGTGTGTGTGCTGCGAATGCTTGCACCTGAAATAGAGGGCTTTATGATGGGTCAAGTGAGATAATGTGTAGGAAGTACCTAGTTCAAGGCTTGACACATAGTTCATGGTAAACTAATGCTAGCTCTTATCTAACTGGGTCCTACTAGAAAAACAACAGTCACATTTGAGGTGTTTTTAGTAGTGTCTCTCCCAGGATCTATGTTATTTCTAATTGACATAAAAATAAGTTTTAGTAAATTATCTGGAGGAGCATTCCCCCTGCCCTAGTCTATCACAGTCACACCTGCACACAGGCACATGCACACTCACACACTCTCTCCTGTTTTCAGTAGCCCCAGGGCGGGCCACCTGTGGAGGTAAGGAAGATTTGCTAAAGAGCAGAGGCATTTTTTTTTTAAAGGAGAACCCTAGTTCCTTGCTTGAGCTTAGTTTGAAGTAGACCCTGTTTGGCCTGGAGCCCCATGGTATACTGGTGACTTAGGGACTTTAGTGGTGCAGAAGGGGGTCTGTCTCTTCTCTGGGTCTTTGCTGGTAGAAGTCACAAAGGCACTAGAGAACTTGAGAGCAATTTTTTGACGCTGAAGAGGCAGCACTTAGCATCTAGGAAACTGGATGCCTGCACCTGGAGCCCCAGCAGATCTGATGGGAAGGGAAGTGGGAGGCACACGCCCCGCCGGGAACCACCGTGGGGCTCCATGCTGGGTGGGTTCGCCCACCTCACTGCTGCCTCATCAGCACAGGGTGGAATTTGCTGGGTCAGGGGCTTTCTAACTTCATGTGTTCTTCCCCTGAGACCCACACACAGTAAGAGACACATTTTACCTCTCAACCCATTCCACACATCCCTGTATGCAACCAAACAGAAGATTCATGAAGCAGCACCATTGCAAGGTGCCGTGCACTCTATGTTGTGTGCTGTATTATTTTCTATTTCAGTTAAAAATTACTGATTGTGAACTACTAAATAGGTTCTCTTTTTTTAAATTTATTTTTAAAATTTATTTTTCTCCCCTTCTCCCCTGCCCCTGCTGTTGTCTGCTCTCTGTGTGGACTTTCTGTGTCTTCTTCTGTGCCCACTTGCACCCTTGGTGGCACTGGGAAATTGCATCTCTTTTTTGTTGTGTCATCTTGCTGTGTCAGCTCTCTGTGTGTGTGGCACCACTTCTGGGCGGGCTGTGCTTTTTTCACACGGGGCAGCTCTCCTTGTAGCACGCACTCCTTGACACGGCAGCTCTGCGCATGGGCCAGCTCACCACATGGGTCAGGAGGCCCTGGGGATCGAACCCTCGACCCTCCCATATGCCCATACAATAGGCAGATGCTCTATCAGCTGAGCCACAACAGCTTCCCCTAAATAGGTTCTTGTGGCCTGCTACTGGGTCATGACTTGTGGCTTGAAAGAACCAGATGGAATGATACTGGAGGTCCCTTGGGTGCTTTTATTCTGTACTCTGCTTGGGACAGGAGGGGAGGGTGCAGGGGTTTCATCTCTGTTGCTCTGGACACTGCGCTGAACTATCATACCAGCTGGCTGTCTGGTTCCGGCGTTGGAGCCAGAAACTCAGCACATGGGCATTTACATAAACACGAAGACTTGAAGGTATGGATAAAATACTTGTAGGCTATAGTGCCCCTTCTGGATTCCCCAGACTTAGGAGTTAAAAAGGGGAGATCCCTAGCCAAAGGGATGGGCTGGCGTGGCACTTTCATCACCCCATGTGGACAACATAGATGATGTGGCCTCACAAGTTCTCAACAAAGCAGGGTCCTTTAGCTCTTACAGTGGGCCACTGTCTTAGTTTTCCAGGGCTGTTGTGACAGATGGTACACACTGGATGACTTGAAAACAGGACTTTACTGTCCCATGGTTTTGGAGGCTAGAAGTCCAAAATCAAGGTCTTGACAGGCCATACCTTCCCCCAGAGTCTGTATCATTCTGGAGGTGGCTTGCTGCAATCCTTGGGGTTCCTTGGCTTGGCTTGCATTTGCCTTTGCCATATGACCATCTTCTCTGGCTTTGACTCCCTCTTCTTAGTCCTCTGTACCTCTCTCTAGATTTCCTGTCCTCATAAGGGCCAGTCATATGAAGGCCCATCTTGACTCATTTGGGCCTCATTTATATAGGATCTTTGCAGATCCTGTTCACAAATGAGTCCACACCATAACCAATAATAGGATCTGCAAAGATCCTGTTTACAAATAGGCTCACACCTATGGACGTGGGGGGGAGTTGGTTAGAACTTGAACATACATGTCTTTTGTGGGGGACATGAATCGATGGCCCACAGGTGCTGTGGTCAGACTGTGGGCTGGGCATGTCAGGGAGGGTGTGCACAATGGCTAATCGCTGCCCAGTGTGGGCCCTGACCGAGTCCAGGAGCAGCATTCAGCCACTGTGGCCGGTGCCAACACTGGCATTGCTGGATCATGAGGGACTCTGGGGTCCCACTGGAGGGTCTGGGGTGATGGTGATGACCATGCAGCAGTTCAGGGCAGCAGCTGCTTGCTGATGTGTAACAAGTCTTTCAGTATTTTAGCAACTGGGAGACTGTACCAGTATGTGCTTCCCAATCTCAGCCCTGGACAACTTAGCCCTGTTGCCTTAGGTTGTGCCAAGGAGAACACCATTAGACCCCACCTTTCATGCACCAGCTGGGGGTGGCTCTAACTCTCACCCAGTGCTGCCTGGTGACAGGGACTGGGCTGACCATGGGTGTGGGGGTGGCTAGCCTTCTGGGCCTGAAGCCCCCAGACAAAAAGAACCCATCAGTCCTTTTCAAATATATGACCAGAAGTCATTCACTCATGTCCCTGGAGTAGCATGGAAGCAAGATGTACACTGATGATGAAGTTGCTTTAGCTGGCTCTATAATTAAGGTTCTCTGGGCCTGAGCTGCAGCCGTGGTCCTGATGGGCAGGGCAGCTTCCCAGAGGCAGGGACTGGCCATTGGGCATTGAGGAAAGGTGGCCCTGGTGTTGGACTGGGGAGTCTCCATTATCACAGGCCTGTCTGTTTCTTTGCCTCAAGCATCCACTGCTGAGTCTGTGATGAAGATGTCAGGTGGTATCAATTTAAATGTGGACACCTGTGTCCTTGGGCCTGGTCAGATGCCACTGCCTCTTTTCCTACATGATGCAGAGCAGCTGATGGGCCCCACCACTTGGCTTTCCAGCACTGCATTCATGCCAACCTCTCCTCTCCTCCACCAGCATCAAATGGCTCTGAGGAAATCTCTCTCAGGCTGGGTGAGGAGTTGAAGTTGACACTCCAAGTCCCATACTGCTGGGGTGTCACATGCCTCAGGAGGTGGGTCCTACCAGCTTTGTTCTTATTTTTTTAAGACTAGGGTTATGATCTTTCCAGGACTCAATTGGAGAAGCAAGAACTCACTTTCTGAGCCCCCTCATACCGTGGGAAAGGACTGTCCATTTCACAGATGTACTGTGAAGATCAAAGGAGATAGAAAACCAACTTTGGCAAAAGAAAAGAATGTATTATTATTGTCATTGTTATTTAGCATTTCTTAGACTATGAATACCCAAATGCCTCATTTGATAGGTACAATCTTCTACCAATCCAGGCTGGGATGTTGGCTGACTTTCTTAGAGAATGGCATAAAGAGAAAAAATCACTTCCCATGCATAGTCTGAATTTCTTAACTTGGCTTGACATTGTAAATTAAAACAAACAAAAACAAAAATATGGAAGAGGGGGACCCAGAATTATCCAGCCCCTCTTCTAATAGCCCATTATTGCTGTCTTTTGATACCCCTTGTTCGATTCTGGAAACCCTAAAGAGGATGAGAATTATATTCTGCCCAGGAGTCCCCTATAAGCCGTTTAAACAGTGTTGAGTTGTACACTCATTTTTTGTAAACCCAGTTGGGCTAATATTATAAACTTGGTTCTCTGTCACTTCTGGCTGGCTTGGTATTTGTGTCTTTCTACATATCTCTTCTGTCTAGTGCACACTCTGTACAGAAGAAGCTTGCACCCTCCCAGCTGGAGAATGCCTATAACTCATGAGCTGGAAATTGAAGGGCTAGTTGTGGGCCTTGATTCATAGTGGTCCTGAAAGCTTTGGGGCAAGATTAAACTGCCTTTGGACAGTGACTGGCAGCTGCCAAGATTGAAATAATGAGCCTGGAGCCCCCAATTCCCCGCAAAATGCTTGAGTTAATTTCCTTCCATAGCTTTCCCTTCCTTTCACAAACCTGCCTCTTGTCCTGCTCTATGCTCATTATGTCACATCCATCTACTGCTCTTTTGCCAGACTTAATTGCCAGAATTATCTGAGTGAGTTATTTATATTAGTCTAAAACCAACCTGCTCTTGCAGCTAGAGGACCATCAAATAGAGCACATTTGATTGTCTTGTGACTTTCAGCCCCAGCTCTGGCAGCATCTATAGGAGAAGGGTTTGATGTATTAGAGTGTGATTGTGCCTGTGACTAATGGGCTGAAGGCTGGAGCTGGGGAAATGCCCCAATGATTGTATTTTCAGCTCCCACCTGTGCACCTTCACCTGTGACTGTTGGGTATTGATGGAAGCTGGCTTCCTGGGGTTGGGCATGAGACACTAGGTGGGGAGTGTTTGTGACCCAGGCACCTGTGCTCATCTTGATCCTCAATTCTGGATGGATCTGGGCCACATCTCCAGGGTCCTGGTTTCCACCAGATGCCTCATGGTCATGGCTTTGAGGTGAATGAAGTGTGCAGACCCTACCTTATTGTATCACTGTCTTCATCAATATCAATGTTGACATTTCTGTGGAGTGTCCTTTACAGTTGATAGAGGCCTGTCACTTCCATTATGACTTTTCATTCCTCCCAACCACTTTTGGAAATTATTGCTCCATTTCTGAAGATGAAGAAACTGAGTCTCAGAGTGGTTCAGTGACTTGCCCAAAGTCTCCCAGTGGTTTCAGTGACAGAAAGGGGCTTTGATCTGTGGTCAAAGCTTAAGGTCTTTCAGGCCACGCTACATGTCAACCATGAATTCTTATCCATTCTTCTTTGAAAGGAGCTCAGCAGGCTTTCAGGAAACATGCATTTTGCTATTGCTCTTTTACAGGATGTCAGCATTTGCCTACATTAATTTCCAAATGGTCTTGATCAGGACTCTTAACAGTTAAACAAGGCTTACTTGATTGATTCCAGCACAGAACCAGAGGGCCCAAAATGCAACCAGGACTCCTGACCTCTGTAGTGTTAGCTCTCATCTCTGGATGCCGCTCCCGGTCAGGCCTGTGTGTGCACAAAGGATGTGGGGGAGGTTTCTGCCTTGCAGAGCTAAGTTTGGGTCTCTGTACTGCTCCCTTTTCATCTGTTTAGTTTAACCTCCAAAGTATTATACCATGTTCTCTGCGCCAAATGAAAAATGATGTTTTCACATTGCTTCATGTATCATTCTTAACACCAACATAGGGGCTGGGTTGTTGGAACACTTTACCACACTTGGCACAGAGCTCACTCTGCTTAAAGCTCCAAGAGGTACTTGGATTTAAAAAAAATCAAACTGACTGAACAATAGGATGTTGTAAAGATAAACAATTGTTTTGGAAGTTCAGCCCAGAAAGACAAGCTAGAAAAATAGTGTCATTTTAGTAAATGATTTTTTTCCCCCCAGAGATGGAAGGTGGGCTATTCCTTGATGATAATTTTTAGATTATTTCTCCAAGATTTACATTTCTGTTATTCTTTAAAAATTTTTTCCTGCCCCATGGGGTCTTCAGTCCTGGATACTCATTTCTTACAATAGTCAAAGTGACCCTTGATCCATAGAGTTTTATTTGGGCTGAAGTCAATTTCCCAGGAGAGAACACCCCAGCTTTTCCTAAAGTAGATCGGACACATCTTATCATGCTCTCTGGCCCCAGCCACCCAGATCACTTCTCCTAATATAAAGACCTTCTTCCTCTTCCTTAAAAGTGGGCACAATCAGGAATTCTTTATCCTATACATTTTTCTCTGGTGCACACATGTGTTGGTGTTTGTGCAAATGTGTGTCAGAGTGAAGAGATGATAAGGAAAGAGATATGGGAGTTGGGATCTTATGAATTGGAAGATTTTTCTCAGAAAAGAATGTCATTTTTTATATGTTGGAGGAAGTTAGTAATATGTCACCATCGACCTGGCCCACACCCTGCTTTGGTCGACCCTTCTTCTGGGTTCTTTGCTTGATGTTTTCTGTCTTTCATAAGCCCTGTTGGCTTGGAGCTTTGTGCCATGACCTGTGAAGTCAGGTTCTTTCAAACACAAAGCGTTCTTTAGAGATGGCAGCGATTCCATGAACAGGAAGGCCTTGGAAAGCATGTGGGCTCATTAGCCAGAGGCTCAGGTTCTTTTGGATTCTTCCTCAGTCTTCGTTTCCAAATTGCAAAAACAGTTTCTGTGGACTCTTCCTCACCTCATCAGAAAGGACTGTACACAAGGGAGCTTTTTCAGGGAGTCTTTGATAGTTTCTCTCCTGGGCCCTGTGGCATAACCTGGGATGTCTGAGGGTTACAGAAAGAGCAGGCATGCCATTGGCCCTGGAAAATCTGGTTTTGGCCTGACTTCAAGGAATTTGTTCTGCCTGCTTTGAAGAGCCAGTGTTGCCAGCTCAGGGACACAATGGGCTCCCCTCTCCATGAGCTTTATGAGTAGCCTATGCCAGTGGTTCCTGATCTTGGCCATCGAGTCACCCATTGGAACCTACAAAGGAGATCAATCCAATCAAGACCTATCCAGCATGGTGGAATTATCATGTACAGTGATAATGTTTTTTTTTTTTTTTTAAGATTTATTTATTTATTTAATTCCCCCCCTCCCCTGGTTGTCTGTTCTCTGTGTCTATTTGCTGTGTCTTGTTTCTTTGTCCGCTTCCGTTGTCCTCAGCAGCACAGTAAGTGTGGGCGGTGCCATTCCTGGGCAGGCTGCGCTTTCCTTCACGTTGGGCGGCTCTCCCTATGAGCACACTCCCTGCGTGTGGGGCTCCCTCATGCGGGGGACACCCCCGCGTGGCAGGGCACTCCTTGCACACATCAGCACTGCGCATGGGCCAGCTCCACACAGATCAAGGATGCCCGGGGTTTGAACTGTGGACCTCCCATGTGGTAGATGGACGCTCTAACCACTGGGCCAAGTCCGCTTCCCATGTATTTTTTAAAAACCAACTCTACAGGGGATGCCTTTTCAGGCACGAGAACCAGGGACTCCTTACTTATTGACTAGGAAGTGGGGAGAAGGTGGTGGTTGGGGGATGACACTTGACAAGCACCTTCTTTCCTTCTGGTCAACTTGAACTCAGCCCCTGGCTACACAGCTTCATGGATCTGGAAACATCCTGTTGCTGGCATTGAGCCCTGGGTTCAGCAGGACACCCTAGTCCCTGTGGGGGCATTTCCCTGAGAAATGGCCCTGAGATAGAAGCTGCTTCCTGGGGGTGGGGTGCTCCTGGGACATCACAGGGGGGTTCACGACTGAAAAACTCAGCAGTTCCTCCTTGCCCACAATGGCGCCCAGGCTGTGGCCCAATGTGCATGGCAAGTGGGCAGCTCATTTCATGGCCACGTAGAGTTGCCTGATAACTGCCCAGCAGAGGTTGGTGCACTCCTCAGTCCAGATCTTAACCTGGGCCTGAATTGAGGGACCCGTTAGCTCCTTGAGGAGTTCCTCCCTGCCCCCATTTCTCCATTTCCCTTCCCTTTACTGCAGCAGGAAAGGAAGGCGTGGGCAGTGGTGCAGAGCCATTGATCCTTGATGGCCCATTTGGGAACATTCAAAATATGTAAGGGTTACATTAAAAAAAAATCAAAATAAAAATAGCTTATGGAGTCCCAGGAGGAAAAGCAAAAAGCACACAAACAATTTCAGATTTTCTGATTTATGAAATAGGGGAATAATACTGAGAAAGTTGGCTTTGCCTTTTTGTTGCTAAAATCTTAATGATGATGTAGCAGCACAGAGGCTACTTTCTACCTTTTTTTCATTCTTTAATTAGATAATGGGCTTCATCAAGATTCTGAGCCACAGCTGATGCCCAGGCCATCATGGTCCCCAGGTCTAAGGGGTCCACAACAAGAGAAAATCATATACATGATTTTCAGGAAGAACAAAACTATCCCCTCTGGCGGGTTAAGTTCTGGTGCTGGAAATTCCAAATGCTGAAGGGGAATCAGAGAGCACCAGCAGACAGGTGTATCAGTTGTCTACTCACCTGGCAGATGCGTGCCTCCACCGGGTGTTTATGATGGTTACCACTTAGCTAGTACTTCTCCATGCTACCTGCTTGACCTATTATCCCTTCAATCCTTCCCACACCCGCAATGCATGTGCCCAGTTACTGTCCCTGTTTTCACATGAGAAAACAGACCCAAAGAATTAAATAACCTTTTTAAGGTCTCCCAGCTGGGAAATGGTAGAATTAGGACCCAAACCCAGGCAAGTGCATTGCAGAAGTCACGGGTTTATCCACTGCACTGCTCTGCTCTTTCCTGATGTAGCAGATGACTCTGCTCAGGAAGCCCCACTGTACATAATTCCATCACGCTTGCAAACCTCGTGTTTGTTTTGGCGGGACTCTCCACTGATAGAAATCTCCCCATCTCTTTACATACAAGCTCTTAGCCTCCTGCATCTAAACCCTTTTACTCTCTGTCCAGGTCCCAGAAACACTTGGAGATTGTAGATTTGTCCAGGGAGTATTTTCCCCCCTTGGCTAAAGGAAGTTCTATGACTCTGTCAACTAATATTTGGCCTTGTTGCTTCTGGCCTTTCAGTGGACTTTGTAGGCACCTGTAAGCTTTTAATTGTAGTGCTCCCTTAGTGGAAATCAACTTCCCAAGCTGTCTTCAGGAGGAGAGGGTGACCTTTAAATGCATATCTGTCATCTTAATGATGGCTAGAGTAGATGATGCTGATCAGGCTTTACAGTAGGGTACCTGTCCTTCCTTTTTTTTAAGGCTTTATTTTATTTATTTCTCCCCCCTGCCCATTCCCCCTATTGTCTGCTCTCTGTGTCCATTTGCTATGTGTTTTTCTGTGTCTGCTTTTATTCTCATTAGTGGCTCCAGGAACCAATCCTGGGACCTTCTGGAGTGGGAGAGAGGCAATTACTCTCTTGCACTACCTCAACTCCCTGTTCTGCTACATTGTCTTATTTTCTCTCCTCTGTGTCTTGTGTTGGTTCATCTTGCTGCGCTAGCTCTCCGTTGGCTGGCACTCCTGTGCAGTGTGGATTACCTGTGCTGGGTGGCCTTCCCACACAGGGTGGCACTCAGCCTGGGCCAGCTTGCTGCATGGGCCAGCTTGCCTTCACCAGGAGGCCCTGGGCATTGAACCCTATATGGTAGAAGGGAGCCCAATTGGTTGAGCCACATCTGTTTCCACCATCCTTCCTTGATGCTCCATGTATGTACTTGGTGGAAAGAGGACCTTCCTTGAAGGACCAAGGCCGAAGCATCAGTGAATCTCTGGGTGGAATCTTGGAGCATCATTGCACTCATCAGAAATAGTCAACTGAGGATGCCTCTTAGAAGCATGCTCTCCTGGGCTCTTGTCTGGGCAAGATATACTGGAAACAGTGCCTGGCCTCTTGGGTGGGGGACCTAAATGTAGAGACGGTGATGTATTAATGGAAAGAACATGGAATGGACTGTGGGGTTGGGGAGCTTAGAATTCAGTCTGATTCTGCTGTTCTCTTTCTCTGGCCCTCAGTTTTCTCATCTGTAAAATGAGGCCACTGAGTTAGAATCACGGTACTTTTCAGAATTTTCTACTGAAAATCTTTCAGGGGAGAGAAAAATAAAGGTAAACAAGCCCTTCTCCATCCCTCCTCCCAAATTATAGGAGATTAATCCAAAGTCAGCCACTCTACACACAACATTTATTTAATAAACTTGTGTAGGTATTACTATGTTACTCCATGTTATTTTTTTAGGTACTAGGGCTGGGGATTAAACCTGAGACCTTGTATGTAGGAAGCCAGTGTGCAACCACTGAGCCACATTGGCTCCCCTGGTTTGGATTCCCCCCCCCCCATGAATTTGTTTGTTGTACATTCTTTTTGTTTTTAGGAGGCACCAGGGACTGAACTTGGGACCTCCCAAATGAGAAGCGGGTGCTCAACCACTTGAGCCATATCCACTCCCCTCCCTACATCTTTTAACCAATTTTATATTCTATTAGTATGTCTCCTGAGTGGCTTTGTATACTGTATCCCTCACACCATAATTCTCCTTGAGGCCTAAGTTCTGGGAGGCAAATTTTGAGGTTGGATTGGGGAAGGCAGTATATGAAAATAATTCTTCTGCTTTGACTACCTTTTCTGCATGTCTATTTTCGCATTGCTTTTAGTATTGTTTCCTCACGGACTTAACAATTATGTCAACATCTTACCTTAAAAATGCTCCACTTTTTGAAAATGTGCTCAGAGGGAGCATGTCCAGTCCCACTTCTCCCCCTAGCCTTGACCCAGCCACCTTCCCTGGGGAGAGGCATGCCCGAGACTGACATGCCTGCTTGGGGATGTTCTCCAAGGCCCCTTCCAGCTCAGCTCTGTGGGTCTGTGTGGGATTGCAAAGTTAAGATAAGCATGCCCACAGCTTTGCAGATGGCCCCACAATATGTTCATCCAAGAGAGAAAAGAGAAATTGAGGCAGGAGAGAGCAGCATGAAATCCCAGAGGGAGCGGGGGCCCTGGGAACTTCCCAGTGCTTCCAGCAGTGGAGTAAAGGCAACTCTGGCTGCTGCTGCACCCCCTGGGGCCAAGCATGGGCTAGTCTCCCATTGCAGGCACTGGGAGCGAGGCAGCCCTGACCCAGCCATGCTCAAATGGGAGCCTCTGGGAAATGATGATCACATCTGGGCTGGAAGTAGGGCCAGACCTCTGTCTTCTCCAAGCCATCTCCATCCCAAGCAGACACCCAGGACCTCCCCTTGGCTGTCTCTTCTTTCTCATCCTTTCTCTTTGCTCTTCCCTGGCCATGGCCATGAGCAGACCAGAGGCTAGCACCATTGCCTGGTTTGGGAAAGTCTCTTAAGGGGCTGAGGCTGGGGGTCCCTGCACAACTCCTGAATCTTACACCTTTCCTTTACACTCCATTCTTTTTCTCCTCTTAGCACCCTCATCTTCTGAAGCTGTTCTCTCTCTGAATAAACTAGCACTTAATCCTCCAGGGTTGGCAATGGAGGAAATTTCTCCACATGGACAAAATATGCCCAATGTCCCTGACTGTCCAGTTTTACCTTTCTCTTCAAAAATTGCCTGCTTATCGGTACTACCGCCAAAACTAGTTACAGGGTCCCTCTTTCCCTCTAAACTTGGTGGCTCAAACTTGGATGCATAGCTTTCCCACCTTTCTCTAATTCCCTGTATCATGTTGGAATTTGGTCTGGGACTTTACTAAAGACTCTGGGACAGCAAAAGTGAAGGAAACTGAGGGTAAAAGCCAGGTAGCAGCCTCCCGGCATCTAGTTTATCCCTCATAGCTCACAAATCCTCCACTGTGTCCTAGATTTGGGCTTGCCTCCATGAGATGGGACCACCCGTTTTTCCCCAGTCCACAACTAGATCATCTGCTCTTCTAGACACCCAGAACCAGGAGAGGGAGGTCAGAGAGGGAGCTGTGAGGGCCACTCCCTCCTTAGGTCAAGGCTCATCTTCTGGGTCTCCTGTTAGAAGACCTCCTCTTCCAGGGATCACTAGTGAAGGAACAAGAGCCTCCTCCCCCATTCAGGGACATTTCCTCCTGGCCCAGAGGCGCATCCCCCGACCCCCCAGGATAGTGGTGGTAGAATTCAAAGTAGTTCATTCAACACCTCCAGCCAGCCTGGGAGACACCCTAAGGGCAGGACCCTTGGATTGGTCTTGGTGGAGGCAGGATAAGATAGTGGCTGGATGTGGCTAACCTCAGATCACCTGCATTCTAATCCTGTCTCTGCCTCATTCGAGTTGTCCTTCTGAGAGGATATCTTAACTGCTCTATGCCTCAGTTTCCTTCTTTGCAGAATATGCGTATTTATAGTGCCTATTTCAGCATGGACAGGTATTTGGGATTGCTGGGTTAATACATACAAGGCATTTGGAATGGTTTCTCCTGGTAACCATTGCCAGTGATTTATTCCAAGTGGGTCTGCTCTGTGGGTCTAATCCTTGAGTGGCCGGTGTGGCAAGATAGTGTCACCATCCATGGCACAGCAAGGCATGTTGTAATTTTTCAGAGCCTTCATATGTGCTTCTCCTTATTAGGTCCCATCCCCTCCCTGGGGTATTAGCTCCATGAGGCAAGGCTCTTGCCCATTTAATTTGCCTCTAGAGCGTCAGTACCTAAAACCATATCCAGCCCATAGTAGATGCTCAGTAATTATTTGTTGGGGGATTGAGCCCTGCGAGTGAGTCATAGCTGGTGGTATTAACTCATTTGACAGAAGAAAAATCCAAAGCTTGGAGATACAAAACACCTCTTCTAAGGTTGCATAAGGAGCCAGCAGCAGAGCTGGGCTGAGACCCCAATCTCCCACCCTGCTACACCATTGCCTCTATCAAGAGTCATACCCTCAAGTAGGCTGGTGAAGGGGCTAGAAGGTGGGTTGCTTCCAGGGCCCCTGTCTAAGAGCGTTCTCAGCCTCCACTGTAGGAGTACGTGGTGGTTTCAGTTGGGACTGTGTGGAGCCTTTAGGAGGGACAGACCTGTTCCTCCAGAGTCCAGAGCCCCAGGCCTGGGCAGGGGCCTGCTCGGTTCACACAGGGTCAGGGGAGTGCAGCAGCCAGCTGAGGCACACCAAGCCTCGGGGCACAGCCAGCTGAGGCACACCGAGCCTCGGGGCACAGCCTGCTGAGGCACACCGAGCCTCGGGGCACAGCCAGCTGAGGCACACCGAGCCTCAGGGCACAGCCAGCTGCGGCACACCAAGCCTTGGGGCACAGCCAGCTGAGGCACACCAGGCCTCAAGGCACCAGTTATGGATGGCCCAAAGTATCTGCCAGCCAAGGAAAAGAGAGCATCTCTACGCTGCCAGGTGATTGCAACCCCCTTGCTATAGTTTTCTTTTTTCAGTGCAAGTAGTTTGGGGGCTGATCCCAGGAGGCACCTCGGGAAGAGGGGTGGGGATGGCAATGAGGAGGCAGAGAGCACAAGGCAGCGGGTCTCAGCAGATGACTGCTGTGGGTAGGACTGAGACCAGGGGCTCTTAGGAGACAGTGTAGACCACTTGTCTGAGTTTTCCCTGCAGAGGTGGTGGATAGGGCTGGGGCAGTGGCCCACCAGCTACTGTGTCCCGTGAGCCTCCCTGCAAGGGGCACTGACTCCCTGACATTTCCAGCATGCCCAGTGTGCAGGCAGGGCAGGCTCAGGTGACTTGAAAAGGCCCCAGGTGAGAACTGCAGGTGCTGGCAGCTGGAAGTCTTGTTTTGGGGTTTGGGTACATAGTGGGGTGCTGAGGGGACATGGGGGGCAAACCTATAGCATCTGCCACATCTTTATTGAGTGCCTACTGTGTGATGAGTCATCGTCATGGTATAGCTCCCAACCCAGAAGACTAGAACCTAGTAAATTAGAGGCAGCGGGACACCCAGTGAAGCAGGAAGGGGACATTTTAGTTGCAGCAGGTTCAAGCAGGCTTCTGGAGGAAATAGCATCTGAATCTGAATGTTGAGAAGATCCAAAATCCAGACATCTTGGGGTGCAGCATTTTAGGTGCAGGACAACCAGCGAGGAAGGCCTGAGGGGATGGAGGGCAATTGTGAAGATGAAAGGAGCTGATACCTTAGAGGACTCATGGCTTTCCATACTTTTGACCCTAGTTCTGCACCAGGCCCCCAGAGCCATAAATCCACTCCCTCTTCCAAAGTCAGTCCTTGAGAGGCCCCTGATCCAGGGGTCAGGGGAAGGGTCTGGGCTCCCCCATCTGATTACTCCCACTCCTCAGAAGCCCTTTCACCTTAGACAAGGCCTTCAGCTCTGAGCCTTACTTTCCTCCTCTGCAAAATGGCAGGAAAAACAGTGCCTACCTTGTAGGATTGGGAAGCAGGTTGGGAGGCTCCCTTTCTCCCAGGCAGAGGAGAAGGGGTCCCCAGTGCATGTTAATCTTGTACCCTGCAAGGCTGTTGAATTTGTTTTTTACTCTATTTTCTTGTGAATTCTTTGGGATTGTCTATACAAAGGATCCTGTCATCTTGAACAGAGGTTTACTTCTTCCTTTTCAAATTGGATGACTTTTATTTCTTATTCTTGTCTAATTGCTCTGGCTAGAACTTCCAGTACAATGTTGAAGAACAGTAATGAATGCAGAAACCATTATCTTAGTCCTGATCTCAGAGGGAAAGCTTTCTGTCTTTCATCATTGAGTAAGATATTAGCTATGGCATTTTCATAAATGCCCTTTAGAATGCCAAGGAAGTTCCCCTCTCTTATTTTTTTCTGAATGTCTTCATCACAAACAGGTGCTGGATATTTTCAAATGTCTTTACTGTGTCAATTGAGATGACTATTTTTTTTTTTTCCTTCATTCTATTAATGCGGTGAATTTGTTTGTTTTCTGTTGAACTAGCCTTGTATTTCTGGGATAAATCCTAGTTGGTCGTGGTGCATAATTATTTTAATATGCTATTGGATTCATTTTTTGTCTTTATTTTTTTAATATTACATTTAAAAAATATGAGGTCCCCATATACCCCCATCCCCCTCATCCCACGCCTCCCCCCATAACAACAATCTCCTCCATCATCATGAGACATTCATTGCATTTGGTGAATACATCTCTGAGTGGATTCATTTTGTTTTGGTTTTTGCATCTACATAAGGAAAATTAGCCTGCAATTTTCTCTTTCTTTCTTTCTTTCTTTCTTTCTTTCTTTCTTTCTTTCTTTCTTTCTTTCTTTCTTTCTTTCTTTCTTTCTTTCTTTCTTTCTTTCTTTCTTTCTTTCTTTCTTTCTTTCTTTCTTTCTTTCTGTTGGTGCCAGGGATTGAGCCTAAGACCTCATACATGGGAAGCATGCACTCAAACCACTGAGCTACACCCAGTCCCCTAGTTTTCTTTTCTTGTCATATCTTTCTCTGGTTTTCATATGAGAATAACAGTAGTCACAAAATGAGCTAGGAAGAGATCCCTCCTCTTCAAATTTGGAAGAGATTGAGAAAGTTTGGGTTAATTCTTCTTTTGAGTGTTTGGTCGAATCACCAATAAAGGCATCTGGTTCTGGACTTTTCTTTTGTCGGAGATTTTTGATTATTGATTCACTCTCTTGTTATAAGTCTGAAAAGTTCTTCTATTTTTTTTTTTCTTGAGTCCATTTAGGTATACTGTGTGTTTCTAGATTTGACCTTTTCATCTAGGTTATCAGATTTGTTGGTGCATAATTGTTCATAGCTGTAGCAGTTTGATATGATTTGAATTCTGAAAATAGATTATTGGATTTGTAATCTGGTCTGCACCTCGGTGTGGTTATGTTATGATTAGGGTTTTGATTGGGCCGCATCATAAGGACATTGAGATAAAAGGCATGGCAAAGGACAGAGTTGATGGTTTTTTATGTTGGAATTTTGATGTTGGAGTTTGATACTGAAGCCTTAAGCTGGAGCCCCTTGAATTAAACTCACAGAGAAAACAGAAGAAAGCCCCAGGAAGATATGAACCTGGAGCCAAGGAAGAAGCAAGATCCTGGAAGGGAGGAATCCAAGAAACCTGAACCCTTACAGATGTCAGCAGCCATCTTGCTCCAACATGTGAAAATAGACTTTGGTGAGGGAAGTAACTTATGCTTTATGGCCTAGTATTTGTAAGGTCCTCCCCAAATAAATACCCTTTATAAACCAACCCATTTCTGACACCCCTTTGGCTGACTAATACAGAATTTGGTACCGAGGAGTGGGGAAGTGCTTTTGCAATTACCTAAATGCTGGAATGGTTTTATAAATGAGTAAGGCGTATTTTTTGGAGGAATTGTGAGATGCTTGGAAAAAAAGACCTACAATGCTTTGAAGAGACTGTTGAAAGCAATGTGGATGCTAGAGAGACTTTATGATGCCTTAGAAGTAAACGATGAAACTATTATTGGAAACTGGGGGAAAGGCGATTCATGTTTTAAAGTTGCAGAGAACTTAGCAAGATTAACTCCTGGTGTTTTAAGGAAGGCAGAATTTGAAAATGGTGAGCCTGGGTATTTAGCTGAAGAAACATCCAAAGTAAACCAGGAGAATGCACCTTGGCTTATGCTTGCAGCTTAAGCAAAATGCTAGATGAGAGAGATATGCTGAGGACTGAACTGTCAGGTACAAAGAAAACAGAAACTGATTCTGGAAATTCCAAGTCTCTGGAAATCAAGCTCCCAGATGAAAGTGCCCCATTGGAGGACTTAACTAAACCTGGGACTTGTAAATCAGGATTGAAGTTGCTGTTATCTTGAAAGACTTGTAGAAAGTCTTAGTGTCTAATGGCTTTGACCCCTGCTTCCTGCATGCTAAACCAAGAAGGTTTTTGGGAGAGCTGTATGAACAAAACCACTGTCAGTCTGGAATCAAAAGGACATGGAAAGGAGAGATTGAAGGAGAAACAGCTTTAAGAGGAACATCATGGAAGCTGAGATCTGGAATTAGGACATCACCTTGGGCCAAGAGAGGAACCCCACCCATGTGTACAGAGAGGGTGAGTTAGCCCCAGCAGCTGAAGAGGATAGATGTTCCCACCCAGTGTTCTGGGAGAGTTTTGCTGCCTCAGGGTACAGAGAGGGTGGAGCACATTCCCCAAGGATTATGGTGGTTAAGATCAGCACCCCACAGGTCTGAGAGGGTTGGACCTGTCCCCCAAAGGTTAGGGAAGGTCAGGTGGTCAACTCATTGCTCTGGGAGAGTTGAGCCTGTATGCCAAAGGTTAGAGGGAATGTTGTCTTCACATCACTGTACTAGAGGGGTTAAGACTCTAACCTAAAGATTGGATGAGGTGTGGCAACCACCCAACACTCTTGGAGGGAGAGGTCTGGAGCTTGGTTGACACCCAGATCCTTGATGAGGTGGAACCAAGAAAATAGTCATTGGACAAGCAGGTGGACAGGGTGGGTTCCCATATGGCCCTAAGAAGAAGAAACCATCATCTTAAGAATGACTCTCAGTCTGAAATGGAATGGAGGATGCCTTGTAGGTTTACTGAACTGTAGAGGACTCATGACTCATGTTTCCCTCCCAATTTCTCCATATTGTGATGAAAATGTTTATCTTTTGTACATTTGTGTATTGGAAGAAGATGAATTGTTTTGTAAGTTTCAGAAGTCTGTAGTAGACAGGACTTGGCCCCAAGACAAACTATATTTCTTTACATTGATTGTGATATGATTTAGTACTTGCATAGTTACTGATTTAAGGTTTTTTTGAATATTGTAATGTTTTTTTTTGGAATTCAGAGGGTGGAGTGTAGCAGTTTGATATGGTTATGAATTCCAAAAATAGATATTGGATTATGTTTGTAATCTGGTCTGTACCTGGGTATGATTAAGTTATGATTAGGGCTTTGATTGGGCCATATCACTAGTGCATTCAGTCCCCATCTCTTGGTGGGTGGGCTTCACAAATAAAAGGCATGGCAAAGGACAGAACTGAGGGTTTTTTATGTTGGAGTTTTGATGTTGGAGTTTGATGCTGAAGCCTTAAGGTGGAGCCCTGGGAAGTAAGCACACAGAGGAAACAGAAGCAAGCCCCAGGAAGAGAGGAACCCTGAGCCCAGGAAGAAGCAAGACCCTAGAAGGGAGGATCTGAGAAGCCTGAACCCTTGCAAATGTCAGCAGCCATCTTGCTTCAACATGTGAAAATGAACTTGGTGAGGGAAGTAACTTATGCTTTATGGCCTGATATCTGTAAGGACCTACCCCAAATAAATGCCCTTTATAAAAACCAACCCATTTCTGCTTTTTGCACCAGCACCCCTTGGCTGACTAATAATACAATAGCTGTCTTTTGTAATCCTAACTTCTACAAGATCAGTAGAAATACATCCTGTTTCATTTCCAATTTTGTCTTTTGTATGTCTTTTCTCAAATGTTTATAAATTTTATTTTTCCATAGAACAACTTTTGATTTTGTTGATTCTCTTGATTGGTTTTCTGCTCTATATTTCATTCATGTCTGCTTTAATACTTATTATTTGCTTAGTTTTGCTAACTTCATATTTAGTTGGTCTTCTTATTCGAGTTCCTCAAGATCTGAAATTAGGTTTTGGATTTGAGATCTTTCTTTTTTCTAATGTACACATTTACAGCTATAGTTTTCACCCTGATCTTTGTTTTTGCTGTACCCATAAATTTTAGTATGTTGCATTTTCATTTTTATCATTTTCTAAGAATTTTATGATTTCTCTTGTAATTTCTCTTTTGATTGATTTTGTGTTTAAAGGTGTGTTAATTTCCAAATTATCTGTGGATTTTCCAAAATCCCTTTCGTTCATGGTTTCTAGCTTCATTCCACTGTGGTCAAAGAAGAAACTTTTCATGATTTCAATTATTTCAAAATTATTATTTATTGTGACCTAACATATATTCTGTCCTAAAGAGTGATCTGAGTCAACTAGAGAAGAATATGTGTTCTGCTGTTCTTGGGTGGATAATTTTGCATGTGTCTCCTGGGTCCCATTGGTTTATAATATTTTTCAAGTCCTCTTTCTATTTTGAAGTTCTGACTAGATGTTCTGTTGATTATTGAAAGTCATGTACTGAAGCCATCAACTACTACTGTAGAACTGCCTGTTTCTCCTTTCAATTCTTTCAGTATTTGTTTTAAATTTTTTTGGGCTCTGTTATTAGCTGCATAGTTATTTGAAATCATTATATTTTCTTGATATATTGACCCTTTTATTAATATATAGTGAAGTTATTTCTTATAACTCTTTTTGACTTAAAGTCCATTTTGTCTGCTATTATTCACTTGGAATATTTTTCTTTCCTTTCACCCTTGGGTTTAAGGTGAGTCATTTTGTAAATGCATATAGCTGGTCATGCTTTTTACCCATTTTGTCAATCTCTGCCTTTTAGTTGGCTAGTGTAATCCATTTACATCCAATGTAATTACTGATATGGCAGGATTGACTATGGCCATTTTGCTTTGTGTGTGTGTGTAAATCTGATGCCTTTTGTACCCTACATTTCCTCCATCTCCTTCTTTTGTTTTAATTAATCTTTTGTAGTGAAATGATATGATTCTCTTCTCATTTCCTTTTCTGGATATTTTAAAGATATTTTCTTTGTGGTTCTCATGAGGTTTACATTTAGCATCCTTAATATATAACAATCTAGATAGAGTTGATACTAATAATTTGCCTTCAATAGAATACACAATCTCTGCTCTTAATACTCCTCCAAACCCTCGCATAGTGTTTTTTTTCTCCACAAATTGCATCTTTATATAGTATGTGCTCAATAACATAGAATTATTCTTTTATGCTTTTATATTTTAAGTCATGTAAAAAAATAAAAAAAAATTAGAGTTACAAACCAACATTACAATAACTCTTCCTTTCTTCATATGACTTCAAGTTGCTGTCTAGTGTCCTGTCCTTTCCTCCTGGAGGACTCCCTTTAGTATATCTTATAGGGAAGTTAGAGTGGTAACAATCTCCCTCTATTTTGGGGTTTCTGTGGCTGCCTTGATTTCTCCTTCCTTTTTGAAGGACAGTTTTGCCAGATATAGAGTTCTTGGTTGACAATTTTTCTCTTTCAGCACTTTAAATATGTCCCGTCACTGCGTTTTCACCTCCATGGGTTCTGATTAGAAATCAGCAATTAATTTTAATGAGGATCCCATGTATGTAACTAGTGACTTCTCTCTTGCTGCATTTAGGAGACTCTTTGTCTTTGCCCTTTGACAGTTTGACTATAATGCATCTCAATGTGGATATCTTTGAATTTATCCTATTTAAACTTTGTTGAGCTTCTTGGATGTTATATTCATACCTTTCACCAAATTTGGGAAATTTCCATCCTTTATTCTTTCAAATATTCTGTCTCTCTCTTTTTCTTCTACTCTGGAACTATTATATGTTGATATGGCTCATTGTGTCCCACAGCTTTCTTAGGCTCTGTTTACTTTTTTTTTCATTGTTTTTCATTTTTCCTCACCAGCCTGAATAATCTCTTGTCTTATTTTCAAGGTTGCTGATTCTTTCTTTTGCCTGTTCAGATCTGTTGTTGAACCCCTCTAGTGAGTTATTTCAGTTACTGTACCCTTTATCTTCATAATTTGTTTTGATCCTCTTTTAGATTTCTAATTCTTCCTTTTGCTCATGTATAATTTTTCTGATTTATTTTAGTTCGTTGTCCATATTTCATCTCACTGAACTTATTTAGGAAAGTTGACTTACTGTCTTTGATTAGGAATTCCAGTGTCTGACCTTTCTCAGGGGTAGTTTATTCATTTTATTTTGTTCATTTGAATGAGCCATCATATCCTGTTTCTTTGTATGACTTGTGATATTTTTGCTGAAGTCTAAACATTGGATATTTTCATGTGTTAATGTTTAAAGTCAGATTCTACCATTTCCCAGTGTTCTGTAATGTTTGTTTAGTGATCGTTGAAGGCTGTAATGTGGATCAACTCTGTGTTGAGGGTCTCCTTCTACATGTAGGCCTATTTGTACTGAGCTCTCATAAACCAGCCCATATTAAAGAATTAGGTTCCTCTGTGGTCTTTCTACACATGCATCTTGCCCTGGACATGTGTAGGAGCTTTCAAAAATTCTCTGGCATGCACAAATTTCTTTTTTGTGTCCCAGCTTCCCATCCTAAAGAGAAACTCTCCAGCTCTTCCTCCTGTGTGCCAGGCAGCTTTTATATCTTCACCACATTTTACCCTGGTGGCTGTGGCTTATTTCTTCCCCATGATCTGTCTGCCCTGCTTCTCCACCCATTTTCTCTGCCCTGCATACTTTCCACATTAGGCAAAACCAGTGATCACCTTGAGTCAGTCTTTCAGGAGCCGTTGTGTGTGCAGACAGGCAGATGCACTAAATGGGACCCACCCTGTGAACCTGCAGTATTTGTCGGATGTGTGAAGTACTGATAAATGTCACAATGATGGTTTATTTTTTAGATTATCACTTAGGTAGGTTAGTCCTTACCACAATGAGTCATTTTTTTAAATGTGCATTTTTTTTTAATGAGCAGATTTTACAGATACATCATAATAAAGTGTACTGCTACATTTGAAAAATAGGGGATGATGTGGGAGAGTGAGGAGGGTACGGGGAATTCCTCATAATTTCGATGTAACATTTCTGTAATCTAAAAGCTCTTTAAAAATAAATTTTATTATATTAAAAAAAACACACACACAACAAAAATGGAACTGCTGAGCCCCTCCCCAGGGCTTTAAGCCCCTCTCCCTCGCTCCTGGCTCTGAGTTGGCCCATTGCTCGGCCTCACCTTATGCGGCATTTTGTCACAGGAGCAACCTTCTTACCACCAGCTTGGGAGAGGATTTGCTGGCACACAGACAGCCTGGGAGGCGAGTGGGGAATGCTCTCCCCAAGCCCGTCCTGGTGGCTGGCTGGACAGATGGGGGACTCGGCTGCACAGGAGGGCGAGGGGCAGGGAGGGGAGAGGGGGCTCCCTCAAGCAGCAGCAATGCCAGACAGGAAGGCTTTGAAGGTCAATGGTTATTTGTCCCAGGGTAAGCCTGCACACACACCTGCATACGCAGAAACGGGCCCCTCCAGAGAAATTTTTTTAAACATGGGAGAAATTATGGCTATTTCCCTCACTAGCCATCTAACTCAATCGATATTAAACTCCAAAACCTGCCATCTTTCCCCCCATTCTTGCCATGCACTCAATTGAAAGGCAGAAATGTAGCATTCAGGAAGACGGGATTGAGGTGGAGAGCAGCCTAGTTCCCTAATGAAGTGAATGCCTGGGTGCCCTCAGTCACAGCTGCCCTTGCAGACCCTCCTGAGGTGCTCAGGGACCCCATGCCAGGTTCCGGGGGCCCATGGGCCTGGTGATTTCACAGACACAGAGAGACCGTGGGCTACGCCTGGTGGGAGGACGCTGCTCACTAAAACTCATCCTTCTTGGGCGTGGATTCTCCAGCAGGGGCAGATGGAACCAGATGGGGAGTTGTTTTTCTTCTCTAGTGGAGAGGACACGGTTCAGTGGAATCCTTCTGGGCTTGGACACATTTTGGGGCACCTGGACGGAGAAGTCGTGCTTCCAGCTAGTGACCCTGGGGGCTCCTCACCACCTTCTATGACACATTCAGAATGTGGGACTCCAAAGTGGGAGACCAGGGACATGGAGAAAGGAGAGGAGAAATTCAAAGGCTTCTCTTTGCATGAAGTTAGGGAGGGAGACACAGGACTGGATTCACATGAAACAGGCTCTTTGGGCTTTTTCATGGAGCGGAATTTGGCAGATGGATTAAGAAGAGGTGCTGTGAGAGGCACAATCCATGTCATCCCCCACGGGGCTCCGGGGTGCCTTATTCTAGCAGGTGGAGCGTACATGCATCTCAGAGAGGACAGAAACTCACCATGTAATAAACTCTTTTAATCATCAGCAACAAATGCCAACATCTTTTTGACTGTAAAACCAAAACTATGTGTCCACCTCAGCAAGTCAACAATCCTGGCCCTTTGGTGCTTTAGCCTTAGCACTTTGCAGGCAGGGCTCGTGGAGGGCAGTCGGCCAGTGCCTGGGAGCAGGGATGGGGGTATGCAGTGGAGGGACAGCAGTACTGCAGGCACACAGCAACAGGGACCCACTCACAACAGGGTGGGGCGCACAGGGCTGGGTCACAGACCACCGGCATGCATGGAGATCTCACTGGGGTGAAGGTGAGGCACCTCCCCTCTAGGTCAGAGAAGAGAGAGAAGGTCACAGGAAGGTCATCCAACTTGGGAGCAGAGGCGGCAATTCCCTTGGCACGGTGGGCTGGGCTCAGGACACCTGCACCCATTGGTGGACCTTTCCCTGGGTGCTGGCCTCCAGCCTCCACTCCACTTGGCGACAAGTTTCGGCTGTCACCTCCTCTGCAGGGCCCCCCCCCACCCTCCCCAGGCCTGACCTCTGACCTTGGCCTCTCCCCATGTTCTGATTCCCCCTGGGGCCGCAGCGTTGCCTGGTTTGGGCCTTGGCGAGTGTCTGCTGAAGGAGGACCCCTCCCCACGGCCCTGGGCCACTGTGGGACATGAGGCTGGGGGCTGCAGGTGGCCCCTGAAGGCACAGGGTCTGCCCCACCCATTCTGCGGGTGTGGGCCATCAGCTCTCCGCAGGCATGGGGCCAGCTTGCCTTCACATATGGTAGACGGGAGCCCAGTCGATTGAGCCACATCCCCTTCCCTGACTTCATCTTAGTATAGGAGCTTCAAAAATCCCATTGGCAAATGAGTTCTGACCCACAGAACTGGGGATTAGGACTTGAACAGAGGGCACAGGTTTCAATCCCCAACGCTGCCTTTTTAAAAAGATTTATTTACCCCTGCCCCCCGGGGTGGCTCCCTCATCTGTCTGCTCATTGTCTGCTTGCTGTGTCTGCTCGTTGCTGTGTCTGCTCATTGCAGTGCCTTCCCATTATGGCATCTGCTGGTTGCGGCAGTTGTGGCATCTGCTGTTTGCAGCATCTGCTGGTTCCAGCGCTTGTGGCATCTGCTTGTCTTGAGGAGGCACCGTGAACTGAAGCTGGGGTCTCCCATGTGGGAGGTGGGCGCCCAATGGCCTGAGCCACATCTATGCCCCCCAGTGCTGCCTTTTAAAATCCAAGGACAGTTTTCATGGTGTCCTGTGGGGTCATGTGCAGTGAGGAAAGAGCTGAGGTGAATTGCTTCCCTTTATGGGTGTGTGAAGGAGAGGCGAGCCCGCTGGCATGTACATGGGCTGTGGTGGCAGGGACGTTAACTGTCCACCCAGAGCAGAGATGCAGAGTTGTGCCTCGTTTCGTCCCTCATTGGGTCTCTACCAAACACTACTTCATACTGGGGGATGGAGAGATAAATCCCTTGTCCTTGACAAGGTGACAGAGGACCACCTACCTAATCTGCAAGCCTGTCCCCATCTCCTTCCCGCCCAGTATTGGCAGCCAGCGCTGCCCCTCCTTCTCCCCTTCTCCGTCTTCTGCCTAGCCATTATCTAGACAGCCCACACTTTTCCCTTCCCCTCCCTTGCTCCTAACCCCTTAGCCAGCTTACTGTCCAGTAACCGCCTACTGTCCAGTAACCGCCTACTGTCCAGTAACCGTCTACGCAAGCAACAGCACCTGCCGGCACCAATCAAGTCCCTTTACGTATCCCTAGACCCTATAAAACCATGTCCCCTTCAACAATAAAGTAGACTTGTGCCTAGACCTTGTCTCCGTGGTGTTCTTGCTTGCACCGCGCATCCCCCGTGCCTGAGTGGAGAGAGCGAGGGCCCAACGGCTTCGTGCCGAACCCCCTCCTCTCCTTCGACCGCGAGGCAGCCCCCGTCCGGAGAGCCCACCCAGCCAACTGCACCGACCCTCCTGGAGGCCCGCCGCTGCCCGCACAGGCCCAGTGCCAAATGAGAATGCAGAGCTCCTTGCTCATAAATTAATGTGAG
The DNA here is from genome assembly GCF_030445035.2 of Dasypus novemcinctus. Classification (NCBI taxonomy): domain Eukaryota; kingdom Metazoa; phylum Chordata; class Mammalia; order Cingulata; family Dasypodidae; genus Dasypus; species Dasypus novemcinctus. Next base: position 104,515,977 of record NC_080678.1, on the reverse strand, counting down.
GACGGTGACAGCAGAGCCTGAAACCAAGCGCGGGGCCTCGTGAAGCGGCCCGTGGTCAGCAGGTGAGCACCGGCCTGGTGGAACTCAGAGCCCTAGGGGGATGTTCAGGCAGGGTGGCAGTGGGACAGGTAACTTCCAGGTAGGACAGTGTATTGGTTTCCCAGGCTCCCATAGCACAGTACACACACTGGGAGCTTAAAACAACAGGAGGGGGAAGCGGCTGTGGCTCAAGCAGTTGAGCTCCCGTTACCCATACGGAGGACCCAGGTTTGATCCCCGGGACCTCCTGGTCAAAACAAAGGAAAAAATGTGTCCCGGACCTGCACGGTGAGGTGCGGGCCCCTGCAACACCCCAAAAAGATGTGGACACACCCAGATAGGAATAAACAAAGCAACAACAGGAGGGAGCCAGTGAGGCTCAGTGGTTGAGCACCGGCTTCCTACATATGAGGTTCCGGGTTCAGTCCCCGGCTCCCGGTACCGCAAAAAAACAGTGACAACAAAAAACAACAGGAATTTTCAGAGTGGGTCTAGCTCAGTAGTTGAGTGCCTGCTTCACATGTATGGGGTGCCGGGTTCAAGCACCAGTACCTCCTAAAAAAGGTGAAACTAAGAAGAACCCCAGGAATGTATTCTGTCACGGTTCTGGAGGGTAGATGCCTGGAACCCAGGTGCGGGCACAGTCCTGCTCCCCCTGAAGGTCTGGGGGGCAGCCTTCCTTGCCTCCTCCAGCTCCCGGCAGCCCCGGCTGCTCCTGGCTTGGGGCAGCGCAGCTCCGATCTGCGCCTCGTCTTCACGTGCTTTTCTTCTCCGTGTCTCTGTGTGTCCTTCCCTCTTCATCTCAGGACACCAGTCACTGGGTTGAAGGCCCGTCCTAACTCTATCAGAGAAGACCCTATTTCCAAATGGGGTCGTGTTCTGAGGTTCCTGGCGGAGGTGAATTTTGGGGGGACACTGTGCAGCAGGGCCTGGGAGGTCCTCTTGGAGGAGTCCCGTTTAGGCTGGGCCTGGAGGGACGGCTCAGGTGTCGGTGGGGGTGATGTGGGAGCAAAGGCATCCGCTGGGAAGATGTGGGCGTGAGCAGGGAGTGATGAGCGGCCCACGGGCTGGCCTGAGGCCTGGGTGGTGGTAGGGGGCAGTGGGGGGCCCGGGCATCCTACATCCAAGAAGACCCTAGAATACCAGCGTCAAGGCAGGTTTAGTTCTGAAGCCACAGAGGACAACTCAGGGCTGCTGTGGGCTTGGCGACAGCTCATAGCTGGGTCCCTGGAGGTGGCCCTCGGTATCCCAGTGGCTTGAAGCGGGTCTGCCTTGAGACACTATTATCCACTCAGTCCTCTGTGAGTCACTGTAGAGGTGAACAGAGTGCAGAGAGGTATTACGTGCTTGCCCGTGGAGGCAAGGGGCAAAGTGGGGGTCCTAGAAGCCAGAGGCAAATTGGGAGGTGGCTGCAACAGTGGATGAGTGAGAGCTGTCCCCAGGATGGTGGCAGTAGAGAGGAAGCCGTGAGGGTGGAGGGGAGAGGAGGTGGGGCAGGCAGGCGTAGGCAGGCGATCAATCCGTCCCCTGGTGGAGTTCCTGCCAGCCGAGGTCAGCCTGCAGGTTGGCGCGTGGTCGTCCTCCCACGGCTCAGGTAAGTCAGCAGAGGTGGGGGCACCCCACTTTGAAAAGCCATTTGCTTTACCCCTCGGTAAATCCTGCCAGCTCTTCTCTTGTTCTTTTGAGCCCCAATCTGCCCCTTGTCCTCACGATCACCATGCAAAAACTAGTCTCTTGTTCTCCAATCTTTTTTTTAAAAAAATTATTTATTTCTCTCTCCCCACCCTCCCCCTGCCCACCCTTGTTGTCTGCTCTCTGTGTCCATTCACTGTATGCTCTTCTGTGTCTGCTTGCATTCTCTGTGTCACCAGGAATCCGTGCCTCGTTTTGTTGTGTCACCTTGCTGCATCAGCTCTCAGTGTGTGCGGCGCCACTCCTGGGCAGGCTGTGCTTTTTTTGTGTAGGGCAGCTCTCCTTGTGGGGTGCACTCCTTATGCAGGGGGCACCCCTGCATGGCAGGGCCATCCTTGCACGCATCAGCACTGCGCGTGGGCCAGCTCACCACACAGGCCAGGAGGCCCTGGGTTTGAATCCTGGACCTCCCAGGTGGTGGGCGGACACTCTATCAGTTGAGCCACATCTGCTTACCTCCCTCCAATCTTTTAGTTTTCTTCCTCTTGTAACTCTTGGTACTTCCTACCTTCCAAATTGGTTGTGGCTCTAGTGCTGTTGTGGTCCAGGAGCGGTTGTAGCAGCCGGCGTACGTGGGATCGACTTGCAGTGCATCTCAGCAGGTGCTGGTGGCTTTGGGGTCTTCCTTCACTTTGCAAGAAGGTCACCATCTCTGGCCCCCAGCCCCAACCCAGTCGAGCCCACTGAACCATGTCCCCACACATTGCCAAACGCCTCCTAGGGGTGCTACCTCCCCTCCCCCAAAACCCGCTCAGGTTCCTCAGGTCCTGGACTCCTGTGACAGCCACAGGTCCCACATGGAGAGGCCGGGGCAGAGATGGAGGGACCTGCCCAGCCCCCACCCAGCTGTCCAGAGGCCAGATCCCGTGGTGCCCCCACAGAGTCCCCCACAGCACCCCATCCCACCAGGCTGGTGACTGCTGGAACGTGGTGACTTGATCCCACCTTGCTAATTGTGGGGTCACAGTGAGCCCTTGCCACCACCCATCCATCAGGACCACGGTCCCCAACTGGACTCACTGGGGAAGCCACTGTTCTGGGCACTCACGGGAAACAAGTGGCCTTCGTGCTGAGTCAGAGCGTGGGGTGCGCCGTCCCCAGGTGGGACACAGCCAGGATCCACTGGGCGGCCGGAGGCCGGCCAGCCGGCTCTGTGCTGCGAGCCCCAGAACGGACCCTGTTTTTCTTGAAGACGTGGGGAGGGAGCACAGAGCTGCAGGGAAGGTTCCTGGTGATTTTACAGTGACTGGAATCAAGAGCCTTAATTGATACTTGGGCTGGGCCTGGGCCTGGGAGGGCAGCCCTGGGCGGGAGTCTTCACGGCCAGTTCTTCATCTTGACCCTTGAAATGCAAACAGAGGGCACCATCGTCTCAAAGGCAGCGGAGGCTTTTGGAGACTGGGATGTTTCAGTTTAAGTTACTCTTTTTCAGTTAAATTGAGGGATCGCTCCTTAACTGCCCCCACCCCTAGCAGCCCCAAACCCACTCCCAAAACACGTGACGTGTTGCACACACCATCCACCTCAAAGGAGCTCCATAATCGACGTGGTTTGATTAGGTTTAATGCGTAAAGCTAGAGAGGAGTATGTATTATAACAGGGGTTGGGACAGTCTCTCAGAGGCCCTTGCCTCGGATTTCCATTTGCTCGACGTGCGGTGACTGTGTTAAGGCAGATTTGGGCGCGTACCTGTCTATCTTTTGAGACCATTTTAAGAGGCTTAAATGGATGACCTTAGAATGAAAAAGTGGCTGACCCTTAAAAGTGGTTCCAGAAGAATCAATGGCATTACCAAAAACGGTCCAAAAGCTCTGCCTGATGAAATAGTAATACTGTTTTTAGCCACCATCGTCTCTAACCCTATTCCTGTAGATTGCCTATCGGACTTCTGGTCATCAGTGTCTTATTGCCCTTCCTCTCACCTTGAAACAACTTTTATTTTTTTTTGCACTCACTTTCCCATCATTTCCCTCTCCCAGACCTCTCAGTCCCATGGAGGGAAGTCTCTCTACTACAGATGGGACTGGCCGGTGGGGCGCTGGGAGAGGAGGGCGCTGCTGACCCTCGCCCGGGAGCAGCCGAGCTGGCAGACTCCTACTGCATTTTCCTGCCTGAAACCCATTTGGATCTCCCTGTGCTTCGTGTTTGCTTTGCTCTCTGGTGCCCACCTCACCCTCCTCTCTCCTCTTTGATGCTGTCACTGAAGACTGAGAAGCTTGGAAAGTGCAAGAACAGTTCGTAGACTCAGAATGTTTGCCCCAGAGGAAAACTTGCATGTTTGCACAAAGCCACGCCTGATGGTTTCCATTTAAGTGAGGAAGCAGGCCGCCGGCAGGCTGTGGTAAGTAGGAAAGTTGGGGCTCTGTCGGGCTGGACGCCGATGGTCTGTCTACCACCAGATCTGGATTTTTCAGATGAAAGTGGCCAGTCGGCCATGGGTGGCTGCCTCCACTGCTGCTGCTGTTTCAAGCACTTTGGAGCCTGCCGGTCTGCCCCTCAGGTCTCCTCTTTGCTTTTCTGAAATGTCCTTGTAAAAATAGATATTTTCTGGAGATGGCTTGGCTGGGCTCACTGGCTGTGTCAGTCTTTCTTCTGCCCCATGAGCTCCTTATCTCATCTTTGCTGATGGTACACTGGCAAGGGCTGCCTGTATTTTTTTTCCCTCTGTTTTCTTCTGAAGATTCTTTTAAAAGATATCCCTTTTAATCATTTACTTGCCTATGGGAAGGAGATTCTATAGAATCCCATAATCTTGTTAACTTTTTCTTAAATTTTTATTGCCAGAGCAATGCAATGTTCATTTAAAAAAGAGAAGACAGAAAAATATTCCAGAAATATACATGGTAGAAAGCCTGGGGTTCCTTCAGTTATTTGCCGGGGGTTCCAGAATGGGGAAGGCAGAGCAGTCTACGTGCTGTGGGCAGGAGGTGCCGTTGAGGATGGCGGGGAGGAGGCGTTAGGCCTTAGTGGCATTTAAGGGTGCTGGGCTCTGGAGGTGGATACATCTTGTTTCAAGTCTACCTGAAGGTCTCTGAACCTCAGGTTTGTGTCTGTAAAAAGGGTACTCTCAATATTTCCTGTGCCGGAGTGCTGGGAGTTTTAAGTAAGTTAATGATTTTCATGGCTAGAGTCTCCTGCTCTCACTGTGGGCAAAGTCTGGATTGGTTTTCATCGGATACAGGGCCCGAGTTGTGGCATGGGTGGCCTCTGAGGGTGGTCTTGGGGGACCCAGGGGCAGTGTAGGGTTTTAGGAGGCCCTGAGGTCATGGGTAGCTGTGGGGCATGTGCAGCCAGGACGGGGACTCCCAAACTGGGCGGCCCATCAGCATCGCCTGGAGAGCACCTTCAGAAGCCGGATTCCCGGGCTGCACTCCTGGATGTGCTGATTCTTGGATGTAGGAAAGGGCCCCGGACTTGGCATTTTCAAAGAGCAGTTGGATGATTCTGATGAGGGGCCAGGTTTGGGGGCTGATGGCCAGAAGCCAAACTGACTGACTGTCCCTCCCCCTCGAGTCCCACAGCAGGCAGAGAAAGCTTAGTGAGGACGCCCTCGGGCTGCTTTGGGCCACGCTGCACAGCTGCTTTAACTGCAGGTGCTGGCGTCTTCTGCCTTCAGCCCCTTCCGGCAGAATTGTAGGTTGGCTTGTGGACTGGGAGTTCTTGGTGCTGTCACCACCTTTGCTGTGTGACCTAGCTTAAGTTGTCCTCCTCTGGACATCTGTGAAATGTCAGGGATATGGACCTCCTTAAGCTCTAAGGAGGCTGAAGTTTAAAAGAAAGCCTGGGGAGGCAGACTTGGCCCAGTGGATGGGGCATCTGCCTACCACATGGGAGGTCTGGCCTCCTTGACCCATGTGGAGCTGGCCCATGTGCAGTGCTGATGCACACAAGGAGTGCCCTGCCATGCAGGGGTGTCCCCCACATAGGGGAGCCCCATGTGCAGGGAGTGCACCCCATAGGGAGAGCCGCCCAGTGCGACAGAAAGTGCAGCCTGCCCAGGAATGGCGTCACACACAAGGGAGAGCTGACTCAGCAAGATGATGCAACAAAAAGAGACAGATTCCGGGTGCTGCTGATAAGGATAGAAGCAGTCACAGAAGAGCACACAGTGAATGGACACAGAGAGCAGACAACTGGGGATGGGAGTGGCAGGGAGAAATGAATAAAAAATAAATCTTTAAAAAAAAAAAAAGAAAGCCTGGATCCAAACTTCCTCTGCACTCCTTACTGAGCTGGTGCAGTAGCTAGAGAGAGCAAGCACAGTGATCCAGCAGTGAGCCAGGCAGGGCATCTGCACTCGGTATAGTGGGGGGGGTGGGGAAAAAGGAAGCTCACATCTTTGGGGTTGGTGCATTTTGCTGTCATTTGGTGTACTCCTTGGTTTTGGGGGGATAAGAAATTTTGGTTTATGCCCTATGCACAAAATAGTGAAATATTTTCTCTTTTTACTCAAATCAACGTTTTCTCTTGAGGGAGGCCAGTGTGAAGGATAACCCACATCCTTTTGTACATGTGAAACACTTCTCTGATCTCCTCCCCCATTTCCTGTGGTTGACTTGTGGCAATTGAGAGACTGCAGTGCGTGCCCAGATTTTGCCTTGGGGAGGGGCTCCTCTCTGCAGCTCAGACAAGAGTGATAGTGGGTCTGTTTTCTGAGCATTGGAGTGAATATAAAATTGCAGTCAAGTTGAAGGTAAATGTGAGTGCTTGGACTCACGGAAATGTAGCTGTAAACCGGAACACGACAGAGAGCTTTGTTCCTGGATTTGACCGAGGAGAATACTCGTGGTGGTTCATCTTTCTTTGGTGCGGGGAGGACCCGGCCAGCAGGTTACCCGCATGAACACTGCCTCATTGAGTGGGCTGGTGCCATGGGTCTGCAGGCCAGAGTCCACTCTAGGAACTCCTCAGCCCTGCTTTTGGTGTACATTTCATATGGAAGTGGGTTTCTGCATGTGCGTGTGTGCAGCTGTCCTTTTTGGAAAACGTGACAGATGCCCGTGGTTTCGGGAGCGGACCCTCTCTAGTATCCTAAGACTCCTCTTGGGTTGGAAAGCCATCTGCCTTAGGCCTCCCGGAAAGACCCAGGGGCCTTAAAGAAAGACTAGATGGAGGAGGAGAATGGTCCTTTCAGTTTTCCCTGAAGGCTCTTCCAATCCCAGCCACTTCAAGAATGTTAGAGAAGCAGATTGGGTTTTGGAGTTTAATGCACGTCAGCAGTTGGTATTAGTAAGCCTGCTAAGAAGTAAGCCCTGTGAAGTGGAGCTCTGGGAGGCATATCTGCTCTTCGAACCCCCCGTGGTGGGCCCAGGAGCTTCCTCTTCTGGCCCAGAGCAGACCTCAGGAATGAATCCATCCACTGGGGGCCCCTTCCCCGCAGGGCCTCAGTGTGGCCTCCTGCTCTGTATTTACTGCTGCTGCCTGGCCCCCAAACGACCAAATCAAAGACTTGGTTTCCTTTCTTTTCACATCCACCCTCCACATTCCCCGTGGCAGGCCAGTGCCTCCTTCCCCCTGTGGAACACCGCTCCTGCCTCCCTGAGTGTCCAATTTGTGTCTCCTTTGTGTCTTTTCCAGAAAGCCTTCTTGCTTCTCCTGTCCTCATAGGTGATATTTCCCAGGTTCTGCCCTGTGTATGCCTAGAACCGCACTTCTCTCACGAGTGTTTCCTAAGTCCTGGAGCAGGCCCTTCCCTCCCTCCCCCTCCTCCATTCCTCCCCTCCCCTCCCACTTCTCCCCTCCACTCTCTTTATCCAAGGACTTCACGTGGTCAGGCCATGGCTCTGGGCTTGCCACTCACCCTGCAGGCTCCCTGGGATGACCCCCAAATAGGCTGTGCTGGCTGGGGACGCCCTCCCCGGCCCAGCCTCCAGTTCCTGCGTCAGCTGACCGCCCTCGTGGAGGCGTTCTTCAGCGCCTGCCACCTGGCGTGTCTCACACTCTCTCCTCTTGCCTAGGTAGCTCTTCCCTTTTGGGTGCCCTGCCCCTATGAAGTGGACGCCCCAACCAGAAACCCCAGCACCCTCCTGTACTCCCCACCCAGTGTCTCCGCAACCTCACTCCCCCACCTCTGCACAATCTCTTGTGCCTTCCCTCCTCAACTCCCCCGAGACCGGGGATTCAGGGGAGCTCTTGCCAGAACATCCCAACTGTTCCCCTGTTCCTGTGGAAGCAGAGAGCAGTCTTTTCAGCTCCTGGCTGCTGGAGGTCACCCCTGCTGGCTCCGTCCTGTGCTCAAAAGCCTCTGGCATTCTTGAATTCCAAGACTGAGGAGCTGGGGCACTGGCCTGTAGGAAGCAAATTCACCGTAGGATTGTGCAAAACTGGGTGGGGCTTGAGGTACCCTCAGGGCTCAAGGATTTGGAATGAGCAGTAGGTAACAGAGAGAGAGAGGATGTAAAACTCTTGTTTTTGTGTTTATTTTCCTTCTTGTTTGTGTGTGTGTTTTAAATATGAGTAGAGGAAATGAGGAGTAGCTTCTGGAAGCAAATTGGCTAATGGTGAAAGTAGAGGAGCAAAGGGACTGGAAAAGGCACACAGTGCCCTCTGGGAGAGGGTGATACTCGGGACACCTGCACATGTTAGCTGTAACATTCGTCAGGAGTTCCTTTCCAGTCACAAAGCACTGTGGCATCTGTTATCACATTTCCTGGGCACAACCCCCCTGAAATGCAGATAAAGACTGTTTAAATCCAATGGATGTGTCATGATGATGAGAGGGAGTGTTGCTGGGGGGGGGAGAGGTGGGGTGAGGGGGTGGGGTTGAATGGGACCTCACATGTATATTTTTAATGTAATATTATTACAAAGTCAATAAAATAAAAATTAAAAAAAAAAAAGACTGTTTAGCCTCCGTGGAGAGATGAGGAAACTGACGCTCATGTCCGTGGTCCCCGGATTGGTAGGTGGCTAAGCCAGGGAGAGCCCAGGTGCATCTGTCCCCTGGCCTGTCCTGTCACCACTGTACAGTTACTTTGTGCCTCCCCCACCTGGTGCAGGGGTCCTGAAATGTTCAAATTCAGCAGGAATACTGTGGTAGGGGAGGGATTTGCCAGGCCTTGCTGCTCCTGGGGGCCCAGGCTTGGAGGACTTTTCAAGGTGCCCCACAAAGTCTACGAGGAAGGTGGCAAGGAACCGAGCAGCCCATCGCTGGCGTTGCCGGTATTGGGATAAGAAGGGTTGCTGATGAAGACACGACCTTTCCTTTGTATCTCCCCCTCCTCCACCTTTGTGGACTGAAATCACCCATGAGTGACCTTTTGGCACCTCCTTGAATGAACCCTGACCTTTGACTGCACCTGGCGTGTCATGTCCTGCCCCCACCTTCCAGCTCAGGCCTTGGGACTTGAGCTGTTCCCAGGGTCTCCATTCCCTCCAGCTGCTCCCTGGCTTCCCCTGATCTGAGATGAATGGAAAGTGACCACTTGGAGGGGTGGTGTGGCATTAAGGAGACAGTGGGGAGAGTCACCTTTTGCAGTTTTTAAAATAAAATGTATTTAAGTATATCATTTATATATGAACACACATAAACCATAAATGCACAGTAGCATTTGTGAATTGACAAAACAAACATGCATGTCCTCATACAAGGCTCCTTTGCATCTCCTCACCCCCAGCACTTTGCATTGCTGTGAAACATTCGTTATAGACTGTGAAAGAGCATCGTCAAAATATTACTGCTAATATAGCCCCTATCTTACACTTGGTATATTTTCCCTCCATCCTAATCAATTATCAACACCCTGTATTAATATTATATTTGTTAATCATTCAGGAGAAAATGTTCTCATATTTGTCCTGTTAATCAAGGTCTGTCATCTACCACAGAATTCACTGTGTGATACAGTCCCATACTCTGTACAGTCCATTCAAAGTGCACACTCAGTGGCTCTCGTTTTCATCAGAACTGTGCTGTCATCACTTCAGTCAATTTTAGAACATTTTCATTACTCCAAAAGGAAAAATCTCATAGCCTCTTATCTCCCCCTATTGTGTCCCTTAGTATTGAAATATCTTGCCGTTGCTGCAAAATATTATAATATTACTGTTAACTATTGTCCACAAATTACATTAGTTGTAATTTTCCAGCATTTCACCATATTCTTAGCACTATATAAAAGAAGAGCATTTTTATATTTATGCTGTCAAACACAATCTTCATCTACCACTGAAATCACTGTTATACATGCCCTGGATTACTGTCTGGTTTCTATTCAATTGGCATTTACTTCCACATAGTACCCCTTTCAGCCCCAATCACATTTATAAATCAGCCGTGGTAGTTAAACTCTCTGTTAAGTGTTGCCATCAATTCTGTTCATTTTAATAATGCTGCATACATTAAGCATCAGCTCCCATTCTAAACCCATCTTCTGTTTCCTATAACCCATACTCTAGAGTTCACCTCTATGAGTTTACTCATTGTATTTAGTTCATGTTAGTGAGACCATGCAATATTGGTCCTTTTGTGTCTGGCTTATTTCACTCAACTTAACATCCTCTAGGTTCATGCATGTTGCCATATGCATCCCAACTTTGTTTCTTCCTACAGCTGAATAGTATTCCATTGTATGTATATACACATTTTGTTTATTCATTCACTGCTTGATGGACACTCAGTTTGTTTCCATATTTAAACAATTGTGAATAATGCTGCTCTGAACATAGGTGTACAAATGTCAGTTTGTGTCCTTGCTTTCAGTTCTTCTGAATATCCTCCTAGTAACAAGATTGCTGGATCATATGGCAGCTCTATATTCACCTTCTTGAGGTACCACCAAACCGTCTTCCACAGAGGCCTCTTGCACTTCTTTTGCCTTCTAGTCCAGGCACTGGTGTCATGAACAGGTTCTCGAAACCCCATTGGCCCATTCCATTGCCTGCTGCCTTCTAACCCAGAGATATTTCTCTAGCTTGTTTCAGAGATTGGACTGGTCTTTCCTGGGTGGCCCTGGAGAAGTTGATGGTGGGATGAGTGACAGGGTCAAGCAGTGGGGACCAAAGCCAGGACCAGAGGAGAAGGCTTGCGGCTGAGGATGTGCAGCAGGGAGTCAGAAACCCATTTCTCCTGCTTCTTCCTTCCTTCCCACTGTTGGAAAGGATAACCTTGGCTGCAGAGTTGAAAGATGGCCCCCAGGCCACTTCCTGGCAGCACCCCCCTTGTCAGTGATCCAGCAGTTGGTAGCTCTCAGGTGCTCTCCTGAGTGTCCTCATGGAGCAGGGGGATGGCTGCTCTCGTCCTGTGCTGTCCACTGGGGCAGGGGACTGGTGAGTTAGGATAGGGTCAGTGGATGGGTCATGTTTGAATCTGGACTCACTTACTAGCTTTGTGGCCATGGGGCAAGTTGTTTATTCCCCCTGAGCCTACATTTCACCATCTAGAAGATTTGCTGATAATAGTATGTGTCTGGTAGGATTCACTGAAATTATCCATATAAATAGTGCCTTTTCTGCAATAAGTACTCAGTGTTAGCAGCTACTAGGAGTTGGGAGTGTAACTTCAAGCCTTGAGCCATAACATGTAAGATGCCCAGTGTACCTTGTAGGCTCTCCCTAAAGAGGTCTCTGATTCACCTCCACCAGTCTCCTTGCTATGCAAATTCAGGAGATAGGTGGAGTGCAGGTACAGTTTGGGTCAGGAGTGAGTGGCTTATCTTTCGCACCTTCGCTATTAAGCAGCCTGGGCATAGCAGGTCACTCTAAGCATCAAGAGTACATGCTGTTGTGTTCAGTGTCTTTACTTGGACTTGTGACTTTCCTCCTACGCCACTGTCCACTCCTCCTCTGTCATCTTTGTTGGTTCCTCTTATCCCCCACCCTCAAATGTTGAGGCTTTGGTCCTTGGACCTCTCCTCTATCCTCCTCTATCCTCCTTAGGTGATCCCATCAACTCTTGTTGCCTTTTTCTTTCTTTTTTTCACTCTTTTTTTTTCAATTAAAGCAGTTATAGGTTTACAGAAGAATCATGCACAAAGTTCCAAGTTTCCATATAATCATGCCTGTCCCTCTCATTAATATTTTGCATGAGTGTGGTACCTTTGTTACAACTGGTAAATCAATATTATTACAATGCTACTGTTAATTATAGTCCATGGTTTACATTAGGGTTCACTCTTTGTGCTATACAGTTCTTTTATTTATTTATTTATTTATTTACTCTGTTAACATACACACAACCTAAATTCCCCATTTTAATCACTTTCATATACTAAGCGTATTCTGACATAATTCCCAGCTTATTTCTCTGATGCTCACCCCTCCCCTGAACTTCAGACTGGTCCATCCCAGGGCCTCCCTCGTGGCTCCGCTCGTGAGTCTGTAGACATCTCAGATGCAGCCTGGCCACACGCTAGCGCCTTGTTTTTGCCCCTCCTGCCTGTTCTCTGACAGGTTTCCCCATTTATTCCCCGTCCAGAATATCCCTGCCCACCAGCCACTTTGCTCCAGCTCACTCCTGCCAGCCTGGTCTGAGCACCAGTGTCGCTCTCCTGGATGCTGCAGTTGCTCCCTAACTGGTTTCCACCTGCCCGACCTGTGGACGGTGTTCAGCGCAGTGTCTGGTGATCTTAAGGTAATGTAAGGCAGACTGTGTCTGTCTTCCACTCAGGACCTTCCCAAGGTTTCCCATCTCATTTGGGATAAAACCCAGTATCCTCCCTGGGGTGGACAGGCCCTGCAGGAGCCAGCTTCTGCTGCCCCTCTCACTTCTGCACTCCACCCAGATCTACCGGCCTCCTTGCTGTTTCTGGAACTCATCAAGCACAGTCTTGCCCCAGACTTTGCACTTGCTTTCCCTCTGCCTGAAAGGACATTTCTCCAGCATTCTGCATTTTCTTTTTTCCCCTTAAGATTTATTTATTTATTTCTATACCCCGCCCCCCTTCATTGTTTTGTGCTTGCATTTGCTTTCTGTGTCCATTCGCTGTGTGTTCTTCTGTGTCTGCTTGTCTTCTCTTTAGATGGCACTGGGAACCGATCCAGGGACCTTCTGCAGTGAGAGAGAGGTGCTCTGTCTCTTGTGCCACCTCAGCTCCCTGGTCTGTGCATCTCTTACTGTCTCTTCTCTGTCTCTCTTTTTGTTGTGTCATCTTGCTGCACCAGCCCCCCACATGGGCCAGCACTCCACTCAGGCGAGCTCACCTTCACCGGGAGGACCTGGGACTCGAACCCTGGACCTTCTGTTTGATAGACGGAACCCAATCACTTTAGCCACATCTGCTTCCTACTCCGCATTTTCCTAAGGTCTCTGCTTAAATGTGGCTTTCTTAGAGCGGCTTCCCTGACCCTTGGACAAAACAGCCACCTCTCCTCCCTACAGCAGGCACCCTGCTGCATTTTTCTCCATAGCAATTATCACCTGATACAGTTTATATTTGTTGATTGGTTTACTTTGCTGACCACCCGCCTCCCGCCAACGTGAGCTCCATGAGGGCGGAGACTTTGTCCGTCTTGTTCTTTGCTGCATCCCGAGTACCTGGAATGGTGTTCAGTGAGCATCTGGTCAATACTCGGGGGCATCTGAGTCCCGGGGGCAGTGTCCTGTCCAGAGCACGGGCACTTCTTCTGGTGCCTCCGGCTCCTTGCCTGAGGCCACGTGCACATGGCTGTGAGGACTGGGTGAGAAAGCAGATGCAGGGCCTGGTGCGATGCCAAGCTCATGGTGGACACCCGTATTTGTTCTGATGGAATGGTGGAATTGGGAGCTCAAGAGGGGAGAAGGGGGATGGCTGGGAATTGGCCACGGCTGGCGGAATGGTGGCAGGGGTGCGGGGGCCCCCTTTCCCTAAAGGAGAAGAAAGCAGAGGCACAGGGCTGCACTCAGACATCGAGAGGCTGGTGTGCAGCGGGGGGGACACCCATTTGGAGGAGAGCCGTCAGGTCCTGGGGGTGGGGTAATAGGAGGCACCTCAGGGGCTCAAGCAGCTTGAGCCATAAAGCTGCCCCATGTTCTAGGGAAGGCTGGTGGTCATCTGCCAAGACTAGCTAGTAGCAGCTCACAGTCTACACCGCAGAGGCGAGGCTGTGCCCTGCCATACCTAGGTGGCCAGGAGAGCCAGGTTACCGGGGAGAGGCAGGCTTTATGGCCCTTTTGCCTCGTGCCCAATCTAAGGCTCTTCCTGTCTCTCCTTGTTGCGGCATAACTGAGTCCCCAGAGCCCACCGCTCTCCTTCCTTTTGTACAGATGAGGAAACAGCCAGAACGCTGAAGCACCTTGCCCCAGTTGCACAGCTGGAAGGTGGCGGGTTTGAGCTGGGCCATCTGGCCCCGGAGCCTGTGCCTGTGCCCGAGGTGGTTGGTGTGCTCTGTGGGGGACGCGGGGCGGTGCAGTGTGCGAGGGAGGCAGCTGCCTCTTCTGTGTCTTGCTGAGAAGGGGACATGGAGCACTGCTGGGGTGCTGGAGCTGGAGGGAGCCAGTGCTGTGCCTTTCCAGGAGCTGCTTCCTGCCCGCATGTCCTCTCATGCTCTCAGAGGTTTATTCCAGGGCAGAGGCAGTGGCTGCTCAGGCTCCCTGTGCCCTCTCGGTTTTGTCCTCATGCCGGGGACACTCGCTGTGTGGAGCAGGCAGAGAAGAGGGGAGCTTGCTGCTGCTGTTGCTGCAGATGCTGTGGCTGGTGCCTCTGTGCCCACCTCTGGGGTGCAGGTCAGGCTGGGCCGCATCCGTTGATCATGACCGTGTGCCCTGATGATCCTTGCATGGTGGTGGGGGCTCCTGGAGCTGGTCCCAGTCCATCCTCCACCCTCTGGGGTGTGCGCTGTGGCCCAGCTCCCCAGACCCTGCTGAGGGCCCTCCTGCTGGGCCTCCTGGGTGGCACACTGTCTCGTGGCTGGCCAGATGACAGCAGGAAGCAGGACTTGTGTTCAGTGATGGAGAGGCAGGATGGAGAGGTGTTCTCACCTCAGGCCCTGGGGCCAAGTTGAAGGTCTTGGAAACCTCCCCCCCCCTCACCCCCCTGCCCGGTTCCCTTCTCCCTCTCCTGCCTCCATCCCGAGGCTCTAAAAAGGAGAGGAACCAAGGAAGGTGACTTTCATCAGACATAGGCCTTTCCAAAAACCTCCAGGAACCTTTGCTTAGCTGACAAGGGAAAGCAAGCTTCCTGACTGCTATTTTTTTTCTTCCAAAATTCAAGACTTCCATCTTTCCTTCTTCATATGCCAGAAAAAAAAAGAAACAAAAGTTAGTGAGAGAAGGCCTTTATTTTAATAGTGTCAAATGATTACTTATGGCTGTGTATGCTTTGCTTTCCCTCTGTTTTCTTATTTTTGCCTTCTGAGCAGGTAAGGGGGCAAAATTGACAGCTGAGAGTTTCTCAGAATCTGCTCGTTCAGCCTGTTACTTTATAGGTGGTCCCCAGAGTTGTGGGAGAAGGGTTTAAACTATGAGCTTGGAGCCCAGCAGGCGTGCTTCCTGGTCGTGCTGCCCCCTGCAGATTTTCTGTGCACGCTCTCAGCTTTAACTCTCCGGTTACCTGGGAAATGGATACTCCCATTCACCCTTGAAAGACAGACTGCTGTCCTTACAATGACTCGAAAAGGGGGAAATGAGCATCATTACTCGGGTACGTCAGCAGTTTGATTATTTTTTCTTTAAAGATTTATTTTATTTATTTATTTCTCTACCCACCCCCTAACCTCCAGTGGTTTCTACGTCGCTGTCTGCTCTCTGTGTCTGTTCGTTGAGTGCTCGTGTTCTTTTTAGGAGGCACCAGGAAATGAACCCGGGACCTCCCTTGTGGGAGGGAGGTGCCCAATTGGTTGAACCACATCTTCTCCCTGAATATTCTTGTTTAAAACTTTGTCAAGGACACTGCAGCTGCATCTCAGCTGGGGAAAACCAATTTTAGGTCTTTAACTTATGAACCTGATACTTTGAAAGGTGCCCGGTTGGGTGAATCTTTGTCTGACCCAGAGGTAGCCAGGGTCCTCTGTTACCCACTTCTTCGGGGCATGTCAGGAGAACAGTGTTTCCCCCCCACCCAAGGTGGGCACGTGCATGTGCAGTGCAGCCGCTCGCGGGGCCTCAGTCCCCCATCCCTCGGTCCCCCATCCCTCGGTCACCTCTCCTGGAATGCTGGGGGCTGGCAGCCTTCAAGTCTGGGTCTCGGGGCCCGCAGCCTTGACTGAGCTGTTACAGTGCGGGAGTCTGAGGCCCCCAGGGGAGCCGCAGGGCCCTGGGCACAGGCCTGCAGGGAGGCTTCTTAGCAGCTGAAGGCGCCCTCCCAGCACCTCGGGGACCTCGGAAGCAGAAAGGGGGCTCTGTACCGGGTGATGAGCGGACAGCTCCCCCTCCCACCGCCTTATCTCTGCAGCACTGAGTTGAGTGATTCTCCAGGGAGGGCTGACCCCCCTCCCCTTTTCAGTCTCATTTCTTGCTCAGCTCAGAATGCCTTAGAGGGGGGAGGAGGGCGGGGAGGCAACAAGGACCCCCGCCCCTGGAGCATCTATTCTGGGCGGCCCTGGGCCTGGAGGCTTCTCACTTGCACAGGGTGCAGGTTCTGCTGCTTGTCTGGCTTCAAGCTGATCTGGCTTCTCTTGTACTTATCCAAGTCCACCAGCCCCCAGGGACCACTCACTCCAGACCCCTTCCTCCAGGAAGTCCTCCCTGACTGCATTTGCATTTCTAGAGCCAGGCAGAAGTACTGTATACAGGGGCTAAGAGCACAGGCACTGGGGCCAGATTGCCTGGCTTTGTTTCCTTGTTGTCCCCTTATTAGCTGTACCATGACCCTTATTAAGCAAGTGGCTCCATTTTTCTAACCCTTAGTTTCCCCCTTTGTAAAATGATGATCATGATAACCACAGGATTGTTAGGGGAATGAAATGAGACAGTGCATGTGACGTGCTCAGCTCAGTCCTGGCACTTAGTGGTCTCCTTTGAAGATAAAAACAGGAGCATACCCTTGGACTGCTGTCCATGCCAGCTGCTGTGTCAGGCGCCTTTTATTTATTAACTCAGATGACCTCACAACATCTCCATGAGGTAAGTCCTGCTATGATCCCATTTTACAGATAAGCAAATGGTGGGCACAGAGAGGCTAAGTCACTTTACCTAAGGGCACACAGCTGGTAAATGGCAGAGTTGAGAGGTGACCTCAGGCAGGCTGGCTCTGGCATCCATGTTCTCATCACGGCAGTGTGCTGCCTCGGTTTACGGACCCAGAGAGGGGCAGGGATTTCTGTAGAGTCTCACAGCAGGCGAGTAGCCCCCAAGGCTTCTGGGCCCCGGGCTTGTCTTCTACTGAAACCTAGCCCGGTGCCTCTCAGGGCTCAGGGCGTGTGTCGGGATCCTGACCGACACCCATGAGTGTGGGGTGGTGGGTCCCTCAGGGTGTGATCTGGAGGTGGGCAAAGGGGGGGCCTGGGAGTGCACGGGCAGCACCCCCTGCTCTGCCTTCAGGGAGCCCAGAGCCCCCGGGAGCACCGCTTCCCCTGTCCCGAGGTGCTGGGGAGGGGGACGGAGTGGGCGGGGTCCCGCGGCCAGTGAGCCTTTCCTTGGAAGGCTGGGAAGGCAGAACGGGAAGAGCTCCGCCTGGTGTTCAAGGCTGAGGCGGACGAGTCCCGGGTGAAGGGCTTCATTGCCGGGTGGAAGAAGAGTGTGTCGTGGTCATCGTGGTGTGTCGTCCGTCACCCCCCACCTTTGCAAGCTGCAGGTGAATGAAGGGTTGCATAGAGGGCACCCCCAACTCTCTTGGGCCCTGCAGGCTCGGGCCCTAGGGCTGGGGTGTTCTCTTTTTTCGCTCGGATGATTTTACTGGAAGTGCTTTTGAAGTGGTCCCTGTGACCTGAGGGCCTGAGTCACAGAGTAAACAGAATTCGCAGAGGCCAGGCCGGGCCTTGGGAAGGATGCAGACACTGCCCAGGGGCCAGGCCTGTAGTCCTGGGGGTCCCCAGACCCAGTCGGCCTCCCCCCCAGGGCTCTGCCACCACTCGCACTGGCACCCCATCTGCCCATCTCCTGCAAGTGCGAGGGCCCCTGTCCAGACCACATCTCCTGGGAGCCTGTTAGAAGTGCAGACCCTCAGGCCCCACCCCCATTGGAGTGGGAAACTGTCCTTTGACGAGGTCCCGGGATAAGTCCTCTGATGGCAAACTTGCAGATCTATCACTCTGACCCACTGAAGCGTGGCCTCAGCCTTTTCTTTTCTGGAAATGCTTCCAGATCGCTCTCATCCTACTGATTTCTCTGGGTCCCCTGGGGACTTCTGCACAGGCTTGGGCTTGGGGCGCTGCAGGAGCCTCTGAGCCTCCTGAACCCGTCCGGGCTCTGTGGGGGGGTGGGGGACGGGAGGGGGCTGCTTCTGCTTCCTGGTTAGCCCGGGCCTCTCCGTGCGCTGGGGAGTGCTCATCATCTCCCGTTTCTCCCTGCGGCCCACGTCTGGAGCTGCCTCAGGTTATAGGGTGGGTTGGGGTGGAGACTGGACTGGGCAGTGGCGGACCCTGAGGGCCACTGGGCAGGGAAGCGTGGGAGTGGACGGGACTCGCATCGGCCTCCGGATTTGATTGTGAAATTCCCAGGACACCAGCCTGGAAGGACGCGGCGTGACTCCAGGAGGGTCTGTCTTTGCCTGTTCCCGACAGCCCTGACCACACAGGCTTTTAAGACAACAATAGGGGCAGAGACAAGGTGTGACCAAGACAACAGCGTCTTCGGGCTCCCCCCACCCTCATGACGTCCGAGGCGCTGAGAACATTGTAAAATCTGGGCTCTTTCCAATTACAATCGCTCCTGCCCCCCGCCCCCGGCTCCTAGGAGCCCTGCCAGCTGACTTGGGGGGGGAGGTGATGCCCAGAGATGCAGAGAGATGTCACCCTTCCCCGGGTCAGGACTGGGGTACCGGGCAGAGGGACAGAACATGTCGGGGTTGGCCGGGGGACTCCCCCCGCCAAGGGAGGCGGCATCTGCCATGTTAATTAACAGTGGAATGCACCATGGGGGGGTGAACAGGAGGGCACCTTAGTGGAAGGTGGGGCGCTGTTGATGCCAACCTTGAAAATGAGTGGAGAGCAGGCCGCAGCGTCACAAGGAGGATTGGGCATAGCAGAGGCCTCCGAGCAGAATGTTTGCGCCCATCTGTGCCGGCTTTTCTTAGGAGGCGTTTTACCGAAAAAAAAAAAAAAAAAAAAGCCACCCAGCTAGCCTCCCTTACTCCCATTAAAAGAAAAAACTGGGGAGCAGATGTGGCTCAGTGGTTGAGTGCCTGCTTCCCATGCAGGAGTTCCAAGGTTCAATCCCCAGTACTGCTTAAGAAATAAAAATTTAAAAATGGCGATTGAGTTTAGGAGATAGACCTTGCATTGGGTTCTTGATCTTGAAAGATACCAGTGGATTTGCCTAACATGAAATTTGACTTGGTTTCACAGATCTGTAAGCAACAATTAATATTTATGGAATGGGAAGAGAGAGACTTTGGAAAACATCATGTTGCGCATTGTTTTGCTGAGACCAAAATGTGGAGGTGTGAATGGACAGGAAAGCTGTAGCGGGTGGGTTGACTTTAAATGTGGGAGGCTGAGCCTTGAATACGGTTTTGTTTTGTTTTTTGAGGTCCTGGGGCTAGGGACTGAACCCAGGACCTCGTCTGTGGGAAGAGGGTGCTCAGCCACCGAGCCACATCCCATCCCCTGAGTTGGTTCTTTGTTTGCTTGCTGTTTTTAGGAGGCACTGGAAGCAAACCCGGGACCTCCCATGTGGGAAGCAGGTGCTCGGCTGCTCGAGCCACGTCGGCTCCCCTCATTCAGTTTTCAGTGAGATCGTAGAAGTTCGGGATGGATCAGGGTTTTCTGGGTCCATCTCCCTTTGGAGCTGGACACATCCTGGGTGATAAGCACAAGCCCAGTGAGCGCCGGGCCTGCTGCGAACATGGGTGCCTGAGGGGATTTCACCCCAAGAAACTGGAGGCCCCTGGAGCAGGAAGCGTGTCGGTGCGTGTCCCAGCTTGTGGAGAGCTGCAGCTTCCTCCAGCATCAACCTCTGTTCCCAGTTCTGTTGCTGAAGGCCATATAGGATGCATTTAATCCCTTCAGACAGTCCTGTTTGGATTAGAACACCTCCCTGTTCCCTTCCACCCAGTCTAAACACCCTCAGGTTCTTCAGAGCTTAAACCCAGAAAGTGTGCTAAAGAGGCTGCCCGTCATTCCTGGCCACTGTCCTTGTTCTCCCCATTGCCCAAATCCTTCTTTTTCCTTGCTTTCTCTTTTTCCCTCCCCTTTCGTCTCTTTTTCTGATGGGCACACGTGCCCGCTCACCTGCACACCTTTATGTTCAGGTGCCCCTCCCACTCGGCTTACACGTGTGGTCTTTCCATTCCCCCCTTGGGGTCTCCTGCCCCCCTGTACAAGTCTTTGAGTCCCCCTGGCTATTTCTGCCCCATCTCCTCAGCATCTTCCTCCCCTTCTGAGGATGTCCAGGTGTAGGGTGGCTAGTCCAGAGTGGAGGTGGAAGAGAACCCCTTAAATCTGGCCTCCACGTTTCTGTTCCTGAGCCCAAGAATTTATTCCTTCTTGGCAGCTTTTTGTTACCAATACCCTAAGGCTTGTTCAAAGACTCCACTGCAAAAAGCCACCTCTGGCTTGCCCTCCCAGTGCCATGGTGCACAACTCTTCACTGCATAGTTCTTTTGATTCCAAGTATAAAACACTGCATTCCTCTCATCAGCCTATTTTATTTGATCCATAATCTCTGCATGTTGTGCTCCACCCCCAACTCCCAGTTAAGAATTGGAGTTGATTTTCCCTCCCTCTTAATTTTCTGTCACTGGCAGTCTTTTTTTTTTAAGATGTATTTTTATTTATTTCTCTCCCCCTCCCCCCCCAATCTGCTCTCTGTGTCCATTCACTGTGTGTTCTTCTGTGTCTCTTTTGTTGTGTCATCTTGTTGCATCAGCTCTCCGTGTGCGTGGCACCAGTTCTGGGCAGGCTGCGCTTTTCTCATGTGGGGTGGCTCTCCTTGCAGGGTGCACTCCTTGTGTGTGGGGCTCCCCTATGGCATGGCACTCCTTGTGCACATCAGCACTGTGCATGGGCCAGCTCACCACACAGGTCAGGAGGCCCTGGGTTTGAACCCTGGACCTCCCATATGGTAGGCGGACGCTCTATCAGTTGAGCGAAATCTGCTTCCCACATTTGTAGTCTTGATAAGCAAAGCACACCATTTGTTTCTAAAATCATTAATAATTAGAGTCCCAGAAAACTGAAGTGACTTGCTGGGCCTGACTTAGCTTCTTTAGGTAGACTTGAGTTGTGGGTTCAGAAATGGGGATTCCAGATCCAAGGTTTGTTTTTCCCCCAGATGCCAGGAGGACAACATCTTGGCTTTGAAAATATCTGAATTCAAATTAATTGTGTCCAAAGATCAGGAGTTAACATTGTCAACCAAGACTTAAAAAAAGGAAAAAGGAAAGCCTGTGTTACTCCCTGGCTTTGGTGATGGTGTAATTGCTCATAAGTTTATGAGTAATGTTTAATCAGGAAGAAGACACTGACTAAATTATTAAGGACAGCTAGGACATAGCAGAACAAATAGTTCGGTTGATGCTTAATTGATGCCCTGCTGCCTCTGCCAGAATCACGTTGATAACAATCTGCAGGAAATCCCTGGGGCCTGTTGTACCCTGGCTAAGCCTTTCCCCAGATGTCCCAGCAGGAAGCCAGTGCAGTGACTCCCAGTTGCCACTCTGCCCCTTGAGCTGCTCCCCTGAGCCAGAATGTTGCAGAGAGGTGCAGTGGAGGGCTAGGTGGACTGCCCCTTCTCTGCCCGGCTCTTTATTTTTATTTTCTTTTAAGATTTATTTTACTTATATATTTCTCCCCACCCCCCAACCCCATCATTTGCACTTGTTGTCTGCTCTGTGTCTTCTTTAGGAGGCACTGGGAACCGAACCCGGGACTTCCCATGTGGTAGGCGGGCACCCAGCCTCTTGAGCCACACCCGCTTCCCCCTGCCTGGCTCTTGGTTCCTGAGTTCTAGTCCTGGCGTTGGTCGTCATGGCCTGGTGTTGACTGAGGCCCAGTTGGTCTGGCAGTTCTGTCTGGGTGAGGCGAGCAGCTCCTCCGGGGCTGGTAACCATCTGTCTTCCTTCTGCCCTCAGGCTCCACCTACAGCATCCTGTCCATCATGCCTTCGGACTCGGAGAGCAGCAGCTCCCTCAGCAGTGTGGGTGAGTACCCCGCCGGGAGGTGGCCAGGCGGGTGGGGTCTGGGTGTGGGCTAGAGCCCCCGGCTCCTGGGCTGGATTCTGGCCCTCACTTGTCACATCCCTCAGGACTATCCTCTCCCATCATTTCCATTCTCTTCCTCCTATCAGCACTTAGTCCTCTTTTTTTTTTAATCTTTTCTTTTTTAAAGATACATAGATCACACAAATGTTAAATTAAAAAATGTAAGAGGTTCCCATATTACCCCCCCCACTCCTCCCACATCAGAACCTCTCCCATCAGCACGGCACCTTCTCTGCACTTGATTACATTTTGGAGCCCTGCTACACTGCATGGACTTCAGTGTACATTGCAGTTCACACACTCCCAGTCCTCCCAGTGGTTATGGCAGGATATTTAATGCCCTGCATCTGTCCCTGCCATATCATGGAGAAGGGCAGGACTCTGGTTCAGGTGTTAGAAAGGAAGGGGGTGCAGGGGGAGGCACGTGTGTTGCCATTACCCCCCCCACCCCTTCTGTGGTCACTCCTCGGGCTGAAGTGTGATTTGCTGGCCTGGCGGGGGAGCAGCTGCGGCAGGCCAAGCCGCTGCCCCCATAATAGGGTGGCTGGTCGGACTCACCGCCACCCCTGAAGGGAGCTCGGCATGGGCGCAGAGTGCCCTCGGGTCTCCCCTTCTCGGCAGCCATGCTTCCGCAGCCGCCCCTCTTCCCGGATGGCGCCACACGATGCCTGTGGGGCGGCACTTTTCTTCTTCTTTCTCCCTGCGCAGGCGCAGGGCGGAAAATTCTAGTCTGCCTTTTTCCCCTCCCTCGACAGCAGCAACAGCCAGGCGTGGGTGGAAAAATCTAGCCCGCCCTTTTCCCCTCCCCCGACAGCAGCAACAGCCAGGCCTGGGCGGAAAAATCCAGTCTGCCCTCCACCCCAGCAACAGCAGCCACTAATCCCTAAACCCTGCCACTTCCCCCAGCAACAGCGACAACTAATCCCTAACTACCACCCCTCCCCCATCTAGTACCGCCCACTGACTTTTAGCCGGCGACCAATCAGAACAGGGCATGGCTTCGACCAATCAGCCTTCCCCAGCCCCTATAAAACTGTTGCCTCTCCCTCAATAAAGTTGGACTTGCGTGTTTACCATGTCTCCGCGGTGGTTCTTCTGCCGTGCGCCCTCCAGTCTTGAGAGCCCCCGACAAGAGCCTGGCCTCCCTTGTCCCCAGTTCATCGCCTGCTTCTCCGGGCGACCCTTTCGTCGCCTGCTTCTCCGGGCGACCCCTTCGTCGCCTGCTTCTCCGGGCGACCCCTTCGTCGCCGGCTTCGCCGGGCGACCCCGTCAGCCGAACCGCGCAACCCCTTGTGAGACCGATCCCTCGTCTGCTGCCGGACCGACCCCTCGTCCCAAGTGGGACCGACCCCTCGTCCCAAGCGGGACCGACCCCTCGTCCAGAGCTGGACCGACCCCTCGTCCGCAGCCAGACCCCACCTCTACCGACCGAGCAAGCCGCCGCAGTTGGCGCCCAACGTGGGGCAAAGCAACCCCACCACAGCACAACGTGGGGCAAGGCAACTCCACCACAGCCTCACTCCATAACCTGGCGGCCCCCCCCTCCTCTCTTCTCACCTTGGGACTTCTCTCGTGCAACATTGCTGCTACCTGAGCCTTGGCTACCTCATATGATCCACGGCGGTCTGGGAGAATCGCTGGATGGCTTTCTCCTTCCATGTCGGGGGCTTATACCGACCCGCTATGATTAAGAGGAGCCTTGGATTTCTCGGGAGCGTGCGCTTGCACGTCTGAAGTAATCCTACCACAGCCCTACCCCCTCCTCTCTTCTCACCTTGGGACTTCTCTCGTGCAACATTGCTGCTACCTGAGCCTTGGCTACCTCATATGATCCACGGCGGTCTGAGAGAATCGCTGGATGGCTTTCTCCTTCCATGTCGGGGGCTTATACCGACCCGCTATGATTAAGAGGAGCCTTAGATTTCTCGGGAGCACGCGCTTGCACGTCTGAAGTAACCCTACCACAGCTCTACGCCCTCCTCTCTTCTCACCCCTATCTTTTCGCTCTGCATTGCTGCTCCTGAACCTTGGTGACCTCATATGATCCACGGCGGTCTGGGAGAATCGCTGGATGGCTTTCTCCTTCCATGTTGGGGGCTTATACCGACCCGCTATGATTAAGAGGCGCCAATAAAACTCTCAGGAGCGCGTGCCTGAGCACCTCCACCCCTGCCTTCACCTCTGCCTCCTCCCCTCCACGCTTGCTCCCCTTTGCCTTGCTCCACTGCTCGTCGTCCCGCCCTCCCCTCGTCGGGGCCTTCTCTTGGCCTGCGACCACCGTCGGAGCCCCACCGGCTCCGACCCCTCGTCTCACCGCGCACCTCGGCTCCCATTGCCACACTCTCAAGGTAAGGGCCCCTTTTCTTATCGGCTCCAAAAGGCCATTAGCAATGGGTAACATCCTATCTGCTAAGCAAGCCCCACAAGTTCGGGCCCTCGCTGGTCTCCTAGACACTCACCGGTGTAAGATCTCTCTGAAACAGCCCCAAGTCTTCTGTAACCATGGCCCCCCATGCCGCCATCGCTCTCAAGCAGCTCCAGCCCCGCTAAACGGCCCGCAACCCACTTTCCCCGGCCTGCGGCCTGCTTTCTAACATCTAATAACGTTTCTGCTTTTGCCTCCCCATACTTCTGCGGAGCTTCCTCCTGTCTCGACCTCACTCCTCTTCTCAGCCATCCAAAGCATCCTTTCTCGTCCCCCGCCCCCCTCCTTTTTTCGCTTGAACCCCTACTGCATTGCAGATTGGGCCGCCCCATGTCGGCCCGCCCCATTAACATCGGCCTCTCTCGCGCCCGTGAAGACTTTGGCCTTCTTGTTGTCCTCGCCTACGTCTCCACCACTCCCGACGCTGCCGCCACCACTGTCGCTGGTGCCCTGACGCGACTTGTCCTCACCGCTGCGATCCTCCAGACCATCACACAGTCTGCCTCTACCGCTCTTCGCCGCCAAGAAGAGATCAACTCCCTGTAACGCACTGTCATCCTGGACTTTTAACAACAGATGGATCTTATAGCCGCCGAGATCAACAAGAATTGGACATTGGCCACCCTTGCTTGCAACGGCAAGATACCACCCCCTAAATTGTACATTTATATCCCCGTCATACTCACCTCCCTCTTCAGCCCCGCTTCTCTCATTGCTTACTGCCTCTTGGGCCTCAGCTACTTGTTGCTGCTGCCATCCTGGTCCTTATTTGAAAAGAAGGGGGAAATGTGGTCACCCCTCGGGCTGAAGTGTGGTTTGCTGGCCTGGCGGGGGAGCAGCCGCGGCAGGCCAAGCCACTGCCCCCATAATAGGGTGGCTGGTCGGACTCACCGCCACCCCTGAAGGGAGCTCGGCATGGGCGCAGAGTGCCCTCGGGTTTCCCCTTCTCGGCAGCCATGCTTCCGCGGCTGCCCCTCCTCCCGGATGGCGCCACACGATGCCTGTAGGGCGGCACCCTTCTTCTTCTTTCTCCCTGCCCTTCCAGTCTGCCCTTTTCCCCTCCCCCGACAGCAGTAACAGCCAGGCGTGGGTGGAAAAATCCAGCCCGCCCTTTTCCCCTCCCCCGACAGCAGCAACAGCCAGGCCTGGGCAGAAAAATCCAGTCTGCCCTCCACCCCAGCAACAGCAGCCACCAATCCCTAAACCCTGCCCCTTCCCCCAGCAACAGCGACAACCAATCCCTAACCACCACCCCTCCCCCGTCCAGTACCGCCCACTGACCTTTCGCTGGCGACCAATCAGAACAGGGCGTGGCTTCGACCAATCAGCCTTCCCCAGCCCCTATAAAACTGTTGCCTCTCCCTCAATAAAGTTGGACTTGCGTGTTTACCTTGTCTCCACGGTGGTTCTTCTGCCGTGCGCCCTCCAGTCCTGAGAGCCCCCGACAAGGGCCTGGCCTCCCTTGTCCTCAGTTCGTCGCCTGCTTCTCCGGGCGACCCCTTCGTCGCCTGCTTCTCCGGGCGACCCCTTTGTTGCCGGCTTCGCCGGGCGACCCCTTCGTCGCCGGCTTCGCCGGGCGACCCCGTCAGCCGAACCGTGCAACCCCTTGTGAGACCGATCCCTCGTCTGCTGCCGGACCGACCCCTCGTCCCAGGTGGGACCGACCCCTCGTCCCAAGCGGGACCGACCCCTCATCCAGAACCGGACCAACCCCTCGTCTGCAGCCAGACCCCACCTCTACCGACCGAGCAAGCCGCCGCACCCTTCAGGATGTTGACCCTCTCAGGGAGCCTGTTTCCCTCAGCAACCAGTATCCGTGAGACTGTTTGCCTTTTGAGACTCCACTGTAAGCAGTAGCAGCCCCCTGGACAGCGTGTGACCTTGGGGCCAGGGACAGCCATCCATGCTGAACTGGATGTGTCTTTCTGATCCTGGGTTTCAGAGACCCCTAAGGTGAGGTCGGCCGTGCTCTCGCATCACTACCGACACATGGGCAGGAAGGCGGTGTCTCTTTTCTTGTCTTTCACACCACCTCTGCAATAGGGTTCCTGGGTGACATCCTCTAGCACCCCCAGCGTGGGTTCTGTGGCTCCAGTCTGCTGGGTGCCGCCTCAGTGGTGAGTGCTGGAGTTGTGGAGCCAGAAGGGCTTGCAGAGGTCATGGTCCAATTATTTCTTTCCTCCTTATATCGACAGAGGCGGAAGTTGACATCCAGGGCAGGGAAGCCTCATGCCTGAGATTCCAGAATTAGCCACAGGCAGAGCTTTCATAGGTGAATCTGACCCCTATTTAC
The DNA here is from genome assembly GCF_030445035.2 of Dasypus novemcinctus. Taxonomy (NCBI): domain Eukaryota; kingdom Metazoa; phylum Chordata; class Mammalia; order Cingulata; family Dasypodidae; genus Dasypus; species Dasypus novemcinctus. Next base: position 104,489,315 of record NC_080678.1, on the reverse strand, counting down.
TGAAGACCTCCCATGAGCCAGAGTAGGCTCTGGAGTTTGGTGGAGAATGGGAAGGACTGGTCCCTCATTGCACACATAGATCTTGGGGTGCATGGGGGAGATGGTTAATTAGTGATTACAGTAAGTGGGGCCATTGTGGTGAGGGGAAGAGAGGACCAACAGGGTGCTCTCATCCTGTTGAGCAGCCAGGGGCCTGTTCTCGGCCGTGGCATGCTCATTTTTGTTGTTCTGCCTGCTTTGGATGTCTTTAGACTCATCGAGTGAATGTGGGGTGGTTGGCATTTTGAACATGGGACTGCCCCTTGAGGAAGGGCATGGGGGTGGGGCATCAGGGTCAACAGAGGGTAAGGTGGGGGCTTCTAGAAAATTGAACTGGGTAAACCCTCTTGCCTCACCTCTGCTCGGCTCCCTGTGGTTTTTTTTTTTTTGTAACCTAATCAATTCTATTGATATATATTAATAAAGCATAGAGTTTATCCAAAGTGTACCATCTGCAGTATTTAGTATAATCACATAGTTGTGCACTCATCACTTCAATCATCATTAGAGCATTTTCATTTTTTCAATAATAATAATAATAAACAAAAAAACCTGTGAATTTATGGTGCCTCATTTCTCCCTTGGGAACGAGTAACAATGATCTGACAAATTCATTCCCCTCGACATTTAAGGTTTAAAGTATTACCTTTCCTAGGAGCCTTTGAAATTTAAAAAAGGCTTCCAGACAGAGGAATTGCTTAACCCGTAGCAATTATTACTAATGGGGGAATTTGAGGCATGAGTGGGAAGATGTTTTCTGTGTGGCTGGCCCTTTGCATGCCCTGGGAGAGGCCTCGTGTGGGCAGTCCGCTGGCCGGTGTTATCCCGTGTGATGCTGGCTCCGCGCCTGGGGTGGAGGGGTCAGCGATGCCACCGGCCACAGGCAGGCAGGGTGCAACCCTCTGATGGACCCTCTGGAGCAGGGGCAGCTTCCCCGCCTGTGCCCAGGCCTTTAACGCAGAAAGCACTCGTCACCCCTTCCAGCCGGAACAAACGCTCCTAGGTTCCCAGGGAGCCACGTTTTGGTTTCCTCGCTCTTCTCTTTCCCGTTGCCCTTGTCCTCTGGGTGTGCAGCAACGTCTCTCCACAGGCTGCCTTAAAGGTGCTCTCGGCTGTATTGGCCAGGAGGCCCATGGCTGCAACAGGGACACACGCACGTCCTAAACGAGAGAGGTGCAGCCCCAAGGTGGGCCCGCTGCGGCACGTGGCCCTCTTGGCTCTGCCCTCTCCTTCGTGGGAGCGTCACGCTGATGGCAGGGTGTCTGCGGCAGCAGCTCCAGCATCCTGTTCAGAGCTGAAAGACGTGGCTATTCAAATTTAAATTGATTAAAATGAAGTCACATCTCCCAGCCACATTTCCAGTGTTCAGTAGCCGCCTGTGGCTAGTGGCGACTGTCTTAGCACGGACATAGACTCTCTTCCCCAGCACAGACGGTCCCTAGGAAGAAGATGGCTGTGTCCTCTGGGGTCTCCTTCCCCAGAAGGCCCATTGCACAGATGTGCCTCTCTTCCCACTGTGCCTGAGCCGGTGGCTCACAGAGTGTGGCCCCTGGACCATGCAGGCGCTCATGAGAAAACCAGCCATTCAGCTTCACCCCACACCTGCTGGGTCGGAAACTCAGGGTGGGGCCTGGCCGGGGCTGCTCTCGGAGCCCTCCACGTGATGCCGAGGCTCGCTCTGGCCTCACCCAGCCCTGGCAAGGTCCCGGATGCTGGCGGTGGGCTTGGGGCAGAATGGGTGATGGGCTCCAGCACCTCCTGGGAAATTCCTCCTGGCTCAGCCCACCTCGGTGAGAGGAGACAGCTCTTCCCTTGCCAGCCTTTGGGAGCCTGCCACCACCCTTGGCAGGAGGGCACGGAGCATTTAGATGGAGCCTGGTTGTTTCCATGTGCTTGGTCTCTGTGAAAATAAAGGCAGGAGCAAGTTTCTAAAATAAGACCACCTCTACTTTCCCACTTTCATCTCTCTAAAAAGAACATTTGGGAAAAGTCTGGCAGATTATACTCGGCATAGGAGAGTATTGGTAGGGGGAGCCTGGGGTGTAGCGTTTCCCCCCATAACTCACACCTGGTAAGTCCACCTGCTTGGCGTTAGGTCGTCAGGTACTCTCTCCTGTTTCGCTTCTCCACGTGGACTCCACTACCGACTCCTCACACCTTTGCTAACAGCCTGGGAGGTTGCAGTGTCTCCCTGCTGAGGTCTTTTCAGACATTCTTCCGCTCAGCACGTGGCTTCCCCCATGCCATCTGGCCCATTATTGTAGCCTGGCTCCAACCCTGCCGTGTGGGTAGCTGGTGCAGTCTGCCCAGGGAATGCACGCTCGTTTCAGGCAATTGGTATTTCTTTCTCCCTATTCATCCTGACCTAATTTTCTGAGTTGCCTTTCATTTCTCTTCTTCGATGACCGGGGAGGTTTTAAGAAGAGACATTCTTGGGCAGCATTTGTAAAGCACGCCTTAAATTCCATGCAAATGGAGGTAATGGGAGAGATGTTTTATTAAACAGAGATCTCCTGGCTGGTTGGCAAGAGAAGGAGCGGAGGATTGCCCTTGTGTCCCTGTGGAGATTCCTTGAAAGTGTGGCTTCTGGTTGGTAGGGGAAGGTAGCGATAAATCATCAGGGGACAGGGGCTGCTCTCTGGCTCTCTGTGCCCTCTTGCCCTTCCTTCCCCCTTCTGGAAAGCCTGCTTTCTCTTCATTCCTTAGCATGGTCCCTACTCTTCACATCCAGCCAGGGAGGCAGAGAGATAAGTGGCCATTCTGCCCTGTGTAAAACAGAAGGAAATAGCCCAGGGGGTGGAGTCGTTTGTTCTGAATCAGAGACCTTTGTGGAGGAGCTGGCACTTGAATTGGGCCTTTCAGGGATGGTGCTCTAGACGAGGGAGTGATGGGGAAGCAATAGGCCACTGCTGCAGAAGCAGACCCTGAAGCAAGGATTCTAGAACAAGTACTGTGTCTGGAAGGACCACTGAGAGCTAGGCACAGCTGCAGCTGCTGTGTTGGAATTGTCACCTCCTTCGCCTTGGCTCCTGTCTTTCTGAGTCCCAGGAGGAAGCTGAGCTAGAGTTGTGTACTGGCAAAGGAGGAAGCCCCCTTCCATTTCTGTAGTTGGGGGGTTGGAGGATAGCCCTGCATTTCGTCCCTGGGGTTTCCTTCAGGTGTGGCTACTGGACAGCTGGTAAAACAAGGGAAAGCAAAGCCCACGCTGGCCGTTAAATGCACCCTGGCTACAGACACGGTTCCAAAATTTAGCGGGCATCAGAAGCCAGACTCCCTGGAGGGCTTGCCAACCCCCCCGCCCCGTCCCCGCCACCAGGCTCTGCCCCAGGGTTTCGGGTTCAGTAGGTCTGAGGGAGGTCCTGGAAGTTCTCTGAGCGGAGCTGACCTCGCTGCAGGAATCGGGCCTAGGCCTCGGGTGGCGCTGGCTCTCCCGGCTGCAGGTGAGGGTGGGTTGGCTCGGCTCCGTGGTGCCTCTGATGACCAGTTGTGGGGCTGTTTTGCTTCTCCCTGATAGCCAGTGCCTGGCGGAGGTCCAGAAGCTTCCCCTGCACCAGCCTGAGCGCCTGTGACAGTGTTCTCCCCGGTTCCTAGCACCACAGGCCCACAGGGTTCTGAAGCAAAGTTGGGACCTGCCCAGCTGTCAATAAGACCAAGGAGGCTGGAGAGTGGTGACCAGGGGACCAAGGACAGAGAGCCCGAGCCTGGGCCTTGGCATCAGTGGGGAGCTGCATCACAGAGTGGCCAGAGGAGAGGTCCAGTGATGGGCGCAGGGCCTCTGCTCCTCTGCCCCTGGTCCACAGTCCAGGGGCTGTGCCGGCTCCCAGCACCCCTTTTCAGGCCTCTGCAGTCCAAGCCCCTACCTTCTGAATCCTGTCGTGGACATTCCAAGGAAAAGTAAAATCTGCCTTCTTGAGTGAATTCCTGACTTAGGAAGAGGAAGGGTTTAAATGAGGGACAGGTGACAGTTTTACATTTGAATCCAAAAGAAGATCTGCACCAGGATCGTACAGAGGAGCTGTGGGAAAGGCATTGGAGGTTTTTGTTGACGGTTGACTTGGTGTTCGTTTTTATTTCACTGTGCTTTTTTTTTTAACGGTTACTGTAACTGCATTCACTGGCAGAGGGAGGGTGACAAGCCTCAGCTCTTCACCAGTCACCCCACTCCTGGGATGATGGCTTCAGTCCAGGGCACCACGCTGTCTTACTTTTAATTAAAAAAAAAAAAACCAGGTTTATTGAGGTATCATTGAATACAGTAAAATTTACCCTTTTAAAAAATAAATTTCAGTGAGTTTTGACAGATGCACAGTCGTGTAACCACCGACATAATTAAGATACAGAACTCTCCTATCAACTGAAAACTTCCCTCCTGCAGCTTTGTAGTCAGCGCTTCCCTCCACCCAGTTCCTTTAGTTTCCCATCCCTATAGTTGTTGCCTTTCCAGAATGTCATAATGGTATTACATAGTACACAGCTGTTGGAGTCTGGCTTCTTGCACTTACCATAATGCATTCGAGTTTCACCCATACTGCTGTGCATACTAGTAATTCATTCCTTTTTTATTGCTGAGTAGAAGTCCATTGTATGGATATAGCACAGTTGTTTGTCCATACACTGCTGCTATCACCAAAGGCAGACTGGTTTTGTTTGTTTGTTTGTTTGTTTTTGAGGTATTGGGGTCGGGGATTGAACCCCAGACCTCCTATGTGGGAAGCCGGCACTCAACTACTGAGCCACGTTGGCTCCTCTGAGTTGGTTTTCGTTTTGTCATTTGTTTGCTTTGCTTGTTGTTTGTTTGTGCGTGTCCCCCCCCCATTGTTGTTTGTGTTCGCTGTCTGTTCTCTGTGTCCATCCTCTGTGTGTTCTTCCATGTCTGCTTTTCTTCTCCTCTTTCTCTTTTGGAGGTACCAGGATCCAATCCTGGGACCTCCCATGTGGTTGAGAGGCATTCAGTTGCTTGCGCCACCTAATCTTCCTGGTCTGCTGTGTCTCGGTCTTTCCTCTGAGTCTCCCTTTTTTTGTTGTTATATCATCTTGCAGTGCCAGCTCTCCACAGTGTGGGCCGTCAGCTCTCCGTGTCCATGGTGTGGGCCAGCTTGTCTTCACCAGGAGGCCCTGGGAATCGAATCCAGGACCTCCCATATGGTAGACAAGAGCCCAGTCGCTTGAGCCACATGTTTCCCTTGTTTTTTGTTCCCCCTCCCCACCAGGAGGCACTGGGAACTGAACCCTAGACCTCCCATGTGGGAGGTGGGTGCTCAACTGCTCAAGCCACATTTGCTCCCCCTAGGCTGGGTTTTTGTTGTTGTTATTGTTGTTTTTAAAGATTTATTTATTTATTTACCCCCCTTCCCCTCTTCCTGCCCTGCTGTTTTTGCTGTCTGTGTTGTCTTCTCATTTTCTCTCCTAGGATTCACTGAGATTCAATCCTGGAGACCTCTGATGGGGAGAGAGGTTTCCTGTCAATTGTGCCACCTCAGTTCCTGGTTTCTGCTGCATTTCACCTTGACTCTCTTCTTGTCTCTCTTTTGATGCATCATCATCTTGCTGTGTGACTCACTTGCCGGGCACTGGCTCACCACGCAGGCACTCGTGTGGGTATTTGTGCGGGCACTGGCTCACCACGCAGGCACTCGTGTGGGTATTTGTGCGGGCACTGGCTCACCATGCAGGCACTTGTGTGGGCACGGCTTGCTATGCAGGCACACTTTCTCATCTTCTTTTTCACCAGGAGGCCCCAGAGATCAAACCCAGGTCCTCCCATGTGGTAGGTGGAAGCTGTATCAGTTGAGCCACATCCGCTTCCCACCCAGGCTGGTTTTTGTGAGAACATAACTTTTCATTTCTCTCACGTAAATTACCCAGAAGTAGGATTGCTGTTTGCTGTAGTAAGTGCGTGTTTAACTTTATAAGCTCTTGCTAAACTGCTTTCAAAAGTGGTTGTGTCATCTTGTTTTCTCACCAACAATGAGCTTATAAAGTTAAACACGCAATTTTACTACGTTTCCCACTTTTGCCGGCATTTCGTGTTGTCTCTTCTTTATTTTACCCATTTTGATAAGAGTGTCTGGTATAGGATCATGATCATTGTCTTCAAAAGGACAATAGGTCTGCTCTGTAGACGAGGCATTGTGATGTACCCTGTGACCCTCGGGTAGAACTAGGGTGGGTCAGTACAGAGAATCGTTTTATGGGGAGTGTTATGGATTTAACTGTGTCCCTCAAATAGACTCATTTGAGTCTTACCCAGATCTTGTGAATGTAAACTTACTTGTAAGTAAGATCTTTGAAGATGTTATTTAAGATGAGGCCAAACGGGATCAGAGCGGGTCGTAATCCACAGACAGGAAACATGTGGAGAGAAGACAGCTGTGTGATGAAGGTGGTGATTTGAGTTTTACCACAAGCCACAGAGCATCATGCAGTACGGCCACCACCAGAGCCCTGCGGAGCTCAGAGGACGCCTGGCCCTGCGGCACCTTGACCTCAGACTTGTAGCCTTTAGAAACGTGAACTTTCTGTTGTTTAAGCCATGCAGTTTGTGGGAAGTGCTTACGAAAGCCCTAGAAAACTAAGACAGGGAGAGAGAGAATGGACTTTGCTGTGATAGTAAGCCCCTCATTCTGGAGGTCGGTCTTTTTTTTTTTTTTAAACATAAATTTCTTTTTTAGTTAGAGAAGTTGTAGGTTTTACAGAAAAGTCATGCAGAAAAGAGGGTTCCTGTAGACACCTTCCCCCACCATTATTAACACTTTGCATTAGCGTTTTCCAAGGGTCTCAGTGGCCACATGGGGGATGATGCAAAGACTGTGCCGATTTCAAAATGTCTTTGAACTCTGAAATGGAAGTAAAAAGCCAAAAGCTTTTTTTTTTTTTTTTTTTTTTTTTTAATTTGAATGGGAATGGAGAGGGTTTCCCGCAACACTTGCTGTTATTTTGGAACTTCCTGGCTTGCCTCATTCTGGGATTCTTCTCGAAGTTTCCTCGTGCCCCTCGTCTGCCCTCTCTCTCCCCATTATTGTGAAAGGACAGGAGGCAGCGCCGTCGGCTGAGTCGAGAGGGCCGCTTGCTGGGTGAAGCCCCCAGGACCCCACGCCGCTGGGTGGGCAGTTGGTGGAGCCCTTGGCCCCGAGCCTGCGCGGCCTGCTGTTTTCCCGGCTGTGTAATGGTTCCTCAAGGGGTGACCGTAGCACGCCCTGGCGTGGGTGTTGGGGGTGATGCGCCCACGCTGCGTGCCTTCAGCTCACGCGGTCCCTCCGGCCATAAGCTGCAGCCGCGTTCTTCGCGGTCCGCACCCCCACCGGGGGTCCGCGCAGCCGCAGAGCACGCCGCCTCGCCCCCGCGCCCTGGGAGGGCGTCGCGGTCCCGCCTTCGCCCTGGCTTCCTTCCTGTCGCTCCTTTGTACAGCGGGGATCACACGCTCAGCTCCCCGGGCAGGCTGCGGGCAGCTGGTCCTTTTCAGTTGTGAGGCTGGAGGGTTCATGTTTCCTGGTTTTTGACCTTGCATCCCTGAGGCGCCTTCAGGGAGTCTGTGAGGTCAAAATTGTTTTCACGATGACGCTGGGACGGCGTTTGCTCTTCCCGCTGTCCTCCCACGAAGGTGGAGTGGCGCGTTCACAGGTTACAGCGCGCTGTGTGATGGTGCGGCCCTGGCAGAATCCAGCCGTCCCCTAGTAAAGAACTCAATGAAAATGGAATATGTCACGCCTTACTACGGTTTTTGTTTTGTTATGGAAAATGTATTTCATTTTTCCTAACAATATTAATACTTTTTTGTTATTTTAAAATTAATAAATTTAGAAGTTTTTTTTCTTAGTTTTAATTTCTAATCTGGTGTATATGGATAGATTGAACCCTTATGAACCAAGGTTCTTTGAGTCCTCCTTGATTTTTAGGAGCGTAAAGAGGTCCTAGGGTCAAAAAGTTTGCAAACTTTTAGATTAATCTTGGGCTCTGGGGTCAGACAGAGAGGGCTTCAAATCCCAACTCTGCCATGGCTCTGTACCCTGGTAAGGTTTTGTTTCCTTATCTATAAAATGGAGATAACAGCGGCCTCTACTTCATGGGGATTAAATGGCATAATGTGTGAAGAGCACTTCAGAAATGGCTGGGCATGAAATGTTATCGATGACTGAGGAGCATGTGCCCTGAATCCAGGGTGCCTCAGCTCACCTCCCAGTGCCCCCACTGGCTCTGTCTACCTAACCTTGTAGTGCCTCAGTTTTCTCACCTGCGAAATGGGAATGATGACAATAGCACCTACCTGTTGTGAAGATCCAATTAATGCCAGGGACATAGTAAGCACTCAGGAGAAGTCATCTCTCTGGGCTGTTCTGGGGGGCTAGCCATGACTGGACGTGGAAGCTCCCTTTTGCTGGGTGCTCGTTGAGAGTCTTTCCAGCCCATTGTCTTGGGTTTGTCGATCCTCCATTGATGATCCGCCCCCACCACTGCCCCGAATTGGCTAGAGGGTGAATAGTAAGCACCTCTAGCAGGGGCCTCAGACGTGTCCAAAGAAAGCCCTGTTTGTCCGAAAGTCAAGCAAGTTGCTGCAAACCAGAAGACTTGGCGGGGGCACTGGCCCTGGCTCACGCCCACCACAGTGATTTCATTTGCTAGAAGGGGAGGCAGCTCTGCAGCCCCCTCAGAGCTGTAACTAGCCTGTTACCTCTGCTGGGGACAGGGGTATGGAGCCAGGGTCTTTGAGGGGAGAAGCAAGGGCGGGCTTCTCAAGCTGTAGAGTAGAACCACGTTGGAGAAGGGCCGTGCTTACGAAAAATGCTGATTCTGGACCCCACTTTGAGAGAGGTCTGTGCTGGACAGCAGGAATCCTGGTGGTTAGGGTGTGTCGGGGTTAAAATAACAGACCTTTCAGGACGCACGGGATCCAGTTTTGAAAAGCACTGAGCTGGGAGCTTGAGGCCCCCATCTCGTACCCAGCTGACCCAACCCCAGCGTTGAACTCGCTCCCTCCCGGGAGCTCCTGAAGGTGGACAACCGATCAGCTGAGGATTTTTTGACCTCCAAGGGATTAGGCAGGTGAGGGGGAAGGGGACGTGTGATTCAGGACGGCACAGAGAGTTGGAAGATGCAGTGATTGCCCTTTGCCCGCTCTGCAGCTCCACCAGGGGGACAAATGTTGTCTCCCGTGGGGTGAGTCAGCCATGGATCACAGCCATAAAACGGGATGGCTGATATCAGGAGAACGTGCTTTACAGAGCTGAGAATAACCCGCTGTGCTGTCTCACTTCTCTAGGACATTTGCGTGAGGCGCTTTCTTCCTGGATGGATGGATTGCTTTCCTCCTAGAACCAGAGTTGTAGCTTGTGAGATGTGCTGGTGTTGGCTGCTGTTCCTTAGTAAGAGCATGAGGCGTGGGACTCCCTTCAGGACATTTTTGGTCCTGGGGGCAGCTTATCAGGACCTGTTGTGGGCTGGAGAGCTGGAGGCCCCAGGGCTTTCCTGCCTCACCCACTTACCTGGACTGTGGGCTGCTCTCCCTGGCTGCCTCCTCCCAGCCTGCACACCTGTGGCCAGTTGGACAGGTCCAGCAGGCAGCTGGAAGGATTGGAAAAGGGAGCTTGTGTAGGGCATGGTGTCCAGCACTGGTGGGGGAGGAAGCTGCCCCAGTCTGTGGGGGCTTTGCGGGGCCCTGGGCGCCTTTGTCTTCGGGCTGGGTCCGAGGCCTGTGCAGTTTCTCCTGCCGGGCTAAATCCGTGGGCAGGGGTGGATGACAGCTGGTGTTTCCAGACCAGGTAAGGATCCAGGGATGGGGGCAAGCCAGCATCCCCCTGGAAGGCTCAAAGCCAGGTTGGGGGTTGAGGGGTGTTGTCAGGGTCCTGAGCCAAGGCCCTGGTCCTATAAGAGTGTAGGAGCAGATGTGGGTGGGTGTGTGGGTGGTGGAGCCCGTCTGCCCGGGCTCGAGGCTCAGCGTTCGCGTCTGTGAAGGGGACCTGGAGTGCCCGCCCTGCCGGGTTGGCTGAGCAGGAGCAGGAGCTCAGAACCCTGCCCAGCACTTGGGGAGCACAGTCTAAATACGAGTTGCCCTTATCGCTGCCCTCCCCCAGGCACCACTGGGAAGGCGCCATCCCCACCGCTCCTCGCCGACCGGCAAGCCAACGAGAAGGTGGAAAACCTCTCTATTCAACTGCGCCTCATGACCCGAGAGAGGAACGAGCTGCGGAAGCGCCTGGCTTTTGCCTCCCACGGGACCACCTGTGACAAAAGGTAGTTGCGACTGGTCTCCTCTTCAGGCCCAATGCGCGAGGGTTGCCGTCCTGACGCAGGTGCCGTTGTCCCCAAGCGCTTAGCCAGCTCCCAGGGTCTGGCTGTGCTCCTGGCATCCCCGGGCCCCACCTCACATCTGGAGAGTCACCCAGAGGTGCTGCCTGCAGGCCCAGGGGATGCAGGCTTCCTCCAAATCTAAGCCGACACTCAGGAATCCAGGGGAGGGCACGGATCCAGCTGTCTGTCTGTCTGTCCTGCCATGTTTGGAGAGACCCCTTACGGGGGTGCATTTGTGTGAGAGGTGTGCTTGTGTGTACACACATGCATCCATCTGTCCTGTCATGCACGCGGAGAGGCCCCTGATGACCGTGCTTATTGTGTCCATCTGTCCGTCCTGTCTTGCACGTGGAGAGGCCCTGATGGCTGTGCTTATTGTGTCCATATGTCCATCCTGTCATATGCGTGGAGAGGCCCCGATGGCTGTGCTTACCGTGTCCATCTGTCCTCCTGTCATATGTGTGGAGAGGCCCCAATGGCTGTGCTTACCGTGTCCATCTGTCCATCCTGTCATATGCGTGGAGAGGCCCCAATGGCTGTGGATGTGTGTGTGGTGACAGGAGTGCTGGGGCACAGCCCTCAGCCCCCTCCTGTCCCTCGTGGTGCTCGCTTGGTGGCCCTGCTGTCTGTTGCATGGCCCTGGGCTCCCCACTCTGCTCTCTGGTTCTGCCTTCCCGCCCCGAGAGAGTGCGTCCCCTGTGTATCCCTCAGGGGCTGCGTGAAGCCCCTGCCCTCGTAGGCACAGTCGGCCATTGCCACCCACCCTTGGTGGGTCCGTCTGTCTGTGTGTCTGTGTGTGCTGCTGCCTCCCAGAAGACCCCAGCTGGCCTCACGTCGAGTGGCTCGCTGTGTGACTTGTGAGCACGTTTATCGTCCCGTTGCCATGCGTGGTGTTAGGAAGGGTGTATTCCACCTGGTTTCTTGTTTGGAAGAAAATCCTCATCCCCCTCTTTCTTTGGGACCAGAGGTAGATCGAGGGAAGGGCGGCCACAGAGCAGGGCAGAGGAAGTGTCCTTATGCACCTGCATGATCCAGGAGGGCTTCGTGGAGGAGGAGGGGAAGGAACACGGGTCCAGAGTGGCTGGCAGGAGTCTTGAGGACAGAGGGAGTGATTTAACTGCTTTCCTTTAGGACCATCACAGGTGTGTGCCTCCTCCCAAGGGAGGTTCCTCTGGGATGATGTCAGGGCTACAAAGCCTGGTTCTTGAAACTGTTTTTTATGAGAATATGCCCCTATGTCAGCTGTCACAAAGGCAGGATGAGTGAAGTTAAGGATGCTCTAGAGCAGGAGCAGGCAGACTATGGCCTGCAGGACGAATCAGGCCCACTGCCTGGGCTTTTTAAAGAGTTTTATTGGAAGACAGCCACACTCATTTGTTGGTGTAATGTCTCCGGCTGCTTTCATGCTGCGAAGGCAGAGCTGAGTAGCTGCAGCAGAGACTGTATGGCTCACAAAGCCTAAAATATTTAACTTCTGCACCTTTACAGGAAAAGTTAGTTGACTTTCTAGAGCAGGGGTTTTCAAACCTGAGCATGCAGCACAATCACCGAGGGTTTGTTGATGACTCATGGGCTTCTGGTCTAGTCATCCTCTTCCCACGCCCTCCCCCAGAGCCACTGATCCTTAGGTCCAGGGCTGGGCCTGATACTTCACATCTCTAAGGAGTCCCCAGGAGGTCCGGATGCTGACGCCCTGGGAAGCACACTTTTAGCACCTCTGCACCTGGCCATAGTTCTCAACTTTGGCTGCATGTTGGAATCACCTGGGGAGCTTTAAAAAGCTCTTGACCCCTGGGTCCAGCCTCAGATATGCCGATGCCATCGGCCTGGGCATTGGTATTTTAATGAGTATCCGAGATTGAAACACACTGGTTAAAAGGAGGAAACTTCACCCCATCGTGGGAATGCAAGGGTCCCCTCCCAGGTTTCCAGATGGACCCACTGTGCATACTGGCTGGTTGCATGGTCTGCTGCAAGCTCCTAGGGGATGAGGCGCCACCTTCTCAGACACATGCAGGGAGCTCAGACAACCGAGGCTCCCTCCATCCTAGGGATTCTGATTTTGTTGATCTGGGGGAGGCTGAGACCTCTGGGTCTCTCAAGCCCCCAGGGGATGCTGGTACATAGGAGACCAGTATTTGGGGACCACTGGACTGGGGTAATCCAGGAGAGCTTCATGTAGGAGTCCACATGCCTCCCGGCTGAGAGACCTTCATTGTCAGTGCAAATCTCAGGGACTCTGTTCATTGGGCTGTTTGGTCTGGGCCAGGCCCTACCACAGGCTGAATCCCGACTACGAGAGGCTGAAGATCCAGTGTGCGGGCCATGTCGGACCTGCAGAGCCTCCAGAACCAGCACACCAACGCCTTGAAGAGGTGCGAGGAGGTGGCCAAGGAGACCGACTTCTACCAGTGAGTGGGCCTGCCCGGCCGGGGCTCCCGCCGGTCTCTGGATGTGGAGCTGGGGTTCTGGTCCTGGTCCTCTTCTCCCACTTAGCAAGCATCCTGCCTTCAGTGAGTGGACGTGTGCCCTTGGACCTGCCTTAGACAGTGGGCCAGGCAGACCCCGTCCAGTCGCTGCCTGGGCTTTGCCGCAGCATGTGGCTGCAGGACGGGCAGATGGGCACGTGGCACGGACTTCTTTGGCTCCTGGCGCCCCTTTGAGGGTATTTGCCTTCCCCCTCCTGATGTTTTCCCGGACCTCAGAACTGGGAGGTGCTGGGTCCGTACCAGCTAAGGGCTTATCTCCTTTCCTTGGTCTTTGTACATTTGCCATTTCTGATGTCGGGTTTTCAACAAGTGGTTTGGGTCTTCCTGGAACGTGGCCGGTACTGGGCTTGGGTCTGCCTCCAAGCGCTGCTGGCCTGGCCGTGCCGGCTCCCATTGGGTGTTTTGGGAGTGTTGGGACCTGGAGGGGCAAGGCCTCGGGATGGGGTAGGAGGCCGGCTGGGGCTCACTGCGTGGGCTTTTCAGCATACTCCACAGCCGGCTCCTGAGTGACCAGATGCAGCTGAAGGACGACATGGACATGCTGAGGAGGGAGAACGGGCAGCTGCTGCGTGAGTGGAACCTGCTGCAGCAGTCGTGGGAGGACATGAAGCGGCTCCACGAAGAGGACCAGAAGGAGAACGGCGACCCCCGGGCCCAGCAGCAGCAGGTAGCACCGGGCCGGGTGGTGGGGGGCAGAGCAGGGCTGGCTCCCTCCCTCCCTCTCCCCAGTGCCCCCGGGGTGTGTGCCTCCTGTGAGGTCCTGGGATATCCGTGAGCAAACAGCCCACGCTCTCCTGGAGGCTGCCATCCAGCGGGGGGAGAGGAGGAGTATGAATCTCATAACACACACCGGGTGTTGCAGGGGCTGCTGAGCAGGAGGTGTATGGTGTGATGTGGCCTAACATGGGCTTGACTTAATCTGGGGGGTCGGGTTTCTGTATCTTATTTCCTTTGTATGGATCAGGTGAGATTATGGATGGAAAGGAGCTTGGAAATTTTAATACTGCACGGATATGAGGTGGAGCGGTTGTTGTCGTTATTGTGGCTGGGAGTGTGGCCTCTGCTCTGGGGCTCTCTCCAGTCCCAGCCAGTTCCCTCCCTCAGTTCAGCTCTTGATTCACTCCGATGGGCCGGCATGAGCGGCAGGCCCGTCAGAACATGGGCTTGCCATGAGTGGCATTGGGCGGGGTCTTCCTCTCCTAGCGCACAGTCTGCAGCTGCCCAGCTATCTGGACAGGGCCCATGACGTGCTGTGGGTCTGTAGATGCTGTGGATGTTTGGGGTCGGAAGGCGTTCCCCAGGCGAGGCAGAGGCTCTGAGCACCGCAACCCAGGATGCGGTGCAGCAGAGCGCCCCGTCCCCACCAGAGGGCATTTGTGGACCCTCGAGAGTTAAAGCAGGGCTGTTGGGTTTTGCTTATAAACTAATGGGTAACAGTCAGAACTCGTCCAATAATTTAGTATGACATTGTATTCTTTGCTTTCTTTTCATGTGAACATATTTTACATTTAAATTTTGAAGCTATTATAGACTTACAGAGTATTTGCAGGTATGGTTCAAAGAACCTTTTTTGCCCCTGCCTCATTCAAGAGTAGGATCCCCTCCACAGGTTCTACCGCGTGTTGCCTGCAGACAGGGGTATTCTCCCGTGTGACAGCAACACAACCACGAGCCCCAGGAAGTTAGCACGATACATCAGTACCACCAATCATCAGACCCTGTGCACGTTTTGCCAGTTGTCTCAGTCCTGTCTTTTTTGGGAAAAGGGTCAAGTTCAGATTGTCTGTAGCATAAAATGTACGTCTTCTGTCTCTTTAGTCTCCTTCAATTGGGAACGGTGCCTCAGGCTTCCCTTGACCTTTGTCACCTTGACTTTTGAAGCTTACAGGCCAATTATTATTTTTTAAACTTTTAATTTTGAAATACTTTCAAATATACAAGAGAGTTACAGAAATAAAATAAAGGCCATATAGAGAATTTCAAAATAACCCTATGCCCCAATATCCAGGTGCACTAATTTTAACATTTTATCATTCTCCTTCTATCTATGCAGCAACTTACCCGTCCGTCTGTCTATCTTATACTCATCTATCAGTCCATTTTCTAACATTTGTTTATTGTTTATATACATCATGCTGCTTGAACACTTAATAGTGCCATGCACATTTCCTAAGAACAAGAATATTCATTTATGTAATCACCTTAAGTGCAGTTTTCAAGTTCAAGAAATTTAACATTGATATAAAGCTTACAGTCTATATTCTAATTTTTTCATATGTCCCCAAAATTTGCTTTTGAGCCTTTTCTCCTATTGTATAAGATCACGTATTGCATTTAATTGTCTTTGTCTCTTCAGTTGCTCTTTTTGTGTGTGTGTGTGTGAATATATGCACACACACACATATAGCAAATGTTTCCATCTCAACCACTCAGTGGGATTACTCGCATTTTCCCTGTTGTGGTGCCCTTACCACCTGCCATTCCTGTCTTCCCAAACAGAAACCCTGTGCCTGTTATGTGTTAATTCCCCATTCCCCTTGTCCCCTCCTTCCCCACCCCTGACTACCCATATTGTAATGTCCATCTCTGTGAGACTGCGGTTCACTGATTTTATTTTGTAGTTACCATGGAGCTTAAGTGTAAACATCCTATAAATAGTTTTAAGTCTATAACTTTCTTTTTTTGTTGTAGATTTATTTTTTTATTTATTTCTCTCCCCACCCTGCCCCCAGTTGTCTGCTCTCTGTGTCGGCTTCTATCCTTATCAGCAGCACTGGGAATCTGTGTCTCTTTGTTGCATCATCTTGTTGTTTCAGCTCTCCGTGTGTGCAGCGCCATTCTTGGACAGGCTGCACTTTCTTTCATGCTGGGCAGCTCTCCTTATGGAGTGCACTACTTGCACGTGGGGCTCCCCTACTCGGGGGACACCCCTGCATGGCACGGCACTCCTTGCGCACATCAGCACTGCGCATGGGCCAGCTCCACACGGGTCAAGGAGGCCCAGGGTTTGAACCACGGACCTCCCATGTGGTAGGCGGATGCCCTATCCATTGGGCCAAGTCCACTATCCTAAACTTTCTTGTTTGTGTAGAGACCAACTTAACTTCAATGGTATGTACCAACTATTTCAGGTAGTTCTTGTAAATTACAGGTTTATATACTTTGTTTATAAAAAATCACTGATTTCTCATGACATTTTATGCATCTGACTTTTAGATTCTGTAGGAAGTGAGAAGTGGAGTTACAAACCAAAAACACAAGGGTGCTAGTATTTATATATACTCCAGCTATTACCCTAACTGGAGATGCTTTTCATGTGGCTTCGATTTATTGTCTAGTGTCCTTTCCTTTCTACCTTCAAAACTCTTTTAGTCTCTCTTGTAGGGCTGGTCTAGTGGTAGACAAACTCCCTCAGCTTTTGTTTATTTGGAAATGTTTTAATTTGGTTGATAATTGTTTGCATTCAGCACTTTAAATATGTTACCTCACTGCCTTCTTGCCTCCATGGTTTTCCATGAGAAATAGGCACTTAATCTTACTGACGCTTCTTTATGAGACACATTTTTTCAGGGCTTTTAGAATTCTCTCTTAATCTTTGGTATTGCACTGTTTGATTAAAAGGTACTGTACTGTGTGTCTATTTGGGTTTATCCTATTTTGGGTTCCTTGAGCATCTTGGATATCTTTTGTTATATTGCTGTTATGTTATTCATGTCTTTTGTTAAATTTGGGAAGTTTTCAGCTATCATTTCTTTGAATTTTCTCTTTGCCCCTTTCTTTCCTTCTTCTCCTGGGACTCCCACAGTGCTTGATGGTGTCTCACAGGTTCCCTCTGGCTCTGTTCACTTTTCTTCATTCTTTTGTCTTTCCTCAGACTGGATGATTTCAACTGTCTTATCTTCAAGTTTACCTGATTCTTCCTAGCCCCTATCTGTTGTTGAACCGAACCTAAAGGAATTTAAATTTTTCTGTTACTCTTGTCTTCAGCTCTGTTTCATTCCTTTTCATAATTTTTTTTTTTAAAGATATGGAGGCTGGGGATTGATCCCAGGACCCTGTATATGGGAAGTGGGTGTCCACCCACTGAGCCATATTGGCTTCCCTGGGTT
Organism: Dasypus novemcinctus; assembly: GCF_030445035.2. Classification (NCBI taxonomy): domain Eukaryota; kingdom Metazoa; phylum Chordata; class Mammalia; order Cingulata; family Dasypodidae; genus Dasypus; species Dasypus novemcinctus. Next base: position 104,472,394 of record NC_080678.1, on the reverse strand, counting down.
GACTTTTCCGTTTGTTTTGCTTGTTTTTTTTTTTAGGAGACACCTGAACCAAACCTGGGTGTGAGGTGGGTGCTTAACCGCTGGAGCCACATCCACTCCCTTCATATTTTCCATCTCTTGCTATTCTGCATTCATCTGTCATTTCCCTGATTTCCTTTAGTTTGTTGTCCATGTTTTCCTTTAGCTCTTTCAACATATTTAGAGTTTTTTTTTTTTTTTTTGAGTCTTTGTTATGTCCCAGGTCTGGCCCCTCCTCCTGGGTAATTTCAAATGCTTTAATCATCTCCTTTGCCTGGCCCATCACTTCCTTTTCTTTGTATGTTTTGTAATCTTTCATTAAAAGCTGGATGTTTCAATATTTTAAATGATTTTTTTAAATGTGTTATCGCTGGAATTTAGAGTCTGAGGTGTTTGTTCCTTAAGCTAGTAAACAGCTAGCCTAAGAGCTAAAAAAGGAGAAAGAATGCACTGTTCCCAGTCTTTGCAAATTGACCTGTGCTCTCCTTCAGAGCCCTTTCTGCAGGTTAGGTCTTCCCTGGGCTTGCTCTGTGGCCCCAGGAATTCCCGTTTACACACATAGGAATGTCCCTCTTTCCTAGGAGGCAGTTTCCTCACAGCACGGCCCTCTGTGTCCTCCAGCCAGCAATCCCTTGCCCCAGGCAGCATGGCTTGACAGCCTGCCACCCCCCGGCTGCCTTCTGCCTTTTGCAGGAGAGCTGGGCAAGCTGCCCTCCATGGCAGGGCACGCTCTGGGGCAGCGAGTCCCTCAGGCCACCGCCAGGCAGGCTGGGCCGGACGTGCATGCTGCCAGGATATGCACGAGGGTTCTTTTGCTCCCTCTGCATCCAGGGTCAGGGACCCACCCTGGGAGCGCTGCTGACCCCATGCCCAGCCATGAGGGGTGGGTGAGGGGCCGGCCAGGGTGCCATGAGAGCCAACACTTTGTAGGTAGCTTTTTTTCTTGATTCGGTTCTCGTCCTGGTACTGTTGTCTAACCGTTTTCTTGAGCTTTGTTTGAGAAAGATGTTTCTGCCAGTTCTTGTAGGTTATTCAGAGTTTGTGTCGGGGTGGAGCCCTGGCATGCCTCACCCCATCCTCTTGACCCAGGCGTGAGGCCAGTTATTTTGTAGGGTGGCTCTCAATGTAGAGTTCTCTGATCCTCATGGTTAGAATCGGTTAGTGTATTTTTGGTAGGAGTGTCACAGAAGGGATCCTGCCTTCTTCTCTTGTATCCTGCCGGTGGGAAATGCTGCCCTCTGATCCGCTCCTCATACTGGTCACTAGAATCACTTGACTGCGGCGATGTCTCCAAGCTTCTCCACTGTAAAGTTCCTCTTCGTGATTCAGAAGTGTTTTTAGGGCTGTCCATTGAAACTGCAGATATCCCATTTGTCATCAGATTTTCAATTACCTGTCCTCCATCCCTCCATCTGTGTATCCATTTACCTATCCATCTCTGGTTTCCTGTTTTAGTCACTAGGCTATAATCTGTTGAGGCCAGTGGGAACCCCCCCCTTTGGCCTTGCACTTATGTCTTTTTTTTTTTTTTTTGACATTTTCTATCATTATTTGAGCACTTCCTTGCTCTCTGGTACAAGATGCTCCAGGCTTGTTTTATACATCTCCTGCCCTAGCCCTGGAAATTAGCCATTTCTCCAAGGAGCCTTCATTCCTTTTAGTGGAGAACGGTAGTTAGGGGCAAGATCTGAATGCCAGCTATGCTCATAGGTATTGGGGTGTCACTGCTCCTAGGCCTTCTCAGTGGATAGAAGTAGGGAATATCTGTATATGCATACATGTGTATGCACACACATTTGCATCTCGATTGATTATCACCATGAGTTTACACTGACACCACGGGGTTGGCCTGGTTTCTCCCATTTCCCCCCCCCCCTTTTTTTTTTTACCCCGGTCCTCACATGATGAGAAACCTGGTGCCTGTTATTCTTTGAGCTATTAACTTTGATCAGTGTCCACCTCTGTAACCTGTCTCCAGCCCCTCTGTCCCCTCCCCCATGCCAGGCCCATCTTGCCCTTCTTGGGCCCTCCTGCTCCGGGCCTCACCTCCACGGGGACCCCTCCCCATCCCACTAAGGCCCTGAGCCCCCTCAGGGCGCCTCCCCTCCAGGGTGCCTGCCTTGCTCTGCCACACCTAATGGCTTTCAGGTCCAATTCTTCAGAAAGCGGGGCTCGGGGCTTTTTTCTTTTTTTATGCTATGGTTATTTTTTCCAATTGCAAAATTAATAAACATTTTGTACTGAATAATGAAAGAATCAGGTGATATAGGAATGTCAAAAATTAAAAGCAGAATTCTTCCCATATTCTCACTACACAGAAATAACTGCCATTTGTGTCCTTAGCCTACTACCAGTGGAAGGTTTGAGACTTTTATCTGCACACACACACAACCCCTTCTGTCTCCATTTATTTTACAGAAATGGCATCATACGATACAATTTCTGGCCAGAATTTTTTTTTCTTTGCTTAATAGGTCATGTACTTCTTTCTATTTTGGTACAAGGCTACCTCATTGTTTTTAACTTCTATATAGAGTATTGCATTCCATGGAAGTACTTAAATGATTCAGCCAGTCTCCTATTGACTACACCTAGGGCTATTTTCAGTATTTTCCCATTATACGCTATATTCTATTTAAAAATTTGCTTCCGTGGTTTATTTTGTTTGGCTGATAACTCCTGAGGTCCTGTGTGGCATATGGGACAGGCTGGCTGATGGGCCCTGGGAGGGCCTTGCTGTGAGATGCCCCTGCATCCCTCCCATGAGCTCCCTGCTGGGGGATATGGCCGGCCAGGGTCAGGCCTGAGTCTGGGGTGGGGGCTGGTACTTAGCTGTAGGCCTTGGCTGGTTCTTGGCAAGAGGAAAGGCTCCCAGGAAGTGGAGTTTGGTGCAGGCCAGGACAGCAGCCAGAGGCCCCGGGCCCCATGGGGAGCGCCATGGACCACGTGGTCCCCATGCCACCTCCATGGCTGACCCGACACATGACCCCAGAGTGGCTTCCGCAGCACCCTCGCCTTCCTTTCCCCTGTCCTGGTAAAAGTCCCAGGAGGGAGGGGCGATGCTCCTGGAGCATTGCTGCAAGGATGAGAGGAGGCAGGTGCCGCTGACAGGAAGTGCCGCCTTGAGGCCAGCGCCCGTGCGCCTGCCCTGCCTGTGCACCGAGCTTCCCGGAGCAGCCATGTAGGACTGTGGGCCTCACCTGTCGGAAGCTCTGGCCGATCCGGGCCGGCCTGCCCCCGTGCTCCCGGTGTGAGCGGGAGCTGCCTGGCAGTCGGTCACGGAGCCCCAGCCGAGGCCTCGTGCCTCTCTCTACTGTGAGGGGCGACTCCTGGTCTGAGGGGTGGGCGGCCCTCCCTGACTTCACCCTTTGCTTCTCCTTTTTTCCTGGCCATTGCCTGCTCTGACCTTGGCTCAGGTCATCTTTTTTTTTTTTTTTTTCTCTCAATTTTTATTCTAGTTCCGTGTATACAACCTAAAAAATCCTCTTTTAGCCACCTTCAAATATATATTTCAGGGCTGTTAATTATGTTCACAGCATTGTGCTACCAGCACCACTGTCTATTACCAAAACTTTACCATCAATCCAAACAGAACTTCAGGGCAATCTAAGCATTCACTCCTCATTTTCTTACCGTACCCCGTCCCCTCATAACTTACATCTAGAGTCTGTCTCTGTGAGTTTGCTTACCTTAATTATCAGATAACCTTTTGCCTTTTCTTTGGGGGATTCATCATTTCGAGAGAGTTTGCAGCTCTACCTTTCTAGCCTTGCTGGGAAGTGGCAGAGTGGGCTTTTGGCTGAGTTCATCTCATGGTTGCTGAGGAGATTAAAGGAGGCCTGCATGCAGAGCACAGCACCAGGGGCCTGGCATGTCTGAAGCGCTCGGTGATGTTTGCTGTTATTATCCTGGGCCTTTCAGATCTGGATGTGGAGAAATTGGAACCCTTATACATTGCTAGTGGGACCATTAGATGGCAGTTTGGCATGTCCTCAAAAAGTTAGCATGGGGTGGCGGACTTGGCCCAGTGGTTAGGGCGTCCGTCTGCCACATGGGAGGTCCGCGGTTCAAACCCCAGGCCTCCTTGACCCGTGTGGAGCTGGGCAATGTGCAGTGCTGATGTGCGCAAGGAGTGCCCTGCCACGCAGGGGTGTCCCCCATGTAGGGGAGCCCCACGTGCAAGGAGTGCACCCCGTAAGGAGAGCCACCCAGCGTGAAAGAAAGTGCAGCCTGCCCAGGAATAGAGCCACACACGGAGAGCTGACACAACAAGATGAAGCAACAAAAAGAAACACAGATTCCCGTCAATAACAGAAGCGGACAAAGAACACGCAGCAAATAGACAATAGACAATAACAGAAGCGGACAAAGAACATGCAGCAAATAGACAAAGAGAACAGACAACCAGGGTGGGGGGGAAGGGGAGAGAAATAAATAAATAAAATAAATCTTTAAAAAAAGAAAGTTAGCATGGGTGTTACCTGGTGACGCAGCGACCCACTCCTAGGTATAAAACCAAGGTAACCGAGAACTTGTCCACACAAAACTGTGAACAAACGTTCATGGCAGCATCGGTCACTGTAGCCGCAGGGTGGAAACAACACAAACTTCCACTGACGGATGGATGGATGAGGAGAATGTGGTCTACCCGTACAACAGCGTACTATTCAGCCAGAAACAGAATGACGTTCTGGTGCACGCTGCAATGTGCATGAGCCTGGAAACCATTATTTTGAATGAAAGCCACCAGACACAGACGGTCACGTATTGCAGGATTCCTTTCCATGAAATGTCCAGAAGAGGTAAATCCGTCGAGACTCAACACAGATGAGCGGTTTCCAGGAGCTGAGGGGAGGAGGACCACAGAGCCCCTGCTTCATGGGTACAGGATTTATTTTTGCGGTGATGGAAATATTCTGGAATTGTGTGGCAGTGGTGATTGCACAACCTCATAAAGATACTAAACACCAACTGAAGTTTTACATTAAAAGGGTGAATTAGATCTCAGAAAGACTCCATCACACACACAAAAAAATCTGCCCTCATGAAGCATAAAACTTCTTTGCCTCCAAATCTGACTCTTTCTTCCGGAGGTACATGGCTTTGACAGGCAGCCAGACTGAGAGTTGCATCTCCATTCTCTTTGCCTCCTTCCCTGTCCTGTCCCCCTCCTCCCAAATAAAGTGGGGGTGTTTTCTGTCGGCCCCTTTGCCCATCCCCTGGTTTCTTTTTCCTGAAGGCTTGTCCCGCGGGGCAGGACTAAATGCCCGTGCTCCAGGCTCCGCAGGTCCTTCATGGCACTGGCTGTCACCGGGCAAGTGCCGCCACCTTGGCAGCTGGGGGAGGAGTGGCCTGGCCACTGCGGGGACTGTGTCCAGCTGCCGGGGCTGCCCGTGCCCCCTCCGCCAGGGCAGCAGGCCCCAGGTTTGTGCCCTGCGGGGCCTGGGGGGCAAAGGTCGGTCTCCAGGGACAAGGCGGTTTTGTGGCTCGCTTCCTCCCACGCCTTGTCAACGTGAAGAGGCCCTTGCTGGGTAAAAGGTGCTGTTTGACTTGTGTGTTTGCTTGAGGGATTTGTGGGGCCCTTCTGCCCTCGGTATGGTTTATCTCACAGGAAGTGAGGCTGCCCTGGTGGGTGGGGCTTCGTGGGCCTGGGTCCGGGCCCGTTCCCTCTTGGGCAGATGGGCGCTTCGCCCTCTGAGTGCGCGGAGGGGATGGGGAGTGCCGCGGCCCAGATGTGGACAGGGGACTGCGGCATTTTGGGTTCTTCTTGGCTGTCTTGGGGATGCCCCAGTGACCAGGGCAGGGGCTGCCGAGCCTTGGCTGGGGAAGCAGGTACAGGATGTGTGCCTGTCTGTTTTCTTTACTGAAATTGTACGTCTTCTTTGGTCAAACAGGCCATGAACGAAATAACCAACACCCTGTTCAACAGCCATGCAGTTACCAACCCCTACTGCAGCCCCAGGTTCCCTCCTGAAAGGGGACTCCTCCAGTCACCCCTGACATCTAATTTCGTAGATACTTTTCTGTGTCATACTTAACATATGCACAGCATTTATTTTCATTTCCTGCAACCTGCCTTTTCTCCTAACCCAACAATATACCGTGGGTTTCCTTGTAGTTTTCTTTCAGTTCGGAACTCCCAGCCAAGTGTTCCGTGGTTTCGTTGTCAGGGATGGCCTAACCCTGTTCTCCGTGTGTTAAGCACCTTGGTTGTTTGCACTTTCATCCTATTGCAAATAATCTTTCCCGGGACATGCTTACGTCTGCCCTCATTCTTTTTTCCACATTTTCTTAGGTTTGACTCTTAGAGATAAAATTGCTGGGTTCAAGGCAAAGCACATTTTCTCTTTTTATAGGCTCTGCCAGTTTATTTGAGAAATTCATAAGGCCCCTGGAGTCTTCTCTCTTCTGTTTCTTGCCCTGGCCCCTGTCTTTAAAATACAGTATTTTTCTTCTGTAATTCCTGAAAGTTGACTATCTTTTCCCAGGAACCACAGGCTAATGCCCTGTCATGGGCCCAGAGGGAGGGGCAAAGGGGTTTCTTGGTCCCTGAAGGACACGTCTGGGGAGAAGCGCAGATAATGAGCATTTTGACCCGCCTTGAGTGCAGCCCCAGGTGCGTTCTCTTCTTGCTCTGCTTGCCTTCTGGAGCCGCTCCTGCCACGGCTGTCGTGCGGCGTGGATAGAGCGGAACGCGGGGCTTGGTCCTTCCCTCCCGCCACTCCCACCCCGTCCTCCCAGGCAGACTGTCGGGAGCTCGGGCCTGGGGAGTCATCTCTGGAGACCGCTGCCTGCCTGGGACGAGAAGGACGGTAGGATCCCAGGCTGGGTGTAAATGCTCTCCCTCGGACCTCCACCGCCCTTGGGCTGGCAGGCTGAATGTTTGGCTGCAGTTGTGTGTGCGTTTATGTACGTCTCACCGTTGACTGCGACTCAGTGTGTGGGAAACTAGCTCCTAAGAAGACTGTCTTCTAACGGTGTAAAGGAAAAAGTCTGGACTACTAGGATAGCTTTTCAAATTTTCAAATTTCCTGGTCTGCGCTGAGGCGGTGATTCCCCCGATTTCTCCAGAGGCTGTCGATGGTGATGCGCAGAGGCGGCCCCGGCGCACCTGCCTATGGCAAGAGGTTGCAGAGCGTGTGGGCACGCGAGCACCTCTTCGGCTACTGTCCTGTGGAGAAAGGTTTGTTCTATATGATTCCAGGGGTAGAAGAACAGGCTTTGAAGTTAGAGGAGGTGGATTTCAGCTCAGAGTAAGCCAGGCGTTCTTGTGCAGTCTGCCTGTGCGTGAGCGTGGTTATAACACTGGTGGAAGTGGCCCCTCGGGGTCCCCTGTGACCCTGAGATTCTGTCATCTCCTTATCCCTGGGCTTGTCCCTGCGTGCCCTTGCTCACTGTGAACTTGTGATTTACTCGGCCCTGAATTGTCCCTGGACTGTCAGTGTTTAAATTCAAGGCTGGGGTATTTGAAGGACTTACAATGCAGAGATGCCAAACCATCATATAGACTCCAAATTCTATCCCAGACATGTGAAATTGGGCTCTACCAGGTTTGTGTTCATTCACCTCCAGATGGCCTTTTAAATCATTTTCTCAGTGAAGCTTGTGAGACAAATCTGGAGAGCATTTGGCTGGTCTGCAAAGGACTGCCCCCTTGTGGGCTACTTTGGGAATAACTGCAGTGCCGGGGCTGCACAGTAAACCAGATTGGAGCTAATCGGGTTCTCACCTGGTTTAGGGAATGTTTGGTAATTGAATATTTGAAGTCTTTCTTTTCGAAGTTTTGAGTTATTTCCCATGAATAAGGGCAATACTTTGTAGTTACTGGAACTTTGCCAGACCTGGGTACAAGGTGTTGCTTGATCTAAAAGTCATGAGGGCTTTCTGTTGACTAAGTATGTGACTCCCAGAAGAAGAGCAGGTGCTCAGAGTGTAACATGTTATTTGTACAGTTTAGGCACCATGAGCCAATTTGATCATTTAGGGAAGGTTTTATGTCACTGCAGGGAACTGTTTACCCTTCAAGTTCCTAGATACCAGCCAAGGGCCAGCCTTGCAAACAGGCCTTTTTCTGGATTTCTGTCCTTAAACACAGGCTTAGGTCTGCAATGTTTATGGTTTTCTGCACAGTACTTAATAGAGATTTGTGAATGAATAAATCTGAATGAATCAGCCTCATGTGATGGCAGGGCCTGTGAATGAGACAGCCAGATTCCCCCAGGCTAGAGGGTGGGGCCTCCCCTCCCAGATAGAAGTGTGGGTGTGCTGTGCTCTGGGCACAGCCCCCCAGCCTCCACAGGCCCTGGGTGAGCCCGGCAGTCTCTGTCTCCAGGTGCTGAAGCACAGCAGGTCCTTGGAGATTCTCAACAAGCTGTACAACACGGCCATGGACAAGCTGGAGGGGGTCAAGAAGGACTACGACGCCCTGCGGAAGAGGTTCAGTGAGAAGGTGGCCATCCACAGCTCAGAACTGAACCTCCTGGAGCAGCTGGAGGGGGAGAACCAGCAGCTGCTGAAGCAGACGGACATGCTGACCCAGCAGAGGGACACCGCCATCCAGCTGCAGCACCAGTGCGCCCTCTCCTTGAGGAGGTAGGAGCCGGGGGGCTGGGAGCGGGGCACGGGCGGGCAGAGCCTGCACCCACCCCACCTTCTCTGAGAAGGGCGGGGGAGCTGCTTGAACTCCCCTGGGCGTGGGGGGGAAGGGGGCTAACCTCTGGGCTGGTGGTTATCTGCGAGGCTCCCAGCGCCTTCCGGGATTAAAACCAGCACAGGCTCCTGGTCTCCAGGAAGCGTTGTTTTTGACACCCAGTAAGTCTCATGAATTGTGGCTCCTTCCTCTCCCCTGAGTAGCTCCGAGTGCTCTGAGCTTGCTTTTTTCCTTTTCTTTCCTTTTCTTCCCTTCCTCCCTCCCTCCCTTCTCTCTCTCTCTTTCTTTCTTCTAATGCTGGTAAATCTTTTTTTTAAAAAAAAAGCAAATCTATTTTATTGATACATATCAACAAAGCATGCAGTTCATCCAGGTTTCACCACAAGCGTTTCCATCTGTGTCAGTTACCCACCCAGAAAATAGGACAGCGACTTGTCTTAGGCATTGTTCCTTCCAAAGTTTTATTTTTAAATTAAGGAATATGATCTTCTTCAGGGGTGTGCTCCCTTCCTCCAAATAGTGTTTCGTAAGGAACGTTCCTGCACAACGCCAATTCTCAGCAGTCTTCCTGGGCTTCTTAAGTAGACGTTTTCTCTTGATAAATAGGTTTGGAAATTGCTGGATTGAATTGCAGACAGGTTTCTTTACATCAGGACCTCTTGGGGCCTTTTACTCTGGTATTGCGCAATGTGACTTGCCAAGAGTGGGGCACAGGATGCAGTGTTCCCAAACATAAGCCTCCAGAGCACCCAGCATGTTTAGTGGGACCCTGTGCAGGATTGGGGTTTCGAGGAACAGCCTTTGAGAATGCCAGTCTCGCGCTGCAGGCCCTGACTTGCAGGGCTGCCTTGCACGGGGCTGGCTGGAGCTGTGGTCTCTGTGCTGACTGACTTGAGGCCTTAGTGTCTGTGAAAACGTGGTGGTCAGACTCAACTTAGATCCAAGCTGCTTTGAGCTCCCGTGTGCTGGGCTGCTGCAGCCTTTATTTTTATTTTTTAAAGAACATGGCTTGGCTGTGGAAGATATAAGGTGTTATTTCTAGTAAAACGGGAGGCGTAAAATCCTCAGCTCAGCTTCTGGTATTTGTTAAAGGCTGAGAAAGATTCTAGGTTCACGGACACCAGGACTCCATAACTTTCCTTTGTCGGGGGTGTGGGAGAAAGGCGGTCCAGCACAGTGGCCTCGGCCTAGCAGCTTCCTGGGCAGGCCCCCCGCCCCTCCCCGGTGCCCTGGGCACCACTCCCCTAGGTTCAAGGCAATCCACCACGAGCTGAACAAGGCCACGACCCAGAACAAGGACCTGCAGTGGGAGATGGAGCTGCTGCAGTCAGAGCTGGTGGAGCTGCGGACCACGCAGGCAAAGACCGCCAAGGAGTCGGAGAAGTACAAGGAGGAGCGGGATGCAGTGTACAGCGAGTACAAGCTCATCATGAGCGAGCGGGACCAGGTCATCTCTGAGCTGGACAAGCTGCAGACCGAGGTGGAGCTGGCCGAGTCCAAGCTCAAGAGCAGCACATCTGAGAAGAAGGCGGCCAGCGAGGAGATGGAGGCACTGTGACAGGTAGGCAGGGGGACGGTGGCCGTCCAGCATCTTCTAAAGCAGCCAGGGAGGAGGGGGCTGCAGTGGGCACAGTGGCCGGTCAGAAGCCGCCTTCCGAGTTGGCACGAAGGCCTGCTCATTTTCGCCCGAAACGCTGGCTGAGTTTCGGACGCTGCCCAGGCACCCTCACTCCCAGACCCATGGTGAAGCAGTAGTAGATAATCTTGAAAAGTCAGGGGCTAGAGCAAGGGCTTGCTCGTGAAGGAGAAAGATGCCAACCAAGTCCCCAAAGCTGTCGATGGGTCTGGAAGTGTTCCCTCAGTCGTGGGCATTTGCTTATTAAAGGGGCGGTCAGCGTTCTTCCGGGAAGATGTTATTCAGGGTTGACCCCAAGACCCTTCTCCTCAAGCCTTGCTCCCTGGGGGCCTTACCTCCAGGGTCAAGGGAAGGCTTGCTCATTAGCACCAGCATTGGGCCACTCTGCTGGAATCCTGTGCCTTCAGTGTGGAGTTTTTGAAGACTTCCTACCTGGTCACCCCAGGCCTTCCTCATGGTCACTGCTGACCCCAAGGCCATCTGTGTCCAGCAGGAGCTCCCCCCGTATTTGAGCTTCCCTTTTACATCTTTCAGCTCTGCTGTGTGCTGCTGAACTTGATCGTAGTGAATGTTCTCCCCATCAAAACCATCTGTTTATGCCTCTCCACGTTGCTGCTTTCCTTGGCAGCTCAGTCAGAATGTAGGTTTTAAGGTTGGTCTGTGAGAAACAAGAAGCAAGGTGTTATGGGTGGGGCAGCTTGGCAGGGGGAGGTGGGCACTGGGTGGTCACAGCCAGACCCCTCCCCTCTACCAAGCATGGCGCAGGGCTGGTGCCTGAGAGGTGTCCAGGGCCCCGCGAGGCTTTCTTCCTGTGCTGGGGATGCCAGGGGTGCCAGGGACCGCGGGCATGCGAGGGACACAGCCTTGTGCTTGCAGGGGACCTCCGCAGCCGGGGGCCGCTCTATGCTTCGGCTTCTTCACCTGCCAAGTGGGGAAGACAGTGGCAGCTGCCTCCCAGGGCTGTGACGATCAAATGGTTGAATGTAGAAAAAGCACGTAGAGTGGGCCCCATGAGACTTAGGAACAACTTGACTCTACTTTTATTATTAAGGTTAGTATTATTCTCATCGGAAGCTTACTGCCCTGTGTATATCAGGTTGAACCATAGGAAATCATGTTTTTGTAGGTAAAAGAGGGTCACATAATGGCAATTTCATTCAAAAGGACTGAGACTTCTCTAGCTGGTGGTTGAAACACAATAGGGTATACCTTTTATGTTGATGGATTTTTTGAAAAGATGTTGAAGGAATTTCTAATAAGCAAAGTTAATGCATTAGAACTCAGTAATGGTCCCAGGAAAACTATCAACTCATTTTCCCCTTCTGGGATTTAAGTACTTAATTTTGGGGGTGGGGGTGAGTGGATATTGTCCATATCAGAAAGGGAAACAAAATGACTAGGATGAAAACTGAAAATGACTGAGTCAGTAAGTAAACAAAAGGGTCAAGGAAGAGCAGACGCAGAAAAGTGGATCGCGCAGGTGACGCGCAGTGGGGCGGCGGGGCTGCCTGGGGGGCGCCTGCCGCTGGAGGAGTTGTGCCCTTTGAGGAAGTCTGAAAGCACAGGGAGTGTGGGCAGATCAATGCCCGCCTTGCCCTGGGTGCTAGCTCCAGGAACGAGCTCACTGCCGCCGGCTGCTTGCCCAGTGCACTCGAGAACAGAGTGCGCTTCCTGGACTGTGGGGGGGGGTCTTGGCTGAGCATGGAGCCTGCCGGCCAGCTGAGCTGGAATCTTTTCTAGGCTCTGTTCCAAATCGGCAGGCGGGAGAGGAGAGCCTCTCCCTTCCCCCGCAGCCAAGGGCTTCCAGGGCTGAAATGCTCGGCTCCCTTCTGCACTTTGCCTGGCCTCCAGATGCGCCACTTCACCCTGTGGCCTGGGCCGTCCTGGGTCTGACCCTCTCCCTGGGCACACCTCCCTGCTTTCCATGCCTCACCACAGTGCCCTGTCCAGGACCTCCGCCATGGTGACCTGCCCCCCAGATCTCAGAATCAGCTGCTTTTTGTCTCTGGTGCGATTCAGGCTTCCCTGGCAGTCTCTGCCCTTCTCTCTGCACCTCTCTTCCCTCCTTCCCTTCTGCTTTCCTTCCCTTGGTCCACTCCCCTTCCCATGCCTTTCTCTTGAATGGGCAGGAGGGGCCCGGGAGGTCCGGAGACCAGTCAAGGCCTTTGCCCAGCCCTGGGACCAGCTCTGCTCTGGGCGCCAGGCCCATTGTGGACGCCAGGTCCTCTCCAGAATCTGGGTCTGCTCTGGGTGTCGGGTCAGCTCTGGACACCAGATCCCTCTGCCTTCCCTTCTGCTTCCCAGCTGCTGCGTGGGCCTGTCCTGGACCATGCCCCCAGCCTCTGGCCATCAGCTGACCTGGTCCAGTTGGGGCTTGTGGCCCTCTGGTGGACCAAGGTGCTGCCTGGGGCAGTGGGGGGTGGGGTGGGCACTGCCATTGGTCACAAGTTCTCCCCAGGTGCTGGGTCGCTTCCCAGGTCAGGCCCCTCTGACCAAGCCCCCAGCTCACAGAAAGGATGGCGTGGCTGCCTGGCACAGTGGCTGCTGCGTCCCTGCCCCCCCATCGCCCGGGCAACCGCAGTGCCCCTTTAGGAGCGGAGCTCAGCTGTGGTGGAGAGAGCCTGAGCAGTGCGGGAGAGGAAAGGAGCAGGAAGGAGTTTTGGAGCTATTCAGGGGCAGGGAAGGCAGCAGGAGACGGGACTCTGAGAGGAGCGTCTGGGGGGCTGGGCTGCAGCCCGGGGGCCTTTTGAATTGGCCTCAGGCCTGCGCCCCACGAGTGGTGGGAAAGCCAGCATGTTCTTCCCCAACCTGGGGCCCCAGCCCCGCCCAGGGGCTGTGGGGAGAGACCTTGGGGGGTGCATGGTGTAGAGGGAGGAACTCTGGAGTGAGAGTTGGAAGGCCGGGGTCCGGGCTCAGCGCTCCCACCAGCGGGGGCCTTGGGGGCCTCTCGGATCCTGAGGTTCCTCGGCAGCAAACCAGGCTCCCACAGAGGGCCCTCTCGGGGCCTCTCAGCTCCCGAATTGCAGCGCTCCTTATGAGTTACCGCCTTCGTGCCCCCCTCCACAGACCCAGGTGCAGAGCTGCTGTGCTGCTTACAAGGAAATAGTCTTTTTGGGTGAATTCACTTCTGGGACCCACAGGGCTGAGGGGCCCAGGGGGAGGGAGAGGGGAAGGGGGAAAGCCACCTCCCCTTGGGGTCTCCACCTCTGGACGGCAAAGTGAGATGGCTCCGTACCAGAGTGGAACTAGGTACTAAGACCTCTCAGATCCTGAACTCGATGAATCCTGAGCATTGAGTAAAACGGCAGGTTTTAAGAGTGTGATTGCTGAACGTGTTGCTTATTATAACACTTGACATAAGAGTAATACAAATAAGGGTTTCCTTTCAAAATAGCAAACTGAACACTGCATAAGAGTGAAGAGAACTGCGGAAAATGGAAAGTAAAGTGATTGAAATTGATCTTGTGAAATGTGAGGTCTGAGCAGAGTGGGTCAGAGGCCTTGCTGATTTCCGGCGTATTTGTGGTGCAGTTGCCCCAGCCCTTTCCGATGCTGCTTGAGAGGTGGGGGCAGCTCCAGGGTGACGCCTAGGATCTTCCCCTGTCTCCTTCGTCCTGGTGTCTTGGTGAGGACCCGAGGTCTTTTTGAATTTGTTTTCAGCAGAGGCGGTTCTCTTCTCTTCCATGGAGAGGTAGCTGGGTACGCTCTTCATTTGTCTTCCTTGGCCTTATGCAGAGGTGGAGATGGCCCATGTGGAAATGAATGTCATGGTCATACGCGGCTTGCCGTTGAGCTCGAAGCAGAGATGGTTTTTGCACTAGACACTTGCTTTGTCATTTCACCTTTTCCCCTTCTTAAGGTTTGTAGAAGCATAGAGAGAGCTTTCTACATGAGTGCTTATAAAAGTTCAATTTGAGATTTTAGTAGAGCATGCAATTCTTTGAGGAGGTGCCAAGATGCAGATGCTTCATATTTCAGCTTTTTAAGCAAGCTGAGATAAACAGTTCTTCAGCAAAAATTCCTGGAGTTTTAGCCTTTAAAAATAATGCAGTCTGCCAGATTATAAAAACCAGTATGGCAGACACAGAAGGTGGGGCAAGCATTCTTTTCCTGCCTGGAGCATGTGGGCAGTGCAGCCTCGCCCCATGATGTTTTGTTGCCAGCCCTTTAGAGAGATGTAGCACGCTCTTGCAGATAGAAGCCAGTTAGGGGCTGGCCAGGGCCTCTGACAAAGCCCTCAGCCGGGGCCTCCGCTGAGCCGGGCGTGGACTGGGCCCCTCATCGGGAGCCCGAGCCGTGGCTGTGGACATGGGGGTTGCGGGCCCAGGAGAAGGAGCGGCTGTTGGCTTTGGCTGTGGCTGTGATCCGCGCCTCCCCCAAACCTAGAGCTTCGGCTCCAGCCCTGATCCTGGTAGGAGCCAGAAAGCCCCACAAAAGTCCCCTCTGCTTGTCCCCTCACCTCCCCCAGATCAAAGACACAGTGACAATGGATGCCAGGAGAGCCAACGAGGTTGAAATCCTTCGAAAGCAGTGCAAGTCTCTGTGCCAGGAGCTGAAGGAAGCCCTCCAGGAGGCAGATGTGGCCAAGTGCCGGCGGGACTGGGCCTTCCAGGAGCAAGACAAGATCGTGGCAGAGCACGACAGCATCCGGTAGGCACCGCCCCCCCCCGGGGACCCTGCCGGTTGGGAGCCCCTTAGTGCGCAGTGTGGGCTGGAGGGTGTGGCCAGGGAGGCCCCGGCGGGGGTGGGGAAGGGGTGGTGGGCTCCCTGTCTGCTCCCGCTCTGACCCTGCTCTGACCCTCTCCGTGGTTTCTCCGGGTGCAGTCCTTGCTCAGGGCCCGGGTGTGGGGTTTGGGGCCATGGAAAGGTGGGGACCAGCCCCTGGGCACAGCAGCATCAGGCGGTTCCAGAAGTGGCACAGAGCCCAGGCTCCCATGTTGCCAAGGCTGCCCATGCCCACCTCCTCTCTGGAACAGCTGAGGTAGTCCTAGGGTCCTCAAAGCCACAGTTTGCTTTAGTAGAGCCATGCCATGCCTGGCCTGTGCCCTGGAGGGGCTCAGACCTGCAGAGGTGTGAGCCTGGGGCTCCCACCTGGCTGTGGGTTGGGGGGTGGCTCCAGAAAGCTCCTAGACACATGGGCTCTGCAGCACAGGCTGCCAGGTGGGCAGGGGGGCTCATGGAAGAGACCTCCCAGGTGGGTCTTGAGCCAGGTGGGAGTGAGCATCTGCAGGAGGGTGGGGCGGGGAGGAGGGTGGTCTGTAACTCCAGGCACGTTGAGGGGGAAACAGTGGGAAGAGCCTGGAACCTGATGCTGCTTGCTCGGGGGTCCTCCCTGTCCCCTCTGTCTCATGATGGGCCCGGCCTGGATGATCACCCCCTGGCTCCCCAGCCTCCTTCTGTGCATCTAGGAGTGTCCATCGCAGGCCCTCAAGCTTTCCATGCCTCTTGTGCTGACCTTGCCCGCTGCCCCCTCTCTGCCAGGATGCTGTGTGACAACCTGCGGCGGGAGCGGGACCAGGAGGTGAGCGAGCTGGCCGAGGCCCTGCGCAGCCTGGACGACACGCGCAAGCAGAAGAATGACATCAGCTGGGAGCTCAAGGAGCTCAAGTACGCTGGGGTGGGCGCCTTGGGGATGAGGCAAGGGCTTTTCCCCGCATGCAGCCTGGGCACCATGTTCTTCTCTCTGCCCCGCTCCGTCAGTCCGTAGGGCAGGTCTAAGTGCCGCCTTTTTTTAAAAAGATTTATTGCTCCCCATCCCCTCATTGTTTGCACTCGCTGTGTCCATTTGTCTTCCTTGTTTCTTCAGGAGGCACTGGGAACTGAACCCAGGACCTCCGGTGTGGGAGGGTGGCACCTCATCGCTTGAGCCACCTCTGTTCCCTGCTTTGTTGTGTCTCTCTCATTGTGTTTTTCTTCTTGTGTCCCTTGTTGTGTCACCCTGTTGCACCTACCCATCACTTCAGCTTGTCTTCTTTAGGAGTCACCAGGAACCGAACCAGGGACCTCCCATGCGGTAGACAGGAGCTCAGTTGCTTGAGCCACATCTGCGTCCCTCACTAGAAATTCTTTAGAGTGCTGCGGAACGTGTCCCCAACCCCTCCATCAGCAGGATCCATGTGTGAAGGCACAAAGGAGGAAAGCCTTGCAATGTAGTCTGTCCGGGCAGTCTGCCTGGGGACTTGCCAGCCATTCATTCATTCTGTGATGTTGGTTGAGGATGTCCTCGGTATGGGCCAGGCCCTCTGGACAGCCGTGGGCAGACAGTGCTGAGCCAGCAAAGTCCCTAGGAGGAGCTGGACAGATGGGGCCGTTAGAGAAACAAATATGTCAACAATGAAAATAGTCATGACTGTGAGTCAGTGTTTCCAAGGCAGCATATCTCAGGCTCATCCATCCACTCTGCTTGTGTTATGAGGCTGTCCATTTAGAGGAGAATCTTTGGGGTATCAGACATCCTCCCTGTGGTTCCAGCTTGCTCCCAGGAGAGCCATTTAAGGCATGGTGGCCTTTAGCAGTGGTTGATAAAAGAAAGATCACACTTTAACCGTAGAAAGTGGCAGAGCCCGATACCCATCAGTGTAATAGAGAACTTGAACTTGAGAAGCAGTGGTTCTCTGTACATTGGAAGTTTTCCTATGCTGATAGTGTGGGGAAGGGGAGGTAAGAGCTGGTGTGTTGTGTGAGTGTACAAGCCTGCACACACTTGAGTGGTGGCCTTTGAGGGAGTTGACAGTGCTTCCTCCTCCATTCAGTAAAACCTAATATTTATTTTGAAAAATCAAACCAGAATCTCCAGGGTTTGAGTGCTCTAAGAAAAGTCTCAGGCATTTGGAACCTAAGTGTCCAACTCCCCCTGCCAGGTGCCCGCCTTGGCTCTCATGAGCAATGGATCTAAATTAAGTTAAATCCTGGAACCTCTGGAGCTTGAACCTGGGAGAAGGTTTTGCATTTTAATTGCACCAGAGATGCCGGGAACTTTCAAGCATCTTCCATTTGTTCCTTTGGCATACTTGGATTTGTACCTTCTCTCTGCTAAGCTCCTAAGTTCTCTAACCCGTGATGCTGACGAGGGGTCAGTGCTGTTCCCGAGGAAGCCCCCAGCCTGTGGGAGCACAGGTGTGCACCCGATCAGATGACAGCGGGGGCGAGTGCAGCACGCATTAAATGCAGAGCGCTGGCCGAGGGCTGTGGGACCTTGGTGGAAGCACCCTTCACCTGGTCTGGGGTGGGGACTGGCGGTGTCCCAGGAAGGCCAAGCAGCCTTTGGAGATGGCCAGAAAGACCTCGGGCCGGCCAGAGCTGTGGGCTTGGGGGAGGGCACACTTGAGCAGGAATCGAGCAGGTTACAAAAGAGCGTCCCTGGGGCTGAAGGGTCACACCGATGAACCCGGAAAGGGGGTTTGGGTTTTAGGAAGAAGGGGCATCACATGCAAGTCATCAGGATATTGAGTCTTTTGTCATCTTTTTCATGGCTTTTTGCAGAGCTGAAGTTTTTAATTTCACGAAAGTCCTTTTTATCTTCCCCTAGCCCAAGTCTTGAAAATTTTCTCCTATATGTCCTTCTCAGAGTTTTGTGGTTTTAAATTTTACATTTAAATCTACAAAATTAAATTAAAAATTGAACCCATGATCCATTTTGAGTTAATTCGTAGAAGTTTTGAGGTTTAGATCATTACTTTTTTGCCTGTGGTGTTCAGGTGCTCCAGCACTGTTTGTTGAACGGACCATCCTTCCACTACTGGCGTTGGTTTCATCCACATTGTTAAAAATCCGTTGCCCTTTGCTTGCGAGGGTCTGTTTCTAGGCTCTCTATTTCATACCATTGATCTGTGTCAGTACCACACAGTCCCAATCAATGTAGTATATAATATGTTTTGAAGTCAGGTAGTGAGTCCGCAATTTATTCTTCCTTTTTGTATTAGCCAAAGTGGTGTTGAGACAAAGTACCAGAAATATATTGGCTTTTAAAAGGGTATTTATTTGGGGTAGAAGCTTACAGTCACCAGGCCATAAAGCGTAAGGTACTTCCCTCACCAAAGTTGCCACATGGTGGAGCACGATGGCTGCCTCGTCTTCGAGTTCCACCTCCTTCCCCCCATCAAGGCTCCATGTCCCAGTTTCCTCCAGTATCGCTGGTATAAGTCCCATCTCTCTCTCCAGTCTCAGCTGCTCTCTTCCTTCCACAAGGTCAGCTATGGACCGTCAGGCTCTCTCTCTTCCTGGGGTCTCTACCGTATCTATTCCTCTCTGTTCCTCTCCTGTGTGTTTACTTCCCAGGGCTCCAGCATCCAAAACTCTTAACTGCCTCCTCTGCCTTGTTGTTTTCTGTGAGTCTGCCCCCACATCCTACTGGCCCAATCCAAGCCCTAATCATAATTTAATCAAGTAAAAGTGAAACCTAAATTCAACACAATTTAAGGGTATCACTAGCCCAGAGGAACAGACCAGTTTACAAACATAATCAGTATTTCTTTTTGGAATTCCTCAGTAATATCAAACTGCCACACTTTTCAAAATTGTTTTGGTTATTTTAGTTCCTTTTCTCTTCTGTATAAATATTAGATAGTCTCATTCATGTCTACAAGAAAAAATCTTGGTGGAATTTTGGTAGGAAATGCATCGAATGTATAGATCAATTTGTAAAGGATTTGAGTCTTCCTTAAAAAAACACAGTAACCAACCACCGTGAAAACCCACTGAGACTGAAGGGGCCATGACTGACCCTCCAGATTGATTGGGAAGCCAGTGTGAGGGGAGGGGGAAAGGAGTGCATTCGGTTTGGGCTGGGAGCTGGGACAGGCTGGGTGCTTCCCCGCCCAGAGAGCTTCCCCATGACCCTCTCCGCAGGGAGCAGATGGAATCCCAGTTAGAGAAGGAGGCCCGGTTCCGACAGCTGATGGCCCACAGCTCCCACGACTCGGCCATCGACACGGATTCCATGGAGTGGGAAACGGAAGTGGTAGAGTTTGAGAGGGAGACGGTGAGTTGCCTTTGGGGAGTGTGAGTGTGGCCCCCAAGCTGGGTGGCAGCACGTCGGTCCCCTGTGTCACATGGCAGATGCCAGCATGCACGCGGAAGGCAGAGAGAGGAGCAGAGAGTAGGGGGGAGGTGGCGCCACGAGGACGTGTGTCTGTCTGCAGTGGCTGACAGGCGGGGCAGCTGTTCGCAGGTTTCCAGCCGGGGGCCCGGGCTCCGTCAGGCACGGTGAGGGGACTTGGGGGTTTGAGAGCCAAACCTTCCTCCTTGGTGCTCGGTCAAGTGTGCTGCTGCTGCTTTGACAGGAGGATGTGGATTTGAAGGCACTCGGGTTTGAAATGGCAGGAGGCGTGAACGAGCCCTGCTTCCCAGGGGACTGCGGCATATTTGTCACTAAAGTGGACAAAGGGAGTGGTGCTGATGGCAGGTTAAGGTAAGAGCCGAGGAGCCCCAGGCCCTGGAGGGAAGGGGTCCCCTCCAACCCAATGCAAGGGGCCATCTCCCAGCGGGCCCCGAGAGCGCCAGACAGCGACTAAACCCGTGTGCCTGCGGGGCGTCCGTCCAAGGCCTGCAGGCGCGGCTGCTAATTTTGTTCTTATAGGAACCTCCCTGCCTCTCAGTTGCCTCTGCCTCTGCTTTCCCCCTGTCACCAAGGTGCTGCCGCTTGCTCCTCTGACTAGGAAAGGTCTCGGTGGAATGAGTAAAAGCGTAGGGCATGCCTGCTCATGCCTTGGAATAGGAATGACTGAAAATACTGTGTGCTTCCACAGTCCTTACTGTTTGCTCCATGTATATAAATAAATTCATTAATCTTTACCATCCTATGAGGAAGATGCTTTATTACTCCCCTTTTACAGATGAGGACACTGAGGCACAGAGGGCCTACGTCACTTGCGGAAGGTCACTCAAGGTTGGGTGGAACTCAGTCCAGGCAGCCCAGCTCTAAGTCTGCTGTTAGGTTGGTGCAAAAGTAATTGTGATTCAGACCATGAATTTTAAATCATTATAACTAGGTTCAAACACATCTTTATTACTCAAAATAGGAACCATTACAATCAACACTTTTTTGCCAATGAGAAATAAGTTTGTTTATTCCTGTAGCATAAAAATCCTTACTTCGGGATTTGATGAACTCTTGGAAAGCATTTTCTGCATCCTGCTGGTTGTGGAAGCATTTTCCCTGCAAAAAGTTGTCAAGATGCTTCAAGAAGTGGTGGTCAGTTGGTGAGAGGTCAGATGAATATGGCGGACGAGGCAAAACTTAGTAGCCCAGTTCTTTCCCTTTTGAAGCATTGGCTGTGCGACGTGTGGTTGGGTATTGTCATGGAGAAGACTTGGGCCCTTTCTGTTGACCAGTGCTGGCTGTAGGCATTGCAGTCTTAGTGCATCTCATCGATTTGCTGAGCATACTTCTCAGATGTTATGGTTTCGCTGGGATTCAGAAAGCTGTGGTTGATAGACCGGCAGCAGACCAACCAACAGTGACCATGACCTTTTGTGGTGCAAATTAGGCTTTGGGAAGTGCTTTGGAGCTTCTTGGTCCAACCACTGAGCTGGTCATTCCTGGTTGTCATATATAATCCACGTTTCGTTGCACATCACAATCCCATCGAGAAATGGTTCCTTATTGTTGCGTAGAAAAGGAGAAGATGACACTTTGATGATTTTTTTGAATTTCGGTTAGCTCTTGAGGCACCACTTATCAAGCTTTTTCACCTTTCCAATTTGCTTCAAATGCTGAACAACTATAGAACGGTCAACATTGAGTTCTTTGGCAACTTCTCTTATAGTTGTAAGAGGATCAGCTTTGACGATTGCCTTCAAATGGTTGTTGTCAACTTCCAGTGGCCAGCCACTATGCTCCTCATCTTCAAGGTTCTCATCTCCTTTGCAAAACTTCTTGAACCAACACTGCACTGTATGTTCGTTAGCAGTTGCTGGGCCAAGTGTGGTGTTCATGTTGTGAGTTGTCTTTGCTGCCTTACAACCAATTCTGAACTCAAGTAAGAAAATCACTTGAATTTTTTTTTCTAACATCATTTCCATAGTCAAAATAAATACAAAATAAACAGCAAGTAATGTCATTAGCAAAAAACCATAAAACTAGAAATGTACATTAAAATGATGTATAACATAACCACAGTTACTTAAGAATGTATTCCAGTATCAAATGGCAAATTTCAGCAATGCAAAATTGCAATTACTTTTGCACCAACCTAATAGTTTAGCCATTACGTGCTGGGAAGAGGAAATCTTTCTGGACGTACAGGGGGTCCCCGCTTTCCAAACAGGCACAGCTGGTCCGGCGTGAGCGAAGTTGCTGACCTGGCTTTGCCCCTCCTCAGGGTCAATGACTGGCTGCTGCGAATTAACGATGTGGATCTCATCAACAAGGACAAGAAGCAGGCGGTCAAGGCGCTCCTCAACGGAGGGGGGGCCATCAACATGGTGGTGCGGTGGCATAAGTCCCTGGGTGGGAAGGTGGTCACGCCACTGCACATCAACATAAGTGGACACGAAGGTACAGGGGCCGGCAGAGGGGGCAGGGTGCCACCTCCTTTCAGGCAGGTGATGGGTCTCATTGCAGGGGCAAGGCGTGGATGTCATTCCAGCGCTGCCCACGCGCCTTCCCCTTCTGGTCTTGCTGGTCTCCCTTTGCATGCTTGATTCAGTTCACCAGATGTGCATTGCATCCGGGGCCTGACCTGGGCAGGGTGCCGGCTCGGGCAGGGTGCAGTCGGACAGCACCCCCCTTTTTGATGTCTGGTTAGCAAAGATGAGGCAGGACCATGACTGGCCGGGCCAGGCGGTGACCGCGGTCTGCCTTGTGCTTGCAGACAGCGGTGTCAGCCTGGAGAATGGAGTGTACGCCGCCGCCGTGGTACCTGGGAGCCCTGCTGCCAAGGAAGGGTCTCTTGCAGTGGGAGACAGGATTGTGGTGGCAAGTCTTGCTGGGACGAGGTTAGGGCCAGGGTGACCCGCTGCAGACAGACAGTTGAATTACAGTTGGAAGGTTTGAGAAAGAAATGTTCTTGGGCATTGCTCTGTGTGAACATTTAAAAATAATTTTGGGGGGAGCGGGTATAGCTCAGTGGTTTGAGCTCCTGCTTGCCATGGTCCCAGGTTCAATCCCCAGTACCTCTAAAAAAAAAAGATTTTTGATCCTGATGTCTTGATGATGTGTTTCTATTTATTTTAGAAACTTAAGAAATACAGAAAACGGAGGAAATAAAAGTCACTTGTATAGCTACCACCTGTAGAAAAGCTTCCTTAACATTTTTATGAATTTCCCTGCAGCCTGTATTCTATGCATGAATGTACATTTAGGAGAACTTTTTTTTCACAAGTTGATGTCATTGGTGTGTAACTTTTTGGATCTTTCATACTAAACATTATATCCTTTATTTCTTTCATTTTTTTATTGTCAAAGTAAGACTTGCTGTAAAATCTTCAAGTGATAGATACATGCATACAGTGAAAAGTGGTCCGGCTCTTTCCTTCAGTCCTGCTCCCAGAGCTAATCTCTGCCCCCACTTGCTGGATGTGCCCCCAGACCCTAAGTGCTTATACAAACCCACGTGTGCACGTACAGGGCTCTGGTGGGTGTGTGTTTCTTTCTGAGTACGTGAGCTCATACTGTGTTACTCTACAATTTGCCCTCTACATTGTGGCTGTCTTTCCATATCGAGTCTCATTTCTATCCCCTCAGTGATGTTCTGTTGGATTATGTGTAATGTAAAGCCCCCTCCCTTGCCGGTGACATAGGCATCATTTCCAGTTTTTGCAATTGCGCACAGTTCTACACCAAACGTCACCTGTGTGCATAGCTGCTTTGGGTACATGATTCTCTCTCTGGCGACTCTACTCTGAGTCATAGGGCATGCACATTTAATATTTTAAACTCACTTTCTGAACTTGAAAATGTCTTAAACTTTTTCATGATATACCCACAAAATTCCAGTCATAGTGCTGGCAGTGAAAATAACTCTTCCTCCAGTTCCAG
This sequence comes from Dasypus novemcinctus, assembly GCF_030445035.2. NCBI lineage: Eukaryota > Metazoa > Chordata > Mammalia > Cingulata > Dasypodidae > Dasypus > Dasypus novemcinctus. Next base: position 104,449,111 of record NC_080678.1, on the reverse strand, counting down.
ACTCTGCATCTACCAACCTCCCTCGGCAACCTCCCACGGCAGCCACTGTTAACAGTTGATTGGGTTTTCTTGCAGAAATATTTAAAACATGGGTATTTCCTACTCTGCCTTTTCATCCAGATGGGATCAGAGCATGCTCAGGTGTCAGCCTTGCTTTTAGTTTCTAGCGGCGTGGCTTGGAGGTCCTTGCACACTTGCATGTCCCGGTCTGCCTCCCCGTTTTGCTAACTTCATGGTGTTCCTTGACGGCAGCAGCACAAGCTGTGGAACCAGTCTCTTCCTGATGGTCATTAGGACATTTTTTTCCCTAAAAATTAAATATATATGTTGGTAACATATATAAGATTTCCCATTTTAATATTTTTAAGTACATGTCAGTGGCATTAATCATATTCACAATGTTATGCTGACATCACCACCATCACTACCAAGACTTTTCCCCCCTCACCCCAAACAGAAACTCTGTGCCCGCTTGAGACAACTCCCCACCCCCTCACCTCAGCCCTGGTGACCTGTAATCTACTTTCTGTTCCTCAGAATTTGCTTATTCTAGATATTTCATTTAAGAGGAATCCTACAATATCTGTCCTTTTGTGTCTGGCTTATTTCACTCAACATGATGTCTTCAAGGTTCACCCCTGTTATAGCATGAGTCAGAACTTCATTCCTTTTTATGGCTGAAGGATATTCCATTGTATGTCTAGACCACATTTGTTTACCCATTGCTCTGCTGATGGATACTTGCATTGCTTCTACCTTTTGGCTAACAGTGAGTAATGCTGCTGTGAACATGTGTCTAAATATCTGTTTGTGTCCCTGTTGTCAGGTCTTTTAGGTGTATACCTAGGAGAGCAGTTGTAGTCATGGTAATTCATTGTTTAACTCTTTGAGGAATTTCTTCACTGTTTTCTATAGTGCCTGCAGCACTCTGCATTCCTTTGAAGACATCTTTGTCTTTACAAGTACTGCTGGAGAGGGCTCCAGGCTGTCCTGGAAAGTGTACGATGGGGTAAATTCCTGGTGTTACTGCTCGGCCAGGAGCCCTGTGCATTTAGCAGTTGATAGGATCTTCTCACTCCTGGCCTTTTCAGTCCCACCTGCAGTATATGAGAGAGCTCCCTGCTTCACATCTTTGCCAGTTTTTCTCAGATTTTCTTTTGAGCTGGGGTTTAAAAGCATATTAAAACGACCATTGTGAAAAATGTTAAGTCGTGGAAAAGTTACAAGGAGAGCAATAACCAAATTAATCCTCCACTTTGATAATCACCCTCCATATACTTTTTTTTAACTTGATTTTGAAATAATTATAGAGTCACAGGAAATTGCAAAGAGAACCTAGAGAGCTCCCATGTATCCTTTACCCATTCTCCCTCCAGGGCTACATCTTACACAACTAGAACATCTCGACCAGGGAGTGGACAGCTGTACGATGTGTATGTGTGGTTCTGTGCCATTCCAGCACGTGTGGTTGCATGGAACCACGAGTGTAGTCAAGACACACAACTGTTCATCTGCACAAAGCTCGCCCTCGAGTTGACCCTTTGTAGTAACAGCCAGCCCTCCCCTCCCACCATTCCTAAACCTGGCAACCACTCATCTGGTTTCCATCTCTGTGATTTTGCCATTTTGAAAATGTTGTACAGTTGAACTGCAGTATGTGACCTTCTGAGATTGGCTCCTTCCGCTCAGGCTCATGCCTTTGAGAGCCATCCAGGGTACTCTGTGTATCGGCTGTTTGTTCCTTTTTATTGCCGAGTGTTAATTGATGGCATGAAAGTACCACGGTTTGTTTAACCATTCACACATTGTACATGCCCTTTTTAAAAAGATCGGGGGAGTGGATGTGGCTCAAGCAGTTGAGCACCTGCTTCTCATACAAGCCCAGGGAGGTCCTGGGCTTGGTCCCTGGGCAAAATAACAAACAAAGCACTCAGGAGAACCAGTCTGGTTCGGTGGTTAGGCACCGGCTTCCCACACCTGAGGTCCTGAGTTCAATCCCCAGCTCCAGGACCTCAAAAAAAAAAAAAAATAGGTCTGGACATGCCTGGAGGGCTGTTGGCAGAGATTCAGGGACAAGGGTTGAGAGATGAGCCTTCATTTCACGTGGCTCCTTTCGGTTTACAAAGTCTTTTGCAACCGTGTTTCCAGTCTCCTCACTGCCTCTGGGAGGGGTTTGAGTTTATTTTCCATTTTTTAATATGAAGGAATGGGACTTGGAAGCTCTGAGCTGCATCCAGCATCATGCAGCAGGAAGTGGTGGGACAGAAATGACCCCCTAAGGTCTTTGGGGCTCTGGCCCCAGACGGACAGGCATTTTTCCCTGGAGTAACTTTAAGGGTGTGTGTTTCACTGGCCTCAGAAGCCTTTGCCTGGCTCCTTGTGCCTGGCTCCTTGTGTCTTACCACTGAGCGGCTTTCTCTCATCTGCCCACTCCAGAAGGTGTGGCCTTACAGAACCAGGCCTGCTCCCCTAGGATGGCAGCCGGGCCATGCCCCTGCCTGGGGTCTGCCCGGGGCCGCCCTGCGGGTGAGCTTGATGGGCTCTCTGTTTGGTCCTAGATCAATGGCATTGCACTGGACAACAAGTCTCTGAACGAATGTGAATCTCTGCTGCGGAGCTGCCAGGACTCCTTGACCCTCTCTCTCCTAAAGGTGAGGCTCCCTCCCTGTGCCTGGCTCTGCTCTCATTGTCTGGGACACAGACAAAGCCTCAGCTCTGCGGACCCCAGCTCTACTTCTCAGCATTGCCGGAAGCTTGTTTCACAACATGTAGGGCGTGCGTGAGCCCTGATGGGATCCTGGCTTAAAACAAAAAGCAGCTATAACTGTATATTTATATACAAAAGTATATTTTGGGGGCAGTAGGGTATATTTGAATACCATCTAATATGATGTTATCATATAATAATATCTAGTTATTCAGATGATAATAGTGAATTATTTTCTTGTGTAAGGGAATAGCCTTATTTTGAGAGGTATGTGCTGAAGTTGTTTGGAGTAAAATGTCATATCTGCAACTTCCTTTCAGACAGGAAAAAACAACTTGGTAAAATGTTGAATCCAGATGGTAGGTTTATGGGTGCTCATTGTACTTTCCTATTAATTTTTCTACATAGTTGGCAAAATTTATAATAGAACAAAATTACTTGTCTGTTTCGATAAGAGCTATGTATTTTTAACACTGCAATTTTGCTTTTATGTTTAATAATTTTTTAAAAAATGTTTAGGATGTTGTACAGGTAAATTCAGAAAGTGCTCAGATTCAAAGGAACCATGTGGCTCATGTGAGTTCCAAGGGGCCAGGACTGAGAACTGCAGGTGCAAGCCGCACCTGCCAGAGGGAGACAGGGGTGTGTGAGTGTGTATACAGGTGTGTGCATCAGCCCCTCTAGGTCTTTGGATGGCCCATTTCAGGTCCTGCAGTCTCATCTCCCTTGCTCTCACTCCTCTGCTTTAGGTGTTCCCTCAGAGCTCCTCATGGAACGGCCAGAACATCTTTGAAAATATCAAGGACTCGGATAAGATGTTGAGTTTCCAAGCGCAGGGCCCCGAGGTCCAGGCTTACAATAAACAGAACTTGATGCAGCACAACAACTCCACACAGACAGATATCTTCTCCGTGGACAGGCTGGAGGACAGGAAGGAGCCAGGCCCCCCTGGGGGCAGCGGCTCCTTCCTGCACAAGCCGTTCCCTGGGGGGCCCTTCCCGGGCTCCCCGCAGGCCTGCCCAGGCACCGCGGAGCGTAGCCCCAGTTCCTTCCGCTCGGACCTCTCTGGGGAGCGTGGCTATGGGCTGGTGGATGTGTGCAGCTGGCGGCCCCTGCTGCCCTTTGAGACAGAGGCGGGCCCTTGTGGGATGTCCGAGGCCCCCCTGGATAAGGCACAGTCCAAGAGCTCCAACAGTGGCGGGACGTGGCCCAAGGCCATGCTCAGCTCCGTGGTGGAGCCCGAGAAGCTCTCTGTGTACAAGAAGCCAAAGCAAAGAAAGTTCATCTTTGACCCGAACACGTTCAAATGCCCCCAGACACCCCCCAAGATAGACTACCTTCTCCCCGTCCCTGCTCACTCTCCCCAGGCCTCCAAGAGAGTGGGGCCCCTGACACCCCCAAAACCTCCCAGGAGGAGCGACTCCATGAAGTTTCAGCACAGACTGGAGACCAGCTCCGAGTCAGAGGCCACTCTGGTGGGCAGCTCCCCATCCACCAGCCTCCCGGCGGCCCTGCCCCCTGGCGCGGACCCCGGGGAGCCCACGTGCACTTCGCCCCCTCGTAAGGCGAAGGTCCGCATCGCCTCCAGCTACTACCCTGAAGGTGACGGGGACTCCTCCTACCTGCCGGCCAAGAAGTCCTGTGACGAGGACCTCACCTCCCAGAAGGCTGACGAGCTGGGCCAGAAGCGCCACAGACCCAAGTCTGCTCCCAGTTTTTGGCCCAAACTTGCCCCGGTGGTCATTCCCGCTCCATTCCTGGAGGTAGAGCTCTGCCTGGGAGTGGGGCCTGGTGGGAATGGGGGGTCATAGCAGTCGAGAGCCACACCAAGGCGTCCTGCACCAGGTCCCCAAGCTTGCTTAGCCCTGGCTCCTTCGCCCGAGGGGAGGGAAAGGAGTGGAGGAGGTGGAGGGGGGAAGCAGCCCCAATGGGAGGTGGGAATGCGGAGCTAAAAGAGGAGCCCTTTCTTAGGAGTAGCATTTGATTTGCTTATTCAAACAGCTTTTGAGCATCTGCGAGAAAACACGGTGGCGCAGACTTGCCTTGAAAGGTTTAGGGAGACAGGCTGGCGTACCTGTTCAGCCAGCCTGGGATAGTGTGGTTGTTTTGGTGTGTGCTGTAGTCGTTTCCAGAAGGAAGAGAATGCCACAGGTGGCGGGCAGCATTCAGGGAAGCTGTGCCGCTCCTGGCGGACAGGAAGCACGACACGGTGCAAGCCGGGTTGTGACTGTGTGTTGGAAGCACCCGTGTTCTCACCATTTCTACACATAAGCCCTCTTTATTTGAAAGAACAGGGATTCTGTCTCTGGTTTTCTTCTGAATTGGTTTTAAGGGAAGCTCTTGCCTTTCCGCTAATGTCTGCACAACGTGAACGAGCAGCGCCTTGGTGTCGGGAGGAGCTCCCGAGCAGACGTCAGCTTTCAGGCGCGCCCACGTCGCTGCCTGCTTCCAGCAGTCGCCTCTTGCCTTTGTTTCCTCAGGATCAGAAGTGTGTCCCGGCAGGTGGTGACCTCTCCCCGGAGCTCCCGGAGTGGTCCCCTTACTCTCCAGGCCATTCCGGTCGGCACGGCAACCCCCTGCTCTACCCCAGCAGGGTGTCTGTGGGTGAGCTGATGAGGCGGGTGGGGGCAGAGGTCCATGTGGTCGCATGGGTCTGCCCAGACTTGGGAGGGTGGGGGGCGTTGGCTTACAGCCTGAAGAACTGGAGGTGGTCCCTGCCTGTGATGTTTTGTCTGGCATCGGTGACAGTCGTTTCTCAAGGCACTTTATCCCCCATCCGAGCCGGGATGTGGAAGCATTAAAGTGGGTTTGTCCGTTTTACTGGTGGAGAAAGGCAGGTAGCTCTTTGCTGGGTAGCGGATTGGCAGCTGGCGCCCTTTTGGACTTGTGAGTCCTTTCCCCAAATTACTCTGCAGCTTCTTGGTGGTGCTCAGGGCCAGGGGCCGGGTACAGGGCCGATGGGAGGCTCTGGGGCAGTGGTTCTCACCCAGACCCTTTCCAGGCACCATCCCCCGGAGCGTGACACCGAGCACCGCTGTGAGCTCCATCCTGAGGAACCCCATCTACACCGTGCACAGCCACAGGCTCGGCCCCTGCAGCTCCCCGTCCCCAGAGAGCTGGGCCCCCAGGGTTTGCACCCCAGGTATGCGAACCCCCCATGCCTCCCTGGCTCCCCTGCTGTCCAAGCCTACCCGGGCTGCCGGGCACCCAGAGCTCGTGGGCAGTTTGGCCAGGAAGGGGCTTAGAGCAGCCTGGGGTCCCCTGGAAGGTGAGCTTTAAAGGTGGCCCCTCCCTCCACCAGCACAGGGTCTGTAAAGCTCTTGAACCCCACAGAGGCCCAGACCTCCCTACAGGTCTGGCTTTGTGTCCACAGCGTGTTTGTGCCCTAAGTGCCAGCACTGACCCTGTCGTGGAGGAGGAGATGGCCGCATAGGAGGGGGCTGGGTGGAGGCCACTCTTGGGCTCATTCATCTAGTTATTTGACAAGTATTTACTGAGCACCTCCTAGATGCCACAGACTGTTCTAGTTTCAAGGGGATGCAGCGGGGCACTGAAGGATGAGCTTGCTGGCCCGGCAGTGCTCTGTGTTCACGTGTGGGGAGGCAGGCAGGGTGGTGGCTCTGGAGACGGGAAAACATGGCAACAGGCTGGACTGTGACTCGAAGGCAGGGTGGGCCGCCTGATGGGGGGGTGCTGCAGTGACTGCGAGGCGGGAGGGGAGGCTGGCTGTCCCAAGACTGGGGAGCGCCCCAGGGGAGCAGAGAGGTAGGTGCCTGGGCTGAGGGTGGGGGGTAGCAGGCAGTGCACTGGCTTGGGGGGCAGAGTGATTGGAGTGTGGTGGGGGACAGTGGCTCAGGAGGGGGTCACAGGTCATAGGGGCCTGAAAGCAAAGGTTTGGATTTTGTCCCGAGTCCGGTGGGGTCTGTGGGAGGGAGGGCATAAGCAAGAGGCGTCCTCTCTGCACAGCTGGAAGAAGCCGTCCCTGGGTTGCGCTCAGGCCAGCCCCCCTTCTGTGACCTGCCATGCCCTCTGAACAAGGCACAGAGCCCCCTCTCCGGGCCAGCCTCTCCTGGCCCACATCCTCGGAGGAGTGGTTCCAGCCGCCTGAGCCCACCGGCTTCGGGAGCCCCTCTTTTCCCATACGGAAGTCCCTTTTTCACGGGAGCCCTGGCTGAAGTGCACTTGGCTGGCGGCTCCGGCTGTGTGGCCCTCTGTGCTGCTTGAGGGGCCCTCTGCCCGGGAGCAGTTTGCCCGTGAGCAGCAGAGTCCCAGGGCCGCGGGCCGCCCTCTGCCAGCCCAGGGGGTGTCGGTGACGCCCGTCGCGCGCACGTCTTCCCCGGGCGCCCCGCTCAGGTCTTCCTCCCTGAGCCCCCTCGCCCCTCTCGTTCTCTCCAGTGTCCAGCACCAAGGACGTCTGAGCCTGGACCTGAGCCCCTGGGTCTGCAGCGACGACCCTGAGATGAGGGCCTCCCACGGCTCCAACTCGCTGCCCTCCAGCGCCCGCCTCAGTAACCGCGCCGGCCGCGGTCGCCTGGCCCCCACCCTCGCTTACCTCCCCCTTCCCTGTGGGCAGAGCCTCCTGGTGGCCTGCTCCCTGCTGCCTCCGCCCGCCCCCCGTGGAGGCCGGCTCAATTCCACGCAGCCCTGCGGGCCGGTCCCACCCCGCCCCGCTCAGAGCCGCTCCCCGTGTCTCTTCGCTTCCTTCAGTGACCCTGCTGCCTTCCTGCTGCAGTAGCTCCAGAGGAATCCCGTGGCTAGGGAGCCTCGCTCTGGGCACCCAAGCTTGCACGCGACCTGGGGGAGGCATTCTGCTGTCCACTTGTGGGGACCGTAGCCCCACGTAGGGTCTCGCAGGTCCCCCCTAGACACCCTGAGGGGGTGGTTCACGGTGTTGGGGAGAGAAGACGGAGCGGCCGCTGCATGGCTTGGGTCACTGTCCCTGCCTGTGCGGTCCTGTCTGGAGTGGCCGTCGGCTGTGTGGCTTGTTCAAGGACAGGGGCTCAGCGCCTATCTTTCTCCATCTCCTCTTGTTTAGACCTCTAGGGGGTGAATGGCAAGGCTCAGCTCAGAGTTTTTGTTGTGATTGTACATCTCTCTGGTCTTCCAAATTGGTGGTGAGGGCTGGTGTTTAATCGTAGGACTAAAGTTTCGTCCCCTTGGAACTCTAGGGTCTTCGAGTAACTTGCAGTACAAGGCGGAACGCATTAAAATCCCGTCGACGCCCCGATACCCCCGGTCTGTCATGGGCTCTGATCGAGGTAAGCGCCTCTCGCAGCCCCGTCCTTGCCAGCCCTGCTCTTTCCCTTTCTCCTCACTGTTGAGTGTCTGGGTACAGCTGATAACTTGCACCTGCTTCCGTTGATCAGCGTTTGCCGAGTCAGCCCTGGGCTTGGCGACTTGGGATGGACCCAGGCCCTGCGGCGCAGTCAGGCCCTGCGGAGGCCCCGTGGTGCAGTCAGGCCCCGCGGCGCACAGCGGCGGGGACACGTCCTCCTCCTGGCCGTGGCAGCCGGGGCCCCCGGAGATGATGGTGGCCCACGAGCTCCCACGCTCTCTTGCAGGTTCCCTGTCACATTCTGAGTGCAGCACACCGCCTCGGTCGCCCCTGAACATTGACACCCTGTCCTCTTGCAGCCAGTCCCAGGCCTCGGCCTCCACGCTGCCAAGGATCACAGTCAACCCCGCATCCCTTGGGGAGCGCAGGAAGGACCGGTGAGGACTGCCTGGGCTCCGTGTCATGGCCACACTGGTGGGTGGTGCATCCCACAACGGGGGCTCGTGGGCGCACACAGCAGGGGTTGGCGGGGTCCGTTGTTATTTGATCCCAGGACTGGGCCACCTGGGTTTGGGTTCCGCTGGTGCTCGGTCGTGTCTTGCTCTGGTGCGTCCCTAGTGCCACCCACGGGGCCTTGGGATGTGGGAGCCATAGCCCAGCCTGCTGTGCCCCCAGGGGTGGGCACGTGTAGGTGACAAGGCAAGGAACAGGGTGGGCTCCTTCCACGGAGTGCCGCGGGGCGCGGTGGGCCTGCGGGGAGGGTGCTGGACACGAGCCTGAGGGTGGCTCCATGGCCGCGGCTGTCGCTCTGTGTAAACACCGTGAGTGCATTAAGTCGTGAGAGCCTCAGACTAACCCCAGTGTGAGTGACGTTGTTATGATTGTCATTAGCCCCATTTTGCAAATGAGAAAACTGAGGCTGGGAAGTTGTAGTGTTTTGTCTGTGTCACGTCTTAGCAGTGGGCATTGGGATTCACTCTTTGCCTTGTTCTTTGGTCCCAGAACAGCTATAGCTCTTGGTTATTATTATTTCTACCTTTTATTGTGAAATATACATAAAGGGGCAAAGAAAGAATATAAAGCCTAAATGTACAGCTAAGCCAGCGTGGTTTCAATTTTAAGTGCAGGCCAGTCCCTGCTTCGCTCTTAGGTTCACTGTAGGCCTCATGTCTGTCCGAGGCCACCCCGTCTATGAGTCCGTACTCCCCTCCAGACACGCTGCCCACACACACCTCGTCCCCCTCTGTCGTTCCTCCAAATGGGATTTGGTGGATCGTGTTTACATTTAGAAGGTCCTGTCCAGAGTGTGGGTCTTTAGGCCATCTCATTAAACTTGAACTTGCCTTTATTTAATCACGTAAAAAAGAACACAGCTGCCCTTGTCCAGGCGAGACCAAAAAGCTGAAGACCCTCCGTAGCCGTGAGCCTCAAAAGTGACCTTTGCCGGCAGGGTCGGGGAGGGCGGCTCCGTTAAGAAAATCTCGTGTTTGACTTGAAAGCGTGACCTTGTCAAACAGCCCGAGAGCCTGGGAGAGGGGTGTGTCCCCGTTCACCAGCGCCTGGCCCGTTAGGGGACAGTGTGAGTCCACGGGGAGGGCCGGTCCTCACCCACGGGGATTTCCCATGTGTGCACACAGGGACACGGCCTGCAGGCGTGGGGCCGGGGCTGGAGGTTCTCGACCCCGGCTCTGGTCATTGCGAGACCAAGACCTTCCCCTGAAGTCAGTGCGTCCTTAGAAGTAGAGGGGGTTTCATCATGTCGCAGTCCAGTAATCCCTTCGCTCCCTGTGCCGTGCAGAGAGCTGGGGACTCCACTGGGAAGGACACAAGTGTTGTGAGCTTACGGCCTCATCAGAGAAATGTGATAACACGAGCAACCAGAACAGACAACACGTGTGAAAAATAATCCTGGGGAGCGGATGTAGCTCACCCGCTTCCCATGTGTAAGGTCCTGGGTTCAGTCTCTGGTACCTCCTAAAAAAATCCTTTTTACCCCTGATTTTGAAGCATACTGTCATATAACTACTCATAGAAAACTGGACAAAAACACAAGTCATCAGAGTAGAGAACACTTTACTTATTTAAAATAATCCTTTTTTTCCTGAGAGAAGGAAAAAACTAATCTCATCAACCAGAGATTTGATAACTGCTAACTGTTTGTGATGTGTATGTCTGTGTATTTTATTCCTGTTTCATTATTTATTTGTTATATATAGTCACATCTTTTACTTACTCTAAGCTCCTTGTCACATGAAGTATACTTCATAAACCTATTTAAAAGGAACCTTAAAAAATTGAACAAGATTTCAAGGAAATAGTGTTTTAACCGCTCACAAAAATGCAACCTCATTATCCTGAGAAAAATTAATTGTGCTTATGTTAAAAAATTAAAATCAGAAGATTAACAAGCAAAATCACCACACATGCCCTCACTTAGAGGTCCACTTTGTTAACATGTCGGTGGTCTTCTGTGATGTCGTCATGCGTGTGCATACATGTAAGTTTGCACGTGCACATTTGTGGAAGTGGAATTGTGCTGTACGGACCTGCCTTCTCGTTTCCCAGTGTGTCCTGTTCGTCTTTCCAGAGGAGTTGTTGTGATTGATACGTCAGTTGTGATGGCTCCATGGCTTCTGTTGAATGGCTGTTATTTTACAGTTGTCCTTTTCTCTTTTGAGGAAAGGGTACTGGTTAGAAGTGGCACAGAGGGCGGCGTGTTAAGGGAGGACTGTGGCGTCCCCGGCTGGAGCACCTCCTCTTGGGGGCACCTGCTCTCTGAGGTCTTGCACCTCTAAACCGTCTGCGTTTGGATGCAGGTTGAGTCATGGAGAGGACCTGGCCATGGACCAGGCCTGGTCTGAGCTGGGGAGGCCGAGGGAAGCGCTGCAGGGCGCCGGGGGAAGGGCCGTGCCGGCAGAGGTGTAATCTCAGCTCTCCTGCGAGGGCTTGGCTGTGGGCGGCGGGGACCCACCTGAGCCCGCTGAGCTCGTGGAGTTGGGGGGGCTCAGGGTCTCCAACCTTGTGCTCTAGAGGGGCTCCAAAGAGGGGGTCAGGCCTGCTGCCTGCCTCAGCTTGTCCTGGGAAGAGGAGGAGAGGGGTTTCCAGGCCCTGGAGAGTGGAGCCTCGGCTGTGTGCGGTCCCGGTCCTGGGGGAGCGGTCAGCCCCACACGGTCGTCTTTTCTCGCTGGGCGGCTGTGCCAGCTTCCTCCTCGGAGCGTTCCTTCTGTTCTCTGTCAACCTTTTGTGCCTTCCAAATGTCTGTACCACCACAGACCTCTTCTGAGACTGCCTGTGGCTGCCGGGCCCAGGTCCTTCTCCCCCGTGGCCCGTGGCGCGGGGGGCGGCTCCCCGGGGGCGCAGCAAGTGCATGGTCTTTCCATGGCTTCCATGCCGACTGCCGCTGCAAACCCAAGCCGTCCAAAGGGGGCCATGATCAATTTGCATCACCCTGGGTAGCCAATAAATATAAAAACTGATATTTTATACTGTCTTTCCTCAAGGGAATGTCACCCCAGAAGCCATCTCTTTTCCCAGGAGGGGGTTCTTGGGACCCTGCTGGAGTTTGTAAATTGCATGCTGTGTGAGGCAGCTCGGCTCACGTGGAGAATCTCAGGGTTTTCCCCTGCACGTATCAGTGTTTATAGTTCACATGGACCGTTCTCGTGTCTCTGGGATGGGGTGCTTTGGTGTCCATTGCTGCCATGTTCACATTACATGAGGTAGCAGGAACGTGCATCATTTGTCATGAGAGAGTTGGAGTAGCCACTCCTCCACCCGGCTGTGTCACCCCAGGAGCACCCGCGCTCCCTGGCCTCTTCTGCATAGCCCAGTTGCATGCCTGAGCACAGACCCTTCCCCAGAACTCTTTGGATCTGAGTCCCCCAAACTGCTGGCTCTCTTCCAAGGCCTTACGTGGAGGAGCCACGCCACGTCAAGGTGCACAAGGGCCTGGAGCCTCTGGGGGTCTCCATCGTGAGTGGTGAGAAGGGCAGGATCTACGTCTCCAAGGTGACCGGGGGAAGCATCGCCCACCAGGCCGGCCTGGAGTACGGAGATCAGTTACTTGAGGTGAGAGAGGGCTGCCCTCCATAGCATGTTCGTGGCAGCATTCTCCTCCTCCTCACCCTCCTCTCCTCCTCGGCCTCCTCTCCTCCTCACCCTCCTTTCCTCCTCAGCCTCCTCTCCTCCCCATCTGCCAGCCCACCCCCCACATCCCTGTCCCCATCCTCCAGCCTGCACCCCACATCCACGTCCCTATCCCCATCCCCATCCCCCAGCCTGCACCCCAAGTGCCCGTCCCCCAGCCCGCCCCCCATGTGCCTGTCCCCCAGCTCTCCCCCCACGTCCATGTGCCCATCCCCCAGCTCACCCCCCACGTCCCTGTTGCCCAGCCCACCCCCCACATCCCGTCCCCAGCCCTTTGTGGGTGTCTCCCCAGTTCAATGGCATAAACCTGCAGAGTGCCACGGAGCAGCAGACCCGGCTCATCATTGGGCAGCAGTGTGACACTGTCACCATCCTGGCCCAGTACAACCTACACATGCACCAGCTGGGCAGCCACTCACGCTCCAGGTGAGGCCGGAGGCCCTGGACTGTGGGCTGGGGAGTGGGCGGGACGGCGAGCTGCTGGAGAGCAGGGCTACCAGCTGCATCTCCTGGGCCTCCCGCTCCTGGGAGGAGGAGAGTTGACCAGCCTAGATTTTGGATGAGAGAGACATTTAAAGGGACTTGTCTCCTCCTGACACTGGGCGAGTTAACTGTGGGCCAGGGTCGCGCTGGGTAGCCAGAGGCTGAAGCCCAGGGCCGGATTCTCAGGCACACTCTGTCCTGAGCAGACCCTGCACCCCTGCCTGTGTCTTACCCCGGGCTGTGGGCCATGGGGCAGGTGAGAGAAGGGGGAGACAGGGTTCCAGTAGCCTAGCACGTTGCAGCTTAGTGGGGGGTCGAGACATGAGCCAAGGAAAAGGGACAGAGAATTCATGTGTCACCAGGGTGCCACAGGCATCAGTCCAGAAGTTGTCTGAGAGGACCTCGGGGTTGAGGACATAGCGGGCCCTGGACAGGTAGGGGAGAGGTGGACCGGCACCTCCTGCAGGGGACCGGCCATGCGCGTCCAAGCTACGAGGCACCTGCATCTCCTTGGGCTTCGGGGTAGGACCCACGTGGACCCCGTCCCCCCTTAGGACCCGCGTTGTCACTGGAGGGGTGTGGCTCTGGGCGGCTGCCCCTCATTCTCCCTGCCCCTCCTCGCTCCAGTTCCCACCTGGACCCTGTGAGCACCCACTCCGCGCTCCAGGGAAACGGTGCCACCACCCCGGAGCACGCCTCTGCCATCGATCCCCTGATGGAGCAGAACGAGGGCCCTGGCACGCCCCCGTGCAAGCAGAGTGCGCCCAGCTCCAGGTCAGCCAGCCGGCACGGGCTGGGAGCCCTCCCTTTGTGCGGGCAGCCAGGCGGGGGGTCCTTGTGAGCCCCAGCTCTTCCTCTGAGCGCATGGGCATGGGGGCTGCTGCCAGCCCTCCCCACCCCCCAGCTGCTGCGTCCCCACCGGCTGCCAGCCACCCCAGCCACCCCAGCCGCACACCGGGTCTTTGGTGTTGGTAGGGGCGGGGAGGTGCATGCCATAGCTGCTCTTTTCCTCCCCCCCTTCTTTTTTCTCATTTTCCCATTGACTCCCTCTCTGCCCCACCTCTCCTCTCTCTTTTCCTTTTATCCCTCACTTGTTTATCAGGCTCGGGGTTGGGGCCGTCAGAGCAGTTTCACCCCCAGGGAGCGCCTGGTTTAGAGGGCGGTGGTCCTGGGCACAGGCTCAGTGGCGCAGTTGAAAGGCTACAGGAGGGTGGCAGGGGGAGGCAGGAGACCGTGAGGCAAGTAGAGCCCGGGTCCGGATCAGCCGCAGTTCTGACTTGCCCGTGCCCGCCTCCCCGTCTGTGCATGATCGAGCAACTTTGATTTTCTTCCCAAAAGGATGGTGGGAGATGCCAACAAGAAGACCCCAGAGCTGCGAGTCATCTTCATCAAAAAGTCCCAGCTGGAGCTCGGGGTGCACTTATGTGGCGGGAACCTGCACGGGGTGTTCGTGGCCGAGGTGGAGGATGACAGCCCTGCCAGGGGTCCCGACGGCCTCGTGCCAGGGGACCTCCTCCTCGAGGTGAGTCCTTAGCTGCACCCTGGGGGTCTGTCTCAGATGGCCCCGGGGACAGACAGTGCAGACTTGATGCCGGGTGACCCCTGGGTGATTTTATTTTAAACCCTCATAAACCCAGGGTGCTGCATAGACCCTCTGGGTAGACCCCTGGGAAGCCGGGGAGGCCTCTGCGAAGCTGTGGGCAGAGCCCCCCAGCCTGGCTGCGGGGGTCCAGGGGAAGATGATCTGCTCTTGTGCGCAGCAGCCTCTGATTTGACGGGGAGAGTTGTACCTCCCCTGCACAGGGTCCCCTTTTGATGGGAGAGTTGGTGCATAGATATTTAAAGGTTCAAGTGCATACGAGAGGGAGTGCTGTATTTTGAATATCTCATACTTGCACGGGGACTTGAACGTGGCTTTTCCTGGGCACTGGGGGAGACCCCAAGGATTCAGCCCTTCCTCCAGAGGGGAGGCAGGGGGGCTCCCAGGTAGGGGGATGTGGGTTCTCTGCCTCTTCGCCACACTGGCCTTTCCCGGCTGTCCAGGCCGCCCCCTGGTTTCTGCCCTTCTGACCCCAATCCCCCTCATCCCCGGGCAGTACGGCTCCCTGGACATCCGGAGCAAGACGGTGGAGGAGGTCTACATGGAGATGCTGAAGCCCAAGGACAGCGTCCACCTGAAGGTGCAGTACCGGCCCGAGGAGTTCACCAGGATCAAGGGCCTGCCTGGCGACAGCTTCTACATCAGGTGCTGGGCCTGGGGGGTCGGGGCCAGTGGAGGGGCCTCCAGTGGCGCTCCGTTCCTCGTCAGTGCCCCTGTGCTTCCTGCCTCCTAAGGGTAGGGCCGTGTTAGCTGTTACTTGACCGCCTGATCTGCAAGTCACAGCACGGTGCTCGTGACTTCGAAACACCCTTGCGGGCTTTGAGGAGCAGGTGGGCTTCCTTATTTGGGGTTTAGGGCCTGGGGGGTTTGGAGGCCACAGATCCCCCTTTCCCTCTGGTCTGCACTCCTCTTCCTGTCTTGCCCAGCAGTGTGCATGTGGACGTTGGGGTGCCTTGTGACATGGTGTGGGTGCAGGCACAGGATTAAGCATTTCCTGGGAGGGACTTTTAGCTTTCTTCATGATCCCTCAGATCTGAGAGCCCCCCCAAAATTAAGAACCACTGATCGTGAAGTACCATGTGGTGCATTTCCCTGTCTCCATGGCCTATTTCCATCTTGCGGGGTCTCTAGTCTGTAGGAACCGTGGCCCTTGCCTTCAGGAGGGAAGGCATGCAAGAAGACCCATTTGGAAGGGGAGGGTAGGGACTCAGGTCTTGGCCAGAAGTTCTCAGTCTGAGGGAGATGGTGCTGCCCTAGTTCTAGGGCAAGGCACCACCTTCGTCCTCCTGTGCAGAGCACGGGCGCCCGCCTTCGGGGAGCCGCTGCAGAGTGGGAAGGCCCAGCTCCAGTTTCTGGAATGACTTTTTGGTCTGGGGGAAGCACAGTGCAGGAGAGCAGTCTTGGGGGGCGGCTCCTTCAGGGTGCAGCTCCCCCTGATTGCGTCCTCAACCCACCCAGGGTCCTGTACGACCGGCTGGCAGAGGTGGAGCATGAGCTGAGCTTTAAGAAGGATGACATCCTCTATATTGATGACACCTTGCCCCAGGGCACGTTTGGCTACTGGATGGCCTGGCAGATGGACGAGAACGCCCAGAAGATCCAGCGCGGGCAGATTCCCAGCAAATATGTGTACGTCTTCTCCAGCCCCGGGCCGGGGGTTCGGGCAGGGGCAGAGTGGGCTGCCAGCCATGGAGCTGTCCCAGGGATGAAGGGCAGGGGCCTGGGCTGCGGGGAGGGCTAAGCTGCTCATTCCCACCTCTGGTTGGCCAAGATCAATTATCTAAGGAACTGCCCCTGGCATAAATCAGAATTGTGCAGAGAGACAGTGGTGACTCAGGAAGCATAACTTTAAACGCTGTTAAGCTGGGGAGCAGCTGTAGCATAGAGGTTTGAGCACCTGCTTCCCATGTACAAGGTCCCAGGTTCAATCCCTAGTACCTTCTGAAAAAAAAAAGAAAAGAAGAAAAACAGGCTCAAGAAAATGCTATTAAGCGAGGGCTTTCGTGGCAGTTCCTTTGACACTGATCTGAGTAGAAAGTGGTAGAAATTCCTAAGAGCTGGCCCCTAGCACTGGTGTTTGTGCAACCCCCTGCAAAGGTGCGTGAAGGGGTCCTCGGTGGTGGGCTGGGTGAAGTAGCTATGAAACCTGCAAAGGGGAGCCCTGGAAGAGGCCCTGGTCCTGTGTCGGCTCTCACCTTCCTCATTGAGCAGTGTGGGCAGGGAGACGGTCCCAGTGGCCTTGCCCAGCGCTGCCATTCTCTGTGGCCACAGGATGGACCAAGGATTCTCCAGGAGGCTCAGCATGTCCGAAGTCAAAGATGATAACAACGCTGCAAAGACGCTGTCAGCCACCACACTCAGGTCCTTCTTTTGAAGGAAACATAAGCACAAGCGCAGTGGGTCCAAAGAAGGGAGGGATCTTCTGGCCTTGGACGCCTTTTCCAATGACTCCATTCCACTCTTTGAAGGCAAGTGGCTAAACTTGGTTTTCCAGTGGACTCTCAGGATTTGGATTGAGGTTTATCACTTAAGCCTCAAGACAGTGGCTTAAGCAACACAGGGTCTATTTTTCTTTCAAATGCAAGAAGGCTGGCGGCAGGCATCTGGGTTGGTTGGGTGGCGCTGCAGTTTTCAGAGTCTATGATCATTTTGCTTGCCACCCATAGTGTGTGGCTCCCGTCTTGGGGCTTCCCTGTGGTCACCATGTGTGTCCTTGCAGCTCTAGTCATCATGTCTTTGTTTCAGGTGGCAGAAAGGAGGCTGGACCTCTGCTTGACAACTCTCTTTAAATCACAGCCCCATGCTGTGGCTTCCACTTGTGTCTCACTGACCACTCTCATCTGCCAGGGACATGGGGAAAGAGGGATTTGGCTGGGTGCATTGTGGCCTCAACGTTACAGGAAGCCCTATTAGTAAGGGAGAGACAAAGATGGGCAGTGGGGAGGCCAAAAGCAGTCTCTGCTCAGGGATGTTCCTTCCAGAATGGCTGCATTTCAGGCTGCTTGGTGGTGACCCAGGGCCACCCATCTCCACAGGTCCTTGGCATCAAGTACCAGGGAAGGTCAGGTGGACCCTGGCAGATGGCCTCGAGGGTAGGGTGCATTTGTCCTGTAAAGCAGGCCCTTCCCAAGGCTGCTCTGGTTTTGGCCTGTAGCCCTAGGATGTGTGCCAGCTGGGCAGGGCGGGCAGGGGCAGGACGGGCATGGGGCATGGTGGGCATGGCTCAGGGCGGGCACAACGGGCAGGGGAAAGGCGTGCAGGGGCCGGCGGGAACAGAAGGGGGGGTGGTTTCCTTCCTCCCTCCCTTTCCTGTCCCTTCTCCTCTGTGTTTAAAATGGAGGCCTGGGGCTCAGAGAGTGGAGTTACCCACACCCTGGGTCCCGGGCTCCCCATTACTCTCCGTTAAGACTAGAGCCCGGGGGCCAGGTCTGCCTGCCTGTTTTTCCGCGGCCTGCGAGCTAAGGGTGGTTTTTATGTTTTTAAATATAAAATGTGAAAGGGACTGTTACCCCAGTCTCGCTCAGCTTTGCCGTTTGTCTGAAATGCATACTCCCGTGCCCTTCACAGGAAAAGTTTGCCAGCGCCTCAGTTAGGGCTAGGGCTACGCTTCTCCCTCATTTGGGTTTTCCTTCATTCCTCGCTGCCTGCTCTCCCCTGTCCCCTTCTTCCCTCTCGCAGGCACCGTCTCCAGTGCATTTGGGGTATGTCCTAGATATGTATATATCTTTGAAAAACAGCCATTTGTCAAATCTTCCTTTTAGTCCTTCAGTTTTGCATGATAATTTTTGAAATTGTCATTAAGTACATTTTAAATTAATACATATCTTTCTGGTAAATTGACCCTTTTATCATTATGAAATGTCTTTAGGTCTGTCATGTTTCTTGCATTGAAATCTATTTTGTCTGATTCAGTTATACAAGTTTTCTTCTGGGTCATCTTTTCCCATCCTTTTACTTTGAATTCTTCCTGTCTCTTCATATTTAAATATCTCTTATAAGTAGCATGTGGATTTTTTTTTTAATCCACTGTGACCATATATCTTTTTAAAAAATTCTACTGAAATATATGTACAGAAAAGGGCACATACATTTACTGAGACATGAACAACATAGAGAGTTTTCACAGCCTGAACATACATGTAATTGTTCTGGTCACTCAATAAGAGTATTTCATCCATTACATGAAATGTAATTACTGATATATTTGGATTTACATTTATTGTCTATTTGTTTTCTATTTTTCCTGCCTGTTTTCCCTTCTTTTTTTTTTTTTGTATTAATCAAGTATATTTGCTATTTCATCCCACCCCTTTCCTCATCTCTTAGTTTTTAAAGTTATTCATTTTCATTTTATTCCTTTGTGGGGTTACAGTAGACTACACAACATGCATCACTGACTTACTACTGATATAAGTTATAAGGAAAGATTCTAGATCATCAGAATACTGTAATTTCATTTACCTCTTTCCCACCTTTTATATTAGCATTTTAATTCTATGTATACTTTAAACACAAGAGAGTATTATTGATTTGCCGGCCAACTGTTCACTTATACTTACTCTTTCCATTACCCTTCATTCCTTCTTTTTTTTTAAAGATTTATTTATTTATTTAATCCCCCCCCTCCTGTTGTCTGTTCTCTGTGTCCATTTGCTGCGTCTTGTTTCTTTGTCCCCTTCTGTTGTCGTCAGCGTCATGGGGAAGTGTGGGTGGTGCCATTCCTGGGCAGGCTGCACTTTCTTTTCGTGCTGGGTGGCTCTCCTTAGGGGGCGCACTCCTTGTGCATGGGGCTCCCCTACGTGGGGCACACCCCTGCGTGGTGCGGCACTCCTTGCGCTCATCAGCGCTGCGCATGGGCCAGCTCCACATGGATCAAGGAGGCCTGGTGTTTGAACCACGGACCTCCCATGTGGTAGATGGACACCCTAACCACTGGGCCAGGTCCATTTCCCCCTTCATTCCTTCTTGCAGTTACGTGTTTACTTCTGATTTTGTTTTCTTTCTGCTGAACACCTCCCTTCAGTATGTCTTTTAGAACAGGTTTGTTGTTGTTGATAAAGTCTCTCAGTTTGTCTGAAAATGTCCGTTTTGCCATCATTTCTGAAGATGATTTTCACTGGGGACAGTATAGAGTTTTAGATGGACAGGTGTTTTATTTAATCAGTTTAAAGGTGTTATTGACTGTCTCCTGGCTTTCATGATACATTCATTTCCCTTGGGCCATCATAACAAAATTACCACAAACCATGTGGCTGAAAACAATACACACTTTTCTCAGAGCCCGGAGGCCAGAAGTCCCACTCAGCATCTCTGGACTGAAATCCGGTGTTAGGAGAGTCAGGCTCCCTCTGAGGCTCTGGGGCGGGTCCTTCCTTGCCTCTTCCAGGTCTGGTGCCAGCTGGCCTTCCCTGGCCTGTGACCACAGCACCTGCATCTTTCTCCCTCTGCTCCATCTTCTCTGCCATGTGTATCTGCCGCTTACAAGGACACCCGTGATTGCATTTAGGGCTCACCCAGGTAAGCTCCTCCTCTTGCTATCCTTAACTGCGTCACCTCTTTTGCCATATAAGGTAATAGTAACAAGTTCTGGGGATTAGGACCTAAATATGGTTTTGAAGAGCCTGCTGTTTCTGGTTTCTGGAGAGAAGTCATTTTTCATACCCTTATTGTTGAAGGTAATATTTTGCTCCCCAACCCCCCATTGCTTTTAAGATTTGTCTTCAGTTTTCTTTATGATTATCCTGCTTGGGGAGTTCTTAACATTTTCTTGAATACCGTAGCTTGACACTTTGGTCAGTTTTGGAAAATTCTGGCCATTGTTTCTTTTTTGTTTTTAAATCTGTAATATTTTCGTATATCTTACTGTGGTGTCTTCTTTCCATAGGTTTTTTTTTTTTTTTGCATAGTTATTGTAATGTATTAAACACACTTGTACATACATACATAACTACATATATACATGTGTGTACAATTCAATATCCTTTTTAATATTTACTGTTTTCATCAGTGCTTTCCCACATTCATAAGCATCAGAGCTTCCTAATTTCACGTCATGAGGATCTAGGTTGGTCTCCCTGACAGTGCCTGGCAGAATGTCACTCAAATAATTGTTGGTTATTTGAATGGCCCTAGGTTTTAGGCTTTTCAATTATTTCCACCATTAAAAAAAATAAAATAAAATCATGGTTCTTTAACCACTATCTACCTTTCTGCTCTACTCCTGTTCCTTTGTGCTTTTGACCATGCCCGTTTATCTTTGACATGTTTTTTTCTCCGTTTTCTGTCTCTTTTCTTCTCTCTATGTTCCAGTATGTATGTTTTCTACTGGCCTTTTTTCTTAGTTCCTTAATCTCCTCTTCTGTTGTGTCCAGTATGTTCTTAATTTCATAAATTGCATCTTTTAATTCTAGCGTTTTCATTTGCTTCTTCATTAGTAGATTTTAATTCCCTGGTGAAATTTTCCTTCTTGTTATCTGTTTTCTTAAACGTATCAATCACATTAATTTTAAAGACTGGGTCATCATTCTTCCTGGTTATCTGTGAGTCTCCTATTGTCTTTCTTTTTTCTCCTGGAATACCTGGTCATCTTTGGCTGAAATGTCAGCATTTAGGAAATTGTTGGGGCCCTGTCCTCCAGAGCAGTGGCGGGTCACCTTGCTGCAGGCAGGCACTGAACGGACCTGAGGCTGAGCTGCAGCTTTTGTGCAGTTGGAGGTTCATCCTGAAATCTAGGCATGGCCCTTCAGTGGTCCCGTCTGAGCCTGGGGTATCATTTAGGCCCCTCCTTGCTAGCTGTCCTTGACTCCCTGACTCTGTCTCCTCAGCACCATGAGACTGCAGGGACCTCAGTTCTGCAATTTAGTGACTTTCTTAAACTCTCAGCTTCTTTTCTCTGCTTAGGAATTTGGCAAATGACTTTAAGAAAAAACGGGTGAATATCAGGCTTAGTTCTTTGCCTCTCCCTTCTCTCTGGAATCCTGGCCCCTCAAGCCCTGGCTGCCTTGGCAATCCTAAACTATATTTCATCTCACCTGCTTGGTGGTTGCCAACAGCTCTGCTGGCTTCTTTGCCTCTCGCTTATACTCCAAAAACTGCAAATGCTGTGTTGGAGGGAGGCTTACTGTTTCGGGGTTCCCTTCTCCCCAGGATCTTGCATCTCAATTCCTGGTTGCTTCAACAGCTCTGTGATGCCTCCAGAAAGGTGTTTCTTCTTTTATGTGGCATTTGAATTCCTGCTTTAGTTCATTGGTTCCAGCTGCCGCGTGTGTCCCCAGAAGGCCTCCTCCTCGTGATTGCACACCCACCATCATGGGCTGTCCACCGCCACGGAGGACGGGCTGGCCTTGTCCCTGACCCCTTAGGGACCTGTGCAGGCATGTCTCAGGGCTATGCACTGAGCACTGGTGCTTCCTTTTCAAGAGGTCATTACGGTACGGACGGAGCCCCTGAGACCACCCCTCTGCTCTGCCCTGGTTAGCTGTGACCTCGGAACACCCACAGTTCTTTGGGCCTCTAACTTACCTGGTTAGATTCAGTGATAGGAAAGATGCTCTCTAGCCCTACGATTCTGTAATTGTGAGGACTTCTGATGGGGATTAGTCAGGGAGGAACGTGCATCTGTTAAATGGGTGTTAACAGTAGTTAAGAGAATATGGTTCTTGTTCAAGTAAGTTAAGGGAAATACTGATTTAATGTCCAGAAACGGGGGAATGGATGCATATTCGTGAAGCTCAAAAGGAGTAAATGAGATATGTCTGAATCAGCTTGGGTGCATTCCAGAAACAGAACACTAAGTCAAAGAGTTGCAGAATATATTATCATGCTATTTTTGTCAAACACATGCAATAGCAATATATAGTTTTATGAATATATAAAAATCAACGTTTGAGAATAACAAAATGACTGGAAGGATATGCTTCCATCCCATAATATTAGTCACCTCTGAAGAGGCCAGTAGGGGACCAGGATTGGGAAATGGGCATCAAAGAGGACTTTAGCTTTATCTGTAATTTTTTTTTTCTTTACGCAAGAAGATGTTCGTCTCTTCTTGGAGGAAGATCTTTTTCCGGGGACTCCTTAGATATTTTCCCAAATGCGTGGAGGTTCTCAGGTGGTGAATGTGATGTGTGTGGCGTTTCCCAAGCTTATTTGACCACCACATCCTCCCTCACTTTTTTTTAAAACAGATTGTCTTGTGACTCTGGCCTTCTGTGGAACACTAGGTTGTTTAGAGAGCCACATGGATGGGCGTGGACAACTGGCAGTCAAAAAAGCCGCGCTTGGGGCAGGTTGAGGGAGCGGGGAGACCTGCTCAGCCTCGCCCTCAGGCCTGCCTGCTGCTCAGCCTGGCGCTGGCCCTCGCCCTCACCTGGCGCCCTGCACATCCCTCCATGCTCCGCCTCGGGCCCAGCTGTCATCCCGCCCACTCCCGGGCCTTCTGGTGGCCTCTTCATCCCCTACTCCAACCCCTAGCGTTTGTTCCACCCCCTGCTGCTATCTGGAGGCCCTTGTTCCGCTGCCTAGTGTTGTTAAGCAGCTCTTGTGTTGTCTCTTCACATCGGTTATCTCCTGGTGCCAGGCAGAGTCTGAGCTTTCTATTGTGCACTCTTTGTACTTCTGAGATGCCAACGCGGTGACTTGAACCAGCTGGATGCAAAGAAGATGCTTGCAGGTTTTGAGGCACAGTATTCTCCTGCCAGGGCTTTTATGTCCATTATGTGGGACGCAGGGTGCAGTGCATGCTGCTTCAACTGCCTTCACTGAGACCGAACAACCGTGTCTTAAACTTGATGAGAAGCTTGTTTCTGTCACCTCTAACTGTCCAAGCTGGTGGGTTGCCTGGGGGAGGCGCTGTGTTGTGGGGTCCGTCCAGGGGCCCAGTTCCCTTCTGTCTTGCGGCCGTTTCCAAAGGCCTGTCTTCACCTTGGTGGTCAGGGCTGGCTCTGGCCAGGGCTGGCTCCAGCACCCTTCATCCCAGCCGATGGGGAGGGAGCTGGGAAGTGGCAGCTGCAGCTGCTCACACCCCGATGACCAGGCCTGGCTAAGCTCAGACTTTATCTCAAGAGGAGCTTGGATACTGGGTGGAAGGAAAGCAGGCACGGGGCACACAAGGAAGCATGTGAGAGCTGAAGGACCGGGGGACACTTGGCTGTTCATGTGGGGGAGAGAACTGTGTTGGTCTCCAGGAACAACAGAGGGGCCCCATTGCCCCTGCCTGCAGGAGAGTCCCAGGCAGCAGGGACGAGTTGGTCCCCAGCCGGGCTGTGGATCCGTGTGACGGACCCCACAGATCCATCGGGGAGTGACGGAGCCTGGTGATGCCCCCGCCTTCTCTCCTTCAGATCCGGCGAGCAGCCTGGCCTATCAGCGGGTGCAGAAGGTCGAGTGCACATCCCTGCAGCCCGTCCTGGTTCTGGGGCCTCTGCTGGACGTGGTGAAGGAGATGCTGGTGAACGAGGTGCCCAGTAAGTTCTGCAGATGCCCCCTTGGTAAGGGGTGCCCCCTCACCTGCCGGGCACGTCTGTCCCTGAGTCAGCCAGAGCAGGCTGTTCCGGAGCCTTCCCTAGAGGACAGGCGACCACAGACTGGGTCAGATCAGTGTGCGGCCCCGGCCCTGCCTCCCCCGGGGCGAGGGCAGTGGCGTGTCCCTGAAGCGCTGGTGCACAGCGGGCTTCGTTCCGGGGGAGGCTGTGAGGGCTAACAGTGCCCAGTACCTGGAAGGGGCCTTGGGGTGCAGAGTCCTGATGCCACGTGCCTGCCTTGCAGAGGTGATGAAGGCCTCCCAGCAGGCCATCGAGCGGGGCGTCAAAGACTGCCTGTTTGTCGACTACAAGCGGAGAAGCGGGCATTTCGACGTCACCACGGTGGCTTCAATAAAAGAAATCACAGAAAAGGTATCCCCCGCGTTAGGCCGCGGGGAAGAGGCCCGACTGTGTGTCGGGATTGGGCGCCCCTGGCTGCGTCAGGGCCCTTTGCCTGTGCATCCCTGCCCTGCGTGTCTCTAGAGCCCCCACCCCCAGCTCTTCCCACAGCTTCACGGAGCTCATCCACATGCTCTCTGGCAGAATCCACCTGCCTGCGGCCTGCCCTCGTTGGCTCTTGGCGCCAGGGCAAGCTTGTGGCCGCTCCCCCTCCGAGGAGGTAGATGAGAGCTTTGAACTCCAGGGAAGAGCCTCCTGCAGGGAATTCTGAAACAGATTCTGCTGAACCTGTGAGCAGACTCTTAGGTTTGTGTGCCTCGTCTGGAGGCCGGTGCGCAGCTTCCAGCACGGCCGCCTGGGGGGCCCTGCCTCCATACCGTTGCTATCTAGCTCTGTATGCATTTGAACGCCCTCAGGTCCATTTGTCGGGAAGCCCGAGAAAAAGACTGGTGGCTCTGCAAGGCGTGTTGGAAAGACCCCGGCAGAGCAGGGGACTCGGGGTCCCCTTAGGACTTGTCCTTCTCAGTCTCTGCGACTGGGGCTGGCCAGTCCACCTCTTTGGGTTGGTTCCTCCTGTTGAAGGAGTTGGCCTCTTGCGGCTCTAAGTGCACACTGCCCTGTGGGGGCGGAAGAAGGGACTCCCCGGTGCAGCTTCAGGGGTGTTTGGTGCAGCTTCAGGGGTGTTTGGGGCGGGCGGCCCAGGCACAAGCCTGTGGCCTTTCATTGTCCCCCATTCAGCCTGGAGGCTCAGGGGACCCAGGGAACGTATGTCAGTCACAGCCACGCAAAGCCACACTCCCCTCCAGGACGCTCCAGCTCTTCATTTGTTGGGTCTGGCAGAAATAAGGCCTCCGGGCTGGGGGTGTGGTTGGGATCCCAGAAGTTCCCCACACCTGGGCGAAGGCAGGGAAGGAAGTCTGGATTTGGGCTGCGCCGCCCTCTCCTCGCCCCTGCCTGTGGCACTCACGCTCCCTCCTCCCCCAGAACTGGCACTGCCTCCTGGACGTCGCGCCCCACGCCATCGAGCGGCTGCACAACATGCACATCTACCCCATCGTCATCTTCACCCACTACAAGAGCGCAAAGCAGATCAAGTAGGTGCCGCTGCCCCAGGGCTCGGCCTGGACGGTGAGGGCTGGGGGCCGGTGGCCCTGGTTGCGGGGGGCAGCGAAGGAGAGGCAGGAGGTGCTTGGAGGAGGAAGGGAGGGGCCGTGCCCCTCGTGGGCCCTGTTCCATTTCAGCCAGGCCGCTTTAACTGTGTCCCCTCCTCCAGGCAGCCCCTCAGCCCTGCTCAGGGGCCACACGGTTCCTTCGCACACCCAGCTTTGTCTGCACAGCCCCTTCCCACCTCTCCGCCCCCCTTTCCTCTTCTGCTCACTTTGGGGCTCAGAGGACACAAAGGGCCGGCAGAGCCAGGCCGACCCGGATCGGCCTCAGGCCAGCTCTGCTCTCGCTGAGGTGCCGTTTCCTCGGGGTGTCCTCAGCCCGCCAAGGCTGCTTCTCCTTTTACCTTCCTGGGCTCCCACGCATTGGGGGCCAGCTGGCTGTCACTCTCTGTGCACACACTGGGCCCCCCACTGTTCCCTCTGCCTAGAGCCCCGACAGGACCCGCGGGCTGTTGCTCTGCTTTCTGAGGTGCTCCTGGGGCGCCCCACAGCCTGGGGGATGCCCCTTCCCCTGGACGAGGAGAGGAAAAAGAGGGCCTTGGAGGGGAGAGGCTCAGCCTATGCTGAGTGTCCCACCAGGGAGCAGAGGGACCCCATCTACCTGAGGGACAAGGTGACTCAGAGGCATTCCAAAGAGCAGTTTGAGACGGCGCAGAAGATCGAGCAGGAGTATGGCAGGTACTTCACAGGTAGGTGCCAGGCACGGTGAGGAGGAGCCGGAGGCTTCCAGGGCGTCTTTCCTGAGAGCAGGAGGAGTCCGGGCTCACGGGCCGCCTCCCGGGCCTGGTTGCAGGCACCTCTCACCGCAGCTGAGGTGTTGGAGTTTCCGTCGCTGGGCGACACTGGGCGTTTTAAGATGGAAATGTAAAGTTCTCTGAGCTGCGCACCTGGTCGCCAGCTGGTCTTTCTCACCCACCTTCTTAGTGGGCAGCCGTGGGTCCGTCTCGGGGCCTGGGAACCACGTAGCGCAGCTCCTGGGTCCCTGCGGCCCCGGATCCGAGCACTCCCTGGCGAGCAGGCAGCGTGTGCGCCGTGGTCGTCTGTCCCCCCAGTGGTCAGTTTCGGCCACGGGGTTGTGTGAAGAAAACCCATCTCTGGGCTCTGAAACAAAACAAAAAAACCATGGCTCCAACTTACCTGCTGCCTTTTTCCTTCCTGGTTTTCAGCCTCTTCAGTAAAATCAGACACTCGTAGGGGGTTAACGTTTTGGTCGTGGGAAGAAAGGGGCAGTGAACTTGAATCGTGGAGTGGGTTGTGATCTAGAACAGGGCTTCCTTCTTTTGCCCCCCCGTGGTCAGGGGTGCATCCGTGTGTTTTAATTTCCAGTCCATAGTCCATCACAGACCAGTCCTTTTGTCAAACACGTTAAAAGCAAATTACTAGAGACAAACCTTAAAAATCCCCCAGACTTGGAAAATGCGAGCTCTCTTTTTTATTGCATTCAACTGACACAAAGTTATCCTGCCCGTCTCTGGCGGCTTCTGCACACTGTCTGCTTCCACTCTCACCTCTGGCAGCCGGGGCCTGCTTGTGGCCAGCGCTGTTCTGCGCAGCTTGGAGGTGCGTCGCCCCGATCCACGTCCACCGAACCTGTGGTTGAAGCCTGCAGGGCAGAGCTGGGCCAGAGTGGAATGCATTTCATTGGCTTTGCTGGAATCTTCTCTGGGCCTGGAAGCCTGACCCCTTAAACTCATCCTAGTTCCCTTTAGAATCCCTCTACCGACTGGGCCACACAACACCCACCCTTCCTCCCCTAAGCGGCTTTCCATGTGCTGGGATCCCCCAGCCCGGGGAGTTATTGGGACGGTGGGCAGTGTGTGCGCGGGGCCAGGCCCTGGCCGCCCAGGTTGCAGGATAAACCGGAGCCCAGCCCAGCCTTGTTGGAGCCTGTGTTTCCAGCCACCTGCTGAAGAGCCGACCAGATGCCGCTGGAGGGACAGGGGGGATGCGGAACTGATGTGCGCTCCACTCTTCTATTTTTTGTCTTCTATCTTTTTATTTATTTTTTCATGATTCTTTCTCCTCCCCACCTTCTTGCCTGGTGGAGGAGAGTGGGGTGGGCGGGGGGCAGGGGTGCCACAGAAGCTCAGAGCAGGCAGCAAAAGGGGCCTTAAGACCCCAGGCCCTCCCTCTGAGCTGAATGTGTGTTTGGGGGGCTCTTTTGCAGGGGTCGTCCAGGGAGGAGCCCTCTCAAGCATCTGCACGCAAATCCTGGCAACGGTCAATCAAGAACAAAATAAAGTCCTGTGGATCCCAGCCTGCCCGTTGTAGGGAAACCTCGTCCTGTGAAGAGACTGCACATGTTCTGCCTGCGTGAACCCGTGGCTCAGCTCTCTTTAGCGACTAAAACCAGAAAACTGCACGGGAGCGTGAAGGGGAGGCTCCCACGAGCACAGGCTCCGGAAGCTCCCGCCCGGGTGACGGAGGGTGGCGGCCAAATGGATCCAGGCCTGGGCAGCGGACCGCGCTCCTCGCACCTGTGTGCTTAAGACTCGACTGAACAAAAACACACAAAAGACTTTCGACAGAGGGGTTCAACACCAACCTTTCTTTCTCCAGCCAATCAGAGATGCTGCAAAGGGAACCTTCCAGATCACAAGTTTACAAGCCTTTTCTAAGTATTTGGCGGTTTCTGTTTACTTGAACGGCTTCACGTTGTTGGTGCCAAGCCCCTGCCCCGCCTCCCCTCCATCTTTCTGCCCCATCTGTTTCTTTTCCTGCTTTCAGCGAAACGACTCTGGAACCTCACTAGCGGCTGCTTTGCTCCGGGAGGTTCTCGGTGGGACCAGAGCTGTGGCAGCCTTCCTCCTGTCCAGGGAGGGCCCCGTGACCGCAGGTGCTCAGGCCATTTGAGGTGGCAGATCCAGTGCCTTTGTGGAGTCGCCTCGCCAGCGGCAGCGTCCCCCCCTGGGGAGGGAAGACTGCTTTAGCAGTCCAGTAAACTCGCCTCTCTCCTCCTCTCCTGCCTTCCACAGCCTCTCGTTTTTTCCTCCATCTGGGTTTATCCTTTAAGCATTTGGTCCCTTGGAGCTTCGTAGACTCCCGGTGACAGGTTCTGTTCAGCTAGGGCCACTGTGTACCGTTGGGTCCTGCGGCGGCTTGCTCGGTCGGTAGAGGTGGGGTCTGGCTGCGGACGAGGGGTCGGTCCAGCTCTGGACGAGGGGTCAGTCCCACTTGGGACGAGGGGTCGGTCCGGCAGCAGACGAGGGATCAGTCTCACAAGGGGTTGCGCGGTTCGGCTGACGGGGTCGCCCGGCGAAGCCGGCGACGAAGGGGTCGCCTGGCGAAGCCGGCGACGAAGGGGTCGCCCGGAGAAGCAGGCGACGAACTGGGGACAAGGGAGGCCAGGCCCTTGTCGGGGGCTCTCAGGACTGGAGGGCGCACAGCAGAAGAACCACCGCGGAGACAAGGTAAACACGCAAGTCCACTTTACTGAGGGAGAGGCAACAGTTTTATAGGGGCTGGGGAAGGCTGATTGGTCGAAGCCACGCCCTGTTCTGATTGGTTGCCGGCGAAAGGTCAGTGGGCGGTACTGGACGGGGGAGGGCTGGTGGTTAGGGATTGGCTGTCGCTGTTGCTGGGGGAAGGGGCAGGGTTTAGGGATTGGTGGCTGCTGTTGCTGGGGTGGAGGGCAGACTGGATTTCTCCACCCACGCCTGGCTGTTGCTGCTGTCGGGGGAAGGGAAAAGGGCGGGCTGGATTTTTCCGCCCACACCTGGCTGTTGCTGCTGTCGGGGGAGGGGAAAAGGGCAGACTGGATTTCTCTGCCCACGCCTGGCTGTTGCTGCTGTCGGGGGAGGGGAAAAGGGCAGACTGGAATTTTCTGCCCTGCGCCTGCGCAGGGAGAAGGAAGAAGAAGGGTGCCGCCCCACAAGGCATCGTGTGGCGCCATCTGGGAGGAGGGGCGGCTGCGGAAGCATGGCTGCCGAGAAGGGGAGACCTGAGGGCACTCTGCGCCCATGCCGAGCTCCCTTCAGGGGTGGCGGTGGGTCCGACCAGCCACCCTATTATGGTGGCAGCGGCTTGGCCTGCCACGGCCGCTCCCCTGCCAGACCAGCAAAGCACACTTCAGCCCGAGGGGTGACCGCAGGGTCCTTTTTAGGTTCTGTAGTTGGCAACAGCCTTGACCAGTGGAGATTTTGCGGGGTGCCTCGTAAGCTATTACATTCTAGAGTGTGGCGAGTGCATTGGCGCATTCTATGCTGAAACTAAAACTGAAACAAGGGCCTCTCCAGTCTAGGTGGCAGCCGTCCCTGCCTGCACCGGGCCCCATGGAGGTGTCTCCATTTGGGGCTGGCTTGCACTGCCCATGCCGGGCGTCTCTGGTGGAAGGGTTGAGGTGTCCTCCTAAAGCTGTGCGTCCTTTTCCCAGGTACTGTACGGGGCTCTGTGGGAGCGTGCCCTGCCTTTTCATCCTGTTCCTAACATTTCATTTTCCTAGCAAGAAATCCGATTTCATTTTATTCTTTGTAATTCTAGACATTAGATTGTAGTTTAACCATTACTGACTTTTTTTTTTTAAAGGGATATATTTTCTTGCACAGTTGTTCAAAAAGAAGTTTCAGTCCTCAATGCTGTCCTTTGTTTTATAGGTACAAGTTTTCTAGCTCACACAATTAAGAAAAACTGTAGACTAGGTCTCGCCGTGTTACCTTCAGGCCCCTCGGGGGTGGTTTCTCGGAGCCTCGGGCTGCCTCGGGCTGAGGGTGGTACGCGGGAGCAGACAGGTACTGTTCTGGCAGACTGGGATTTTCTGTACTAAAATGTTACTTTGTATCAAAAGTTAAACAGACTTTAGTACGACAAATAAAGGTCAATTTCTATAACTTGTGTGTGCAGACACCTGTGTTTCCCTTGGTTTCGTGCCTTCCTGCGCCCTCAGCTTCGCCGGTTTCCTAAAACTTGCCACAGCTTCCTTCCTCTGCAGAGCGTGGCTGCTGGGCGACGTTCTTCCCAGCTCAGGACGATCAGGAGGCCCTCGGACCTGCGTCCTCAGCCTGTGTCATCCTTCCCCTCTGTCCAGCATTGAATAGGCATGGTGGCCGAGGCCACCGTTGCCCCAGGCAGCGGATTTGGGGCCTTAGAGCCTGCCCTCTGGCCTGCAGGTGTGGGCTTGGGGGGGCGGGGGGGGCAAAATGGAAAGGGGGCAGTGAAGCTGAGTGCTCGGGGGCCCTGCAGGATGCCAAGGTCCTGCTGTCCAGTCAGCGCTTCATCTGCAGGGGACCAGGCCCAGGCCACGCCCAGCCTGCCAGGCAGGGTCAGCAGGGCTTCCAGCCGCCTGGCCCCAAAAGCCCCTGCGCCGGGGTGGTGGGGAGGCCCCTGGGAGGCCAGCACTGGCCTCAGATGGACAGAGGCCTGAGGCAGAGCAGAGGCCGCCTTCCCTGCTCTTTGGGCTTGGAGGGGCTTGAGGGCAGAATGTTCTAGAAAAACCAACTGCTGGCGTGGTGGCTGGGCCCATGGGGGAAGATTTGGTTTTGGCACCTCCCTCGTCCCTCCCTCCGCTGTGGACCTGCAGCCTTGGCCCCCTGGGGGCTACGGGAGCTACAGAACTGAGCTGGGCTCTGCTCTTGAGTGGGTGGGAGCTGGGGCAAATCCTCAGCCCCTGCATTTGCCCGGGTGTCCTCGGCCGTGGGGCCTGGCCCTGCACTGCCATGACCCAGGGCCAACCTCAGAGCGGGCAGCAGCTCCACAGATTTTAAGCCCCCCCCCACCAGCAAATGGGGCTAGGGGGTGGGGGGTAGTGCAGGGGGAGGGGGCATGGCTACTTGTTTAGGAAGGGCTCGGTTACAATGCCAAAACCTTAGCAGCGGATGAGATTTTATTTTCTTTAGACTTCTGTATTTTCCAAATTTTCTGCAGTGAACTTGGTTTTATTTTATAATTGCAAGGGGAAAGATGCTCAGCTGTTTAAAATGGAGGGCCCGTTACATCACTGAGATCACAGGTCGTTCACCTGGGCCCGCTGAGGCCTTGCCGGGGGCCCTGCCGGGTAGTGCTGAGAGGAGGGGTTCGCCTCACCCATGTGAGAGGCTCGTCTCTGAACCCCCCAGACACTGCACTTGGTGGGTGCTGGTTCCACAGCCAGATGGGCCCTGCCCCAAGTTGGTGTGTGTCTCATGTGAACACCGTCATTCTAGATCATTCTAGAAGGGCCCAGCCAAGAAGTCGGAGAGGCAGAGCTGATGATCGGCTCTAACCACGAGGCCTTGGACGAACGGCGCCTCCGCATCTCTGCCTTCTGCTGATCAGAGCAGACACCTATGACTCTGTGGTACGGGGAGGCAGCAGTGGACTTGCAGAGGCTGAGGAAAACCCCGGCAGCCTTGACTCACCTGACTTTTTCTTGTGAGGTGGAGGAGACGCCCACATACCTAACGCTGAGGAGCGGCCACTAAGATGAAGGCCTGACTGAGGCCAAACGGCAACCGACCAGCCCGGAGATCGGCACTGGGAAGCCGAGCTGCGCCTCCTTGGGGGTTGACAGGGCAGGGGGCCACCTGGGCCAGGGGAGTCAAGGCTGAAGAGAGGTAGGCAGGGCAGGGTGGGGCCAGAGCAAGCATGGATTCAAAGTCGGAGCAGGGCCTGGCGCTGGAATGACGGTCCTCTCGGGGCAGGGGCATGCGAAGAGGATCCTGGGAGCAGGGTGGACCCGTGTTGCTGCTTGCTGGCCCTGGCTCCCCTGCCGCGGGTTTCCTCAGCGTATTTAGTCCACGTGCTCGCTCACCTGCTCGCACCCTCTGGGATTTCCTCTCTGGCCTCTTGCTGTCAGACCTTCCCCTTCAGTTCTTGCTAGTATGGGTCTATGCCTTTTGATCTGAATCCCCCCCAAATGATATTCTCATGCGTGCAGAAGAGCATTTACAATCCAAATGGGCAGTTGCACGAAGAAGGAAACAAACGGGGCACCCAACACCTTAGGTGAGGGGGTGGAACACTGTCACCGCCTCGGGAGCCCTCCCGCCTTCTCCACCAAAGCAAGCCCCGCCCTGACTTAGGGGTATCATCTACGCCCCTGTGGAGCTATCTTGGAACAGTATATTGCTCAGTTTTGAAAACTGAGCTTCAGGCACAAACCCAGCTATGTGGGGACAATGCCCTAGTTGGCACCATTGGATGAAGTCTGCCAGAGAAGGCGAGGGGATCTCGGGGTCACAGTGGACTTCAGCTTCCCTGGTAATTGACAAGAGCTGCTAACGGAGAAGTCAGTGAGCGGGGGATTGAGTGGGCCCTGGGAACAAAAGGCCACCACTGTTGGGGCGGGTACCAGCACAGTCCCCAGACCAGGTACTGGTTGTCTGGCAGAAAGATGGTCAGAGGGAGTGGGCTGCTTTTGTTTGTTTTTACACCCGCTACAACTGCCCTGTAGGTTTCTCCTGTGGGAGGAGAGGAGGACCTGCAGCTGATTTATTTAGAGAGCAGGGAGTTCATCAGCCCATTGTCAAGGCCAACGTGATAGAAGTCCAGAACTGGGCTGCGACCGCCTCACCGTTGGTGCTAAGCAGACACCCAGGCTGCAGGGGCCACGGTGCAGGCAGCTCGGGACATCCTGGCTTGAGGCCCTGCCCCAAACTGGCTAGTTTGTCTTCCGGGTTTGGTGCCAGCTGTCAGCCTGGTACTTCTCCCCACTTCCTGAGAATTTACTGGGAATTTTCACCATCTATTTCTGATTTTCCCTTCTTGCTCTTCTTTGTCACACTCCTGTTGCCTGCATCATGTGTGAAGACAAAAGGTTAACGCAGATCCAAATTCCTTCTCCACGGAAAGGTGATTACTCCCAGGACTGTTTTCTGGGAAAGCTCTGGGCCGAGAAGAAGGCAGCGCCGAGTGTTTCCCATTGCCTACATATGTACGTGGGCATTGGGAAGCCCTGGAGAGGACGCACAGGCCCCCCCGGGCTCCCGAGGGCCTCGGTACCGACCCCTGGGGAGCTGCCCCTGGATCTGGAGCTTTGATTGCTCGTGTTGGAGACCCTGGACTGGTCCCCGCATTTTCCCGTCCCCTAGGTTTTGTCTTTACGGTATTCTTTCAGAGAGATTCCCTCAACTTTTCATCTTTTGAATCCTTCAGTTGGTTTTTTGGTTTTGCTATCGTTTTTATTTTCCAAGAACTCTTTCATTTTCTGAATATCCATTTTTCTAGCATCTTGTAATTGTTTCAATTATGACGTGTTCTCATCTGAGCATAGTTTAGTTTCCTTCCTCTTCCCACCATATTTCTAATTCCTCCGAGGTTGTTTTCTTTCTTAATTGCTCGTTTCTTTATTAGAAGCTTTAACCTCAGGTATCTGGTACTCCTGGGTTGCCTTGGTTGATAAGCATGAGAGAGGGAAGCTCCAGAACGCACGGTAGGATTGTCATCTCTGCCTTTCACGCTAAGGACCTGGCTGCACTGTTTGTTGGGGAATCTCAGTGAAGGTCTTTCTAGGTTTTTCTTCTGGAGTTTGTCAGATTCCCTAGAGGAGTCTTTCCGCTCCTGACTGGAGGATAAGGCTGGCAGCGTTCTGTGAGCCCAGTGGGCGCTTTGCATTCAGCACTCAGTGGGGCGCATGTGGTCACAGTCCTGTTGTTCAGTGTGGTACCCACGCTGCCAGCTGTGCCTGGCGCCCTACTGCAGAAAGCCTCTCTCACTCCAAGGAGAACCCTCCATGCTTCTGCTCAGTTGAGGGGGAGCCAGGAGCCCTGTAGCTTGGAATCTGGGTCTGTTTCCCACCCAGCTCTTCCTCATTTCTTCCCCCAAGTTCTAGAAGTAACCACGCAACAGTTCCTTGCCCTCTGCAGACTTGGGATTTGGCATTCTCCGATCTGCTGAGTAATTCATCACTGGCCCATCTACTTTTCAGTTTCTGAAATGATTTTGCAGTCATTGCCTCCCCAGCTGTCTTCATATTTCTAGGTTTGTCTTTTTAAAAGCAGTTCTTTTACTGTATTTCTGTGTTTTCTTAGAGTTTTAGGAGGCACAAAATTAAGTTTATGTATCAATCTGCTTCCTTAACCCAGAAGTAAGTTTTGTATTTCTTTATATTCCTTTATTATTTACTTTGCTCATCGTTTACTGGGGTCTTGGACAGAGCTGGAAGGCACGCCTCATTCTTTTAACAGCAGCATCCTGTTGCAGTTGGAAGGTGTGTCTGTCAGGTTCAACCAGAGGAGGAGAACCAGTAAGAGCCTGTACAGCATAGATAAGCTATGCGTGTGGATTTCTTGCGAGGACTTGGCCTGCGTGAGTGCGGGTGCTGGCTAAGCTGCTCCTAAGCCCCGAGGGTTGGCGGGCAAGGCGAGGAGGGTCACGGGCAGGGTGGCGCTCTCGGGCGCTGGCCGAAGCTGTTGTCTGCAGGATGTCAGAAAAGGAAGATCACAAGCCACGTGGGGCCCCACAAGCACAGCCGAGGCCGTTGTCCCCGGGTGGAATTTCTTCCTCCCGGGGATCCCTCTGCTGCGTGGAAGGCCTTTTGCCTGGTTGCATCGGGCTCACCGAGGTTATCCAGGATGCTCGCTTACCCCGAGTCTGCTGATGAGGGGCTCCAGCGACACTGCGCAGCGCCTCCCCACCACCCCCTAGCGTGGCGCCTGAGGACCTGGGCACTGGATCCTGGCAAGGCCCATGTCCAGCAGCCATCACCTGGGTTTAACAACTTCACTGTTCCCAACAAACAGGCACTGGGATCAAGTGGTTTTTGTGTTGATGGACTTATTTAAATTTATCCTCATAGAAGCTTCTGTGAGGAGTTCACAGACAAGCACGCCAAGGCTTTGAGCAGTCAGGGTAGATTGCCTAAGCCCTTTTCGTGATGTCCTGGCACCTTTAGGGAGGAGAGAAAACATGTGCTTGCTTTGGAGTGGGCCTCTTTGGCCCCTCTCAGATGCTGATCCTTGCAAGAAAATCGTAGCAGTAGTCATCAGCTGCTCTGAGGAAGTAAACCACCTTAGCTATTTTTATGCACACCATTTAAGACAAGTAAAGGTGCACAGAGATGCTGGGAACTCTGTGACTGCCGTCAAGCAGTGGGATGAAGGGCCCGGGTCCCTCCTTCCCCCAGCACATCTGGAGTCACGGCTGACGTCCATCTGCCCCTCTGAGCATGGAATGATCTTTTTAGTTTTTTTTCTTTAAAGAACAGAACCAGAGCGGCTTTGAGTTGAGCAACAATGTGTGCTGGTATTGGTTCTCCATGGAAATATAAAAATGATAAAACTAAAATTGTCAGATGTTTGACTGGAAGGGACAGTGTGTTTTTTAACTAACTTTTTTGGAAAATTACCTTCAATAATTAGAACAAAGAGAATATTGTTTAACTTTTGCATTTTGCAAGCTTACATTTTTTTTTTAAGATTTATTTATTTCTCTCCCCTTCCCCCCCTCACCCCGGTTGTCTGTTCTCCTTGTCCATTCGCCGTGTGTGCCTCTGTGACCACTTCTATCCTTATCAGTGGCACCAGGAATCTGTGTTGCTTTTTGTTGCATCATCTTGTTGTGTCAGCTCTCCGTGTGGGCGGCGCCATTCCTGGGGGGGCTGCACTTTCTTTCGTGCTGGCGGCTCTCCTTATGGGGCACATTCCTTGCATGTGGGTCTCCCCTACGTGGGGGACACCCCTGCACATCAGCACTGCGCATGGGCCAGCTCCACATGGGTCAAGGAGGCCCGGGGTTTGAACCGCGGACCTCCCATGTGGTAGATGGACGCCCTAACTGCTGGGCCAAGTCCTCTGCCCCAGTTTACATTTATTTAACTTGAGGTTCAGTGACATGGTTTTACATTTTTGTGTTTGAAGTATATATTAACCATTTACTTTCACCAACATAGTTGATGCCTTCTGAACAATTTCCTTGTTCATAAAACCAGTGCGTTTTTGAAAATTGCATTTTTTGTAACTTTCCCTGAAAATTGCATTTTTTTGTAACTTTCCCGTGAGTGTATTAAATCTTTGGACTGCGCGGGCCATGCCCAGGACCCTCCAGCAGGCTGCTGCTTGAGGGGCTCTTCATTTGTTTTAAACCAGAACGCTCAGAGTTGAATCTAGAAGGTATGTGTTCTTGCGCCTACCCTCGAAGATGAGAAGCCAGGTTCCTTACTTCGGGAAATTGGTCCTTAAAAATGCAGAGATGAGGGAGAGCTGGAGGGGACCGCGGGGAGGTGCGTGTCCCCTTGTGGGGGTCCCGGGGCAGCCCGTGGCCCCTGTGGGAGGTGCTGGGAGGAAAGGCTTCTGGAGTTCTTTGTCATGGCTTCTCCACGGCAGGCCTCGCTGGTTCCCCAGGCCCAGGCACGCGGGCGGCCTTCTCCGTCCTGTCTCTCTTCACCCTCGGCCACGGGCAGGGGGGGCGGTGGCGAGGTGAATCGAGGCCCTCACGATTTCAGCAGGCAAGCTGAGAGGGGCTTGCGCCTTGGCTTAGGACACCTCTCTCTGGAAGGATTTCGTGGTCAGACCTCCCTGAAGGGTTTGGGGGGGGGTAGGTGGGGGAAGGGGCAGAGGTTGCGGCAAAAGTGAAAAAAGATGTGGAAAAATGAGCAGTGAAAGAGGATTCTCTTCCACCCTGCAGCCCAGAAAGTTACACATTTTAAAATCAGTTTCTTCACTCCTCTTGCTGCTTGGTGTGTACAAAGCCAAGTCAAATATGAATTCCCACCCCGGAGGTAGCATTCGGTGTTCTGTGTTTTAATTTTTTCACAATAACACAAAATCCCAAAATATTGGGGGTGGCTTTTGCCCCAGCATTGTGTTCACTGCTGTGCTGGCACCTGGAGCTGCCAGAGAGACCTCGAGACAGGAAGAGGCTTGGAGAAAGGGACGCCAAGTGTTCCTTCTCAAAGGGAAAGGCTGTATGATGGCCGCAAAAGGAGGACGATGGTGGCGCCGATGCCACCGAGGACTGGGACAAGTTGACGGCAGCTCAGCAACGCCACGGCTGTGTGTGTGTGGGGGGTGGCGTTAGGACACCTGGTCGTAACCAAATGTAACCTGAGTGGCCGTCTTGTGGGGTATGCACTGCCAAGGGAATGGACTCTAGTTTGTAAGACGCCTACTGTGTGCCACATACTAGGTGACTTTCATATACTAGAAATCTCCCCATGGTTAAAAAATTTTTTAATGATCAGTATTCATTTATACTATTCTTTTATTCAACCAAAATGTAATGAACAATGAGAAGAAGGCCAAACCTTGTCATTTTAAAACAAGGTTGTTTTGATCTATCAAGCCAGGTATTCAAAACGCGACTTAAAATTACATCCTTGGGAGCACTTATTTCAGGTTAAAATAAATTCTAGATTAAAATAACTTCTGATTAAAAAGGAAATCATCCTTTTATGGCAAATATTAATATAGGCACATGGCAAAAACACAAACAGTATAGCAGAGTTTGAAATGAAAAGTAAAGGAGGCCCTAATCTTTGACAATGTGAGCGGTCTGGCGCTTTCCACCTGCCTGTGATCATCCCGCATCAGTAATAACGAAATCACTGGGGGGGGGTGGCATCAGATGAGGCAATGTGTTCCCGCAAAAAATCCATCACCTGGCCCTCACCAGACCTTTAAGTCCAACTGCCAGTTTACAGGAAATTAAGGAAATAGAAGAACAGGATACTACAGATGCCATGAAGAAACAATCAGGCAAATCTAAAATACAGGTTCTACAAACCAGTGACCTGGTCTCTTCAGTGGTATGGATAAAAAAAATGGAGTGTGTCGAGTGGAAGGAAGCTTTTGCCCCGTGTGCAGGGTGCCACGAGTGCAGCTGTCTCCTTGCCTCCTGAGACCCGCCCAGAATGCAGTGGGCCCTTGGAGGGCACGCGGGTGCAGGCGCAAGCTCTTCACCAGTGGCACCTGACTGGAAAAGTCCTGAAAGACTAATAACCAAATACAAGAGAAAAGTTGCAGAGGATGTTCGGGGGACAAGAGGGGGAAGTTGACTATGTACTACACTAGGTGTTATACTAGGGGGTTGCTATGTTCGGGTGCTTATGGAATTGTGTAGGGGAATACGTTGTGGTGATGCGTGCTCAACTCTTCAGAGATGGACTGGCTAATGCCATTTCCTTTGAAATGGGTCAGCCAAAAATGGAAATATGACTTGGCAAAATGTCAGTTTTCGATCTAGGTTTCCATTTCAAAAAAATATCAGACTAGACTGTTTTATAGTAAAGCTCAGGGAAGAGTCTATTGTGCTCCAATTGTGAAGTAATCACTGTTATAGTTTTATGCCTACGCAAGGGAAAAAAAACAAACTTATGTAACGCCTCCCCTCATATTTTTGCCTACCAAAATCATAGTTAACCTACTTGATAATTTCGTCCCCACCCAAAGCCATGGAGGTTTTCCTGTGTCAGAGCATGTGGCTCTACCTCTTTCTTTTAAACAACTGTGCACGGTTCTTGTTTGGATGAATTTGTCATTAGTCAGTTCTATATTAATGACTTAGCTTTTGTTGGTTGGTTGGTTTTTAGCTTTTCTGCTATGAGAAGCATAATCTAATTTTATTCTCAAAGAAACCATGGAGAGGTGGTAAAGGGAACTGAGCCAGTGCCTCGACCAAAGACAGCCAAGAGAAGAGACAGGTCTGAAGCCTGCACCGTGTTGCTTCTAGAACCCTGGGATCTTTTTTTTTAATACCATGTTGCCAAACCATTCTCATAAACCCGATGCCTCCTCTAGTGTCCCCTCTTTGGCCTTTTTAGCCTCCCAGAGACTAATCAGTCACCTTGTGTATAATTTTAGGACACTTGGTCAGGAGTCAGAGGACTTCAGTACTGGTTTGGATTCGCTCACAATGGTTGGGTCACTTTGAACCCTTAATTATCTCCTCAAATTTTACTTTCTTTTTTTATAAAGGGGGCTGCTACTTTCTGACAACCAATAAGATGGTGACTTTGAAGGATGAAGAACAAACAGGGACTGCTGCCCTGGAAAGCCACGCATCTCTGTTTGCCATCATCAACAAAAGCCACCCCCACCCCACTCCCAGCTCACTGCTCTCCTTCTTACTCAGGGTCCCTGCAGGCATGTCTGGCAGAGTCGTGTTTCTGCACTCTAGCTGCAAGGGAGTCTGGGAAAGCAAATTTGGGCTGCTAGGTAGGGAGGCAAGGCCTGTTAATTTGGGAAACTTCCCAAATGGAGGAACATGTTCAGAGGATGCTGGGCAGCTTCAAGCACATGTGTACACCACAAATCTAAATGTCCCAAATAGGAAGAATAAATAATGGTGCATTCATAACATATATTAAGCCAGTTTTATAAGCCTATATTGAAGAATGTTTAATAGTATGGAAAATGCTCAAAATGTTATATGAAAATACACACCAGGATGGTCTCAATTTAAAAAAATATGCATAAGGAAAAAACCTTGATATTCACAAAGGAGTCCATTCAGGTCCTCTGAGAAGAAGATGCCAAGATGGGATTAGACATATGAGAGGTTTATTGGGAGCATGGCCTGTGAATGGTAGAGACAGCCAGGAAGGCTTGACACTGGAGCCACATCAGGCTCCTGCAAAGGGAGAGAGAGGGAAGGACAGACGGACTAGGAAGAGCCTCGATTGCAGCGCAGTTCTGAGAAAATGGCACCCAGGCCAATGGGGAGGCCACGAGCACAAATAGCTCTTTAGAAGAGTCTGGTGTCCGGCAGGAAGCGGCTGGTGCTGCTACCTCCGAGTGCCCAGTCATTGCCTGGACACAACTGGGGCAGGAGCTGGGGGCTGTCCATCTGTGCTCTTGAAGAAGGCCTGTCCACCACGACATGCTGGCTAAACGAGGGTGGGGCCAGGTCAGTGGCTTTCAAGCAGTGCTACTTTGCACACACCAAGTATTTTATACCAAACAATGGCTATCAAAACTGCCCAAGTAACCTATTTGCTGCTCTTTTGAGTCTTTTAATAACTGGGAAGAATTATATGCATAGTAATGTATAGAAATACAACTGTAGGGAGCGGATGTGGCTCAAACAGTTGGGCACCTGCCTCCCACATGGGAGGTCCCGGGTTCAGTTCCCAGTGTCTCCTAAAGAAGATAAGTGGGCACATGGAGCAGGGACAAAAAAAAAAAGAACAGACAAAAGCAGGCACAGCGAGCAGACAGATGAAGGAACCATGGAGGTGGAGGGAATACAACTGTACAACCAATAAATCATGAAGTGAGCATACCAGGCTGCAACGGTTTGCTCGGTCGGTAGAAGTGGGGTCTGGCTGCGGACGAGGGGTCGGCTCAGCTCTGGACAAGGGGTCGGTCCCGCTTGGGACGAGGGGTCGGTCCCACTTGGGACGAGGGGTCGGTCCGGCAGCAGACGAGGGATCGGTCTCACAAGGGGTTGCGCGGTTCGGCTGACAGGGTCGCCCGGCGAAGCCAGCGACAAAGGGGTCGTCCGGGGAAGCAGGCGATGAACTGGGGGCAAGGGAGGCCAGGCCCTTGTCGGGGGCTCTCAGGACTGGAGGGCGCACGGCAGAAGAACTACCGCAGAGACAAGGTAAACATGCAAGTCCCCTTTATTGAGGGAGAGGCAACAGTTTTATAGGGGCTGGGGAAGGCTGATTGGTCGAAGCCACGCCCTGTTCTGATTGGTTGCTGGAGAAAGGTCAGTGGGCGGTACTGGATGGGGGAGGGGTGGTGATTAGGGATTGGCTGTCGCTGTTGCTGGGGGAAGGGGCAGGGTTTAGGGATTGGTGGCTGCTGTTGCTGGGGTAGAGGGCAGACTGGAGTTTCCCGCCCACGCCTGGCTGTTGCTGCTGTCGGGGGAGGGGAAAAGGGCAGACTGGAATTTTCTGCCCTGCGCCTGCGCAGGGAGAAAGAAGAAGAAGGGTGCTGCCCCACAGGCATCGTGTGGCGCCATCCGGGAGGAGGGGCGGCCGGGGAAGCATGGCTGCCGAGAAGGGGAGACCTGAGGGCACTCTGCACCCATGCCGAGCTTCCTTCAGGGGTGGCGGTGGGTCCGACCAGCCACCCTATTATGGGGGCAGCGGCTTGGCCTGCCACGGCCGCTCCCCCGCCGGGCCAGCAAACCACTCTTCAGCCCGAGGGGTGACCGCACCAGGGTACCCAGGGTTGTGTCAAGCAGCCCCGCACAAGCCCCTTCCATATGCACCTCAGTATTCTCTCTCCACTTACAGCTTTTTAAAATTCAGTTTGTAACTTGGTTTTTCTGAAAATTTCCCTTAAGGGGGGTTTAGATGAGAGAGAGTAGATGCTGAAAACATTCAAGCTGTCTTCCTTTGTAATGAGTTCCAAGTTTTGGTGCTTTAGAAAAGTGAAGGTTAGCTATCTGGAAAACCAGCCCTTTTATGATGCTGATTTTGATTAACTCAGATTTTGCCTTCCCACAGTAACCCATATCTATCGGGTATCTTCCACAGTCCCTGAATTTAGGTTCTGTGGATTCTAAAATCCACAGGTTACTCAGAGACCTTTCAGCATAAGGCAGATCCTAAAATGTGAGAGCTTAAAGGGATGAAAACGGGAGATTATATGCTTCCAGCCTTCCGAGGTAGGGATAAAAAAAATGAGACTTACAGAGACCAAGGGAGTTGGCCCAAGGACTCAGAGCCCCTCGAGGGGCTTCTGCATCTGTTTAGAAGTTGTCTCCCTGCCTCCCCGACTTCCAGGGGGCCTGCGGGGTTCGTAGGGCCAGCCTGAGCCTCTCGAGGCCAGAGGACACAGCCCCCCATCCCTCGCCACCTTTTCACCCCAGCGCAAACAAGAGGATGAAGGGTTGTATCTGCTTTATCTGTCTCTCTGACTCTGCTCAGTTGTGCATGAGGGCAATCCTTCTGCCAGCCTCCAGACTCTTTTTTAGAAACTCGTAGCCATATAAACTCATTTCTCCTTTCCATTTCCCCCTTACTTTAGGTCAAACAGCATTTTAAAGTCATGGTATTTTATGTAGACATGGATATTCTGCTGATCCGCATTGAACCTTCCGTATAAGGTCCTTTTCCAGTTGCATCATCAGTTGGTATTTGATAGTGGTCCCTCGTTGCCAGGGAGGCTCATCCACGGGTGTCATGTCCCACGCTGGAGGGAAGGCATTGCATTTACATGCTGAGTTTGGCTTCGAGACTGGCCACATTTGAGTAACATGAAGGCTGACAGGAGGAAATTCCCAGGCACAATGTTGCTCTAGGCCTTGTTCTTATTTTAGGTTTATCAGCTCACAAGCATAGTCATTAGCATCAGGGGCTCACCGTTGAACCCTCACTCCCTCCCGGTCCCCACCGCTGTACCTGGGAGACTGTCGCTGCTCCCCTAGGGACCACAACAGAGCACCACTGGCCAGGAACCCAGTACCCCCCCTGCTGTGGTTTCCAATTGTTGCCACCATGAGTATATCCAATCATTACCATGCACCCTGGACATATGTTCTGCATAGCTCCCTGTCAGCCATATATCACCTGTAATTGGTATCCCATACCAGTATTCCTCCTTTGCCATTGTTGAAACACTCTGTGATCCAGAACTCCCCGAAATTTGAGGCCCAATATAATGTCATGGTCCCTTACTAGGGAATGGCATATAGCGATGGGTTTAAAGGATAGATAAAGCAGATACAACCCCCAGATAATGGTTCCTTTGAAGGCTAAAGAGACCCATGAGAGTTATGGTCATGGCCGATGGGGTTAACTATCAGGGCAGATGGCCCCTCTTTGGAAATGGTGTTTATGTGTGATGAATCTGGACTCAGATGGGATCTCCCTTCATAAGTCTTTCATGCTAATGTGCTGGAGGTGCAGTTAACGTTGGGGTTTAAGATATATTTAGGGGATTTGAATCTCTGGACCGACAATGTGATAGCCAGGTCCTGAGCCTCAACAGACTCCAGCACC
This sequence comes from Dasypus novemcinctus, assembly GCF_030445035.2. NCBI lineage: Eukaryota > Metazoa > Chordata > Mammalia > Cingulata > Dasypodidae > Dasypus > Dasypus novemcinctus. The sequence continues at coordinate 104,406,014 of NC_080678.1, read as the reverse complement.
TACAATCTGATTTATTGGACTTACCACACTCAGCTAAGATGGAGTTGAAGAAGGACAATCACCACACCATGGAGCCTAGAGTGATTACAACTGAAAATGGGAGGACTGCATCCAGCATCCATGTGGAATCTGAGCCTCCTCTTGACATAGAGGTGCAATGGACACAACCAATCCAATGTCCACATAGAAGAGGTGGCACGGAATTGGGAAAAGTGGACATGGTGGACGATGGGTATGGGGAAGGGCAGGAGGAGATGAGAGGTGGAGGCGTCTTTGGGACATGGAGCTGCCCTGGATGGTGCCTCAGAGGTAATCACCGGACATTGTAAATCCTCATAGGGCCCACTGGATGGAATGGAGGAGAGTGGGGGCCATGATGTGGACCATTGTCTATAAGGTGCAGAGGTGCCCAAAGATGTACTTACCAAATCCAATGGATGTGTCATGATGATGGAAACGAGTGTTGTTGGGGGGGGGAGAGGGGGGGTGGGGGGATGGGGATGAATGGGACCTCACATATAAATTTTTAATGTAACATTATTACAAAGTCAATAAAAAAATTAATTAAAAAAAAAAAGAGGATGAAGGGAGGGGAGGGGCGTCTCTGGTCTTCAGGTGCTGAAGCACAGCACGTCATCAGAGATTCTCGAGTTGCAAGAGAGAGGCTGCAGAGCTCTGAGGCCTGAGGAAGCAGCAGGGATAATAACAGTTATATGGCCCTTACTCTGTGCCAGGTACCTCTGGGAGGACTACAGGAACACACGAGACGGAAGTCACACAGAAGCAATTAGCCATCATCCCCGCCGCGCAAAACTGAGCGGCCATAATTGTCCGTGAAGCACTATCCAGGACAACTCCACGTCCCGAAAACGCCTCCACATCTCATCTCCCCAGGGCCCACTGGATGGAACGTGAGAGAGTCTGGGCTATGATGTGGACCATTGACTATGGGGTGCAGTGATGCTCAGAGATGAACTTACCAGGTGCAATGGATGTATCACGATGATGGGAGAGAGTGTTGCTGTGGGGGGAGTGGGGGGCGGGGGCGGTGGGGTTGAATGGGACCTCATATATTTTTTTTAATGTAATTAAAAAAATAATAATAAATAAATATTAAAAAAAAAAAAAGAGAAAGTTCAAAAAAAAAAAAAAAAAAACTGAGCGGCCATTTGAAACCAGCAAGTCACAGCGTCAGAGGACGGGGAGCCCGACAAGCGTGGCTCAGGCGTGGAGGAAAGACATGGCCAAGCCCGACGTCCAGATGCCCCAGCTCAGCGCAGGGGGAGAAGGGCCTCCCAGCCTGGCAGGTGTGCCCGCTCATCAGCCGGCAGCTGCCTCCTCCCCGAGGTGGAATCCTGAGCCCTGCGCCCACCCGGGAACTGGGCAGGAGCCCTCTCCCCGGCCACCTCCGTGGGCCCCTGCTGAGCGCGGCCAGCGGGGACCTGCTCGGCAGTGACTTTTGGTGGCGGGTCTGCGAGTGTGGGGGCCCCTCCCGTCGCCAGGCCTGTCACCTGGAAGCTGCTGGAGAGAAAGGGCAGCAGGCTTCCCCTCGCAACAGCTGGCACCTGCAAGGGGCAGCGTGGGGGCTCAGCAGGCGGCAGGGCCGGTGGCAGCAGGGCGGGGGCTCACACGGGTGCAGCGGAGCTCAGGCACGGGAGTGGGAGCAGCGGTTTTGCCTTCAACCCAGGACCCCAACACCCCCTGCCAGGTCTGGCTCGAGGCCTGGCAACGGTGGATTTGGGGGTGTCTGGCCTTGTCTCTGGGAGCTGGGGGGCTAACGAGTGGGAGCTGGAGCTTGAATTTCCATCAGGGCTCTGGGTCCTGCCTCCACCCCGAGACTGTGGGGCTGAACTTGGAGGGACCCAGGTTCTGGGGGGAGTAGTTAACCCGGTGAGAGCTTCAGTGGAGCCAGCCCTTGGTCACAGCGCCTGCGTCCTGTGCTCTGTCCCTGCAGCCTGCAGCGTGAAGCATCGGGGAGGGGCTTCAGTGCCTGGGGAGTAGGTGGGAGGTGGGGGCACCCTGAGCTAATTTTCCTTATGTGGATGCAAAAACCATCAACAAAACATTAGTAAATGAATCCAATAGCATATTAAAATTATTTTGCACCAAGACCAAGTAGGATTTATCCCAGGAATACAAGGCTAGTTCAACAGAAGACAATCAAACAAATTCACCACATTAATAGAATGAAAGAAAAAAACATACACAGTCATCTCAATTGACACAGTAAAGACATTTGAAAATATCCAACACCTGCTTGTGATGAAGACATTCAGAAAAAAATAAGAGAGGGGAACTTCCTTGGCATTCTAAAGGGCATTTATGAAAATGCCATAGCTAATATCTTACTCAATGATGAAAGACAGAAAGCTTTCCCTCTGAGATCAGGAATAAGATAATGGTTTCTGCATTCATTACTGTTCTTCAACATTGTACTGGAAGTTCTAGCCAGAGCAATTAGACAAGAATAAGAAATAAAAGTCATCCAAATAGAAAAGGAAGAAGTAAAACTCTGTTCAAGATGACAGGATCCTTTATATAGACAATCCCAAAGAATTCACAAAAAAAGTAATAGAGCCAATAACAAATTCAACAACCTGGGTACAAGAGTAACATGCACTGGGAACCCTTCTCCTCTGCCTGGGAGAAAGGGAGCCTCCCAACCTGCATCCCAATCCTACAAGGTAGACACAGTTGTCCCTGCCATTTTGCAGAGGAGGAAAATAAGGCTCGGAGCTGAAGGCCTTGTCTAAGGTGAAAGGGCTTCTGAGGAGTGGGGGTAATTGGATGGGGGAGTCCAAACCCTTCCAGATGCCTCTCAAGGACTGACTTTGGATTTATGGCTCTGGGGGACTGGGGCAGAACTAGGATCAAAAGTATGGAAAGCCGAGAGTCCTCTAAGGTATCAGCTCCTTTCATCTTTACAATTGCCTCCGTCCTCTCAGGCCTTCCTTGCTGGTTGTCCTGCACCTAAAATGCTGCTCCCCAAGTTGTCTGGATTTTGGATCTTCTCAACATTCAGATTCAGATGCCATTTCCTCCGGAAGCCTGCTCTAACCCGCTGTAACTAAACTGTCCCCTTCCTGCTTCACTGGGTGTCCCGCTGCCTCTAATTTACTAGGTTCTAATCTTCTGGATTGGGAGCTATACCGTGATGATGCCTCGTCGCACAATAAGCACTCAGTAAAGATGTGGCAGATGCTGTAGCTTTGCCCCCCATGTCCCCTCAGCACCCCACTGTGTACCCAAACCCCAAAACAAGACTTCCACCTGCCAGCACCTGCAGGTCTCACCTGGGGGCTTTTCAAGTCACCTGAGCCTGCCCTGTCCACACACTGGGCGTGCTGGAAATGTCAGGGAGTCAGTGCCCCTTGCAGTGAGACACACGGGACACAGGAGCTGGTGGGCCACTGCCCCAGTCCTATCCACTTCTGCAGGGAAAACTCGATCGAGTGGTCTACACTGTCTCCTAAGAGCCCCTGGGCTCAGTCCTACCCACAGCAGTCATCCGCTGAGACCCACTGCCTTGTGCTCTCTGCCTCCTTCTCATCCCCGTCTCCACCCCCCCTTCCTGAGGTGGTTCCTGGGATCAGCCCCCAAACTACTTGCACTGAAAAAAGAAAAGTATAGCAAGGGGGTTGCAATCACCTGGAAGCGTAGAGACCTCTCTTCCTTCTCTGGCAGACACATTGGATCGACCATAATTGGTGCCCTGAGGCTCAGTGTGCCTCAGCTGGCTGTGCCCCGAGGCTCGGTGTGCCTCAGTGCTGGCTGTGCCCCAAGGCTCAGTGTGCCTCAGAGCTCGCTGTGCCCCGAGGCTCGGTGTGCCTCAGCTGGCTGTCCCCGAGGCTCGGTGTGCCTCAGCTGGCTGTGCCCGAAGGCTTGGTGTGCCTCAGCTGGCTGCTGTGCTCCCCTGACCCTGTGTGAACCGAGCAGACCCCTGCCCATGCCTGGAGCTCTGGACTCTGGAGAAATGGATCTGTCCCTCCTAAAGACTCCACGCAGTCCCGCTGAAGCCACCACGTCCTCCTACAGTGGAGGCTGAGGGCGCTCTTAGTATAACCAACACGAGCTTGGTGTGGCCCCTCATGCCTTCCCTGTCCCTGCACACGAGGACACAGCGGCAGCATCAGGCTTAGGTCAGAGGTCATCTGTGAGGTCACCGGGCCCCCTGATGGCCACACCTGGGACTTCAGACCTCGGCTTCTGCTGAGAACTGAACATGAGGCTTCAGAAAAATAGGATTTCATGGACAGTCCCTCCCTGGCCCTCTCCCACCCTCCCTCCCCTCAGCTGACCCTTGGCTGGGGCCTTGATTGGGGGCCCCTCAACCCTAGTGGGGGGAGGAGGGGTGCAGCCCTCTGTGACCCCCCCTGCCTGAGTCCTCGGGGCTGGAGAAACCAAGCCCTCCCTCTGAGCTGCCCACGTCTGAGAGGAGTGAAAGGGGGACTCTCCTGGGGAATTCTTCCTCCTTATTTTAAATCAGAGCAATAAACGCACATTTCCCAAGAGGCAGAAATGAAGCAGACCCTGCAGAGTCAGAATGAGCTGGAATGGGTGTGGGAACAAATAGCCCCACTCATGAAATGCCATGTGGGAGGACTCCCTCACCCCGACAGGACAGAGGGGCTCCTGGCCACGGTGGGTGCTGAGCCGCCACACGATCACTCGAGGCCAATGACAGTGGCGGCCCTGCCAATTGGAACGTCACCCAGGAGGGGGAAGAGCTGGAGAGGCTGGCAGGGGCCTGCCTGGCCATGTGCCCTGACGTGAGCTCAGATGTGGCCCCACCTGACCACAGGCCCTGGGGTTCAGTCCAGCCGTGAGCCCAGGTAGGGAGGAGGGACACGTGGAGAGTCCCCAGGCTCTGGCACAGACCCCTCATGAGCAGGAGGACCTCAGAGCCGGCCTCCTGGTGTCACCCTGGCATCCACGCGGAGGGGCTATGGCAGTGACACCCACGGGGCCTGGTGGACCAGGTCAGCACACCTGTGCTAGCTGACCTCTTCCAGGTGGCTTACCTGAGCTAGAGGAGACCCGGGGATGCAGGCAGGCCAGGGGGTGATTAGTGTGTCAGGATGTGCTCTGGGAACAATGCTGAGGGGAGGCACAGTTGGAGCCAGACCCCGTGGAGAGGTGGCGGCAGGATGTGACGTGGCTGTCGTCCCAAATCACCTGCCAGGGAAGGGGTGGTGGGGGACGGGGGCTGCCCTGTGTGGAAACGCGGATGAAGGGGCTTCTCCTGGGCCCTGCACTGCACCTGTCAGCCCAACAGCCCCCATGGGGAGGGCAGCAGGGGATTGGAACCTGAGGGCTTGGTGGCAAGGTGAGTCCTGAGGGTCCCCCACCCACGCCCACCCTACCCGCAGGGCCTTCCCTGCTGAGGCCTCCACAGGCAGGGGCGAGACCAGCCCAGGGAGGGGCGGTGATGGGGTTGGAGCCATGGGCCCCACTGGCCTCGCAGCCCGGGGTCCCCTGCACCCTGAGAACCCCCGCCTTCCAGAGCCAGGGCCTCGGGCTCGCCGACTGCCTCCTCCTCTTCAGGCGCTGGCCTGGCCGGGCTCCTGCAGTGCCCATTCACTGTCCCCCCCCTCAAGCCCTGGGCTGGGGGCCAGACCCTCCACAATCCTGGGTGGGGGCTCCGCCCACTCAGGAGTTAGGAGCAGCACTGGTTGAGCAACTGGGGGCAGCAGCGCTGGTTGAGCGACGGGGGGAAGGCGCAGCCTCCAGCTGTGGGCACACTCGCCCTTCCCACATGCACAGGTGGCCCCTTCTCTGGGCCCCAGTGGATGCCTGTGGTCCAGACCTCAGCCTCCCATGTTCTGCCCTTGAAGGGGTTTTCCTTCCATCTGTCCTTTTCTGTCCCTTCCAGCCCAGGCTGGCAGGGGTTCCTTTCATAGGGATCTCACAGAAGCTTGTTGGTTTTCACGTGCTGCACAGGGGTCCCAGCCATCAGGCAGCAGGGCGTTCCCAGCTCCGACCTGGAGAGCCGCATTTCCAGTCCTGACTTGGAAGGAAACCACTGCCCGGTTCCATGCTCAGCTAAACCCTCACAGGGAGCGCTATTTTCTGGGACTTGCTTTCTCAAAGCTCAGAATTTTCCCAATCATCAATTTCTTTTTTTTTTTCCTGTACCCAAGAGTTCAGTTTCCAGTTATCCCTTTCCTCTCACGTTTTATTATAAGGTTCAAGGAGAAGCAGGCTGCACCTTCCACCCACACTTAGCTTGGAAATATCCTCAAGTTCATAGCTCTTAAGTTCTCCCGTCTGTCATCAGGACTCAATATTGCCAAGTTCTCTCCCATTTTAAAACAAAGACTGCTGTATTAGTCAGCCAAAGGGCTGCTGATGCAAAATACAAGAAATTGGTTGGTTTTTATAAAGGATATTTATTTGGGGTAGGAGCTTACAGATACCAGGCCATAAAGCATAAGTTACTTCCCTCACCAAAGTCTATTTCCACATGTGGGAGCAAGATGGCTGCCGATGTCTGCGAGGGCTCAGGCTTCCTGGGTTCCTCTGGGCTCAGCTCCTCTGTTTTCTCCACAAGGTCAACTGCAGAATATCAAGTGGAGGGTTCTGTCTCTTTCCCTGGGACTCCAGCTTAAGATTTCAGCATCAAACTCTAACATCAAAACTTCAACTCTGTCCTTTGCCATGCCTTTTATCTGTGAGTCCCCACCCACCAATGGGTGGGGACACAAAGCCCTAATGACATGGCCCAATCAAAGCCCTTATCATAACTCAATAACACCCAGGTACAGACCAGATTACAAACATAATCCAATATCTATTATTGGAATTCATAAACATATCAAACTGCTACAACTACCTTTCTTCCAATTTTCAATAACACATGCATTCTTTCTAAGGACTCATCAGAAATACCTTTTGCATTCATATTCCTACCAACAGGCTCTTCAAATAAATTTAAGGCTTATCTTTCAAGCACCTCACAATTCCTGCAACCTCTGCCCAACCCAATTCCAAAGCCCTTTCCACTCTTTTGCATTTGCAATAGAGGCACCCCTCTCTCCTGGTACCCACATCTGTTCTGGGTTCCTAGGCTGCTAAAAAGCAGATACCATGAAATCAGGTGGCCTAGACAATGGAAGTTTGTCAGCTTACAGCTTGAGGCTGAGAAAATGTCCAAATCGAGGCCTAGCCCAGAATGGAGATGGAGTGGGGGTCAGGACTCGCAGAGGAAACTGCTTTTCTCAAATGTGCACAGATGCTTCTGCCTGTGCCATGCTGGGCAGCCTGGGCCAGGCGAGGCAGTGGCAGCTGGGCCACTGCTGTCCTCTGTCTTCTGATCCATGGGACAGGCAGGTGGCCCAGGCTGGCAGGGGAATGAGAGGCCTAGGGTCAGCATCCCCTCCCAGCATGGACCAAGGTTGATGCTCATCCCAAGGGACACTGTGTCTCTAAACACGGGCAGGGTCAACAGGGACAGAGGGCAGAGGTCAAGGTCAGGTGTCAGAGGGAACCAGCCTGAGGCTCCAGGGCTGAACCCTGAGCAGGTCACTGGTCCCAGGGCTGTGTGGTGACCAGGACTTGCCCTCCCAGAGGCCCCAGGGCCTGAGGCCCAAGCAGGCCACAACCAGGTGAGCCGGGCAGCCCCAAGGACGGGAGCAGGGCCAGGCCCCTCTGGACTTTGACACCAGCCTGGGGAGGGGGAACCCCCATCATGGGAGGGGGGCTTCAGGAGCTTGGAAGGCTGCATCTTGAATGTGGGGGTTTCTATCGCCTAACATGGAAGCTTCCAGGGAACCATGAAACCTGCACAACTTTCCACAGGCCACTTCCAGATGCCCCCAGCCTGCGGTGTCCCTCAGTGCCTCTGTCCAAGGGGCGTTTCCATGGAAACATCAAAGCAGCCCTGCCAAAGGCCGCTTCTAGCAGCACAGGACTGACCTGCCTCAGGCTGCGCAGAGGCAGCGACCCCAGAGCAGAGGACAGGGCTGAGGGGGCGGGGCCTGGGGCTGAACCGAGGGGCGTGGCCTGGAGTGAACTGGAGGTGGGGCCTAGGCGGGCCTAGAACTGAACCGAGGGGTGGGGCCTGGGGCAGGGTCTCTGGCCTGGGGGCGGGTCCTGGGTGGAGCTGAAGGGCGGGACCTGGGGGGCCAGGCGGAGACCGGCAGCAGGGCCTGGGGGCTGAAGGCCTGGGGCCTGAGGGCCAGGCCGTGGCAGCAGCCAGGCCCAGGGCTCCAGAAGCTGGAAAGCCTTGGGAACCAGCAGCGTTTCCTCCTGCAGGCTCTTGCCCTCTGGGTGCTGCCCGCACCCCTTTCCCCCCACCACAGCCCCTGCACGGAGGACTGAGGGGCTCCCAGGCAGCTGCCCGGTGCCCCTACTCATCAGGGTCCCTCCTGGTGACCCGTTGGTCACATGACTCCAACAGAGCTGCTGTCAGGGCCCAGACAGGCGGAGGGGCAGTTAGGAGGGGGCGCCGGGGACTGTCAGGCGCTCCCGGAGTTCTCTGCACATGTTGGGGAGCCTCTGCCTCTGTCCTCTTGGGGTGCCCTTCCCCCTCCTGCTTCTCTTCCCACAGCTGTGCCTCCTCATGGCAAGCTGAGCCCTGGGGTCACGCTGAGCTCCTCTCTGCCCCCTGCCCAGCACCTGCCCCCCCGCAGTCCCCCCTGCTGCCCCAGCCTCCACAGGGCTGTGCTGCCTGGGAGGCGAGGGCGGTTTGTCCCTCACGTGCAGGAAGTGGGGGTCAGCGCTCAGCCCACACCTCAGGAGCCCCTCAGGAAGTGGGAGGTACTGGGGGTAAAGGTGACCTCTGAAAAGACCCCCGAGCTTTGGCAACGGTAAGGCTTGACCCCGTGGCCCCAGGCACGTTGTGCAGCCACCACCAGGAGGGGGGAGTGGAGCCCGGTGGTCCTGAGGGTGGACGAGGCTCTGCACAGCTCCCAGCAACCCCCAGATGAGGGGCCCGGGGGCGGGGCTGGACGGGGACCCCGCTGCTCAGCTCAGGTGGCTCAGGTGGCTCAGGTGGGAGCAGGAGAGTGGGTGGGATGGGGTGGGGCCCCAGTGACGTCCTGTGGAAGAATGACCAGCAGGGCAGCTCCTGAGCCCAAAGGTGACCTGGGGCCCTCAAGCCCGAGGGACAGGATTCCTTGTGTCTGGGACCCCCCCACTGGCCCCCCCACCTCACCACCCCACTGGGTGGGGCCTCCACAGGAAGCCGATTCTGGCTCCTGTAGCACCGGCCCTGGGAGGTGTTCCCTGGGACCCGGAAACCAACAAGAGGCAGGAGACTGGGGATGGGGGACCCTGCCCTGGATGGGGGTTGTCTCAGAGATTGCCTGGGAAGCCTGAGCCAGGGTGCAGGGCCAGAAGGCCTGGGGCTGAGGGTCACCCCCCAGCGCCTTCCTGCCTCAGCACCAGATGCCCAGGTGCCCAGGTGGGGGCTGGGGGTTGGGGAGTCCCCTGTGATGTGCAGTTGGCTCCAGAAGATGGCGCTCATGGCTTGCAGTCATCCCTTGCCCTTTTAAAGAGCAGATCTCAAAACCGCAGTGTTTGCAGTCAGGGGACACACAGGACTAGGACTTCTGTCTCACCTAGAGGTGGTTTCCTGACCGTCGTGTCACACATTTCACCACGTTTCCATGGTTAGGCTGATTTTCCCCTTTCTGCAGGCAGGCGCCAGGCTTATGGCGCCCCTTTGCCAAAGCTCAGCCTCTGCTGGGATCAGCAAGCCCGACCCTGAGCCCCCAGGTGGGCCCAGCCCCTCTGCAGGTCCCCATGCCCAAGGTCAGGCCAGGGGGTCAGTGCCTGCCTGGGGACCCAGGGCCTGACTCCACATTCTTTGCTGAACCCCAGGCTCCCTCGTGAGGCTCCTCACACATGAGCTCACCGCACAGGCCATGGGAAGCAGCCCCAGGCCCCAGCCCCCGCTCCCAAGCCCCCTGCAGCCACCCTAGTTCCAGGGACATGCAGGACCACAGGCGACGTGCGGAGCTGAGTCCTGGAAGCCGCACAGGCCAGCTGGTCCCGTCATCGCCCAAGCCCTCGGGTTCTCTGCTTTCCTGTTCCCCTGTCCCCGCAGTCCCCCTTTCCCAACCAGCTCCCCCATGCTCTCCTCACAGCCCACGTCCCCCCACGACACCCTCCGGAGTGCCTGCCTCACGCCTGGAACCCACATCCTCCACCTTCCACGGCACCTGCTCCCCCTCCCATCCCTCGGCCAAAGCCTGGGTTTGCTCCCCGTGACCGTCACGTGAGGACAATCAGGCCACGCTGCTCAGCCAGCGACAGCCCCGTGGTGCTGTGGAGACTGTGGGTGACCGATGCCCACACCCCGTGGCTATGGACCAGGCGCTGGGCCTGGGGCTCCTGCCCTCCTGTTGGCACCAGAGGGCCCTTGCCACCTTCACACCCAGCTAAGTGACGGCAGGTGAGACTGTCACAAAGCCTCGCGTCAGCAGGTGTGAATTGTAATCCAATTCTGGGATACGCTGCTCACATCCCATAAATCCCTTCTATCCAATTGAATCACTCTGAATCCCAATCCTATGGTTCCAGTGGGACCATATCATCACTGAATTTTTCCCTGTCTCTCTGGTGCCTGGAAAGTTCTCCAGCAGCCCCACCCCAAGGATTTAACCTAACTCTGAGCCTCGGATGGACTCCCCATCCTCTGCTACCCTCAGGCAGCCCCCCACCCCATCCTCTCTGTAGCACTTTGATATGGTCATGAATTCTGAAAATAGATATTGGATTACGTTTGTAGTCTGATCTGTACTTGGGCATGATTGGGTTTTGATTAGGGCTTTAATTTTGCCATGTCTTTAGGGTGTTGAGTCTCCGCAACCTTGGTGGGTGGAGACTCACAGATAAAAGGTGTGGCAAAGGACAGAGTTGGGGGGCCTTTTAATATTGGAGTTTTGATGTTGGAGTTTGATGCTGAAGCTGGAGCCCCAGGGAGAGAGACTGAGCTATTTTCCTGAGAGTCTACAGCTGACCTTGTGGAGAGAGGCAAAGTCTAGAGAGCCTCGTGGTCTACAGCTGACCTTGTGGAGAAAACAGAAGAGCTGAGCCCAGAGGAACCCAGGAAGCCTGAGCCCTCGCAGACGTCGGCAGCCATCTTGCTCCCACACATGGAAATAGACTTTGGTGAGGGAAGTAACTTAGGCTTTATGGCCTGGTATCTGCAAGCTCCTACCCCAAATAAATACCCTTTATATAAACCAACCCATTTCTGGTATTTTGCGGCAGCACCTCTTGGGCTGACTAATACACTCTCCTACCTGCAGGCAGCTCCTGGGCTTCCTCTTCTTTGTCCCTGTCCCCAGAGCCCTCTGTCCTGCCCCTCCACCTCCCAGAGGGTCGAGGCCTTGGTGGTGGTGGTCTCTGCAAAGCTGTCTGCAGGCCTGTACTGAGCAGAACTGAGGGCGTGGCTCACTTCACAGAACAGAGGAGGGAAAATATGTACCTGGAAAAATGAAATCACATCTCAATAAGTTATCTTCCAGCATGAGCGGCTAAATTAAGATGTTGAAATTTGCCACAATGAGCCAATGAGACTAGAATAAGACATTTTGATTTCAGATGAATTTTAGTGATCCATTTTAGTCAAGAACTGGCTTTCTTTCCATCTTTATGTGGGAGAGAAATAAAACACCACGAGGCCAGGATTCCAGATTTTGACTACCTGCCAATTCCAGAACCTTCCGGCCGGGGTTCTGACCACCAGACGACTATCCCACAGGTTGGTGAAGGTGCGAGGAGCCCCCTGCTTGGGGGTGGGCCCTTGGCGCCTGTGCCGTGTCCTGGGAGACGGGGCAGCAGCTCCCGGCACCGGCAGATGGCAGGCTGGGGGAGGCCGGAAATGAGGCCTTTAGGGGGAGGCGGCTGTGGACTGCTGGGGGAGGGCATGGACCCCAACTCTGTTCTGCCCTAGCCTTCAGCAGGCCCAGCTGCGCCGGGGGCTTCTGAACTCGCGCAGAGCACCCTGCTCCCCCGGGAGCAGGAGACCCGGCTTAGGGGTGAGGCATCAGCAAGGCCCTTCCCAGGGCGCCCGGGACCTCCCTGGCCTTGGAAATGGCGGCACCCCCGGGGGCGGCAGGCCCCCTGCAGGCTGCTTCTCCAGGAGGGGAGGTGATGGGTGACTCGCGTAATTTTGGTTCAGTTTTCAGGATGCAGGCTGGGAGGCCTAAAGACCATGCAGCAAGATGCAAAATCCCTAGAGGAACCCTTTCCTTGAAAACCTCCTTCTCCGATGTTTGAGCTGGCGCAGCTCTGAGCAGAGAGGACTGGAAACGCCCCGACAGGGGGCAGGGCGGGTGGGAGGAGCAGGGACGAGGCGACGCCTGCCTTCCGCTCCCCCCGAGTCACCCGGCAGGACGCCGTGGGCCTCGCCCCGCTGCCCTGGCTGCCTGGAGGAGGCTCTGCCTTCAGGGCCGTGGCCAGGGGCTCCCACCAGGGCAGCCCAGGCGGGGGGCGTGCGGGGGCAGGTTTCCCCAGGAGCTTGCGGGGCCGCGCGCCTCCCCTCGGCCACTCCTCTCGGGCCTGAGGCCGCGTGGGCAGCGGGGACCTCACCACAGCTGACCCGGCCGTCCTGGGCCCGGGCCCACGGGAGGCGGCTGCAGAGGTGCGCCCAGCAGGAGGGGAGCAGGGCTGGGGGCCCGCGGGCTCCTCCCGCAGCGCACCCCGGGCGAGGTGGGGTGCAGGTGCTGGGGACATCATGGCCTTTCTGGGTGCTGCGCTCCCCAGCTCTCCAGGCCCCCTGCCTCGGGGCTGGGCTGAGCCCCCAGGCCCTGAAGGTGAGGTGCTCTGTCCTTCTGTCCATGCGCTGTCCAGCAGAGACGTGGCCTGTTCCCCACGGAGACTCCCTGGATGCGGCTCAGCGCCCAGCCCCAGTCCCAGACCCGTCACACCCGGGTCCCGGGTGGTCGTCGCCGTCTGGTCACCCTGCCCTTGCCCGCAGTATCCTGGTGCAGGGCCCGGCTCTCCTCTGTCTCACATGTCCCTGGGTCCTCTCTGCAGCCCCCCTGCTCCTCCCCTTCCCTGGGGACGACCTCTGGGGAGATGGCCCCTCATTCCCCAGACCCCTCCTCCATCCTGCGGTCCCAGGATGGACCCCTGAGGGCCCTGCCCAGACAGCCGGCTGAGGCCCTGCCTGGGTGAGGCCCGAGCACTCGGGGCCTTTCCAGTCCCTTCATCTTCCATGCTCCCACCCACGCCCCAGCCGGGCCTCCCGGGACCCCTGTCCCTGCCCACCTGGACAGGGAGGCCTCAGGCTCCTGCAATCCTGCTGAGCCTCACTCCCTGCAGCCCCCCAGAGGGCCAGGCAAATCCCCCTCAGCCTCTACCTTCCTGGGAACTGGGCCCTGCCTTCCCTCAGGCTGTCTGAGCTGAGCCGTCCCCTGTCCTGTGTGCCCGGCAGGGGTTGGGGATGGAAGGGGACATGCCCAGGACAGTGTCCACCCCTGAGGACTGGGAGGAGGTGGGGCTGATAATGTGGAGAGAGGAATGGGGTGCCTGAGGATAGGGAAGAGCTGAGAGGTCAGGAGGGGACAGAGGCCAGGGAGGAGGTGAGAGGTCAGGAGGTGTCAGGCGTGATTCAGCGGGGGTCAAAAAGGGCTCAGGGAGGGGCCAGATGGAGCTGGGGGCTTCCCCAAGCACGTGGCCTCTGAGCCTGGGAGCACATGGGTGTTTGGCAGGTGGAGAAGGTCGGTGAGAAGCATGGCAAATGCAGCGCAGTGTGGGTGGTGGCTGTGATTGGATCCAGCATGTCAAAAGGGTGGGGTACTCGAGGGGAGGGCAGCCTGGGTGGTGGGGACACCCTGGGGGTCTGCAACCCCCCAGGACTGCATATGACGCAACAGTAATAGAATGTGAGCCACGTATGCAAGCCGCCACAGCATTTAAGTTTTCTATTATTAAAAGTAACAGATATTACTTTTAATAATGTTTTATTTAACCCACTGTGTCCAAAATACGTTCCCTTCAAAATGCAGTCTTAGTTTCCTATGCTGCTCAAAGCAAATTTCAAGAAGTGGCTCATAGTTTGAACAATGGGAATTTTTGCTTCATGGTTTTGAAGCCAAGATGATGTCCAACCCAAGGCTCATCAGGGTGAAACTTTCTTCGCCAAAAGACCAGCTGCCCGTGATCCTTGGCACCTCTGTCACATGGCAAGGCACATGGTGGCACCCATCTCTTCTGGGTTTCATTGATTTCAGCTTCTTGCTCCCTCTCTGAACTCCAGTAATAGGATTAAGGACTGTCCTGAGGGAGCTGGGCCACACCTCAACTGAAGAAGCCTCATCAAAGAGCCCTATTACACTGGGTCCACACCCACGGGGTCAGATTTAAGAACATGTTTCCGGGTGTACAGACAGCTGCAAACCACCACACAGTCAATATAAAAGTGAATGGGATGTTTATATTGTTTTGTTCATACCAAACCTTCCTACCCAGTGTATTCTTTGCACTCACAGTTCAGTTTGGGCCAGCCATGTGCTCAGCAGCCACACGTGGCTCGAGGCTCCCATATTGGATGGCTCAGGTGTAGGACCCCGTACTCAGGAGACCTGAGTCTATTTGTAATTCCTGTTTTGAATATCTCTCTGAATCAAAAACTAATCTCATCCTCATTTTATCTGCATTTTGCAATATTATTGAACTTATCTCCTGAAAGTGACATCTAAATGCTTATGGAACCATAAATGAAAGGGAATGGACAGCATGCATGTGGTTCTGGTCATAGGCATACCCAGTGTGTCCCTCCAGCCTCCTCTTACTGATGGGAGCATGGGTTCCTTAATTGCGCATGCTGGCAAGGGAAAGTCCAGGGTTCATACATCAGTCTACTCAGCCAGACCCTCCCACAGGCCAACAATGGCCTCATCTACTAGAAAGAAGGACACTATGCTCTAAAAAGAGACATAACCTACTTAGTGAAGGAAGAGAAGTTTAAAAGCATTGCAGCTCAAGAATTAGGTTTATATTTAAAAATTGGTCTGATTACCTGTTTTTAATGCCACCTCTGGTATTTCTGAGGAAATATTCTGTTAAACAAAGCAGACATGACAATTCTAGATCCTTTGAAAGCATGCATTTCACCCCCCAATATTATGATAAATTGGTTAATGATTTAAAAGGCAATTTAACTCTTCAATCCAAAAAAATAAGTCTCCTAAATCAAAGCTCCTCATATAAAACTATGATTTCTTCTGACATTCTTTGAGCTAGAGTGAAAAAATTCTTTTTTTCAACACGCTACGATGCTCCTCTACAATATCAAATTTTTGTTCACTTCTGCATGATTTATCAACTGCCAAATCCTTTTGAATATCAACTGTAGAGTCAGATCCATGAAATATGCCAAATTATTAAAGATAATAATAAACTTTAAAAAAAGTAATTATTTATAAGAACCCAAAACTTGAGGTGGTGACATCAGCAAAATGGAATAAGATGTTCCTGGTGAATGGCTCTTCCTAGAATAGTGGAAACCTGGCAGACTCTGTCAGAAACAACTTTCCCAGAATTCTGGAAATTGACTGGCAATAGATAACTTTTCAATAAACAATGAATCAGGAAAAAGAAAGCCTAAAATTGGTTGGAAAGCTGCAGAACACCTTCACTTGTGAGCCCCTCCCCAGCTGTTGGCTTGGCCCAGCATCTTAGGCTTGATGGTTTGGCAGCCTGCACATCTTGAAGTTCTGGTCCCTGATGCCTGGTGATTCTCTTACCCAAACACACACATTATATGTCTTTGTACATCAGCTCCAATCTGCTTCTTCGAAGACTGACTTAAAGCACATGTTTGTTTTGCCTAACATGGAATTTGCCAAGGATGGAGAAACAGTGCAGAAAGGAGGAGCAGAGCAGGGGAACAGAGCTGAGATGACTGCAGTGCCTGGGGTGAAAGACTGTAATTGATACAAACAGCACAATCCAGGGCCCAAAGAGGAGAACCGGAGAAGAGAAAATCCTTTTGTAGAGAGAAAACAGTTGCACATACTGAAAAATTCTTGAAAGGTCCCAAACATGCCAGGGCAAGATGCATGCTTAGAAACCCTGTGAAGAATCTAACTTTTCACCATAAGCTGATCTGTAGATTCAGTATAAACTGGGCTGGATATTGAAGAAGAATCTCAACACACAGCCAATATACCCTAACATCTGGTAGAATTCCAGAGTGAAGAAGCCAAAGGAATTAAAAGCCCAGACTTTGACAAAAGATCACAAAGCATACAAAGAAACAGAAGAGATGGTCCATTGAGAGGAACAAAGTAAAACAAAGTAAAACAAAGTAAAACGGCTCGAAGATGCCGAGGGAGGCCGGCCCTGCACATCCCTGGACGCCTTCAACCTGGACAGTGGTGGGGAGGGAGTCAGAGGCAAGTGGGTTTGTGCCTCTGTTGCCTGGGTGCGGTCACCCCTCGGGCTGAAGTGTGGTTTGCTGGCCTGGCGTGGGAGCAGCCGCGGCAGGCCAAGCCGCTGCCCCCATAATAGGGTGGCTGGTCGGACTCACCGCCACCCCTGAAGGGAGCTCGGCATGGGCGCAGAGTGCCCTCGGGTCTCCCCTTCTCGGCAGCCATGCTTCCACGGCTGCCCCTCCTCCCGGATGGCGCCACACGATGCCTGTGGGGCAGCACCCTTCTTCTTCTTTCTCCCTGCGCAGGCGCAGGGCGGAAAATTCCAGTCTGCCCTTTTCCCCTCCCCCGACAGCAGCAACAGCCAGGCGTGGGTGGAAAAATCCAGTCTGCCCTTTTCCCTCCCCCCGACAGCAGCAACAGCCAGGTGTGGGTGGAAAAATCCAGTCTGCCCTTTTCCCTTCCCCCGACAGCAGCAACAGTCAGGCGTGGGCGGGAAACTCAAGTCTGCCCTCCACCCCAGCAACAGCAGCCACCATTCCCTAAACCCTGCCCCTTCCCCCAGCAATAGCAACAGCCAATCCCCAACCACCACCCCTCCCCCATCCAGTACCGCCCACTGACCTTTCACCGGCAACCAATCAGAACAGGGCGTGGCTTCGACCAATCAGCCTTCCCCAGCCCCTATAAAACTGTTGCCTTTCCCTCAATAAAGTTGGACTTGCGTGTTTGCCTTGTCTCCGCGGTGGTTTTTCTGCCGTGCGCCCTCCAGTCCTGGGGGCCCCCGGCGGGGCCTGGCCTCCCTTGTCCCCGGTTCGTTGCCTGCTTCTCCGGGCGACCCCTTCGTCGCCTGCTTCTCTGGGTGACCCCTTTGTCGCCGGGTTCGCCGGGCGACCCCGTCGGCCGAGCCGCGCGACCCCTGTGAGACCGATCCCTCATCTCCTGCCTGACCGACCCCTCGTCCCAAGCGGGACCGACCCCTCATCCAGAGCTGGACCGACCCCTCGTCCGCAGCCAGACCCCACCTCTGCCGACCGAGCAAGCCGCCGCAAGCACCCCTTTGGCTGACTAATACAATAACCAAAAGCTTCTCAAATTTGATGAAAGACATGAATATACACATCCAAGTAGACCAATAAATTCCAAATAGGGTAAACTTAAAGAGATCCACACAGAGACCCATTATTATTAAACTGTCCAAGGGCAAAGAGAAAGAGAAAATCCAGAAAGTAGCAAGAGAGGTGTGACTCATCACATACATGGGAATCCTCAATAAGATTTAGCACCTAATTCCCATCAGAAATGAGGGGAAAGAGCAAGCAGGATTTGAAGTGCTGAAAGAAAAAAATAAAGCCCCAAAATGTATATCCAGCAAAACTGACCTTTAAAAATGAGTCTTACTGTAAGACATTCCCAGATAAACAAAAGCTGAGGAATTTCAAAAACTACTAAATCTGCTCTGCAAAAATCTTAAAAGGAGGTCTTCAGGTTGAAAGGAAAGGTAGGCAGTAGCTTGAAGCCTTAGGAAGAAACGAAGTTCTCCAATAAAGGTTCTCCAGCAAAGGTAACAATAATGGATTACTACACTCTTGCTATGTAACTCTACTTTTTTTTTCTCACATAATCTAAACTACAAAGGCATAAAAATAATCCTATTTCAGGTTACTGGAAATACATAATATAAAGAGCTAATTTGTGAAAAGAACTAAAAAGAGGGAACAGAGGGGTAGAGAAGCAGAGATTGCATATGGTTTTGAAGTTTTTATCAGTTCAAACTACATTGTTATATTCTTAGGATGGTAAATATAAAACTCATAGTAACCACTAAGAAAATATTTTTTAAATATACAAAAAAGGTAATGTGAAGAGAATTTCAACACAAAAGCAGTTTCAATACAAAAGATCAACTATACACAAAAGAGGAAGCAGGGAAATGAGGGACAAAAAAGGTATAAGATGTACAAGAAAAAAATGACAAAATGGCTTTACTACATCCTGCATTATCAGCCATTACTTTGAATGCAAATGGATTAAACTCTCCAGTCAACAGAGATTAGCAGAATGGATACAAGAGCAAGATAGAACTATATGTTGTTTAGAAGAAATACACCTTAAATTTCAAAGACACAAATAAGTTGAACATAAAAGGATGAAAAAAAAATCCATGTATATAGTAACCAAGAGAGTTAGGGTGGCTATACTAAAATCAGAAAATAAACTGTGGGCAGCGGCGGGCCTCTGGGAGGGTCGACGCGGATGGCCGGGCGGGCTCTCCAGACAGGGGCTGCCTCACGGTTGAAGGAGAGGAGGGGGTTCGGCATGAAGCCGTTGGGCCCTCGCTCTCTCCGCTCAGGCACGGGGGACACGCGGTGCAAGCAAGAACACCACGGAGACAAGGTCTGGGCACAAGTCTGCTTTATTGTAGAAGGGGACATGGTTTTATAGGGTCTAGGGATACGTAAAGGGACTTGATTGGTGCCGGCGGGTGCTGTTGCTTGCCTAGACGGTTACTGGACAGTAGGCAGTTACTGGACAGTAAGCTGGCTAAGGGGTTAGGAGCAAGGGAGGGGAAGGGGAAAGTGTGGGCTGTCTAGATAACGGCTAGGTGGAAGACGGAGAAGGGGAGAAGGAGGGGCAGCGCTGGCTGCCAATACTGGGAGGGAAGGAGACGGGGACAATTGCTCCCTTTTGTTTAAAAGTATGTGCTTCGGGGGAGGTGAACTGGTGGCAGCAGGGGCAGTATGGGGCGGGGTACTGGGGTAAGACGAGGGGAGGAGGGAGACCATGAGGACCGGCTGGCGGCGAGAAGCAGAGGGCCCTCCCAGCTGCTCTCAGCTGCAGAGGACACAGCGTCTGGCCAGGACGCATGTGCCTGCTGCTGGGGTCGGCGCACGCCGGCGCCTGGCGCGCGCCGAGCTCTGCCAGCAAAACAGGGTCGTGATGTTCCTGAACCCCTCGCCAGATTGGGGGAGAAGGAGGGAGATGAGTGAGGAAAGGGAGACAGGAGGTTACAGGCATGCGGTTCGGTGTTTGCAGTGGGGGCAGGAGGAGCACGGTGGGTGGCTTGGTGGTGGCTCTTTAGTGGCGAGGCGTTGATAATGAACCTGCACAAAGGAGCTGAATACTGCGTTGGCTTGGTCTTTGGCGAGGCGGACTATTTTTTTGACGGCCCAGGGTCCTACAGTGAGGGCTAAGATGATGATGATGAGTGGGCCTAAAAATGGAAGGAGGTATGGGAGGAGGGTATGGAGAACACTGGAAAAATAGTTCGCATTTTCTCGCTCTTTGCGGCACTTATACAATCCCTCCTGGACCTTTCTCAGGTTGTCCTTGACTAAGCCGGTGGAGTTGGCGTATACGCAGCACTCCTCTCCAAGGGCGGCACAGAGACCCCGTTCCTTAAGGAGGAGGAGGTCGAGGCCACGGCGGTTCTGGAGGACTACCTCAGAGAGAGAATTGAGAGAATTTTTTTAGATGTTTTACAGCATTTTGAAGGTAGGTGATATCTTCATCGACGGCCTGTCTGAGAGAGGAGAGGGCAGAGGACTGTGTGGCGAGGGCGGCGATACCTGTGCCTGCCCCTGTAAGACCTAGAAGGGTAGCGACTGTCAGGACTGCGGTGACAGGCTCTCTCCTTTGTAAGTGGAGGGAGGTTTGTCTGCTCAGCACGCAGCGGAAAAATTCGTGGTCAGAATGGTAAACGACTCGAGGAGCGAGAAGGATGAGCAGGCAAGTCTCATGGGTAGCATTGAGGGTGGCGACATTGAGGCAGGGGGTTAGCCCGGTGGAGGTGCAAAGCCATTGGGAGGTGTTAAGGGGGATTAAGAACTTGGCCCAAGCGCTGGGAGAGTAGTAGTTAGAGCAAGCACTAAGGGAGGGGTGGGAACCTTGACGAGAATGAACACAGCGTCCTGTGGAGGAAACAGATTGAAGGGTTAGGGGGACGGAGGAAGTGTTCCAGTTGCACTCGGCTGGGGCTACTGAAGTGGATTCGTTGAACGTGAAGTTAACGGCGACAGGCTCATAGATAGGAAGGGAGGGGGAGAGGCAGAGCCAACAGTTCTTGGTGAGGTTGGGTTGAGAAGTATTTAGAGATAAGTAGGATGCATAGATTAACGGGAGAAGGGGACTGGAATACTTGGTAGGGGGGGCCATAGCTGGGGAGTGATGGATGAGGGGGGGGTGCCGCTAGAAGGGGGGGAAGGCGGGGGGATTGAGGACTTTATTGGGGCCAACGGTGAGGGGTGGGGATTCAGGCATGGGCAGTAGTTTTCTGACGATGAGGAAGGCTTCCTCTTGCCAGCGCTGGAGGGTCCAATTGGAGCATTGATGGGCCGAGTTGACAATGGCCGGGGAGATGAAGGGAAGCATGACGATGAGAGCAATGGGAAGAATGGAACTACCCGCGTTGCGGCGAATCATCTGTGGAGACAAAAGAGAGAGAGAAAACTACAAAGAAAACAGCGATGGGAAGGAGGCAAGTTAGGTAGGCAACTCCTTAGGAGGATCATTGGTGTCAGCGTTAGCGGAAGCCTTGGTGGTGTGGGGCTTGATGAGACATCCTGGGACCCAGATGGGCTGCGGCTCTGATTCAGGGAAAACACAGGCGAATCCCCGTCCTTGGGCTAAGAGAGGGGCAGGTCCATGCCATTGGGTGTTCTGTGGGTCATGCCAGAGGACAAGCGGTGCAGGGGTGGGCCAGAAGATAGGCCCCCAGTGCATGTGGACCGGTGAAAAGCCTTGGGCATTGAAGTTCATCAGGTTGTGTCGGATCAGGGCCTCTGTGACGACGTCGCGAGGGGTGCGACGCGGCTGGTCGGCAGATGTCTTGAGAATGAGGGTTTTGAGAGACTGGTGAGCACGCTCTACTAGGCCTTGTCCCTGCGGGTTGTAGGGAATGCCGAAGTGATGGGTGATGTCGTAGAGTTTGAGGAATTCGGCAAAGGAGGCGCTCCGGTAGGCAGGTCCGTTGTCTGTCTTGATGTCCTATGGAACGCCCATGAAAAGAATAGATTCTCTGAGCGCTTGGATGGCATGCTTGGCCGTTTCTCCGGTGAGTGCGGTTGCGTAGCAGAGATGGGAGAAGGTGTCGATGGCCACGTGGAGGTATTTCCATCGGCCAAACTGGGGGACATGAGTGACGTCCAGTTGCCATCTGGAATTGGGGCGGAGCCCACGAGGGTTAACTCCCTGCGGTTGGAGCGGCCCCAAGGGCAGCAATGGAGCGCATGTTCGGCATGACCGCACAAGGTGTTTGCAGGTATGGATTGGGAGGTCTGGAAAGAGTTTGTGGAGGCCAGCTGCTGAGAAGTGAAATCTGGCGTGCAGCAGCTTGGCCTGATTGATGAGGTCTCCGACTGCGACGGTGGTCTCGGCTGGAAGCAGGTGAACGGCCTGATCAGCAAGGTGGTTGCCATGGGCCAGGGGCCCGGGAAGGCTGGAATGGCTGTGGATGTGAGCGATGAACCAAGGCTGTCGGCGGTTCTCTATGAGCTCTTGAAGTTCCAGGAGAGCGACGTTGATGCTTTCACTCGCTGAGTTGTCGGGCGGAAAAAACGCAGAAAAGGCGATGACTTGGCAGACTTGTAGGCAGTAGAGGCTGTCTGTAAAGATGTTCAGTGGACAGTGGGGATGGGTTTGGAGTGCTAAGATGACAGCACGCAGTTCGGCCACTTGCACAGAGGATTGATGGAGGCGCACATGTGAACGTGGCTGGTGCTCGCCGGGTGCGAAGACAACGGCGGCAAACTTAGTCTTGGAGGCATCTGTGAAGATGATGGTGGTATCTGGAAGAGGCTTGCTGGACGGAAAAGGGAAATGGCCGGGGGCGGTGATTTCTAGCAGGGGAAGGCCCTGCAGTAACTGATGCTGTGGAAAGTGGTTATCGAAGTTGCCATGATAAAGCTCCATAAGAGTCTGCATATCAATGGAGCTGCGTAGCAGGGTGGTGACTTGCCCGGCAGTGAAGGGCCACACAATGGTGTCAAGTGGGCACCCATAATGATGGGTGGCTTGTGTGACTAGGGCGGTGGCGAGCTGAACGAGTAGGGTGGTTTGAGGTCCAATCTTTCGGAGCTTGCTCTTTGCCATATGGACCCAGAGGAGCGGTCTGTCTTGCCAAAGAAGGCCAGTAGGTGTTCCCCGAGTAGGTAAGACTAGGCCTAACAACGGTTTCCCAGGCTCATGTTGCTGGAGTTGGCACTGTTCGATGGCTCTATTTACCCGGGCCAGGGCATTTTTGGCCTCGTTGGTGAGGCAAATCCTCTTTCTGGGTGCGGATGATGGCGGAGCGTTGGAGCAGAGTAGCCGGTACAGGGGCTGGAGTTGCTCTGTGGTAAGCGGCAGCGCTGGGCGCAACCAATTGATCTGTCCGCAGAGTTGTAATTCGAGCAGTGTAAGCAGGTCAGGAATTCTGATGTGTGGCGTTTGGGGCGCAACGGTGGAAGTGATGGAGAACCCTAGGAACTGGTAGGGTGGATGAACCGTTAGCTTCTGTGTATTGACTTTGAGATCTAGGTCTCGAAGGTGGCGCAGCAGTTGCTCCAGGACTGCATGCAAGCCTGACTCTGAGGGATGGGCCACGAGCAAGTCGTCCATATAGTGGATGATGTTAGCGTACTTCACGAGTGGCTGGATGGCTTCGCGTACATACATCTGGCAAATGGCAGGGCTGTTTCGCATGCCCTGAGGCAGAACGCGCCAGTGGTATCGCAGTGCCGGTTCCCGATGGTTGGTCTGAGGAACCGTGAAGGCGAATTTCGGTCGGTCGTCCGGGTGCAACGGGATGGAGAAAAAGCAGTCTTTAATATCTCTCACTGCAACAAACCAATGCCGGTGGTAGGGTGCAACAAACCGCGGTAGGGTGGGGGAGGCCGGGCTGTGGCGATCCCATAGGCTTGATGTGTTTGTTGATTTCTCTTAAGTCTTGAAGTAGACGGGACTTCCCGTTCTTCTTTTGAATGAAGAAAATTGGCGAGTTGTATGGGCTGGTGGAGGGCTCGATGTGGCCCGCGTGAAGCTGCTCATCGACAAGCCCCTTAAGAATGTCCAGTTTAGGGATTGGGAAAGGCCATTGCTCCACCCAAATGGGCTCCTCTGTATCCCATTGCAGAGGAACGGGTGCTGGAGGTTGATTGTGAGCAATGGCCAAAACTATTGGGGGGGCAGCTGCGGTGGCGTGGCAGTGAGAATGGCTCCCGACTGATGCAGGATATCACGGCCCCAAAGAACTTGCGAGATTTCCTTCAGAACGAGGGGGCGGAAGGTTCCCTGTCGACCTTCTGCGTCTCTCCAGACGACGTCCTGGGCAACTTGCTGGGAGGGCGCTTGGCTGGTGGCTCCCACCACTAGGAGGCCATTGGTCAGAGGGAGGTGCCCAGCCTGGTCGAGTGGGATGCAGGAAATTTCTGCTCCTGTGTCGAGTAGCCCTGTGAGCCAGCAGCCGGAGACTTGAATAGAGAGAAGAGGCCTGGTGGAGGGTGCGATGGGAATAGACCAGAGTACTTTCATGGGCAGGGGTGCTGAGTCGTTGCGGCCTCTTTGTTGCGGGCTTGAGGCCTGCCCCCATGGCCGTTTAAAGGCTTGCGGCTGGAGTTAGGGACGCGGCAGTCACGGGCCCAGTGGTATCCTTTTCCGCACCGCGGGCACGGAGTGGAAGGAGGCCGTGGTGGATGGCCTATGTTGGGCACGTCCGGCGGCGGCCGTGGCTTGTTGGGGCAGTCTCGAGCGATGTGGCCAAGTTTGCCACAGTGGAAGCATTCGTTGGAGGCCGAGACGGCAGCGAGGACAGCCTGGGCCATGGCGGAGGCCTGGGCATTGACTCCGGAGCAGGCGAGGACCCAGTCGTGGAGGGACTTGTCTCTCAGCGGCCTGATGATCGCCTTGCAAATTGGGTTTGTGCCCTCCTGAACAATGTCCTTGATGAAGGAGGTCTGGGCCTGCGTGCCGACGACCTTGCGCTCGGCCGCAGCCTGGACACACACCATGAAGTCGGAGAATGGTTCCTCTGGTTTCTGGAAAAGTCTGGTGAGTGGCTCGGGCGTGGAGGCGGCACAGTTGCAGAAGGCACGGAGGGCACACTGCCTTAGCTGGATGTAGAAGCCTTGAGGGAGGGTGACGTAGCTCTGTGGCATGGCGTAGCGCCCCAGTCCGAGGAACGCGTTGGCAGGATATCGGGTGCTGTCGCGGGCGTTCTCGGCGATTTGTTTTTCGTTCTCGGCAGCGAAATGTGTGCACCAGTCAATAAACTACCCTGAGGGAAGTATGCCTCTCGCGAGGGATATCCAGTCATTGGGGAGACAGCGGGCAAAGGTCATACGTTCAAGGAGGTCTTGAGCATGGGGGCTGGTGAGACCATCCTCACGGATAGCGCTGCAGAGGGTTTGCACGTCTTTTGGGGAGAAGGGAACCCATATTTGGGGGTTCGCTCGAGAACGATTGGGATTTAGCGGATGCATATCAGTGATTGGAGCAGTGGGGCACTCGAAGAGAAGATTATTAGAGCGCGGGAGGGGGTGTCTATTCGGCGGCACATAAGATGGCGGGCGCTCGTACGCATCATCTAGGTCGTCATCAGAAGATGGCGGATGAAGCGCTTCCGGTTCCGGGTAAGGGCAAGATGATGCCGGTTCCGGGTAGGGGCAAGATGGCACCGAGGCAGGAAAGGGAGGGTACAACGGCGGATAGTCCTTCCGTGAAGAAGCAGGAAGGGGCGGGGAGTGCGGCTTCTTCCTCTTTTGGGAGGAAGAAGGAGGGAGCGCGCCCTCTTGGGTGGGCTTTTCTTTGTTTTGTGAGGAAGAAGGCGGAAGTGCGCCATCCTGGTCGGAGTCAGAATCAGCGGCGCAAGGGGGGTCAAGCTCAAGCACGGCCTCCAACTGAGCCGAGAGCAATTCGGCATCGGAGTTGTTACCGGGAGCGCCGTCTTGGTGGCCACGCCCTTCCCCTGACTCATCCACAGTATCGCACGGGAAGGCCTTGGCCTCGGGAGCGGGCACGCCTTGCAAACAAGCGCGAATGGCCACAAGAGCAGGGAGGAGGCCGGGGGGAAAGACCCGGCCCTCATGTTCCATGGCTGAGGCTACTCGTTCGATTAGCCGGGCATAAGTCTGAGGACTCCAGAGCAGGCAGGTGATGAGCCAGGGATT
Organism: Dasypus novemcinctus; assembly: GCF_030445035.2. Classification (NCBI taxonomy): domain Eukaryota; kingdom Metazoa; phylum Chordata; class Mammalia; order Cingulata; family Dasypodidae; genus Dasypus; species Dasypus novemcinctus. The sequence goes on along the minus strand of NC_080678.1, from coordinate 104,380,543 downwards.
GAACGGGAGAAGTAAGTCCCAGTAGCGCTGAAGCTGGTGGACGGAAACTCTAACCTGGTTAGTTTCCAGGAGGGCAGCCAGGGCCCGAACCTGTGGGACCTGATGGGAGGAGAGCGAAGCACCCATTCTGGTTTGAATGGAAGGCGCCGAAGAGTCCCTACCTTAAGCGAAGGGTGGGGGGTAGGCGTCAGAGTGGGCCCCACCCACGTTGGGTGCCAAATGTGGGCAGCAGCGGGCCTCCGGGAGGGTCGACGTGGATGGCCGGGCAGGCTCTCCGGATGGGGGCTGCCTCACGGTCAAAGGAGAGGAGGGGGGTCGGCACAAAGCCGTTGGGCCCTCGCTCTCTCCACTCAGGCACGGAGGACGCGCGGTGCAAGCAAGAACACCACGGAGACAAGGTCTGGGCACAAGTCTGTCTTTATTGTAGAAGGGGACATGGTTTTATAGGGTCTAGGGATACGTAAAGGGACTTGATTGGTGCCGGCGGGTGCTGTTGCTTGCGTAGACGGTTACTGGACAGTAGGCGGTTACTGGACAGTAGGCGGTTACTGGACAGTAAGCTGGCTAAGGGGTTAGGAGCAAGGGAGGGGAAGGGGAAAGTGTGGGCTGTCTAGATAACGGCTAGGCGGAAGACGGAGAAGGGGAGAAGGAGGGGCAGCACCGGGTGCCAATACTGGGCGGGAAGGAGACGGGGACTATATAGCATGCTAACATTAATCCAAAGCAGAGTGGCTACATTAATATCTGAAAAAGCAGACTTCAGAACAAGAACATTAAGAGGATAAAAGGGTCATTATATACTGATAAAGAGATCAAGTTACAAAAAGATGTAGCAAACCTAAATGAGTAAGCATGCAACAGAGTGTGAAAATGCAGAAGCAAAAAACAGATCTGAAAGAGGAAACAAAAAAATACACAATTGTAATTAAAGATTTCAATATTCTTCTTTCAGGAACCAATAGAAGTACAAAGAAAATCAGTAAGAATATAGAACAACTAAGCAACACTATCAAACAACTTGAATAAATTGATCCTTATAAAATACTGCTTCCAAAAACAGTAGAATAACATTTCTTTTACAAGTGTATGTAGAACCATCACCAAGATAGACCATATTCTGGCCAAAAATCAAACCTTAACAAATTGGAAAGTACTAGAATAACACGTAGTGCGGTCACCCCTCGGGCTGAAGTGTGGTTTGCTGGCCTGGCGAGGGGCGGCGGCCACGGTAGGCCTATTCCAAACCGCTGCCCCCATAATAGGGTGATTGGTCAGGCCCACCGCCACCCCTGAAGGAAGCTCGGCATGGGCGCAGAGTGCCCTCAGGTCTCCCCTTCTCGGCAGCCATGCTTCCACGGCCACCCCTCCTCCCAGATGGCGCCACACGATGCCTTGTGGGGCAGCACCCTTCTTCTTCTTTCTCCCTGCACAGGCACAGGGCGGAAAATTCCAGTCTGCCCTTTTCCCTCCCCCCGACAGCAGCAACAGCCAGGCGTGGGTGGGAAACTCCAGTCTGCCCTCTACCCCAGCAACAGCAGCCACCAATCACTAAACCCTGCCACTTCCCCCAGCAACAGCAACAGCCAATCCCTAATCACCACCCCTCCCCAATCCAGTACCGCCCACTGACCTTTCTCTGGCAACCAATCAGAACAGGGCATGGCTTCGACCAATCAGCCTTCCCCAGCCCCTATAAAACTGTTGCCTCTCCCTCAATAAAGTGGACTTGCGTGTTTACCTTGTCTCCGCGGTAGTTCTTCTGCGGTGCGCCCTCCAGTCCTGAGAGCCCCCGACAAGGGCCTGGCCTCCCTTGTCCCCAGTTCGTCGCCGGCTTCGCCGGGCGACCCCCTCGTTGCCGGCTTCGCCAGGCGACCCTATCAGCCGAACCACGCAACCCCTGTGAGACCGACCCCTCGTCTGCTGCCGGGCCAACCCCTCGTCCCAAGTGGGACTGACCCCTCATCCCAAGCGGGACCGACCCCTCGTCCCAAGCTGGACCGACCCCTCGTCCACAGCCAGACCCCACCTCTACCGACCGAGCAAACCGTCGCAACGTAGTACGGTCCCGGGCAATATGGAATTAAGATAAAAATCAATAACTGAAAGAAAATCCTCAAGCATTCAGAAAGCAAAAACATACTTCTCAGTAACCCATGGATCAAAGAGAAAGTCACAAGAGGAATTAGACACAGATTTTTAAAATTCATACTTTATTTTTTAGAACAGTTTTACATATACAGAAAAATTAAGCACACAGTACAGAGAGTCCCACCACATACATGCACATGGTTTCTACTATAATGAACACCTTACATTAGTATGGTATATTTGTTACAATTAGTCAACCAACACTGACACATTATTATTAACTAACATCCATTCTTTATTCAGATTTCCTTAAGTTTTATACCAACTACCTTTTATCTGTCCCAGAATCCCACCCAGGATCCAACATTACATTTAGTTTTGGTGTCTCCATAGGCTCCTCTCGGTTTTGACAATTTCTCAGACTTTCCTTGTTTTCGACAACCTTGACAGTTCTGATGAGTCCCGGTCAGTTTTATCGCAGGATGGCCCTCTATGGAATTTGTCTGATGATTTTCTTATGATTAGACTAGAATTATGGGTTGTGGAGAGGAAGACTGCAGAGTTAAAAAGTCCATTTTCAAGACATCACATCCAGGGCATGTACTATCAGCATGATTTATGACAGTCGAGCTGACCTTGAACACCTGGCTTGAAGTACCATTTTCTTGTTTCCATCACTCCCCCATTCACACGTGCTCTGAGAGGAAGTCTTCATGCACAGCCCACCCTTAAGGGAAGGGGGTTATGCTATCTGTCCTCCCATGGTGGAGTATCTACATCATTTATTTGGAATTCTTCTGCATGGGAGATATGTCTTTTCATTTATCAATTTATTCTGTCATTTACTTAATTACTATGGATTCATGGATACTTATTATATAAATATCCACTACTACTTTAATTTGTTGCTCACACTGTTCTGACTTTGATCATTGCAAGTGTGAAAAGATTTTTAATTGAATGAAAATAAAACATCAACATCTGTAGGATGCTGCAGGTAAGAGTGCTTAGAGGAAGACATTGTATTAAATGCTTATGTTAGTAAAGAAGAAAGAACTCGAATCAATGATCTAAGCTTTCACCTTAAGAAATTAAGAAAAGAGTAAATATAACCCAAAGTAAGAAGGAAGAAAATCATAAAAATAAGTGCAGAAATCAAAAAAGTTGAAACAATAGAAAAAAATAAATGAAGCTAAAATTGGAAAAGATCAATAAAAGTGATAAATCTCTAGCCAGATTAATCAAGAAACAGAAGATATATTTTACCAAGTCAGGAATGAAAGAGAGAGCATGAATGCAGATCTTACAGAAATTAAAAGATTAACAAGGGAATATTATGAACAGTTCTATGCCCATAAATTTGAAAACTTTCATTAATAAGAAAATTCAAGTAAAGATGTATACTGGCAAAGCTCATTAAAGAAGAGATAACTTGAATAGTCCTATATGAATTAAAGACACTGAATCTGCAATTTTTATTTTAAAAAAACATTTTATTTGTCTAAATAAATAAACTTGAAAAGTACACATAAGTGTATACATTGATGAATTTTCACCAATTCTGCACCCAGATCAAAAAACAATATATAACTTGTACCCTAAAAGCCCCTCCCCTCATAATTCCCTTGAGTTGCTACACACATCATGGTTAACCTCTGTGCTAACTTCTAACATCATGTATTACCTTGGCATGTTGTGAAGAAGACGGTAATCACATAATGTATAGCCACAGTTCTCCAGAGAAACAGAACCCATAGGAGATTTTATTAATACAAGTGTATATATAAACATGCCTTTACATATATAAGTATGTACATCTATACACCCACAGGCATACATCTGAATATGTATTTTAAATTCTTCTCACAAGCAAACTCCAGACCCAGAAGGCTTCACTGGTGAATTCTACCAAACATTTAAGGGAAAAATAATTTCAATATAATACAAACTCTTCCAGAAGATAGGAGGAACACTTCCCAAATAATTTTATGAGGCAACATTACCCTGACAAAAAATGCAAAGATATTAACAAAAACAAGAAGACTACAGATCAACAGCCATTATGATCAAAAATGCAAAAATCCTCAACAAATACTAGCAAGTCAAGCCATGCAATATGTAAAAATGATAGTAATCTTTGAAGACCAAGTGGGGTATCAACATTTGAAATCAAAGTAAATCACCATGTCAATATATATGATCATGTCAATAGATACAGAAAAAAGCATTTGACAAAATTCAACAGCCACACTTTATAAAACTTGCAGCAATGCAAAAAGGCATTCACAAAATGCCTACAGCTAACAGACAATGATGAAAATGGAATGCTTTCCCTATAAAATCAGGAATAAGGAATACTTATTCTCACCACTCCTATTCAACAGCATACTAAGTCAAGAACAAGAAATAAAAGGTATACATACTGGAAAGGAAAAAACATAAAATTATTTCTAATCACAGACAACATGAGTGCCTACTTAGAAAATCCTAAAAATTATACAAAAATATTCCTAGAATTAATGAATGAGTTTACAAAGTTGAAGTTACAAGAACAATATGCAATACTCTTGTAGAAGTTGAGAGATGTTCAATTATTTGCATATAGAAAGGCCAGGACTCAGGAATGATTTTGAGAAGGAAAAATGATTTATTGACTGCCAGCAGGACTCGGGACATTTCTGTTTCAAACCGGAGCCCTGAACAAGATTTTCAAGTTCCTTTTATACAGGGTGGGGAGTCAAACGGTGCTTTTATCAAAGAAAACTACTTTCTTTGTTAGTTAAGTCTTTGCCTGAGTACCAGGCAAATTAACATATCACCCACACCTCAGGTAAGCTTGAATTAGCATCTTGCCCACATTCTGTGTAGATGCAACCTTGAATACACATTCAGTCTTACATCCTTTCTGAACATTCAAAGCCCATATCACTTAACTGGATTTCTAGAGACTAGGCATACTTGAATACAGAATTAGATGATTCTGAATTTATGCACAGGCTATATTATATTGCCCATTTGAGGCCAAGTCCAAGTTCCCTTAAGTTTCGGCATCACCGCCATCAGAGTTTCCCTGTACTGACTGGTATGTATATAGAGTTTGCATTGCTAAATGGCCTCCCAGGACTGGAGTCATTGCCATGGTTACCAAGGGCAGGATTGCAGCCTCTTATGTCCCACACCCACAAGTCAGGACAGACAGCTGATCTCCGAAGAGACACAGCTTCCCACCCATAGCCCACATCAATATCAATCATGTATTTCTATACACTAGCAATGAACAATTGAAAGTTGAATTTTTTAAAGTACCATTTGCAACAGCATAAAAATCACAAAATACTTAGCTATAAATCTAACAAAATATGTATAAGAACAATATATATAATTTTTTTTCTCACTGAGATGATTTATTCCAAATGCACAAGCAAGGAATTAAGGGATCTGCCCAAAACCAGTTCAAAGTGAGAAAGGGTCTAGGGTTTTTATAGGGGGAATAGGGGACATCAAGCGATGATTACATGATATATTCCTGCCATGTGGGTGAAGATTCTGGAATTTTGCTTGCAGGGTCTCCTGTGTTATGTCCTATACGCAAATCTCCTGTTTGATGCCTAGTTTGTAGCCTTTTATCCCAGGGAAGATGTATTGTAGCAGTTGTGAGAGGTTCAATTATTTGTGTACAGAAAGGCCAGGACTCAGGAATGATTTTGAGAAGGAAAAATGACTTATTGATGGCCAGCCAGATTCAGGAGCTTTCTGTTTCAAACCCAAGCCCCAAACAAGAATTTTGAGTTCCTTTTATACAGAGGAAGGGCTAAATCATTCTTTGTTTCAGTGCTCAATAGGTTTGAATTAGCATATGTATCTTCCACATCCTAGGTAAGCTTTTAGCATGGACTTCATACATTCTAGATAAGCTTTTAGCACATTTGGTTTGCATTTTCCCTGAATATTTAAAGTTTATAGAGTTTGCATTGATAAACTGTTTCCTGGGACTGGAGTCAGTGCCATGGTTACCAAGGGCAGGGCTGCAGCCTCTCACCATCCCACACACACAGGTCAGGACAGACAGCTCAGGTTAAGGTTATCTCAGAAGAGACAAAGAGCCTCCCACCCATAACCCACATCAGTTGCAGATTTTCTGGGCAATAAGTTGCTCCTGGTACCATTCTGTGGTTTTGCGGAGATGTTATCTTACTACTGACATTCCTGGAAGTAGAACTGGGAAGTTCTGGTTATTGTCCTTCTAGGAACTAAGACCAAAATGTAAACTACTATGATTAGGTTAATAGAAAACTAGTTCAACTAGATCTGGAGAGGGTCTTGGAATTTTTCATTACTGCCTAAGAAAAGAAATTTTCAATAAGCACATGTTCCAGCTATCAAGTCCCGTCTTGTGATTATACTCTTCTTATTCTTAAGAAGAAATATTTGTAAGCATTCCCCATTTGAGGGGAATGGGCAAAGGTCCATCTTCAGTAGTTACTTCCTGCTGAGCATGGGTGAAGAAAATATCCATATTAATTTAGAGGATGCTCTTGACATAAACCCACAAAGACAACATAAACAGCAGCAAGACAAGCACACGGCAAGCAGAACGAAGGCAGTTCTTGAAAGAGCCACTCTCCATCTCATAGGCAAGTTCATCAACCACTCACAAAATGAATCAAGTTTTCTGAGATTTTTAACATGTTCAATATCATTTTGCATATGATCCAGTATTGGAGATATTATTATTATCATATTCACCAGGTACAGCACTTAATACTAATCAATGCACAAGCTTTTCTCTGAGTGGCAGTTAATAGATCTAAGCTCCAGGTTTGCAATACTATACATGTTGTCCCTCCATGGAAGCAGGCCATAATGCCAATTGTATTTGTTTAGGTTCTACCCATTTACTCTGGCAATTATTGCTCCACTAGGTGTATCCTTTACACAGCCAGCACAGTGCAGCACGTTGGTCTGCAGATCCACTGGCCTGCCACACAGCACCCTGTGGCACGATGAACAGAGCCAACCTGGAGACAAGTATCCATTGTAACTCTAGCGATATCAAGCCATCACTGGCTGGCAGAGGCACAGAAGCCTGAGGCAGCAACATATTTCCACCTACTTCAGAGCATGACCAAATGTGGCAGATACCTTTATTGTTTTGGGGGTCTTAGTGACCAATCTAGCCAATAACTCAAATGGAGAGACACTGTACATGGCACTGGGACCTGGTTTAAATGTACAAGAGAGCCCAACAACATCCTCTTAGTGTGTGGCTTTCTGGCTATGTCCCTATGTCCCCTGCTGTAAGGCACTGTTTGTGGCTGACATTGAACAGGCCTCACAATCTTGTACGATATGAACTTGTATGGTATTAATAGGGATGCCTAATACCTCAGCCAGGCCCACCCTGTGGCAGCTCCTCTATGCTGTGCTTTTTGTATATGTACCCATGGGGCTACTTCTTTATCACTTCTAGAGCTGGTGAACTTTAACTCTGGGTTCCTGATGTCATATGGGTGCTAAAAAAATTGGGGGAGCTATTAGGTTATACATAAAGAACAAAACATCTCAGGATTTAGAAATACCAATCATAGACCAGAGCTCAAGAATAAATGTGACTGCTATAAAAGCTTACAATCTAGGCCTTAATATCCTTAAATTGAGCTATTTCTAGATTTCATAAACTACAACTTATAGTAGATGTTTTGTTTCACCTTGCTTTTACTCTTTTACCAAGATTATGTTAATCAATAGGAAAAACATAACAAACTTCTGCCTTGCTTTTTCCATTAAGGTCTTTTTGTTTATGACGGGGTGACTGCATGATCTATTCGAGAAGCATCATAGCAAAAGAGTGTAGCTGATAAGAGATTTTGGTTGTTCTCACAGCATCACATTTTTCTAAGAATAACTAAAAGTATAACCAAAAATCATATCATACAGATCAGTATTAGGATAGAACAGACAGCTTGAACTTTGAAATTCTTTAAGAGTTTTTTTATATATTCCCCAAATATACAAGGAAATTACACATTTAATTCCTTCTTCATGTTTTCTCTTTTAGAAAGATACTGTTTACCACAAAGAAACTTCAGAAGTGCTGGAAGAAATTTATTTTTGTAAATTTATGAAAACTTAAGATGCCCTATGGAATCAAGATCATATTCTCGCTACCACCAACTTAATATATTACCAATTTTTTGGAACATTAATATCCCCACCATAAGAATATATTACTTTTTCTGTGAGCAAGAGAAGATGTACATCACCATTGCAGGGTGAGGGGAATATGGAGAAACATGGGAAAACTACAATTGGTGTGACCTATAGACTCTGGTTAACAGCAATACTATAATATTCTTACATTAATGCCAAGCTATACTGTGTTGATAACAGAGGTGTATGGAAAAAGTGTGCCAAATGTATGCTATGGACCATGATTGGTGGTAATAGTCTGATATTATCTCATAATCTGTAACAAATGTTCCACCAAGTTTTGGAGTTGTATGGGAAATCTATACATTTGTATGATTGTTTGGCAAGTTCACAATATCTGTAACAAAAGTACATTTGAAAAATAGTATGGGTTGGGGGAAAAATACATCAAATGTAAGATAAGGAATATAGTTGGTAGTAATATTTTGACAATGCTCTTGCATAGTTTGTAACAAACATTTCACACCAATGCAAGGAGTTGGTAGAGGGGTGATATATGAGAACCCTGTGTGATGTTATGTATGTTTATTTTTAAGTTCACAATCTTTACTATATACTTATTGTTTATGTGTGTTCATGTATGAATTATATAATTCAATAAAATAAAAATTTTTAAAAAAAGAATATATTACTTTTAACAATGTGGGTGATTCCCTAAACTTCAGAGTGGTAAATGTAGTATGGGTTTTTACACATTATTACGTGTTTATATTTTAGCACCTCACTTTTTACAAGGCGAAAAACAAATTCTTCTATAACAATTTGCAATTAAAGAAGTCCTTAAGGGTTTTAGAACATTATATTCGAACAGGCCTCTACTTATCACAGTAACAAATAAGTTAATCAAATAGTAAGAAAAGACCACTTCTAAAATAGTAGTGGCTCTCTATTTTAAAACCAATAAGGATACGATGAAGACATTCTGATAAGGCACCGATTCTTTGTTATATATACACTGATAGTCTCAAAAGGAGTTTTATATCCATCCACTCAAAACAGACCAGACATTTAAGAAAACAGTGTTACTTTAACAGAGAGAGAAAGTCAAATTTTAGTTTTGCATCAGTACACCACTTAGGAAACAAATCTTAGCATATATTAGAACAGACTGAGGATAGGTTTTTTGCTATAAAGTTAATTTTTGCTATCAATATCAACTCTTAGATTTCTACTTAATAATGATTTCCTGAAATCAGTCCTTTACATTGTAATCTTTTAGTTTGGAAAATGCTTTTACAAACTTCCCATAACCATCCATAACCACATAGACTAATTAATTCAAGACAAATTTCACCTTTAAATAAGCTTATTGAATTACAGTTAGCAATAAGCAAAATTCCCTTCTGCTAACCCATCTACAACTTTCCATATGCATTTAATTCTTGTCCTACATTTTTCCATCCTGATTTTATGAACACCGGCCATCTTATCATAGGACAAAAGACACTACCTTAAAGAAGCTTTCACAAACCTTCTACTTCTTTCATATCCATTCATATCTTATATCATTCATTCTGAAGAACTACATTTTTAAACTACAAAACAAATAAGCACTGTTGAAAGAAATCAAAGCAGAACTAAGAAGAATGAAGAATGCTTCCATCAGAGGAGACAACACTGAACTGGAAGTTGAGAATATCACCAGGCCATTTTGGGCTCCTCATGCTACTAAACTGACAGGCAATGAAGGGGATTTCTGTGCTGCCTGATGTAACTGATTCTAATTATCAAGGGGAAATTAGGGTGCTGCTGCACAATGGGGAGTATGAAGGACAAGTGTGACTGGAATGCAAGTGACACTCAAGGGTGCTTCTTGGGTGATTAAAGTAGAACAGATGGGAAACAAAAACAACCCAATTTAGGGAGGACTGTTAAAGGCCCAGACCCTCCAGGAATGAACAAACTTAAAAATATATGAAACAAAAAGTGACAGAATGCAAAGAAGAAATAGACCAATCCAAAATTGTAGCTGGAACCTCAACACTCTTCTCTTGCTGATTGAAAGAATTACATAGAACCTCATAAGGATGTAGAAGACATGAACAATTCTGTGAATTCACCTGGCCTGACAGAGAACATAGCACCCAATTACAGAAGAAGACACATTTGTTTCAAGTGCCAATGGTGCATTCACTAAGACGGACCATATTCCAGACCATAAAACAAACTTCAACAAAGTAAGAAGAATTAAAAGCATGTGAAGTATGTTCTAACCACAACAGAATTAAACTAGACATGAATAAGGAAAAGATATGAGGAAAATACGCAAATATTTGAAAATTAAGGAACAAACTTCTAAATGACCCAAGTATCATAGAGGAAGTCACAAGGAAATTTAGAAAATATTTTAAATTGAATGCAAATATCAAAATTTCTCTATGCAGCTAAAGCAATGTTCAGAGGGCATTTATAGCTTCTATTAGAGGGCTTAGAGGAAAATTATAGCACTAAATATTTAATTAGAAAAGAAGATCTTAAATCAATGATCTAAGATTTCATCTTGAAAAACTAGAAAAGGAAGAGCAAAAGCAAGCAGAAAGTAATAAAAGTAGGAAATAACAAAGAAAGCATATTAAAGGAAATAATAAAGATAGTAACAAAAGTTACTGAAATAAAAAAGGGAACAAAATCAAGGATATAAAACCTGATTCTTGAAAAGCATCAATATTTTGATGAACTTCTAACAAGATGGATTCAGAAAGAAAAGAGAAGACAACAATATTAATATCAAGAATTAAAGAAGAGGCATCACTACACATTCTACAGACATAAAAAAGACAATAGGGAAATATTATGAACAATCTTATGCCCCAAAATTCTACAACTTAGATGAAATGGACAAATTCCTAGGTAAACATTAACTACCAGAGTTCACTTTTTTAAAAGTATGTATGCGTACATATATATACAGAATGAATAAACCCATGTTTAAGTGAAACATTATAGTTTATAAATTTTTCAACAGACAGAACATTGAGCCCAGACTGCCTAATAAATTCAACCAAATATTTAAGAAAGACCCAATTCTCCACAAATTCTTCTGAAATTAGTAGAGAAATAAGCACATCATAATTCATTTTATGAAGGCAACATTGCTCTTACCAAAGCCACACAAAGACATCACCTTAAAAAAAAATGAAGACCAATAAGCCACAGGAATAGAGATATAGAAACCCTCAAAAGATTATCAATAAACCATATCCTGAAACGTAAACAGGGAATGAAAAGTCGGTTCAACATTCAAAAATCAGGGAAATGGACTTTGGCCCAGTGGTTAGGGCGTCCGTCTACCATATGGGAGGCCCGCGGTTCAAGCCCCGGGCCTCCTTGACCCGTGTGGAGCTGGCCCATGCCCAGTGCTGATGCACGCAAGGAGTGCCCTGCCACGCAGGGGTGTCCCCCGCGTAGGGGAGTCCCACGCGCAAGGAGTGCGCCCATGAGGAAAGCCGCCCATCATGAAAAGAAAGTGCAGCCTGCCCAGGAATGGCTCCACCCACACTTCCCATGCTGCTGACGTCAACAGAAGTGGACAAAGAAACAAGATGCAGCAAATAGACACAGAGAACAGACAACCAGGGGAGGGGGGGGAAATTAAATAAATAAATAAATCTTAAAAAAAAAACATTCAAAAATCAATATAACTCAGGATATCAACACACTAAAGAAGAAAACCATATGACCATTTCAATAGATACAGAGGAAACATTTGCAAAATTCATTTATCAATGCATGATGAAACTTTCAGCAAGCTAGGAATAGAGCTTCCTCAACATGATAGAAGACATCTCTGAAAAAACTACAGCAAACACAATACTTAGGTGATGAAAAGCTGAATGCTTTCCCCTAAGACAAAAATAAGGTGTGGATGTCCTCTCTCTCCACTCCTATTCACTAGCATAATGGGAGTCCAAAGCAGTGCAATAAGGCAGGGAAAAAAAAGGAATAAAAGGCATACATATTGGACAGGAAGAAATAAAACTTTCAATTTATAGACAGCATGAATATTTACATTTAAAATCCCAAAGAAGCTACAGAAAAGTTACTTGTAGTAAATGAGTTTAGCCAGGTTGAAGACTGAAGTAACTTTGGGAAAGACAAAAGTAAAGGGAATGAAAACAGATCAGTGGTGCTGGAGGTGGGGTTAGGGACTGACTACAAAGGAACACAAGAGATGTGTCGGAGATGATGGAAATGTACTAGATGGTGACTGTGGTGGCAAATATGACTGTATACCTTTGATAAATCTTATTGAACTGTATGCTAAAAGGGTGAACTTCACCATATGTAAACTATACCTCGACTTTTGAAATATATTTTCTGGCTAACTATTTCTGTATGAGACCTGTATTTTAATAATTGCATAATATAATACAGTTTTTATTAGTGTAAATGACACCAGCACTTGATGGGAAGTTACATGGGTGATCTTTTAGATCCTCTAGGATCCAAAGTTTTGAGGTACATATGTGATTCTCCAACCTCACCCACACAAATTATAGATACATATATATATATATCATATATAGGCACACATATATATTCCTATTTATAGTTATTATGTTTATCTTATATACCAATGTGTATACATACATACAAACTTTTTTGAAATATTCTTCAGTGTTATGATTTATTTTATTAAACATGTTCAAATTTTCTTTTTTTCCACATTAACATATGGTTATTTGTAATCCAAAAAAAGTTACTATTTTAGATTAACAGTAAAAACCATGCAACAAATCAAAACTAAGTTAATGAGGAAGGTCAGATTACTCAAATTTATGCAAATCTATAATCCCTAGTTTAAGAAAACATCAGTAGTTCATTGTATTAAACTGGCATGTTTGATATGATTAAATACTTGAAGGAGTAAAAATTTGCCCTAGTAAATGGGGGTGTAAGGACATTTTCTTCAATTTAGAAAGAAAATCCTAGAAAACTATGTTCTCCCCCATTTTAAAAACTTTCTTCTCACTTTTTCCTTCATCTGTATTAGAAATGTCTTTGTGCCCTCACTCTGAAATACATCCTCCTCAGAAATTTGCTAAAAATGATGAACTCATACCTGCAAGCCCAAAGGATGTTTTCCATGATGACCCTGTGTCCTCTTCATCCTTACCGTGCCAAATTGTTCTTGCAAAGCGTCCACTGGCCTACCACACGGTAGGCTTACTCTCATTAGAAAAGAAATTTATATAGTTATCCATGGTGTCAAATAACACATAAATTTTAAAAAGCATCTCTGATAATCTAATTATTCAGTTGACATTCATCTCCATTTAGTTCAGCCACTCTCCTTACCATCAGGTAGAAATGGACCACTTCTGAGCTAATTCCCAAATCCCACTGTCTGATTACAAGCTCCATTATTTTACACTTCCACATGGCTTGCAAGCAAGCCTCCTTGGGTCCATCCACATATTCTTCTTCTCCCCTAATTTACCAAAGCTGTGGGAGAGAAGTCCTGGGCTCACTGGGGTTTCTAAACCCAGCAGAACCATTTGGAAGATATTTGCTACTGTCCCTAGCCAGTTTCCTCTACCCTTCCTTCACTGCAGCTAATTCCCAACTACCAGCCTCTTTTAGCCCCTACCTTAATTCTTTGTCTTATGAAAGTGTAGCCTCTTCTTAGAAGTGCAAGCCAGCAACTCATTCTCTTTGTATACTTAGATGCATCAGCATTCTTCATAACACCTTACTTTCCCCCTGTTCAGAATTAATTCTTCCACATTCTCAACCCTATTTCCTTCTGCTTTCTCTGAGACTTTTTTCCATAATTTATTTTTCATCTATCTATACACACACACACACACACATACACATATATATAATCTCTACCTATCTACAAGTTTTTACATATCATAATTCTCAATTCTCTCACCTTAAAAATAGAAACCCCTTTCAACTTTCCATCTCCATCTAGCTACTGCTTTAGCTCTAACAGATATTTCAAATACTAGTGTATACTCACTTTCTCTGTTTCCTTTCCAATGTCTCACTACTCAACTTACTCACTTAGGCTATCTGCTTGGCACTGGTTGAACTTTGGTTTGCAATTCCACTTAGCAAAAGTCTCCTAAATTGCCTTCTTGGGTCTAGTCTCCACTGTCTAGGAAAAAATTCTTCCTACAATGCAAATCTAATTATAGCCGCCCACCGACTTCAAGATAAACCATGGATTCTTGCTAGGCATATAAGTGTAGACCATTGACTACTTGGCCTTTGCCTGCCTGCTCACCATGACCTCTACTAATTTCCTACATGTACTTTATGTTTTACCCATAGCAAAATACATGGCTTTTTCTTTTGCTTCTATGGGTAAATTCAAGTTTCTAACTCTTTTCTCCTTTTCATCTTTTCTTTTAGATTACTGTAAACATCTACCTACTAATTTATTGTGAACATCTGTCTAGTAATTGTTTTTCACTTCTTGCCACTCCAAGCTATCTTCCACCTTACCAGCAATCCACCTTCTAGACAAAGAGATGATACATAGATGGTAGGTAGACAGATAGGTAGGTAGGTAGGTAGATTAGAGATAGATAGATAGATAGATAGATAGATAGATAGATAGATAGATAGATAGATAGATAGATAGATAGATAGATAGATGTAGGTAGGTAGATGAGAAAGTAAAACAGGAAGTCTCCATCTCTGTTTCATTTTCATTCTATGGGACTGAATCAAATGCATACTCCTTGGCATCACATATAGAATTCATTTCCACTCTGGCCTAGTTTCTATTTTTGGCTCTATCTCTCTTCAGGTTTCCTAGCATTCCAACTCACCCATTCCCTACAACTCCTATTACATAAAATTTCTCACCACTAAGATCTTTTCACAACTCCTTGTCTTTGCTCCACTGTAGCCTGGTTGAGATTCTTATAACAAGTGCTTATTATTTTAGTTTACTGTGAATATAAAGCTTCCAGCACTATATTTATCTTTATTTTAGTATTTATTCCATCTAATCCAATAATATTATGTAGTTCTCCCACATGAGATTTTGCTCTGCCTGAGGAAGACTTTTAGTCCACTTCGATGCATTTATAGCATCCTCTACAGTACTTGGTCCAATGGGGAATGAAACTGAATTACATTAGATGGCAGAAAAAAATCACATTAAAATAAAGATTCAGTAGTCAGTATTTTAGCCCTCGATTCTGCATCATCTACTCATTCATTCAAAAAATATTTTCTGAGGACCTCCTATGTGCAGATATTATTCTAAGTGTTTGGGATACCCAGTGAACATGACAGATGTGCTCTGCCCTTATGAGTGTATATATTCTCATGAGGAGACAGATAATAAACTGGCAAACAAATAAATCATTGCCGCTGGCGATAACTATTAACAAATAGAGCCTACTGATACATAACTGCCATGTGCCTAATATATGAAAAGAAGCTCAGCAAGGAGCAAAAGGAATGACAGGTTCAAAGGCCCATGGCCTTAAATTAGCTGGCCCTGCCTAATTCTCCATCCTCAGCTCATGTCACTCTATTGCTCCCATTCCTGCTCCAGCCATAATCTATGCCCTTTCTTTTTTTTTTTTAATTATTTATTATTTTTTTAAAAAAATACATTATGAAAAATATGAGGTCCCATTCAACCCCACCGCCCCCGCCCCCCACTCCCCCCACAGCAACACTCTCTCCCATCATCATGACACATCCATTGCACCTGGTAAGTTCATCTCTGAGCATCACTGCACCCCATAGTCAATGGTCCACATCATAGCACAGACTCTCTCACGTTCCATCCAGTGGGCCCTGGGGGGATCTATAATGTCCCGTAATTGTCCGTGAAGCACTATCCAGGACAACTCCACGTCCAGAAAACGCCTCCACATCTCATCTCTTCCTCAGGTTCCCCACACCCAGCAGCCACCATGGCTACCGTTCCCACACCCATTCCACATTTTCTCTGTGGACATTGGATTGGTTGTGTCCATTGCACATCTATGTCAAGTGAGGGCTTAGATTCCATATGGGTACTGGATGCACTCCTCCCGCTTCCAGTTGTAGACACTCTAGGCTCCATGTTGTGGTGGTTGACCTTCTTCAACTCCATGTTAGCTGAGTGGAGTAAGTCCAATAAATCAAAGTGTAGGAGCTGAAGTCTGTTGAGGCTCTGGGCCTGGGTGTCATATTATCAGTCCAGAGATTCAAATCCCCTACATATATCTTAAACCCAGCACCAACTACAATTCCAATAAAGTAGCATGCAAGTCTTGTGAAAAGAGATCCCCTCTGAGTCCAATTCCATCACGCAGAAACACCAGCTCCAAAGAAGGGCTATCTGTCATGGCAGTGAACCCCTTCTGCCATGACCATAGAACCCATGGGTCTCTTTATCCCTCAAAAGAACCAATACCTGGGGTTGTATCTACCTTATCTGTCTCTTAGACTCTGTTCAGTTGTACATAGGGGTATTCCTTCTGACAACCTCCAGACTCTTTTTTAGAGACTCACAGCCTTATAATCTCATTTCTCCTTTCCATTTCCCCCTTACATTAGGTCAAACAGCTTCCCGAAGTCATGTTATTATATGTAGACAGGTATATTCTGCTGTTTTGCTTTGAATCTTTAATTCAAGGACACTTTCTAGTTGCTTCTTCAGCTGGTATGTGGTAGTGATCCCTCGGTGCCAGGGAGGCTCATCCCCGGGTGTCGTGTCCCATGCTGGGGGGAATGCATCGCATCTACATGCTGAGTTTGGCTGTGAGAGTGGCCACATTTGAGTAACATGAAGGCTGTCAGGAGGAAACCCCCAGGCACAATGCTACTCTAGGCCTTGTTCTTATTGCAGGTGTATAGGCTCAAAAGTGTAACCATTAGTATCACGAGCCCACTGTTGGGCCCTCCTTCCTTCCTGGTTCTTGCCGTTGCACCTGGAGAATTGCCACTGCTCTCCCAGGGCCCACGACAGTGACCCCCCGGCCAGGAGCCCAGTACCCCCCCAGCTGTTGTTTTTGTTTCCACTATGAGTATATATAGACATTACCATATACCCTGGGCATATGCCCTGTATAACTCCCTGTCAACCATATATATCCTGTCGATAACATCCCATATCAGTATTCCTCCGCTGCCATTGTTGAACCACTCTGTGATCCAAATCTTCCCGTAAAGTGAATACCAACATAATGTCAGCTTCAGAAGAGTCTTAGATCACCGAAATTCATATATACACTATACAGTATTTCCCCAGATCCACCATAAAACCTTTTCCCTTGCACAGCAATAATCTTTTAACTTATTCATATCATATTTCCTGAAACTGATGTACAGATTCCAAAACTATAGTTTTCAAACAAGGTAACGTTTGTGCTTACTATGTGGTCCATATTTTAGGCTGTACAGTTTTCTAAATTTTTAGTTATCCTATGTTTTGTCTTATGGTTTTCATTATTAGTCTGTCGTCCCCTATATGTTTTTGGTGTAATATTAGCTGTTTTATATTCATCCTCGTGTACTCTCACATAACTCCTCTTTTGCCCCCTTATTTACCTTTGTTCCATCCATTCCACATCCATTTTCCCCTCCCCTTAGGGCCCACAACGCCTGCCAATCTAATACCCTGGGAGCCGTCCTTTCTCACGAGAGATACAGTTCTCTCTATTCGACGGCATTAGTCTTCCCCAGGATATGGGTCCACCCCACCCAATGGTAGAACCCACCTTGGCAAAATGAGCCTTCAGCTATTCCCTCCGGAGCCCGTCACCCATCAGACCATACCCCTGAGCGTCCTAACCAGGTAACCCTCCTACTTATACTTTGGTACGTTTTACTCAACATTTAGTTCTCAACGAACTTCTGACACTCTCCCATATTCGTATGTTGCCCCTCCCTCCCACCTATTTCTTGGACAATATTACCCCTCTTCCCATCCCCAGCCCCCCTCAAACCCAGAAAACCCCACCCGAAGGTAACCCCTTGCCCCATTTTGTCCCTTCTTTGTGCTCATACTTACCGCCAGCTCATCACAGATTCCACCCTTGCAGACATTAACTCACATCCTTCCTCCACCCCCCGATTTACTGTAAGCCACTTTTCCAGACTCTAGCTCTCTGAGGCAGTTAACTTATTTCATATCATTGAAGTCATATAGTATTTGTCCTTCAATGCCTGGGTTGCTTCACTCAACATAAGATTCTCAAGGTTCATCCATGTTATCACAGCTGAGTAGTATTCCATTGTGTGTATATACCACATTTTATTGATCCACTCATCTGTTGATGGGCATTTGGATTGATTCCAACTTTTGGCGATAGTGAACAATGCTGCTATGAACATTGGTGTACATATATCGGTTTGTGTCCTTGTTTTCAGATCTGATGGGTATATACCCAGCAGTGGTATTGCTGGGTCATATGGCAAATCTATGGATAATTTTTTGAGAAACCGCCAAACTGTCCTCCAGAATGGTTGGATCCTTCTGCATTCCCACCAGCAATGGATGAGTGTTCCCCTTTCTTCACATCCTCTCCAGCATTTGTATTCTACTGTTTTTTTCATGGCTGCCAATCTTATGGGAGTAAGATGGTATCTCATTGTAGTTTTGATTTGCATTTCCCTGATAGCTAGAGATTTGGAGCATTTTTTCATGTGCTTTTTAGCCATTTGTATTTCTTCTTTAGAGAAGTGTCTGTTTAAGTCTTTTCCCCATTTTTTAAATGGGTTGTTTATCTTTTTGTTTTCAAGATATATGAGTTCTTTATATATGCAAGTTATAAGTCTCTTATCAGATATATGGTTGCCAAATATTTTCTCCCATTGTGTGGGTTTCCTTTTTACTTTCTTGACAAACTCCTTTGAGGTGCAGAAGGCTTTAATTTTGAGGTAGTCCCATTTATCTATTTGTTCTTTTGCTGCTCGTGTTTTTGGTGTGATATTCATGAAGCCATTTCCTATTATAAGGTCCTGTAGATGTTTCCCTACACTGCTTTCTAAGGTCTTTATGGTCTTGGCTCTTATATTTAGGTCTTTGATCCATCTTGAGTTGATCTTTGTATAAGGTGTGAGATGGTAATCCTCTTTCATTCTTCTACATATGGATATCCAGTTCTCCAGGCACCATTTGTTGAATAGGCCATTCTCTCCCAGTTGAGAGGGTTTGGTGGCTTTATCGAATATTATATGGCTATATACATGAGGTTCTATATCTGAACTTTCAATTAGATTCCATTGGTCTGTGTGTCTCTCCTTATGCCAGTACCATGCTGTTTTCACTACTGTAGCTTTGTAGTATATTTTGAAGTCAGGAAGTGTGATCCCTCCTATTTCGTTTTTCTTTTTCAATATGTCTTTGGCTATTCGGGGCCTCTTTCTATTCCAAATAAATTTCATAGTTAGTTTTTCTAGTTCCTTAAAGAAGGCTGTGTTGATTTTTATTGGGATTGCATTGAATGTGTAGATCAGTTTTGGTAGGATACACATCTTAATAATATTCAGTCTTCCTATCCATGAACAGGGAATATTCTTCCATTCATTTAGGTCTTCTTTGATTTCCTTGAATAATCTTGTATAGTTCTTGATGTATAAGTTTTTTACCTCTTTAGTTAAATTTATTCCTAAGTATTTGATTTTTTTATTTACTATTGTGAATGGTATTTGTTTCTTGATTTCCACCTGATCTTGCTCATTATTGGTGTACAGAAATGCTACTGATTTTTGCGCATTGATCTTATAACCTGCGACTTTGCTAAACTCATTTATGAGTTCTAGGAGCTTTGTTGTAGATCTCTCAGGGTTTTCTATATATAGGATCATGTCATCTGCAAATAATGAAATTTTGACTTCTTCACTTCCAATCTGAATGCCTTTTATATCTGGTTCTTGTCTCAGTGCTCGAGCAAGTACTTCCAAGACAATGTTAAATAGGAGCAGAGACAATGGGCATCCTTGTCTTGTTCCTGAGTTTAGAGGGAAGGATTTCAGGATTTCGCCATTGTAAACAATGTTGGCTTTAGGTTTTTCATGTATACTCTTTATCATGTTCAAAAAGTTTCCTTGTATTCCGATCTTTTGGAGTGTTTTTACCAGGAAGGGGTGCTGTATTTTGTCAAATGCCTTTTCCGCATCTATAGATATAATCATGTGGTTTTTTTCTCTCATTCTGTTTATATGGTGTATTACATTGATTGATTTTCTTACGTTGAACCATACTTGCATACCTGGAATAAATCCCACTTGGTCATTGTGTATAATTCGTTTAATGTGTTGTTGAATACGAAAAGCAAGTATTTTGTTAAGTATTTTTGCATCTAGGTTCATTAGAGAAATTGGTTTGTAATTTTCCTTTCTTGTGGTGTCTTTGTTTGGCTTTGGTACTAGGGTAATGTTGGCATCATAGAAGGAATTAGGCAGTGTTCCTTCTGTTTCAATTTTTTGGAATAGTTTCAACAGGATTGGTGTTAGTTCTTTCCGGAATGTTTTGTAGAATTCACCAGTGAAGCTGTCTGGCCCTGGACTCTTCTTAGTTGGGAGATTTTTAATGACTGATTCTATCTCTTTGCTTGTGATTGGTTTGTTAAGATCATCAATTTCTTCTTTCGTCAGTATGGGCTGCTTATGAGTTTCTAGGAATTTGTCCATTTCCTCTAAATTGTCATTTTTGTTGGAATATAGTTTTTCAAAGTATCCTCTTATGATAGTCTTTATTTCTGTGGGGTCAGTGGTGATATCAACTTTCTCATTTCTTATTATGTGTATTTGCATCTTTTCTCTTTTTTTCTTTGTTAGTCTCGCTAAAGGTTTGTCAATTTTGTTGATCTTCTCAAAAAACCAGCTCTTGGTCTTGTTTATTTTTTCAAGTGCTCTCTTATTTTCTATTTCATTTAGTTCTGCTCTTATCTTCGTTATTTCCTTCCTTCTTCTTCCTGTTGGGTTACTTTGTTGTTGTTTTTCTAATTCCGTCAAAAGTGCAGTTAGTTCTCCAATTTTTGCTCTTTCTTCTTTTTTGATATATGAATTTATGGCTATAAATTTCCCTCTCAGTACCGCTTTTGCTGCATCCTATAAATTTTGGTATGTTGTGTTATCATTATCATTTGTTTCAAGGTAGTCATTGATTTCTTTTGAGATTTCCTCTTTGACCCACTGTTTTTCTAAGAGTGTGCTGTTTAATTTCCAAATTGTCGTGTGGAGTCTGGGTCTCTGTCCCTTGCAAATTTCCACCTTGACTCCACTGTGGTCAGAGATATTGTTTTGTATGATTTCGATCTTTCTGAATTCATTAAGCCTTTCTTTGTGGCCTAGCATATGGTCAATCTTGGAGAATGTTCCATGTGTGCTTGAGAAAAATGTATATCCTGCTGTGTTTGGGTGTAATGATCTATATATGTCTATTAGATCCAGCTCTTCTAATATACTGTTCAAATGTTTTGTTTCTTTAGTGATTCTCTTTTGAGATGTTCTGTCCAGAGTTAAGAGTGGTGTATTAAAATCCCCCACTATAATTGTAGATGCATCTATTCTTTCACTTAGTTTTTCCAGTGTTTGCCTCACATATTTAGAGGCGCCCTTGTTAGGAGCATAAATATTTATGTTTGTTCGATCTTCTTGACAGATTGTCCCTTTCACTAAAATATAGTATCCTTCTTTGTCTCTCACAACTGTTTCCCATTTAAAGTCTATTTTGTCTGATATTAATATAGCTACTCCTGCCTTTTTTTGGTTGTTGTTTGCTTGTATGATTGTTTTCCAGCCATTCACTTTCAACCTCCATGAGTCTCTGGGTCTAAGATGTGTCTCTTGTAGGCAGCATATAGATGGGTTGTATTTCCTTATCCAGTGTCCCAGTCTGAATCTTTTGATAGGTGAGTTTAATCCGTTGACATTCAGTGTTATTACATTTAGAGAGTTATTTAAGGTAGCCATAATTTGGTTGGATTTGTGTTTGTTATATTTTGTTTGTATTATTTTATTTTCCCCTTCTATTTTTGTCTTTCTTGTTGCTTTTACACTCTCCTCCATCTCTGACTGTCCTGTTTTTTCCTTTCTTCCTGCAGAACTCCCTTAAGAATTTCTTGAAGGGGAGGTTTCTTGTTGATATACTCTTTCAGTTTCTCTTTATATGTGAATATTTTGAACTCTCCATCATTTTTGAATGCTAGTTTAGCTGGATAGAGTATTCTTGGTTGGAGATTTTTTTCCTTTAGTACCTTGACTACATCATACCACTGCCTTCTTGCCTCCATCGTTTCAGATGAGAAATCAGCACTTAATCTTATGGAGTTTCCCTTGTATGTGATGGTTTTCTCTTGCTGCTTTTAGAATTTTTTCTTTGTCTTGAGCATTGGATAATTTGACAAGTATATGTCTTGGGGTGGGCCTGTTGGGGTTTATGACCAGTGGAGTGCGCTGTGCTTCTTGGATATGTACATCTGTCTCTTTCAGTAGATTTGGGAAGTTTTCAGTGATTATTTCCTGCAACACTCCTTCTGACCCCTTTCCCTTCTCTTCTCCTTCTGGAATGCCTATAATACGTATGTTTGAGCGTTTTGCGTTATCATTCAGGTCCCTAAGTCCTATCTGGATTTTTTCTACCTTTTTATTGACCACTTCTACTATCTGTTTGATTTCCAATGCACTGTCTTCCACATCACTAATTCTCTGCTCTGCCTCTTCTAGTCTGCTGATATTTGCTGCAAGTGTATTTTTGATTTCTTGAATTGTGGTGTTCATTTCCATCATAACTGTTATTTTTTTGCGCATGTCTGCAATTTCCCCTCCAAGTGTTGTCTTCACGCTGTTAACCTCTTTCATTACTTCATTAAATTTGTCAGTGATAAATGTTCTGAGATCTTTCATTGCTTCTGCGAAGTCCTGCCCCCCTTCCTGATTTTCAGTTTGTTGATTGGATTCAGCCATATTTTCCTGATTACTGGTTTGGTTTGTAGATTTTTGTTGCTGTCTTGTCAACATTTTTTCTTGACGGGTTTAATCAGTTCCTTAGCTTCTTTGTCTAGTCTTGGAGATTAATTAGCTGTTGTTTTTGCGTAAGTGTTATATCTTCTCTTTGTCACTTTGTTCTTCTTATTCCAATTTCTTATTGCTAGTTAAGCTCACTTTAAAGGAAAGTATTAGTGCTGGGGAAAGGCAATTGTGTAAGGGAGGAAAAAGTGTGAAGTAGTATTGGTGATATATGTTAACAAAGCAACAATATGAGTTCTGGGAGGATGGAGGTTAGATCATGTAAATTGTGTAGAGTTATAATAGTAGGAAAGTACCTATAATGAGGTAGAAGACTGAATATGGGAGGAATGTGGTACATACTAAGAGGCTATTGTTTTCGTGAGAGAGGGAAAGAGAAAAGAAAGGTAATAGTTTCAGGGACGAATACCAGATGGAAAACTAAACAAAGGTATTAGAAATTAAGAGTTAGACACTTTGTGGATCAAAGAAAGGGAGATGGAATATAGGAGAGATAGCAGATGGTGGAGGATATCAAGTTGTAGGGGCAAGGGGATAGTGTAGATAGGCTAAATCTATTCACAGAGAAATGAGGCAGTGGAGGGTGAGGAAACCCAGCAAATGTGAGGTATTTCCTGTAGGACCTATTGTATTGTTAAGATAAAATTGTATAAGAAGAATATTGGGGACAGGAAAGAGAGGATTAAAAACAACAACAACAACAACAAAAATAAAATAAAATTAAAAATTAAAAAAACCAAAAACAAAAAACAAAGAACAGAAACCCCGCCGCCAGGCTCGGCTGGGCTCGGCTGGGCTCGGCTGGGCTCCGGTCCCCCACCCTCCATGACTATGCCCTTTCCTTTCATCTTCTTGGTGGTGTCTGTTTATAATTTTGAATGCATTTATTTTTTCCTTTCTTGCTATTTAGTGCTATTTAGTGTGGGTGTGGGTGTGGTGCTTAATTCTATTCCATGAGATGCTCTAGCCTTGGAATGACTCTTACAGACAAAATTAGATATGTGATTCCAGAATAGGGGCCTGAGCACAATCATTTTTACCAATAAGCATGTACATGTACACATGTAAACAACTACCTTGCATTCCTATTAAGCAATTAGTTTGGCTGAATGAGCCAAAACATGTTTTTACGCTAACATGACTATGAATCTCCTTACAATAAATATCAGTCAACTTGTGTTTTAGCAATAACTTGATCGTTTTGGAATGTATTAAGTTCTAATGGATTTCTAAAATACAGTGCCATTTTGAATTATGTATAAAACATAGATTTAAAAAGCCATTCCCTACAATGAATAAGAAAAATATCAATTCTACATATACTACTTTTTAAACATTTTTGCTTTTCCCTCTGACGATTTAGTCTCCATGGAATGAACCTCAGTGAACCTGCCCATTCTGCTCAACCACCAAAAGTGAGCTGTGAGCTGCTCACTCACTCCATTAGCTTCATGGAAGGACAATGGAGAGGAACCTCAGCATGCTTGCAGGACAGCCTAAGCAGGGGCCCTCAAAGCAGTCTAGGGTCAGGCAGGTGTGAGGCAGTGATAGCACATGGGTGGGTCCACAAGAGCCCCAGGTCCACGGGAACCAGTGTAATAGAGCCCACAGACCTAACTTCTGGGGATCACAGTGAGAAACGTCCACATTTAGAGCAGATTCCATCTGTACTTTCAACAAGTCACAGTCCCTCCAGTCCAGATGCAGTTCACAAGTCAGCACTGAATTTACCCTGTGCAGTGGTGCTGCCAGGTGACACAGTGGAGATTCTACTTTTATCAGGTTTCCAGAGAAACATGGTGGTAGCACACTAACAAAAGACCATTTTCTTATTGAGAAGGACAGGCTTGATTGACATTTACTCACAGGTAGTATTGAAGTTTTATTTTTCCTATTTGGATAAATTGCTCCAGCACAATTCATCGAGCTGACCATTCCATCTCCAATGATTTGCAATGTCACTTGTCATATATAAAGTGCCCATGGGTCTTTGCCAAGACTCTCCACACCTATGCACTGGTCTTAAGTGCCAATTTCTACACCATTACCACATTTTCTTAATGTACAACCTTATAATATCTTACGATCTTACTAATTTGCAGTGCAAGTCACCCCTCCATCATATATACTGTACACATGCTTTTTGCTTCTTTTCCTTTTGTTTTTGTTTTTGTTTTTGTTTTTCAGGAGGTACTAGGGATTGAACCCGGGACCTTGTATTAATATATGTGAAGTCAGGCACTCAAAACTGAGCTACACCTGCTCCCTCCTTCTTTTCCAAATCTCTCTTGGCTATTCTTGACCTTCTGCTTTCCCAAGTAAATTTTTGAATCAGTTGGTCAAATCTACCTACCGTGCAAAAACAGATATTCAATGAAATTAAATTCATTATGAATATTAAGTTGGGGATATCTGATATCTTCATTATAGTATGCCTTGCTATCCATCAAAAACATTTCTAACATTCTCAAAGGCAAATCACATCTTTTTAATTTATTCTAATACTATATAATTGATACTATTGTAAATATAAGACTTCTAAATTAGATTTGCAAAGCACTGTACAATCAGCAAACTGCAAGTTTTCATGTAAAATATTTTTATATGTATTCAATTCTAAATACTTGATATTCCTCTTGATTTCTTCTTTAACTCACAAGTTTAAAACTATGTATAGTGCCTGAGTTATTCAATGCATTTTCCAAAACTGTGGAGGATGGTAGAGACTGGAGGACTCCACAAATGCTGATTGAAGAAAGAGTAAAATATCAGATCCAGTGTCAAACATGAAAGTGGACATGCATTGTTAAGCTCTTTCTGCAATGAAGACAGTGTTCTGGAGACTGAGGCAAGATGGCATTGGTTTAAGTGCGCACTCACCACCTCTCTCGCAAAAAAGGCTAGGAAGGAACAAGATCCTGGCCGAGAGAGCTGTTTTGGGAACACACAGAGCAGGAGGCATCAGGGCATGGATCTGCAAGGAACAGGGCAAAGAGATAAAAAACCCAAAGGAAAACCATCAGTTTCTTGCCCCAGTGACTGGAAACGGTGGGCAGCTAGGCCCTCAAGGCAAAAAACCACAGCTAACTCCCTGACTCCCAATAGTCACTGAGCAGGAGGGAACGTTCTCCAGGATTAATAGGGTTCTGGCAAAGGGTGGAGAGGGATTTCCTTTCTGTGGGCTTGGTTACCTGGTCCCCCTTTGAACTTTAGGGAGCATACCTAGGTGGCCCCAGGAAGAGAGGAGGGCAAATTTGCTCAAGCAGCCTGATTTACCAAGCTGACCTGGGAGAGAGGAACTTGGGCTGAGAGATGGTGGAGTCAGGCAACTGACTGGTGTGGTGCTGAAAACTATTAAAATTCCAACTCTCCTAAGGGAGGCAGGCAGTAGGAAGCATTTAATAACCTTCCAAGAGCCTATTAGGGTCCCCCGGGTGGAGGGGGAGGTCTGGAAGAAGGTTGAGAGTCATTTCTCCATGGTGAGTTCACATAACAGGGTCCCATTTGAATTTCAGGAGGGAACTCAACCTGACCAGGAGAGGTGAGGGGAGATCCAGTCACACAGGCTGTCATGTCCTACTGCCCTGGGAGAATAAACAGTAAGAGTAGAAAGGGGGGACAGGGGACAGACAGGCTCCTATAAGTAGTAATACCCCAACTGCAGGGAGTCAAGCCTATCCTGGGGAAAGTGACTGGATAGCTCTCTAGCTAACAGACAAAAGTAGAAAGTTTATCTCAGTGGAGGAGTCTCCAATTTGAATATACAAGGGCCCTGGCTTGATTCCCACCTCTCCTTAGAGTAGTGATCTACCAGGTGATCAAACACACAGCTGATACTTTAGAACAGGAAACACATAAACAGTATTGTATTAGCTTCTCTTGGGTCTCTTATTTTTCTTCAAAAAAGGTTCCTTTTTAAAATTTTACTTATTTTACTTGGTAAAACCCAATTCAAAATTTGCAGAGGGCAGGCTGCAGGGTAACTGATTGACAAACACTAGTAACCTGAGAAGCTCTTCAGGGGCTTAAGTGAGAAGGCTGTTTCTCCTAAATTTTTGTTTGATTGCTTATTTTTTTGTTCTTTTTTTCCCTCTTTTCCTCCCCTTCCTCACCATTTTTTAAAAATTAGGTACTGCTGTCTTGTTTCTTGTTTGCTATGTTTCCCCATCCTTTGTTTCCCCCCCTTTTTTTTTGTATACAGATTTTGTCTATTTATGCTATTTCTCTTCCTTCCTTATGTTCCAATATTCTGCTTTCTGTTTTGGTTCTTAAATTCTGCCTCTCTATGTTTAGTCTTCAATTTTTCTTATTTTTATTTCTATCTCCTCTATTCTCTGTTTTCTTTCATTTTTAACTTTTTTTTTCTTATTGTATTTTTTCTCTTTCTGTCTCTTCTTACCATTCAGGCCTTTTAATTCATTCTAGATATTTTTCTCTATTCAGTTTTTCATTTCATTGTACCCCTCTTCTTTATTCTAATTCCTCTGTACTTCTTACATGAGTTAATTATTCATTTTCCTAGGCCTTATATGGTTCCTCTCCTATCTTTTATTATTATTATTTTTGTTATCCTTTTTCTCTTCTTACCTCTTTCCTTTTCTCTGGCCCTAATCTTTCTCTATCAAGGGAACACAGACAACAGTAAGGAAACAGAATAGGAAGAACTAAGTGTCAAAGAGAAAACTTACCACACACACAAAAACAGCAATTAAATAAAACCCAAGTAGAGAGAGAAACTAATCAACTGAATAAACCCATCAAGATAAAGAGATGCCTAAAAACCAACAAAAAATTATAAGTCATGCTAAGAAACAGGAAGGCATGGCCCAGTCCAATGAACAAACTAAAAACCAGGAGGAGATACAGAACATGGAACAACTAATCAGAGCTGTCCAAACAAATATCTTGAACCAATTTAATTAAGCAAAGGAAGAGATTAAGGATATTAAGAAGATGCTGGGAGAACATACTGAAGAAATTGTAAACATATATAAAAAGATAATGGATATGATGGTGATGAAAGGCACAATCCAAGAAATCAAAAATACACTGGAAGCATATACCAGCAGATTTGAACAGACAGGCGGAGGAAAGAATTAATGATGTGGAAGACAGTACAGCTGAAATCAAACAGAGAGTAGAAATGATAGATAAAAAGAGAGCAAAAATCTAGTGGGGACTTAAGAATCTGAACAACACAAAACACTCAAATATATGCATTATAGGCATCCCAGAGGGAGAAGAGAAGCGAAAGGGGGCAGAAGGAGTATAGGATGATATAAGAGCTGAAAACTTACCAACCTTATTGAGAGAGATGGATGTACATGTCCAGTAAGTGGAGTGTACCACAAACAGTATAATTCCCAACAGGCCTACTGTAAGACATGTACTTGTCAAATTGTCCAAGACAAAAGACAAAGAGAGAATACTGAAAGCAGCAAGAGTTTAAAAGAGAACCATCACATACAAGGGAAGCTCAATAGAATTAAGTGCTGGTCTGTCATCTGAAACTATGGAGGCAAGAAGGCAGTAGTATGACATAGTTAAGCTGCTAAAAGAAAAAAACCTATAGCCAAGTTTATCCAACAAAGCTGGCATTCAAAAATGATGGAGAATTCAAAATATTCACAGAAAAACAGAAAGCAAGGAAGTATGCCAATAAAAAACCTGTCCTTCAAGAAATAATAAAGGGAGTACTGCAGATTGAAAGGATAAAACAGGAGAGAGAGAGTTTGATGACAGTGTAAGAAAAAATAAATTTAAAAAAAGAGAAATAAAAACAACACATGACGTACATAAATCCAAAGAAAATATAGCTTATATAAGTAATTCCTTGAAAGTAATAACACTGAATGTTAATGGATTAAACTCACCCGTCAAGTGACAAAGAATGGCAGAACGGATAAGGAAATATGACCCATCTATATGCTGTCTACTAGAAACCCATCTTAGACCCAGTAATTCAAGGAGTCTGAAAGAGGTTGGCTGCAAAACAATTTTACAAGCAAACAACAATTAAAAAAGGGCAGGAGTAGCTATACTAATATCAGACAAAGTAGACTTTAAATGCAAAACTATTGAAAGAGACAAAGACAGGCACTATATATTAGTAAAAGGGGTAATCTTTCAAGAAGAAAGAAAAATCATAAGCATTTCTGCACCTAACCAGGGTGACTCCAAATACATGTGGCAAACACTGGAAAAACTAACTGGAGAAATAGATACCTCTAAAATTATAGTGGGAGACTTTAATACACCATTAACACCACTAGACAGAATTTCTTACCAGAATCAATAAAGAAGCAAAGACTCTGAACAACACATTAGAGAATCTGGACCAAATAAACATATACAGAACACTACAGTCAAATACAGTGGGATATACATTCTTCTTGAGTGCACATGGATCATTCTCCAAGATATATCACACGCTAGGCCACAGAAAAATTCTCAATGAACTCAGAAAGACTGAAATCATACAAAGCAACTTCTCTGACCACAAAGGAATGAAGCTGGAAATCAGTAAGGGCGAGGAACCAGATTTGGCACAAAGATAAGGAAGTTAAACTACACACTAATAGACAGTGGGTCAAGGAGGAAATTTCAAAAGAAATCAGTAACTACTTTGAAACAAATGAAAATGACAACACAACATATCAAAACCTATGTGATGCAGCAAAAGCTGTACTGAGAGGGCAATTCATAGCCATAAATGCATACATCAAAAGAAGGAGCTAAAATCGAAGACCTAACTGGACACATAGAGGAATCAGAAAAAGAACAAGAAAGTAAACCTAAAGGAAGTAGAAAGGAGGAAATAACAAAGATTAGAGCAGAACTAAATGAAGTTGAAAATAAAGCACTAGACAAACAAAACCAAAAACCTGATTCTTTAAGAAGATCAATGAAATTGACAAAGCCTTAGTTAGACTAACAAAGAAAAAAAAGAGAAAAGATGCAAATACACAAAATAAGAAAGAGGAAAGAGATATTACATCAACCCCACATAAATAAAGAATATCATAAGAAGTTACTTTGAAAAATTATATGCCAACAAGAAGGATAATTTGGAGGTAATGGGCAAACTGCTAAAAACACAAAAGCAGCCTACCTTAGCAAAGGAAGAAATTGGTGAACTCAACAGACCAATCAGAAGTAACAAGATTGAACTAAGAAGAGTCCAAAACTAGATGACTTCACAGGTGAATTCTACCAAACATTCTGGAAAGGACACTAATCCTGCTTAAAATCTTCCAAAAAATAGAAGTAGAATAAACATTGCCTAACTTATTCTATGATGCCAACATTACCCTAATACCAAAGCCAAACAAAGACACCACAAGAAAGGAAAATTATAGGCCAATTGCTCTAATGAACGTAGATGCAAAAATACTCAACAAAATACTTGCTAATCATATTCAACAATACATCCAACAAATTATGCACTATCACTAAGTGGGTTTCATTCCTGGTATGCAACGATGGTTCAACATAAGAAAATCAATCAATGTAATACACCACATAAACAGATTGAAAGAAAAAAATCACATGATCATATCTATAGATTCAGAAACAGCATTTGACAAAATACAGCACCCTTTCCTGATAAAAACAATGCAAAAGACAGGAATACAAGGAAACTTTCTGAACATGATAAAAGGTATATATATGAAAAACCCACAGCTAACATCATTTACAATGGTGAAATCCTAAAATGTTTCCCTCTAAGATCAGGAACAAGACAAGGATGCCCACTCTCACCATTCCTATTTAACATTAGAAGTACTTGCTTGAGCACTTAGGCAAGAAAAAGATATAAAAGGCATCCAAATTGGAAAGGAAGAAGTCAAAATTTCACTCTTTGCAGATGACATGAACCTATATACATAGAAAGCCCTGAGAAATCTATGAAAAAGCTTCTGGAGCTTATAAATGAGTTCAGTAAATTCACAGATCATAAGATCAATGCAAAAAATCAGTAGCTTTTCTGAACACCAATAATGAGCAATCTGAGGAAGTCAAGAAATAAATCCCAATTACAATAGCAAGTAAAAGAATCAAATACCTAGGAGTAAATTTAACTAAAGATGTAAATGACTTATACACAGAACATTATACAACACTGTTAAAGGAAATCACAGAAGACTTAAATAAATGGAAGAATATTCCCTGTTCATGGATGGGAAGACTAAACATCATTAAGATGTCTATCCTACCCAAACTGATCTACAGATTTAATGCAATCCCAATAAAAATTAACACAGCATTTTTTACCAAATTGGAAAACCTATGAAATTTATTTGGAAGGGCAAGAAGTCCCAAAAAGCCAAAGAAATATTGAAAAAGAAAAATGAAATTGGAGGAATCACACTAGCTGACTTTAAAAAATACTACAAAGCTACAGTGGTCAAAGCTGCATGGTAATGGCACAAGGATAGATATACCGACCAATGGAAACAAATTGAGAGTTCTGATATAGATCCTTGCATATACAGTCATCTGATATATAACAAGTCCACCATGCCCACTCAACTGGGAGTGCATGCCCTCTTCAACAAATAGTGCTTGAAGAACTAGATATCCATATCCAAAAGAATGAAAGAGGAACACCATCCCACACCCTATAAAAACTCAACTCAAGATGGATCAAAGATCTAAATATAAAAGCCAAGACCATAAAGACCTTGGAAGATAACATAGGGAAGCATCTACAAGACCTTGTAATAGGAAATGGTTTCACAAACTTCGCACCCAAACCATGAGCAGCAAAAGAAAACATAGATAAATGGGACCTCCTCAAAATTAAAAACTTTTGCAACTCAAAGGAGTTTATCAAGAAAGTGAAAAGGTATTCAACAACACATTAAACGAATTATACACCACGACCAAGTGGGATTTATTCCAGGTATGCAAGGATGGTTCAACATAAGAAAATCAATCAATGTAATACACCATATAAACAGACTGAAGGAAAAAATCACATGATTATATCTATAGATGCAGAAAAAGCATTTGACAAAATACAGCACCCTTTCTTGATAAAAACACTTCAAAAGATCGGAATACAAGGAAATTTTTTGAACATGATAAAGAGTATATATGAAAAACCTACAGCCAACATTGTTTACAATGGAGAAATCCTAAAATCCTTCCCTCTAAACTCAGGAACAAGACAAGGATGCCCATTGTCTCCGCTCCTATTTAACATTGTCTTAGAAGTACTTGCTCGAGCACTGAGGCAAGAACCAGATATAAAAGGCATTCAAATTGGAAAGGAAGAAGTCAAAATTTCATTATTTCCAGATGACATGATCCTATACATAGAAAACCCTGAGAGATCAACAACAAAGCTTCTAGAACTCATAAATGAGTTTAGTAAAGTCACAGGTTATAAGATCAATGCACAAAAATCAGTAGCATTTCTGTACATCAATAATGAGCAAGATCAGGAGGAAATCAAGAAACAAATACCATTCACAATAGTAAGTAAAAAAATCAAATACTTAGGAATAAATTTAACTAAAGAGGTAAAAAACTTATACACTGAGAACTATACAAGACTGTTCAAGGAAATCAAAGAAGATCTAAATAAATGGAAGAATATTCCTTGTTCATGGATAGGAAGACTGAATATTATCAAGATGTCTATCCTACCAAAACTGATCTACACATTCAATGCAATCCCAATAAAAATCAACACAGCCTTCTTTAAGGAACTAGAAAAACTAACTATGAAATTTATTTGGAAAGGAGACTTCCGGCAAGATGGTGGCTGAGTGAGCTTGCCTTGCCGTCTCTCCTGGGAAGAGGCAGCTGGGCACCGCTGGAGGTTCTCCGGGACCAGGCTTTTTCAGGATTTTTTCAGGGCAGGAAGTGTCTGGACATCGATTTGGTGGGAAGGTAATGGAAAGGACTGGTCTATAAGATATAATTTGGGACTTTTCAGGAGGGGGAGGCAAGATGGCGGCTGAGTAAACTTCCCTGTTACTAGCTCCTGGGGGGAATCGGCTGGGAGGCGTCGGAGACTCTTTGGGACCGGCTGTTTCGGGATTTTTCCTGGTCCGGAGGTGTCTGGACATCGATTTAGAGGGAAGGTAACAGAGAGGATCCATCTGTGAAATATACACGGAGATCCCAGCTACGTGTGGAGGACTCCCTCCTTGGGTAGGCGGAGCCGAGGCAGCTAGCACCGCGGCGGGCGGCGGGCGGGAGAGCCGAGCCGTGCTGCGCCGCGTCGGGCGGCGGTCGGGAAAGCCAAGCCCAGCCGAGCCGCGGCGGGCGGCAGGCGGGAGACCCGGGCCCAGCCGAGCCCAGCCGAGCCGCGGCGGGTGGCGGGCGGGGGACCGGAGCCCAGCTGAGCCCAGACGAGCCTGGCGGCGGGGTTTCTGTTCTTTGGTTTTTTTTTCTTTTTGTTTTTGTTTTTTTTTGTTGTTGTTGTTCTTTTTTTTTTTTTTCAATCCTGTCTTTCTTGTCCCCAATATTCTTCTTATACTATTTTACCTTAACAATACAATAGGTCCTACAGGAAATACCTCACATTTGCTGGGTTTCCTCACCCTCCAATGCCTCATTTCTCTGTGAATAGATTTAGCCTATCTACACTATCCCCTTTCCCCTACAACTTGATATCCTCCACCATCTGCTATCTCTCCTATATTCCATCTCCCTTTCTTTGATCCACAAAGTGTCTAACTCTTAATTTCTAATACCTTTGTTTAGTTTTCCATCTGGTATTCGTCCCTGAAACTATTACCTTTCTTTTCTCTTTCCCTCTCTCACAAAAACAATAGCCTCTTAGTACGTACCACATTCCTCCCATATTCAGTCGTCTACCTCATTATAGGTACTTTCCTACTACTATAACTCTACACAATTTACATGATATAACCTCCATCCTCCCAGAACTCATATTGTTGCTTTGTAAACATATATCACCAATACTACTTCACACTTTTTCCTTCCTTACACAATTGACTTTCCCCAGCACTAATACTTTCCTTTAAAGTGAGCTTAACTAGCAATAAGAAATTGGAATAAGAAGAACAAAGTGACAAAGAGAAGATATAACACTTATGCAAAAACAACAGCTAATTAATCTCCAAGACTAGACAAAGAAGCTAAGGAACTGATTAAACCCGTCAAGAAAAAATGTTGACAAGACAGCAACAAAAATCTACAAACCAAACCAGTAATCAGGAAAACATGGCTGAACCCAATCAACAAACTGAAAATCAGGAAGGGGGGCAGGACTTCGCACAAGCAATGAAAGATCTCAGAACATTTATCACTGACAAATTTGATGAAGTAATGAAAGAGGTTAACAGCGTGAAGACAACACTTGGAGGGGAAATTGCAGACATGCGAAAAAAAAAAAAAAATAACAGATATGATGGAAATGAACACCACAATTCAAGAAATCAAAAATACACTTGCAGCAAATATCAGCAGACTAGAAGAGGCAGAGCAGAGAATTAGTGATGTGGAAGACAGTGCATTGGAAATCAAACAGATAGTAGAAGTGGTCAATAAAAAGGTAGAAAAAATCCAGATAGGACTTAGGGACCTGAATGATAACGCAAAACGCTCAAACATACGTATTATAGGCATTCCAGAAGGAGAAGAGAAGGGAAAGGGGTCAGAAGGAGTGTTGCAGGAAATAATCACTGAAAACTTCCCAAATCTACTGAAAGAGACAGATGTACATATCCAAGAAGCACAGCGCACTCCACTGGTCATAAACCCCAACAGGCCCACCCCAAGACATATACTTGTCAAATTATCCAATGCTCAAGACAAAGAAAAAATTCTAAAAGCAGCAAGAGAAAAGAAAACCATCACATACAAGGGAAACTCCATAAGATTAAGTGCTGATTTCTCATCTGAAACGATGGAGGCAAGAAGGCAGTGGTATGATATAGTCAAGGTACTAAAGGAAAAAAATCTCCAACCAAGAATACTCTATCCAGCTAAACTAGCATTCAAAAATGATGGAGAGTTCAAAATATTCACAGATAAACAGAAACTGAAAGAGTATATCAACAAGAAACCTCCCCTTCAAGAAATTCTTAAGGGAATTCTGCAGGAAGAAAGGAAAAAACAGGACAGTCAGAGATGGAGGAGAGTGTAAAAGCAACAAGAAAGACAAAAATAGAAGGGGAAAATAAAATAATACAAACAAAATATAACAAACACAAATCCAACCAAAATATGGCTACCATAAATAACTCTCTAAACGTAATAACACTGAATATCAACGGATTAAACTCACCTATCAAAAGATTCAGACTGGGACACTGGATAAGGAAATACGACCCATCTATATGCTGCCTACAAGAGACACATCTTAGACCCAGAGACTCATGGAGGTTGAAAGTGAATGGCTGGAAAACAATCATACAAGCAAACAACAACCAAAAAAAGGCAGGAGTAGCTATATTAATATCAGACAAAATAGACTTTAAATGCGAAACAATTGTGAGAGACAAAGAAGGATACTATATTTTAGTGAAAGGGACAATTTGTCAAGAAGATCGAACAATCATAAATATTTATGCTCCTAACAAGGGCGCCTCTAAATATGTGAGGCAAACGCTGGAAAAACTAAGTGAAAGAATAGATGCATCTACAATTATAGTGGGGGATTTTAATACACCACTATCAACTCTGGACAGAACATCTCAAAAGAGAGTCACTAAAGAAACAAAACATTTGAACAGTATATTAGAAGAGCTGGATCTAATAGACATATATAGATCATTACACCCAAACACAGCAGGATATACATTTTTCTCAAGCGCACATGGAACATTCTCCAAGATTGACCATATGCTAGGCCACAAAGAAAGGCTTAATGAATTTAGAAAGATCGAAATCATACAAAACAATATCTCTGACCACAGTGGAGTCAAGCTGGAAATTTGCAAGGGACAGAGACCCAGACTTCACACGACAACTTGGAAATTAAACAGCACACTCTTAGAAAAACAGTGGGTCAAAGAGGAAATCTCAAAAGAAATCAATGACTACCTTGAAACAAATGATAATGATAACACAACATACCAAAATTTATGGGATGCCGCAAAAGCAGTACTGAGAGGGAAATTTATAGCCATAAATTCCTATATCAAAAAAGAAGAAAGAGCAGAAATTGAAGAATTAACTGCACATTTGAAGGAATTAGAAAAACAACAACAAAGTAACCCAACAGGAAGAAGAAGGAAGGAAATAACAAAGATAAGAGCAGAACTAAATGAAATAGAAAATAAGAAAGCATTTGAAAAAATAAACAAGACCAAGAGCTGGTTTTTTGAGAAGATCAACAAAATTGACAAACCTTTAGCGAGACTAACAAAGAAAAAAAGAGAAAAGATGGAAATACACAAAATAAGAAATGAGAAAGGTGATATCACCACTGACCCCACAGAAATAAAGACTATCATAAGAGGATACTTTGAAAAACTATATTCCAACAAAAATGACAATTTAGAGGAAATGGACAAATTCCTAGAAATACATAAGCAGCCCATACTGACGAAAGAAGAAATTGATGATCTTAACAAACCAATCACAAGCAAAGAGATAGAATCAGTCATTAAAAATCTCCCAACTAAGAAGAGCCCAGGGTCAGACGGCTTCACAGGTGAATTCTACAAAACATTCCGGAAAGAACTAACACCAATCCTGTTGAAACTATTCCAAAAAATTGAAACAGAAGGAACACTACCTAATTCCTTCTATGATGCCAACATTACCCTAGTACCAAAGCCAAACAAAGACACCACAAGAAAGGAAAATTACAGACCAATTTCTCTAATGAACCTAGACGCAAAAATACTTAACAAAATACTTGCTAATCGTATTCAACAACACATTAAACGAATTATACACCATGACCAAGTGGGATTTATCCCAGGTATGCAAGGATGGTTCAACATAAGAAAATCAATCAATGTAATACACCATATAAACAGATTGAGAGAAAAAAACCACATGATTATATCTATAGATGCAGAAAAGGCATTTGACAAAATACAGCACCCCTTCCTGATAAAAACACTCCAAAAGATCGGAATACAAGGAAACTTTTTGAACATGATAAAGAGTATATATGAAAAACCTAAAGCCAACATTGTTTACAATGGCGAAATCCTGAAATCCTTCCCTCTAAAATCAGGAACAAGACAAGGATGCCCATTGTCTCCGCTCCTATTTAACATTGTCTTGGAAGTACTGGCTCGAGCACTGAGACAAGAACCAGATATAAAAGGCATTCAAATTGGAAGGGAAGAAGTCAAAATTTCATTATTTGCAGATGACATGATCCTATATATAGAAAACCCTGAGAGATCTTCAACAAAGCTCCTAGAACTCATAAATGAGTTTAGCAAAGTCGCAGGTTATAAGATCAATGCGCAAAAATCAGTAGCATTTCTATACACCAATAATGAGCAAGATCAGGAGGAAATCAAGAAACAAATACCATTCACAATAGTAAATAAAAAAATCACATACTTAGGAATAAATTTAACTAAAGATATAAAAAACTTATACATCGAGAACTATATAAGATTGTTCAAAGAAATCAAAGAAGACCTAAATAAATGGAAGAATATTCCCTGTTCATGGATAGGAAGACTGAATATTATTAAGATGTCTATCCTACCAAAACTGATCTACACATTCAATGCAATCCCAATAAAAATCAACACAGCCTTCTTTAAGGAACTAGAAAAACTAACTATGAAATTTATTTGGAATAAAAAGAGGCCCCGAATAGCCAAAGACATATTGAAAAAGAAAAACGAAATAGGAGGAATCACACTTCCTGACTTCAAAACATACTACAAAGCTACAGTAGTGAAAACAGCATGGTACTGGCATAAGGAGAAACACACAGACCAATGGAATCGAATTGAAAGTTCAGATATAGAACCTCATGTATATAGCCATATAATATTCGATAAAGCCACCAAACCCTCTCAACTGGGAGAGAATGGCCTATTCAACAAATGGTGCCTGGAGAACTGGATAGCCATATGTAGAAGAATGAAAGAGGATTACCATCTCACACCTTATACAAAGATCAACTCAAGATGGATCAAAGACCTAAATATAAGAGCCAAGACCATAAAGACCTTAGAAAGCAGTGTAGGGAAACATCTACAGGACCTTGTAATAGGAAATGGCTTCATGAATATCACACCAAAAGCACGAGCAGCAAAAGAACAAATAGATAAATGGGACTACCTCAAAATTAAAGCCTTCTGCACCTCAAAGGAGTTTGTCAAGAAAGTAAAAAGGGAACCCACACAATGGGAGAAAATATTTGGCAACCATATATCTGATAAGAGACTTATAACTTGCATATATAAAGAACTCATATATCTCGAAAACAAAAAGATAAACAACCCATTTAAAAAATGGGAAAAAGATTTAAACAGACACTTCTCCAACGAAGAAATACAAATGGCTAAAAAGCACATGAAAAAATGCTCCAAATCCCTAGCTATCAGGGAAATGCAAATCAAAACTACAATGAGATACCATCTTACTCCCATAAGATTGGCAGCCATGAAAAAAACAGTAGAATACAAATGCTGGAGAGGATGTGAAGAAAGGGGAACACTCATCCATTGCTGGTGGGAATGCAGAAGGATCCAACCATTCTGGAGGACAGTTTGGCAGTTTCTCAAAAAATTATCCATAGATTTGCCATATGACCCAGCAATACCACTGCTGGGTATATACCCATCAGATCTGAAAACAAGGACACAAACCGATATATGTACACCAATGTTCATAGCAGCATTGTTCACCATCGCCAAAAGTTGGAATCAATCCAAAAGTCCATCAACAGATGAATGGATCAATAAAATGTGGTATATACACACAATGGAATACTACTCAGCTGTAAGAACCAATACACTACAATCGCACGTGATAACATGGATGAACCTTGAGAATCTTATGTTAAGTGAAGCAACCCAGGCATTGAAGGACAAATACTATATGACCTCAATGATATGAAATAAGTTAACTGCCTCAGAGAGCTAGAGTCTGGAAAAGTGGCTTACTGGAAATCGGGGGGTGGAGGAAGGATGTGAGTTAATGTCTGTAGGGGTGGAATCTGTGATGAGCTGGGGGTAAGTATGAGCACAAAGAAGGGACAAAATGGGGGCAAGGGGTTACCTTCAGGTGGGGTTTTCTGGGTTTGAGGGGGGCTGGGGATGGGAAGAGGGGTAATATGGTCCAAGAAATAGGTGGGAGGGAGGGGCAACATACAAACATGGGAGAGTGCCAGAAGTCCATTGAGAACTAAAGGTTGAGTAAAACGTATCAAAGTATAAGTAGGAGGGTCACCTGGTTAGGACGCTCAGGGGGTATGGTCTGATGCGGGATGGACTCTGGAGGGAATAGCTGAAGGCTCATTTTGCCAAGGTGGGTTCTACCATTGGGTGGGGTGGACCCATATCCTGGGGAAGACTAATGCCGTCGAATAGAGAGAACTGTATCTCTCGTGAGAAAGGATGGCTCCCAGGGCATTAGATTGGCAGGCGTTGTGGGCCCTAAGGGGAGGGGAAAATGGACGTGCAATGGATAGAACAAAGGTAAACAAGGGGGCAAAAGAGGAGTTATGTGAGAGTACACGAGGATG
Source organism: Dasypus novemcinctus (assembly GCF_030445035.2). Lineage (NCBI taxonomy): Eukaryota > Metazoa > Chordata > Mammalia > Cingulata > Dasypodidae > Dasypus > Dasypus novemcinctus. The sequence goes on along the minus strand of NC_080678.1, from coordinate 104,340,654 downwards.
AATATAAAACAGCTAATATTACACCAAAAACATATAGGGGACGACAGACTAATAATGAAAACCATAAGACAAAACATAGGATAACTAAAAAATTTAGAAAACTGTACAACCTAAAGTATGGACCACATAGTAAGCACAAATGTTACCTTGTTTGAAAACTATAGTTTCGTAATCTGTACATCAGTTTCAGGAAATATGATATGAATAAGTTAAAAGATTATTGCTGTGGAAGGGAAAAGGTTTTATGGTGGGTCTGGGGAAATACTGTATATTGTATATATGAATTTTGGTCATCTAAGACTCTTCTGAAGCTGACATTATGTTGGGATTCACTTTACGGGAAGTTTTGGATCACAGAGTGGTTCAACAATGGCAGCGGAGGAATACTGATATGGGATGTTATTGACAGGATATATATGGTTGATAGGGAGTTATACAGGGCATATGCCCAGGGTATACGGTAATGTCTATATATACTCATAGTGGAAACAATTAAAAACAACAGCTGGGGGGGTACTGGGCTCCTGGCCGGGGGGTCACTGTTGTGGGCCCTGGGAGAGCAGCGGCAATCCTCCAGGTGCAACGGCAAGAACGAGGAAGGAAGGAGGGCCCAACAGTGGGCTCTTGATACTAATGGCTACACTTTTGAGCCTATGCACCTGCAATAAGAACAAGGCCTAGAGTAGCATTGTGCCTGGGGGTTTCCTCCTGACAGCCTTCATGTTACTCAAATGTGGCCACTCTCACAGCCAAACTCAGCATGTAGATGTGATGCATTCCCCCCAGCGTGGGACACGACACCCGGGGATGAGCCTCCCTGGCACCGAGGGATCACTACCACATACCAGCTGAAGAAGCAACTAGAAAATGACCTTGAATTAAAGATTCAATGCGGAACAGCAGAATATACCTGTCTACATATAATAACATGACTTCGGGAAGCGGTTTGACCTAATGTAAGGGGGAAATGGAAAGGAGAAATGAGATTATAAGGCTGTGAGTCCCTAAAAAAGAGTCTGGAGGTTGTCAGAAGGAATACTCCTATGTACAACTGAACAGAGTCTAAGAGACAGATAAGGTAGATACAACCCCAGGTATTGGTTCTTTTGAGGGATAAAGAGACCCACGGGTTCTATGGTCATGGCAGAAGGGGTTCACTGCCATGACAGATGGCCCTTCTTTGGAGCTGGTGTTTCTGCGTGATGGAAATGGACTCAGAGGGGATCTCTTTTCACAAGACTTGCATGCTACTTTATTGGAATTGTAGTTGGTGCTGGGTTTAAGATATATGTAGGGGATTTGAATCTCTGGACTGATAATATGACACCCAGGCCCAGAGCCTCAACAGACTTCAGCTCCTACACTTTGACTTATTGGACTTACTCCACTCAGCTAACATGGAGTTGAAGAAGGTCAACCACCACAACATGGAGCCTAGAGTGTCTACAACTAGAAGCGGGAAAAGTGCATCCAGTACCCATGTGGAATCTAAGCCCTCACTTGACATAGGTGTGCAATGGACACAACCAATCCAATGTCCACAGAGAAAATGTGGAATGGGTGTGGGAACGGTAGCCATGGGGGCTGCTGGGTGTGGGGAACGGGAGGAAGAGATGAGATGTGGAGGCGTTTTCGGGACGTGGAGTTGTCCTGGATAGTGCTTCACGGACAATTACGGGACACTGTAGATCCCCCCAGGGCCCACTGGATGGAACATGAGAGAGTCTGGGCTATGATGTGGACCATTGACTATGGGGTGCAGTGATGCTCAGAGATGAACTTACCAGGTACAATGGATGTATCACGATGATGGGAGAGAGTGTTGCTGTGGGGGGAGTGGGGGGCGGGGACGGTGGGGTTGAATGGGGCCTCATATATTTTTTTAATGTAATTAAAAAATAATAATAATAAATAAATATTTAAAAAAAATAAATAAAAAAAAAAAAAAGAAATTTATTTGGAAAGGAAAGAGACCCCGAATAGCCAAAGACATACTGAAAAAGAAAATGAAATTGGAGGAATCACACTACCTGACTTCAAAACATACTACAAAGCTACAGTGGTGAAAACAGCATGGTATTGGCATAAGGACAGACACACAGACCAATGGAATCGAATTGAAAGTGCTGATATAGAACCTCACATATATAACCACATAATATTCGATAAAACCACCAAACCTTCTCAACTGGGAGAGAGTAGCCTATTCAACAAATGGTGTCTGGAGAACTGGATAGCCATATGTAGAAGAATGAAACAGGATTACCATCTCACACCTTATACAAAGATCAACTCAAGATGGATCAAAGACCTAAATATAAGAGCCAAGACCATAAAAACCTTAGAAAGCAGTGTAGGGAAACATCTACAGGACCTTGTAATAGGAAATGGATTCATGAATATCACACCAAAAGCACGAGCAGCAAAATAGATAAATGGGACTACCTGAAAATTAAAGCCTTCTGCACCTCAAAGGAGTTTGTCAAGAAAGTAAAAAGGGAGCCCACACAATGGGAGAAAATATTTGGCAACCATATATCTGATAAGAAACTTATAACTTGCATATATAAAGAACTCCTATATCTTGAAAATAAAAAGATAAAATCCCATTTAAAAAATGGGAAAAAGATTTAAACAGACACTTCTCCAAAGAAGAAATACAAATGGCTAAAAAGCACATGAAAAAATCCTCCAAATCGCTAGCTATCAGGGAAATGCAAATCAAAACTACAATGAGATACCATCTTACACCCATAAGATTGGCAGCCATGAAAAAAACAGAAGAATACAAATGCTGGAGAGGATGTGAAGAAAGGGGAACACTCATCCACTGCTGGTGGGAATGCAGAAGGGTCCAACCATTCTGGAGGAGAGTAGGGCAGTTTCTCAAAAAACTAGCCATAGATTTGCCATATGACCCAGCAATACCACTGCTGAGTATATACCCAGCAGAACTGAAAACAAGGACACAAACTGATATATGTACACCAATGTTCATAGCAGCATTGTTCACTATTGCCAAAAGTTGGAATCAACCCAAATGCCCATGAACAGATGAGTGCATCAATAAAATGTAGTATATACACACAATGGAATACTACTCGGCTATAAGAACAAATACACTACAAACACACGTGATAACATGGATGAATCTTGAGAACCTTATGTTGAGTGAAGCAACCCAGACATTGAAGGACAAATACTACATGACCTCAATGATATGAAATAAGCAAGCTGCCTCAGAGAGCAAGAGACTGAATGATAGGCTTACAGGAAATCGGGGGTGGAGGAAGGAAGTGAGCTGACATCTGCAGGGGTGGAATTTCTGACGAGCTGGTGGTAAGTATGAACACAAAGAAGAGATAAAATGGGGGCAATGGGTTGCCTTTGGGAGGGGCTTTGCGGGTTTGAGGGTGGCTGGGGATGGGCAGATGGGTAATATTGCCCAAAAGTGGGGGGAGGGAGGGGTAGCATACGAACATAGGAGACTGTCAGGTGTTGGTGGAGAGTAAAATGCCGAGAAAATCATACCGAAATATAATTAAGAGGGTTACCTGTTTAGAATGCTCGGAGGGGATGGTCCAATGCGGGACAGGCTCCTGGGGAATGTCTGAATGCTCATTTTGCCAGAGTGGGTGGTACCATTGGGTAGAGACCCAAGTAGTGAGAGTGGGGGTGGACCCACATCCTGGGGAGGACTAATGCCATCAAATAGAGGGAACTGTATCTCTAGAGAGAAAGGGTGGCTCCCAAGGCATTGGGGCAGTTGAGCAAGTTAGGCTCTGAACACTATTCCAACTATCTCTGGACGTGGCTCCTCGGGAAATGGAGGTTGGCTGTCACCGTGGGCACCAAGATGGATGGGAAAATGGATGTTAAGTGTGTGGAACCAAGGTAAATGGGGGGTAAGAGAGGAGTTTCGCAAGAGTACACAAGGATGGATATAAAACATGTAATATTACACCATAACATATAGGAGACAACAGACTGATAATGTAAACCATAATGTAAAACATAGGATAACTAAAAAATTAGAAAACTGTGTATCCTAAAGTATGCACCACAATGTAAGCACAGATGTCACCTTCTTTGAAAACTATTGTCTTAGACTCTGTACATCAATTTAAGTAAATATGATGTGAATAGGGTGTAAGAGTATCGCTGTGGAAGGGAAAAGGTTTTGTGATGGATGTGTGGGAGTGCTGTATATTATATATATGAATTGCTGTGGTCTAGGGCTCTTGTTAAGAGAAGTTCAATAATTAGGGAAAAAAAAAAAGAAAAAGATAGGATGTAGAATTTTTTCCAAGTCAACACATATTCTACATCTAACCTTTAAACCCATCGCTATATGCCATTTAGCTAGTAAGGGATCCTGACTTTATATTGGGCTTCAATTTTCAGGAAGTTCTGGATCACAGAGTGGTTCAACAATGGCAATGGAGGAATACTGGTATAGGATACTATTGACAGGTGATATATGGCTGACAGGGAGCTATACAGGACATATGTCCAGGGTGCATGGTAATGTTTGGATATACTCATAGTGGCAACAATTAAAAACTACAGCTGGGGGGGTACTGGGATCCTGGCTGGTGGTGCTCTGTCGTGGTCCCTAGGGGAGCAGTGACAGTCTCCCAGATGCAGCAGCAAGGACCGGGAAGGAATGAGGGTCCAACAGTGAGCCCCTGATGCTAATGACTATGCTTGTGAGCTGATATGCCTGAAATAAGAACAAGGCCTAGAGCAGCATCGTGCCTGGGAATTTCCTCCTGACAGCCTTCATGTTACTCAAATGTGGCCAGTCTCGAAGCCAAACTCAGCATGTAAATGCAATGCCTTCCCCCCAGCATGGGACATGACACCCAGGGATGAGCCTCCCTGGCACCGAGGGATCACTATCAACTACCAACTGATGATGCAACTGGAAAATGACCTGGAAAGGAAGGTTCAATGTGGATCAGCAGAATATCCCTGTCTACATAAAATAACATGACTTTAAAATGCTGTTTGACCTAATGCAAGGGGGAAATGGAAAGGAGAAATGAGTTTATATGGCTACAAGTCTCTAAAAAAAAGAGTCTGGAGGCTGTCAGAAGGATTGCCCTTATGCACAACTGAGCAGAGTCTAAGAGACAGATAAAGTAGATACAACCCCTAGGTATTGGTTCCTTTGCAGGCTAAAGAGATCCATGGGTGTTATGGTCATGGCAGATGGGGTTAACTGCCATGTCAGATGGCCCTTCTTTGGAGCTGGTGTTTATGCGTGATGAATCTGGACTCAGATGGGATCTCTCTTCATAAGACTTTCATGCTACTGTGCTGGAGTTGTAGTTGGTGTTGGGGTTTAGGATATATTTAGGGGATCTGAATCTCTGGACTTACAATGTGATAGCCAGGCCCTGAGCCTCAACAGACTCCAGCACCTACAATCTGATTTATTGGACTCACCTCACTCAGCTAAGATGGAGTTGAAGAAGGACAACCACCACACCATGGAGCCTAGAGTGCCTACAACTGAAAGCAGGAGGATTGCATCCAGTATCCATGTGGAATCTGAGCCTCCTCTTGACATAGAGGTGCAATGGACACAACCAATCCAATGTCCACAGAGAAAAGGTGGCATTGGAGTGGGAAAAGTGGACATGGTGGTTAATGGGTATGGGGAATTGCAGGAAGAGACGAGATGTGGAGGCGTCTTTGGGACTTGGATCTGCCCTGGATGGTGCTTCAGGGGCAATCACTGGACATTGTAAATCCTCACAGGGCCCACGGGATGGAATGGGGGAGAGTATGGGCCATGATGTGTACCATTGACCATGAGGTGCAGAGGTGCCCAGAGATGTACTTACCAAATGCAATGGATGTGTCATGATGATGGGAATGAGTGTTGCTGGGGGGGAGTGGTGGGATGGGGGTGGTGGGGTTGAATGGGTCCTCATATATTTTTTTAATGTAATATTTTTACAGAGTCAATAATAAAAAAATAAATTAAAAAAATAATAAAGTAGCTCAGCAAATGAAAAAAAAAAAAGAAAGTGAAAAGACAGCGTACTCAATGGAAGAAAGTATTTGGTAACCATCTATTTGATAGGAGCCCAATATCCAGCATATATAAAGAAATCCTATATCTCAAAAAGAAAAAGAAAAACAGCCCATTAAAAAAATGGGCACATGATTTGAACAGATACTTTTCCAAAGAAGAAATACAATGGATAAAAACCACATGAAAAGATGCTCAACATCACTAGCTATTAGGGAAATGCAAATCAAAACTATAATGAGACTTCATCTTAAACCCATTAGATAGGCAGCCATTGAAAAAACAAAGGACTACAAGTATTGGAGAGAATGGGGAGAACTGAGAACCTTCATCCATTGCTCGTGGGAATGTAGAATGGGTCCAGCCATTGTGGAGGCCAGTTTGGTGGTTCCTCAAAAAACTAACTATGGATCTGCCATGTGATCCAGCAATTCCAATACTGGGTATATACCCAGAAAAATTTAAAGCAAGGACATGAACAGATATATGCCCAACAGCAATTCCAATACTGGGTATATACCCAGAAAAATTTAAAGCAAGGACATGAACAGATATATGCACAACAATGTTCATAGTGGCATTATTAATTACTGCCAAAAGTTAGAATCAACCCAAATGCCCAACAACAGATGACTGGATAAATAAAATGTGGTACATACATACAATGGAATATTACTCAGCTTTAAGAAGGAATACAATAGCAAAACACAGGATAACAAGGATGAATTTGGACAACCTTATGCTGAGTGAAGCAACCCAGGCATTGAAGGACAAATATTACATGACGTCACTGATAGGAATTACACAAATCAAGCAGAATCAGAGAGCTAGAGTCTGGACAATAGATTTACAGGAAATAGAAAAGGAGAAGGAAGTTGTGAGCCAATGCCCATATGGGCGAAATCTATGATAAGGTGGAAATGAGTAGTTGTGCAATGAAGGAATATGACAGGGGTGTAGTGACACTATTGGGTTGGGTGATGTAAGTTTGACAGGAGGGTGAGGGGGAAGGGTGGGTTGGACATTCTGTAGAACTGGGAGAGGGTTGGGGAGGGAGCAGGTGAACTCTGGAGATTGGCTGGTATGTGGTTGAAACTACAATGTTGAGAAAGTTTTTTTGGCAATATGACATGGAAGGTTTATTGTCTTACGGTGTTGGATGAGGGGGCATTTGGGACAGGGTGCATCTGGGGCAGTCTTCTAAAGAATGTGCAAGTGATCATTTTGTTATAGTGTGTTGTATTAGTGGGTGGAGACCCACATAATGAGAGGGAAGGAGTTGGACTCACATCCTGGGGAAGACCAATATATTCTCAAATAGAGGGGTGGGTGTCTCAGAGAGCATGGGTGGTTCCTATGTGGGCCAGTGTGTCAAGCCTTCAGTGTTGTTGCAAGTAACTATGAATCTTGTCCTTCAAGGAGTGAAGCCTGGCAGTCACTGGGGGTCTTGACAGGAGGAGGAGGGAGGAATAGAGTATATGGAAGAGGGGGTATTTAGGGGGCAATGGAAGTGTTCTGCTTGATCTTGCAATGATGGATACAGGCCATGTTGAATTTCATTAAAAAATTTATAAACATGTGTGGTCTAGAGTGTAGACCATAATGTAAACCATTGACCATGGTTAGTGGCTATGTATAAATATTTATGCATCAGTTGTAACAAATGTACCATCCATATATAAAAAGGTTATTGATACAGGAAGGGGGAAAAGGGGGAAGATGTTGGGCCTATGGGAGTCCCCTGTGTACTGTATGTGACTTTACTGTGACCTAAAATGACTTTTGTAACATCATTTACAATGGTGAAATCCTAAAATCTTTCTTTCTAAGATCAGGGACAAGACAAAGATGCCCACTATCACCCCTTCTATTTACTATTGTGTTAGAAGTACTTACTCGAGCACTGAGTCAAGAACCAGATATAAAAGGCATCCAAATTGGAAAGGAAGAAGTCAAAATTTCACTATTTGCAGATGACATGATCCTATACATAGAAAGCCTTGAGAAATCTACAACAAAGCTTCTAGAACTTATAAATGAGTTCAGTAAAGTTGCAGGTTATAAGAACAATGTGCAAAAACCAGTAGCATTTCTGTACACCAATAAAGAGCAATCTGAGGAGGAAATCAAGAAACAAATACCATTTACAATAGTGAATACAAAAAATCAAATACCCAGGATTAAATTTAACTAAAAATGTAAAAGATTTATACACAGAAAACCAACACTCTTCTAGGAAATCAAAGAACATTTAAATAAATGGAAGAATATTCCCTGCTCATGGATAAGAAGACTATCATTAAGATATCTATCCTACCAAAATTGAACTACAGATTCAATGCAATCCCAATAAAAATCAACACAACAATTTTTAATGAACTAGAAAACCTACCTATGAAATTTATTTGGAAAGGAAAGAGGCCCCAAATAACCAAAGATATATTAAAAAAGAAAAATGAAATTGGAGGACTCACATTACCTGACTTCAAAACATACTACAAAGCTACAATAGTGAAAATGGCATGGTAGGGAAGCGGACGTGTCTCAACTGATAGAGCATTCACCTACCATATGGGAAGGTCTAGGGTTCAATACCCAGGGCCTCCTGACCTGTGTGGTGAGCTGGCCCCCATGCAGAGCTGCCACGTGCAAGGAGTGCCATGCCACTCAAGTGGTGCACCCTGCAAGGAGAGCTGCCCATGTTGAAAAAAGTGCAACCTGCCCAGGAGTGGCACTGCACACATGGAGAGCCGATGCAGCAAGATAACCCAACAACAACAAAAGAGATGCAGTTTCTCAGTGCTGCCACGGGTGCAAGCGGACACAGAAGAACACATAGTGAGTGGACACAGAGAGCAGACAATGGGGGGGAGAGGGGGAGGGGAGAGAAGGAAGAGAAATAAAAAATAAAACATAAAAAAAATGGCATGGTATTCACACAAGGATAGACACACTGACCAATGGAACTAAATTTAGAGTTCTGATACAGATCCTCACATGTACAGTCACCTGATACTCAAAAGGCCACCAAGCCTACTCAACTGGGAGAGAATGGCCTCTTCAACAAATGGTGCCTGGAGAATTGGATATCCATTAGTAAAAGAACGGAAGAGGATTACCTTCTCACACCTTATACAAAAATAAACTCAAGATGGATCAAAGACCTAAATATAAGTGCCAAGACCATAAAGACCTTGGAAAGCAATGTAGGGAAGCATCTACAGGACCTTGTAATAGGAAATGTCTTCATGAAATTCACACCCAAAGCATGAGCAGCAAAAGAACAAAAAGATAAATGGGACTTCATCAAAATTAAAGCCTTCTGCACCTCAAAGGAGTTTGTCAAGAAAGTGAAAAGACAGCCTACCCAATGGGAGAAAATATTTGGTAACCATGTATCTGATAGGAGACTAATATTCTGCATATAAAAGGAAGTCCTGTATCTCGAAAATAAAAAGACAAAAGACCCATTTAAAAAATGGGCAAGAGATTTGAACAGATGCTTCGCCAAAGAAGAAACACAAACAGCTAAAATGCACATGAAAAAATGCTCAAAATCACTAGCTATCAGGGAAATGCAAATCAAAACTACGAGATACCATCTTACTCCCATAAGAGTGACAGCTATCAAAAAAAAGACTACAAGTGCTGGAGAGGATGTGGAGGAATGGCAACACTCATTCACTGTTGGCGGGAATGCAGAAGGATCCTGCCATTCTGGAGGATAGTTTGGCGATGTTAGTTTGCAATAATTAACAAGCTGTACCTGTTTCCCCTGATATGCACTGGGAGAAAGGTAAACCCCCTCCCCCCTGTGGCACTTTCCCACAGGTTAAACAAAGGAACCCAGTAAGGACAGGAGTAAAGGGAGATAGAGATCTTCACCATCTGCACATCAGAGGGAGAGGGAGATCTTTACTACCTCTAACTGCATATCAGAGGGAGATGGAGACAGAAACCTTCACTATTTACAGACCCTTTTAAAACCCTACAGATCAAAAGAAACATTTGCTCTGGCAGCTTTCCAAGAAGCCATAGACAGCCTCAACCCCCCTTCCACTAACTATCATTTCTCTGCCTAGGAAAGTTCTGTATAAACTCAAGTTCCCCCTTTCCAGGAGTGGGCTGAAGTCTCTCTTCAGACCCGCACCATGCTGGTGGGGAGATTGAAATCTGTTATTCAGATTCCCTCCATTGGGAGAGTTTCTCAGTAAATAAATTCTTTGCTTATGGTCAATCAGTCTCCATGTCTCAGTAAGAGCCGTATTTTCTCTAACAGGTGATTTCTAAAAAAACTAGCTATAGATATGCCATATGACCCAGCAATCCCATTGCTGGGTATATATCCAGAAGAACTGAAAACAGGGACACAAACAGATATATGCATACCAAAGTTCATAGCAGCATTATTCACTATTGTCAAAAGTTAGAATCAACCCAAATGCCCATCAACAGATGAATGGATAAATAAAATGTGGTATATACATACAATGGAATACTACTCAGCTATAAGAAGAAATACAGTACAAATACATGGGATAACATGGATGAATCTTGAGGACCTTATGTTGAGTGAAGCAAGTCGGGCATTGAAGGAAAAATATTACGTGACCTCTCTGATATGAAATAAGTAAATCAAACTGTCTCAGAGAGCCAGAGACTGGATGATAGGCTTACAGGAAATTGAGGGAGAGAGGAAGGTTGTGAGCTGATGCCTACATGGATGAAATCTATGATAAAGTAGAGGTAAGTATTTATACAGGAAGGGATAAGATGGAGAATTAAGGATACCTTTGGTTGGGGCAGTGAAGGCTTGAGGGGGGCTAGGTTTGGAAGGGTGGGTCAGATGGCCCAAGGAATTGGGGGGAGGACTGGGGGAACAGTTGAACATGGGAAATTGTTGTGTGTGTGGTTGACACCATAATGTTGAAAAAACTCTTTAGAAGATAATATAAGGAAGGATTACCTGCTTAAAGGTTCTTAAGGGGGGTGGGATGTGCACAGGGGCAGGCTTCTAGGGAGTGTGTGAGTGCTCATCTTGTCATAGTTTGTTATACCATAGTGTGTTATACCATTATGTCATACAATGAGTGGGAAGGTGTACCCACATCCTGGGGGGGCCTGATGTTCTGAAATAGAGGGAATTGTGTCTCTTGAGAACATTAGTGGCTCCCAAAGTCAAGCCCGCAGCATTGTTGCAATTATCTGTGAATCTGGTCCTTCAAGCAGTGAAGACCAGTTGTCTCTGTGGGCTCTGAGGGGAGAGGGAGAGAGGAATAAAATAGATAGAAGCAGGGCAACTGGGGAGGGCAACGGAAGTGTTCTGAAAGATTGTGCAATGATGGATAAAGGTCATGTTAAATTATAACAAAAATGTAAACCACAATGTAAAATATAAGGTAGCTAAAAATTTTGAAAATTTTACAGTCTAAAATATAAACCATAATGTAAACCAAAATGGAACCATGTTTGGTAGCTATGTTTCAATATCTGTACATCAGCTGCAGCAAATATAACATGAACATGTAAAAAGATCATTGCTGGGGAAGGCAGAAAAGGTTTTGATGGTAGATATATGGATATATGGGAGTCCCCTAAGTAGTATATGTGATTTTACTGTGGTCTGAAACTTTAAGACAAATTAAAAATTTTTTTAAAAAAGGTTGTAGACATTGAGGAAGAAATGAAAAAAATTGCCTTGTCACTGTACATACAGGGCAATATCCACCACAGTGATGAAAGGCAAAACTTCAAAAACAAAGTATTATAGTATTTTTCATTTTTTAATACACCAATTTATTTTTACTTAATTTTAGTTTTTCTAAATTATGTATTCTATTTCTAATCTTTAAACCTATCACTACTATTACATTTTCCTATTAATTGAATTTGGCAATATATTAGAATTTATTGTTGAAGAAGTTTTGGACCTCAGAGGGGTTCAACTATGGCAGGGGAGTCATGCTGGTGTAGGGTATTATTGATGGGGGACACATGGTTGGGAGGAAGTTCTAGAGGGCATGTATATAGGGTACATAAAAATGTTCGGATATGTCTTGGGTATTTTCATAGTAGTTAGAGTTACAAACGACAACTGTGGGAGTGCTGAGTTCCCAGCCAGAGGAGCTCTGTCACATTCCCCAATGGAATAGCAACAATTCTTCAAGAGCAAGGGCAAAGACCAGTAAAGAAGGATCCTCCAATGATGAGCCCTTGATACTGATGACTATGCTTATGAGCCTGTGTGCCTGAAAGTTCTATGAGGCCTAGAGCTGCAGGGTGCCTAGAAGTTATCTCCTGAGAGCCTCCATGTTGCTCAAATGTGGCCACTCTCTAAGTCAAACTGAGCATGTAAATGCATTACCATCCCCCCAGCATGGGACATGACTCCCAGAGATGAGCCTCCCTTGTGCTAAGGGATTACTACCAATCACTAACTGGTGATGCAACTAGGAAAAGACCTTGATTAAAAGGGGGAAATGGTAAAGACAAATGAATTTATATGGCTAAGAGACTTCAAAAAAGAGTCATGAGGTCATCATAGAGGTTGAAATTACTCATGCCTCATCAGGATCTCAGAGACAGCCAAAGTAGATACAACCCCAGGCACTGGTGCTCCTGAGGGCTATGGAGACACACAGGCTCTACAATCATGGCAGTTGGCTCTGGAGTTCAGCTCTTTGTCAGTGGGCCCTACTTTGGAATTTGTGTTCCTGAGTGTGATGGACTTGGACCCAGATTCAGATGGGACCTCTCTACACATGCCTCTTCTATCACTTTTACTGGACCTGTGGTTGGTGCTGGGGTTGGTGTATACCCAGGAGACTTCAATCTCTGGACCTGCCATGTGCCACCTGGGCCCTGAGCCTCAGCAGAGTTGCAGCTCCTATTCTCCGGTTTGTTGGACTTGCACAGGTCAGCTAATAGGGAGGTGAAGATGGTCAACTACCACACCAGGGAACCAAGAGTGCCTATAACTCCAAGCAGGAGAATTGTGTCCATCAGCCATGTGGGATCTAAGCCCCCTCTTGATATAGAGGTGGAGTGGACATCAACAACTCAGCATCCACAGGATGGAGGAATAAAATATGGATTAGATTTAACTTACTGTATTCTACTATAGAACTATTGTGACTAGTAATGGAAGAAACTGTAGCACTGATCTGGAAAAGGGGCCCTGCTGAGTGCAGGGAGAGGGAAGAAGAGATGAGATGTGGGGGCATTTTTGGGACTTGGAGTTGTCCTGAATGATATTGCAGGGACAGATGCTGGACATTATATATACTGCCATAACCCATTGAATGGACTGGGGGAGAGTGTAAACTACAATGTAAACTATAATCCATGTGGTGCAACAGTGTTCCAAAATGTATTCACCAAATGCAATGAATGTGCCACAATGATAAAAGAGGTTTTGATGTGGGAGGAGTGGGGCGGTGGGGTGTTGGGTATGTGGTAACATGTTATATTTTTTAATGTAACATTTTTTGAAATCCATGTATCTTTTTTTAAAAAGACAATTTAATTTTAAAAATTAAAAAAAAAACACTGTAATGAGATATCATCTCACACACATACACACACAAAAGCATAATAAAGATAAAAAGAATTGAATCAACCTTGCATCCTCAGACTAAACCCAATTTGGATAATGTGCATTTTTCTTTACATATAATGCTGGATTCTATATAATAATATATATTTTAAAGATGCCAAGTCTTTATTCCTCAGTAATATTGACCTATAATTTTCTTTTTCTATCCTGTCTGGTTTTTCTAGTATGGTAAATTTGACATTATGATCTAATTTTGATAGACTCCCACAGTTTGCTTTGAATTCTAATTAAAATTCCAATTTTGTCAATGAAAAAAGTAATAATAATAAAACTGCTTTTAAGACAAAATGAAAAATGTAAGACACTGTGGGAATAAATGGAATAAAATGCCACTATACACACAGGACAACAGATCTTACAGTGATGAATGAAAAAACATCAAAAATTTTTAATATTCTTTATTTTTTTAATATTCCAATTTTTTATTTTAGTTTTACTTTTTCTAAATTATTACGTATTTTATTTCTTATGTTTAAACCTATCATTATTATTTCATTTCACTATTAATTGTATTTCATGATCTTGGCTTCATTTTTGAAGAAGTTTTGGACCACAAAAGGGTCACAACTGTGGCAGGGGAGGATCATTGGTATGGGCTTCAGTGATAGGGGACACATGGAAGGAAGTTCACCTGGGCAAACCTATAAGGTACATAAATATGTTCAAATGTTCATGCGGCATTGTCACAGTTGGTGGAGATTCACACAATAACCCAAAGAATATTGAATTCCCATCCTGGGAGCTCTGCCATATTCTCTAATGGAACATCACTGATCCCCGAAGTGCAGGACAATGACTAGTAAAGAAGGATGGTCCATTGATGGACCCTTGATACTGACAATTATGCTTATGAGACTTTGCTCTTAAATTGCAACTTAGCCTAGTGCTACAGGGTGCCTAAGAGTTCCCTCCTGTGAGCCACCTTGTTGCTACAATGTGGCCTCTCTAAGCCAAACTCAGCATAAAAATGCTTTATTTTCCTCCAAGCATGAGCTATGACTCCCAAGGATGAGCATCCCTGGCACCAAGGGATTACTACCAAGCACCCAAAAGCAATGGAACTGGAAAAAGACCTTGAATAAAAGGGGGAATAAGGTTAAAATCATGTCCTTTTTCAAGCAGATTTATGAGCAGATTTCTATCAAGTAAGTCTTTTTCTTTTCTGCCTAATCATCCTAATACTTAAACACATCAGGGAATAGCTCTGCTGGAAAAGCATTTATTCCATGCATGACATCCCTGTCTATGCACTCAAGGTTCAAAATATGAAAACCTGTTCTGTGTGTGTTTGAATAAAAACCATAAATAAATGTTTTCTTTAAACAAAAAAAAGGGGGGGAGTAAAGACAAATGAGTTTATATGACTAGGAGACTTCGATGTGAGTTGGGAAGTCATTCCAGAGGTAATGCTTACATAAGTCTCAGTAGGAGCTCATAGATTGACAAAGTAGATACTGCCCCAAATAGTGGGGCTCCTGAGTGCTACGGAGACACCCAGGGCCAGCCTACTGTCACAGCAGATAGCTCCAAAGTTTGGTCCCTTGCCAGTGAGCCCTATTTTGGAGTTTGTGCTCCCCAGTGTGACAGAGTTTGACTCAGGTGTGACTTCTCTACACATACCTCCACCATCCCATTTTATTTGAATCTATATTTGGTGCTAGAGTTCTTAGGTGTATGTCCAAGAGATTTGAATCTTTGGGCTGCCCATGTACCAGCTAGGACCTGAGCCTCAGCGAAGTTTCAACGCTTACTCTCCAGTTTATTGGACTCAACCAGGACAACTAACGAGAAGGTGAGGATGAATAACCACCATGCCAAGGAAATGAGAGAGTCTACAGTTGTAACCAAGAGAGTCCCATCCATCAATAGGCAAGATGGTGGCAGAGTAAGGCACTCCTAGAGTCAGCTTCTGCTACAGGAGAGTTAGTAAACACCCAGAGCTATCTGGAGCTAGCTGAAACACCTATCTGGGGCTTCCAGGAGACCAGAAGAGCATTCTGCAACATCCTGGAAAGAATGGAAAGAGGAGACTGCCCATCTGCAGAGAAGACTCATAAGTAGAGACCTCAATGCCAAGGAGGGCAGTGCCCATCCTCTACTGGAAGCTCAAGCCGCCTTGGGATCTGTTCTGGGACTGGAATTGAAAGCTCCATTTCCCAAAAACAGGGGAACAAGAGACGGTTTTTCAACAACTTCAGCTACTTATGAGTAAATTCACCAGGCTAAAGTATAATCCTGAGAAAGCTAAAGTTTGAATCTGTCCAAGTCAGAAAGAGGCCAGTAGCCACCATCTTAACTCCATGCCTGGCATTAGGAGAAGTGGGGCAGAATGAAAATCACAGTGCTGGTAGGGACTGGCTTCTTTCCATCTAGATCAGTTTGCAGCTCTAGCATAAGACCAAACCCCACCTGGAATCCAGGGGGACCTGTGCCAGCCTCTCCAGGAAATTACCGGTCAAGCCACAGAGGCCAGTGATCATCCTACTTTGGCAGCACAAACTGTCCCAGAAGCTATTCTGTGTCTGGAATTTGAAGCTCCATTTCCCTAAAACAGGGGAGGAGGAGATGGTTGGACACTGATTTCAGCTACTGATTGGCAGATTTGACTGGCTAAAGTATAACCCTAAGAATAGATAAAGTTTGAACTTGTCCAGGTCAAAAAGAGGCTGGTACTTGCCATTTTGACTCCGACCCCAGCATGAGGGAAAGCTGGGCTGACAGAAAATCACAGTGAGGGTAGGAACCAGTTTCTTTCACCCAGATCAGCCTACAGCCCTAGCCTAGGCATCAGCCCCACCCCTAGCAGGGGGAAGGCTGGCAGGCCCTGCACCAGCCTATGCAGGAAACTGCAGGTACATTTGATTGGCACAGACTGAATAATCAGAAATCAATCAGGGCAACTGCAGTCGTCTTGGACCCACACTGCTTAGATTGCTGCCCACAGCTGCAGCTCCATCACAGCCCCAGGTAGGGGAGAAAAAGACATGAAGGGACTTCAGTCTCTCTGGGCAACTAGAGTATAGGCCTAAACAACTTGAATTAATCCACACAGCTGTGACTCCATCCCTACCCCTGGAAAAGGAGAAAATTGGGAGAAGCTTCATCAGTCCCTGGGGTAATGAGGGCAGCTTGAGCCTCCACAGCTTATAACACCAACTACATCCTTGGTTTCTACTGCACAATCAGCAAGGGAGAAAGGACAGGAAGCCCTAAACTAAAGAGAAAAACTGCATCGAGAATAATTACTCTAGTAAGCCAGGTGCAAAGACATCAACAAAAAAATTACATCCACACCAAGAAAAAGGAAGCTATTGCACAGTTAAAGGAATAAGTTAAGCCTCCAGATGACATAAAGGAGTTGAGACAACTAATCATAGATGTTCAAACAAATCTCCTTAATAAATTCAATGAGATGGCAAAAGAGATTAAGGATATTAAGAAGACATTGGATGAGCACAAAGAAGAATTTGAAAGCATACATAGAAAAATAGCAGATCTTATGGGAATGAAAGGCACAATAAATGAAATTTTTAAAAAACTGGAATCATATAACAGCATATTTGAAGAGGCAGAAGAAAGCATTGGTGAGCTTGAAGAAATGGCCTCTGAAAGTGAACATACAAAAGAACAGTGTGCTATATCATTGGGTGGAGACCCATACAATGAGTGTATAAGTGTACCCACATCCTGGGGAGACCTGATGTTCCCAAATAGAGGGAATTGTGTCTCTTGAGAGAATTGGTGGCTCCCAATTAGTTAGGGCAGTCTACTATGCCAAGCCCTCAGCATTGTTGCAGTATCTATAAATCTGGTCCCTCAAGTAGTGAAGATTAATTGTCACTGTGGGCCCTGAGGGGAGGGGGAGAGAGGTATAGAATAGACGGAAGCAGGGCAACTAGGGGGCAATGGAAGTGCTCCACAAGATCATACAATGATGGAGATAGGACATGTTAACTTACACCAAAAGTGTATAAAAGTTTATAAACTAAAATGTAAGCCATAATGTAAAACATAAGGAAGCTAAAAATTTAGAAATTTGTACAGTCTAAGAATATAAACCAAAATGTAAACCATAATGTAAACCATAATGTTTGAAAGCTATATTTCAATATCTGTACATCAGCTGCAGCAAATATAACATGAACATGTAAAAAGATCATTGCTGGGGAAAGGGTTTGATGTTGGGTATATGGGAGTTCCCTATCTTGTGTATGAGAGTTACTGTGATCTAAAACTTTTTCTAAAAATTAGAAAAATAAAGAAAGGATATAGACACTGAGGAAGAAATGAAAGAAAGTGCCTTGCCACTGTACATACAGAGCAACACCTATTACAATGATAAAAGGCAAAATGTTTGAAACAAAGTTTTATAATATTTTACATTTTATTAATACACCAATTCATTTTTACTTTAGTATTTCTCAATTATTATGTATTCTATTTCTAAGCTTTAAACCCATCACTGTATTTCAATTTCCTATTAATTGAATTTGGCAATATATTAGGTTTCATTGCTGAAGAAAATTTGGACCACAGAGAGGTTCAACTATCGCAGTGGAGGAACACTGGTGTGGGATGTTATTGATGGGGGGCACATGAGTGAGGGGGAGTTCTCCAGGGCATGTATATAGGGGACATAAAAATGTTCTGATACATGTTGGATATTTTTATAGAAGTTACAGTTACAAACATCAACAGAGGGAGTACTGAGTTCCTACCCAGGGGAGCTCTGTCACATTCCCCAATGGAACAGCAACAATCCCCTAAGTGTAACAGCAAAGACCAACAAGGAAGGATGGTCCAATAATGAGCCCTTTATACTGATGACTATGCTTATGAACCTGTGTGCCTGAAATATGAACTGGCTTAGAGCTGCAGGGTACCTAAGAGTTACCTCATGAAAGCCTCGATGCTGCATAAATGTGGCCACTCTCTAAGCCAAACTCAGCATGTAAATGCATTACCTTCCCCCCAGCATGGGACATGACTCCTGGGGATGAGCCTCCCTGGCCCCGAGGGATTACAACCAATCACTAACTGCTGATGCAACTAGAAAGAGACCTTGAATAAAAGGGTCAACTCAGACCAGCAGAATATCTCAGCCCAAATGTATGATCCAGTGTTAAAAATGACTTTTTGACCTTGAATAAAAGGAGGAATTGGCAAACACAAATGAGTTTATATGGCTAAGAGTCTTCAAAAACGAGTTGGGAGGTCATCAGAGGGGTCACACTTATGCACACCTCAGCAGGACCCCAGAGAGAGCCAAAGTAGATGCAACCCTAGGTGCTGGTTCTCCTGAAGGCTATGGAGATCCACAGGGTATATGGTCATGGCAGATTGATTTGGAGTTCTGTGCCATGTCAGAGGGCCCTACTTTGGACTTTGTGCTCCTGAGTGTGATAGAGCTGGACTCAGATGTGACCTTCCTACACATGCCTCTTCTGTCACTTTTACTGAAACTGTGGTTGGTGCTAGGGATGGTGCATGCTTAGGGGTCTGGACTGCCCATGTGCCAGCTGGGCCTTGAGCCTCAGTAGAGTTGGGACTCCTACTCTTTGTTTCTTTGGACTTACCCAGGCCAGCTAACAGAGAGATGAAGATGGTAAACACCACACCAGGGAATCAAAAGTGCCAACAACTGCAACCAGAGGAATTGCATTCATCATTCATGGAACCTAAGCCCCCTTTTGATCTAGAGGTGGAATGGACATCACCATCCCAGGGTCCACAGGATGGAGGAATAAAATATGGATTAGAGTGGGCTTACTGACATTTTACTATAAAACTATTGTGACTAGTAATAGAAGAAATTGTAGCATTGAGGTGGAGAATGAGACCACGGTAGTTGCTGAGGGCAGGGAGAGGGAAGAAGGGATGTGATGTGGGGGCATTTTGGGGACTTTGAGTTGTCCTAAATGATACTGCAGGATCAGATGCTGAACTTTATATATCCTGCCATAACCTTCTGAATGTATGGGAGGAGAGTGTGAACTACATGTAAACTATTATGTATGTGGTGTAGCAGTGCTCCAAAATGTGCTCAACAAAGTGCGATGAGTGTGCCACAATGATGGAGGAGGTTGTTGGTGTGGGAGGAGTGGGGTGCAGGAGTCGGGGGTATACGGGAACCTCATATTTTTTAATGTAACTTTATTTTGTGTGATGTATATATCTTCAAAAATATATAATTTACAAAAATGATGGGGTGGGGTGGGGAGTGGGGTATATGGGAACTTCATGTTTTTTAAAATATTTTTTAATGTAGTGTTCTTTGTAATCTATTAACTTTAATTAAAAAAGTGTAAAAATAAATAAAACAAAATGGATCAAGGACGTAAATATAAAAGAGACAACTATAAAGCTCCCAGAAGAAAATGTTGAGAAACATCTTTAAGATCTTGTGGTAGGGAAACGGACTTTGGCCCAGTGGTTAGGGCGTCCATCTACCACATGGGAGGTCCGCGGTTCAAACCCTGGGCCTCCTTGACCCGTGTGGAGCTGGCCACGTGCAGTGCTGATGCCACTGCGCGCAAGGAGTGCCCTGCCACGCAAGGGTGTCCCCCGCATGGGGGAGGCCCACGCGCAAGGAGTGCGGCCGTGAGGAAAGCCGCCCAGCATGAAAAGAAAGAGCAGCCTGCCCAGGAATGGCGCCGCCCACACTTCCCGTGCTGCGGACCACAACAGAAGCGGACAAAGAAACAAGACACAGCAAATAGACACCAAGAACAAACCAGGGGAGGGGGGAATCAAATAAATAAATAAATCTTTAAAAAAAAAAAAAGATCTTGTGGTAGGTAATATTTTCTTAATCTTATACCGATAGCACAAACAATGAAAGAGAAAATTGATAAATGGGACCTCCTCAAAATTAAACACTTTGTCCTTATAGGACTTTGTCAAAAGGGTGAAAAGGCAGCTGAATCAATGGGGGTAAATATTTGGCAATCACATATCTGATAAGGGTTTAATATCCATGTTATATAGAGGTCATACAACTCAACAATAAAAAGTCAAACTGCCTGATTAAAAAATGGGCAAAAGAGTTCAAAAGACAATTGTCCAAAGAAGAAATACAAATGGTGAAGAAACACATGAAAAATGTTCAACATCACTAGCAATTAGGGAAATGCAAATCAAAACTACGAGATATTATTTCACACCTGCTAGACTGGCCACTAGTAAAAGTTGGAAAAGTGTAAGTGTTGGAGGTAGGAACACTTATTCACTGTTGGTTAGAATGTAGAATGGTACAGCCACTGTGGAGGACAGTTGGGCAGTTTCTAAGGATGTCGAATATAGACTTACCATGTGACCTGGATATACCATTACTAGGTATATAGCCAGAAGAACTGAGAGCAGTGTAACGAACAGACTTCTGCACACCCATCATTATTCACGATTGTTAAAAGCTGGAAACAACCCAGGTATCCATCAACTGATGAATGGGTAAACCAATTGTGGTGTATTCTCCCAATGGAATAGTATGCAACCATAAGAAGAAATGTGGAAACATGACAACATGGATGAACCTGGAGGACATTATGTTGAGTGAAGCAAGCCAGATACAAAAGAACAAATACTGTTTGATTGTGCTATTATGAACTGAACATATACTGTAAAATTATGGAGTGACGCCTTCTCCCAGGGGTTCCAGGCACCCTCTGCCTGCCCCTTCTCCCCCAGCAGCTGGGATCCTAGGCCCTCCCTTCAACAACACGTGCTCGCACCCGGAGCCCCTGCACGCCGGCTTTGCGCTCCCTCCCTCAGCAAACACTTCAGCCATGTCCCCCCGGGAAGCTGCGTGGAGGAGAAAGGCCCCAAAGGACCAGCCGGCCCCGCGGGGCGGCCCCACCACCGACTCCACGAGGCCCAGCGCCGCTGGCATCCGACTCCACGGTGTGGGCACTGCTGGTCCCGGGGCCTGAGGCTCCTGGTCTGATAAGGGCTGAGCGCGGGGCTCCCCTCCTCCGCGCACAGGGCACTTCCCCGCAGCCAGAGCAGGTGGTGATCGCAGTGCTGAGCTCGGGGATGTGAAAGAAGAGCCCGTGCCCCGTCACTGCACCCCCAGCCCAGAGCCAGCTCCAGGCCGGGGGACTCAGAGGGACCCCGGCCCCCCTCCCTGCCGGCTTGAACCGCGGCGTGGCCCCGCGGCCCTGTCAGCGCCTGGCCCTGGCCCGGGGGCGCTGAGCAGTTGGGTCCCCACAGCTCCGCCTCCAAGCCAGGAGAGTCGCGGCTGGACCCCCGGGTCGGGGGCTGCGCCAGCCCGGGCGGGGCTTTCTCTCCAGGAGAAAGGGCCCCTCAGGACAGACGGGGGCTCCCAGAGCCCCTCCCGCTCCCCCAGCCGGCTTTCCCTCCGACCCCTCCAGAGGCAGCCCCAAGGGAGAGTCTGGAGACCCTCGGAGCCCGCGGCTGGCCCCGCCTCCCCCACTGCCTGCTGCAGGCCCTCGGCGCTGGCCCCTCCTGCAGGGCCTCGGTTTCCCCCTGGAGCTGGTCAGGGGAGGACCGCCTCCTGCTGGGCGAGGAGAGGGAGGCGTCCTCAGCCTGCGAGCACCCTCTGGGTTCCACTTGCGTTCCCCGCAGGATTGACAGTAACAGGACCAGAGAGATGCCTGAGCCCAGCCTCTGCCTCCAGGCTCTGCTCCCAGGCCGGGGTGGGGAGAGCAGGTGGGGGGCGAGGGAGTGCCGGGTCCTCATCCGCCAGCACCCAGACCCTTCTGGTAACATGCTATTAAGCAAAAACGCAGCGATTTTGAGAGTCCTAGAGGCCCCCTGTGAGGGTCTGGGGGAAAGGGGCGCCTCTTTAGCCCCCTCCCACCCCGCACAGATCCTGTGACTCCCCCTTGCAGTTGTGAGCAGCCCCGCAGTGCTGCAGGTCACAAAGTGGCACGTCAGCCTCATGGCCGTCGTAATAACCTGGCCCCGGGGCGGCGGAAGGGGGCGAGCAGGCAGTTGCGGCTGGTTCCCAGAGCCAGTCGCTGTCTTGCTTGGCGCGCTCCGTGGGTGCGTGGCGAGGTCGTGCGTGTCTAGGCTAGAGGCGCGGGCCGGCGGCCGCTGAGCACGCGCAGAGGCGGAGGTAGCGCTTGGAAGAGACTTTGGTGGACTTGCTGGGCCTGACTCCAGGCTTCCAGAGATACCAGACGGATGGGGAGCCGCGCTCCCCGGGCGCCCGGGCCAGCGCCCTTATGGCTGCTGCTGCTGCTCCTGCAGCTGCAGGTGTTGAGCGTGGGGGGCAGACCCCATCACGTTCGGAGCGGGAGGGGCACGTGGCTCCAGAATACAGGGGATTTGGGAACCTGCCAGCCCTCCTTGGATCTCTATTTCGTCCTGGACAAGTAAGTTGCTGGGGGCGCCTGGTGCACTGGGGGTGGGGGTGGGGGGCGGGGAGGGTTGTTGGAGCAGGTCCAGGCTCCACAGGGAGGTTCTGCCTGGGTCCAGGGCCTGGGGAGCCCCTGTTTTGTGGGCGCTGCGGGAGGCCCAGGGGTCAGTCGCAAGAGAGGTGGCTCTGGGAACGCCTCGTTTCCCGAGGCAGAAGGATGCTCCAGGCTTTTGTGTCCAGATACTTTTCCTTTGGAGGTTTCTACTGAGAAATAGACTAAGATGCAAGGCAACCAAGACGTTCATTTGGCCTCAATGGCAATTCGGGGAGCAGAGATTCAGGGAGCACCCCAAGTAGTGTTGTGTTGTGGCATCTCCAAGCAAGAGATTTCAAAGAAAAAGACGAGCACAAAAGTTGACTGTGGCTGGAGGATGGTTGGGGTTATGTTAGGAGTTAGCTGAGTCCTTTCATTGCGCTTTGCTTTTTGGTGTGGGGATGCCCCTGAGATTTTGAGGAGCCTGTGCCTGAGGCTTTGCAGACTCGAGTGGTTTGTGACACCTGAGACCTGCCTAAGAGTCACCTCCCGCGTGGCCTCCTGACTCCATTTGAAATCTCTTGGCTGTCAAACTGTTTTCTTTTAGTTCTTTATAAGGAAGGGAACATAAGCCACCACAATGTTTCTGAAGCTTCTGTCCCTTCTTTTAAGTGGCCTTCAAGTGGGCTGATCTTTAGTCTATAAGACTTCTGGCTTTACAGGGTCCCAAAGAAGCAGGTTCGTGGCTTTCTTTGGGTATTTTAAGTGTCGCTGGTGCTTGGAAAATCCTTTGCTTTGCTTCTTCTGGTGGCTTTGCTTCCTTCTTCACAGTCACTTTCAGGAGCAGCTGGCGGGTCTGCTTGTGGCCTTGGCCCCTGGGCAGTGGCTCACATGCCTCCTGGCCCCTGTGAGGTTGTCCTTCCAAAGAAGGAAAGGGAGGTGCAGGGTCAGCCTTGGAGAGATTGTCTTGCTTCTACCTTCAGCTCCTCCTGTTGGGTTGACAGTGAACTTTGCATTCATTGAAGAGTAATGGAAGTGCAACCAATGGTAATTCTGCTGGAGCACTTTACGGTTTCACCGTGGTTGTCTTCTTTCATCCTCCAAACAGCCCTGGAATGGAGAGGAGCAAACGGGGGTGTCCATCCAAGTCTGGGTGGGAGGGGTGAGGCCCCAGGGGTGAGTGAGGGACCCAGGAGCAAGTGATGGAGGCAGATCTTGGAAGAGAATCCCTTCCTCTGCCTAGTGGGGGGACTTCTGACACACCCTGGACAGGTCTCGCCTGGTTGACGCCCCCTTGGAGAGTGGATCAGGGTTGGAGGACGGCTGGATCTGGAGGGGATGACAGCCTCTCTAGTTTAGTCTTTCTGGAAAGGGCAGTGAGGCCAGAGGGCCCCCCGCTGCTGGGCAGCCATCCTACTGCTCTCCCAGGCTCTGCTGTTTGGCCCAGTGGGGGCACAGCCCAGCCAGGGTTGGAGGAGGAGCTTGGCACCAGGGGTGTGTGAAATCACATTAACTGAGCACTTACTACATGATAAGCAACGTACTAGACACTTTAGTCCCTGACAACTGAGGGAGTGTGTTCGATTCCCCTCTTTTAGGATGAGGCGACTAAGGCTTGGAGGGGCTAAGTGGGTTGGTCAAGGCCACATAAACCTAGTTTGCATTTATATTTCCTTACTGGCTAATGATGTAGGTGCTCTTTTCATATGCTTATTTTTCATTTGTGCATCTTCTTTGGTATGTTCAAGTTTTTGCCTTTTGTTTGACTGAGTTTTTTATGCTTCTGTTGTTGCATTGCAAAAATTTCTGTATATTTTAGACATTAAACCCTTATTAGTCTATGATCTGCCGCTATTCTCCCATTTTGTAAAATATTTTCAGTTTTCTTAATACTGCCTTAATGAATTAGTTTTAATTGTCATGAAATGGAACTTACATATTGTTTCTTTTGTTGTTCATACTTTGGCATCATATCTATGACTCCATAGCCAAATAGTATATCATAAAGATTGTTTTCTTCAAAGAGCTTTGCATTTTTAGCCATTATAATTAGGACCTTCATCCAATTTGAGTCAATTTTTGTATATGATATGAGGTAGGAGTCGAGCCTCATTCCTTTGCAAGGGGATATCCAGGTTTTAATGATGTCATTTGTTAGAATCTAATCTTTCACATATGTGTGTTACTGACAATTTTGTACAAAATCAATTGTCCATATATGTTTGGGCTTATTTCTGTACTTTCAATTCTATTCCAGTGGTCCAACGATGCATTATCTTTAGGCCAGTTCCACACTGTTTTGATTACTGTAACTTTGTAGTGTATTTTGAAATTGGAAAACGGTATGCTTTCAACCTAATTCTTCTCTTTCAAAATTGTTTTGTTATCTGAGGTTCCTTGCAGTTCTATGTGAATTTGAGGATCAGCTTTTCCATTTCTGCAAAAATGGCTGCTGTAATTTGACAGTGATTGTGTTGGATCTACAGATTCTATTGGGCAGAATTGACATTTTGGCAATATTAACTCTTTCAATCCATGGATATGGGATTTGTCATGCCACACATTTATGCCTTCTTTAATATCTTTCAATTCTCTTTTGAAATTTTCACTATAAAAGATTTTACATCCTTGCTTAAATTTATTCCTAGATATATTATTCATTTATATGCTGTCATAACTGGAATTGTTTTCCTATTTTTGTGTTTAGATTGTGCATTGTTAGTATATAGAAACATAATTGATCTTTAATGTGTTAAACTTGTACCCAGTTGCTTTGCTGAATTTGTTAATTCTAGTAGTTTTCTTATGGATTCCCTTGGCTTTTCTATTTAAAAGACAACATCATTTGCAAAATAGATAGTTCAATTTCTTGATTCCAATTTGGATACAGTTTATTTCTTCTTCCTTCTTAATTGTTCTGGCTAGGACTTCTAGTACAATATTGAATATTGAATAGCATGATTAAAATGGGCATCCTTATCTTGTTTCTGATTTTAAGGGGAAAGATTTCAGTTTTCATCATTGAGCAAGATGTTAGATGTGAGTTTTTCTTTTTTCTTTTTTGTCTTTATTTTTTTTGTTACATTAAAAAAATATGAGGCCCCATATAACCCCCACCCCCTCACCCCACTCCTCCCCCATAACAACAACCTCCTCCATCATCATGAGACATTCATTGCACTTGGTGAATACATCTCTGAACACCACTGCACCTCATGGTCAATGATCCACACCATAGCCCACACTCTCCCACAGTCCACCCAGTGGGCCATGGGAGGACAAACAATGTCCGGTAACTGTCCTTGCAGCACCACCCAGGACAACTCCAAGTACCGAAAACACCCTACATCACATCTCTTCCTCCCCCTCCCTACCCCCAGCAGACACCATGGCCACTTTCTCCACACCAATGCCACATTTTCTTCGATTACTCATCACAATAGTTCATGAATAGAATATCAGTAATTCCACTCTAATCCATACTCTATCCCTCCATCCTGTGGACCTTAGAATGGTTGTTTCCACTCCACATCTATATCAAGAGGGGGCTTAGATTCCACAGGCATGCTGGATGCAATTCTCCTGCTTTCAGTTGTAGGCACTCTTGGCTCCCTGGTGTGGTGGTTGACCTTCTTCACCTTGTTGGCTGAGTGGGGTAAGTCCAATAAACCAGAGTGTAGGATTTGCAAGTCTGCTGAGGCTCACGGCCTGGCTATCACATGGTCAGTCCAGAGATTCAGGTCCCCTGGGTATACATTAAACCCCAGCACCAACTACAGTTCTGGTAAAAGTAACAGGAGAGACTTGTGGACAAAGATCACATCTGAGTCCAGCTCCATCACACGGAAACACAAACTCCAAAGTAGGGCCAACTGACATGGCACTGAACTCCATCTGCCATGACCATAGAACCTGTGGGTGTCTGTAGCCCTGAGAAGAACCAGTACCTGGGATTGTATCTACTTTATCTGTCTCTGGGACTCTGCTGAGGTGTGTGGAAGGGCAACCCCTCTGATAACCTCCTGGCTCTTTTTGGAGACTCATAGCCATATGAACTCATTTGTCCTTTCCATTTCCCCCTTTTATTCAGGTCAAAAAGCATTTTTAACTCCTGGTATTATATGTAGACTGAGATATTCTGCTGGTCCGAGTTGGCCCTTTTATTTAAGGTCATTTTCTAGTAATTGACCTTTATCATAAAGAAAAAGTTCCCTTCTAATCCTAGAATTCTAAGTGTTTTAATCAAGAAAGGGTGCTGGTTTTTTTCCAAGTGTGTTTTCTGCATCCATTTAGATGATCATGTGTTTTTGTTTCCTTCATTCTATTCATGGATTGATTTTCATATATTGAACCAGTCTTGAATTTTGGGATATATACCACTTGGTCATGGGTACAATCTTTTGTCACATGCTGTTGGATTCAGTTTGCTAGCATTTTGTTCAAGTTTTTGGCATCAGTATTCACAAGGGAACTTGCTCTGTAATTTTCTTTCCTTATTAGCCTTTGGTATCCAGGTAATGCTGGCCTTATAGAATGAATTATAAAGTGTTCCTTCTTTTTGAATGCTTTGGAAGGATCAGAGAAGGATTGGTGTTATTTTGTACTTGAAGTATTGGTAGAATTAACTATTGAAACCATCTATTCCTGGACCTTTGGTGAATGGTTCTGTTTATTCAGTGTCTTTATTTGTTATAGATTTGTACAGATTTTCTCTTTCTTCTTGAGTCAGTTTAGGTAGTTGATGTATTTTTAAGACTTTTTCTAATTGACCTTGGCCCTCTAATTTGTTGGTATAAAATTGTTTAGAGTACTCTTTTATAATTCTTTTTATTTCTATAAAGTCAGTAATGACATCACTATTTTATTTTGATTTTAGTTATTTGTATATTTTTTCTTTGACACTGTAGGTAAAATACAGTCCTTTTTGTCCAATTATCATAAACCCAAGTTTATTTCCATTGATTGTCTCAAATGGTTTTCCATTCTCCATTTCATTAATCTGTGGTCTAATATAGAAATTATTTCCTTCCTTCTGGTAACACTGAATTTATTTTGCTCTCACTGGTTCATCAGAATGTGAAGTCAAGTTATTGATTTGAGATTTTTCTCTTCTTTTTCATATAGGAATTCATTGCTATAAATTTCCTTTTCAGCACTGCATTCATTCTATCCCATGAATTTTGGTATGTTGGCTTTAAAAAAATATTTCTAAGTATTTTCTCTTTTTTTCTACCTTTTTAATTTAAAAAAAATGTTACATTAAAGGAATATGAAGTCTCCATATATCCCCTACTCCCCTCACCCTACTCCTCCCACATCAACAACTTCTTTCATCATCGTGGCACATTCATTGCATTTGGTGAATACATCTTGCAGCACTGCTGCACCACATGGATAATGGTTTACACTGTAGTTTACACTCTCCCCCACTCCACCCCGTGGGCCATGGCAGGACATGCAATGTCCAGCATCTGTCCCTGCAGTTCCACCCAGGACAACTCCAAGTCCTGAAAATGCCCCCACATCAGATCTCTTCTTAATTTCCTCTGTGATTTCTTCTTCAACCCACTGGTTTTGAAGAGTTTGTAGTTTAATTTCCACATATTTATAATTTTTCCAGTGATCCTTCTGTTATTGATTTCTAGCTTCATTCCATTGTGCTCCAAGAAGTTACTTTGTATGATTTTCATTTTTTAAAATTTACAAGTCTTATGCCCTAACATATGGTCTTCCTATGGAATGATCCATGTGCACTTGAAGGATGTATGTGTTCTGTGTCGTTGGGTAAATTGCCCTATATATGTCTCTTAGTTCTAGGTGGTTTATGGTGCTATTTCAATTTTCTATTTCTATGCTGATTTTCTGTCTCAATGTTTTATCTACTATGGTAAATGGTGTGTTGAAACTATTATTATAGAACTGTCTATTTCTCCTTTCAGCTCTTTCTACTTTTTCTTCATGTATTTGGGGCCCTGTTGTTACATGCATATATGTTTTATAATTGTTATATCTTCTATTTTAATTGACTCTTTTAGCAATATATAATAACCATCTTTGTTTCTTGTAAGAGTGTTTGCTTACCATATATTTTTTCAGATATGAAAGATATCAGATATCCATCTTAGCTCTCTTTTGGTTATAATTTGCTTGGGACATTCTTTTTCATTTTTTCACTTTCAACCTATTTGTGTCTTTGGAATAAAAATGAGTCTCTTGTAAGTGCATATAGTTGGATCATGCTTCTTTATTCTTTCTGCCAATCTCTACCTTTATATTTGAGTGTTTAATTCATTTAGACTAAGGTATTTATTTAAAAGGCAAGACTTCTAGCATTTTGCTACTTGCTTTTTGTATGTCTCATCCATTTTTATCCCTCCTTTGCTCCATTATTATCTACCTTTTTTTGCTAAGGTGATCCTTTATCATGACCCATTTTAAATCACTTCTCATTTCCATTTGTGTAGATAATTTGGACATTTTTGTGATTAACATATGGATCACATTTGACATAATAGATCTATTATAGTTTATTTTCAATAGTTTACACATAACCTTTTCCTATTTCTCTCCTTCCCTATGTTACATTTATTGAAAGGTTCTTCTTACATGTGTGCTCTATAATGTATCACTATGGTTGACTTTATGCATTTGAACTTTAAGCCATATAATAAATAAAAGATGGTTTTACAAATGACACATGCAGTAATATTGACATTTACATTTAGCCATATATGTACCTAAACCACAGGTCTTTATTTTTCAAACAGCTTGGAGTTGATGTCTAGTGTTCTTTCCTTTCAATATGAAGGAGTTCCTTTAACATTTTTATAAGGCATGTCTATTTGTAATGAACTTCCTCAGTTTGTGTTTATTTGGAAATATCACAGTTTCTCCCTCATATTTGAGGAGAAATTTTGTAGATATATTATTTTCCTTTGACAGTCATTTTTTTCTTTCAACTCTTCAAATCTTTCACGCCATTGCCTTCTGTCTTCCATATATTTGAATTAACAACCAAATGTTAATCTTCCTAAGCATCCCTTTTACAAGATGTATCACTTCATTCCTGCTGTTTTCAAGATTCTCTTTTTATCTCTGGGCTTTGCCATTTCCACTAAAATGTGTCTTAATGTAGATCTCTTTGAATTTATCTATCATGAAGTTGATTGAGCTTATTGGATTAGTTTATTTCTATCTTTCATCATATTTGTGACATTTTTGGCAATTATCTCTTTTAGAATTCTTTCTTCCACTTTTTCTCTTCTACCTCTGGGATTCCTATGACATATGAATTGGTACACTTGATATTGTCCTACCATTTCCTTATACTCTCTTCACTTTTTCATTCTTTTTTCTTTCTGCTTCTCAACTTGCATAATTTCAATGGTCTTATCTTCTGGTTTGCTGATCCTTTCTTCTTGTTTCAGTCTGTCCATGCTATTGAATTTTCCTCATGTTAGAATAATTTTAGTTCAAGAATTTCTATTTGATTCCTCTTTATAATTCCTGTCTCATGATTGAAATAATAATTTTGTTAATATATTGTTTTCCTGGTTTCCTTTAGTTCATTTGTCCTGTTAAGAGAATTGATCTATGATCTTTGATTAGTAATCCAAGTGACTGGGATTCCTCTGTTAAAAGATTCTTTTGAATTCATTTTTTCCTGCAAATGAGTCATACTTTCCTCTCTCCTTGCATTTTTGTAATTTTTGGTTGAGAATTGGACATTTTGAGTTTCGAGTATTGTGGTCACTCTGCAGGCTAGCTATTGCCTTCCTCAGTCTTCCAGATCAAATAAAAGACAAAAAAGTGAGGGGGTAGAATAATAAGGAAAAAAACATACCCTCACCCCTTCCAAAAATGTCTGCCACCCCTTAATTCTCTAAGTAGATGCCAGTGGAAAGCTGGAAGCTATTGTTGCCAGGAAAGCCAAAATCAAGGCTTGTGTCTCTGCAGGTCCTTCATGACCCATCCACCAGAAAATACACACAAAAAGAGAAATGAAACTGTGTTAGTCAGGGTTCTCTAGAGAAACAAAATCAATAGTAGATATCTGTCAATAGTATGCGATTTTATAAGAGTCTCTTATGTCACCGTGGGGTTGCACACGTCCAGGTTCCACAGGCAGGCTGCAAAGCATGGCTCTGATGAACATCCAATGAAGGTCCTTGATGAGTTTCTGGGAGATGTTGGCTGTCCAAAGACGAGATGGGAAATTCTCTCTGAGTGCTGAATCACTTCCCCTTTTAAGGAATTCAACTGATTAGATAAAGTGTCACTCCTTGCTGACAGAAATCTCCCTGACTGATGTAGATGTAATCAGCTATCTATGCAGTAAAATCAGTGGTGACTAAAGCCTATAAATGCCCTTTTACTACAGTTAGCCCAGTGCTTGGTTGACCAAACAACTGGGTACGATTACCTGGCTGAGTTGACACATTAGTCTAACCATCACAGATACCGACCAAATATAAAGATGCTTGGATCTTTACCAGAACCCCCTTCTGCTGAGTGGGCCCAGACTGAACTTAGCATGTGTGCTGGTGTCTCAGGATTTCCCAAACTGACCTTGACCTCCAGCCAGACTTTTAGAAATGATGTTTCCTCTGCCCACAGTGACTACAGCCAGCTACTCCTAGAATCTATGACATATTGCCATAGCTGTGCCACCTCCACTGCCAGCACTGCAGGTCTCATGGTTTCTAGTCTTCATTACAAAAACTGAATTATTGGCAGTCTTTCCTTACATCCTGAACTCCCATCATTGTTCTGAATGTCTGATCTGGTTTTGGGGTTACCCCCTAGTTAATTACACTCTCTTTTTCTAGCTCATTTTTTTTGAGGTGGAGGGAAGATTCTTTAATACTTCCTATTTTACTATTTTGCTCCTAATAGCTCTCATTTGGCTTCTTAAAAGAGGGGAGGAAGCACAGGTACCTCTAGGTATCCTTGGAGGGCAGGGGACAGGGTGAGCAACTCAAGTTGCCTATGGCCCAGATCAGACCCTAGGATTGATGATGCTCTACATGGTCCCTTTCTCAAACTCAGTCTATACAATTGCCAGTCCACGATGCTACTGGATTATGAAAATGGAGTATATGCTGAGCTTGCCAAAGAAATCACCCTTGTATACACATTGCATATCCTCAAGGTGGCATGTGGCCAGAGGTGGGTGCAGAAGTCTTATCAGGACCACAGTGGACTTCTTAACCCCAGGGAACTAATGTGCCCTCTTTCCTGAGCTCGGCGCACATTCACGTGGGGGTTGGAGAAGATGATGGGGAGGATATAGGTTGGTGGAGAATATGGTAATTGGCCACATTCCAAACCCATATTGAAAGCAGAGGCCATGAAATTTTTGACAGTTTGAGTGGGGAAGGTGAGTTGTGGCCTGGACTGGGGTAAGTGTAAGGAGGAAGTGAACGCCCCTGACTGAGTGTCTGACAACACTGTGGGTAAATGGCATTACCCTTACTTTGTAGAGAATGAGAGGAGGAGGCTCATGGACTGAAAGTGATCTGTTGACACTTCTAGAAGGAAGACCTGGAGACAGAATAGAAACTCTGGAGTGTGCAACTCCAGGACCCAGTCCTAAACCAATGGCTGGGGTCCCTGGGAGCTGCTGATGTGGTCTTGGAGGCAAAAATAATCTGTTAGGGAAGCGGCTGTGGCTCAATCAGTTGGGCTCCCGTCTACCATATGGTGGTAGGCTTGTGAAGGCAGGCTCGCCTGCACACCGTGGAGAGCCAACCCAGCAAGGTGACGCAACTAAAAGGGAGACAAGTAAAATCATAGAGGAGTGTGCAGCAAATGGACACAGAGTGCAGACAAAAAGCAAGCCACAAAGGGGGGGCAATAAATATAAATAAATGTACAGACACACAGAAGAAAGCACAGTGAATGGACACAGAAAGCAGACAACAAACAAGCTGCAAGGGGTGGGGGGAATTTAAAAAAAAATCTGTTAGCTGTGTGGAGGGTCTCTGGTTATCACTCCCATTCAGGGACACCCAGGATTTGGGGACCAGGTGTTTACACTGGATGGACTTGGAAAATGTGGGTGAGCCCCTACTGTGTGCCCACTTCCTTGACTGGGGCACCTCTGAGTCCTAGGGAAGGAACTCCATGCTGAGGGCAAAGCCTGTGCAGAGATCCAGAGAAAGCAGATGTCAGGTGGTCTAGGAGCTTAAAGAAGGAAGGGGAGAAAGGAAGAGGAAGAGGAGAGGACAGGCCAGATGGCAGGGACCTGGGGCCATGAATAAGGTTTGCTCTTCATCTCAAGGGCATTTGGGGGTCACTGAAAGGAGGCCTTCATCAGAAGTGTGGTGGGTCAGACTTGTGTTTTCAAAAGAGCCTTTGGCATCTGTGGAGAGAATGGATATGAAGGAGGAAGGATGGAAGCAAGGACTGAAGTGCAAACGAGAAGTTAGCCCAGACTTCTGCTCCCATGGCTCTGCCCCTGCAGTCATTTTTTCTTGATTTTGTCCCATCTCTGACCCTTTGTGCCAAGGCTGGCAGTGCCTGTACTCAGAAAATTCTCAAAATTCTTGTCAGTTTTGCATGCAGTTCAAGAGTGCCCATGCTACCAGACAAAAGGATTTCCCACAGATCCTTCCTGGATAAATGCATTTCCAAGCCTGACTTCCTCTGAAGTGGCTGGTTGGATCCATGAGTCATACACCTCATCTTTGCAAATTTCAGTTCAACCAAAGCCTCCTGAGGGACCGTGTTCTTGGGAGCTCCCTTCCTCCAATCTTGGGGAGGGCCCTAATAGAGCTGTTTCCGTGCCTAATCAGAATATGTTGTCTTGATTGGCTGAGAACTTTCCAAAGCATCAATAGCTGGTTCCTTTTAGACTTGTTTTCCCTCCCTCAATTTGCTAAAAATAGCAAGGAGATACCAGGCAGCATTTTCCACACTTACCTTGGAAATTTCCTAGCTAAACATCCAAGAGCTCACTTACAAGTTTTGTCTTCCATCCAGCTTAGCTACACAATTTCACCAAGTTCATTGCTACATAATAAGGATTTGCCTTTCTTCCAGTTTCCAAGAACACATTCATCATTTCCTCCTAAGGCCTCACCAGAAGCACTTTTGATGTCCATATTTCTATAAACATTATGTTCATTGCAATACAAGTATTCTCTAAGTTGATAAGAAGCTTTCTCTACACCTTTCAGTTATTTCTGAACCCTCACCAGAAACATTTGTTTGCCAATTTCTCTTTTTTTATTAGAACAGTTGTAGGCTTACAGAAAAATCATGCAAGAAAAAGAATTCAAATATACCATCCTATTATTAATACCTTACATTAGTGTTTTACATTGGTTACAATTCATGAAAGGACATTTTATAATTGTATTATTAACTGTAGTCCATAGTTTACAATTTGGTTCTCTGCCTGAGTTGTACAGTCCTAAGTTTTCTTTAAAAAATTTAATCTAGTAACATATTTACAACCTGACATTTCCCCTTTACCCACATTCATAATGTAATTCAGGGCTATGAATCAGTGTTGCTAATTACATTCACAATGCAGTGCAACCATCGCCACCATTCCTTACCAAAACTTTAGGATCAAACCAAATAGAAATTGTATACAATTTACTTTTAATATACACATTTCTACCACTCGTCTCTTCAAAGTAATCTAGGCTTTTTTTTTTTAATCAAGTGCTTCACATTCTTCCAACCCTCACCCATTATCCAATTCTAAAGCCACTTCCATATGTTTAGATAATTTTAAAAGCAGCACCCCACTCCCAGTACCAAAATCTGTCTTGGTTTGCCGACACTGTTGAGGCACACAATGAGTTAGCTTAGAACAGCCTTTTATTGGCTCACAGGTTTCAAAGTCCCACACTAAGGCCCAATCAAGGACATGCTCTTCCCAAAGTCTCCAGTATTTGCTGATGGCGTGCTGCAGTCCCTGAGGGTCCCTGCCTGACTTTCTGCTCTGGGGGCTGTGAGCCAGGGCCCCACACTGACATTCCTCCTCAGTCTCCAGCCCCACCTCCATCAGGCTGGATGGCAACACCTGGAGGAATGAGCCCAGTGCCTCGACCCTGTGAAGAAGGAAGGAATGTTCCTTCTCAGTTGCAGCTTTATCCTTCCAGGTTTCGACCAGAACGAGGCAGGCCCACTCTTGATTCTTTTCGCAGAAAAGGAAAGGCTCAGGTTGAGTGAGGAAGCCCTCGCCTGGGTCTCTGCTGGGTTGACTGTGCCTGTCCTCAGCTGTTGGCCAAGATCCCTGCAGCTGGGATAGCCTCTGCATTTCCAGGGCCCACGCCGAAGCCCCCTGGTGGGGGGATAGCCCCACAGGCAAGGGAGGTGGGAAGGGACGTCCGGGGCTGCCCCCACCCCCCTCCGCTCTCTGTAGCACCACAGTACCCACCCACACCCTTTGTCTGCCCATGACATGGCTCTTTTCTGGCAGCACACAAGCCTCAGAGCACATGCCAGGTGTCCCGACCTGGGTTCCAGGCCAGGCTCTGTGGGATGTGAGCCAGGCCCGCCCCTCTCCATGCTTGGGGATCTCAAGGTCAGGATGTAAAATCCCTTGGTTCTTTCTTAACCAGCTCTCTGTGCAGCCTCCCCATGAGTGCTTTGGATTTGGACTGTCCTGTCACTTCTTCATCTCTGGGGTTTGCAGCCAAATTTGGGGGGGGATTTAACTGAAGGAAGGCCAAAGGATTTCAGCTGGTTAATTCTTTCTTGGACCTGGTGCGGCGGCTTGCTCGGTCAGTAGAGGTGGGGTCTGGCTGCGGACGAGGGGTCAGTCCAGCTCTGGACGAGGGGTCGATCCAGCTCTGGACGAGGGGTTGGTCCCGCTTGGGACGAGGGGTCGATCTGGCAGCAGACGAGAGATCGGTCTCACAAGGGGTTGCGCGGTTTGGCTGACGGGGTCACCCGGCGAAGCCAGCGACGAAGGGGTCGCCCAGAGAAGCAGGCGACAAACTGGGGACAAGGGAGGCCAGGCCCTTGTCGGGGGCTCTCAGGACTGGAGGGCGCATGGCAGAAGAACTACCGCGGAGACAAGGTAAACAGGCAAGTCCACTTTATTGAGGGAGAGGCAACAGTTTTATAAGGGCTGGGGAAGGCTGATTGGTCGAAGCCATGCCCTGTTCTGATTGGTTGCCAGCGAAAGGTCAGTGGGCGGTACTGGATGGGGGAGGGGTGGTGATTAGGGATTGGCTGTTGCTGTTGCTGGGGGAAGGGGCAGGGTTTAGGGATTGGTGGCTGCTGTTGCTGGGGTAGAGGGCAGACTTGAGTTTCCCGCCCACGCCTGGCTGTTGCTGCTGTCGGGGGAAGGGAAAAGGGCAGATTGGATTTTTCCGCCCACGCCTGGCTGTTGCTGCTGTCGGGGGAGGGGAAAAGGGCAGACTGGAATTTTCCGCCCTGCGCCTGCGCAGGGAGAAAGAAGAAGAAGGGTGCCGCCCCACAAGGCATCGTTGGCACCATCCAGGAGGAGGGGCAGCCGCGGAAGCATGGCGGCCGAGAAGGGGAGACCCGAGGGCACTCTGCGCCCATGCCGAGCTCCCTTCAGGGGTGGCGGTGAGTCCGACCAGCCACCCTATTATGGGGGCAGTGGCTTGGCCTGCCGCGGCCGCTCCCCCGCCAGGCCACACTTCAGCCCGAGGGGTGACCGCAACCTGGAGTAGATGGTTGAGGAGCGGCTTCTGATAGGCTGATGACAGATCTAGAACCTGT
Source organism: Dasypus novemcinctus (assembly GCF_030445035.2). Lineage (NCBI taxonomy): Eukaryota > Metazoa > Chordata > Mammalia > Cingulata > Dasypodidae > Dasypus > Dasypus novemcinctus. The sequence goes on along the minus strand of NC_080678.1, from coordinate 104,303,933 downwards.
CCTAAATTCTCTTCCAAAGGGGAGAGGTCCTGCCTGTCCTGCTCCTCTCCTGGGCATCTCCGAGTGTCCCTTCATCTCCCTTTGGCCTGTGACATGCAGTTGGTCCATCTTTTCTTTGAGGCTTCACACAGCTTGCCTCAGGGGGCTGCAGCCTGGAACCCCCAGTTCACACCAGGCCTGAGCCAGTGTCACAGCAGAGATCTAGCCAACGGCCCGAGGCAGTGAGCCTGGAGTCTTCCAACAAAATTCTTTCAACCCATGAAATAGGCTGCCGCACAGCTTCCCTACAGCCTTGGCTGTGACTTGTACCCCCTTCCTCAGCATCTTTGAGATCCTGGTGTACTGCTGGATTAAGTCAGTTTCCAGGAACTGACCTTAGGAAGGCAGCAGATGCACAAGGATGAACAGAGACAGACAAGGCAGCAGTTACTCTGTGCTCTCCCTTTCAGAGGGCCATCCAGGTTCTCTTGTTTTCACCTTCTCAGGACCCCTCACAAGGCCACAAGGAGGTGCCTGTGGCTGATGTGCAGGTGTGGAATAAAGGGCATTCCAGGGTAAAGGCTGGATGGGATGCCTGGTCCCACCTGCCTGCCTCCTGTCCTTTCCTCTGACACTCCTGCCATCCACCACTTCCTGCTGGGAGTTGTCATCTCACTGCCCAAGAAGCATCAGCCTGCTCCGGACAGTCCTAGTAGCCAAATGTTGGGGCCTCTCCCCAAGATGCTTGAGACCTAGCAGCTCACTGGATGCCCTTGCAGGCCAATGGCCCCATGTGGCTTTTGTGGTCTGACCTCAGTATATTCAGGCAGTGGGAAGATCAGGAGGAAGGTACAGGCTTGATGCTGAAACATATTTTTTCCACCCTGTCTTGTTTGCTGCTTGGTTTCAGGATTCACAGCTCACAGAGTGGTTAGTGACCTCACAGGTCATCAGGCTCAATCTCCACCTGGGGATAGAACTGCACTGCTAATCTACCTCCACTCACACATGTCCAGTGCCCAGGGACACATTCTTTACGGAGACACTGTGAAGATAACTCTGAATTTTAGGTCAGGTTTCCTTGCATGGACCAACATTTTCATACCCTGCAGGAATGGCCCCATCTAAACTGAAAATTAACCTCCCATCTCCTGACCTCCAATCCTACCTTCCAGAAGCAGCCACTTGCAAAACCTCTTCTTTTGTGAGCATGTTGCACATTATTCTGATAACATGGTTGTACTGAGTACAGTTTCTTATTAAAGTTTACATATTATCTCTTGAACTCTTCCATTTTCCTAACAGAGTTAAATAATTTCAGACTAAGTATTTATTGCTTACTTTGCAATTACAATATATTGTTTATAGCTGAGCTATTTATTATGGTGTTTAGTTTTTAATGATTTGTTATGTTTATTTTTTATCTTGTTACTTCAGGGATCTTTTAGTTTCCCATGCTTTCTGATTATGTAGAAGCTTCCCTCTTATATAACTAGCTTCCCGATTTTTTCATAGATATTCTCTTAATTCTCTGAGACTATGAATTGCAGAATTTTTACATTTTATCCTGCTCACCGATTCTTCTGAATTTTTCTGGTTTTTGCTGTAGGTACTGATATTTTGGTCACAAATTTTAAGAGCTGAGGTGTTCCTCGAGTGTCTGACCATCTTTGTCCATTCTCATCTAAAAGGGGGGCACAAAAACACTATCATGGCTCATTGTGCCAGAAGCTTTTTGCTATTCCACACTGTGTCCTTCTCCAGTCTTTGGGTATCCCGTGACTCATTCTACTGGCCATAAGCCTTTGCTTTCTTTCTGTAGCCTAGAACCTCCTTCAAAATCATCTCAAACTGGGAACTTTCCTAGATGGTGTGTGTGAGTTGATGACTCTTGCTTCCTATAAATATTCTTGTAATTGTAATTCTTTGGAAGGCCCTTTTCAGTCAGGGCAAGAAGAGAAGAGTAGAGAGAAGTGTTAGCATTAGCTAGGAAAAGGAGGGGCCTTGTACTTTTTCCTGTGGGCTGAGAAGGGTAAAGTCTGTACTGTGAGTGCCTTTTCAGAAGCTAGAGCTTTGCAGTCCAGAAGTTGTCCAATGCTAGAGAAGACCCAGAGTGCCTGCACCTCCTGCAAAAGGCAGAGCAGGTGCTTTGTGATTGGAGACAGGTTCTTATCCATGCTAGCCCCAGAAAGTGTGGCCAACGACTTGACCTGCCTGACCCTCAGTTATCCCATCTGTGAAATGGTAGTAACACCGGTCATCAGGTTGTCCTGGAATTGGAAGTCATGCATAAAAAGTGCCTGGGATATAAATACCCCATAAATGATAGTCCTGATATCTTTAGAACCATCTGTCCTTAGTTTCCTCATTGTCTGCTGGCAGTTTTACTTATTTAAAATTTTTTTTAAAAAAGATAAATAGATCACACAACTCTTATGTTAAAAAATGCAAGTTCCCATATACCCCACTCCCCACTCCCCACCCCCCACCCCCACTCCTCCCACATCAACATCCTCTTTTATCAGTAAGGCACATTCATTGTATTTGGTGAATACACCCTGGAGCGCTGCTCTGCTGACCGTTTTAGACACAGCCTAGAGGAGGCAGTAAAGAGGGAGGGGAGGAGAAGGTTGCTCTTGCGTGTATAGCAATGTCTGTAAACAGGACATGGAGATTTGTTTTAGTTTCCTCATTGCTAAAGCAAATACCATACAGTGGGTTGGATTAAACACAAAGCCAGCTAACAGGGAGGTGAAGAAGGTCAACCACCACACCAGGGAGCCAAGAGTGCCTACAACTGCAAACAGGAGAACTGCATCCATCATCCAAGTGGAAGCTAAGCCCCCTCTTGATACAGAGGTGGAGTGGACATAACCATCCCAGGGTCCACAGGATGGAGGAGTGGAGTATGGATTAGAGGAGACTTGCTGATGCTCTATTCTGGAATTGTGATTAGTGATGGAAGTAAATGTGGCATTGAGGTGGAGAAAGTGGCCATGGTGGCTGCTGGGGGTGGGGAGTGGGAAGAAGAGATGTGATGTGGGGGCATTTTCAGGACTTGGAACTGTCCTGGGTGATACTGTAGGGACAGTTACTGGACATTGTGTGTCCTCCCATGGCCCACTGGGTGGACTGGGGGAGAGTATGGTCTTAAATGTGGACCATTGACCATGTGGTGCAGCAGTGCTCAGAGATGTGTTCATCGAGTGCAGTGAGTGTCCCATGATGTTGGAGGAGGTTGTTGTTGTAGGAGGAGTGGGGTAAGGGGGTGGGGAGTATATGGGGACCTCATATTTTTTAATGTAACATTGAAAAATAAAGACAAAAATTTATTGGCTCATGGTTTTGATGTTAGAGAGGTCCAAGCCAAGATGATGCTTTCTTCCCGAAGACTGGCCTCCCAGGGCAGGCTGTTTAGGTCTTTCGTCCTGAGCCCCTACATCATGATGCAATGCACATGGCAGCCTCTCCTGGTCTCCCCCTTCTCTTCTAGGCTCTGTTGACTTTTACCTTCCAGCTGCTCCCTTTCTGGCTTTTTCTCTGTGACCTTACCTATAAGGTCTTCAGTAACAGGATTAGGACCCATTCTGGACCACATACTACTGAGGCAACCTCATCAAAGTCCTTATCCTCAAGGGTTCATACCCAGAGTAATGGATTTAGTTTCAGAACATGTTTTTTTTATGGGATACAGAGCTCCAAACTGCCCAAAGTTACATTAATTGCTGGAAGGGAAAGGAAGGGCCTCCCTGTGGGTTGGTCCCTCTGATGCATGCAATAGGGGGGACTTGAGTGGTCACAGATCCAGGGAGAGAGCCAGCAGGGAATAAGGAGGCCTGGGGCCAGCCTTGCCCCCATGACTTACCTCTGCAGGCCCTCAGACTGCAGGGCTGCAAGGAACCCAGGCACCTACCACTTCCTTCCATAACCTGAGTCATGCCCAGCTCCACAAAGCTGTACACAACAGATCTGTGGATGTGCAATGACCTTGAACCCAGGGGAGATACGTAGATATGAGCAGCTTCTCACCTGGCCAAAAGGGGCTCTGAGCCTCAGCCTCCTCCAACCACCTCTCTTCTTCCAGGCACTGAACACAACCTGGAGAAGCTTCTCCATTTACTCAGAGGGAGAAAGAGCCTGAAAGTGTGGGCAGGAGGGCCTGTGGCTTTCCCTGCTGGTCAGCACCTGATGGGCTCAGCCAGCCAATCCATCACCCCCATCCTGGCCCTCTCGGCTCCTCCAGTGTCCACACCTCCATCTGCCTGGGGCTGACTTGGCTTCAGCACTGGAAGGTCCTGGTCCAGGAAGCTCCTCTGACTTGGGCAAACAGGCTGGGGGCGCCCCTGCCCTGCTCACCAGATGTGCCATGGGGCCTGAGGGCTGCTGCTCTCCAAGGCTGTGTCCGGGAGGGAGGCGCCTGTTAGAGAGGCTGCTGGAATTGGGGGACAGGTAGAAACTCTGCTTGCCCAACAGGGCACCTCGTCCCCCTGACCCATGCCCTCTTGTCCTCAGGTCGACGTTTGTGGGGAAAAGCTGGAGGAGCATAAACAGATTTGTTGCTGACATCTCCAATAAATTAAAGAAGTATGGCTTCTCCGAGCTGCGGGCCCCTTGGGCTGTGGGAGCTCGGCCCCGGCCAGGCAGAGCACACATTCCTTGGAGCCTCCAGGGGCCTGCATGTCCCTTGGGTGGGAGCCCTGAGCCCAGGGCTCTGAACAAGAGCAGAGGACAGATGGAGAGATGCCAGTGGACGCCCCCTATGGTGGCCAAGGGGTGGTGCCAAGGGGAGGGAGCTCAGTAAAATCCATCCATGGCCAGGACAGGGAGGTGGGGACCAGCTCCCCAGAGAGGGCTAATTGTTGGAGGAGGGGCGATGGGGGAGGGGAAATGGGGGAGGGGAAGGAGGGACAGAGCTGCAAGAATATCACAGTAGAAGGGAGACGCCTCAGAGATGCGAGTGCAGGTCTTGATGTCACTGCAGGTGTGTGCAGGTGTGCGCAGGTGTGCACAGTTGTGCGCAGGTGTGCACATGCGTCTTCTGGGGTGTTGGGCTCTAGGGGTGGGCAGAATGCCATCCTGGCACCCGCTCTTGCGTGAAGCCTCCAAGTCCTTCACTCAAGTTGTCGGCACTGCCTGGTGGGGAGTGGGCCCAGACGTGAGACGCGGTGGGGAGGGGACGGCTGGGCGGGGACCCGGCCTGGCTGCCTGGGCGTGCGGCTTCCAGCTGTGAGTGGCCTCTCACGAGTGGGTGCTTCCTCGCAGCCCGAAAATGCGGATCGCCTTCATCACGTTCGACTCTCAGGCCTACGTGTCCATGGACCTCACGTCAGACGAGTAAGACCCCCGGATGTCCTCAGTGGACCCAGAGGCCCCACAGGGCAGTGAGGAGCAAGCCCCAGTGTCAGGCTGGCCCTCACCCAGGACCTGGGTTCCTCGGGGACGCCTGGCACCTGGCACTGCCTCCCCCATTGTTCTCTCCTCACCCCTTGCCCTGTCTCCCTTGTCCCGAGCACCCGCTGGCAGCACGTCCCTTCATCAGAGTCTCTGAAGAGTCCAGGGACCCAGGGGGGCTGGTGGAGACTCGTGCATGTTCTGTCTCAGCCCTGCTTGTGCTGTGAGCCCAGCTCTGTGCCTGCTCATCCCCCTCTAGATTTGGGGGGGCAGGGTCCGAACCAGGCGGGACGATGGGGGCAGTCAGGGTGCTGGAGCAAAGGGTCTGGGGAAGCCAGAGTGGGTCAAAAAGAGGAGCCCAAGGGCAGGGTCCCGCAGGCATGGGACAGGCACAGGTGGGGGCATGCGGTGGCCTGAATGGGGTCACAAAGCCTGGAAGTGGGGCTGGTGAAGTGCCTGGTGGCCGCAGGGTCCAGGCACTTGGGGACGCCAGTGCTGGGGTCCCATCCCGAGTGGGGAGCCAAAGGAGCCTTGGGTACATGTCAGCCTGGGGGTGGTGCCTGGGGTTGGAGCAGAGCAGGCTGCCCGCACCTTGGAGGGAAGCCAGGGCAGCAGGGGAGGCAGGAGGCAGCACCTGAGGGGGGTGCCGGGGGGGCCAGGCCTCCCCATGGTGCTCCAGGAGGAGCTGCAAGGGCTGATGCTCTGGGCAGGGGTGAGAGCATGGAGGGGGAGTGGGTGTCATGTGGGTTTGGAGGTGGGAGGAAGCAAGTCTTGGAAAGCTACTGGGTGGGGCAGTGGTGTCCAGGGGAAGCTGGCCTGGGGCAGGAAGGCCCCCCCAGGCAGGAGGCTGCGGGAGCCGTGCAGGAAGGACACGTGCAGGGAGCCCTGAGTCCTCAAGCAGCAGCCCTGGGGGCACGTGGCCTGCAGCAGAGCTGGGGCGGCCTGGGACTGGTGCTCCCATAGGTGCTCCCTGCCGGAGCTGAGGAGGGGTGGGCAGAGGGGTGGGGTAGGGCCTGAAGGGTCCCTGGACTTGGGAGCAGAGGGAGCCCGACCCCCTGGGGGGTGTGGAGAGCGTGTGGCCGTGGGTGGCAGGTGCAGGGTCCTGGTGGATCTGCTGTGGGGGCAGGGGCCAGAGCACAGGGACTGGGTGGCCCCAGCTGGGCTGTCAGGAGAGTGAGACCAGGGAGGGGGGTCCTAGGGCAAGAGGCACCTGCAGGAGGAAGGGCTTGCCCAGGGAGGTGGAGCCTGCACACCAGCCTCGAGGGGCCCCAGTCCCACCTCCTGAGCTGGGCGGGCCTGTGAGGCCACCCACACTGCCCCCCCTCTGCCCACAACCCACCCTCCTCCCAGCTTTCGGCCTTTCTCCCCCAGCAAGCCTAGGAACCCCCTTAGGCCTATTTGCTGCTTCCTCTAGCACTGACACAAGCATCTAGAGGCACTGAGCCCCCCCCCACAGGGGGCTGCTGAACAGGGGAGGGGGTGGGCAGTGGAGAAGCAGGACGAGTTTTCCCAAACTCAGCCTCCCATGGGCCACCTGCGGGGGGTCCCCCAGGAGTTCCACAGAAACACTGGTCCCTCGTGAGTGCTGCCTCGCAGCTGCATGTGCAGGGATGCCCCCGCTGTGGAGTGGACGGTCAGAGGCAGGGCCCCTGGGGCTGGGGGCTGGGTGCTGTGGGTCAGGGATGCACCCAGCAAGCCAGGCCGAGCCCATGGGGACAGCGGAGCCCTGTCTGCATGTGAGATGCACCAGCATCCTTGCACGTCCACGCAGAGTGACGGTGGGAGGGCCACGCCCACCTCCACTGCCTTCTCCATGTTGCGTTTCAGAGAATATCTTCAACAAGGTCTTTGGAGACTCATGCGTGAGCGTAATCTGGTGCCATCTTCCTACGTGAATGTAGGACTAGAGAAGGTACAGCTGCTGGAGCCTGGGGAGTTCATGCCTCTGTATCACGTTCTTAGAGGGCTCCTTGCTCATCTAACCCCCTTGTCCAACATTTCCTTCTTTTGTTGCAGGCAAATATGATGATGAGAAAATCCAGCTCTCAAGGTAAGCCCCCTCCTGCCCTCTGTGTTCTCAGGGGCCCAGGGCAAAGCCGGGTTTGGGCATCAGTGCGTTTGGGTCCCGATCCCTCCCCTACGTTCTAGCTCTGAGCTGGAGGAAGTTCCTTACGGTCTCCCAGTTACAGATTCCTCTGTACGAGGAGGCTAAGATAATACCCACCTCGCCTTTACGAGAACTAAGGTATCTGCCTGCACCTTTGGATTTGAGAGGCTGCAGGTGCATCCAGGTGAGGCCACTTACCTCTCTGATCTGCAGTTGGGAAAAGATAAGGAAGCAGACGAGGGCCCCACGCAGACATAAGGTTTGATTTACAGAACGTCTTCTCGACTGCCACCCTTTGTTGCCTGCTGAGCCCTCTGAGCTGCACTGTGGCTTTCGGCTCTTCTTCCTTCCACCCTGTGCCTCCCTCCCTGATGGTATTGGGTGCTGTCCTCAGACCAGGACTGACGTCCCTCCAGGCTTCTCAGGGGGCTGCACTGTGGTTTGCAGAGCCCTTGGCTGGGTGCATGGTCCCCCTTCAAGGGCCTTGGCCAGGGGCTCTGGGGCCTGGGACACTGGCAGGAACCCCCAGGCCAGCCCGGCTCAGGGATTGCTTACCCTAAACCTGCAGCCCACCCATTACAGCAGGTCAGCCTGTGGTCTCCCTGCTGTTCTGGAGTCTTGCACCTGTCAGGTGCACGAGCTGGGTTTCCCTTCCTGGCACAGGTGGTACCATCTGGTGGGGGAGGGTGGGGCAGCCTGGCAGAAGGGGCCCTGAGTTGGGCTCAGTCTCCTGTCTGCCAGGTGGGTCCTGGCTCAGGCCCTTCTCTGCTGAAAGCCTGCAGAGTAGGGTGGCTGGCACATGCATCCCGGTGAGCTGCCCACGCCTTGCCTGCGAGGACTTGGTGTGGGGCACTGGGCCGTGTCCCAGCATGGGCAGCCCTGCAGTTCTGCTGCCATGGCTCCCTGGTGCACCCCAAGTGCCATTCCCACCTGGCCCCTCTTTGCTTGTCCTCCAGGTAGGAAGGTCACCAGAGTGGTCTATGCTCTGATGGCTGCAAACATACCTCAAGGGGCAGACTGGCTGGCTGCGGAGGAAGTGAGTCCAATCCATCATTACAGCCATTATGCTGCACTGATTCTGGGGAATTCTACTCAACACCTTCTTTCTCTTAGGCTCGAAAGGCTCGGAAGATGGGAGCTATCGTTTTCACCATTGGTGCGAACGACTTTGAGCAAAAACAGGTAAGTGAGAACAGGTAATGCAGGGGCCGCCCTTGAGCCTGATTGGGGGCAGGTGTCAGAGGCTGCTTTCCCCAGGTAGCCCAGGGATGCCATCCTAACCCTCCCCCCCCAATTACTTGGGTCTACCCCGTCCACTTTAAAGGATGGAGTTGGCAGGCTCAGTTGCACCCCAGCTGAGGGTGGAGGCCGTCCCCCATGAGTTCTGCTGCAGATGAAGGATCTAGTTCCAGGGAAACACTGCCCAGACCCTGACGTGTTGGCCAGGCACTGTCCCATTTGTGGAACCAGCTGCCCCTTCCATGCCCTGGCTGTGCGTCCCAACCACCTCCTCTCCCTCATAGCTGGAAGGAATTGCACATTCCAAGGACCATGTGTTTGGGGTCCCTGATCTGAACTCCCTGTCAAGCATCAGTTCCCAGGTGAGTGGAAACTGGACGTGAGAAGCCCGATGGGTGTGAGAAGCTGAAAGTGAGGAGGGGCTTGTCGAGAATCTCCCCACAGCTAACACCCTGCCCTTCTGCCCACTGTGGATTCTAGGTAATTGAGAAGAGCTGCATCGAAATTAAATATCTGGAACCTACCAATGTCTGCATGGGAGGTAAGGGCTGAGGTGTCACTAGTGTAGACAGAGGTATGTGTGTGCATGTGCATGTACATCCATGTGTGTATGTGGATATGCATGTGTGTATGTGTGTGAATTGTGTGTGTGTGCCTTTCATGAGTGTATATATGTGCATGTGGGTGTTGGCATGTGTTTGTGTGTGTGTGTATGTACATGTGTTGTTGTTGTGGTTGAGGCTGTATAGACCCCAGAAAGGCATGTTCTTAAAGCTATTCCATTCTTGTGGGTGTGAACCTAATGTACGTAGGGTCTTTCCCTTTTGATAAGGTTACTTCATTTAAGGCATAGCCCAGGGTTGTTCTCTGTCCTATTACTGGAGTTGTTTAAAGTGAATGAAATTCAGAAGAAGAGAGAGACAGCAACAGAAGCAAGATGCTGGAAATAAGGACACCCAGCAGATGCACCATGTGCCATGCAACATACATTGGAGTCCAGGACCATCAGCAGGTGGTCTTCAGGAAGAAGACCTCAGAACTGTAATCTGAAAGCAAATAAATCCCCACTCTAAAAGCCAACCCATTTCTGGTATGTTGCTTTTGGCAGCCTAGCAAACTGGAACAGATTTTGGTAATAAGAAAGTGGGTAGCTGCTATTGCAAATACCAAAAATGTTTAAAAAGCTGTTAGATGGGACAACCAGCAAAATGGCAACAGAATAAGGAGCTCCTGGAGTCAGCTTGTGCTACAGGGCAGTTAGTAATCCCCCAGAGCTGTCTAAAACACCTGTTTGGGGCTTCCAGGAGACCAGACAAATATCCTGCAACGTCAGGAGCTATTCTGTGTCTAGAAATGGAAGTTCCACTTCCAAAAACCAGGAAGACATGTTTGGGCACCAAATTCAACTACTAATTAGAAAATTCAGCGGGTTCAAATATAATCCTAAGAACTGCTAAAGTTTGAGCCAGTCCAAGTTTGAAAGAGGCCAGTAGCCACCATTTTGACTCCATCCCCCTGGATGAGGGTAAGCCAGGTTGACTGAAAATTACAGTGAAGGTAGGGACCAGCTTCTTTCACCAAGATCATCCTGCAGTCCTAGCCTATGCTTCAGCCCCACCTCTAGCAGAGAGGAAGCTGGCAGGCCCTACACCAGCCTCTCCGGGTAACTATGGGTTCATTTGTTTGGCACGGACCAAATAGTCAGAAGTCTACCAGATCATCTGTCATCATTTTGGGCCTGCATGGCATAGATTTCTGCCCACACCTGCAGCTTCATCTCCTCCCCAGGCAGGGAAGAAAGGGGCGTGAGCTTCATTAGTCTCTCTGGGCAACTGCAGTCTAGGCCTGTATGACTTGGATTATTATACAAGGCTGCAGCTGTGTCCCTACCCCTGGCAAAGGAGAAAACTGGGAGAAGCATCATCAGTCCCTGGGGCAATGAGGGTAGCTTGAACCTCCACAGCTTACAGCACCAATGACATCCTTGGCTTGTACTAAATAACGAGCAAGGGAGAAAAGGCAAGAGCCCTAAAGAGAGAAACTGCACCCAGAATAAATACATTTAGTAGCCACATGCCAAGCAGCAACAAAAAATTACAATCCACACCAAGAAACAGGAAGATATGGCCCAGTTAAAGGAACAAGACAAGCCTCCACATTACATAAAGGAGTTAAGACATCTAATCATAGATGTTCAAACAAACCTCAATAAATTCAATGAGATGGCTAAGGGGATTAAGGAAATTAAAAAGACATTGGATGAGCACAAAGAAGAATTTGAAAGCATACATAGAACAATAGCAGATCTTATGGGAATGAAAGGTGCAATAAATGAAATTAAAAATACACTGGAATTATATAATAGCAGATTTGAAGATGCAGAAGGAAGGATTGGTGAGCTTGAAGAAATGAACTCTGAAAGCAAATACACAAAAGAACAGATGAAGAAAAGTATGGAAAAAATTGAACATGGTCTTGGGGAACTAAATAACAGCAAGAGAAGTGCAAACATTCATGTCATGGGTGTCCCAGAAGGAGAAGAGAAGGAAAGGGGGCATAAGGAATATTTAAAGAAATACTGGTAGGAAATTTCCCAACCCTATTGAAGAATATAGATATCCATGTCCAAGGAGCACAATGTACTCCCAACTGAATAAATCCAAATAGACCAACTGTGAGGCACATACTAATCAGAATGTCAAATGCCAAAGTTGAAGGGAGAATTCTGAGAATAGCAAGAGAAAAGCAATGCATAACATGTAAAGGACACCCAATAAGACTAAGTGCCAATTTTGTATTAGAAACCACAGACGCTGTAAGACAGTGGTATGATATATTTAAGATACTGCAAGAGGAAAAGTTTCCAGCCAAGAATCTTATATCCAGCAAGATTGTCTTTCAGAAATGAGGGAAAGTTTAGAACATTCACAGATAAACAGAGACTGAGAGAGTTTGTAACCAAGAAATCAGCTTTGCAGGAAATACTAAAGGGAGTGCAGGAGCCTGAAAAGGCAGGAGAGAGAGGCTTAAGAGAGATTCTACAAATGAAGAACATATCAGTAAAAGTAAGTAAAAGTGTAAAAAGAATAGTGAAAATAAAATACAAAAGATAAAACCCAAATATTTAGAAATAAACTTAACCAACAATGTAAAGCATTTTTATTCAGAAACCTGCAACTCATTGTTAAAAGAAAAAAAAAAAGACCTAAATAATTGGAAGAACATTCCATGCTCACAGATTGGAAAACTAAATATCATTAAAGATATCAATTCTACTCAAACTGATAAACAGATTCAATGCAAACCTGATAAAAATTCTACCAGCATTTAAAAAATAAATGGAAAACACACTTATCAAATTTATTTGGAAGGGTAAGGGGTCTTTAATAACCAGAAACATCTTAAGAGGAAAAGTGAAGTTGGTGGACTCTCACTTCCAGTCTTTAATTCATATTACCTAGCTACAGTGGTAAAATAGCATGGTCCTGGCATAAAGACAGACACATAGACCGATGGATCCAGACTGATGGTTCAAAAATAAGACCCTCACATCTATGGTTTAGTGATTTTTGACAAGCCTGTCAAACACCTCCAACTTGAGCAGAACAGTCCATTCAACAAATGGTGCTGAGAGAACTAGATATTCATAGTCAAAAGAAGGAAAGAGGACTCCCCTATATCTCACACTTTCTACAAAAATTAACTCAAAATGGATCAAAAATCTAAATGTAAAAGCAGGAGCCATAAAGTTTCTAGAAGAAAATGTAGGAAAATATTTTTAAGACCTGGTGGTAGGTGGTGGAGTCTTAAAGGAGATAAGAGGAGGACTGAGGTATACCACTGATGTTTAATGTATGTAAAAGTTTTAATTAACCTTACTGTAAAAGTGTGGAACTGTATAGAGTTGAAGGTACCACATTACAGTTAGTAACAGTGGGTTTATAAATGGGAATGTGGCTGAAAAGGGTAGTCTAGGAATGTAAATGCCAATTGACCAAAAGCTAGAGAATTACCTAGGGACTAAATCACACAGTAAAACCAGAGGTGGGTGGGAATTGTGGTTGATGGTACAGATGCAAGAGTTCTTTGTGAGCTAGAGCAGAAGTACATCACTACTGCAGGTTGGTGGGAATGTGATGAAGCACGGGAAAACAATTGGAGTGACCTATGTGCTGTAGTTAACAGCAGTGATGTAATATTCATGCATCTATATTAAAGATGTACTGTGTTGATACTGTTTGAGTATGGAAAAAGTGTGCCAAATATATGCTATGGACCTAGTAATGATCAATGATATTATCTCATAATCTGTAACAAATGTTCCACCATGGTGTGATGTGTTGACAGAGGGATGTTGTATAAGCATTCTGTACATGTACATGATTGTTTTGTAAGTTTGTAACTTCTATCATAAAAATACATTAAAAACATAATAGCAGGGTGGTTTGGGGGGAAAATATACCAAATAAAAGATAAGGACTATGGTTAGGAGTAAGATTTTGAAGATATTTTTTCATAATTTGTAACAGATGTCTCACAACAATGCAAAATGTTGGTGGTGAGTTGATATATGAGACCCCTGTATGATGTTATGCATGTTTGCTTTGTAAGTTCACAACTTTTCTATACACATATTATTTATGTGTGTTCATGTATAAATGATATAAACATAAAAAATAATAATAATACGGTGGGTTAGGGAAAAATAAACCAAATATAAGATTCTTTGGTTATTAGTAGTATTTTAAGGATGCTCTTTAATCATGAGTAAAAAATGCTCCACAACAATGTAAGGTATTGGTGATAGGATGAGGTATGAGAGCCCTGTATGAGGTTTATGTTTCTTACACTAATTCTTTATCTATGTTTATGCATGAGTGATATAATTCAATAACGTTAAAAAATACAAAAAAAAAAAAAAGCTGTTAAATGGGATAAAAAAGTAGAGGTGGGAAGAATTGGGTGGTGCTTGATAGGAAAGGCCCAGAGTACTTTGAAGAAATTGTTGGTAGAAACACAGATGCTAAAGGAACTTCCGATGAGGCCTTACTCAGAGATGATGAGTGTGTCGTTGCAAACTGGAAGAAAGCGATTCTTGTTTTAAAGTGGCAGAGAATTTGGCAAAGTTGAGTCCTGATATCATATGGAAGATGACAGAATTTGGAAATGGCAAGCTTGGAAATGTAGCTGAGGAGATTTGAGACTAAATGTAGAAAATGCAGCCTGGCTTCTCCTTGAAGCTCATAGTAAAATGTGAGAGGAAAGGGATAAGTGAGGACTGAACTGATGGGCACAAAGAGAGCAGATATTGATGACTTGGTAAATTCTGAGCTTCTGGAAAGCGAGTCTCCAGAGAATAGTGCCCCATGTGAAAACATCTCTGAACAGGGAGCTGGTCATCAGTGTGCATCAGGACTGGGAATGCAAACATCCAGGGAGGATCTCCAGAAGATCTTTTGTCTTATGGCCTGGACCCGTGTTCTACCTGTGAAACCAACAAGTTTTTTGCAAAATCTGTACGAATGGAGCCATTACCGGTTTGGTCTATAAGGAACAGAAATGGGGTAGATTGATGGAAAAATGACTTCAAAGGCACAACCATGGCAGCTGAGGTCTGGACTGTAGACAGTATTCAGCCAAGAGAGCAGACCAGCCAGGCCATGTAGAAGGTGTGAGTACACCCAGGAGCCTGGAGGTCATCCCTGCCATGTGGAGGTGTGAGAATGCCCGGGAGCTTGGAGGTCAGCCCTGCCATGTGGAGGTGAGAGTACACACAGGAGCTTGGAGCTCAGCCCTGCCATGTGGAAGGTGTGAGTACACCGAGAGCTTGGAGATCAGCCCTGCCATGTGGAAGGTGCGAGTACACCCAGGAGCCTGAAGGTCAGCCATGCCATGTGGAGGTGTGAGAATGCCCGGGAGCTTGGAGGTCAGCCCTGCCATGTGGAAGGTGTGAGAACACCTGGGAGCTTGGAGGTCAGCCCTGCCATGTGGAAGGTGTGAGTACACCTGGGAGCTTGAAGGTCAGCCCTACTATATGGAAGGTGTGAGCATGCCCAGGAGCCTGGAGGTCAGCCCTGCCATGTGGAAGGTGTGAGTACACCTGGGAGCTTGGAGGTCAGCCCTGCCATGTGGAAGGTGTGAGTACAACGCGAGCTTGGAGTTCAGCCCTGCCATGTGAAAGGTGCGAGTACACCCGGGAGCCTGGAGGTCAGCCCTGCCATGTGGAAGGTGTGAGTATGCCCAGGAGCTTGGAGGTCAGCCCTGCTATGTGGAAGGTGTGAGTATACCTGGGAACTTGTAGGTCAGCCCTGCTATATGGAAGGAGTGAGTGCGCCTGGGAGCCTGGAGGTCAGCCCTGCCATGTGGAAGGTGTGAGTATGCCCAGGAGCTTGGAGGTCAGCCCTGCTATGTGAAGTTGTGAGTACACCCAGGAGCTTGGAGGCAGCAACCTTTTGCCTTGTTGTTGGAAGAGTGCCACCACCCCAGATTTCTCAGATGCCTTGGGGATGATGGAGAGGTTGTTTGCCACCCAGATGCTTGACAAGGTGGGGCTGAGAGCTGGCTGTCACCTCAACATTTGATGATGCTGGAGCCTTCACCCCAGTGTTTGGGGTGGGCAGGGATCCTGTCAAACACCTGGAAAGGGTGGGGCTTCTGATGTACTAGGGCCTGAGGTCACACCGTTGTTCCATAACGACTCTCAGACCTGGAAATCTCATGGGTCTGCCCTGAAGGGTTTTGGAATTGTTTGGGACCCGTGACCCCTGTTTTCCTTCCAATTTCTCCCTATGGCAGTGGGAATGTTGGCCCTATGACTATCCCTTCTGTGTCTCTTGAAAGCAGGTAACTTGTTCTCTGAGTCCCCAGGTCCACAGCCAGAGAAATTGTGCCCCAGGACAGATGACAGCTGTAACTGATTTTGATGAGAAGTTTACTTAATATTGTTACTGAAATGAATTAAGGCTTCTGGGATGTTGTGATGGAATGAATGTATTTCAATATGGCAAGGACATGTCTTTTTGGAGTTCACGGGGTGGAGTGTGATGGTCTGAACCTGTGTAGACCCCAGAAAAGTATGTTCTTAAAGCTGATCCATTCCTGTGGGTGTGGACCTATATCAAGTAGGGCCTTTTGATGAGGTTCCTTCAGTTAAGGCCTGGCTCAGGGTGGGTCTTAATCCTCTTATTGGAGTCCCTTATAAGACAATGAAATCCACACAAAGAGAGAAAGCTATGGAAGGAAGAAGCTGGAAGCAACACAGCCTGGAAGAGGAGACCAGCAGATGCCACCAAGGACCTTGCAGTGTGACAGAGGAGGCTAGGGTCACTGGCAGCCGGTCTTCAGGAGGAAGGTACCATCTTGATGGTGCCTTGATTTGGACCTTTCCAAGGCTCAGAACCGTGAACTTGTATGCTAATAAATCCCCACTGTAAAAGCCAACCCATTTCTGGGATATTGCTTTCGGCAGCCTAGTGGACCAGAACAATTGTGTGTGTGGGCAGGCATGCTTTTGTGCACAGATACGAGTATAAGAGGAGCATGAACCTGTATGTGTGTATGCGTGCATGTTTGTGTGTATATGTTTCAGACTTCATATGTTGGTGCATGTGGATATCATCATGTGTGTACATGCATGTGTATGTGTGCATTTGGGTTGTGTATGTGCATGCACGCATATCCATGTGTGTTTGTGTGTTCATGGGCGTGTGTGAGAATCATGTTTGTGTATGTATCTGTCTATGTACATGCAGTGTGTGTGTATTTGCAATGTATGCATATGTACGTGTGAGCATGAATATGTGTGTTTGGATGTGTGGTGTGTGCACATATGCATGTGTATGTGCCTTTGTTTATATTTGGGTGTCTATATGTGTGTGCATGTGTTTGTGTGTGTGTGAATGTGTGGTGTGTGAGTGTGTTTGAAGTGTGCAGGAAGTTGCTCATTTGTGAGTGGCTCTGTGAGGGTACTTGTGGGTATCTGTGTGCAAGTACATTTTTCCCCTCTCAAAAAAAAATGTTTACGAACAAGAAGAAAGGAAAAGCATATTTAGAGCCCCCTCGACACAGCACCAGCCGGTGGAGCACAGGAACACATGAGATGGACGTCACACAGGAAAAATTAGCCATCATCCCTGCTGCGCAAAACTGAGCGGCCATTTGAAACCTGCAAGTCACAGCATCAGAGGACGGGGAGCCCGACAAGTGCGGCTCAGGTGTGAAGGAAAGACATGGCCAAGCCTGACGTCCAGCATGCCCCAGCTCAGTGCAGGAGGAGAAGGGCCTCCCAGTGTGGCAGGGGCGCCTGCTCATCGGCCGGCAGCTGCCTCCTCCCTGATGTGGAATCCTGAGCCCCACGCCCACCTGGGAACTGGGCAGGAGCCCTCTCCCCGGCCACGGCCATGGGCCCCTGCTGAGCGTGGCCAGTGGGGACCTGCTCGACTGTGACTTTTGGTGCCGGGTCTGCGAGTGTGGGAGGCCCTCCACACCTGGGCCAAACTCTGCTCTCACCTGTAAAGCAAGGGGTGACTCTGCCCACTGCCAGCATCCCATGGCTTTAGGGAGCCCCTTGGGATTTCAGTGGTGGAGCTCACCCTAAGGAGAGGCCTGGCAGGGCACAGTCAGGGTTTCTAAGAATCAGTGGTGAGAAGAGGCTGCTTGGAGGTGGTGTCCCCCAGAGGTGGTGTCCCCACAGCTGCTTCCTTGCCTGAGTCACCTTGGGTGTTCATTCTGGGGCAGCCTGCCCTGAAAGGAAGAGCCAAGCGAACACAGCCCTGAGTGTGTCCTCACAAGCCTGTTCCACGTTGTCCTTGCAGAAAGCCCTGATATCAAGGTGCATGGAAGAGGCTTTGCGAATGCCCTGAATAAGAAGGACATTATTTGCAGATTCAAGTTCAGCAGAACCAAGTTCAAAGGTAAGTACCTGCCCAGATGCCTCTGAGTCCTGAGTGACCCCACAGCACGTGTTGCTTCTGAGATGCCTAGCCTTGCCTGTCCTTGCTGGCCTCTTTCAGTAGACGTAGTAGGGTCAGAGGCAGCATGCCACACAGGGTCAGATGGGCGAGGGGCCTGGCCCCCTCCCACCCTGACCGGAAACAGACCCCAGGCACCTGGAGCAGGGCTGAGCTCTGCCTCGCAGGGAGCCCTCCCCAGGGCCAAGATGGAGGCCACAGGTGGCTCTGGGGGCATGGGCAGCCAGCCTGGGCCCTGCGCCCTGCCTGGGCCACTGGCCCCTGCAGGGAAGGTGGCTCATCCTGAGCTGAGATGAGGAGCCCTGGCCAGGCCTGCGCTCCAGAGTCTGAGGCCCAGGCCCCAGGGCCTTAGCTCCTGAGCCTGTTTTCTTTCCTATAACACGGGCCATGGTCGTGGCAAGATCTCGTAGTAGAGGGGGAGGTGCCCTTGAGGGCGTAATAATTGTGTGAAAATGTAAGAAGCAGCCTATTACTTGGCAGGACTGAGGTGCCAGGCACGTGGCCGAGGGTGAGCAGCCTTAGGAAGCAGAGGGCCTGGCAGGTGGCCCCCGGGGAGCTGGGGCTGGGTGGGCCTTCCCCAGAGCCTGGGCTGCTGGGTGGCCCTCAGCACCCTCTGCCTGCCAGCTCCTCACTGCCTCCGGTTGTTATGGTTGCATTTTCCTGGGCCAGTGCCTTGCCCGGCTGCCTGGTAGACCCAGAACTGCTCCCTTCTCCAGCACTGGTGGGCATCTGCTCCTCTAGGTGGGCAGAGCACAGGGAGGACCTTGGTGCTGGCTCTCCACTCAGGAGAGTGCTGTTCCCCTTTACCTGCCCTTCCCCAGCATGGGTGGACCCGAGCCCCCCAGTGCTGATAGCCAAAACCATGGAGGGTGCCTTCTAGTTCACCTAGAAGAGAGTTCCTGGTGCAGGCGGAGCCCACCTGACAGCCCTGGAAATGCTTCTGGGTCCTTCCCAAGAGGACTGGGGGTTCCTGTGCCCCCTTGGGGGTCCCTGGTGTCCCCTCTGAGTCAGTGCTGGGCACCGGGCCCCCAGTCACACCACGTGGGCAGAGCCATGGCATGTGGCACATCGTGAGCAGCTCTGATGTGCTGAGAAGAATTTGTCTTGTTCCTTCCAATCACATGTTCCTCTTATTAAAACACCTGGGAAAACTTTTGGAAAACTGAGAAATGAGAAGAAAAATTTAATAGCCAGTATGGCCCCCTGTTCCACGAGTTCTGTCTTTCGCATGTTGTTTTCACGACAGGGGGAAGGCCTGTGAATTCGGGTGATGAGCTCGTTCTGGGTGGCCCCTCCCTCCTGATCTGCCTGCCTTGCCCCTCACACAGCTGTCTTGGCCATGAGCCATCTTGGCTGTGACTTGGCAGCACCTGCAGTGCCCTGCACTTCCTGCCCCTGACCTTGGACATGCTGTCGTCATCCACTCCCTGGGGCTCTGTTTTCCAGGGAATCCCAACCTTCCCACATTGCCTCAGCACCTACTTTGAAGATGAGTTTCCAGATATGTCCAGATCACCAGTTTCTTGGCTCCTCTGACAATTGAGATGGGCCAACACACCCGTCCCCATGGAAATGAACCTTTTGTTGAGAAGAGCCCTGATCCGTGGTGGAAAAGAGAAAAACAATCACAATTGTTAGAGATTCTTAATTATAAGATTGATGTGGCCACAGGGAAGTAGAAGAAAGAACAGAGAATAAAACATTACCCTGATCCCAAACCCAAGTAACTATTGTTTCCAATCTCAAATGCAGCATAGTGAAATTTACTTTCCTAAAATTTATGGAAGAAAAACAGACTGAACTGGAATTAAAGAAACTGTAATCCCCTACAAATATTTCTTCATGAGACCTATGAGTTCCTCAAATTAATGAAGTGGTTAGGGCCATAACTGAGGGTTCTCTTTCATTTTTGATCCATGTGTTTTAAAAATTAAGTTACTCAGGAAATAACACCTGGATGCCAGTCCCATCAAAATTAGCAAACATTTCTAAACTGATAACAAACTTAGTTTTTTTTAAAACAATTCTATTTTATTGAATCATATTAATAAAGCATAAATCCTTCCAAAGGATATAATCATTGGTATTCATTATAATCACATAGTTGTGCCATTCATCACTTCAATCATTTTTGGAGCATTTTCATCATTCCAATAACAGCAATAACAATAATAATAAACAAACAACAAACACACCAAACTCAACACCTCTCAATCTATGCTTCACCTGCCATACACAGAGCTGTTCTGCTCTTTGTCTAGTATATTTGCATTTACAGTGTGCATGCAGTAACACACATATTCATATTTTACATGAGGTTTCACTGTTATACAATCCCATGTTACATTTTTTAGCTTTCTTTCTAGTAATAAACATTACCTTAAACATACCCTTTCAACCACTGTCATAGCCATATAATAACTCTGCTAGTTACAAATACCATGATGTGTTCTCACCTGTTCCACATTTCTGTCTTTAGCACATACTATTTTCACAATAGTACATGCTAAAGACATTTATTTCCAAAGATTTACAAAAACCTTTTTACCAATTCTGTACAAATTAACCCTCAACTCTCTATTCTCTAACCTCATTCTATTTTCTGGTGACCTATATTTTAATTATTATCTCCATGAGTTTACATAATACATTTTGTTCATAATAGTGCAGCCATACAGTATTTGTCCTTTTGTGTCTGGTTTACTTCACTCATCATAAGGTCCTCCAGGTTCTTCCATGTTGTCACATGCTTCATGACTTCATTTCTTCTTAAAGCTGCTTAATATTTCATCATGTGTACACACCACAATTTGTTAATCCATTCATCAGTTGATGGACACCGGGGTTGTTTCCAGCTTTTGGCCATCATGAATAATGCTATGAACATCCATCTATTCTTGTCACTGCTCTCAGTTCTTCTGGGTATACACCCAGTAGTGGTATTGCCAGGTCACATGGCAAATCTATATTTGACTTCTTTAGAAACTGCCAAACAGTCCTCCACAGTGGCTATACCATTCTACATCTCCACCAACAGTGAATAAGCATTCCTATCTCTCTGCATCCTCTCCAACTCTTCCAATTTTCAGACTTTTTAATAATGGCCAGTGTAACAGGTATGAAATGATATTTCATTGTAGTTTTGATTTACATTACCTTAATCACTAGTGCTGTATAACATTTTTTCATGTTTCTTTGCCATTTTTATTTCTTCTTTGGACAATTGTCTTTTCAAGTCTTTTGTCCATTTTTTCATTGGGTAGTTTGCCTTTCTATTGCTGAGTTATATGATCTCTTTATATAGCATGTATATTAAACCTTTATCAGATATGTGATTGCCAACTATTTTCTACCATTGAGTCAGCTGCCTTTTTACCCTTTGGACAAAATCCTTTGAGGTACAAAAGTGTTTAATTTTGAAGAAGTCCCATTTATCTTTATTTTCTTTTGTTGGTCATGCTTTTGGTGTAAAGTTTATGAAAATACAGCCTATCACAATATCTTGTAGATGCCTTCCTACATTTTCTTCTTTCTGTCTTTCTTTCTTTATTAATTTTAACAATGGGACATCATTAACTTTACTGACAAAGATTTTCTTACAGCTTCATTGAGACATAATTCACATTCCATAAAGTTAAATGTTAAAAAAGGTACAATTCAGCAATTTTTAGTCCATTCACAGAGTTGTGCATCCATCACCACTATCAAATTCCAGAACATTTTATTTTGGGAGTTTTATGGTTCTTGCTTTTATATTTATGTCCTTGATCCATTTTGATTTAATTTTTTAAAATAAGGTGTGAGATAGAGATCCTCTTTCTTTCTTTTGGATATGGATATCCAGTTCTTCCAGCACCATTTATTAAAGAGACTGTTCTGACTGAGCTGGGAGGACTTGAGTGCTTGTCAAAAGCCCCTTGCCTGTAGACGTGGGGATCTATTTCTGAGTTCTTGATTCATTGGTCAATCTGTCTGTCTTTATGCCAGTACCATGTTTTTAGTGATGTAGCTAAGTGTATGCTTCAAGTCAGGAAGTGAGAGTCCTCCAATTTTGCTCTTCTTTTTAAAGACAGTTTTGGTTACTGAGGGCCCCTTACTCCTCCAAATAAATTTGATAATTGGCTTTTCCATTTCTGAGAAGATAAAAAGGGTGCCAGGATTTTTAATGTAGTGTTGAATCTGTAAATCAGTTTGGGTAGAATTGACATCCTAACGATATTTAGTCTTCCAATCCAGGAACACAGAATGTCCTTACATTTATTGAAGTCTTCTTTGGTTTCTTGTAGCAATATTCTAGTCTTTTGAATATAGGTCCTTTATGTCCTCGGTTAAGTTTATTCCCAAATATTTGATTCTTTCAGTTGCAAATATGGAATTTGTTTTCTCATTTCCTCCTCAGATTCCACATCAGTAGTGTATAGAAATGCTATTGCCTTTTGGGTATTAATCTTGTGTCCTGCCACTTTGCTGAACTTGTGTTTTAGTTCTAATAGCTGTGTTGTGGAATTTCCAGGAATTTCTGGAAATAGGATCATATCATCAGCAAATAGTGCAAGTTTTACTTCTTCCTTTCCTATTTGGGTCCCTTTTATTTCTTTATCTAGCCTAATTGTTCTAGATAGAACTTCTAGCACAATGTTGAATAACAGTGATGGCAGTGGGCATCCTTGTCTTGTCGGTGATCTCGGCAGGAAAGCTTTCAATCTTTCATCGTTGAATACAATGCTAACTAGTTTTTTCACTTATGTGTTTTACCATTTTGAGAAAGCTTTCTTCTATCCCTATCATTTGGAGTATTTTCTATCAAGAAAATGTGCTATATTTTTTCAAATGCCTTTTCTGCATCATTCAAAGGGATCATGTAATTTTTCTTCTTCAATTTATCAGTGTGGTTTATTACACTAATTTTCTTGTGTTGACTCACCCTTGCATACCTGGGATAAAACCCACTTGATTATGGCATATAATCTTATTTTTTAAAATAAAGATTTATTTGTTTGTCTGTTTATTTATTTTTAACTTGCTCCCAGATGGCTCCCTTGTCTGTCTGCTCGTTGTGCTTGCTGTGTCTGCTCATCTTCTCTAGGAGGCACCAGGAACTGGATCCAGGACCTCCCATGTGGGAAGCAAGTGTCCAAAGCCCTGAGACACATCCACTCCCTGTTGGCTGTAGTGTCTGCTCATTGTGGTGGTTGAGACTTCTGCTGATTATGGTGTCTGCTGATTGTGGCAGTCTGCTTGTTGCAGCGGTTGCAGTATCTGCTTGTTACAGCGGTTGCATCTACTCTTGCGGTGCCTGCTTGTTGCAGCATCGGCTCCCTGTGGTGTCTTCTTTAGGAAGCACTGGAAATCAAACCCAATTTGTTTAGTTCCTCATTGATTTCTTTTAACATTATTTTGTAGTTCTCTGCATGTAATTCCTGTACTTCTTTGGTTAAATTGATTCCTAGGTATTAGAATCTTTTTCTTGCTATTGTAAATGGAATTTCCCCCCTGATTTCCTCTTCGGATTATTTAATATTAGTGTACAGAAACATTATTGATTTTTGCATGTTGATCTTATATCCTGCTACTTTGCTGAACTCATTTATTGTTTCAAGTAACTTTGTCATAGACATTTCAGAATTTTCTAAATATAGTATCATGTCATCACAAATAGGGTTTTACTTCCTCTTTCCCTTTTGGATGTCTTTTTTTTTTTTACTTCTTTTGTCTAATGGCTTTGGCTAGAACTCTGGCACAATGTTGAATAACAATGGTGACAGTGGGCATCCTTGTCTTATTCTTGATCTTGGAGGGAAGGCTTTCAAACTTTCCCAGTTAAGTACAGTGTTGACTGTGAGTTTTTCATATATGCCTTTTGAGGGATTTTCCTTTTACTCTTAACTTTCAAAGTGTTTTTTTAATCCAGAAAGGATACTGGATTTTGTCGAATGCCTTTTCTGCATTAATTGAGATGATCATGTGTTTTTTTTTCCTTTCAATTTCTTAATGTGTATTACATTGATTGATTTCTTATGTTGAACCACCCTTGCATACTAGTAATAAATCCCACTTGGTTATGATCTATAAGTCTTTTGATATATTAGATTCTATTGGCAATTATTTTGTTGAGAACTTTTTGCATCTATATTGATTAGAGATTGGTCTGTAATTTTCTTTTCTTGCAGTGTCTTTATCTGGTTTTGTTATTGTGATGATGCTGGCTTCATAAAATATGTTGAGTAATTTTCCCTTCTCTTCAATTTTTTGGAAGAATTTAAACAGGATTGGTGTTAATTCTTCTCAAAATGCTTGGTAGAATTCACCTGTGAAGTCATCTAGTCCTGGACTTTTCTTCGTTACGAGTTTTTTGATGACTGATTCAATATCTTCAAATGTGATTTAAGTTCTTCTATTTCTTGTAGCTTCAGTGTAGGTTGTTTGTACATTTCTAGGAATTTGTCCATTTCATCGAGGTTGTCTAGTTTGTTTGCATACTATATTCTCTTATAATCTTTTTTATTTCTGCAGGGTCATAGCTGCATCTCTTTCCTTTCTGGTTTTGTTTATTTGCATCTTCTCTCTTCTTTGTTAGTCTAGCTAGGGGTTTGTCAGTTTTATTGATCTCAAAGAACCAGCTTTTCGTTTTGTTGATTTTCTCTATTTTTTAATTCTCAATTTCATTTATTTCTGCTCTAATCTTTATTATTCCCTTCCTTCTGTTTGCTTTGGGAGTGGTTTGATGTTCTTTTTCTAGTTTCTCCAGTTCAGCCTGTTCTGACTTTTGCTCTTTCTTCTTTTTAATATGTGTGTTTAGGGCTATAAATTTCCCCTCTCCAGACTGTCTTCAATGTATCGCATAACTTTTGATAAGTTGTGTTCTCATTTTCCTTTGTCTCAATATGTTTACTGACTTCACTTGCAATTTCTTCTTTTTTTTAAAGGACTCTTTTTTTTTTAAGATTTATTTTATTTATGTCTCTCCCCTTCTTCGCCCCCGTCTGCTCTCTGTGTCCACTGGCACCCTCGGTGGCACCTGGAAACTGCATCTCTTTTTTGTTATGTCATTTTACTGCATCAACTCTCCTTGTGTGTGGTGCCACTCCTGGGTGGGCTGTGCTTTTTTCATGCAGGGTGGCTCTCCTTGTGCATGGGGCACCCCCATGCAGGGCCGCCCTGCGTGGCATGGCACTCCTTGTGTGCAGCAGCTCTGTGCATGGGCCAGCTCACTGCATGTGTCAGGAGGCCCTGGGTATCGAACCCCGGACACTCCCATATGGTAGCCAGACACTTTATTGGTTGAGCCATGTCTGCTTCCCGCAATTTCTTCTTTGTCTCATTGAATATTTAGGAGTGTGTTGCTTAGCTTCCACACATTTGTGAATTTACCTAGTTCCTGTCTATTATTGATTTGAAGTTTCATTCCATTATGATCTGAGAAGGTGCTTTGTATAATTTCAGTCTCTTTGTATTTTTTGAGAAATGTATTCTGATCTACCATGTGGTCTATCCTGGAGAAAGATCCACGTGCCCTTGGGAAGAATTATAACCCACTGAGTTTGGGTGCAACATTCTGCATATGTCTGTTAGGCCTAACTCATATTGTTCAAGTTCTCTGTTTCCTTGTTGATCTTCTAACTGTTCAATCTAATGATATGACTAGTGTGCCAAAGTCTCCAACTGTTATGGTAGAGGTGTCTATTTCTCCCTTTAGTTTTGTCAGAGTTTGCCTCATGTATTTTGGGGCACCCTGGCTAGGTGCATAGACATTTATGACTGTTATTTCTTCCTGGTGGATTGTTCCTTATATTAATATATAATGGTCTTCTCTATCTCTTATAACTTTTTTTTGCAATTCAAGTCAGTTTTGTCCAATATAGCTACCTCTGCTGTTTTTTTGGTTACTATTTGTGTGAAGCAACTTTTTCCAACCTTTCACTTTCAGCTGGTTTGTATCCCTGGGTCTAAGGTGAAACTCTAGTAAGCAATATATGGATGGTTCTTTTTTAAAAATCCATTCTGTCAGCCTATATCTTTTGACTGGGGAGTTTAATCCATTCACATTCAATAATGCTAATGTACATACATTATTTACTTATAGCATTTTATTCTTTGGTTTTCATGTATCAAAGACTTGTTTTCATCTGTCTTTTTACTCTTTTGGTTATCCTTTCTGCTATTCCTTCTTCTATCCTGTTTTCCAAACCTCTCTCTCCTGTCTTTTCCTTTCAGGCTGAAACTCTTCCTTTAATATTTTCTGCAAAGGTGGATCCTTTTTGTTTTTTTAATGAATTCTCTTAGTTTCTATTTGTTTGTGAATGTTTTACACTGGCCTTCATATTTGAGGGACAATTTTGCTGCATAAAGGATTCTCAGCTGGCAGTTTTTCTCTTTCAGTATCCTATTTGTATCATATCATACTGCTGTCTTCTTGCCTCCATGGTTTCTGATGAGAAATCTGCACTAGGTCTTACTGGGTGTTCCTTGTATGTGATGATTTGCTTCTCCCTTGCTGCTCTCAGAACTTTCTCTGTATCTTTGACATTTGACATTCTGAGTAGTATGACTCTTGCAGTGGGTCTATTCAGATTTATTCTGATTGAGATACACTGAGCTTCTTGGACATGTAAGTTCATTTCTTTTGTGTGAGTTGGGAAATTTTCAGCTATTATATCCTCAAATATTCTTTCAGCCCCTTTTCCCTTCTTTTCTCCTTCTGGAATTCCCTTGACATGTATGTTGTTGCATTTCATGTTATCATTCAACTCCGAACCCCTGCTCTATTTTTTCCATTCTTTTCTTTCTTTCTTCTTTTTTCTCTTCAGTTTCAGCATTCTGTCTTCTATATGACTTATTCTTTCTCCAGTCATTTTGAATCTACTGTTGTATGCCTCTAATGTGGTTTTGATCTTACCTATTGTGTCTTTCATTCCCATGAGCTCTGTTACATTTCTGTACAGGTTTTTAAATTCTTCTTTGTGTTAGCTCAGTATCTTCTATTGTAATATTATTTTTATTTTTAAAGAAGCTTTGGATTACATAAATGTCACATAAAAATTATAGGGAATTCCCATATGTCCCATCCTCTCCCCCGTCCACATTTTCCCACCTTAACAACATCTTTCATTAGTGTGGTACATTCGTTACAATTGAAGAACACATACTGAAGCATTGCTACTACCCGTGGATTAAATTTACATTATAGTTTTTAACCTCTGTCCTGCACAATCTTATAGGTTATGACAAAATGTATAATGGCCTATACCAAT
Organism: Dasypus novemcinctus; assembly: GCF_030445035.2. NCBI lineage: Eukaryota > Metazoa > Chordata > Mammalia > Cingulata > Dasypodidae > Dasypus > Dasypus novemcinctus. Next base: position 104,276,997 of record NC_080678.1, on the reverse strand, counting down.
CACTGCAGTGTCATGCAGAATAATTACAATGTCCTGAAAATACCCGGTATTGCACCTATTTTCCCTCTCTGTCCCTTCAGAAACTCTGGCGGCCACAGATTAGTGTTTTCTCGATATTCTTTATCTCTTTGGATGCCTTGTCTTTCAAGTCATTAATTTGATTTTGGAAATTTGTGTTCATCACATTGATTAATTGTCTCAAATCTTCTGTCCCTTCTGGAGTTTTGATATATTCCTTTTCTTGGGCCATTTCTAACATTTTCTTACTAATGGCTTGTAATTTTTGATATCCAGGCATCTGATTAGGGTGGTGAGTTTACTCAGATGCTAAATTTTTTTCCTCTTTCATAGGGCTTTAGTGGCAAGAGGCTATGTGTTACTGCTATTCTTTGATTTTTGGTTCAATCTGTTCTGAGTCTCTGGGATTGTCCTGGTTAGTTGATCAAATTGGGCTATGAACCCAGTAATGGGGAGCAGACCTGCTTCCTAGGGCTTTGTGGAGGGAGATTGCAAAGGCCAGAAAAAGCCTCTCTTTCTTATTTAATTTTAATTTTCTCACATGCAAATCCTTGGTCACCCAGCAGATGGCGATCTTTGGTAACCCTCTTTCAATGCCCAGTTGAAGTGTGTTGCTGCAACATCGACTGGATCATTGTGACAAAGTTTCCTGTCTGGAGGCTAATAGCTTTGTAATTGACACTTTCTCAGGGGCAGTTCTCCAAACTTTGCTGGCTGCCCCCTCTCATTTCCCAGGTGGGAAGTAATTTCTCTCCTTTTTGTGACCTCAAAAACCAGTCCTGGTCAGTAGAGAGGGAGATTGAGAGAGTTGGATCTCTTTAATCTCTTGCTAGCTCTTAAGACAAACAATGGTGTGGCTCCATCTGGCTTGGAAGGGCCCATGGAACACAGCAGACCAAATTTGTGGGTCAAAAGCTGGGTCAGCCTTAGGCTGTGTCCTTCTCTCACTTTTTCTGGGGAGGTAGATCCCTAGGGCCCCATTTGTAGCCATCAATCCAGAGGCCTGAGAATTCAAAAGTTTTTATATTGTGGGGGAAGGTGCTGGCATTTGTAGCTATGGCTTTTAATGCATAGTTTTGTAGACACAATTATTTTCCCTTGCCCCTTTCTCTTCTGGGCAGTGTCCAGCCATCCCCTGGTGTCCTAAACCCTAGAAGATTATTTTCCCAAGCTGTTTATGTCTGCCGTCTAGATATTTTTTAAGGAAAGAAGAGAGTCCAGTGTGTTTTTAGTCAGCCATCTTTCTGGAAGTTCTAATGTATTTTTAAAAATATTATTTATTATTATTGTTATAATTATTTATTTATCAGTTGTATTGGTGTATATCATTCATACATGAACACACATAAACAGTGTGTAGTAAAAGTTGTGAACTTACAAAACAAACATGTATGACATTATACAGAGTCCCATATATCACCCCAACCCATGTATCACCCCACCCCACATCTTGCATTTTTCTGAAATATTTGTTACAAATTATGAGAGTATCATCAAAATATTACTACTAACCATAGTCCATATCTTATATTTGGTGTATTTCCCACCAAACCCACCTTATTATTATTATTATTATTTTAATTTAATAAACTGCTTTTGTCTGTTATTTTTATTTTATTTTTATTCCCCCCCCTTATGGCTTTTTGCATACTGTCTGCTCTCTGTGTCCATATGCTGCACATTCTTCTGGGTTTGTATGTATTTATTTTATTTCCCCTCCCCCCTTGTGGATTGCTTGCTGTCTGCTCTCTGTGTCCATTTGCTGCACGTTCTTCTGTGTTTTTGCTTGTCTTCCTTTATTTTTTTGTTGTGTCATCTTGCTGAGTCAGCTCTCCACACTGCTTGTGGGCTGGGTGGCTCTCCGCAGCATGCAGGTGAGACTGCCTTCACAAGGAGGCCCCAGAATGTGAACCCAGGGCCTCCCATATGGTAGATTGGAGCACAACTATTGTGCCACAGCCACTTCCCCCTATTATTATTTTTTAATATATATTTATTACAGGAGTTGTGCACCTATAAAACAATCATGTGTATGTGTAAAATTGCCATACAACAGCCCTTCACCAACACACCACACCATAGTGAAACATTTGTTACAGATTATGAGATAATATCATTACACCATTACCACCAACTATGGTCCATAGTGTACATTTGGCACACTTTTTCCATATTCCTTCATGATCAACATAGTAATCTTTGGCATAGATGCAAGAATATTACATTATTCCTGCTAACCACAGTCCATAGGTCACACCAGTTGTATTTATTCCGTGCTTCTCCACATTTCCACCACCCTGTAATAGTGATGTACATCTGTTCTTGCTCACAGAAGGACACTCTTTCATCTGTACCATCAACCACAATTCTCTTTCACCTGTGGGTTCACTGTGTTATTTAGTCCCTAGATTAAGCTCTAGCTTTCTTTCAATTGACATTTACATCCCTGGATCACCCTTTCCAGCCACATTCCCATTTATAAACCAGCTGTTATTCACTATAATATGTTACCATCAACTCTGTCCATTTCCATGCTTTAACGGTCAAGTTAATTAAAAATTCTACATACGTTAAGCATCAGTACTCCTTCTCAGACCTCCTCATAACTCCTGATAACCTGTCCTCTAGGGTTTAACTCCATGAATTTATTCTTCATATTTCATTCATATTAGTGAGACCATGCAAGATTTGTCCGTTTGTGTCTGGCTTACTTCACTTAGCATAATGTCTTCAAGATTCATCCATATTATCATTGGTGTCCCAATTTCATTTCTTCTTAATGCAGCATAGTATTCCATCATATGTATATACCACATTTTGTTTGCCATTCATTGGCTGTTGGAAACTTGGGTTATTTCCATCTTTTGGCAATTGTGAATAATGCTGCTATGAACATCGGTGTGCCACGTGTTCTTCTGTTTGTGCCACAGACTTCAGTTCTTCTGGATATATTCCTAGTAAAGGAATTACTGGATCATATGGTGGTTCTATATGTAACTTCCTAAGGAAGAGCCAAACTGTCTTCCACAGAGGCTGCACCATTTACAACCCCACCAACAGTGAAGGAGTGTTCCTATTTCTCCACATCTTTTGCAGCACTTGTTTTGTTTTGTTTTTTAAATTATGGCGATTTTATGTGGTGTAAGATGAGATCTCATTGTCGTTTTGATTTACATTTCTCTAGTAGCTAGTGATATGGAACACTTTTTCATGTGCTTTTTGGCCATTTGTATTTCCTCTTTGGAGAAAAGTCCATCTAAATCTTTTGCCCATTGTTAAGTTGGATTGTTTGGTTTTTTATTGTTGTTATATGCTCTCTTTTATTTAGAATGGAAATCAAGCCCTTATCAGATATGTGGTTTCCAAATATTTTCTCCCATTTAGTCAGATGCCTTTTCACCTTCTTGATGAAGTCGTTTGCATCACAGACGTGTTTGAGTTTGAGGAGGTCCCATATATCCATGTTTTCTTTTGTGGCTCATGCTTTTGGTATAAGGTTTAAGAATCTACCACCTACCACCAGGTCTTGAAGATGTTTTCCTACATATTCTTTTAGGAGCCTTATGGTTCTTGCATTTATATTTAGGTCTTTAATCCATTTTGAGTTAATTTTTGTATAAGACATGAGATAAGGGTTCCTTTTCTTTCTTTTGACTATGGATATCTAATTCTCCCAGCACCATTTGTTAAATAGACTGCTCTGCCCCAGCTGGGTGGGTTGGATAGGCTTGCCAAAAATTACTTGACCATAGATATGAGGGTCTACTTCCAAACCATCAGTTTGGATTCATGGGTATATGTGTCTGTCTTTATGCCAGTACCATGCTTTTTTTTTTTTTTTTAACCATTGTAGCTATGTAATGTGATTTAAAATCTGGAAGAGAGGGTCCTCCAGCTTTGCTTTTCCTTTTCAAGATGTTTCTGCCTAATCGGAACCCCATTACCCTACCAAATAAATTCAATAATTGTGTTTTCCATATGTTTAAAAAATGCTGGTGAAATTTGTATTGGGATTGCATTGACTGTATATCAAATTGTGTAGAATTGATGTCTTAATGATATTTAGTCTTCCAATATATGAGCTTGGAATATTCTACCATTTATTTAGGTCTTTTTAAAAATTTCTTTTGACAATGCATTGTAGTTTTTTGAATGCAAGGGCTCTACATCCTTGGTTAAAATTATTTTTATATATCTGATTCTTTTAATCACTAATGTAAATGAAATTTTTTTCCTGACTTCCTCCTCAGACTGCACATTATTAGCATATAGAAACATCACTGATGTTTTTGTGCATTGCGGTTGCTTATTGGTATAGCATGCTGATTGATTTTCTTGTGCTGAACCACCCTTGCATCCCTGGTATAAAACCCACTTTATCATGATGAATAAGTTTTTAAATATGTTGTTGGATTCAATTAGCAAGTATTTTGTTGAGGATTTCTGTACCTGTATTCATTAGGGAAATGGGTCTGCAATTAAAAAAATTTTTGTAATATCTACATCTGGCTTTGGTATTAGGGTGATATTGGCTTCATAGAATGAGTTTGGTAGCGTTCCTTCTTATTCCATTTTTTGGAAAGAGCTTAAGTAAGATTGGTATTAATCATCTTTGAATGCTTGGTAGAACTCACCTGTGAAACCATCTGGTCCTGGGCTTGTCATTTGGGGAGTTGTTTGATGACTGTTTCAATCTCTTTACCTGTGATTGGTTTGTCAAGGTCTTCTATATCTTCTAGGGTCAGTGTAGGTTGTTCATACATTCCTGGGAATTTTTCCATTTCATCTACATTGTCTAGTTTTTTGGTGTACAGTTGTTCATAGAATCCTCTTACGATATCTTTTATTTCTGTGGGATCAGTAGTAATGTCCCCATTTTCATTTTTTATTTCATTTATTTGCATCTTCACTCTTTTTTTCCTTGTCAGTCTAGCTAAGGGTTTTTTGATTTTGTTAATCTTCTCAAAGAACCAATTATGAGTTTTGTTAATTTTCTCTATTGCTTTTTGTTCTCCATTTCATTTATTTCTCTTCTGATATTTGTTATTTCATTACTTCTACTTCCTTTGGGATTAGTTTGCTGTTGTTTTATTCTTCTTGATTTTAGCTCTTTCTTCTTTTTTAGTATAAGCATTGAGTGCCATCAATTTCCCTTTCAACACTGCCTTCACTGCTTCTCATATGTTCTGATATGTTGTGCTCTTGTTTTCTTTTGTTTTGAGATATTTATTGATTTCTATTGAAATTTCTTCTTTGGCCCACTGATTATATAAGAGTGTGTTGTTTAATTTCCATATATTTGTGAATGTACCCTTTTTCCACCTCTTGCTGATTTTCAGCTTTATTCCATTAAGATCAGAGAAGGTGCATTGTATAATTTCTATCTTGTTGAATGTATTGAGATCTGCTTTTGCAGAGTTAACATGGCAGCTACTGGGTGCTTTCCAACTTGAACAGGTTCAAACTTTAACTGTTTTTAGGGTTATATTTTACCCAGCCGTGTTTACTAATCATTACGTGAATTCAGGGGCCAACTATCTCTTCCTCCCCCATTTTTGGGAAATGGAGCTTCCAACTCCAGCCATGGAATAGCCCTTGAGGCAGCTTCTCCACCAGTGGAGAATGGACACTGGCCTCCATAGTGTAGAGTGCTCTACTCATGAATCTTCTCTGCAGATGGTAGGTCTCCTCCTTCCATTCTTTCAAGGATGTTGCAGGATGCTCATCTGGTCTCCTAGGGTCCCCAAGCAGGTGCTTTACATAGTTCTGGGAGATCACCAACTGCCTTGTAGGATGAGCTAACTCTCAAAGCACCCTTCTCTGCTGCCATCTTGCACGTCCCTCTGCTGCCATCTTGCACCTCCTCCCTCTAATGTATTTTTTTTCTAATTTTTCATACTTTATTCCCTGTATGAATAGGTTAAGAAAGTAGAATTTCCCCAAGCACTGATTTATAGATAATGTGAAAAAGCAGCACACAAAACAAAACATTCAGTTTCACAGATAGTTACATTTAATGATCACTTTAAATGCAATTTCAACTCTCATTTTAAGCTAAGTGCAATAATAATTTAATACAAGATAGTTAAATACACACACAACCTGTATATCCTGAACTACAAGTGGTTTCCATGGCCACATATGCTTTTAGGCAAGTACACATTTCCACAATGAACAAGTACTAACCAATATATTAATAAAACACTACCCCAAATGCTTATCCTGCCATCAGCTTTTTAAGCAATGACATTCATGCTACTGAAAGCATTTCTTTTTAGAAGATTTAAACTGACTTGGGAAACTCAGTTGTAAAGCTTGACAAACAGAATGTATAAACCCCAAAGATTTTAAATAAAGAAAGCCTACCAACACTGAGGCATTTACATGAAACTTAGTTTCTCAAAAAACAAAACACTCTTGCTATCTGAAGAAAATTAAAACAAATGACCACTTAAGACACTTAAGCATTCTCTAAAAATACTGTATTTTCCTATATCATCATCTACTTAAGAGAAACACAAACCAGTTCACTTCATTAGTAATATCAGAGTTTTGTCTAGAAACTTAAGAAAATATAAAAAACATGTCTCAGCCATCACAGGATCAAAGGTGCCATTTACTCGTCACATATAAAACAGCTACAATATAGCCTACAATGACAAAAAAGGACACCTAACACATAAGTACTACTTCATCATCTAGTCAAAAGTCAGAAGGAATTACATGAATTGCAAGGTCCTTTAACTTATATATGATCATTAAAACCCAATGGCAATATAAAGACAGGCAATTAAAGACTCAAAAGCTCTAAAATTGAAGACAGGAAAATAAAGGCTGAAGCCTGTATGTTTCTCCAGCTTTCATTTTCATAGTTAGATATCCGGACCTTACTATAGGAAATAGGCAGTTACTATATATATTTGACCCAGAAGATAAGGAAGCTTTAAGAAGTACAAAAAGGATCAAGATCCATAGTTTGTGTGATCAAATGCTTTTCTAGCTTGTTTCCATTCTTCATTCATAGTAAGTCTTTAACCCTAGCAAACTTCCTTGGGTCCTTTCGAATCAAGAAGATGATATCTTCAACTTGTACTCGACCTTGTCTTCCAATTGACATTGCCTTGTGAGTCATCTCAGTGATGACCTCTATGACAAGGTCTTCAAGAATATCCACTGACTCAGTATAAGGATTCTGGTCATCCCCAAATCCATACATCATACACTGTAGTTCCTTAGAAAAAAGTCTCTTTCTATTACCCTGTCCACCTTCTGCACCTCCTCCAATTTCTTCATTTTCTTCCTCAAATGTGGGGTCTTCCTCTTCATCTTTCTATTTTTAATTTCATCCATTGTGTCTTTAATTTGCGTATGCTCTGTTACTTTTCTTTGCAGTCTCAAATTGGTCTTTATGCTCACTCAGTGTCTTCTTAATACTCTTTATCCCTTTAGTCATATTTTCTTTCAATTCTTTGAAGTGATTTAGGAGTGTTGCATGATTATCATTCATTAATTTTCTTAAATCCTGTATATCTCCAGGATATTTGGTCGGTTTCTTTGGCTGGGCCATCTCTTCCTGCTTCCTAATATGGCTTGTAATTTTTTGCTCATGTCTAGGCATCTGAATATGTCAATCAATTTGCTCTGATAGTCAATTTCTTCTGTTGCCTGTTTCCTGCCTCCCCCCCCCCCCCGCCCCAGCTCTTCTTTGATACTTGGTTCACCTTATTCTGAGTCTTTAAAAGTACCCAGCTTAAATTACCAAAACTGGGCCAGGGATTCACTAATGGTGTGCAGATTTTCTCCCAAGAATTGGGGTTAAGAGAGTCCTTAAAGCAGTTTTTGTCCATGCAATTTCCAGACCAGCCAGCGCATGGTGTTTCTTGGAAAACCTGTCCGTGGAAGTGTTTCTTTCAATCTCTACTTTCCTGTGTGGTGCAGTCAGAGCTGAAATTCACAGCAGGATTTGCTGGCTGAATTCATGGAAGAGAAGCCTTCTGATGCCCCTTCCCTTTTCCCTTGAAACAGCTGACAGGGAGGAGGACATCTGTTCCCCCCCCCATTGGGCTGCAGGGAGCCAGGGCTTTTACCCCAGCTTAATATCTTGGGATGGGGGAGGGGAGCCCTTCCCAGCCATGGTGGGCATTTGATAGCTCAGGTTTGTTGTTTTGGGTTCTTCATCTCTCTGTCCCTTGCCCTCCTGGGAGTTGCATAGCACTGTCCTGGTCTGTTGACTCCCAAAGCAGGTCCCTAGGACAGCTTTTGGCCCTTTCTCCATTGTTTTTGTGAGAGAGTTGAGCCCTGCCTGCCTACTCCAATGCCATCTTCCTGGAACTCAACTAGCCTAGTTGAAATGAAAACATTCCACAAGAGCCAACCCTGTGAGGTGGCAGACCCAGCCTCCATCCTGCAGAGAGACAGTGGATGCTGCTGCTCACCCTCCTTCCCAGGTGCAGCTGGGCCCGGGCCTTGGAAAGCAAAGGTCCTGCTCCTCCAGCTTGGGGGATGACTGTAATGACAAGCCCCACTCAGAGGGCTTCTTTGCAGTGCCCTTCACCCCAGTCCAGGGGCCAGTGAGTGTGCAGGCTGCAGACTGAGAGGTGCTCCTACAGCTGTGGGCCTGCACTCAGCCTCCTGTGCCCCAGTCCCAAACCCCACAGTAACCGAAGGCTAAAGGAAAGCCAAAGCATCCAAAATCCCCTCCCATGTCAGGCTTCCCCATTGCAGGAAAGGGCACCCCTAGCCACTCAGTCCTCTCCTCCAAAGCTCACGGCCCCCTCGTGCCTTTTTGCTTCCCCTGCATCCAGCCACCAAAAGTCCTGCTGCCTTCAAGTCCACACCACCCTGGCATCTGTCAGGCCCTGGCACACTCGCTGTCCTTGGATAAAGCCCATGCTGCCCGTCCTGCTCACTCCCTTCCTCCCTGCACAAGCACGAGTAGTTCTGACCTCAGGACCTTGGCACAGGCCCCTCCACAGCCTGGAAGATTCCTCCCTCAGACCTCTCCCTGATGGCTTCCTCACCTGTTGGGGCTCAAAGCAAGCATTGCGTCCTTGGAAAGGCCTGATTTTTAGTGAAGGTTCAACAGCATACAATCATTGTGAGAATCGTAGAATGAACTTGAAATACTCATTACCTGCTGTCAGTAATGGCACACCCATGCCAAGCTGGTGACATCAGTATCCCCGCTGCCGCTTATTCGAAGCAAATCCCGGACATCACGTCAGTTCATCTGCAAATATCGTAATGTCTCCAAACGAGAAATTGTACCTGTAAAAGATGATCCAGGCCACCCGTTCTGAGAGGATGTCCCTTCACTTCCTTGCTCTGTGCCTTCCCCATTTTCATTGTCATGCACTTCACACTCCCTGACATTTATTTTGTTCATGGTTATATTTTATGGGATTGCCTCCCCATCCAGTCACGAGAATGTTCCTGCCCTGAGAACGTCTCTCTGCCTGCCTTGTTTCTGTTAAATACCATCGGCTGCCCAGTGCCAGGGATCCCACAATTTCTCAGAGTAGACGATGGCTGAAGGAGAGGCTGGCCACCTGCCAGGGTCCACTTGTCTGGCCGAGGGCAGCAGGAGGTGGTGGATGGATGGACATGCACTGACCTTCTGCTGTGGGTTTTCTCTTTTAGATAAAGCAGCAAGCTCTTCTGAAGACAATGTCATAACTTGTCCTGGAGTAGAACCTCAGATACTTGGAAAGTAAGTGACCCGACCTGGGGACCCTCGTGGCAGGAGACCAGGTGGGCAGTGGTTTAGTGGTCTTGGGTGAGGACACCCTCGGCCGGGGCACCCGGGGAGCCCTCTGTACCTACCCTGATGGGTGGTCCTGGGGGTGGGCAGGGATCCGTGTGGCCCAGCTCTGCTGAGGACGGCAGGAGGTGGAGGGTGCCTGCCTTAGTTTCCCCACTTCTGGGACATCTAGCAAGCCATGGGTTGTCTTGACAAGAGTGATTTCTTGGCTGCCAGTGTTGGGGCTGGAAGCTGACTCCCTCCAGGGTGGGCAGCGCTCTGGTGCTGGCAGCCGGCAATCCTGGGGTCCTGTGGCTCCCCCACCACATGGCCGTGTGCTCTCCTCTCTCTGCCGGTTCCCAAGGACTTCCAGCATCTTCTCCTCCAAGTGGCTTTCCCTTGAAAGCCCCCAGTCACAGCACTAAGGGCAGTCTCATTCCCCTGACCGCAGCATAACGATGTCCTCAGAAGTTCCACTGACTCTGGGTTACACCCCAGGACTGGGTGCAGGTCGTGAACATGGTTTTTTCTGGGGCACACGCTTCAGCCCATCCGGTTCCAAAGGGCTCCTGCCACTCGCTGGAGCTGAGCCCACGTGCCCTGTCCACACGGAGGAGCCCAGGGAGCCCCCCCATTGCTGCCACTCATGTGGCTCATGGCCACACGGTGCACAGATGATGCCGGGCTCCTGGGGCCGGCCGTGTCCCTCGGGGCCTCTGCGCCAGGCCGACCTCGTGCTCTGGGGAAGGAGAGCTCACCCCGTTCTCTCCACTACCCCAGTGCCTTGCTGGCAAAGTCACTGCACCCAGAAGCTGGGGGCCAAGGTTCAGCCATGGGGAGACCTGGCTGTCACCGGCCCACCCCCTCCATGCTTTAGGCCCATCTTCGTTGAAATCAGCCTCAACAAAGGCATAACCTTCATCACCAACAACCTCAAATTCAGAGGAAAGGATTGCGTGAGTACTGGGTGGGGGCACCCCCGTCACGGGGCCCATCGGCCCAGCCCTGATGCAGACACACTGGGGGGCACCTGGCAGCCAGGGTGAGTGGGTGGGGCAGGGGTCCACCAAGACCAGAGTCCAGGCCTGTGGCTCCCCTGGCTGTGTGGGCCCCAGGGCCCACCCCTCCAGGTCGGGGTTCAGGCAGGGGGATGGGGCAGCCTCCGCCACACGTGGCGTCTGTGGCCCTGGGTGCTGCCGAGGTGGTCTGGGCATCTGGCCATGGACTCCTGGCCCCCCTGGGGTCCCCCAAGGTGAAGCGCCTGAGGAGAGGAGGAGGCTGGGGGTGGAATGCCAGGGGATGGGAGCTGGGAGGGGGCCACCCAGCCCCAGCCCAGCCCTCGGCCACACCTGTTCTCTGGCAGCCAAGGCTGGATGGTGACGGTGGCCTTTCCACAGGGGGAGAATCCTGCTGCCAAAACCACCGAGGACAAGGCAGGGAACCCAAGCAAGGTCAACAGCCAGCGCCCCATTGAGCAAACCCCTGAGAAAGCCCCTGAGATGCCCCAGGAGGCCCCCCCAAAAAACCTCCCTGGAAAGGTCCCCAAGCAGGCCCCTGGAAAGCCTCCTGAGAAGCCCCCTGCAAAGCTCTTCAAGCGTCTTGCAGCCACAGCCCTCGAGAGGCTTTCCAAGTACCGCAGTGGTGATGCGGACAGCAGCGATGAGCGCACTGACCAGGAGGGGACCCCCGAGGGCGAGGGCGGTGGTGAGGAGGTGGAGCCCCGTGGCTTGGAGATACCCTTACCACCACTTGTTGAAAGCTTCATCAGCACCGGCAGCAGCAGCAGCGACTTCCCCTGGATCCCCGTGGTGGCTGGCGCAGCTGCCCTGCTCTTCCTCCTGTTGCTGTGCTGCTTCTTCTACCTGTGCTGTTGGGTGAGTGCCCCTGCTATGTGAGCAGGCAGGTGAGTGCCCCTGCTATGTGAGCAGGCAGGTGAGTGCCCCTGCTGCATGAGCAGGCAGGTGAGTGCCCCTGCTATGTGAGCAGACAGGTGAGTGCCCCTGCTATGTGAGCAGGCAGGTGAGTGCCCCTGCTATGTGAGCAGGCAGGTGAGTGCCCTGCTATGTGAGCAGGCAGGTGAGTGCCCCTGCTACGTGAGCAGGCAGGTGAGTGCCCCTGCTATGTGAGCAGGCAGGTGAGTGCCCTGCTATGTGAGCAGGCAGGTTAGTGCCCTGCTACGTGAGCAGGCAGGTGAGTGCCCCTGCTGCCTGAGCAGGCACCTGAGTGCCCCTGCTGCCTGAGCAGGCAGGTCAGTGCCCCTGCTATGTGAGCAGGAAGGTGAGTGCCCCTGCTATGTGAGCAGGCAGGTGAGTGCCCCTGCTTCGTGAGCAGGCAGGTGAGTGCCCCTGCTATGTGAGCAGACAGATGAGTGCCCCTGCTATGTGAGCAGGCAGGTGAGTGCCCCTGCTATGTGAGCAGGCAGGTGAGTGCCCCTACTGACTGAGCAGGCACCTGAGTGCCCCTGCTGCCTGAGCAGGCAGGTGAGTGCCCCTGCTATGTGAGCAGGCAGGTGAGTGCCCCTACTGACTGAGCAGGCACCTGAGTGCCCCTGCTGCCTGAGCAGGCAGGTGAGTGCCCCTGCTATGTGAGCAGGCAGGTGAGTGCCCCTGCTTCGTGAGCAGGCAGGTGAGTGCCCCTGCTATGTGAGCAGACAGATGAGTGCCCCTGCTATGTGAGCAGGCAGGTGAGTGCCCTGCTACGTGAGCAGGCAGGTGAGTGCCCCTGCTGCCTGAGCAGGCACCTGAGTGCCCCTGCTGCCTGAGCAGGCAGGTGAGTGCCCCTGCTATGTGAGCAGGAAGGTGAGTCCCCTGCTACTTGAGCAGGCAGGTGAGTGCCCCTACTGCCTGAGCAGGCACCTGAGTGCCCCTGCTGCCTGAGCAGGCAGGTGAGTGCCCCTGCTGCCTGAGCAGGCAGGTGAGTGCCCTGCTATGTGAGCAGGCAGGTGAGTGCCCCTGCTTCATGAGCAGGCAGGTGAGTGCCCCTGCTATGTGAGCAGGCAGGTGAGTGCCCCTGCTTCATGAGCAGGCAGGTGAGTGCCCCTGCTATGTGAGCAGGCAGGTGAGTGCCCCTGCTTCATGAGCAGGCAGGTGAGTGCCCTGCTACATGAGCAGGCAGGTGAGTGCCCCTACTGCCTGAGCAGGCACCTGAGTGCCCCTGCTGCCTGAGCAGGCAGGTGAGTGCCCCTGCTGCCTGAGCAGGCACCTGAGTGCCCCTGCTGCCTGAGCAGGCAGGTGAGTGCCCTGCCAAGTGAACAAGCAGGTGAGCGCCCCTGCTATGGTTGCATCTCCCAAGACTGACCAAGGCTCAGGCTCCGTCCCCCCTGGAGCCTAGAGGTACACTGGCCTCCTGCCCCACCTGCCATGGGGTGCTCACAGGGAGGCTGTGCATGCTGGGCCAGGCTGCTCCAGTGCCCACGGCCTTTCTAGAGGTGACCAGAGGCAAGTGTGCAGCAGGGCAGCAGGAAGACAGAGAGGAGTGCTCCTGGGCTAGGAAGGAGGGGACTTCGAGGGGCTGGAGGACCTTCCCGAGGGCTGCAGGGAGGAGGAGGAGAAGGGGGGGCAGAGAAGGAGCAGGCAGGTCCCTGCCCAGGGAGCGCTCAAGGGAAAGCCTGTGGGGACCATCCCACTAAGGGCTCTCGGCTTGGGGTGGCCTCAGCCTGTCTGGCCTGCCCCAGCCCTCCAGGGAGGGGCGGTGTCCCTGTAAGAAAGGAGGAAACTGAGGCTCAGAGGCAGCCATGCCGGCCACAGCCCTGCAGGCATCAGTCTGTGCCCCGCGGCTCTGAGCAGGGTCCCCACCTCTCCCAGGGGCTGAGGCTGAGCCCAAACCACACCTTCCAGCACAGGTTATGTCTTTTTTTAAAATATTTAATTTTAAAGAAGCTTTATATTACATAAATGCTACATAAAAAATATATACATAAGGGATTCCCATAAACCTCACCGTCTCCCCCTCCCGCACTTTCCCACATCAATGACAACCTTCCTTAGTGTGGCACATGTGCTAAAACTGATGAACATGTATTGAGGCATTGCTACTAACCATGGACTCTAGTTTACATTACAGTTGACACTCTGGCCTGCACAGTTTCGTAGGTTATGGCAAAATCCATAATGCCCTGTACCCATCATTGCCTTGTCCTGGAGGACAACTCCAATGTCCTGAAATTCCCCTCATGTGACACCTCTTCTTTCCTCCCCCTCCCCTCAGACCCTCTGGTGGCCACTGCCTTTATAGCAATGATAGAAGTTCTTCCATTGCTAGAATAATGTCTATAATAGAATAGTAATAAGTCTACTTTAGTCCAGTGTTCATTCCGCAGTCTTGAGGATTTGACGATGGTGATGCAGTTTCTGATTGAGAGGGGCCCTGTTTCCCAGGTGGTAGGTGGATGTTACTCTCTTGCTTGCAGTTGCAGACACTCTCTGCTTCTTGGGATGGGCGTTGTCCATCATCATCTCCTTGTCAGTTGTGCTGGATGAGTCCAATGAGCTGGAGAGTAGGTGCTGCAACTCTGCTGAGATTCAGGACCCAACTGGCACATGGATGGACCAAAGATTTTAAGTCTCTGGAACATACATTTAATAAGTAGAGTGCTAATGATATTTCAAATAAAAGGGACAGAGGAGCCTTGTTTAGGGAAACTATTCAAGAGTCTAAGTCTGTTACACTGAGGAGCATAGATTCCAGAGTAAGGCCAGCTGATAGGGTGCCTAACTCCTGAGGGGCTCTGTGCTGCTTTTGGTGTTTGGGTGTCTCTAGCTCTTAGGAGCCCTGCTGTTTGAGGCATTGTTTACCGTGGCAGTCAATGGGATCCTGCTGAGCCTGCTGAGATGCGCAGAGTGTAACCTCTGGAATGACCTTCTGATTCACTTTGAAATCTCTTAACCATAAAAACTCATTTGTATTGAGTATTTCTCCCTTTTGGTCAAGGTCTTTTTCTGCATGCATTGTTCGTTGGTGTTGGTAATAATCCCTTGGTGCCAGGGGGGCTCATCCACAGGCATCATGTCCCATGCTAGGAAAAGGATAGTGTGTTTATATGCTGAGTTTGGCTTTCAGAGAGGCCACATTTCGACAACAAGGAAGCATTCAGGAGGTAACTCTTAGGCAATATATAATGTTAGGCTAAGTTTCAAATTCACAAGGACAGGTCTGTAAGTACAGTCATCAATATGCAGGGCCTGTCATCATGGTCTCTCCTCCTTCACTAGGCACTGCCCTTGTACTTGGGAGATTCTTGCCATGCTGTTAAAGAATGCAGCAGCACTCCCCAGCATGGGAATTCAATATTCTTTTGCTTACTGTGTGGGTCTTCAACCATCCAGACAGTGAACACTTGTACATATTCATATGCCTTCAAGGCATGCCCCAGGTGGACCCCTTCCCACATTTCTGTAACCTACGCTTCTTTGAAAATAAAGTGGAAAAAATAAGGTCCTCGGGGAATATACAGGAGAAATTATTACTGTACATACAAGACAACAGACCTTACAGTGATGAAAGACACAGTGTCTAAAAACTTTTTATATTATGTCAATTTTTAAAGTTTTTTTTTGTATTTTACTTGTTATTTTAAATACTAGTATTATTTCATTTTCTTATTAATCTTATTTGGCTATGTCTTTTTAACTTTCTAGTGTAAAAGGGAGCCGGACCCATGTAGGGTAAGTCCTAAGTGCGTCCTGACTTCCTGTGAGCTCATCTGCCATGCACCGAGCCTCCCGTGGCCCATGGAGGGGTCCGCTCCCACCCCAGGAGCTCCACCGCCTGTGCCAAGAGCCTGCAGAGCAGGAGGAGGGGGGCGCAGGGGTGGGGGGTTTGGAGGCTGCTAGGGAAGCCAGGAATCCCCCTTCCCAGGCTCCCACCAAAGGGGCAGTGTGGGCAGCCTGTGGGGGGTCTGCCATGGACCCTCCTGAGACAAGTGGGGCACTTGAGCCCCTGCCAGCTGGCAGGATGGTACTTGCCCAGGACTCAGGGAAGCTTCTGGAAAAGGAGCCTCATGTTGCAAGGACCCAGCTCTGGGATCTGCCATGCCCTTTTCTTAATCACGGTCTCCTGGTGGGCAGAGGGGCCTGGCCAGGTCAGCCCTTGCGGCCTGCAGGGCTGAGGGTGGGTGAGGGACCTTACCTGACATGGAGCTGTGAGGGGCACCCACCCGGGGGAGCCCAGGGCTGGGTTCAGGGCAGCAGCCATGGGGCCAGGTGGACCTGGGGTAGTCGTGCTTTCAAAGCTGGAGCCCAGTGGCTGAGGGGCATCCCCTGCCCATGCGCAGACCCCTGGCTGGCCCAACACGTGGTGTCTTCATTTGCCAGGGCTGCTCTGACAAATGCCATGCACCAGGTGGCTTGAACCTGGAGGTCACTGTCTCTGGTCTGGAGCCCAGAAGGCCAGCTTTCTCCCGGGTCCGCAGGGTTCCAGTGCCAGTCACTGTGGCCCTCGGGGTCCTTGGCTGGCCTCATGCCTCGGCCACATGGCGCCATCCTTGGTCCCCTCCATCCTCTGCTTTCAGACTCCTCCCAAGTCACGTTTCCTCCTTCATGAGGCTCCTGCAGTGTACAGAGCCCCCACTTCTCTTTGGCCACCCATCCAATAGTGGCGTCCTGGGCACGTCCTGTTACAGACGGCTCCCCCCAGAGAGCACGGCTGCAGGCGTGAACCCCTCTCTTCTGGGGCCCTCAATCCAAGCCTCACACAGGGCACAGCCTCAAGGCGAGGCTCTGCCAATGGGGGCATCAGACGAGCGAGGGGACAGGGGAGCTTTGCAGCACTTTGGGGACGAGCCAGATGCCGTCTTGTTTGCCCCAGAGGATGCTCCCTGGAGGCGCGGGCTGTGGATGGAATCCGGGGTCCCTCACTCGATTGTTCCTTATTCACCCCACAAACATCGGCTGAGTGGCAGCACCAGCCCCCCCCCCCCGCCCCCCGTTGTGCCGCCCTGGAGCAGACGCTTTCTCTTCCTACAGACAGTGTGCTGCAGCCCGCCGTGCCCCATGATGATTACCCGCTGCTGTGACTGCCCGGGCACTGGGCATGTGAGGCAAATGGAGGTGAGGAGGGCTGGGGCAGGGGAGAGGGTGATGATTCAGGTGCAGAGGCCCTGCTGGAAGGCTCCACCTGGGGGAGTCCAGGGTCCGGGGTGCTTTGCTTCCTCCCTGGGTGCCGGGGGCCAGGGGAGGGCACGAAGCTGTGGGTCAGTGTCCCAGACGCTCCAAGTCAACTGAGCCCAGCTGCCCCTGCCCCACCTGGTTGCTGGGTGCTGGCAGCCAGCCCACAGGAGTCAGGTAACCGGTTGCCACCCAGGTTTCCTCAGCTCAGGTGTGGCTCAAGTTTCAAACCCCAGCCAGCAGTGGAGGGAGAAAAACAGCCTGAGCCACAAAGAGGGGTGAATGAGTCAGAGAAATAGAGACGTGCTGAGCAGCCGCTGTTAGCGCCTTCTCAATTCTCTTGAGACACCGCAGCTGTGCCCAGCCCAGCAGCAGCCTTTTTGGCAGAATGAGGACAAGAGCTGCTGGCTTCATGGCTGGTGACAAAGGGTGCAGGGCTGCAGGGAGGAGGAGCCCCAAGACCCCATCCTCGAGTGACCAGTGCTGGGCCTTGAGTCCTGGGAGCCCAAGTCTCAGCCCTTCACCCCTCCCTGGACACGCTGCTGCCCACCTGGTTGGGAGAGCCCTGCCAGGCCAAGGGTCCTGGGGTGAAAGGGCCACCTGGAGGACAAGAGCCCCAACCTCCTGCTGGCTGGACCCCTCCATCCTGCTCTTGCGTCTGCTCTGTGCTCCTCTGCAGCCCTGGAAAGCACTGGAACAGCCAGCCCTGCCCTTGTCCTGACACAGTGACTTGTTCGGCCTGCTTGGCCCAGACCTGCCCCACCCTGTGGCTCAGGCCAGCAAGGTGCTGCCCTCCACCGGCCCAGGGTTCCTTCTGGACTGTTCTCTGCCCTTCCCACCCCCATATCAGGAACCTGCCCCTGAGCTGGGCACGGGACCTCCCACCTGGCCCCTGCCTGCCCCCTCCTCCTCCACCCCAGCACAGGCCTCCCTGCCCACCGTGGGCTCCTGCCCAGCTCCCCACACCCCCCGGCTGCCCCCTCAGGGACCTCTCCTGGCTCCTGGTGTAGCTCACCCGACCTGGGAACTTGTCCCCTAAACGAGCCACTGACCCCCCATGCCAAAAGGGTGTCTTGTTCCAGATTCTGACACAGCACAGCGACCACCACCCCAGCAGGCACGCAGGCTGCCAGGCTCCACTCCCAAGCTCATGTGGGTTCTTGGGGCTCAGCAGGGGTGCCTGACCCTCTCTGGACGCGTCGCTCAGCCGTGCCGCATCCTCATGCCACGTCTCCTTTGCAGGGCAAGCTGAGCCTCCTGTGTGCCCTGTTGAGTCGGTGCTGCACCCCAGTGCGCCTGGTGCGGCCCCCGTTCCAGTGCATGGTGAGCAGGCGCGGTGCTGCACCCGCGGCGGGCCCACGCCCCAGTGCTTTTCCCTCGTGACGCCTGCCCACAGACAGGGGCCCAGCCCTGGGAAACGGCCTCAGGAGCACGCAGGCCCCAGGGGCCGGCCGTGGCTGCCCACACGCTCCTTCCCTGTGGTCTTGGATGGGTGGGGGACTGTCCAGGCTGGAGGCTGAAGGGCCACGGCCAGAGTCAAGGGCAAGGGGCTGCAGAGCAGGGCCAACCACCGGCTCCAGCACTCCTGGCCCATGAGCCCCCTGCACCTGCAGCCCTGGGGGTCAGCTGGCTTTATGCCTCCCAGGAAGTGGCCTCCCATGTGGGGGCCTCTGGGTGCAGCCCCCACGGGCTCTTCCAGGTAGCCACGGTCCCCTGGCGTGGGCTCCCCGGCACAGGGGGTAAATGGCAGCGCTGCATGTGCACCTGGAACCAGGGCGGTGCTGTGCCCATGGTGGACATCCTGGGCAGCTGCCCTCAGGGGTCCCTACATTCTTCCCCTCCAGCCCCTCCTCCAGCTCAAGCCTTGGCGCTGTGGTTATGTGCAGTTGTAAAGACCAGGAAGCAGGAGCACAGAGAGGCTTGTGCCTTGCCCCACCTCACACAGCCACTGCGGGGCGGGGATGGACCGGGACCCAGCAGCCTGGCTCTGGAGCCCAGCGCCCTCCTCGCCCTGCACTGCCTGTGCTCGGGTCAGCACTTGGGATCTCGTGTGGTCATCCTACATCACCTGGCAGCTGTGCCCACGTGGCTGCGGGCCCCCTGACCCAGCCTGCTGTCCACCCTGTGTGGCCTCCCCTGTCACGCTTTGTGCAGGTGGGGCAGGGGCCCTGGAGGTGCCCAGCCCTTGACCGCCGTGTCTGTGGCTCCGGTGGTGCTCCAGGACTGCTCTGGGCTGGGGCACAGGCTCACTCTGGGCACGGGCCGAGGCCCTGAAGGTCACTCACATGGCGTCCTCACCTGGGCGCAGGGAGGCAGCCGCCCACCCCTGGCCGGCCCTCGCCCCTGGCCTGGCCACCTCCTCTGCACCTCCCAGGTGTGGAGACAGAGACTCCGCCTCAGCGAAGGCCTGGGTGCTGCAGGGGGCAGTTCCTCTCCCCGCAGAGCCCCTGGCTGGCCTGCATCTGGCCATCAGGTGGACCCTGGGAACACCTGGAAAGCACATTTCTGTAGTGGACTGGGCTGTACGTGCAAGGATCTCGCGGGCACTGGTGTCTTGATTTCCACCCCATGTCCCAGCAGACTCCTTCTCCATGGAAATCCGCCTGTGTTTGTGGGCCTTGGTTGGAGTGTGTTGGGGTGGGTCTGAGACTGCACGGGTGCCCAAGGGGCAGGTGAGTCTTGTTCTTCTCATCCTGCCCGTGATGGAGCTGGACCAAAGGGGGCACAGACGTAGGGCTGGGGAAATCCTAACGTGACAGTGTCCTTCCACCAGCGATCTTTAGAAACGTCTCTGCTCGTGCCTCTGGACTGTGATGGCACCTGGCTCCCCTCCCTCCCACTTCCCCAGGAGATCCAGAAACAGAGTCCAAGCCCCAGAGCCCTGGACACTGAGGCTCCCTATCAGCTCTACCGGTCCCTTCAGGAAAGGCCCTGAGCTGCACAGTAGTGACCTGAGGAGACGTAATGGTAGTTGGCTTCACGTGGCAATCGCTGATGGCCAGAGAGGAAGGAGAGCCGCCCCCCCCAACCTCACATCCCTTCACCCCCTCATGCCCATGCCACGGACTCAGGATCCCTGCAGCCCCCAGAGGGCTCCTCTCCTGGGTGAAGGTGCTTACATCTGCCCCTCTATCAGCACCTGTTCAGATCATTCCAGGGTGCCCCTGCAGCCCCAGGATGGGCATGATTGGGGCAAGAGACTGCAAGTGTCCCGTAGACCATGCCCTGAAAGAAAGCAGAGGGACCTGCTGCCCTTGGGGAGCACCAGCCCCAGAATCAGTTGCTCATGTTCTAGAATAAATGAGTAGAAATAAAGGAGCGAGAAACAAAGATAAAGATTCCATTCTATGCCCAACAGCGACAAAACCCAAAGTTCCCATGAATGAGTAGAACTCGATGAATGTTATCCCAGGGTGGCATGCTCTGGGTGAAGAGAGAGGCAGCGAGTCTAGAGAGAGTGGGAAATCAACATGATCTTCATCAGCCCAGTGGTCAAGGTGCTCGTGATGATACTTAGTGTTGGCACAGAGAGAGGGTGGGGGACGGACACCTGCCTGCCCTGCAGGCGTCAGTGTGGACAGGATCAGCTTTCTGAAGCACTTATCATCCTATGCCTGGGCCTGTAGATGCAGCACTCTCTGTGGATGGAGGGATAGATGGATGAATGGGAGGATGGATGGATGGGTTGATGGGTGGATAGGAAGGTGGAAGAGTGGGTGGATGGATGGAGGGATGGGAGGATATATAATGGATGGATGGGTGGGTAGATGGAGGTGTGATGGGTGGATGAATGAGCATTTATGGTTGGACAAGGGCCTGCAATGATACTTTGGGTCATTTCTCTGACACCAAGAGGCATGTTTGGATCTGGCATGTATGAAGGCACAGAAAGCCTCTTTGGGGGACAATTGTGGAAGGATGGAAGGGGTCCCTGTAACATTTTCAGGGGTGACCATAGGAAGAACTTTGTTTAACCAGTTGCTACTTGTGTAAACTTGGCCTAGTTTCTTAACCTCTCAAAGCCTCACTTTTCTCATCTGAAAAACAGGGAAAAATAATAAAACTCCCTTGTGCTGCAAAATACAAAGGCCGCACACCAACCAGGCCCGGGCGGGAGCCCCTCCCCAGCCCAAGAGTCACAGTCCCCAGGCCAGATGAGTAGAGGGTCTCGTGGCTCAGGGTCAGTGCTGGGGGAGAAGTGCTGTGATTGCAGGTAGGATTGGGAAGTCCCAGGAGGCACAGGCATTTTATTTTATTTTTTCATTGATTGAAACACATCACTCATACATAAACATACATAAACAATAAATGTATAGTAGTTGTGAACTTACAAAACAAGCATAAATGACATCAAACAAACATATATAACATCTTGCCCTACCACCAATAACTTGCAGTGTTTTTAACCTTTTCAACTAATGATTAAAGAGCATTGTCAAAATATTACTATTAAGCAAAGTATTTTTCCCCTAACCAATCTGATTATTATCTTTATATCATTTATATATGAACATACATAAACAATTAAGTGTATAGTAAAAGTTGTGAACTTATAAAGCAAACGTGCATGACATCATACAGGGGTCCCATACATCAACCCTCCAACACCTTGCATTGTTATGAGATGATTGTTACAAACTATGAAAGAATACTGTCAAAATCTTATTACTAATCATAGTTCCTATCTTACATTTGGTGTGTTTTTCTCCCAACCCACCCTATTATTATTTTTTAAATGTATTTTTTATGACAGAAGTTGTAAGCCTATAACACAATCATGCACATGTGCAGAATTCCCAAACAAAGCACCCCTCCATCAATACACCACAATGTGGTGTGTCATTTGCCACAGATAAAATAATATCATCTGATTACTGCCATGTCCATAGTGTACATTTGGCTCACATTTCCCACACTGCCTCAGAACCAACACAGTACATCTTTTGCATAGATGCAAGAATATCGTATTGTTACTACTAACCACAGTCCATAGGTCACTCCAGCCATACCTTTCCCATGCTTCTCCACATTCCCATCGCCCTGCAGTACTGATAGACATTTGTTCTAGCTAACAAAGGACACTCTTGAATCTGTACCATCAACCGCAGTTCTCATCCACCTCTTGGTTTACTGTGCTACCCAGTTCCTAGATTATTCTCAAGCATTCTGTCAGTGGCATTTACAAAACTAGACTACCATTTTCAGTCACATCCCCATTTATAAACTAGCTGTTACTCACTGTGTGTTACCATCCACTCTATACATTTCCACAATTTTACAGTAAAGCTAATTAAAACTTCTATGTACATTAAACATCAGTAGTCCACTCAGTTCTTCTCTTATCTCCTTTAAGAATCCACCACCTACCACCAGGTCTTGTGCTACATTCAGCTCACAATATGTTGGCTTGAAGGGAAGGCAACACAGAAATAAAGGTAGAGACACAAGAGGGGAGAGAAACCTGAGACCAGGGGACTCACAGCTTCTGGAATGAGAGCCTCAACCCTGGTTTTCCCATTGCATTTATTGGGAAACTACCAAGCAGTTGTTTGCTATCTGAACTACAACATCATTTACAAAAACAGGAAACAACTGCAACATCTAACAACAGCTACATTTAACAGGTGTAACATTTACAGTAACAAACAGGTAAACCAGTTTTCCACAACAGTCTTGAAGATATTTTCCAATAATTTCTTCCAGAAGTTTCATGGTTCTTGCTTTTAGTTTTAGTTTCTTGATCCATTTTGAGTATGTGTCTTGGAGTTGGTCTATTTGGATTTTTTCAGATGGGAGTTTGTTGTGCTTCTTGGACAGGGATATCTATGTCCTTCAATAGGGTTGGGAAATTTTCTACCATTATTTCTTTAAATATTCCTTCTGAATCTCTGGACTGACCATGTGATAGCCAGGCCCAACAGACTTGCAAGTCCTATACTCTGGTTTATTGGACTTACCCCACTCAGTGAACATGGAGGTGAAAAAGGTCAGCCACCACACCAGGGAGCCAAGAGTGCCTACAACTGAAAGCAAGAGGATTGCATCCAGCATCCATGTGGAATCTAAGCCCCGTTGTGATATAGATGTGGAGTGGACACAACCATTCTAAGGTCCACAGGATGGAGGAATAGAGTATGAATTAGAGTGGACTTACTGATATTCTATTCATGAACTATTGTGATTAGTAGTAATCGAAGAAAATGTGGCATTGGTGTGGAGAAAGTGGCCATGGTGGCTGCTGGGGGTAGGGAGTGGAAGGAAGAGATGTGATGTGGGGGCGTTTTTGTGACTTGGAGTTGTGCTGGGTGGTGCTGCAGGGACAGTTATCAGACATTGTATGTCCTCCCATGGCCCACTGGGTGGACTGTGGGAGAGTATGGGCTATGGTGTGGACCATTGACCATGAGGTGCAGTGGTGCTCAGAGATGTATTCACCAAATGCAATGAATGACGGAGGGGGTTGTGGTTATGGGGAGGAGGAGTGGGGTGAGGGAGGTGAGGGGTATATGGGGGCCTCATATTTTTTTAATGTAACATTAAAAAAACAAAGACCATAAAAAGTAAAAAAAATATTCCTTCTGCCCCTTTTCCCTTCTCTTCTCCTGCTGGGACACCCAGGACACGTATGTTTGCATGCCTTTTGCTGTTATTTAGTTCCCTGAGACCTTGTTCAATTTTTTCCATTCTTTTCTTCATCTCCTCTTTTGTATGTTCACTTTCAGAGGCCATTTCTTCAAGCTCACCAATCCTTTCTTTTGCCTCCTCAAATCTGCTATTATATGATTCCAATCTTTTTTAAATTTCATTGATGGCGCCTTTCATTCCCTAAGGTCTGCTAATTTTCTATGTATGCTTTCAAATTCTTCTTTGTACTCATCTTAATATCCTTAATCTCTTTAGCCATCTCACTGAATTTATTAAGATTTGTTTGAACATCTATGATTAGTTGTCTCAACTCCTTTATGTCATCTGGAGGCTTATCTTGTTCCTTTACCTGGGACATAGCTTCCTGTTTCTTGGTGTGGATTGTAATTTTTTTGTCGGTGTCTTTGCATCTAGCTTACTAGGGTATTTTTTCTGGGTGCAGTTTTTCTCTCTAGTTTAGGGCTTCCTGCCCTTTCTCCCTTGCTGGTTATGCAGTAGGAGCCAAGCATGTAGTTGGTCCTGTAAGCTGTGGAGGCTCAAGCTGCCCTCATTCCACCAGGGACCAATGAAGCTTCTTCCAACTTTCTCCTTTGCCAGGGACAGGGACAGAGTCATAGCCATGTGGAATAATCCATGTGCAGGCCTAGACTGTCGTTGCCCAGAGAGACTGATGGAGCTTCACATCCCTTTCTCCCCTACCTGGGGCAAGGATGGAGCTGCAGGTGTGGGCAGCAATCTCTGCAGTGCAGGTCTAAGATGACTGCAATTCCCCTGGTAGTCTTCTGATTTTCAGTCTATGCCAGCCAGAGTTCCCTGCTGTTGCCTGTCTAGGCTGGTGCAGGGCTCCTCAGCCTCCTCCCTGCCAGAGGCGGGGCTGAAGCCTAGGCAGGCTGCAGGCTGATCTATGTGAAAGAAACTGTCAGCCCAGCTTCCCCTCAGGCTGGGGGTGGAGTCAGAATGGTGGCTACTGGCCTCTTTCTGAGGTGGGCTGGTTCTCACCCCAGCTGTTCCCAGGGTTATCTCTTAGCCAGCCAAGTCTCCCAATCAGTAGCTGAAATCGGCAGCCAACCATCTCCTCCTCCCCTGTCTCTGGGAAATGAAGCCTCCAATTCCCATCACAGAACAGCTCCTGGGGTGGCTTGCACCACCAGAGTAGGATCATCACCTGTGTCCATGGTTTGGCTGGTAATTTCCCAGAGAGGCTGGCACAGGTCCCTGCAGCTTCCTCCCTGCTGGAGGTGGCACTGGGGCCAAGGCTGGAGCTGCCATCTGACCTGGAGGGAAAGAAGCCAGTTCCCACCAGCACTGGGATCTCAGTCCACCCCTCTTCCTCTCATGCCAGGCATGGAGTTAAGAAGGCAGCTCCTGGCCTCTTTCTGACCTGGACAGGCTCAAACCTTAGCTGTTCTCAGCATCATACTGTAGCTGACTGAGTTTACCCATCAGTAACTGAAGTTGGTGCCCACCCATCTCTTCCTCCCCCATTTTGGGCAAGTGGAGCTTTCAATTCCAGCCGCGGAACAGCTCCCAAGGCGGCTTGTGCCTCCAGTGGAGGATGGGCACTGGCCTCCAGGGTGTGGAGTCTGAACTTATGAGTCTTCTTTGCAGACGGGCAGTCTCCTCCTTCCACTCCTTCAAGGATGTGGCAGGATGCCCTTCTGGTCTCCTGGAGCCCCCAAACAGAATCTTCAGCTAGCTCCAGAGAGCTCTGGGTGTTTGCTAACTGTCCTGTAGCAGGAGCCAACTCTAGGAGCTCCTTACTCTGCTGTCATCTTGCTGGTTCCCCAGGCTCAGTCATTTTTGATGGAAATGAGACTTTGTGGAGGAGGTAAAGTTTGGGTTGTCTTTTAAAAGATGAGTAGATGAGAAAAAAAAGGGCATTCCAAAGAGAAGAAGAGTGTGTATAAAAGCTTAGAGATGGGGAGAGCTTAGTGAATGTAAGATTTGGCCACATCCTGAGCCCCCTGAGCAGGCTGCCCCAGTCCCTGCCACAGTGGGATTGCTGCAGGTCAGCACAGGCACCACGGGGCCAATGAGTGTCCACAGCCAGGGGACAGCAGGTCTCCGACCCAGGAGGCGTCCACCCAGTAGCAGCGTGTCTGCGTGCTGGAAGGTTCTCTGAGCACTCCTGGGCAGCTCGTGGACCCCAAATCCAATACCCACTGTGTCCCGGGTTGGGGGTCATGCCCCGTGTCTTGTGGAGGAAAGCTCTGAGCTTCCTGAGGTGCTGGGCCCCTCCTCAACCCCAGCTGTGTGGGGCTGGCTTCCACCTGCCTTCTGTGTCCTCCACTGTCCCTCGTGCATGAGGTCCTGAGGTGACCCCACCACACAGGACAGGCCCTGGTGTGTGTCAGGGGTGTGGGGAGAGACACATGAAGTCAGCAAGGCCCAGAGACCTCACATGGTTCCAGTGGCCATTCCTGTGTGGCTTGGAGGCTGTGACATGACCGTTTCCTGGGGCCCCTGCTTGGCTGTCCTGGGCGGTGTCTTAGCTTCCCCTAGCTGCCATGGAAGTTTCCTGAGCTCCATGGCTTTGGGCGTGCACACTGGCCCGTCCTCCATCCACAGGCTGGAGGGGCTCTCCAGGCCCCTTGGCCTCACCTGGTGATGTGCACAGCTCTGCAGGCCGTTCGAGGACCTGGGCACCCTGGGCTCGCTTTCCAGCAGCCGGGGGGCCACGTGCCTGAGAGCACGGCTGTCTTGACATCAGGCGCCTGGCTTGGAGCGGGGCATGGGCAGGCCCTCGTGGAAGGCCAGGCAGACACGGGTACACAGGCGAGCTGGAGGACCGCGGCCCCGGGCCTGAGCCGAGGGGGGTGGGCAAGCACCCGCCGGGGCCCTGCTGGGCCTGTCCTGCTGAGGCTGGCCTCTGGGGCACCGGGGGTGCTGGGCTCTAAAGGCAGATGCCAGGGTCTTGGGGTGCTGCCCGCTGGAGGTGAGCAGGGGTCCCAGAAGGCCGGGGGTCTCCCTTCTCCCAGGGGGCTGCCCAAAGGTGCGGGGAGACCCTTCCTCACTGGAGTGAGGGAGGGGCCAATGTGCTCTGGTCGCTTGCGGGGGCCTTGAGTGGAGGGTGGGGGTCCTCGGCAAGCCCAGGACGGAGGGGCAGGGAGGACAGCAGCGCCGGGGCGGCGGGTGCCGCAGACAGATGCAGGGTCTGCACGGGCTTCCTCGCACAGGGGGTGGGGCAGACCCTCTGCCTTCAGGGGCCCCTGCAGCCCCCAGCCTCATGTCCCGCAGTGGCCCAGGGCCCTGGGGAGGGGCCCTCCTTCAGCAGACACTTGCCAGGGCCCAAACCAGGCAACGCTGTGGCCCCAGGGGGAGTCCGGCCACAGGGAGAGGCCAAGGTCAGAGGTCAGGCCTGGGGAGGGTAGGGGGACCCCTGCAGAGGAGGTGACAGCCGAACCTTGTCGCCAAGTGGAGTGGAGGCTGGAGGCCAGCACCCAGGGAAAGGTCCACCGATGGGTGCAGGTGTCCTGAGCCCAGCCCACCGCGCCAAGGGAACTGCAGCCTCCACTCCCAAGTCGGATGACCTTCCTGTGACCTTCTCTCTCTTCTCTGCCCTACAGGGGAGGTGCCTCACCTTTGCCCCAGTGAGAGCCCCATGCAGGCCGGTGGTCTGCAACCCAGCCCCGTGCGCCCCACCCTGCCGCGAGGGGCCCTCCTTCAGCAGACACTTGCCAGGGCCCAAACCAGGCAACGCTGTGGCCCCAGGGGGAGTCCGGCCACAGGGAGAGGCCAAGGTCAGAGGTCAGGCCTGGGGAGGGTAGGGGGACCCCTGCAGAGGAGGTGACAGCCGAACCTTGTCGCCAAGTGGAGTGGAGGCTGGAGGCCAGCACCCAGGGAAAGGTCCACCGATGGGTGCAGGTGTCCTGAGCCCAGCCCACCGCGCCAAGGGAACTGCAGCCTCCACTCCCAAGTCGGATGACCTTCCTGTGACCTTCTCTCTCTTCTCTGCCCTACAGGGGAGGTGCCTCACCTTTGCCCCAGTGAGAGCCCCATGCAGGCCGGTGGTCTGCAACCCAGCCCCGTGCGCCCCACCCTGCCGCGAGGGGGTCCCTGTTGCGGCATGCCCGCAGTACTGCCGTCCCCCCACTGCATACCCCCATCCCTGCTCCCGGGCTCCGGCTGCCTGCCCTCCACGAGCCCTGCCTGCAAAGCCTCATCGCTAAAGCATCAAAGGGCCAGGATTGTTGACTTGATGAGGTGGACATAGTTTTGGTTTTACAATCAAAAAGATGTTGGCATTTGTTGCTGATGATTAAAAGAGTTTATTAGATGGTGAGTTTCTGTCCTCTCCGAAATGCATATATGCTCCACCTGCTAGAATAACGCATCCTGGGGCCCCGTGTGGGATGACATGGATTGTGCCTCTCACAGCACCTCGTCTTCATCCATCTGCCAAACTCCGGTCCATGAAAAAGCCCAAAGAGCCTGTTTCATGTGAATCCAGTCCTAACTTCATGCAAAGAGAAGCCTTTGAATTTCTCATCTCCTTTCTCCATGTCCCTGGTCTCCCACTTTGGAGTCCCACATTCTGAACGTGTCATAGAAGGTGGTGAGGAGCCCCCAGGGTCACTAGCTGGAAGCATGACTTCTCCGTCCAGGTGCCCTGAACTGTGCCCAAGCCCAGAAGGATTCCACTGAACCGTGTCCTCTCCACTAGAGAAGAAAATTGAGTCCCCATCTGGGTCCATCTGCCCCTGCTGGAGAATCCACGCCCAAGAAGGCTGGGTTTTAGTGAGCAGCGTCCTCCCACCAGGCGCAGTCCATGGTCTCTCTGTGCCTGTGAAATCACCAGGCCCACAGGCCCCCGGAACCGGGCGTGGCATCCCTGAGCCCCTCAGGAGGGTCTGCAAGGGCAGCTGTGACTGAGGGCGCCCAGGCATCCTCTATTATATTATTTTTTCATTTAAAAAATTTATTGAAATATATCATTCATACATGAACATACATAAATAATAAGTATATAGTAAAAGTTGTACACTTACAACACATCATACTGGGCTCCCACACATCACCCCACCACTAATCCTTGCATTGTTGTGAAACATAGCAAACTATAAAAGAGCATCATCAAAGTATTACTCCTAACTACAGTCCATATCTTACATTTGGTATATTTTTCCCCAACCCACCCTATTATGTTTTTTATTCATAAACCTTACAATTTATCTAAAGTGTAAAATCCATTGGTATAATCAAGAATTGGGTATTTATCATTTCTATCAATTTTAGAGCATTTTCATTATTAAAAAAAAAGCCAACTCTAATACCTATATATTAGCAATTCTGATTACAAATTCTCTTATGTGCTTTCGCCATTTCTACTCATTTCCAAACATTTACAAACTACTTTTTGCCAATTCTGCTCAGATTAAACCCAGCTTTCCATTCCCTAACTACACTCTCTTCTCTGGTGACATGTCCTAGTTAGCCATTCTTTATTTTTTTTTTTTTAAAGATTTATTTATTTATTTGTTCCCCCGCCCTGGTTGTCTGTTCTCTGTGTCTATTCGCTGTGTCTTCTTTGTCTGCTTCTGCTGTCAGCAGCACAGGAATCTGTTTCTTTTCATTGCTTCATCTTGCTGTGTCAGCTTTCCGTGTTTGTGGCACCATTCCTGAGCAGGCTGCAATTTCTTTCACCCTGGGTGACTCTCCTTATGGAGCGCACTCCTTGCACGTGGGGCTCCCCTATGCGGGGGACACCCCTGCGTGGCAGGGCACTCCTTGCATGCATCAGCACTGTGCGTGGGCCAGCTGCACACCAGTCAAGGAGGCCCGGGGTTTGAACCGCAGTCCTCCCATGTGGTAGATGGACGCCCTAATCACTGGGCCAAATCCGCTTCCCAGCCAGTCTTTATTGATCTTACTAGTTAGGAAACTAAACTCTCCACCTCAGTCCTGTCTTCTTGAAACTTTCAATTGAGTGTAAGGCAAGAACAGGTTTTGGTGTTTAATCAATACTGATTGAAAGAAATAACCATAATATCTCCCATGTTTAAAAAAAAATTCCTGGGGGGGCCTGTTTCTGTGTATGTAGGTTGTGTGTGCAGGCTTACCCTGGGACAAATAACCATTGACCTTCAAAGCCTTCCTGTCTGGTGTTGCTGCTGCTTCAGGGAGCCCCCTCTCCCCCTCCTGCCCCTCGCCCTCCTGTGCAGCCGAGTCCCCGTCTGTCCAGCCAGCTCCCAGGACGGGCTTGGGGAGAGCATTTCCCACTCGCCTCCCAGGCCATCTGTGTGCCAACAAATCCTCTCCCAAGCTGGTGGTAAGAAGGTTGCTCCTGTGACAAAATGCCGCATAAGGCGAGGCCGAGCAATGGGCCAACTCAGAGCCAGGAGCGAGGGAGAGGGGCTTAAAGCCCTGGGGAGGGGCTCGGCAGTCAGTTTAGGCCCCATTTGGAGACTCGATCCCAGATCAACTGTGCAAGCGGCTTCCCCACACCGCGCTTCCTGGCTTTCTCTGCAGGATGTGAAGCCTGACTCAGTCAACTCTTTTTTCTGTTTTCTTTTTATTTGTTTCACAAAGACTAAGAGCTTCTGGTTGTATAAATAAGAGAATGCTAACAAGGAGGAACAGGACATTGCACTGCCGGCTGTTGGGGACACTCATTCCGAGGACCTGGCTAGCACGTCCTCCACCCCAGGGGCAGGAGGGGCCACAGGGTCCTGAGGACATATGGGTAGGAGGGAGCTACACCCCTGAGTGTGGTGACCCGCTGGCTGGAGGCCCCAGCAGGCCACGTGCCAGGTGTTCCAGGCAGCCCTGACCACTG
This sequence comes from Dasypus novemcinctus, assembly GCF_030445035.2. Classification (NCBI taxonomy): domain Eukaryota; kingdom Metazoa; phylum Chordata; class Mammalia; order Cingulata; family Dasypodidae; genus Dasypus; species Dasypus novemcinctus. The sequence continues at coordinate 104,246,717 of NC_080678.1, read as the reverse complement.
CAGGGGAGGGCGTGGCAGGACTCTCTGGACTTTGACACCAGCCTGGGGAGGGGGAGCCCCCATGGTGAGAGGGGGGCTTCAGGAGCTCAGAAGGCTGCAATCTTTTTTTTCTTCAAAATTAATATAGTTTTTTATTATTATTTTTAAATGTTACGTTAAAAAATATAAGAGTTTCCCATATGCTCCCCCACCCCACTCCTCCCACATCAACAACCTCTTTAATCATCATGGCACATTCATCGCACTGGCTGAATACATTTTGGAGCACTGCTGCCCCGCATGGGTAATGGTTTACGTTGTAGTCACACTCTCCCCCACCCATTCAGTGGGTTACGGCAGGATATATAATGTCTGGCATCCATCCCTGCCATGTTGTTCAGGACAACTCCAAGTCCCGAAAATGGCCTGCATCACTATTGCCTAACATGGAAGCTTCCAGGGACCCAAGAAACCTGCACAACTCTCCACAGGCCACTTCCAGATGCCCCCAGCCTGCGGTGTCCCTCAGTGCCTCTGCCCAAGGGGCTGTTTTCATGGAAACATCAAAGCTGCGCTGCGGACAGCACAGGCCTGACCCGCCTCAGGCTGTGCAGAGGCAGAGACCCCAGAGCAGAGGACAGGGCTGAGGGGGTGGGGCCCGGGGCTGGGTTGGAGCCAAGGGGGGTGGAGCCGCAGGGGGGGCCATGGTGGGCAGCCAGGCCCAGGGCTCCAGCAGCTGGAAAGCCTTGGGAACCAGCAGCGTTTCCTCCTGCAGGCTCCTGCCCTCTGGGTGCTGCCCGCAGCCCCCACAGCCCCTGCATGGAGGACTGAGGGGCTCCCAGGTAGCTGCCCGGTGCCCTTACTGGTCAGGGTCCCTCCTGGCCACCCACTTGTCACGTGACTCCAACAGAGCTGCTGTCAGGGCCCAGGCAGGGGGAGGGGCAGTTAGGAGGCAGCCCCGGGGCTGTCAGCGCACCCAGAGTTGTCTCCACATGTTGGGGAGCCTCTGCCTCTGTCCTCACGGGAGGCCTTGGCATCAGGAAACCGAGAAGGGACGAGGCTGGAGAGGCTGGGGTGCAGGGCCCTGCCCCGGGTGGGCCGTGCTGGAGGCTGTCTCAGATGCGGCTGAGCCAGGGGTGCAGGGCCTTCCTGCCTCAGCACCAGGCGCCCAGGTGGGGCTGGGGGTCGGGAGGCCCGTGTGAGGTGCAGACGGCTCCCAAATGGCGCTCGTAGCTTACATTCATCTCCTTGCCCAATGGCATGCCCTGGCTTCAGGGAGGACAGCTGAGGGGGCTGTGAGCAAGCGGGGAGGGTTCTGGGTGAGAGAAGCGAGCCCTGAGAAAGGCCCTCTTGTGTGGGAAAAGCCTTCAGAACCTTCTGGATGTGGAGACGTTCGGACCCCAGAAACAAGGAGAGAGGAGCCTGTCCCTCACCGGCTGAGCCCCGGTGACAGGGGAGTCAGGGGAGCAGACCGAGGGCCTCCCAGAGGCCCACCGGGAAGGGAAGGTGACAGGTGCGGGGAGGCTGGCGGCGTGCGCCCCTCCTCACAGAGCCAGCCGGGGGGCCGAAGGGGCCTTGACAGGCGCCTCCCACCGGATCCTCACAGCAGTCTTGGGCGTGCCGGGACAATTCCGAAGTCGCTATGTGCAGGTGTGATTTCCAAATTGGGTGTTATCGAGGTCTTCTCGTAGGGTTTATGCGCCCTCTTAATTCTGTGTGCGTCTTTGCCAGGCTCTGTTGCAGGTTCTGTGTGGAAACTGGGTCCATTTTATGCACATTTTACGTGTGTGGGTGAACGCGTACCAGCAAGCGCGTGTATCCCCGCGCCCTGTTTCCGCACGGGTCGCTCTGCTGGGATCTAGAGGCCCTGGGGGCCACCCCCGAGGTGCCTAAAGGATGCACAGCCTGCAGGCCAAGGTCTTGCCCCGCCCTCGTGTGGTCCCCGCAAGTTCCTGTCCCCTGACCTGGGCAGGGCTGGCATCAGCCTCCCTCTGCCGCTTCTCGCAGGGCACTCGGTGCCTGAGCACCGGCTCTGAGGGCGTGGAAAGGAGCCAGCCCTGCACCAACGCCTCGGCTTAATGATTACAGGGACGTGACCCAGCCAGTCCTGGGAGCATCAAACCAGGATGGGATGAGGTCACTCACCCACTACAAGGCTGGGCTCTGAGCCGTGGTCCCTGGGCTAATGCCCTTCTCGGGCAGATGAGGGCCAGGCAGGGCCAGGAGGAGGTTTGAGTCTCAGCTCCCTGTGGGAGGAGCAGTCATAACAGCCCTGGCCTCGGGCAGGAGCCCTGCGTGGTCAGGAAGGCCATGCTCTCCAAGAGGGGACAGAGAACAGAGCAGGGATCCCTGAGCTGAGAACTTGCTGCATCACAGTCTTGGGGGCACATTAGGGAGCTGGTGGTTCCAGCAGGGCCTGGCAGGAGCCTCTCCTGGGCTGGGCTCCTCCCAGCCTTCCATGTGGGGGAGAACACATATTCCAGCCAATATTTTAAGTGACAGGTGGGAGGGATTGCTAATACTACATTATAAGGTACCTTAACTACCTGTGAGGACATAGTGTTATTTGAAGGTGGATTTGAAAATTCCTATTTCAAGCTTTAAAGAAACTAGTAAAATAATTTTAAAAGAAATATATTTCTTATGCTAGGAGAGGAGAGAAAATGGAATCATAAAATGCTTACTCAAAACCACAGAAGGCATAAAAAGAAAGAAAAAGATGTTAATGGGGAAAAGTGGTGGGGGAGGAGGTAGGGTATATGGGAATCTATATTTTCAATGTAGTCTAGAGCTTCTTTAAAAGAAATTTTAAAAAAAGAAGTAAAAGAAAGAACAAGGACAACAGATAGAAAATAGTTACAAAATGATATATATTAATCCAAGCATGTCAATTGCTTTAAATGTGAATGGTGTAAATACAGCAATTTAAAAACAGACTATCAGCGTGGATTAAAAAAATAAAAAGATGACCCAACTCTTTGTTGTCTGAAGAAACCCATTTTAAATATAAAGACAAACATGAATTAAAAGTAAAAAGGATGGGAAAAGATGCACCACACAAACACTAATCAAATAGAAAGCTTTAATAATTCTGTTAACTTCAGACAAAGCAGATTTCACAGTAAGGAAAATATCAGGGATAAAGAGTGGCATTACATAATGAAAAGGTGGGCAGATTTTTCAAGACACAACAATCCTGAATGTATTTGTGCCTAACAATAAAGCAACAAATACGTGAAGCAAAAAGGGTAGAACTGCAAGGAGAAAAGACAAATCTCTCTGGAGACTTCAGTGCCCCTGTATCAGTTACAGACAGATCCAGTAGGCAGAAAATCCAGAAGAATACATTTGACATGAACAGCAACAATCAACTAGATTTAGTTGACACTGATGGAATTCTTCCTCCAAAAACAACAGGATACACATTCTTCTCAAGCACCCAGTGAACACTCACAAAGATAGCCCAAACCCTGATCCATAAAACACATGAACAAATTTAAAAGAATAGAAGTAAGACAAAGTATGCTCTCAGATCACAGTGCAATTAAAGTAAAAATCAGTAACAGAAAGACCACTAGAAAATCCCAAAATATTTGAGGATTAAACAACACATTTCTAAAAAAAACCCATGTGTCAAAGAAGACATCTCAAAGGAAATATAAAATTCGTCTCAAATATCAGGGCTACCTGCCAGATATTAAAGTTGTTTTCTTCTTAGCCTTGCTATCACTTCAATGGATAATTTATAAAATCTTGGCAGAATCAGGAGATGTATTCAATTATATATAATATTTCCACTTAGGCCAAATGCATTCCTGATAGTCCTTTAATTAGATACCTCCCAGCAATTGGATACTTATATATGGTGATATATTATAGAAGCTTTACCTAGGCCTTTGGGACCATAGATTTTCTCTTAGAAATATTGAATATCTGTCTCCCTTCATATAATTTTTTAAAAGCATATAGGTTAAAGGTTTGGATGCCCCACTAGTCCAGAAAATATATCCATTTAGTTTGAAAAAGCAACATTTTTTTTCTCCAAACAGATTTAGAATACGAAGGCCAACATGAATTTTTAAATAAGGAGATCCAACTTAAACATTTTATTCAACCATATCTCTTAAATTTACAAATTTGAATACTGTTATGGATAAATTATATTTGCACATACTGCATAATAAGAAACATACAGAAATACTACCTTAAGTTTGTTTCTTTTTCTGTAGATACCTAGAAATGTGTTACCTTAAGTCTAATTCATGGCTTCAGAAAAGAGCATTTTGCCTTTGCTTGTCTTGCATTATGAGCCAATCTCCTCTAATAGATTTATCGCCATTGGCAGTACTGATCATTAGAATTTTAACTGGATGGCAAAGTTTAAGTAACTCTTGCTTAATTGTATTTCTTCTAAGACTCACTCAAATATCAAATCAAATTTACTTAACTTATGATTGAAGCATTTCTATCAATTTCAGACATAACACTTTCTGGCATGTTTGAAACAAATCATTCCCCAAAATATACCATTCTATGAATATAAGAAAATAGGGCAATCTCAAATACCAGGCATATTAAATTCTGAGTCTATTTAAGATTGGTTTATACTGTGAGGGAAAAAACATGTCTGCTTTCAGGAGGAAAAATGGCTTCATTCAAACAAATTATCCAAAATTTCCTCCTGATGATGGTGCAGCTATCAAAATAAACATCATCACACTTGGCACATGTGCAATAGAATGAAGTCAGAGATACCAGTCAAGGTCTTAGTTTTCCTTCTCTGCAAAAAAAATATGATGAAATGCATCCATGTTCCTAAGCTGCCAACTTTCAAATCACTGGTATCTTTTTATACCAAAAATATATTCAACTCCCACCCCAGTGCAGAGAATATCATGAACATTTCATGTATAATATATCAGTAATCGTTCACTTATTTAAAAATAGAACATATTAATTAACACAAATCCATCACCATCTCATATTTCCTGTCCTTCCAAAGCAAAATAAATATTTCACAAAGCAATGAGTGTTTCATGCAATGCACATATACATTGTACTTGGGAAACTGTGTGTATGCTAGTGTTCCAATATATTTGTTTATAGATGTGCATTATTGCCATTTGCATGTGAATAATGGTCAACCATTTTCTATTTGACCCTTTGCTTGGAGGGCAGCATTCATCTCTGTTTAAATTATATGCTCTTTGCAACATATTGGAAAGCTAACCTGTAAGACAAAACTCTCACTGTCGGTTTTCCTTCCTGGAAAATGGTGCACAAAGTCTTGTTTAAGTGAGTGATACTACTGAAAATAGAATACATCCCTCTGAGCCTCTCCCATGTCCACTCAAGAATGAGTCAAATTTGAAACATGAATCTAGAAGAATAATACAAACGTCCAGCTTCAATTTACAAATTGATACGTACAAAGCTCAATCTTCGGCAGATCAACGTAATAGAGACATTCTGACAGTGAATTGTGTCGTTGTTGGTCAATGCTCTGACCCACGAGGTAAGCCAGTTTGTGAGCGAAGTGGAGAGGCGCAGGAACGCAAATCACATCCTGTAGGAGGAAAAAAACTAAGAGGAAGTTTCTGTTTCTGAATTTAATTTACATCTATTTTCTTTAGATTTACATTTTCACATATGTCACATCACAGATTCAAAACATAGGCATGCAAGTTTGATCCATTCATTTTACAGATCTGGAGGAAAACTGGGATCAGAAGATCCTTACTGGCAAGTTATAATACATGCGGCACAGCTTGTAAGTCAAATGCCGCACTGTGTCTGGGGTCAAGCAAACGGTGTCGTAGATGACATAATGTGTGGGAGTAATAGTCCCGTGTTTCACAGGCTGACTCACAATGAAGAAACCATACCTGGAATTATAGGACACATGAGAATCAGCTCATTGCAGAAGAAAAGCATGTAGTGAGTGGAGGCTCTGAAAACATTTAGTCTGTTACTCAACAGAAATGCGTTCCCCAAGCAGAAAGTGTTTTCTTAAATGAAGCAGTCTGTCGAACAGGTAAACAATGATATAATGACACAACTCCATAAAGGACATTTAAATCATTGGGATGGTACTGTCAGGTGCTTTAGACAAATAAGGTACACACAGATGTCTAGAGAGAAAAATAAAATTAGCACATTTGCTATTACCTACATATTATCTCTAAACAACATACATTTCAAAAATGTATATATATTTATATTGTGTGTGTGTGTATATATATGTTGTAGGTTGTATATGTCAAAAGAACTTTTATTTACTCTAGTTTAAAGATTTACCCATATTGTTGGATAGAACTTATTATCCAGAATTACATAATAAAATGTTCCTAGTCCATTCAGTTGCCTGTTGAGTAATTCCCCATCATATACAGGCTTCAAAATTCATTATCCATTCTCTTGTTGTTAGTTTCCTCCTAATTTTTTTTCCAGTCTAAAGACATGAGGAAGAGTCTAACGGGTGCTTTCTTAGGCCCAAAATGCAAGTCGTTCTCTAAAGTATATAGCCAGATTGGAGCTTAGGTTGAGCAGCTGCGAATTCAGAATTGGTCTCTTTCTGGTGAACTGTTAGTTTTGTTTACTTCTTTTGATCAATATATCCAAGGCCAGCATTTTGAGTTAAAATTCTGGTGAACTGTTAGTTTTGTTTATTTCTTTTGATCAATATATCCAAGGCCAGCATTTTGAGTTAATATTCTGGTGTGTTTTTCCATCCCCTTTTTTCCCCAAATTTTATCATACTTTTAAGATTTACTAGGAGTGTTTCTTCCAAAGAACAAATAACTTAATGATTTTTCTCCAAACTGCAATCTGACTTAAGGGGCAAGGTTAATGTTTAAATTATCAGGTTTATTTTATATGGGCCATATTATTTTGTTCTTTACATTTATGTTTTTTCTGTGTTTTGCTTAATCCTTTCCTGTCTTCTACTAGATTGATCAATATTTCTGCCTTTCTTTCTATTTCATTTATCCCTCCTCCCACTCTATTGAGATGGAAGTCAAGTTTTATTTCACTTCATGGTTTCCCATATATTTTAATTTACATAGTCAACTTAGCAAGTCTAAAGTTAATCATTTAAACTTTAATTTAACCATTCTACCTAGCAACTGAGGATCTCTAGATTCTTTAGCCCTGATCCCTATTTTCCCATGCAAATGGTATTTATGTCCAATATTTTATATCTACCTAGTTCTTACATACTCCCCAAATTTGACATTTATAAGGTCAGTGTTTTAAACTCCCAAATATGTTTGATAGCATTGCTTCTTGAATCTCATTCCTTCTTTATTTGTTCACTCTCCTTTTCCCTAAATATATACTTTAAGATAGTTATATTTCAGTGAAGGTCTGATGCACATATACAATATGTATAATTATCTAAATCTTGTTTTATTTCACTCTCACCTTTGAATGATAGTTTAACTTGGTATCAAATTTTAGGGTGAGAGTTACTTGTTAGCATATTGAGGATATTATTTCAATGTCTTATGCTTTCTATTGTTGAATGGAATTTTTATTGTTTAGCAATAAAATATTTTCCTCTTCTGATTTTAAAATCTCTTGTCTCGGATATTTTGATGTTTCACTATGTGTCTAGGTATTGATTTATTTTAATTGTTCTTGCTTAGGTTCTATTATTCCTGAATCTAAGAAGTCAGGTTTTCAACAATTCTCTCTTTAAGTATTGACCCCCTTCCTGCTATCTCCACCTTTTTGAACTTCTACTCAACCTATAGCAAATCTGCTAGCTTAGTTTTACACTTCGATAATCTGTATTCATACCTTCCATCTCTCCATGACTGTGCACTGAATTCTGTGAATTTCTTTGAATGGATTTTGCAGTTACTTATTTCTGTTCTTTTGTGTCTAACCTGCCCTTTAACCCTTCTATCTTCTTTCTATCTCACTTCTACCATCTTTATCATTGCTAGATATTCAATTACAAAGTCAACTTTCTATTCAACATTTATCAGTTCGCTTATGTTCTGTTCCATTATACATATATATATAATCATTTAAAAATTCATTTATATAAACTATTTCCAACACTTTATCTGAAACTTGTGTGTTTAGCTCTATGTTGTATTGCCTGCAGCTTCCCTCTAAGAGTTGCTTCCTCAAAAGAAGACAAAGCAATTTCTGAATCATCATTTTCAATTATTTCTTGATGTCCATATTATCCAGTCCTGATTTTTAAAAATTAAACTCTGTATTTTGTTGCCAAATAACTGTTAATATTACTTTGGTATTGAATCACCCCAGTTCAGAGGAGATAGGTATTACATGCAGAAAATTTGCACATAAGAGAAATTGTGCTTTAGCTTAGTTTAGATGCTGTCCCCTAGAAGTGCAACAAAACATTTAAAAACAATAAACCTCCTTAGGGTGTTAATTTAATACTTTGATTTTTAGATTATATTTGCTAAGACCTGACTTTGATGACTGAGGAGTGTCAATATAAGCACAATTTACTCTCTCCTATGACTGTAACATACAATTTAGGGCTCCATCAAAAAACAATGGTTTTGGGTCACAAACTCCTATGAAAGTGATATTAAGAAACCCATCCAATCAGATCACCAAGCATGATTCCTATATCCAAATTAAGAACCACAGTGTAAAAGTTAATATAAGCTCAAAATAGGTGTAAAGAACCAAAAATAATTTCTAAGGAGAAGTTATTTGAATTAAAGGACTTTGCTAAACTGAAGTAATTTGAGAAAATTATATAATCAGATCTTTAAAAAGTGAAAATAAAACTAAAAAAGGGCTTACTATTCCCTTCTGGGCATCTCTACATCGATAATCAAGCCTGGAAGTGATTTTGAATTCTTCCTTGAGACTCAACAAAAAATTTGATGTTAATGCATTTCTTCACCACAATTACAGTCAGTTTGGCACTTTAAAAAATTGTGATAAGTGCTACAGTGTCTACTCAGTCTTATCTTGGAAGCATTCAATATGTGAAAGATCATATACATAGGATCTCCTAAAAGAGTTTGCAGGGAGTGGGTGTAGCTCATAGGTGAGAGCCTGCTTCCCACATAGAAGGTCCTCCATTCAATCCCCAGTACCTCCTAAAGATAATAATCATATGGGGACAGCAGCACTCTAGGTACCCAATATCACTGTTTTAGGTTCATGTGTCTATTTCAAGATATAAATAGAGAGTTATTTACTCAGAGCCAGCCACCCACTCCCCAGGGGAAAGGTCCTTTCCTCCAGCCTTAGGAGCTATTCCTGCTATTCTGGCAGGGCAGCAGGGCCAAAAGACACACAGATGGGGCTAGAGAAGCCAGCTGGGAGGGCTCCCCCTCCTGGTAACTGCAAAACTCTGGGTGAAGGGGAGAGGAGTGCAAGCCACTGGCCAGGCTAACATCATGGATCTTGTGAAAATCTGAGGCCACCAAGCCTTCCTACTTCAGGGCTGGAATGGAGATTGAAAATGGCAAAACTTTTACCCTGGATGCAAAGAAATATCTGCTCCTCAAACATACCAATTCTGCCTTTTTCCCTCTGACTCTGGTGTGGGACCCAAAGTCAAAGCAGTAGGGTCTCTATTTTCTCCTCCCATTGCCTGAAGCCAACCATTGGTGTCGGGTTCCTTGTCCTCATCATTAACACTTGGAATTCCTTTGGAAATATATATATATTTTGGTTTTTATTTTTGCTTTGGAAATGTTAAAGACTCAAGTGCAGATCTAACATACACACATGCACACATACACATAAAGGTGGCCCTTTGCAATGTAGATACTTACTCAAAGGACTTAGCAACTTGTTTTAAGGAAGTTGAGCTGTGGTATTTCATAATCCAGCAATGCTTGAAGCTGTCCATCTCCCACCCTATCCCATTACATGATAATAAAAGATGGCAGGGCTCTTAGTCTAGGCCTTCATGGCAGCTGAAAAGAAACCAGACACCTGTGTTAATAAACAGTAACCATTGGTAGTTTTGACAATTTGAGGCACATTTTTGACACTACAGCACTTAGGGTCTTTCACAGCCTAAACCTTCAGTCTAGTCCAGGACTTCTCACCACAGGACTGTCGACATTTGGGGGCCAGATAATTCTTTGCTGCAGGAGGTTGCGCCATGCATTGTAGGGTTAGCAGTGTCCCTGACCTCTGCACACTAGAGGTCAGTCACCAGGCACACCCCCACCCCAAACTGTGAACCATGACATTTGGAAAGTCTCTAGACAAGGACCAGTATCCTCTGGGGATGGGGGTTGGGAGGGCAGAAGGTTGTCCCAGTTGAAAACTATTAGTGTTGACACTGACCATGCAAGCAGGTCTTCAGCCCATCCACAAGCTCTTGCCCTGATTCCTGGAAAACACATTGAGAGTGCCATCTGCTCAGAGAATAATAAAGTGATGGGTTTGGAAAACAAGAGTCTTGGAATCTTACTTCCCTTCTGAATGAATCTATAAATCAACATTAGAATCAGAATTGAGGATCTTATTAAAGATCAATTCTATAACCCCCTACAGAGCTCGCCAAAGTCTTTGTCCCTTATGACATCAAATATTTTTACAAAACATTGATGTGTGCAAAAGGAAGAGATAAGGGGGCATTTAACAGCAATACTACAGAATACACCCACTGTCACTATGCATGGCTGTGCAGTTTCACCTATGGGAGAATGCAACAACAACAACAACAACAAACACAGAGCCAGAACTCCTGGGGGTCTCCTCCTGGAGATGGAGTTCTCAAACTCTGGCTCGTCTACAACCATCTGCTTTGAGAAAGCAGCTCTCTAGGGAATGGTGACAGCATTTGTAACAGCCACTTAATATGTCAAGAAAAATTCTACATTTCCCTCAAGTTTCAACTGTCTTGTTGTGTTTTAGTTTACTTCAGCGCATCTTGACCACTTGTCCTGGGATGTGTGTATTTGTCTGCCTGCCTCTCCACCAGAATTTAAGCTCGATAGGAAAGGGCAGGCTTTTTTGGTCTACAGATTAACGACTGCAATCTGAGTATTTAGAAAATGGTACTCAACAACACCTGTTGAATGAATGAAAGCTTAATTTGTCCTTATCACTGCAATATCATTCTCTAATTCCCCCCCAGAAAAACATAGCAAAAGAAGGTTTTCGTTTTGACAGAGAATATGGTGGCTGGTCAAGTTAATCATCTGTCAAAATAAAAATGGTTCTTCTTGGGGAGGAGATGTTGCTCAAGTGGTTAAGCACCTGCCTCCCATGTAAAAGGTCCCGGGTTTGATCCCCAGTACCACGTAAGGAAAAAATTTAAAAATAAAAAGGTTGCTCCTTAAAGAATACTCTTGACAGTTATGCTTCACTGACCACAAACATTATGATGAAACAAAATGGTGATTTACAACAGTCATGTATCATGTAAAACAGAAGGAATTATGTACTGAAGTGTGCACAAATTCATTTCAGGGAGCAGTGTGGTTTGTACCCAAGAGCAGAAAAGAAAAGGGCCTCTGGAGAAAAGGAGAGGCCTGGTAGCTAGAAGCAGCCTTCCTCTTTTGGGTAGTTTATGCACAAATAGATGAGAACCCCCAGATCCTCCTTCCTGGCTGCCTCTGCCTCCCAGTTGGGTTTCCATGTTTGTCTTCCTTCTTGTACTGATGATCCACCTGGAGAGGCAGGTTGCATTTCCACAATGGTCCCCCAAATGCCCTACTCCAAACCCAGATCCTGTGTATATGCTGAGTTACCACCCCTGTGATGATATATGCTATGGGGCAGAGTTCCTCTTAAAATAATGTTTTCCAAGGAGGAATAATCTAATTACAGGAGACCCTCTAAAGCAGAGTGTTACTTCTGGCTGGTGGTAGAAAAGACAGAGAGATTCAAATCAGAAGGAATACTCAGTGTGCCCAGGCTTGTTGGAGATGGAGGGGCCACTTAAGAAATGTGGACATGCTCTAGAAGCTTATATGACCTAACAGCCAAATCCCAACAGGACCTCAGTCCCACAACAACCACAAGGGATGGATTCTGCCATATCCATGTGAGCTTGGAAGAGGACCCCAGGCTTCCAGGCAATGATGCAGCTCGGCTAACACATTTGGACTTTAAACTTGTGAGGCCTGAGCCCATACTGTGCCAGGTTTCTGACCAACAGAACTGTCCAGTTCTGTTACCTGGATGCTGCTAACTTTGTGATGATTGGCTAGGTAGCAATAGAAAACTTTGTGAAGCCTTCCACTGTATTTTGGAAATATACAGAAGGGCAAAGAACAACTTTTCTTTCCAGCTCCTGACCTCTTGAGAAGCTGGCAACTTCTTGTTTGGCTCACCTCTCCAGTTTTACCCAAAGACAGCTCTCATTCTCTAGGCTTAACACCAACTAAACAACATCTGCAAAAGCTTACTCACTGTGGTAAATCTTCATTCAAGCTTGACACAATCCTGCAATTGACTTCTGTCAATTTTCAATATCATGGAAACAATCGAAACCATTAAACATTGCTTGCTTTAGCTTAAATTTTAAAATAAAGGTAGATTTAGTTATAACAGAATCCAAGCAAACTTTAACCACTGAATTAAAAAAGAGTTCCTTAGGCTCTTATCAAACCCCACTAAACACAAACAAATAAGAAGCCAATGAGGGAAGTGGATGTGGCTCACGTGGTTGGGCTCCTGTCTTCCACATGGGAGGTTTGGGGTTTGATTCCCAGGGCTTCCTGGTGAAGCCAAGCTGGTTCACATGGAGTGCTGGCCTGTGCAGGAGTGCAGGTGCAACAAGATGATGCAACAAAAAGACACAGAGGAGAGATAATGAGAGACGTGGCAGACCAGGGAGCTAAGGTGGTGCAAGAGAGTGATCACCTCTCTCCCACTCTGGAATGTCCCAGGATGGGTTCCCTGTGCCACCTAAAGAGAAGACAAACAGACACAGAAGAACACACCACAAATGGACAGAGAGAGGGAAACGGACTTTGGCCCTGTGGTTAGGGCATCCGTCTACCACATGGGAGGCCCGCAGTTCAAGCCCTGGGCCTCCTTGACCCATGTGGAGCTGGCCCATGCTCAGTGCTGATGCGCGCAAGGAGTGCCATGCCACACAGAGGTGTCCCCCACGTAGGGGAGCCCCACGCGCAAGGAGTGCACCCATAAGGAGAGCCGCCCAGCGCGAAGAAGGGAGCAGCCTGCCCAGGAATGGCGCCGCCCACACTTCCCGTGCGGCTGACGACAACAGAAGCGGACAAAGAAACGAGACGCAGCAAAAAGACACAGAAAACAGACAACCAGGGGAGGGGAGGGGAATTAAATAAATAAAAAAATAAATCTTTAAAAAAAAAAAAGGACAGAGAGAGCAGACAACAGGGTGGGGGGGGATAAACAAATCTTTTTTAAAAAAAGAGAGTAGGCAACGAAATCCAACATACACCTGTGTCCACCTTCCAGAGCTCTCCTCCCATCTTGATAGCAATGGTCATTGGCATCTGTGATCTCTCTATGGTCCGCGCCAGCAAGCACTGGCTCAGAATGGGACAGTTGGTACACAAGTATTTTTTTATGCTATCATACTTGTCTTCCCTGTTGTTGGACAGCATGCAGATGACCTTGAAAGCAAACACATGTGAGACTTCCAGAGAAACAGCCAGGCAGTGATAGGAGAAATGAAAACCATCAAGGAAGCAGTTGAGGTGGAGCAATGACCAGCTAGAGTAGACTGATTAAGCAAATATTTGGGTCCAAGAGGGTGACATTCCTAGAGCTTACATGAGAGCTGTGAGGGAGAGTGTGTGGAAGAGACAGGCTGCAATGTAGGCGATTTGGCAGTTGCATCAAGAGCTTAAACTTGCACAGGTCCTGTGGAGCTAGTGTTTCAATTCCCTGGAATTTATCATGAAGCCAACAAACAGGGTTAAAAAACCACTCACTGCAGGATTCCATCATAAGGATATTCATAAGGTGGCAGATTTGGCCCAGTGGTTAGGGCATCCGTCTACCACATGGGAGCTCTGTGGATCAAACCCCGGGCCTCCTTGACCTGTGTGGAGCTCGCCCATGCACAGCGTTGATGCCATGCAGGGGTGTCCCCGCATAGGGAAGCCCCACATGCAAGGAGTGTGCCCCATAAGGAGAGCCGCCCAGTGTGAAAGAAAGTGTGTATGGCCCAGGAATGGTGCTGCACACACAGAGAGCTGACACAAGATGATGCAACAAAAAGAAACACAGATTCCCATGATGCTGACAACAACAGAAGTGGACAAAGAAGAAGATGCAGCAAATAGACACAGAGAACAGACAACTGGGGCTGGGGGAAAGGGGAGAGAAATGAATAAATAAATAAATCTTTTTAAAAACATAAGGATATTCACCATTTACTGGACAAACATGATCAGTCAAGTACTTACCAAGCATTTCATTGGACTCAGTTCATTACTTCTACAACCTACTGAGTTAGGTACTAACCACGGAACAAGCTGGAGAATTCTGGAAACTGCCTGTTTATAAGCAACAAAGGAGGGTATCAAACCTTCACTGGTCTCAAGGCCTGGGCAGTTGAGGAGAAAGGGCTTGTTCCTGATTCAAAAAGAAATTCTTCAAAATGTGGCTTTTCACATCATGATGCTCACAGGACCCTTTGGGGAGGCATCTTTTATTAGACTAGGAAATTCTCTGATTTTGAGAGTGAGGGTTCAGTCCCTATCCTCCTGGTCATCCCTCAATCTCTGGAGAACATAAGAAGAAAGATTCTGGGGCTAGTCTTCTCACCATCTAACCTACACCCTTAGAATATGTAAGGAGATGCCTTGATGAAGAGAAGAGTCTATTGTACCAGGAGGTAAACTAGTCAAGTTCCCCTTCAAGAGGTGAAAAAAAAGGAGGGTAGGTAGGTTGGTTTGTTTTCAGAAATCCCCAAATTAAAAGGCAGATCTTAATTTTTTAGGCAGATGCTAAACAAGCAAAGAAATTCCCATTATGATAATGAGTTGAAATCCAAACACTGACCAAACTCCATCCCATTCACAGATTCTCACACGCAAAATGCCATGCTGTGAGAGCTCCCAACAGAAGATTTCTCTGCTCTGAGGACTTAAGGCCACAACACCAGATGACAATATAAGATGGCACGTGATCAAGAAATAGGAAGCGAGCCACAGCATTTGAAGAGAACAGGATTATGAAAGCGAGGCAGTTCATGTAAGAATGATAAGTACAAGGAATTCTTCAGCATAGCCTGAAAAGTCCTCCTTAGTGGAAATTGTGAAGGAGAGAGAAGTCTAGGTTTTAGGTACAAGACAACAGGACAAACACCTTGGTTGCGTGATCGAGAAAGAACAAGCTCCTAATTGCATGCTGGAGGAAGCAGAAGAAGGAGATGTGTTAGGAGAAAGAACTGAAGGAACAGTTGGTGAAGGAATTCCCATCCCAGAATGACAACTAGGTCTAAGGCACTGGCTAAGGGAAAGGAAAGGGAAGATTCCAAGAGAAATACTGAGCTTTGGAAGAGACATGCTGGAGGAGATGTGTCATAGATGTAGTGAGTTATAAGTAGGGAGAGAAGACTAACAATCACATTTGGAGATTACCATCACCCACAGCACTTAGAAATCTAAAAACACCATAGAAATTTACAGACTTCTGTGACAATTCTAAGTCTATGAACCTCAGAGAATTAGCATGAGATGATATTAAAAAATAGCTAAACTGCAGCTGCCTGAGTTCAGCTACATGAGAGAGGTAAATTCACTTTCCTGGGCTGGTTTCAGAACCACTTGGCAACACTCTAGCTTCTAAAATGCATGAGTATGCAGCTTTAGAACTACTCAACTGCTAAAGATGGATCATATCAAGATGATATGTACCATATGTATTTTTGATGAAGCATGTTCTTCTAAGACCGTTAAATAGGATTCAATTGTATCACCCACCTCAATCCTATAAAATACGTATATCTTCTATATACATAAGATAACATAGAACAAAACATATAACAAGAATTTTACATAGCCCATGAAATGAATTAGAAAATGGCATAAGATACAATGCTGAGACAAGCATCCTAGGGAAAATTTTGTTTTTGAAAAAACAAGTTCAATTTTCTGAAAACATGATTGGGAGCTAGTTCTTATTACTACCCATGCCAATTCCAGATCAAGTTGCTATTTCTGAAGCCTCCTTCAACATGGATTCCACTAGCCACAAACCATAGTTCACAAAATCAAGGTTCAACATATGTCTAAGGGAGACAAAACAAAAGACTTTTTGTTTACAAAATTTTAAAGGGTTTTGTCAAAGAAGGAGACTCATTCCTACAAATTAATATTTCAATTTCTCTGCTGCTGGATTGCCAGGAACCAATTTTTAAGCTGGAATGGATTTCTGCTCTACATACTTACATTTTGGACTTTTTATAACTATGCCCATGTTTTTTGTCACTTTCTGCAGACTCCGTGCTCAAGACATGGCAGCGTTCTGATTTTTCCTGGTATACAGCAAGGGCCAGCCATGGAGAGACTTTCTCCTGAGTAAGAGCCACTTCTATTTCTTTTGACCAGTCTGCAAGTTGTGAATGGGAGTCAAGCTGGAAAAGAATTCCAAAGCACATTATAAATCTTACCAACTGCGACTTCCTACTGAAATACTAGTTTTACCAACTGCGACTTCCTACTGAAATACTACAAATGACAAGCTCAAATGCTGACTGAATTACTCACTTTTCCTTAAAAATATGAGTTAGTAAAATTGGAAATCTCCCACGGCTTACAGACTTTTAGATTGATTCTATGAATTTGTGTCTTCATGGATAAATCTGGATTATTATGCCTTGAAAGAATGCCCACATTATTAAGTGATAAAGCCATAATACAAAGCTTACCATGTACCAGGTATTTTCTAAACATTCTTATTGCAAGCCTGTTTTTTCCCTCATGGGGAAGGGATGGCTAACTTGAGAAGACACAGTGGTCAAAATTATAGCAGGACTGAGTCCATTCCTCTGGCATCATAATTCATTTGCCACAAAATTGACACAACATTCTTGAAATGCTCTTACCATTCTTTCTCCTTGGATGATTTTTACTAATTTTAAAACTCTCCCCAAGAAGGACAGAAATTTGCTATGAAATTTCAGGTCCCACAACCAATCCAATGTCCACATAGAAGAGGTGGCATTGGATTGGGAAAAGTGGACATGGTGGCTGATGGGTATGGGGAAAGGCAGGAAGAGATGAGAGGTGGAGGTGTCTTTGGGACATGGAGCTGCCCTGGATGGTGCTTCAGAGGCAATCACCGGACATTGTATATCCTCACAGGGCCCACTGGATGGAATGGGGGAGAGTATGGGCCATGATGTGGACCATTGTCTATGAGGTGCAGAGGTGCCCAAAGATGTACTTACCAAATCCAATGGATGTGTCATGATGATGGGAGGGAGTGTTGCTGGGGGGGGGGGAGAGGTGGGGTGGGGGGGTGGGGTTGAATGGGACCTCACATATATATTTTTAATGTAATATTACTACAAAGTCAATAAAATAAAAAAATTTAAAAAATTAAAAAAAAAAATTTCAGGTCCCAGCACTGAAGCTTCCTTTGCACACACTCATCTCTGAAAATGGAAAACAGCTCATGAAAATAAGCAAGAAGCAATCCGATCATTTGCAAAAAGCAGGTCGACTTTCCTTTGAGCCGGCGCTCATGCCTGCTGCTGCTGTGGAAATGCTGCGGACAAATACCATCCAACTCCAGCGCAGTCTCGGTTTCGCGCCACTGTTACTGTAAGCACTTGAGAGCCTTTCCTTCTCACCCCTCTTAACCTCTTCCAATATTCTAATGATGCAATAATTAGAGTTGGCCAAAAAATGTCATTTTCTTCCCAATTGTCATTTTCTAGTAGAAGAAGCTGAAATGCCGAGGATCTAGACAGGCCTTGAGTTTGGTATGCACAGCCAGAGAAGGAATACTTACTTTTGTGTAGTAATGAATTTTTTAAAATTCAGGTTGCCTCTTTTCTGGATCCAACCTCATATGGACCACCAAATCTTTCATCATCCTATAATCCTTACACTTCTTGTCTGTTAAACTTTTAGAAAAGAAAATCAAAAGGTCTATCTGAACAAGCAAGGCTATGTTTATGTCAGAGAAGTCTAAACAGTGGCATCTGGGAGAGGAGGAACCCAGCAAGACTGGGCATCTAGTTCCAGGGGTATGGTGAGGTGCTGCCAGAAGCACACGTCTCCAGCCACAGGCCTGTGGGGCACAGAGCGGCTCACTGTGGAAAGACCAAATGGCCCAGCAGTACCTGTTAAAGGGAAGAGCTCAGGAATCAGCAGCACAGGTTCTCTCAGGTAGTTCCTCTGGCTCTTCTTCCACTTGCCCTGGCTGATGAAGGTGGCTGCGTGGGATCCATGATCTCTTGATGGTAGTGCTGCACAGGGAAAGCAAGTGGGTGTGGCCACCATTCTCAAGAGGGACCTCAGTGACAGCCACGAGCAGGTGCACAAGGGTTCGCCTTGTTCTGCTTCTTTCCAAGCACACACGGAGGCAAGGAGGCGTGCTGGTGGCTGTTTTCTCCAAGTTAGGGATGAGGCCCTAAGTTCTGTTTAGAATTCTCTTACTCTACACTTCCAAGGAACCATCCCTTGCCTTTCTCACGAGCAGACATATGTGTTGCTGCACAATGCATGCCAAGGAGCACAGGGCCATTTTCAGAAGAGGCAGAAATAGGTGCAAAAGGCCAGAGGTGGCTGGGCTTTTGTTGGTGGTGGTTTTCTTTTTGAAAGAAACCTAGGAGTGAGCCTGTGCTGCTGTCTGGAGCTCTCCCACGCAGGAGCACGGGGTTTACACACGCTGGTAGTAGAAGCACCACCACCTTTCACTGGTCCCCACTCCACCACACAGCTGAACAGAGCTCGGGGTGTGCTGTCCTTCCTGTGGGAAGATTTGCATCTTGCACGCTAATCCTTACCCTTTTCATAAATACCTTCACGTCATCCAGTGCAACATTGACTTCTGTATCTAACAAATCTTGTTATTCCTATTCACATTATTAATAATCTTCTATTGAAAGGCAGGGCTGAACTTCTCTTCCTGGGACTCATGTATAAATTTAGAGGATTTCAGGTTTTCATTACACTGTTAAAATTAAGCAGTCGCCTCCTTTTGTTCTGCCTTTCACACAGGGTCTCTAGACATGACCCTAACAATTTCAAATGTCACCCCCCATTTACTCAAGTATTTTACTGCAGGAGCCACCTCTTTATTTTTCATCCACAACCAAGTCTTCTACCTACTGTTTAAAGAAATAAAACAAAGTAGAGTTACTGTGGCTGTAAGACATTTAAAATGGAGCCAGCAGGTCACTCTAGAGGTCACTCTTACAGAGGCCTGAATGAGATGTCACAAACGATACCATAAACTTCTAAGTCGGCAAAGCCTCGAGCAACAACGCTTCTCAAAACCCCAAGAACCTCTGAACCACAACATAAACCATAAGGTAAAGAACTCAGTTAACCATCTAACCTGAAGGACAAGAGCACCCCAAATACCCACCAACCACAAACAACTTGTCAAACTTCTTTCCTTTATAAACCCTGGCCTGGAAATGCCAAATGGGACATGATTTGAGGTGCTCCCTGAATCTGTGCTTCCCAAATTGAAATTCTAAGACTCCAAATAAATGGTTCTGTTGTCTTGCAGCTTAGTTTGCCATGTCTCAGTTGACACTACCAATACATGCAGGAAAGCAAGTTGCCCTATTGAAAATTGTGCCTTAACCCACTGCTCTGTGACATGGACACACATGAACTAGTAAACTATTCCCAGCTAATTCTGGGGTATCTGATAAGTGCCAGGCATGTGATACTGAAGATATTACTAAAAGCAAAATGGACAGTTTCTGCCCCCAGAAAGTCATAATCTAAAAGGGAAGCAATTAATAAAATAATCACCCCCATGTGCAGGTACCAGCTGAGATACCTGCAGTGAAGTACTATGACCTCCCTGGGGGCCTCCCCCAGGCCCAAGGATGCAGGCAGGTACATGCATGGAGGCGGTTGTTGGGGTGTCCAAATGACTCTTCTGAGTCAATGAACCTTGAGGTGAAAGAGTTAGACTGACCAGACCCAAGTAGAGGACACATAACCTATGACCATGGTAAAAGTGTGGAAGTTTCTGTCTCCCCCACATCGTCACCCCCTTAGCTCTCCAGCTGATATCCATGCCCTGTCATTCGAATCACTTCATCAAAAATGCCAGTGATTCCTTTGTTTCCTTAACCCTTCACCGAGTCGTGCGGGCTCACCTCTAACTCTGGTCACCAGAATGGGGTTCGGTGGGAGCACCCAGCAACAAAACCCTGCTGGTTATTCACACCTGCAGCCTTGGCACACCCTTTGAGGGGTGCTCCCCCAGCAAAGCCCACCTCTTCTCAAAATTCCTACATGTCCCCTAGTCTCCTCCCTCTAACCCACTCAGCCAATGACCTGGTTTATTTTCCACTGAGAGATACAAGAATTCAGAAAGAAACTCCCACTCCTTCCATCCACCTTTACCACCTTCCCTTCTACCAGAAGGTAGAGTACAATGGACGGTGTGTCCTGCTCTCCAGAAAGCTCTGTCACTCTGCTTGAGCTCTGGATTCTAGACAATGTCACATTCAAGGGTGCTTCCATAATCACTTATTCCACTTGCATCCTAAATTATCACTTCATTCTGTGCTATTTGAACATTCCCATCAGAATAAAAACATACTCTAGCTTTCCCTAACTTAAATATATTCAACTCCAGGTATGAAACTAAGCCCCTTCTCATCATTTTGACAAAGCTGGCCACCATTTTTCTTCAATAACTTCATAACTGGACTTCCATCCTCAATTGCAAAGGTCTCTTTTGGTTTTTGCCTTATTTAATTTCTTGGTAACATTCCTCCTTGAAATGTATTATTCACATGGCTATATATTCTAGGTTATTCTTTATAGCCCAGTTTGATGACATAATATCCAGAGACAGCTGGAAACAGCATCTCCAGCCTGTCCTCTCTCTGGAACTCAAACTTACCAACACACCCTAAAAGCAGGCTTCATTTACCCCTTGTAGCAGCAACTACACCATGTCTCCTTGAAATCATTCCACCTCGAGGCACAAGAGGATGGCATTCCCAGCCTGCAGTCAGCTGCATTCAGTCCATAGGACTGAATTTTGGCTGACAGGAAGACAAGCAGAAGGGGTCATTACTGCCAATCCAGCCAAAGGCACATATGCGTCACTGCACCACTTCTACTGGTTTTCCTCTAACATGCCACCATGCGACCACTTGTCAAGAGGGAAGAGCAACAAATGGTAACACCCTGGATCTTGAGTCATGCCTTGGAGCAGGGTTTCCCTGAAGAGTCCACTCATGGTAGACTTGGTTCAAGACAAATTAAATCACTGATACAGAGAAGCGGACTTGGCTCAACAGATAGAGCATCCATCTACCACATGGGAGGTCCACGGTGCAAACCCAGGGCCTCCTTGATCCATGGTGAGCTGACCCACGTGCAGTGCTGAAGCACACAAGGAGTGCCATGCTACACAGGGGTGTCCCTCACATAGGGAAGCCCCATGCACAAAGATTATGCTCCCGGGAAACGGACTTTGGCCCAGTGGTTAGGGCGTCCGTCTACCATATGGGAGGTCCGCGGTTCAAACCCCGGGCCTCCTTGACCCGTGTGGAGCTGGCCCATATGCAGTGCTGATGCGCGCAAGGAGTGCGGTGCCACGCAAGGGTGTCCTCCGCATAGGGGAGTCCCACGCGCAAGGAGTGCGCCCGTAAGGAGAGCCGCCCAGCGTGAAAAGAAAGTGCAGCCTGCCCAGGAATGGCGCCACCCACACTTCCCCTGCCGCTGAGGACAACAGAAGCGCACAAAGAAACAAGACGCAGCAAATAGACACCAAGAACAGACAACCAGGGGAGGGGGGGGAAATTAAATAAATAAATCTTAAAAAAAAAAAAAAGAAAAAGATTATGCTCCCTAAGGAGAGTTGCCCAGTGCAAAAGAAAGTTCAGCCTGGCCAGGAATGGCACCACACACATGGAGAGCTGACACAACAAGATGACACAACAAAAAGAAGAGACACAGATTCCAGGTGCTACTGACAAAAATAGAAGCAGGCACAGAAGAACACACAGTGAATGGACACAGAGAGGAGACAACTGGGGGGGAAGGGGAGAGAAATAAATTTTTTAAAATCTCTAAAAATAATAATAGTAATAAAATAATAAATCACTGATACAGTATTTTGTGATCCTTTCAGATCCCATCTTCTGCCCTTCTTACAGTCTTCCCCATCTTATCAAATGGCACCAAAATCAAACCACTTCTTCATAAAATGTCCAAAGGTTACATCACACTCTCCTCTTTTCTTCACATACTAATCCCAAGACATCAAGTCCTGCCCATTCCCACCTACTTCTCCTGGCCACCTCCTCCCTTGCTAAACCATTTGACAACCTCCTCACTGGTCTCCTTGCCTCCATTCTTTTCCACAGCTCTGAAATCCATTCCAGATAGTCTACAAATCAATCAATCTATCGTTTCATTCATCTACAGGAAAAAGGTTCAACGAATATGAAATCAAATTTATTTGTCCCAGTCCCCAAAACGTCCTACAAGGTGGCCCCCACCTTGTAGAAGTTCTCAGACTTCTTCCTTACGTCTCCTGAGCCACGCTAGCAGGGTACAATCTGGATACAGCAGCTTCTGAGCTGAGGAAGCTGAGCTCCCAGGTGTGGAAAATAGTCACCTAAGGCCATCAAGCCACAATTAAAGTAGCAATCAAGTGCTGAATCCCTTACTGTGATGGTGGGAGCAAGAGGCTCGCCAAGGGAAAGATTCTGGCTTACCTGTTCCCTTTCCCTCGTGAATAGGACTCGGTTGGATGGGGAGGTGGGGGAGGGTGCTGAGTCCTTGACTGCATCTCCCACCGGAGAAGCCATGGGCTGGCTGTGCACCAAGTCTGGTGTGGGGAAGGCAGCACTGCCAGGTGAGACCCCCAGGTAAAGGCTCTGGGATCAGAGGGACCCCAAATCCGGGCAGCCCTGGACTCTCTTCAGTCCAGAAAGAGGATGTGGGCTCTGCCAGAATCCTCTCAGCAAGAATCGGATGCAGCAGATGGTCTAAAAAGATTCTGGGAATGAAAAATCTCCACACCCCAGGGAAGACCCTCCCAGGGGGGCATACTGTCAGGAAAACCCAACTTTAAATGTTAGAAGGGGAACCTGATCACCTCCCAAGAGGACCCCAGTACCTCCAGAAATTCAGGGGAAAGCCATCTTCTCCAGGTCTGAAAAGAAAGAGGAAAAAAAAAAAAAGAAACCTGATGTTTAGGTTCAGCTAACTGCAGTTAACATCTGGTTCCACCTTCACTAAGATAGTGGAGGTTTGATTACAGTGGGAAAAACGTTGATGGGTTTAAGTCTTAATGCATCCTGAAAATTGGTCTGGATTTGGAAAATCTTGGTTACAGGAAAATGGTTTGGTTTTTGTAATACAGTTTGATCTGAGTATAAGGTTACACAGTGAAAAAGTTTAGCCAGAAATAAATCTTTGTTTTGGTGCTGAGTTGCAAATAAGCTTGCTTTGTAAACAGCAAGGGTAAACAGAAAGTCCTATTAAAGGTTTGGCTTGAAAGTTTCCTCTTCCAGGAAGTGGACCTGGCCCAATGGATAGGGTGTCCGCCTACCACATGGGAGGTCCACGGTTTAAACCCCAGGCCTCCTTGACCCATGTGGAGCTGGCCCATGTGCGGTGCTGATGCACACAAGGAGTGCCATGCCACACAGGGGAGCCCAACGTGCAAGGAGTGTGCCCCATACGGAGAGCTGTCCAGTGCAAAAGAAAGTGCAGCCTGCCTAAGAATGGGGCCACACACATGGAGAGCTGACAAAACAAGATGACACAATGAACAGAAACACAGTTTCCTGGTGCCACTGACAAGGATAAAAGCAGTCACAGAAGAACACACAGTGAATGGACACAGAAAGCAGACAACTGGGAGAGAAATAAATTAAAAATCTTTAAAAAAAAAAAAAAAGAAAGAAAGTTCCTTATTCCTAGGATTACAGTGGTTGCTCAGGGAGAGCCGTGCCGGGGGAATAAAGGTTGTGGGTCAGATTGATGAGCTTTGTGCTTCTGACTCTGTTGTTCAGAATGTTTTCATATCTCTGGACAATGATGCTGGATTGTGTAATTGTGTGAAGTAGTGAATTTTGGTTAACCTGGAGCCCTCCCTTGCCACTGTCAAAGGAATGAAATGATTGTAGTTTATAAAGCAAAACCATGGAGTCTGAATGTGCACACACTCTGCTCTCTTGCCTCTGGGTCCGTCCGATTTGCTGGGGCTCAGGGGTCATCTGTGTCTACACCATGCACCCTAGTTTATTGGAGCTGGCCCCAGTCAGGATGGCTGGTGGAACAATGGCTTGAATCATGACCCTGCCAGGACAGGGGTCCCCGGGAAGGCACCAAGCCTGGAAAGTTTTTTCAAGCCATTTTAGCAGGCTGGAACTTGCTGCCATTACCTTCTCTCTCCTCCTCCCTTAGGGAGATACATGACAGCAGTGGAAAGCCAGGGCTGGCCTCTCCCAGTAAGTCCACACCTTCAACTCGTAAGCCACATTCCCATCTGATCATGCCCAGCTGCCTAGGAGGGGGGAGGTGGAGGGGTGCTGAGCAGAGCCAGGATGAATGCAATAAAAATTCCTCCCCGAGGGTGACACAGCCAAAATACATTTGCAAAATTAACTTCTGCCCAGATTCTGCCTCTCTGAATTTCTCTTCGCATGTCTCTGTAAAATTGCTTTGAAATGTTTTGAAAACTGTAAAACTGGTAAAGTACATTTGTGCAGAGAAAAAAAACTATTGCCTACAACAAGAAACCTCTAATTACTTAATAGCCCTTTTAATGGTTTAGCTGGGAAACTGTCTGACAATAAAGTCATAAAAAAACTGCAAAGGAAAAGAACAATTTGTCTTGGCAACATCATGCTAAATATAATCAGCCTATCTCCCAATACCCTGGAAATGCTAAAGGTAAAAAATAATAATAATTCTTCCATTTTAATCTGTACTTAACTTTGTGTTCAACTTTAAAATCTATGCTTAACCTTGTCAGTTTGCCTGTGCCTAGAAAATCAAATTTAAAGTCCACTTGTTGAATAACAGTAAAAAAGTAGCTGGACTCAGATGTGATCTTTGTCCACAAGCCTCTCCTCTTACTTTTACTGGATCTGTGGTTGGTGCTGGGGTTTAGTGTATACCCAGGGGACCTGAATCTCTGGACTGACCATGTGATAGCCAGGCCCTGAGCCTTGACAGACTTGCAACTCCTACACTCTGGTTTATGGACTTACCCCACTCAGCTAACATGGAGGTGAAGAAGGTCAACCACCACACCAGGGAGCCAAGAGGGCCTACAACTGAAAGCAGGAGAATTGCATCCAGCATCCATGTGGAATCTAAGCCCCCTCTTGATATAGATTTGGAGTGGACACAACCATTCCAGGGTCCACAGGATGGAGGAACAGTGTATGGATTAGAGCAGACTTACTGATATTCTATTCATGAAATATTGTGATTAGTAATCAAAGAAAATGTGGCATTGGTGTGGAGAAGGTAGCCATGGTGGCTGCTGGGGGTAGGGAGTGAGAGGAAGAGATGAGATGTGGGGGCATTTTCAGGATTTGGAGTTGTCCTGGGTGGTGCTGCAGGGACAGTTACCAGACATTGTATGTCCTCCCGTGGCCCACTGGATGAACTGTGGGAGAGTGTGAGCTATGATGTGAACCATTGACCATGAGGTGCAGCGATGCTCAGAGATGTATTCACCAAGTGCAATGAATGACTCATGATGATGGAGGAGGTTGTTGTTATGGGGGGAGGAGTGGGGTGAGGAGGGTGGGGGGTAATATGGGGACCTCATATTTTTTAATGTAACATTAAAATATAAATAAAGACTAAAAAAAAAAAGTAACCAAGAAATGAATTTTTAAATACCAATACTGTCTTGCTGGTAAATTTAATGCATAACTCACAAATGAAATTTATTCAGTTATTAGAAAAGCAAGAAACTTCACAGGATTGTTTCTAATAAAATTCTTGTGGCTTAATTATAAATTCACCTTAAGGTAAAAACTTACTAAAAACTGTAACTAAAAATTAAAATCATTTTATAAGTACTTATATATATGTGTGTGTGTGTGTGTGTATAAATTTATAACTAAACTACTATAGTGGAGTAAATATAACCTAAATTTCAGCTATTGTAATAGTAATATTAAATTAATTTACCTCTGTTTATGTCTACTTCAAGGTTATCTAGTGCTTATTATAGTAATAGTAATCATAACTCAAACTTATGTTATATTTTATAACTAATTTAACCCTTAAACTTCAACTATTGTGATAGTAATTATAAACTGCATTTGCCTTTGCTTACGGTTCCTGCAGGTCTGGCCCACCCCTTGACAATTCAACTTGATAATTAGACTATGGGAAACTTATAGTTGGATTTAAAAAGTTTTATGTATATCACTTTTGTGTCATTCTAAATAATTTTGTTCTTTGCATTTATTTACCCTTTTAAAGGGAAAGCTGTCTTTTTCCTAGACCTTTCCCAATAATATAAATTAATTCTGACTGGCCATTTCCACAAGGAATCAGAAATAACTGTTGCCAGGTTTTCCAAAAGTAAGCAGTGCTCTTCCCAGTGTACGAGGCCTTTCCTTTGCCCAAAAGGCCTTCCTAAGCAACCCCCATTGTTCAGGCTGTCTCATAAGAAAGTGAGTCAGAGCTACCAGGTTTCTCTTCAGTCTAAGCAGAAGCCCCAAATGCTTGCCAGGTTCCTCCAAACAATGTAACCAGGAAAACCAGTGAGAGGATTATACTCTGGATTAGCCAGCAAAGAAAAAAAGTTTTAAACAACTAAGTGGTGTTTCTGTATCAAACTATGCATGTCTGCCTATTTGCTCAAATTGTTGAAGTTAAATATGCAGTTATATAAGTAATATATATATATTCCTAAAACTCAAATTGAACTAGGTGGTATTAAAAAATCATATGGAAATCTGAATACAAAAACTATTCAAAAAGTTATAAAAATCCTTATTAAGCTACAATTGGAACAAATTAAGTAATTGCTTTATATTCCAAAGCCTAAAAATCAGTATGCTTTTAAAATTATTCACAGTTTTAAAATGATCAAAAACAGAAGATTTTAAGCCCCTGTACAGAAAAAGAAAACAACATTCTTTGTTTAAAAAATAACAATTTCAATTTGTTTAGCTTAAGTATTATCTCTTTGGTTTATGGGATACCAGGTTAATAAGTTTACATTATATATATTGAATCTTTAATATAATAAAAGCTGTAAGCTCATGTTTAATAAAATTAAATTAAATATAGGCCTGCTTTCTCTTAAATGCACAAAGTAAATCCCATTGCTTACTAATTGTAATCTAAGGTAAATTTGCCAGTCTGTAATTGTTGTCAATTGTAAAGAGTTTATAAAACATCTTCCAAACTGAAGCATTTAAATGGCTCTATTTCTAAGGGCCATTATTAACTAGAAGCCTGGATTAATATGAACAGCAATAAGTAACTTCATAGCAATGAAACCTGTCTGAAAGTCACCTCGATGTGCATATTCAAGTAGTAATAATAAAAGTTTCCTCTATTCCATTGGGAATCTTCTGTTTTAATTTTACCCATAAAAAATAGGCTTACTTCCACTGCTAAATTAAAATGCCTGCTAATTAACGTTTTCAAGATAAAAGTGTAAAAGCAAAAAGCAAAGTGGAAGCGGGCATAGCTCAACTGATAGAGCATCCATCTACCATATGGAAGGTCCAGGGTTCGATCCTCAGGGCCTCCTGATCCATGTGGAGCTGGCCCATGTGCAGTGATGCTACGTGCAAGGAGTGCCATGCCACACAGGGATGTCCCCACATAAGGGGTGCCCCATGCGCAAGGAGTGCACCCTGTAAGGTGACCACCCAGTGTGACAAAAGCACAGCCCACCCAGAAGTGGCACCACACACATGGAGAGCTGACACAGCAAGATGATACAACAAAAAAGAGATGCAGTTTCCCAGTGCTGCCAGATAATGCAAGCAGATGCAGAAGCAAATGGACACAGAGCAGATCACCAGAGGAAAGGGGAGAGAAATAAATGAAAATAATTTTTTTTAAAAAGTAAAAAGCAAAGTACTAAGAAGTTCATTTAATATGTAACACATTGCATTGAAATGTTTAAAAGGTATATAAAAATCAAGAAGTAAACTTGAGCATTGTCAAACTCTCTTTTACATTCAAAACAGGCCTTGAATACATTGTAGGTTACCTCTCCATGTGAGTTATTGGCTGTTTGGTCACTGACCCCTAAAACAAAAAAAATATCTACTACTTCTCTGGTCATGCTTCTGAAGTGGATGGAAACTACTTTGCAATTTCGAGCTCCTGCAGCAGCCAGCAGTGGCTCAGTACAGCCAAATGTACAATGGACATCATCTTCAGACTGGCACTGTTTCAGAGTGCCAGAGAGCACTAGGCACCAGTCCAGTAAAATGTACTCCCCAGTTTCTCTCTAGAGTCAACAGTACTGCTTCTGTGCAGAACATATGAAGTAGAACAATAAATACCAGAATACTGTAAGTAGAACTTGAAACACAATTGGCATTATGGCCTGCTCCCAGGGAGAGAAAACATGTGAAGTATTGCAAACCTGAAACTTAAAACTATTAATTGAAGCTCAAAACCCTTATGCATTAAGTAACAGCCATCTTGGCTGAAAACAGTGGCGTCAACAACCCTTTTAATCTAAAGGCCACCAAACTGACTTGGGGGCAGCCTCTCACAGCCTTCACCCATACAGCGTGAAGAGTGTGCTTACGGCCAGGGGCCACCATGGCTTATAGGTAACTGGTTCATTATACCAGGCTCAGCCCCCCTACCACTCTACTGTGTGATAAAAACGAGGCCTGCTTACTAACAGTGGGCCACCTTTTAAACAGTCACAATTACCAGGAATTATTCAATTAAACCCAAAATGTAAAAAAAAACTTTACTCTGTAGTTCTGATCACTCCCACTGATGTGGGCTATGGGTGGAAGGCTCTTTGTCTCTTCAGAGATAACTAAGTTATTTGACTTGTGGGTGTGGAACGGTAAGAGGCTGCAGTCCTGCCCTTAGGGACTGGCAGCGGCTCCAGTCCCAGGAAATGTTTAACAATGCAAGGGCTATAAACTTTAAGTATTTAGGGGAAATGCAAAAACCAAATATGCTAAAGGCTTATCTAGAATGTCTGGAGTCCATGCTAAAAGCTTACCTAAGAAGTGGAAGATATATGCTAATTGAAGCCTATTGAGAACTGAAACAAAGGGACCGTTTGGCCTTTCCTCTCTGTATAAAAGACGTTTGAAAATCTTGTTCAGGGCTCGGGATTCAAACTGAAAGCTCCCGAGTCTGGCCGGCCGTCAATAAACCATTTTTCCTTCTCAAAATCATTCCTGAGTCCTGGCCTCTCTATACTCAAATAATTGAACTTCTCTTAAATTCCACAGCATTTTTGGCGACCCAGATGGGACTACAAATGAAGGCCAGAGACGGTAGCATTTTGCTGCCCCTTCCAAATCCCTGAGGAAGCCGGGAGGACTTGGGTGAACCCCAAATCTGGGCGCCCCTGGATTAAATTTAATCCAGAAAAGATGTGGGCTCCACCAGAATCTTCCCGACAAAAATTGAGGGCAATGGAAGGTCTGAAGAGAAAGATTCTGGGAACAAAAAAGAACTCCGAACATGGAAGAAGGTAAGACTCCCCAGGTGAGCACATTCTGGAAGGCCCTAGCTTTAATTGCTAGGAAGGGGAGGCTGATCACCTCCCGAGAGAACCCTAGTAGCCCCAGAAGGCTGGGGGGAAGCCGTTCTCTCTAGGCTTGGGAAAAGGAGGAAAACCGGGGAAAAGCCCTGGTGTTTTGGGTTTGTCTAACTGCATGTTAGAATCTGGTACTGGTCTTATATCCACTAAAGGAGTGGAGTCTCGATTTTAATAGGAAGGGCTATTTATAGGTTCAAGTCCTAATGTCCTGGAAATTGGTCTAGATTAAGGAAAACAAAACTTGGTTACAGGAAAATGGATCGGCTTTTCTGGTGGAGCTTGGTCTGGGTGTAAAGTTTAAACAGTGGAAAAGTCTAGCTGAAATCTTTTGTTATGGTGCTAATTTGTGAATGAATTCACTTTAAACCAAATGTTAAGTGTTCTGAGGTTTGTGATGGCTGTGGGGGCAGCCATGGTGAAAATAAATATATAAACTTGTGGGTCAGATTAGTGACCTTTGTGCTTCTGTCTGTGTCAGCTCAAGGCTAGTGTTGGAGTTGTGTCCTTATGTAGAGTGGAATTACAGCTGAGCTGGAGCCCTCCCTTGCCATTGGCAAGGGGGTGAAATGATTCTGGGGCAAAAGCTGAGGAGTCTGGATGTTTGCGGAGTCTAGATGTTTGTGCATGCTCTGCTGTCTTGTCTCTGGTCTGGCCCTTTGCCGGGGCTTGGAGGCCATCTGTGTCCGCGCCACGCACCCAAGTTTGTTGGGGATGTCCCAGTCAGGGTGGCTGGGTCCCTGGGAGAGTTGCCAAATTTGAGTAGGTTCTGTCTGCCCATTTTGGCTGAAAGCTGGAAAGGGGGGAGCAGCTTGCCCCTTTCCAGTGAGTCCACCCTTCTATTCATAAGCCGCATTCCTGTTTGTTGTGCGCGTGACTGCCTGGAAAGGGGGGAAGTGAAGGAGGTGAAAAGCAGAATCAGAATAAATGCAGTAAAGTTCCCTCCTTAGGGTGTCAAAGCCAAAATACGTTTGCATTCTGCTCAGGTTCTTAGAAGGTATTGTAGTAACCTTAAGTAAGAGAATGTGTTCTGTGAAGGTAAAATTTGTCTTAAGGGTATAAATAATTATAAAAGTTTTACAAAGCATTGTTTAAGGTATTTAAGTGGCTAATTGCAGAAAGTCATTATTTAACAAAACTGAATTGATAATAATAATAATAAAAGGCAATTTTATAACAAACTTATTCGGCAGCCAATCTCCCGTGCCAACTTGCTTCCAAAAAAACTGTTTCTGGTATTACATGCTACTAAGTATTTAAAGTGAAGAAAAGTTCATTATTTTAACAAACTTGTTTAGTATTAATGGCAATTATATGTTGTAAGAAGTTTGCCTGGTGTGGGATATATGGACTGTGTTTTTATTGTTAAGGCAACAGAAGATGATTTTGTCCTAAGATAAAATGATTGATTATTGGAAAGAGTAGAGTGTGGGACAGAACCTGAATGAATACTGAAAGTGTAGAAGGTTTGTGGAAGGGAAATTTTTATGATTAAATTGAGTAAGATCAATATACAAAGAAAATATTTTATCAATAGCTTCTTGTGCTTTAACTTCATCATATCCTCAATGTTTGAAGAAGAGTCTTACCTCTTTTAAAAGAACATTTTATGTTCTAGAAATCAAATCCTGAAAAGTAGCCTTTTATTTCAAACTAACTGCAAGAGATTTATTCTTTTACTTTAAAGGAAAAATTAAAGTAATGGTTAAGTTCATTTAATATGTTATAAGTTGAATGAAAGGTATTTAAAGGTGTTATAAAATTAATAGGTTTTAAAAAATTAATAAAAACTGTAACTAAGAGTTAAAATCATTTATAAATGCATTTATATTATAAAACAGTGGAAAGACAATAACTGAGATTGTAGCTGGGTGAATTTAGCCTGAAACTATTATTTAAGTGTAAATTCTACACTAACCTTTCCTTTGTTTATGGTTACTTCAAGCCTAACCTCACCTTTTGCCTTTGCCTATGGTTATTTCATAATTGAGAAGAGCTGGGACATCACTGTCTCCTCTCCTGGTATTAGTAACCCTTTCTCTCATGAATTCAAGTGTAAACTAAATAAATTGCTGCCTGATAGAATAAGGTTAAATGGCCACTGGAGTTTTATTATCTCCAAAACCAAAAAGGGGGGTGGAGGGGGAGAAGTCTCCTGCCTTGACGGTCAGTGTTCCTAAGAATGGCAATTCATGAGAGAAAGCAGTCTGTCTCCCTGAGGCTTCAAATAGCCTCAGTAAATATATATAAAATTAATCTTGTTGCTTATCCAAAATTCTGCTAATTTCAAAGTAAAATATAAAGTTCTAAAACAAAATGGTGCTAAGGCATTGAGAAATTTTGGTTATTACAATCCATTAAGTAAGAAAGAAAATTCTTGTGGTAAACTGCATGGTCATAGTGCAAATTAAGAAGAGTTTCAAAAGTCTTTGAAAAGTTTAAAGTAACTAAAGTCATGTTGTTGTGTCAAACTATTCATGTCTGCCTATTTGCTCAAATTGTTGAGGTTAAATATGCAGTTATATAAGTAATATGTATTTCTGGACCCCTAATTAATTAAGCTAAACAGTATATAAAATAATGCAAATTACAAGTAATATCAATGAGTTGTGTTTGTGTCTAACTCTTTGTGTCTGCCCATTTTTAAAAAAATGCTCAATGTATGTCTTCATACATCAGGATAATATCAAATTAACAAATAAAAATTCTTAAAAGAGGTCTATTCAAATTGTTAAAAATTAAATATGCAGTTATATTTATAAATATTCTTAAAGCCCAAATTGAACTAAGCAGGATGAAAAAGTCATAGAAATCTGATTATGGAAACAATTGGGAAAGGGCCTCCTCTTTGCAAGAGCTTTTAAGGCAAGACTAGGTGTGGCAGATTAAACCTATCTACTAGGCTAGGGAATTAAGAATCAGTTTGCCTGGTAATTTCCCAGTTTAAACCTTTGTCATCCATAAATTGCAAAAAAAAAAAAACACACAAAGATTAGGTTAATTTTCACATAAGAAAAATGTTGATGTAACCTGGCGGCCTGCTGCCTCAGTCTCCCACTCCCGGGTTGGACAGCAGTGGAGGAGACCAGTTTAGGCCAGTCCTATGGGCAGTGGAAGGATGCCCAAGAAGGAGCTACCTAAGTCGGTGCCATTTCAGCACTAAATTCTATTCCTTATTTGAAAAAGGGGGGAGCAGGTAAAAACTAAAATGGTTGGAATGTGATAGAGGAAGCAGTTAAATCAAACTTTTGCGTGGGAAAGTTAAATCTCAGATAAGCTGTAACTTCTGAAGTATCCAATCTATGGAAAAACAGGAAGAGCTTGCATGCTAGGCTTAGGGGTATAAATTGTGTCATTTTTCTTTGTTCGTGGCACCAGCCATATCTGGCTCTGCACCCCTTCTTGCAAGATTGAGAATAAATTATTTTCTTCTCCACAATCTGGTGAACCTTAATTCTTCCAGAAGATTTCTTTCCAACGAAATAAAGGTAATTAGTGGCTCTATTAACAAATTTCAGTAAGTAAAGGAAAGTCCATAAAAACTATGGAGAGATCTTTCCTGGGTTATGATTTTTAAAAAAATTAAGTAATTGTGTAATGTGTTTTAAAACCTGGTAGTCAGTATGCATGTGTTTTAAAACCTGGTAGTCAGTTATGATTTTAAATTAATAATTTTCATAACTTAAAGAAAAGAAGTTTTTAGCTTCCTGTAAGGGAAAAAGAGAACATTCCTTGCATAAACTATTATGGTTTCAATTTTATTTAACTTGAGTGTAATCTCCCATAGTTAATTTATAAACTAAATTAACATTATGTACGAAATCTTTAGAGTAATGAAAATTGTAAGTTCACATTGGTGAAATTAGGCTAAAGGAAAAAGATTGTAGATATGCTCTCTTAAATAAAGAGTAAATTTCTTTCATTGGTAATTGTAATTTAGTAAGTTTATTTAAACATGAGGTGTCTAGTCAATGTGGTTATAGTCAATTATAAAGAGTTTGTAGAACATCTTCCAAACTGAAAATGTTTAAATAGTTCTAGTTGTAGAAGTCATTGTTAACTAAAGAAACTTAGATTGGTATTGGTAGCAGAAATAACTTCATGATAATAAACCTGTCTGAAGGCCACTGCAAAGTACACATTTAAGTAAATGGTAATAAAAAGTTGTCTTGATTCTATTGGAAATATTCTGTTTTCATTCTAACAATGAAAAATAATATTTTTCCTCTATTACTAAAGTAAAGTACCTACTGTTATCTTCATAGTAAAATTGTGTAAGTAAATAGTCATTTGATATATGTATTGTGTTAAGTTGTTTAAAATATATATAAAACAAGGAATAAACTTTAACATTGTCAAACTCTTGTGCATTCGAACCAGGCCTTGAATACATTACAGGTGGCTTCTCCATGTGAGTTATTGGCTAGGCTGGTCACTGACCCCTCAATTAAAAATATGTGCTATATCAGTCTCTGGTTCTGCTCCTGAAGTTGATGGAAACTATATTGCAGTTTCAAGCTCCTGCAGCCAATAATGACTCGGTACAGCCAAGTGTACAATGGATATCGCCTCCAGACTGGCACTGTTCCATAGTGCCAGAGAGCACTATGCACCAGGCTAGTGGAATACTGGAAAATCTCTCTAAGATGAAGGATGCCGCAACTTGCTCACTGTGTTGAAGAACATGCTAAGTGGAGCCATGATACCAGGATACTGTAAGTAAAACTTAAACACAATTGGCATTATGGCCTGCTCTCATGGAGAGATAACATGTAAAGTATTACAAACCTGAAACTCAAAACTAATAATTGCAACTCTGAATCCTTATGCATTAAGTAATACATTAGTTAATATTAAGTGCTGTACTTTTATCCTGTACTAAATATATGCCTAATAATTGTAATGTTATCTTTTCTATTTTGGATCAAGTGCAGAAGTATATTAGACATGTTAAATCCCTGGTAAAATCATTTTCTAAACAGTTAATAACATGTCTATAGAATAAGGTGGCAGTCTCAGCCAGTCTCAGTCAACTTCTATATTCTGCTGTACTCTGCTTTGTAGCAAAAGTGAGGCTTGCTTGCTGATGGTGAGTCACCTATTGAACAAGTCAAAATTGCTAGAAATTGTACAATGAAAACCAAGGTGTAAAAATCTTTATTCTGTAGTTCTGATCACTCCCACAGGTGAAAACTAAGAGTATTTCAAAATTAGTGTTCTAATCCTGAGTGAAGCCAGTTGCCCAAAGAGTGCCAGTTCACCAGGAGCATCTGACAGAGCGAATGAGTGTCAATCATTGAACAGCTTGGAATGTGTCTTCAGACAAAGCTAAGTGTCTGTTGCAATTTCTCTCTAAAGATGGATAACTTAAAAAATATATATATATGCTGTTCCCACCAGCTTTTAAGGAATGCCATCTTTATAGGCACCTAACCTTGTCTACCTCTGTAATCCAATGTGTCCTCTTTTAAAAACACGTATTCCAAATTTTTAATTAAGTTTGTTTCTTTCAGAGTGAACATCTTATTAACCATATGAAAACTTATCCAACTTCGTACAGAATGCCAGATCCATCTTCCTCCAGTTAGAATAAATTAAAGAGTTTTTACACCTTATTAGGCAATGACTACAGCCCATGGCCAGCAGGAAGCAGTTACAGAAAAGAGATCGTCTCCCTTCAGCACCCCTTTTAAATTAAAGGTGTAAACTCTTTAAGAGTAAAATAAAAGTAATAGATGGATCTGGAACCTGACTGGAAATCCATGTGAGTGCCAGTGGCAGCAGAATAACTGCAGGAGGCCCCTGCCCAAGATTCTGCTGTCCAGAATGAAAAGTTCTAAACTTCTAAAAACAGTCCTGGATGCTGTACTAAAGACTGATAAATAATCAATCAAGACAACAAACAGCCATCCACCTCATAGCTCCAACAATAATTATGCCAAAGCTTAGCAAGTAAACTTTGGCAAAAGGGGGGGAATGATGTGGGCTATGGGTGGAAGGCTCTTTGTCTCTTCAGAGATAACTAAGTTGTTTGACTTGTGGGTGTGGAACGGTAAGAGGCTGCAGTCCTGCCCTTAGGGACTGGCAGCGGCTCCAGTCCCAGGAAATGTTTAACAATGCAAGGGCTATTCACTTTAAGTATTTAGGGGAAATGCAAAAACCAAATATGCTAAAGGCTTATCTAGAATGTCTGGAGTCCATGCTAAAAGCTTACCTAAGATGTGGAAGATATATGCTAATTGAAGCCTATTGAGAACTGAAACAAAGGGACCATTTGGCCTTTCCTCTCTGTATAAAAGACGTATGAAAATCTTGTTCAGGGCTCCGGATTCAAACAGAAAACTCCCGAGTCCGGCCGGCCGTCAATAAACCATTTTTCCTTCTCAAAATCATTCCTGAGTCCTGGCCTCTCTATACTCAAATAATTGAACTTCTCTTAAATTCCACAACAATGGTTACCTTCCATTTACCACAAACTTCACGTCCCTCCACTGGAAGCTGCAGGTGCCTCGGGCTTAGTGTGGTCCCTGGGGTGGCCAAGGTGCTCGGCGCTCGGTGTTCATTTCCCACCCTCAGCTCTCCCGTGTCCCTGTGCCTTCCACCATGTGGAGGTGTCTTTCCCTCCTGCCATCCCCCCGCTGTGGGATGGGGCTGCTTGCTGCTGGGGCTGTGCTGGGCTGGGGCCAGTGTGTCCTCGGTCCCTGACCCACCCCATCACAGGGGTTCCTGGAGAGGGGCATCAGTGCTCCCCACAGGTCATGCCCAAATGCTGCTTGTACCTCGGGAAGCAAAGACTTTTCTCCCCAGGCCAGCAGCCCACAGCTTCCTGTCGGTCAGTCCTGCATCCACTCCCCAGGGGCAGATGTTTGCCTGAGACACTGGGGCAGGAGGGTTTCCTGCCCTCCCCAGGAGACAATGGTCTTTGTGCCATATAAGAGAGGGTTCTGGGGAGCAGGAGGGTGTCATGCTCGTCCTCCAGGGGCTACAAGTTGTCTTTGTCTTCCTGCACCCCCAACAAGGCCATGGAAGGACCCATGGCTGGGCAGGTGCGGACACCAAGGCCCGGGCATTCTACGCCATATGAGCTCCTCCCAGCCTTATAATCAGGAAGCACTGCCTGAGCTTCCTTCCACCCCCCTTTGCAGCAGCCACCTCTCCTGTCTTCTGCCAGAGGAGGAGCAGTTCATGTGGCTCATCTTACAAGGGCCTAGCTGCTCTTTGGAATCCAGCTGGCTTGGTCAGCCTCTGACCTCCGGGCTCTGACAAACCAGAAGAGCTGGGATGCGTGGGAGGGAGCGGCCTTCCTCTGCAGCCATCCACATCCAAGGCAAAGAGATCCTGAGGCGGTAGTAGACCCGTGCAATCGCTTTTCTCTGCCTACTTTGTATATGGATAGAACATTTCCAGCACCCCTATTCTGCTATTGTTTAATTTTATGTTTTATTTTAATCAAAATTACACACAAACACAAATACAATTTAAAATCAAATAGTAATAGCAGGTCTCCCAGGAGGCAGTGTCCTCGGTCCTCCTGGGTCTCTCGCTCTTTTTCTAACTGGTGTGACTCTTTGTTGTCTGTTGACCAGTCGGTTCTAGACAGGGTCTCCGGGTTCTTGCCAGTTCCAGTCTTCTTGCCTGGGTAACCCTGAAGTCGGCCCCAGTCCCATGAGAGCTCCACCTGGGTGGTCCCAGGTGAATTCCTGCACCTAGAGTGGGTGTCCGTCCAGTGCTGTCCCATGCCAGGGCGTGCTGGAGGCGCAGCTGTGTGCAGCCGCTGCCTGCGTGCTGTGGAGGCCCCTCGCTCATGGCCTGTGGCTCCTCATGCACTCTCTGAGGTCCGTGGTTCTGACTCCACTTGAGCCGTCCACTCTGCTCCAAAGCAGTGCTCGGTGTGGCTGCAGCCCATTCCCAGAACCCTGAACACAAGGTTCCTGGGCATCACATCACTTGGGCCCCAGGCTTACATGGGGGGGGGGGGGACAGGGAGGCAGCCCTGCTGCAGGTGGTGCCCCCAAGCTGGGTTCAGGGCTTCTGTGGCCCTGTGTGACCTCGGGGGTCCCTGGGGGGTCTGGGTACCACCACTCTGAGAAAAGCATTTCCAGTCCCTTTCACATTTGAAATCATTGCAGAAGCATTAGCTTTGCTATTTCTCTTTCTAATATTTACTGCAGAATTGTGCAAATTTGGAAACTCTGTGACTTAACTCAATTTGTGAATTCCTTACAAAAACATAACTCTTATGAAATACTTGTGGACTTTTCTTGAATTATCTTGCTTTAAGCAGGAAAAGAATCTTCTGACACAAAAACTGCATGGAGGACCACGTCACCCTGACAACCCTGTTCCTTTGATGGCTGCTTCCTGCAGCCAGTTATTTAAGTCTCGAGCCCCTTCTTGCCGACCCTGGCCAGGATAGTAGAGGTTAAATACGCCCCAATTTTGAAAATATGCTGCATTCCCAGAATTGTGCTCTTTCTGTCCCACAGAGTCAGGACAAAAGTACCCGCGATGGGCAGGCATTAGGGGATGAGCAAGAAGGAAGCCTGTAACTAAACTACAAAGCGCTCGTGCACTCCAGTTCTACCAGCACTGGTCCCGCAGACGTGCTGGGAGCTGGGAACGCGGAATGCGGAGCTCCTGCTCCCACAGGCACTGCGGGCTTCCGGGCCTGGTTTTCAGAACAGAGTCTGGTTTCACCCTGGCCGCCAGGGTTAGCTGCAGGGGCCAGTGACCTGTCTCCAGAGGCTCCAGC
Organism: Dasypus novemcinctus; assembly: GCF_030445035.2. Taxonomy (NCBI): domain Eukaryota; kingdom Metazoa; phylum Chordata; class Mammalia; order Cingulata; family Dasypodidae; genus Dasypus; species Dasypus novemcinctus. The sequence goes on along the minus strand of NC_080678.1, from coordinate 104,208,118 downwards.
TGTGCCTCCTCCTGGTGCCGAGAGGGGCACTGGATGAGGAAGACGCGTCGGCTCCAGCGCCGTGCTTCTGGCCGCTCTGCGTATTTGCTCCGTCTTCAAGAATTAAACAGACCCGCAAAGTCCGCTCGCTTCTTCCAGGTGGAACCGAAATGAAACTCTAAACAAGCCCGGGCACATCCAGTTACGAAGACCAGCTTGCAAGGTCAACGTTTATCTGCTTCCTCAGCAAAGCTATAAATAAATCAACTCTGCCTTTTCATAAGTGATCTGGGGTGATTGCTGAAAGGAAGAGAGGAAGCACAATTTTTCTTGAAAATCACAGGTTTTCTTACAGCACAAACCAGCAACTGGTGACGGGGGAGGGGAGGCTTTGTTCATGGACAAGCACTGGGCTGGCGACTCGCAAATGTTGGTTTTCAATACACCATATACAATTCTGTTAATTTAATCTTGAATTCTCTATTATTTGAGTATACTTACAGAAATACCCAGGCATATTTTCGGAGTATTTTAAGCTATGATTAACGACATACGGTCATCCTGGACCCGTGTCCCTGGCAGGTGGGGCCCCTGCTCATCCCAGGTGCCCTGAGCCCGTGCCAGTCTGAGGGTGAATCCTGAGAGTTACAGGCATTCACACTGCCTTGTTTCTATCCCAGGTGCCCCTGCACAATTTCCAAGTCGGTAAGATTAACAATTTATCCCCGTCAGGTGATCCAGACCTTAAACACCTTCCTCACAGATTTGATTTCAGTAAAGCAATGTGTTCTTCAGTTTTATTATTCTCTCAGAAAAAATCTATAATATCAATTGGCTATTCTGTTCTGATCAACTTCTTACAACCACGTCATATTTTTCTTTAAAACACCTAATTTAGACATCTGCCCCTAGCAAGCCCACTGATGTTTGGTGATTAAACCAGGGGCCAGATGAAGTAAGTTGCCTGGGCTGGCCACCCATTGCACAGTCCTGCTTGACTTTCCACTGAGCTGCAGCTCCCACTCGGGAAAGAGCACATGTCACAAAAGGGGGTTTTGCAGATGGACATGCCCTGCACCCGCCACCTAGGACAGGAGCTCCTGCCACAGAGCCAAGGTCAATGCCCCAAAAGGAACTGCAGCTCTGACTTCCGTCGCCCTGTTTGGGGGCCCCACATCCATGTGCCCTGTGATGTCTGGCTGATTTGCTCAGCCTTATGTCTGAGATGCGTCTTAGTTATTTTGTAGGGGGTTTCTTTTGTTTAGTTTTCATTTCTGCATGGTATTCCATTTTGTGACTGTACCAACATTTATTTACATGTTCTGATATTGATGGACATGTGCGTTGTTTCTGTATTTTGGTTATTATAAATAATATTGTCATGAACTTTCTTATATGTCTTTTGGTGGACTCAAAACTTTCTTCTGTTGTGCCATTACCCCAAAGCAGAGTCACTAGCTGAGAAGGCAAGAAGCTTTTGTGGTTGCAGCTCAAGATGTCCAAGAGTGGGTGCTCCATTTTGCACCCCAGCCTGTCAAATGGGAGAGTGTTGTTGTTCCACATCTTTTCTGATTCTTGAAACGGCAAGTATTTTGATTTTGGAATTGTGATGGGGGTGGAGTGTGGTCTTATTTTCAGGAAATGCCTTTAGGTTCTTATTCTCATTTGACTTGTTTTATGGCACATTTAAGAGTCAAGGAAATCTGTGTTTTGTTGTTTTTTACCATAATTTGAGTGTTGACTCCCTTTAAATTCACACAGACACACATAAACATACACTCGCAAATGTGGAGATTAAAGAATGTGGAGATTCAAAAAAGAAATTTTGTTTTACAATAAAATGCCTGTGGTGTTTTTGTCAGCCTTCAAAACAGTGTCTTGGATTTATTTGTCAGTGCAGTTTTCTGTGTTTTTGACATATCATCATCATATATATTCTAGAATGAATACGTCAGCAATGGAACAACCCATTCAGGCAGCATCCATTTAAAAATACTAAAAATTAACCATTTTTTTTTACAAATCAATTTCATTGATACATATTAAAAAGCATAAATCCTTCCAAAATGTACAGTCAATGATATTCAGCATAACCACATTGTTGTATATTCATCACTTCAATCATTTTAGAGGATTTTCATTATCCCAGTAATAATAATACTAAAACCAAAAACCAAACAAAACTCATCACCTCTCAATCTATGCTTCCCCTGCTATACATAGCCGCTACTCTTTTCCTTTTCTCTAGTGTATTTGTACTTATTTTGTAAAATCTGTCTTATATAGGCAATATCACCCTTATTCATATTTCACATGCAGTTTCACTATGCTCTACAGTCCCACATTAAATTTTTTCCCTTTCCTTCTAGTAATATTCATGTCCTTAGACTTTCAGTTTCAACCACTGTCATACCCACATAATAGCTCTGCTAGTCACAAACACCATGATGTGCTTTCACTATTTCCACTCATTTCCAAAGATTTACAAACAACTTTTTAACCAAATTCTTCAGTTTAGCCTTTCCATTCTCCACCCTTATTCTAGTTTCTGGTGGCCTATATTCTAATTATTAGCTCCATGAATTTATACAATATATTTATTTATGATAATGCAGTCATACAGTATTTGTCTTTTGTACCTGGCTTGCTTCACTCAACATAATGTCCTCCAGCTTCATCCATGTTGTCATATGCTTCACGACTTCACTTCTTACTGCTGCATAATATTTCATCATGTATATTCTCCACAATTCGTTTACCCATTCATCAGTTGATGGACACCTGAGTTGTTTCCAACTTTTGGCAACTGTGGATAACACCACTATGAATGTTGGTGTGCAGATGTCTATTCATGTCGCTGCTCTCAGTTCTTCTGGGTATATACCTAGTAATGGTATTGCCAGGTCATGTGGCAAACCTATATTCAACTTCTTCAGGAACTGCCAAACAGTCTTCCACAGTGGCTGTATACCAGTCTACATTCTGACCAACAGTGAACAAGTGTTCCTGTCTCTCCACATCCTCTCCAACATTTACAGTTTTCTACTTTTTAATAGTGGCCAGTATATTAGGTGTGAAATGATGTCTCATTTTAGTTTTGTTGTTTATTTCCCTAATCACTAGTGATGTTGAGTATTTTTTCATGTGTTTCTTCTTCAGACAATTGTCTTTGAAATTCTTTTGCCCACTTCAAAATCAGGTAGTTTCTTTTTTATTGCTGAGTTGTAGGATCTCTTTATATATCATGGATATTAAACCCTTATCAGATATATGATTGCCAAATATTTTCTTCCAATGAATTGGTGCCCTTTTCACCCTTTTGACAAAGTCCTTTGAGTGCAAAAGTGTTTAATTTTAAGGAGATTCCATTTCTTTGTTTTTTTTTCTTTTGCTTTGGGTATAAGGTTTAAGAAACTATCACTTAGCACAAGATCTTGAAAATTGTTTCTACATTTTCTTAAGGAGTTTTATGGTTGTCTTTTTTATATTTAGGTCCTTGATCCATTTTCAGTTAATTTTTGTATAACGTGTGAGATAGGGGTCTTCTTTCTTTCTTTTGGATATGATTATCCAGTTCTCCCAGCACCATTTGTTGAATAGACTGTTCTGGCCCAGCTGGGTGGGCTTGACTGCCTTGTCAAAAGTCACTTGACTTGTAGATGTAAGAGTCCAGTTCTGTGTTCTCGTTTCAGTTTCATTGGTTTATCTGTATGTCTTTATACCAGTACCATGCTGTTTTTACCACTGTAGCAAAGTAATATGCTTTAAAGTCAGGAAATGAAAGTCCTCCAACTTCGTTCTTCTTTAAGACATTTTGGCTATACAGAGACCTTCACACTTCCAAATAAATTTGATTATTGGCTTTTCCATCTCTGCAAAAAGGCTGTTGGATATTTTTGGGGATTGCATTGAATCTGTAAATCAGTTTGGGTAGAACTGACATCTTAACAATATTTAGTCTTCTAGTCCATGAATATGGAATGTCCTTCAATTTATTTTTTTCTTTGGTTTCTTTTAGCAATGTTTTATAGTTTTCTGAATACAGGTCCTTTATATCCTTGGTAAAATTTATTCCTAAATATTTGATTTCTTACATCACTGTTATAAATGGAATTTCTATCTGATTTCTTCTTCAGGTTGTACATCAATAGTATATAGAAAAGCTATTGATTTTTGCATATTAATCTTGTAACCGGCCACTATGTTGAACTCATCTATTAATTCTAGTAGCTTTGTGGTAGATTTTTCAGGAGTTTCTAGATAAAGAATCATATCACTGGTGAATAGTGAAAATTTTATTTCTTCCTTTCTTGTTTAGGTATCTAGCTAGAACTTCTATCACAATATTGAATGACAGTGGTGACAGTGGGTATCCTCGTCTTGTTCCTGATCTCAGCAGGAAAGCTTTCCGTCTTTCACCATTAAGTACAATGTTAATGTAGGTTTTACCATGTTGAGAAAGCTTCCTTCTATTCCTCTTTTGGATTGTTTTTATCAAGAAAGGCTGCTGTATTTTGTCAAATGTCTTTTCTGCATCAATTGAGAGGATCATGTAATTTTTCTTCTTCAATTTATCAGTTGTTTATTACACTAATTGATTTTCTTGTATCAAACCACCCTTTTATACCCTAATAAAACCCACTGATCATGGTGTATAATGCTTTTAATGTGCTTTTGGATTCAGTTTTCATATATTTTGTTGAAGATCTTTACATCTATATTCATGAGAGATATTGGCATGTAATTTTCTTTTTTCCTAGTATGGTGATGTTGGCTTCATAGAATGAGTCTGGTAGCATTCCTTTCTGTTCAATTTTGAAACAGCTTAAGATTTATATTAGATCATCTTTGAATGATTGGTAGAATTCATCTGTGAAGCCATCTTGTCCTGGGCTTTTTATATTTGGGAGGTAACCCCCCCACACACCTTGAGATGGTTCCCTATCTGTTTGTTTGCTCATTGTGCTGATTTTCTGCTCATTGTTTTTTTGCTCATTGTCTGCTCATTACTTTTTGCTTGTTGTCTGTTTTTTCCTTAACGAGGCACCAGGAAATGAGCCTGGGATCTCCCAGTGGGAGACAGGCACTCAACTGTTTGAGCCACATCCACTCCTTTAGGAGGTTTTTGAAGACCATTTCCATCTCTTCACTTGTGATTGGTTTGTTGACTTCTATTTTTCCTAGGATCAGTATAGGTGATTTGTGTGTTTTTAGGAATTCGTCTCTCTCCTCTACATTGTCTAGTTTTTTGGCATACAGTTGTTCATAGTATTCTCTAATGATCTTTCTTATTTGTGTGGTACCGGCAGTAATAACCTCCCCTCCACCATTTCTGATTTTATTTATTTATGTCTTCTTTCTTTTTTTCTTTGTCAGTTTAGGTAAGAGTTTTTTGATTTTCTCAAAGAACCAAATTTTGGTTGTATTAATTCTCTCTATTATTCTTTTATTCTCAATTTCATTTATTTTGCTATGATCATGTCGGTTTGGAATTAGTTTGCTGTTCTTTTTCTAGTTCCTCTAGGTGTGCAGGTAGAGCTTCAATTTTAGTTCTTTCTTCTTTTTTAATGTAAGCATGAAGGGCTATAAATTTCCCTCTCAGCACTGCCTTTTTGGTCTCACATAGGTTTTGGTATGTTCTCATTTTCATTCATCTCAAGGTATTTGCTGAATTCTCTTGCAATTTCTTCTTTGACCCACTGATTATTTAAGAGTGTGTTGTTTAATTTCCATTTATTTATGATTTTCCCTCCTCCCATCCATTATTGACTACTTCCAGCTTCATTCCATTATGATCAGAAAAAGTGTTTTGTATAATTTCAATTTTTTAAAATTTATTGAGAATTGTTGTGTCCCAACATATAGTCTATCTTGGAGAAGGATCCATGAGCACTTGAAAAGAATGTATATTCTCCTGCTTTCGGGTGCAATGCTATATAGATGTCTGTTAGGTCTAGTTTATTTACACTATTGTGTAAATATGATTATTTTACACATATTATTAAAACTCTCTGTCTCTTGATTTATTCTCTGGTCAGATGTTCCAACCAATACTGAGATTAGTGTATAAATTCTCCAACTATTATTGTAAAGATGTCTATTTCTCTCTTCAGCTTTGCCAGTGTGTGCTTTATATATCTTAGGGCACTCAGGTTTCAGGTTAGGTGCATAAATATTTAGTATAGTTATTTCTTCTTGGTGGACTGCTGTCTTTATTAATATATAATGACCTTTTTCCTCCCATGTAACAGCTTTGAATTTAAAATCTATTTTGTCCTATATTAGTATTGCTACTCCAGCTCCCTTTTGGTTATTATTTACATGGAATACCTTTTTCTAACATTTTACTGTTACCTTGGTTGTGTCCTTACATCTGAGATGAGTCTCTTACAGAAAACTCAATATAGGTAGCTCCTATTTTTTAATCCATTCTATCAGTCTATGTCTTTTGATTGGGCAATTCAAGTCATTAACATTCAATTCTATTATTATAAAGGCATTATTTCATCCATTTAGTACTTTCACTTTCAATTGTTATATCATACTGTCTGTCTTTTTACCCTTTAATTTACCCTTCCTAATAACCTTCATTTCTACCCTTTCCTCCAGGTTTCTCACCCTTGTTTTTCTCTTTCATGCTGCAGCACTTCCTCTAGTATCTCTGGTAATCCTGGTCTTTTGGTAACATATTCTATGAGTTTTTGTGTGTGAAGACTTTGAACTCACCCTCATTTTTGAAGGACAGTTTTTCTGGATACAGAATTCTTGGCTGGCAGTTTTTCTCTTTCAGTACTTTAAATATATCATACCACTTTCTTCTCTCCTCCATGGTTTCTGATGAGAGGTCTGCTTTTAATCTTATTGAGGTTCCCTTGTATATGATGCTTTGCTTTTCTCTTGCTGCTTTCAGAATCCTCCCTTTATCTCTAATATTTGTCATTCTAAATAGTAGATGTCTTGGGGTATGCCTTTTTGGATTTGTTCTGTTTGGGGTTTGTTGTCCTTCCTGGGTATTGATATTTAAGTCTTTTATAAGAGTTAGGAAGTTTTCAGTCATTATTTCCTCATATATTCTTTCTGCCCTGTTCTCATTCTCTTCTCCTTCTGGGACACTGTAATGCATACATTTCTGTTGTCATTCAATTCCCTGAGACCCTGTTACATTTTTTCCATTCTCTTCTCTTTCTGTTTGCCTGTCTTTTCCAGTTCAGATGTTCTGTCTTTGAAATCACTAATTCTACCTTCAAGCAATTCAAATCTGCTACTATGTGCCTGTAATGTATATTTTTTTATCTCACCCATTGTGTCTTTTACTCCCTAACGTCTGTTACTTTTCCTTGCAGCTTTCAAATTAATTTGTTCTTTATGTTCACCCAATGACTTCTTAATATCCTTTATATCTTTAGTCATATTTTCTTTCAATTCTTTCAATTGATTTAGGAGCACTGTATAATTATCTTTGAATAATTTTCTTAAATCCTGTACTTCTTTAGGATAGTTGGTTTATTCCTTTGACTAGGCCATCTCTTCCTGTTTTCTTTTATAGCTTTTCAATTTTTGTTGATGTCTTGGTCTACTTTTTTTTCCCCACAGCTCTTTTTTGATTTTTGGTTCAACTTATCCTAAGTATTTAAAATTGCCCAGCTTAAGTTATCAAAACTGGGTCAGGGACTCACTAGTAGGGTACAGATTTTCTCCCAGAAGATAGGGTTCAGAGGGAACCAAAAGCAGTTTTTGTCCATGCAATTTCCAGATTGGCCAGCAGATGGTGCTCTTCAGTGCTCTTTTCCAGTGGTTTTTCCATCTACATTTTCCTAGTTTTGGTATGGCCAGAGATGAGATTCAGAGTGGACTTTGCTGGCTGAATTCACTGAAGAAAATCTCCCTGACTCCTTCTCCCTTTTCCCTTGAAACAGCTGACAGGGAGAAAGATGTCTGTTCCCCTCTCAGTCAGCTGCAGTGAGCCAGGGGTTTTATACCCACTAATATCTTGGGGATGGGGTGGGGCAGGGGACCTCTTACCAGCTGACAGGGGCTTAGTAGCTCACATTTGTTGTTTTGGCTTCTTTGTCTCTGTGTCCCTCACTCTCCTGGGAGTTGTGAAGCACTGTCCTGATCTGCTGACCCCTGAAGCAGGTCCTTCAGGCAGCTTTTAGCTCTTTCTCCCTTGTTTATGTAAGACAGCTGAGCCCTGCCAGTCTGGTCTGGTGCCATCTTTCCACAATTCGTAACCATTTATTTTAGTACATTTTTTCTTTAATCTAATTGAGAAATTCAGAAAATACCAGATTTTTTATTTTCTGTGATATATTTGCTCAGGTTGAATTTCATGTTTATGGATTCAGAGGGAAAAATCTCATTTTGAAAAAATATAATGTTTATTTTCTCAAAACCAAAGCTTAAGTAATGTTCTAACACTATCAACTAGAAATTCTGAAGTTGGGATCTTTCAAGAAAATTAGAATCTTATACATCTTATACCACAAAATTCATTATTGGAATTTTTTGATAATGCTAAGTTGATTCAATTGCCTATTTTCCACTCAAAGCCTTTTTCTCACTCAAGAAAGATGGGTTTGGTAAAAGGAACTGATTCCAGTTCAAATCAATGGAAACCTGCATTTGATTGTGTATCTACTATGAGTACACACCTGCAAGTATTGATAGATCATCCACACATGCATACATTGATAGATCATGCACAAAATCACACAGATAGATCACACACACATGCACACAGATAGTACAGACCTGCACACACTGATAGACCATACACACATCCATATACAGATCATTCACACATGCACACATTGTTAGATCATACACACACATGCACACATAGATTGATCATACACATGTGATCACATTGATAGATTGTACACACATGCACACATTGATATACCATACACACATGGATATAGAGATCACACACACCTACACGCATAGATAGATCATACACAAAAGCTTACATAGATCATACATACACATGCACACACAGATAGTACAGACCTGCACACACTGATGGACCATACACATGCATGTATAGATCATGTGTGAACACATGAATGCATGCACATATGCAGGGACCCTGCATGCACACACCCACATCTGAACATACATAGATCATGCATGCATGTGTGCAGTCACACAGACAGACATGGCATGAGTATAGGAATCTGCTTTCTAGCCACTGATAGACCGTGTGTTAGGTCTGCACTGCTCAGATGTTAGTGTCAAAGTGCGCTGCACTCTCAACCCTGGCGGGCCCTATACAGTCAGCAGCCCCAACGCCCACTCCCATTGAGTATAAGCTGGCACCACCCTGAAATCTCCAAGCATTGAATTTGCCCATTTAATTTTCAAAAAGCATATTACTGTCACTAATTTCTGATTCCTTCAATGTGTGTGATTCTTTATAAATAATCAGACATTATTTTATGGAGATTCCACTAAGTGTTTTTTTTAGAATCTAACACATCTAAACTGCTGAGGCCATCAAGCAGCAGTAGTTTCACTTCCATTTATCCAAAATCTCTTTTGTGTCACTGATGTTCTTGGTTTTCTTCACAAAAATCTTCTACATTTCTTGTTTATTCCTATATCCCTAGGGTTAGGGTTAGGGTTAGGGTTAGGGTTAGGGTTAGGGACATGTTGTATTTCCAGGTATTGCATGCCTAGTAGAAAGCTACTTATTTTTACATTAATTTTGCTGTCCTCTAAATTGAACAATTTTATTGTTTATCGTAACTTTTGAGTTTAGATGCTTGGATTTTCTTATCTGTCAGTATGGTTAATTCTGCCTTCCCCTTTTTAGTGCCATGGATGCCATTAGAATAAGAGTAAATAGCAGCGGTATTAACACTCCATATTTTAATCTTGCCTTTGTCCTTAATCATATTAGTTCTAGTGCTTTCTCACTAATGAAATCATGCTAGTTTGGGCTTCAGATAAACATTTGAAATGACACTGATGCCAAAACATACAAATTACTTTAATCATATTGATAATGTAGCCATATATTCCTAAATTGGTGATGTTATTTTTAAAACCAGGAAAAGGTATTAAATGTAATCAACTGCCTTCTTATCTGCCTGAAATTTTCCCCTTTAACTTGTTACTGAAGTCAATAGATTCCCCAAACAAAACCACTCTTTCATCTTTAGCATGGAACCTATGAAGTTCTTGTGCTATGATATTTTTTATTTACAATTGGAATATTTTTGATATTTTATTTAGGATTTGCATAATTATTTATGAATGGAAAACTATGCAGGTTTCTTTCTAATGAGCTATCTTTTTTGACTTTGGAATTAATAGTTTCAGCTTTTTAAAGATGTTGGAGATTTGGACCCAAAGGGATTGGGAATGAAAGAAAGAGAAAAGGGAGAGTGAAAGAAAGACAGAGAGACAGAGAAAGAGAGAGAGAGAGAGAATGAGAGAGCTGGGATCAGGGGGTCTGCAAGTAGAGACTCATCAGACAACTTCACTGTTTACAAGGGGCTCTATATATACCCCAATCCACGTGGGTAGAAGCAGCAACATGCAGTTAACCATCAGCATTACTCATAGTCTAAGGAATTCAAAAAATCTTATGTCAAGGTACAAAGTTTAATTGTTCTATTTACTACATAAATGTTATCTGCTCACCTTTTCTTTCATCCTGTTTGCCAGGAACTCTTAATTACCGCATTCCTTAGGTTGCAAGTGTAGCCATGGAAACAGCAAATCTCTCCTGGGGAGACCACTGTGCCTCAGTATCCAACATAAAGAGACCTTTGTAAACTTTCCTTCTCTCTCAGTGCTTTGGATTCATTAACAGCATTTTTGGTGGCATCATTTGCTTGTAATAATCATAATACCAATGGGAAGCACAGTGTGAGCGGCAAAAAGGAACTTGGAAATTCCTTAACATTTCACATTCATGTGAGAAAAATGCAAGTGATAAAGTAGATCACCCCAGCAGTTGCATTGCACCCCAGGACCTTACCCAGGCCCTGGGGCCACCCACCGCCTGTCCCCACACAGCCCCTAGGGTCTCACCCTAGTGGTGAGACCACCACTCCTGATCCATAACTGCAATCATCTGCAGATGCATGCAAGGTGGACACAGAGTCCAGGGTTTTGAGACCAGGGCATGGAGGGGCTCCAGGTGGGAGCTAGCTGGCTGCACAGCCCTGGACCTCAGCACCTGAGCTGACCAGGGCTCTCACTAAATGCCCTGAGGTCGCTGACCACATGAGCAACTGATGTCATAATACCAGAATCTCCCCTGTAGAATGTGCACCACCCCCAGCAGAGCCAGGTGCCCTCCCCACAGGGCAGAGCTGGAGCAGGGCAAGTTGTGTCTGATGATTAACAGCCACTCTGCAATCCCTCTGCTGACTCTCCACACAGATTCCCCAACTGCACTGTCACCATAACCCCCGTTTCAGTCACAGCAGTCTGAGGCTGGACCCTAATTCACCGCAGAGGTGCCCACACTCGCCTCCTTCCATCACGAGGCCAAGTCGGTAGAGGCCCCCTTGAGTCTGGCTGGACTTGAAACTTGCATGGGTGGATGGGTTTATAATCTGTAATGGGGAATTGTAGCCTGTAAATCAGCCCTTTTTTTCACTTTTCAGCCTCTTCCTCCCTACCTGGGACTGCTGATTTCTTATTTTCTCCCATTTCTCTTCCCTCTCTACCTTAATAAATTACTGGCCTAACTCAAAAACAAACAAACAACAACAACAACAACAAACTACTATGCCCTGGGCTTTGAGGTGGCATGTTATGCAGCTGTAGCCGTGTAACCCGGGCTGTGTGTTCTGACATCGTAGGAGAGCTCCCCTTTAAGATTGTGCTCAGGGACGTGCTCTTTCCCCAGAATTCTGTTCTTTTATTGTTATATTTGATACTGATTTCATGTTCTGAGCTTTCCTCCCACATTTCACTGAGGTCTCCTTCATCAAAGACCCCCCACTGGGCTCTTGCTGGTCTCAGGCTCTGAGGTCTTAGCAGCCTGTGTCCTGTACCAATTTTCTGCCAGTTCCAGGTCTATTTCTAGCCTGGATGTGCCCGTGTCCTGTACCAACTTTTGTTTGTGCCTTTACTTGGAGATAAGCATTTGTTAAGGATCTGTTGCATTGGCAGAAGGTACAAAGAATTTTCCTAGTGGATCCTAGGGGTAATAGTGAGTGATGCCACTCCCATTTCTACCCCTTGACTCCTGGACCTGTGAATCCTGGCTATGGGAGAAACAGCACCATAGAGTGGATGCAGATTTAGAGTATATCCAGTCTCCTGGAGAAAATTGCCCCAGCCTTGCAAAGTATCGCCATCTAATTGGCACCGAAATTGAGTCTTCAAAAGGCCATTCCCCTGAGTTATCAGTCCAGCTGCTTCAGGATGATGGGGAACATGATAAAACCAGTGAATTCCATGAGCATGTGACCATTCCAGCACACGGTTTACTGTGGTGTGGGCTCCTTGATCAGAAGCAATGCTGTGTGGAATACCACGGCAGGGGATAAGACATTTGGTAAGTCCACGGATGGTAGTTTTGGAAGAAGCATTGAGTGGAGGGAACACAAACCCATATCTGAAGTATGTGTCTATTCCAGTTAAAACAATTCACTGCCCCTTCCATGATGGAAGTAGTCCAATGTAGTCAACCTGCCACCAGGTAGCAGGCTGGTCACCTCAAGGAATGGTGCCATATCAGGGGCTGAGCGTGGGTCTCTGCTACTGGCAGGTTGGGTGCTCAGCAGTGGCTGTAGCCAAGTCAGCCTTGGCAAGGGGAATTCTGTGTTGCTGAGCCCATGCATAACCTCCATCCCTACCCCCATGGCCACTTTGTTCATGAGCCCATTGGGCAATGATAGGAGTGACTGGGAAAAGAATCTGAGCATTAGCCACAGAGCAGGTCATCTTATCCACTTGATCATTATAATCTTCCTCTGCTGAGGTCACCCTCTGGTGAACATTCACATAGGACAAAAATATTTTCAAGTTTTTTGCCCCCTCAAAAAGATCTTTCCATATACCTCTTCCTCAGACCTCTTTGTCACCCATTTTACAATTGTGTTCTTTCCAAGTCCCTGGCCAAATCATTGGTGACAGCCCACAAATCAGTGTACAAATGCACCTCTGGCCATTTCTCCTTCTAAGCAAAATGAGCAGGCAGGGACACTACTCAAAGTCCTGCCTCCTGGGAGGATTTGCCCTCACCACTGTCCTTCAGGGACATCCCAGAAAGGGGCTGCAGTGCTGCAGCTGTCCACTTTCAGTTAGTGCCTGCATATCACAAAGAACCATCTGTGAATGGGGCCTGAGATATTTTCATCTTTAGACAACTGAATTTAAAACTCCCCAGGAGGCCATACCTGTGGGTTGGAAGAAAAGGTAATGTGGCAGGGGTAGGACCATGGCCATTTGGGCCATTCCTTATGTAATTTACTGGTGCCTTCAGGACCTGCTTGAGCCTGATCTCATGTGTCCCAATTCCATTTGGTGATGAGGTGCTGCTGTGTCCAGGTCCACAACATTAAAGTCACATTAAAAAGACCATTATGCTATTCATGAATATACCATATTTCTCCACTTGCTTGGGTCTTATGTAATGTCCACCATTAAGGGGTTTTTTTTGTTTGTTTTTTTAAACTTTTTTTTTAAAGATTTATTTTATTTATTTCTCTCCCCTTACCCCACCCGCCAGTTATCTGTTCTCTGTGTCTTTTTGCTGCGTGTTTTTCTTTGTCCACTTCCGTTGTTGTCAGCGGCACAGGAATCTGTGTTTCTTTTTTTGTTGCATCATTTTCTTGTGTCAGCTCTCCGTGTGTACAGTGCCATTCCTGGGCAGGCTGCACTTTCTTTCACGCTGGGCAGCTCTCCTTACAGGGTGCAATCCTTGCACATGGGGGTCCCCTATGCGGGGACACCCCTGCATGACAGGGCACTCCTTGCATGCATCAGCACTGCGCATGGGCCAGCTCCACATGGGTCAAGGAGGCCTGGGGTTTGAACCGCAGACATCCCATGTGGTAGGCGGATGCCCTAACCACTGGGCCAAGCCCACTTCCCATCATTAAGTTTTATAATTTTCTGTTATATCTTAACTATCTTTTAAGAAATATTATCAGGTACCTTATATTTTTGTTGTCATTTTTATGTTTAATTAGCATATTAATTAGGAAAGTGATTAATATTGATATATTGATCATAGTGCCAGCATCTTTTTAAAGCCTTATATATATATATATTTTAGGGTAGGCAAGGTAGTAAAGAGTTTATTAAGAAATGAGAAAAAAAAATACACAACTCCGTTCATGTGCAGGCATGCTTCAGGGTGAGACGTGCACGTGGGGCCCCAGGTTAGGCCTTTTTAAGACCTTTCCTCCTTCCCTTTCCAAATATTGTGGAGGGGCCCAGCTGTTTGCTGGTCTGATTGGTTGCCCCATCTGTTAGCTCTCCGGGGACAGTGGCAAGGCCTTTTGTTTGGAGGTATCTGGGACCAATAAGGAATATTGGAATTATCCAGGGCTTCTCCTTGATCCTGGAAAGAGTTCCAAATGGCACCTCATGGCCAGGTCTCAGTGGGGTCTTTCCAGCTTTGTTCTTAGTAGGAGCTTCCCTCAGGAGGGCTTCTGGGTGTGGTCTCATGACCATGTTCTCTGCTGGGTCTCAGCTGTCTTCCCTCTTTCCCTATACTAACCTGCCTCAACTCCCCTCTCGGAGTTTACACCTTTCTTTTTAAAAAAATTTTTAAGAGTTACCAGGGGTTGAACCCAGGACCTTGTACACAGGAAGCAGGTGCTCAAGCACTGAGCTACATCCCACACCTTATTCTTACCAGGGAGCTGAAGGGTGATGGTCATTCTTCCGTAGCTGCTTCCTGCTGCTTAGGGGCAGTAAAGCCTGCCTGACAGGATGTAAAACTCTCCAGCTATTCTATTGAGATTCAGGGAAGATGGGTCCAGCACTGTGGTTGAAACTAGATGAAATCCCTGCATGACAAATACCTTGTTCTTGAAGGCATTAATTCTGGAAGAAGTGAACTCAGAATCTAAGATACCTGGTCCTACTAAAAGGATAAGGAAGATGGTGGTGAGCAGGCCCCAAAAGGGGGCCAGCCATGATGCACTGGACCATGAGAGTGAGCAAGGCCAGGTGCCGTCAGGGCTGTTTCCTCCCGAAGTTGATGGGAAACAGCATTTTTCTTTTACTTCTTTTATGCTGCTGGTTAACTCCAGGGAGAGATGGTGGTAGACCTTGTAGGTTTGGTATGAACTGCAAACCCTAGTCCCATGGCAGTGGTTATGCCTAGGACAGCTAGAGAGTTAAGAAGAGAGGCACTGCCCTGGACATAAACACACAAAGACAGGACAGACAACAAGACAAACATATGGCAAGCAAAATAAAGGCCGTACTTAGGAGAGTCATTCCTTTATCTTATAGGCATGTTCATTAACTACTTAGAAAATGAATTAACTTTACCAGGACATTTAACATGTCCAATATCCCTCTGCCTATGATCTAGAATAGGAGAGATATTACCATATTCATCAGGTAAATAGGTTCAGCACTTAATACTAGTTAATATACAAGTTCCTCTTTGAGCTGCAGTTAATAGATCTAAGCTCCAGGTTTGCAACACCATACTTGCTGTCTTTCCATGGAGCACACCATAAACCAATTGTGTTGGTTTAAGTTCTGCTTACATCACTCTGGCAATTATTGCTCCACTTGATATATCCTTTACACAACCAGCATGTCACAGCACAGTTGATCCTAGAGAAAAGTTAAGAAGGGAAGGCTCTAGTGTCTCACTGGACTGGTACGTAGTAACCTTTGGCACTATGAAACAGCCAGTCTAGAGACAATGTCCATTGTACATCTGGCCATATCAAGCCATTGCCAGGTGCTGCACAAGTCTGAAACAGCAATGTACTTTTCACCTACTTCAAGAGCATGTCCAGAGAAGTGATAGATACTTTTGTTTTAGGGATCACAGTGACTGATTTAGCCAATAACTCAAATAGAGAGGCACAATGCAAGGTATTTGGGCCTGGTTTGAATGCCCAAGAGAGTTTGACAGCACTGAAGTGTATCTCTTTTAATTTTTATGCACTTTCTAAATACTTCCAATGCAGTTTATCACATATTAAATGGACTTAATTATTTAGTACTTTACTTTTCACTTTTAATTTTTTACCATGATTACATTAATTAATAGATATTTCATTTTAACAGTATAGAAAAAACTACTTTCTCCATTGTTTTATGAAAACTTAGAATTCCCAATGGAATCAAGATGATCCCCACCACCACCACTTTAATGTGTAGATTGAGGAGGCCTCTGACATAAAACTTTATATTTCCTAATGATTTTGTTTGTAGGTTGATTTTGTGCTCTATTTAATCTACGAATTATTACAGTTTTCCATCACCTTTCCGTTCTAAGGAATGGAACTTGCTCCCTTTCTTTCCCTCCTGTGCTGTCTAGGACTTCCATCCAACATGCATTCAACAGAAGCATTAGGTTTGGCCTCCTCGACTTACACCATGCTTCTAGCCTTCCCCATTAAGGCTGACATTTGATCTGGGGTTTGTAAGGCCCTAAGTTTCTGATTCTGAAAGGGCTATAACAAGCACAGTAACCTAAATGCAGCATTTCCACTGACAGACCATTGTGAGGAGCCACTGACCTCTGCCCTGCCACCATCATCCTTCAGCAGCTCCTCGGAGCTGTCCAGCAGCCACAGTCCTGGGTTTGCAAGACTTAATCGAAGAGACGGTGAGTCTACTTGTTAACGCTTATCATGGTGAAACTGATTACTTTTCAGCAATTTTGCATTTATATTGATAAAATATTATTTTCACTGCACAGAAAGTGAAATTGCAAATAAGTATTTACACAGATTTCCTGAAATGCTTGTTTGAAATTTATAGTGCATAAATATTACCTCACTGTTGGTCACCATGTCTGGCAATACTAGTTTCTGTTGCTGAACACTGTGGAATGGAGAAAACTGCACATTTAAATGTTTCATGGATCATTTCAGCATGCAAATATTTTAAATGCCATTGGATATACCTAGTTCTTTACTGTATCTTGGAAAATATTTTTTATATCACAGTATTGAATTTTTATGGGTATGGTGGCTTTGATTAATCATTCTTTTATTTCAAGCAGAACAAAGAAGTTGAATGGTATATCAGATTCCTGTTGCTTCTGTTACCATGAACTTAGTAGCTTAAAACACAAATTCATTCTGTTATTGCTCCAGAGGTCAGAGATCAGCAGTGAGTCTCACTGGGCTGAGAACAGGACATCACAGGGTTGCCTGCCTGGTGGAGGCTTCACATCAGAGGCCCCACATTTTAGGGCCCCATGTTCTTGGCTCAAGGTTCCTTTCTCCTCCCTCAAACCAGCTGTGGCTGGTGGGCTCTTTCTCAAGGTACCATCTCTCTGCTACTTGACCCCCTGAATAACTCAGGAGAATCTTCCATCTCAAGGTCAGCTGATTAGCAGCCTTAATTGCATCTTGATATGCGGCACAGCACATTCACGAGCTCCAGGATTCTGATGTGGACATCATTGGCCATTACTCTGCCCACCACAGAAGGTTAGAAAAGCACTTAAATTCCTCTTCTTATCCCATTAGGTAATGGAAACTCAGTGCTGAGTTCACCACCCATGAAGATTTTCCTGTTTATACCTTTGAACTCTTCTATCCTAGGGATGTCTGCTTGCAAGCCTATGTTGAAAAATAAGTGCAGAAAATGGATTCTTGCTCTAGAGAAATAAAAAAGCCATTGGACTTTATAAACTTTGGGAAGGGTAACACAGTAATCCCTGTCATGCAATACTAAGGCCAAAAGTCTGTGCACAAATTCCAGGGAAAGAGAACTAGAAATACTTATACAGAGAATATTTGGAGCAATGACAGCCACATAAAGAAGACCCTAGTAACATGTATTATGTGCTTTGCCCCATTTTATGTCATCTCCTTCTTTATGAACTCCTTGACTTCTTTAGTGCTGTTTCTCAGCATTTAACAACATTCACTGTAGTGTGCATTGGACAACAAGAAGAAGACACACTTTATTTCCAATTTTTCAGTTATTTTAAATTTTTGTTAGCTAAATTAATAGATGGCTACCTCACACAAGTGCTTATAGCAATATAGACATTTAAATGTTATCACACTCATTTTGGATTTATTTAAATTTTAATTTAAATTTAATTTCAGTATTTCAGTAGATAAGATTAGCTGATGAAGTGACATGAGCTATGTGGGTACACAACCCTCTAGCATCTGTGCTGGAGAGCATGTACCAAGAAGAACCCCTATGCCCCATGCAGGGAATATTTAGGTGCTTGTTAACAATAGCATAGTGAGGTTTACATCCTGTTTGACTGGCTTTGTCATGTATATAATCACTTCTTCCCTTTGCACGTGGTTCTCAGCAGCAAGCAGGAAACTTTGGTTATATACAGGGCAGGAGCCACAAGCCTGGCTTCTGTAGTCTCCTTCCAGGGCCCACCAGGCCTGCCTTCCTGAGACACTGTAACCCAAGGGCATTATAGGGAGGGCAGGTGACCCTGTGCACAACTGCCAAGGACCACTTAATTCTACCACTGCTTCCTCATCAGCAGCCATCCAGCAGCCTCTGCACCAAGCCTCCTGATGCCTGAGTGATGGCTGAGTGCACCGAGATACAGGGCTCATGACCAAAGGAGAAAGATCCACATGACTACAGGGCTCATGAGCACATAAGGAAAATCCACCTGATTACAAAGCTCATGACCACAGGGAAAATTCACCATGTAACAGGGCACATGACAACATGGAAAATCCACTGATTACAAGATTCATGACCATGGCAGAAAACCTACCATATTACAGTGCTCAAGAGTACAAAAGGAAAATCCATCTGATTAAAGATCTTATGACAACAGAAGGAATACTTACCTGATTACAGAGCTTGTGAAAATAGGGGGAAAGCAACCAAATTAAAAGGCTCAGGCCACAGGGAAAATCCACCCGAAAACAGAGCTCATGACCATGGAGGAAAATCCATTTGATTACAGACTCATGACTAAAGGGAGAATATCCACATTACTACAGGGCTTATGACCACTAGAGAACATCCACATGATACAAGGATCATGATCACAGTGGCAAATCCCCTTGATTACAGGGCTGATAACCACAGTGGAATATACACCTGTTGATAGGACTCATGACCACCACAGAAAATCTACCTGATTACAGGTTCATGACCACAGGAAGAAAATCCGTCTGATTATATATAAAGCTCATGACCAGGAAGCAGACTTGGCCCAGTGGTTAGGGTGTCCGTCTACCACATGGGAGGTCTGGGGTTCAAACCTGGGGCTTCCTTGACCCGTGTGGAGCTGGCCCATGCACAGTGCTGATGTGCGCAAGGAGTGCTCTGCCGCACAGGGGTGTCCCCCGCGTAGGGGAGCCTCATGCACAAGGAGTGCACCTGGTAAGGAGAGCCGCCCAGTGTGAAAGAAAGTGCAGCCTGCCCAGGAATGGCAGAATGGCGCCGCACACATGGAAAGCTAACGCAGCAAGATGACGATGCAACAACAACAGAAGTGGACAAAGAAAGAACATGTAGCAAATAGATGCAGAGAACAGACAACTGGGGTGGGGGGAGGGGAAAGGGAGAGAAATAAAAATAAATAAATCTTTTAAAAATAAATAAATAAATAAATAAAACTCATGACCAAGGAGGAAAATCTTCATGATTGAAGGACTCATGACCAAAAGATGAAAAGCCATGTGATTAAAGTGCTCTTGACCACAGGGGAGAATCCACCTGATTACAGGGCTTATGAACACAGGGGAAATCTAACTGATAACAGGGCTCAAGACTTCATTGGAAAATCCATGTGATGTCACGTCTCATGATCTCAAGAAATGTCTACCAAGTTACAGAGCTCAAGAACACAGGGTAAAATTCACCAGAGTACAGGGCTCATGAGCACAGAAAGAAAATCCACCAGATTGCAAGACTCATGACCATGGTAGGAAACCCACCTGATTATAGGGCTCACGACCACTGGGGAAAATCCACCAGACTACAGGGTTCATGTCCACAAGAAGAAAATCAACATCATTACAAGGCTCATGACAAGGCTTATGACCTAGGGGAAAGTCCCTGACAACAGAGCTCAAGACCTCACTGAAAAATCCACATGATCTCACCTGATTACAGAGGGCTTATGATCACAGGGAAAAATCCACTGAATTACAAGTCGCATGAGTATGGAGGAAAATCCACCTGATTACTGTCTATATGACCATGGGTTAAATTACACTTCATTACAGGTCTCTTGACAGATAAAAAAAAACAACCTGATTATATCACTAATGATGACTAGGGAAAATCCACCAGATTACAGGTCTCATGACCATTTGAGAAAATCCATCTGACTCCAGGGCACAGGACCACAAGGCAATTTCCTCCTCATTACAGGGGGAAATCTACCTGATTTCAGGGCTCAAGATCACAGGGAAAATCTACCTGATTGCAGGGCTCTGACCACCAGGGAAAATCCACCTGGTTACAGGGCCATGAACACAGACTAAAATCCAACTGATAATAGGGCTCAGGACTTTAGGAGAAACTTCATGTGATTACAGGGTTCATGACCATAGGAGGAAAATCCACTTGATTACTGGGTTTATGACAACAGAAGGAAAATTCACCTGACTAAGTGCTCAGGAACATGGTGGAAAACCCAACTGATTGTAGGATTCATGACCCCAGGGGAAAATCTCCTCATTCCTGAACTCATGAACACCATAGAAAACTTAATAGATTACACAGTTCATGGCCACAGGGAAATCCCACTGGAATAAGGGCTCATGACCACAGGGGGAAATCCACTTGATTGCAGGTCTCATGACCCCAGTCAGAAACCCATCTGATGTCAGGGTTCATTACCACAGGGGGAAATTCACTTTATTACAGGGCTCGGTAGCATAGGGAAAATTCACCTGATCACAGGACTCATGACCATAGCTGACAATCCACAGAATACACATCTCATGAGCACAATTGGCAAATCTACCTGATTACAGAACTCATGACCACAGGAGGAAAATTCATCTCATTATGGGCTCATGACTGCAGGAAAAAATCCACCTGATATAGGGATCCTGACCATAAGGAAGAACCTACCTGATTACAGGGTCATGGTCACAGAGGAAAATCTGACTGTTTATAAAACTCATATGCACAGGAAGAAAATCCACCTGATTACAGGGATCATGTACACTGGGAAATCCACTTGATTACAAGGCTCAGGAGCACAAGAGGAAAATCCACCTGACAGGGCTCATGACCATGGTCAAAAAACCATCTAATTTCAAACTTCATGACTGCAGAGGGGAAATCCACCTTTTTAAAGGGCTCAGAAACCCAGGAGAAAATTCCACTTTTTACCGGGCTCATGACAATGGGGGAGAATTCACCTGATTATAAGAGTCAGGTGCACAGAGGGATAACCCACCTGATTATAAGGATCATGACTGCTGGGGAATATTCACCTGATTATAAGGCTCAAGACCACAGGAAGAAAACATACCTGATTACACAGTTCATGGCCTCAGGGTGAATAGCCACCTGATTGTAGGGTTCATGAGCACAGAGAAAATTCCACCAGTTTACAGAGCTCATGAATGCAGGAAGAAATCCACACAATTACAGGGCTTATTACCACTTGGAAAAATCCACTTGATTACAGGGCTTATGACCACAGGGGTATATCAATCTGAAACAGGAATTGTGACCTCAGGGAGAATCTACCAGATTGCAGAACTCATGACCACATGGTCAAAATCCACCTCATTACAAGGCTCATGAGAATAAGAGGAAAATCCACCTGATTATAAGACTAATGGCCACAGGGGGAAATCTACCATATTATAGAGTATATGATGACAGGTGAAATTCCACCTGATTACAAGACTCATGACTACAGGAGAAAATCCACCTAATTACAGGGCCCATGACCTCAGGGGGAAATCCAAGGAAAATATACCTGATTATACAGGTCATGACCAGAAGAGAAAAATCCACCTGATTTCCAGGGTTCATGACAGAAAGGGGGAAATCCACCTAATTACAGGGCTCTTAACCACAGGGGAAAATCCACCAGATTAAAGGATTCATAGGCCCGCAGGAAATCCTCCTGCTTACAAGTCTCTTGATCACAGTGGAAAATCTACCTGCTAGCAGGACTCATGATAACAGGAAGAAAATCTACCTGAGTAGGGCTCATGATCTTGGGGTAAATCCCACCTGATTACAGAGCCATAACCACAGGGGAAAATCCACCTGATTACAGAGCTCATGACCTCAGTGGAAATCCACCTATTACAAGGATTCATAACCTCAGGGTGAAAACCCAATTAATTACAGGACTCATACTACAGGGGAATGCCACCTGATTTCAAGGCTCATGAGAATAAGAGGAATGTCCACTTGATTAAAAGGCTCATGAGCTCATGAGAAAAATCCAGCTGATTCCAGGGCTCATGACCACAGAGGCAAATCCACCTGATGATTATGGGCTCATGAGCACAGGAATAAACTCCAGCTGATTATATCTAATGAGTATAGGAGGAAATATATTGATTACAGGGCTCAAGATCACAGTATGAAATCCACCTGTTTCCAGGGTTCATAAGCACAGGAGGAAAATCCACTTGATTACAGAGCTCATGAGCACAGGATAAACTTAATAACGTTTCTTATCAGAAATATGCTCATATAAGCTATTATGCAGGCTCAATTTGGGTGTCCTTTCTTTAAATGACATTTATTTGAGCTCCATTCCATCTCAATTTTGTATATATCTCCTAAGTGGATTAGAGTTTTCCCTGGTACACAAATGCCAGATTAGGTTCAAGCCTCATTCTAGTGCTTTTCCTGAAGTGAAGCTGGATTCATCCAAAACTGCCACAGAAAAGGGACATGTTTGTGCCAATAAAATACAGTCAAAGAAGAAATATCTTAGGAAAGTTTAGTATTCTTTCATATTTGAGTCCTAATATTTTACTCATTTTATAAATATGTATCATTCTTCATTTGAAAATAAAGTAAAAGAAGATTTTATTTCAATCAATGTTTTCACAGGTTGTACAATGAAAAGAGGTAGCATTTAAGTCACTAAATTTATCTTCAGTTTACCATATAAGTCTAGCAAATGAATAATTTATAGACTCGTCATTGCCTGGGTAAAACCTTATTTCCCACTAATTTACACAAGCATCAGGAGTCTCCATCAGAGGAAATAATTTTAATTCTTTATTTTCCTACAGCTCATAATGAAGCAAGATATCAACCTTAATGAATTTCATTTGCATGTTATTTAAGCTTAAAATGGTCCATTTTAATTATCTTTTACTTGCTAATTCATTGTTTTTAATTAGTTTTTAATTTTTCTCCTTATGGTAGCCTGCAGCCTACACAAAAGAACTGCAAATTGAGAGTGAGTTATTGAATGCTAGAGAGTGTTTCTATTGTTTTAACATTTCTCATTAGATTTTGATCAGGCTGTGAAGGATGGCTAGACAAGAGATCTGCACATGAGTAACTATTCCAATAAATAAATTTCCCAGAGTCAGAAGCACATAAAGCACATAAAGGCCTTTTTCCCACCATATGGGAGCCTCATAGTCAAAGAAGGAGCTGTTGGAAAACAAGCAATTTTCTAATTAGACAGCTTACAGCTTTTGCATCCATGATCTGGGGTGAAGTTGAGGCAAATTGTGACTATAATTAACCCCTGCAGGTGGAAAATGGGGCAGGGCAGCATGACCTCAGCTGTCCACTGGGAAAGCAGCAAATGCTGGGACTATAACTAACCCCCACAGGTGGAGGAGAGCAGGAGGGTGTGGCAGTGTGACCCCTGGCTGTCCACTGGGAGAGCAGCAAATGCTCTTGGAGGCTGGTGTCCTTGGGTACCTCAACCCCTTCATGCACTGAATGCTTCCATCAGGCTGCTGGAGTCACTACACTGTCAACAGAGCAACTCGACAGAGGGAATTCAATTTGTCCATGAGAGATCTCATAGCTTGGGAAGAATAACCCAACATCACCCAATGCCAATAGCAATGCATCAGTGGCAGCACCAGCCGAGTGATACGGGGCTGGACTGTCTCTTCCTTTATCCATTGATTGCCTAAGTGGAATGAAGGTATAACTTGGTCCCTAAATAAAATGTATTGGTCTTTTACCAGAAGTGATGTAGTTCACCTGACTCCAGGAACTATTAGATGCTGAAATTGTTTCAGGATGAAAGCAACAGAGCAGGACACAATGCGAGGAGGCTGGTGAAATGGTTTAACCTATACCCACGAGGCTTCTTTATGTACTTGTTTGCACATTCAGCAAAGGAAAAAGAGGAGAAACATTTTGTTGTACAAGATTATTGCACAGCTCCTTCCACAGCCAACACATGGCTTTTGCTACTGCTCTTTTGTCTACTGAAGAGGGTAAAATTTTCTCTTTAGGCTAAAAAGGGGGAGCTAGATGGCCCTCTGTCCATCTCACAGCCCCTGTGCTGGGATGCTGGGTCCTCTGGTGGAAGAACTGGCTTTCCCATGCTCACGGACAGAGAACCATCTCTCTGCTCAGAACGCAGGAAGCTGAGAATGACTGTTCCAGACACTGTTGACAAATGAGACCCCGGCGTGAGTCCCCAGCCTGATCCTGGTTCCACTTGGGGTCTGAGGGATGCACAGCCAGTGTCCAAGCTCTTAACTTACTAAGTTCCTGTGACAGTCCTCACCTCACGCACATTGACAAATGGGGTTTTGAGGCCTTAGCTGCCTGTTAAATATTTAAAGAGCTCCTAGGGAATTACTTGTGGCAACTTTACAGTCTGTCAAGGAATTGTTTGCTAAATTTGATTTAGCACTCTATCTGTAATACATAGAAATAGAAGCACAATTTTAACTGTTTATAATAAATTTAAAAGAGAAATTTTGACAAAACAATTTCTAAACATGTTCATGAAAAGAGGGGCAAGGGAAACATGTGTTGCCAGATGGTTTAAATTTATCATTCTACCACAAAAGCAGATCTCCTTAGAAAGCCATGATGGTCTGTGAACTGCACTCTGGCTCCATGGCCAATTCTGTGGCCACCATCTCCCTGGGGCAGGACAACCTGCCAAGGCCAGAAGATGCCTTACAAATGTGATATTGGCACCAGTGTAAGTCTTCTTAATTCTCAAGACATCAAGTGTCAAGTGAGATAAATCTGAAATGAGCATAAAAACAATAGCTCAGGTGTCAGGATCCAGTGGTCCATGGGCTTTGACTGTCCAGGCAGGAATGGAATGCCATACGCAGTTTACTGCAACCCCAAGTTTACACATCTGCTTCACACTGGGCTCTCCCTGGCAGGGCCAGAAGACATATGAGTTTGAGAATCTTGCCATTGATACCATCAAGATTAACTGTAGAGTGAGGTCATCATCATGGCAATGTAAGACATCTCCTGGAAAAGCCTCCCCTCAGAATCAACTAATAAAAGGACAAATTCTACTTGACTAGAACACTGGAGGGTGATAGAGATTGGAGAAGGACTCCACAAATGCTGCATTGGAGAAAAAGAAAAATAAATCTCCAAGATCAAGTAGATTTCCCTGCTGGAGGCACCAGTTTGGGCCCCTCCCCCTCCTCCAGACCACACAACTTGGGAGTCCCATAGCTGCAGCAGAGTGAGTCCCTCCTGCTGTCCAGACCACAGAGGCACTCAG
The DNA here is from genome assembly GCF_030445035.2 of Dasypus novemcinctus. NCBI lineage: Eukaryota > Metazoa > Chordata > Mammalia > Cingulata > Dasypodidae > Dasypus > Dasypus novemcinctus. Next base: position 104,182,347 of record NC_080678.1, on the reverse strand, counting down.
AGCAGCAAGTTAGAACCCCAGGAATATCCAGGCACTGGGACCCAAGTCCAGAGAGAACTAGGGGAAAACACAAGTTTCTGAGATACAAAAAAGCTCCTAGTGGGGGGAGAGAGATCAGAGATAGAAAAAGAGATAGGTAGAGAGAGGGAGGAAGAGAGGGGGAGAGAGAGTGGGAGAGAGAGAGGGAGAGACTATGAGAGAACTGTTGGCAAGAGGTACTTACCCTCAATTCAATCCTTGTCTGCTGGACCACCTAAACATAAAACAGACCTTTCTGGAGTGACCCATATGGTTTCCCAGGGTGGATACACTAATGGGGAAGAAAGAGAAGGCAGAAAATCCTCACAGAAAAAAAGGGAAAGGAAAACAGAACTGTTGTAAGATAAGATGAATCCCAGAATTAAAATTTGTAAGGAAAATGGGGACTGAGTGAGGGAGAGAACTTAAACAAAGCATGGGGGCTAGATTTTTGCACAAAAACAAGCAGAACAGACCAAGATTCCCAGAGATGGAAGAAAGGAAAGGAAACTTTCTCCTGGAGGTGAATCAATTACAAAAAAAAAGTGCAATAAAAAAATTGTACTGCATATCCAGGGAAAGAGACAAATGAAGAAGAGCTGAGAAAATATGCATGATTAAAGACAGGCTACTCTAAAGTTTCAGAGGAAGTTGTACAAAACATCAGAGGAGTTTTTAGCATAAAGTCAATGAAAAATAAAGCCCTAAACAAAAGGTAGAAATTAACCATCAGAGTTAACACATCAAAATAATCAGATGCCAAGATATCAGCAAAAATTTACAAGACATACTAAGAAAGAAGAAGATATGACTCAGCCAAAGGAACAAATGAAACTTCAGAGAAGAGAGAGTATTTGGTATAATTCATCAAAGAATTTCAAACAAATCTCCTAATTCAATTCAAGATGATGAAGGAAAATATGGATATAGAGATAAAGAATATAAAGAAGACAATATGTGAGAATGAAGAAGAATTTGAAAGTTTAAAAAGAAACAGGCAGAAATTATTGGGATGAAAATCCCAGTAATAAAGATTGAAAATACACTATAGGCATATAACAGCAGATTTGAACAGGCAGAACAAATCAATGAACTAGAAGACAGGACAATTGAAATCACATGGTCAGAAGAATAGGTAGAGAAAAGAAGAGAAAAAATTGAGCAGTGTTTCAGTAATTTCAGTGATAGCATTAAGCACCCAAACATATGCATAATGGGTATACCAGATGGAGAAGAGAAGGGAAAAGGGAACAGAAGGAATATTTCAGCAAATAATGTCCCAAAATTTCCCAACTCTTATGAAAGATATAAATATCCATGTCCATGTAGCATGATATACTCTAATCAAAATAAATCTGAATAGACCTACACCAAGAACATATTAATTAGAATGCCAAAGACAAAGAGTGAATTCTGAAAGCAGCAATAAAAAAGTGATCTGTCACATAAACAGAATGGTCAATAAACTTAGTGCAAATTTCTCATCAGAAATCATGGAAGTGAGAAAGCAGTCATATGATATATTTAAGATACTGAAAGAGAAAACCTGTCAGCCAAGAATTCTTTATCCAGGTGGAATCTGAGCCTCCTCTTGACATAAAGGTGCAATGGACACAACCAATCCAGTGTCCACATAGAAGAGGTGGCATTGGATTGGGAAAAGTGGACATAATGGACAAAGGGTATGGGGAAAGGCAGGAAGAGATGAGAGGTGGAGGCGTCTTCGGGACATGGAGCTGCCCTGGATGGTGCTTCAGAGGTAATCACCGGACATTGTAAATCCTCACAGGGCCTACATGATGGAATAGAGGAGAGTATGGGCCATGATGTGAACCAATGTATATGAGGTGCAGAGGTGCCCAAAGATGTACTTACCAAATCCAATGGATGTGTCATGATGATGGGAACGAGTGTTGTTGGGGGTGGGGGGAGAGGGGGGGTGGGGGGGTGGGGTTGAATGGGACCTCACATATATATTTTTAATGTAATATTATTACAAAGTCAATAAAAAATAAAAAAATTAAAAAAAAAAAAAAAAAAAAAAAAAAAAAAGAATTCTTTATCCAGTAAAACTGTCCTTCATAAATGAGGGTGAATATAAAATATTAACAGGTAAGCACAAACTGAGAAAATTCATCAACAAAAGACCTGTCCTACAAGAATTACTATAGGGAGATCTTCAGGTTGAAAAGAAAAGACAAGGGAGAGCAGCTTGGAGTAGTGTGAAGAAATGGAGAGCTTCAGTAAGAGTAAATACAAGGATAAATGCAAAATCCAACAGTACTGTATGCTTGAAATACAACTCTACTCTTCAATTCCTGTAAGAGTCAATACATTTAAACAAGAAAAAGGCATATTTCTGGAGAAGAGACACATAAAATATAAAGAGGTATTGGGGGGCACAAACAACATAAAGAAGAAACAGAGAGATATAGTAGCAGAGAATATGTATGCTATTGAAGTTAGCTATTATCTTTTCAAATTAGTAAGTTATAGGTGTAGATTTCATAATACAACCAACAAGGAAATCACAAAGAAAGTATTTAAAATATGTAAGGAAACAAAAATGAGACAGTGATCACTTAAGGGCATCCCAAAAATATCAACTATACAGAAAAGGAAGTTGCAATAAAGGAAAAGGAGACAAAAAATATATAGCACATAAAAAGCAAAGGATAAAATTGCTGAAGCAGGTATTGCCTTTAAAGTAATATGACTGAATGTTAATGGATTAAAATCACCAATCAAAAGAGACCAATTGGCAGAATGGATTAAAATAATATCAGCCATCTACATGCTGTTTCCACAATACTCACCTTAGACCCAAGGATACAAAAAGACTGAAAAAGAAAGGTTGAAAAAGATATTCCACAAAACCAGTAACCAAAAATGAGCTGGAAGAGCTATGCTAATATTGGATTAAATAGATTTTAAATGCCAAACTGTTAAAAGAGACAAAGAAGCACATCATATATTAATAAAAGGGGCAATACACTGGAGAAATAACAATCACACATACTGATGCATCAAACCAGAGTTCCCAGAATAAATGAGGCAAACTTTGGCAAAACTAAAGGAAATAATAGACATCTCTAAAAAATAGTTGGAGACCTCACTACAATACTCACATCAATAGAAAGAATGTCTAGAAGAGGATCAATAAGGGAACGGAGAACTTGAATAATATGATAAACAAACTAGACCTAACAGACATGTACAGAATATTGTACCCCACAAGAGTAAGATATACATTCTTCTCATGTGCTCATGGTTTTTTTCCAGGTTAGATGACATGTTGGGTTACAAAACAAGTCTCAATAAATTTAAAAAGATTGAAATTATAGAAAACACTTTCTCTGATCATAATGGAATGAAGCTGGAAATCAGTAATTGGCAAAGAACTGGAAAACCTACAAATACATGGAAGTTAAATAACCCACTCTTAAACAATCAGTGGGTCAAAGAAAAAATTTCAAGAGAAATCAGTGCTTATCTCAAGATGAATGAGGACAAGAAAATGACATATCAAAACATATGGGAGGCAGTGAAGACAGTGGTGAGAAGGAAATTTATAGACTGAAATGCCACAATAAAAATGAAGAGATGATCAGCAATAAGATGGCAGAATAAGGAGCTCCTAGAGTCAGCTCCTGCTACATGGTAGTAATAAACACCCAGAGCTCTGTGGAGCTAGCTGAAGTACCTGTTTGGGGGCACCAGGAGGCCAGAAGATCATCCTGCAACATACTTGAAGGAATGGAAGGAGAAAACTGCCCATCTGCAGAGACAATTCCTAAGAAGAGTGCTTGATGCTATGGAGGCTGCTGCTCATCATCCACTGGAGGTGTAGGCTGCCTTGGGAGCTGTTCTGCAGCTGGAATTGAAAGCTCCACTTCCCAAAAGTGGAGGAGAAAGAGACAGTTGGGCACCAACTTCAGCTACTGATGAGTAAATTCAGTGAGCTAAAGTATAATCCTGAGAACAGCCAAAGTTTGAGCCTGTCCAAGTCCGAAAGAGACTGGTAGCTGCCAACTGCATGCCTGGCATAAGGGGAAGCAAGGCAGACTAAAAATGACAGTGTTGGTAGGGACCAGCTTCTTTCCACCCAGATCAGATTGCAGCTCTAGCCTAAGCCCCAGTCCCACCTCAAGCAGGGAGGAAGCTGGAGGACCTGCACCAGCCTCTCCAGGAAATTACCAGCCAAGCCACAGAGGCCAATGATTATCCTACTCTGGCAGAACAAGCCACCCCAGGAGCTATTCTGTGGCTGGAATTGGAAGCTCCATTTCCCAAAAACAAGAGAGGAGGAAACAGTTGGCTGCTGTCTTTGGCTACTGATTGGTAGATTCAGTTGGCTAAGATATAATCCTGGGAACAGCTGGGGTATGAATCTGCCCAAGTTAGAAAGAGGCTAGTAGCCAACATTTTGACTCCATCCCCAGCCTGAAGGGAAGCCGGGCTGACCGAAAAATCACAGTGATGGTAGGAACAAGTTTCTTTAACCCAGATTGGCCTGCAGCCCTAGACTAGGCTTTGGCCCCACCTCTGGCAGGGAGGAGGCTGGCAGGCCCTGCATCAGCCTATCCAGGTGACTGCAGGTGCCTTTGGCTGGCACAGACTGAAAATCGGAAGTCTATGGGGGCAACTGTGGTCATCTTGGACCTGCACTGCATAGATTGCTGCCCATACCTGCAACTCCATCCCACCCCATGCAGGGAAGAAAAGGATGTGAAGCTTCATCAGTCTCTCTAGGCAACTACAGTCTAGGCCTGCACTACTTGGATTATGCCACACAGCTTTGACTCTGTCCCTACCCCTGGCTAAGGAGAAAGTTGGGAAAAGCTTCATTGATCCCTGGCACAATGAGGGCAGTTTGAGCCTCCACAGTTTATAGCACCTCTTACAACCTTGGTTCCTACTGCACAACCAGCAAGGGAGAAAGAGCAGGAAGCCCTAAATTAGAGAAAAACTGCACCCAGAATAAATACTCCAGTAAGCCAGATGCCAAGACACCAGCCAAAAATTACAACCCACACCAAGAAACAGGAAGCTATGACCCAGTTAAAGGAACAAGATAAGCCTCCAGATAATATAAAAGAGCTCATTTTCTAGTCTATGGTCATGGCAGATGGGGTTCACTTCCATGGCAGATGGCCCTTCTTTGGAGCTGGTGTTTCTGCATGATGGAATTGGACTCAGAGGGGATCTCTTCTCACAAGACTTGCATGCTACTTTATTGGAATTGTAGTTGGTGCTGGGGTTTAAGATATATTTAGGGGATTTGAATCTCTGGACTGATAAAAAGACACCCAGGCCCAGAGCCTCAACAGACTTCAGCTCCTACACTTTGATTTATTGGACTTACCCCACTCAGCTAACATGGAGTTGAAGAAGGTCAACCACCACACAATGGAGCCTAGAGTGTCTACAACTGAAAGCAGGAGGAGTGCATCCAGTATCCATGTGGAATCTAAGCCCCCACTTGACATAGATGTGCAATGGACACAACCAATCCAATGTCCACAGAGAAAATGTGGAATGGGTGTGGGAAGGGTAGCCATGGTGGCTGCTGGGTTTGGGGAATGAGAGGAAGAGATGAGATGCAGAGGTGTTTTCGGGACGTGGGGTTGTCCTGGGTGGTGCTTCACAGAAAATTACGGGACATTGTAGATCCCCCCAGGGCCCACTGGATGGAACGTGGGAGAGTGTGGGCTATGATGTGGACCATTGACTATGGGGTGCAGTGATGTTCAGAGATGTACTTACCGGGTGCAATGGATGTGTCATGATGATGGGAGAGAGTGTTGCTGTGGGGGGAGTGGGGGGTGGGGTTGATTGGGACCTCATATTTTTCGAATGTAATTTTTAAAAATAAATAATTTTAATAAAAAAATAAAAGAGCTGAGACAACTAATCATAGATGTTCAAACAAATCTCCTCAATAAATTCAATGAGATGGCTAAAGAGATTAAGGATATTAAGAAGACACTGGATGACCACAAAGAAGAATTTGAAAGCATATATAGAAAAATAGCATATCTTATGGGAATGAAAGGTGCAATAAATGATTTTTTTTAAATTGGTATCATATAATAGCAGATTTGAGGAGGCAGATGAAAGGATTGGTGAACTTGAAGAAATGACCTCTGAAAGTGAACATACAAAAGAATGGATAAAGAAAAGAATGGAAAAAATTGAACAAGATCTCAGGGAACTAAACAACAGAAGAGATATAGAAACTTACATGTCATGGGTGTCCCAGAAGGTGAAGAGGAGGGAAAGGGGCAGAAGGAATATTTGAAGAAATAATGGTAGAAAATTTCCCAACCCTGTTGAAGGACATAGATATAGCACAATGTACTCCCATCTGGAAAAAGCCAAATAGACCAACACTGAGACACATACTCATGAGAATGTCAAATGTCAAAGACAAAGAGAGAATTCTGAGAACAGCAAAAGAAAAGCAATGCATAACATATAAGGGATACCTGTGGGAGGAAGGGTGCCCGGCTTGCCACAGTAGCAAACAGTGCGGCAAGAGGTGATACCGCCTCTGCCCACTGGGCCTAGATAAAGTGACTATGCCTGACTAGGCCTTTGCTGCTAGCGGCTGGCCGGCGCTGCCCTCCCCCTTTCTATCTCCCGCCTAGCCCAACATCCGGCCAGCTCTCACTCCCCCTTTCCCCTCCCCTATTCCAAACCTCTCAGCCAGCCCTCGCTATCTTTTCCGCCAGTCCCACCCATGTTGCCGGCGTACAGTCTGCCCTCTTCCCCGGTGACTGCTTACCTTGGGGCTGTCCATCAGCTTCAGCCTGTCCACTACTACCCCGTAGCTAGCCCTCCCTATATCTTACTCCTCCCTCTACCCAACCCTATATAACCAAGTGTACTTCCGTAATAAAGCGGACCTGTTCTTGCGCTCAAGCGGTCTCCGTGGTTTTTCCCCAACCGCACGTCCCCCACACCTGGAGAACCGGTGCTCCCTCTTGGGGCACCCCCCGCTGGTGGTTTGGCAGGAGCAAGCCCCCCCCGACTCTTGGGCCTGAGTGAGGCTAAGCCCTCCAGCCCGACGGCAGATACCCAATAAGATTTAGAGCTGATATCTCACCAGAAACCATGGAGCGAAGAAGACAGTGGTCTGATATATTTAAGATACTACAAGAGAAAAACTTCCTGCCAAGAATCTTATTTCCAGCAAGGCTGTCTTTCAAACATGAGGGCAAGGTGAGAATATTCACAGATAAACAGAAACTGAGAGAATTTCTAATCAAGAGACCAGATTTTCAGGAAATTCTAAAAGGTGTGATAGAGTCTGAAAAGAAAAGACAGGAGAGAGAAGCCTGGAAGAGAGTCTAGAAATGAAGATTATTATCAATAAAAGTAACTAAAGTGTCAAAAGAGTGGTGAAAATAAAATGACAGGTAAAACTCAGATAGTCAGGAATAAACTTAACCAATGATGGAAAGCACTTGTATTGAGAAAACTGTAACTCAATGTTAAAAGAAATTTAAAAAGGCCTAATTAACTGGAAGAAAATTCCATGCTCATGGATTGGGAGACTAAATATCATTAAGATGTCAATTCTACTCAAATTGATATACAGATTCAATTCGACTCTGATAAAAATTCCACCAGCATTAAAAAAATTGAAAACACAATAATCAAATTTATTTGGAAGGATAAGGGATCCTGAATAGCCAGAAACATAAAAAGGAAAAGCAACCCTCATCTCCAGACTTTAAATCATTTTACCTACCTATAGTGGTAAAAACAGCATGGTACTGGCCTAAAGACAGACAGATAGACCAATGGAACCAAATCAATGGTTCAGAAACAGACCCTTACATGTATGGTCAAGTGATTTTTGACTAGCCTGTTAAACCCGCACAGGTCAGGCAAAACAGTCCATTGAACAAATGGTGCTGAAAGAATTGAATATTCATAGCCAAAAGAAGGAAAGAAAACCCCTATCTCACAGCTTATTCAAAAATTAGCTCAAAATGAATCAAAACACTAAAAATAAAAGCAAGAACCATAAACCTTCTAGAAGAAATTATAGGAAAATATCTTCAAGCCTGGTGGTAGGTGGTAGACTCTTAAAGGAGATAAGAAAGGGACTGAGATGGATTACTGATGTCTATTGTATGCAGAAGTTTTAGTTAGCTTTACCATAAAGGTGTGGAAATGTATAGAGTGGATGGTAACACATAATGAGTAACAGCTAGTTTATAAAGGGGATGTGACTGATAATGGTAGCCTATGTATTTAAATGCCAGTTGACAGAATGCTAGAGAATAACCTAGGAACTGAATAGCACAGTAAACCAAGAGGTGGATGAGAATTGTGGTTGATGGTACAGATGCAAGAGTGACCTTTATGAGCTAGAGTAAATGTATATCACTACTGCAGGGTGTTGGGAATGTGGAGAAACATGGGAAAAATGGAACTAGAGTGACCTATAGACTGTGGTTAGCAATAATAATATAATATTCTTTCATCTATGCAAAAGATGTACTGTGTTGATAGTGAGGCAGTATGGAAAATGTGAGCCAAATGTACGCTATGGACATGGTAGCAATCAGATGATATTATCTTATCTGTAGCAAATGTTCCATAACACAGTGTGGTGTGTTGATGGAGGTGTGTTGTTCAGGAATTCTGTATATGTACCTGGAATGTTTTATAAATTTACAACTTCTGTCATAAAAAAACATATTTAAATATAATAATAGGGTGGGTTGGGGGAAAAACACAGCAACTGTAAGGTAAGGACTATGATTACTAGTAAGATTTTGGCAATATTCTTTCATAATTTGTAAAAACACCTCACGACATTGCAAGGTGTTGGTGGAGGGTTGATGTATGGAACCCCTGTATGACGTTATGCATGTTTGCTTTGTACGTTCACAACTTTTACTATACACTTAATTGTTTATGTAAGTTCATATATAAATGATATAATGATAATAATAATAGGTTTGGTTGGGGGGAAAATACTTTGGTTAGTAGTAATATTTTGATAATGCTCTTTAATCTTTAGTTAAAAAGTTTTAACAAAAATACAAGTTATTGACGGTAGAGTAAGTTATGAGAGTCCTGTATGATGTTATATATGTTTTGTAAGTTCACAACTATTACTATACACTTATTATTTAGGTATGTTTATGTTTGAGTGATATATTTCAATAAATTAATTTTTAAAATAAAAATATTAAAAAGGAAGAGATTAAATCAAAGAACTAATTACACACCTGTATGAACTAGAAAAAGAACAGCACACTAATCCCAAAGCAAGCAGAAGAAAAGACATCACCAAGATTACAGTAAAAGTAAATGAAATTGAGAACAAAAAATGTATAGTAGAAACACTCATCTTAAGCAAAAGCTGATTCTTTGAGAAGATCAACAAAACTGACAAAACCTTAGTTAGGCTGACAAAGGAAAAAAGAGAGGGTACAAATAAATAAAATAAGATATGAGAGGGGGCACTACCACTGACCCCACAGAAATGCAAAGGATCATATGAGTATATAATGAAAACCTGTATGTCAACCAGTTAGAGAACCTAGATGAAATGGACAAATTCCTAGAAGCACATGAACAAACTACACTGACTCTAGAAGAAATACAAGACCTCAGCAAACCAATCACAAGCAAAGAGATAGCATCAGTCTTCAAAAAGTTCCCAACAAAGAAAAGTCCAGGACCAGATGGATTTACAGGTTATTTCTCTCAATTATTTTAATAAAAACAAATTATTTTAAGAAAAATTCATAAAAAATACTGAAGAGGCAGACACTACTTATCTCATTTCTATGAGGCCAGCATCATTCCCATACCAAAGCTAGATAAAGCTATCATAAGAAAACAAAATTACAAACCAATCTCTCTATTGAACAGAGATCCCAAAATCCTAAATAAAATATTTGCAAATTGAATCCAACAGCACATTAAAAGAATTATACAACATGATCAAGCAGGTCCTATCCCAGGTATACAAGGGCAGATCAACACAAGAAAATCAATTAATGTAATACACAAAACACATGATAATCTCAGTTGATCCAGAAAAGGCATTTGGCAAAATCCAGCATCCTTTTTTTGATAAAAGCACTTCAAATGATAGGAATAGAAGGAAACTTCCTCACCGTGATGAAGGGCATATATGAAAAACCCAGAGTCAATGTCATACCCAGTGGTGAAAGAGAGAAAGCAGTGCCCCTAAGATTGGGAAGAAGACAAGGATGACCACTGTCACCACTGCGCTACAAGTTCTAGCTATAGCAGCTAGGCAAGAAAAAGAAATAAAGGAATCCAAATTGGAAAGGAAAAATTAAACCTTACTGTTTGCAAATGACATGATCCTATATATAGGGAGTCCTGAAAAATCTTCAACAAAGCTATTAGAGCTAATAAACAAGTTCAGCAAAGTGATGGGCTACAAGATCAATACCCCAAATCAGTAGTGTTTCTATATATTAGTGATGAGCAATCTGGGGAGGAAATCAAGAAAAATTCCCTGTAGCATAGCAACTAAAGGAATCAAATATCTAGGAATAAATTTAACCAAGGGTTTAAGGACCTGAAAACTACAACACATTGGTAAAATAAATCAAAGAAGACCTAAAGAAATGGAATGGCATTCCATGTTCATGGATTGGAGGACTAAATATTGCTAAGATAGCAATTCTACCCAAATTGAATTACAGATTCAATGCAATCCCAATCAAAATCTCAACAGCCTACTTGGCAGAAATGGAAAAGTCATGAACAGTCAAAAACATCTTGAAAAAGAAGAATGACATTGAAGGACTCATATTACCTGACTTTAAAGTATATTACAAAGTTATAGTGGTCAGAACAGCATGGCATTGGCACAAGGATAGACACACTGATCAATGGAATCAAATTGGGAGTTCAGAAATAGACCCTCCTTCTAAGGTCAATTTATCTTTAACAAAGCTGTCAAGTCCACTCAGTGGGACAGAACTGTTTTCAACAAATGGTGATGGTAGAAATGGATATCCATATCTAAAAGAATGAAGAAGAACCCCAATCTTGCATCTAAAACAAAAATTGACTCAAATGAATCAAAGACCTAAGCATAAAGCCAGGACCATAAAACTCTTAGAAGAAGCTCAAAGTATGAACAACAGAAGAAAAAATAGATAAATGGGAACTCCTAATAACTTAATAATTATGCATCAATACTTTTTCAAGAAGATGAAAAGGCAACCTACTCAATGACAGAAAATATTTGGACACCACATATCCAGTGAGGGTTTAATATCCATTTATAAAGCAATCCTACATCTCAACAATAAAAACACAAACATCCCAATTAAAAATTTGGCAAAAGATTGAATAGACATTTTTCCAAAGGGAAAATACAAATGGCTAAAAAGCACATGAAAAGATGTTCATCATCACTAGCCATTAGGGAAATGCAAGTCAAAATGACAATGAGATATCATTTCAACCTACTAGAAAGCCCACCATTAAAGATCAGAAAACTATCAGTGTTGGAGAGACATGGAGAAATAGGAACACTTATACACTGTTGGTAGGAGTGTGAAATGGTACAGTCACTGTGAAAGACTATTTGGTAGTTCCTAAGGAAGTTCAATATAGATCTGCCACATGATCTGGCAATCCCACTCCTAGGTCTATACTCAGAAGAGCTGAAAACAGGGATGTGAACAGACATTTGCACACCAGTGTTCATAGCAGCATTATTCACACTTGCTGAAAGATGATAACAACCCAAGTGTCCATCAGTTAATGAATGGATAAACAAAATGTGGTATGTACATACAATGGAATCCTATTCAGCTGTAATAAGAAATGAATTTGTAATGCATATAGCAACATGAATAATCCTTGAGGACATAATATTGAGAGAAATAAGACAGACGAAAGGATAAATATTGTATGATCTCACCAATATGAAATAAATGCAATAAACAAAGTTATGGAGTTGATAGCTGGGATACTGGTCACCAGAAGATAGAGTGAGGGTGGAGAATGGGGAGCTGATACTTAATTTGTGCAGAATTTGTAATAGGGTTGATTGTAAATGTTAGGAAATGAATAGAGGTGTTAATAGCACATTATTGTGAGTGTAATTAGCAGTACAGATATATGGTGTGATTGTGGTTAGTGGAAAAAGTTATGGGTCATGCATGTCACTAGAAGGAAAGCTAAAAAAGGAAACATGGGACTGTCTGCACAGTGAACCCTGTTGTGGACAATGAGTGTCATTGATAGTGAAAATACAAGAATGTCCTTCCATGAATGAGAACAAATGTACATTAATATTACAAGACATTAATAATAGGATGGTATATGGGCAAATGTACACCTAAAACAAACTCTGGACTGTAGTGAATAGTAATATATTAATATTTCCATCAATTAAAAAAAAGCAAAAGAAAAAATTGTCCTAAGTGAAAGAAAACAGACACAAAGTACTACTATTATTTTACTCCATTTATATAAAATGCAAATGTATATACATTTACAGACAGAATTAGATTAGTTGTTATGTATGGCAGGAGAATAATCGAGGAATTGAGAGGTGATGGCTATGTAGTAGTAGGATTTTCTTTTTGGAACAGTGAAAATGATCTAAAATTAATGTAGTGATGAAGGCATGACTCTGATTATACCAAAATGCACTGAATGCATGCTTTACATGGGTTGTATGCTATGTGAATATATCTAATAAAATTGCTTTTAAAAAAAGAAAATTAGCATGAATATGAAGGAGCACAACTACACCATCCTTTAACAGGATCTAATAGACATTTATAGAACACTTCATTTAACCACAGAATATACATTCAAGTGCCTATGGACTATATACCAAGATGTACCATCTCCTAGGCCAGAAAACAAACTTCAACAAACAGAAAATAGATTAAATCATGCAAAGTGTGTTCTCCAACCAAAATGGAATCAAATTGATAAAAAGAGAAAGAAAGCAGAAAACTTTCTAAGCTCTTGGAAACTAAACAACACACTTTTTAAAAATCCATGTGTAAAAGAGGAAGTCTTAAGGGAAATTCTTTTAAAAAATGACCATTCTTATTTAACATAGTGAAGTAAGTTCTAGCCATTGCAATAAAGCATGGGAGGAAAAAAGTAAAATGCATTTAAACTATCATTATTTACATTTTCCAAGATTGTGTATGTAGAAAATCCCCCAAATTCTAAATATTATCTTGCTTAGAGGGGGATTTATATCTGCAAATGCATATATGTAAAAAAGAAGAAAGATCTAAAATCAATAGTACAACCTTCCACCTTTAAAAACAAAAAAAGAAGTGCAAACTCTAACAAAAACTAGCAGAAAAGAATAATAAATAATAGAGATTAGAGTGGGAATGAATGGAATAGAGAATAGAAAAGCCATAGAAAAAAATCAATGAAAGCCAAATTTGCTTTTTGAAAAGGCCAACCAAACTGCAAACTTTAGCTAGGCTAAAATGAGAAAATTCAAATTAAAAAAATAAAAAATGAAAGAAGTCATCACTTTCCACTTACAGAAATATAAAGGATTTTAAAGGGATGCTTTGAACAATTGCATGACAACAAATTAGATAACATAGATGATATGTACACATTTCTAGGGCGGAAAACTATCAAAATTCTCTTGGGAAAAAATAGAAAATCTGAATAGACCTGAAACAATTAAAGATACTGAATCAGTAATTATAAAACATCTACAACATAAAGATCAGGATCTGATTTCTTCACTGGAGAATTCTACCAAACATTTAAAGAAAACTTAATTTCAATCCTTCATAAACTGCTCCAAAATTAGTAGGGGAAGGAACACTTCCAAACTCATTCAGTGAGGCCAGAATTGCCCTGATACCAAAAGCAAAGAAATTGCAAGGAACAGCAGGAGCCAAAGCCTGGAGAGTATAAACTGTGAGCCGTGGTTTCCAAGGCTTTCCATGTGGTCATTTCCTAGAAAGTGGTCTCAAATATGGCATTTTCTAATGCCTCGCAGCACTCTTTTGGTTGTTTCTATTAAGGTGGTGAGGCACAATTAGCACTTCTATTTCCTTCAGAGTCGGTGATTTGAAGTTAGGGTAAGTTCAGGGGTATAATATGCATACACATACACACACACATGTATATATACAAATATTTCAAAGTAGGACACAATATTGAAGATTTAAGGAGAGAAACAATAGTTTGTGCAGACTTTTACAAGTCTTTTATATAAATAAAGAAATTTAAAGAAGTTATTAAATAGTATTTAAAATGATTAAACAATTATTATTTTTCCTAAAAAAAATACTTTTACAGTTCATTTGGTACACCAAATAAAGTTTATTTCTCAAAGTATAATAGTTCATTTTGAGTAGGGCCCAGAACATAAGAGTTGTCATAAATCTCTGTAAGAATATGTAAGAACTATTGTAGGAAGTCTGATCTGTATTTCATGAGTAAGATCATTTGTAGCTTCTCTGTTGTCTCCATGGACAATAAGTGCTTCCAGAGAGCACTGATTTTACAAAGATTGGAACAACTAGATAATGAGTTTTTGAGTGCATATGGTCATAGCTGATCAGCCATATCATATGTATTAAGCAATTTTTTCATTCAATAGCCTCAGCTATTAAACATATCTCTTCCCTCAGCCACTTGAATGTTTATTCATGGAGGGGTCCTCTGTGGACCTTTTCCCTTATGCTGGAGAAACAGAATTATTTGTGCAGTGAGTAACCCATTTATCTATAGACATATTTCACTGGTTTGCTTCCTATACCACTGTTCTTTTTGTTAACATTTTAAAAAGCAGTCTCTATGGTGATTTTTTTCTTTTGAATCCTATGTTGACTTTATTTCAAGAGAAACTCCAGGCTATTGTAAATGTGATATAATTTTCAGCACTAAGAAAAAATACAAGTTACCTGGAGATATTCCTTTTCTTCCAGCTGTGTGGAACCACATTTATCCTGAAATCTGAGATCACGTTCAAATTTATCAGAGTGAAAGGAACTGCCACACTAACAGCTAAGATTGCCACCATCCTGACATTTAACATTTCAGCTTTTAACAAAACTGGTCTTCCTGTAAATCTGAAATTCATTTAGTATTGAAGAAATAATCTCATTGTCAAGGTTTGAAGAAAAATATCTCCAAATATGACATTATCAGGTTTAAAATGTTTATCATATTTTAGTCTATCCCTGTCACTATCATTTAAGTATTCTGACAATATATTTCTAGTGGTATTAATAAAAGTAATGTGGATTTTCTCAGCTCCTGTAGACTAAATATTATGAGTGATTTCAACACTCTTTTCTGGGGAGTGAATGTGGCTCAAGTGATTGAGTGCCTGCTTCAGTCTCCAGTGCCAACTCAGAACAAAACAATCAAGAAAAGCACCTCAGGGGCACAATGTGGCTCAGGGGTTGAGTGCCAGCTTCCCACATACGAGGGCCTGGGTTCAATCCCTGGCTCTAATACCTCAAAAAAACAAGTGAAAAACACTCTTTCCTTTAAAGTAGTTGAACACAAGACTGCAGCTGTAGAATTTCCATGCACCTAAGACTGACATTTTTACAGTTATGTTTTTCCAATATTATGGTTTTAATTAACATTTTTAATTTGACAAATATGTGCATTCATGAATCCACCTCACCAATAAAGCAATTAAATAGGTTCAGCACCCTGTATTTACCCTTCTCCTTTTTCTCCCCCAAAACCCCCACTCCCAAGGCAACTATGGTTCTGATTTCCTTCACCTAGGGATGGTTTTAAGTTCTAGAATATAATGACATTTTATATTTTGCACTCTTTGAATCAGGCTTCTTTGGCTTAACATGATGCTTTTGAAATTTAGCCACATCGTTTGGTATTTCCATTGCTTATGCCTTTTAATTTCTGAGTACTATTCTATTGCATGAATACACCAAACTTTGTATGCCCATTCTTCAGGTGAAGGAAATTTGGGTGGTTTGGTGATTGAATTATGCACGCCAGAAAATATGTTCTTAATCTTAATCCACCCCTATGGGTGTAAACCCATTGTAAATAGGACATTTGGATGAGGTTATTTTCAGATGATGCAGCCCACTGAATCAGGATGGGTCTTAATCCTACTGCTGAGGCCCTGTAGAGAAGGCCACAGAGAGAAGCCCACAGAGAGCAGCCAGAACCTGGAGGAGGAAGAAGACACTGCCATGTGCACTGACATGTAAGAGAAAAGCCCGGGCAAGGATCACCGGCAGCTAGTGCCGGAATCCCAGAATCTTTGGGGAGAAAGCACTGCCTTGCTGGTGCTTCCATTTCTGACTTTTTCTAGCTTCAGAACCATGAGTCAGTAAATTCCCACTGTTTAAGCTGATCCATTGTATGTATTTGTTTTAGCAGCTGGGAAACTAAACAGGTGGTTTTCAGTTTGAGGATATTAGAAATAAAACTGCTATGAACATTAGCAAATGTGCTGTGTGGATATAAGTTCATTTCTTTTGGGTACATACTTAGAAAATGAACTTCTGGGTAATGTCATAGATGAATGTTTAATACTCTAAGGAACTGCCAACATGCTCTCCAAAGTGGTGTGCCATTTCCCACCAGCATTGTGTGAAGGGTCTAGTTCTACATCTTCTCAAATATCTGGTTTGATTCTTCTTCTTGAGACTTTTTTTTTTTGTATATATTGAAATGATCACATGGTTTATCTTATGGTATATTTATATATTCAATTACATTGATTTTTCTCGTGTTACATCAACTTGGCATTCATGGGATAAACCACACTTGATATGATGTATTACTCTTTTTATATATTGTTGGATTTAATATGCATGTTACTTAGTGGCTGTGTCAGGTTTTGAATTATCACAGTCCATGTTAAAGTGGCGTTATATCAACTCACATATTATAAGAGAAAACTTAAGTAACAGTACTGAAATTTATACATCTGAATATGATTAAAAGGGGGAATGTTAAGTTGTATGTATGGTAATAGGATTAAAAGTTGTGGGTTTTTTTAATCCATGGAACTGCAAAACACAAACACTGAATCCTACATTAAACCAAGGACTGTAATTAACACAATTATAAAATATTCTTCTTCAATTGTAACAAATGTACCACAACAAGGTAAACTGTTCATAATAGGGTGTATATGGGAATACTGTATTTTATGCATGATTGTTCTGTAAACCCACAATTTCTACAACTTAAAAAAGGCCAAAAAAAGAGAGAAAAGCCTTACAATTGTATTATAACTTGTCCCTTCTTAGTTTTTGAGCTATTGTCATCATATTTTGCACTTGTACATTTTGATAAACCCTAGATTTTTGCTTTAAATGGATATCTTTCAGAGACATTTGAAATTTTAAAAAATTTTTCATACAAGGTTAACCCTTCCAGCACATCCATCCCATTGTGTAGATTCAGATTTCTTATTTGCGGCAGCTTGCTCGGTTGGTAGAGGTGGGGTCTGGCTGTGGACGAGGGGTTGGTCCAGCTCTGGATGAGGGGTCGGTCCCGCTTGGGATGAGGGGTCGGTCCCACTTGGGACGAGGGGTCGGTCCGGCAGCAGACGAGGGATCGGTCTCACAGGGGTTGCGCGGTTCAGCTGATGGGGTTGCTCGGCAAAGCCGGTGACGAAGGGGTCGCCCGGAGAAGCAGGCGATGAACTGGGGACAAGGGAGGCCAGGCCCTTGTCGGGGGCTCTCAGGACTGGAGGGCGCACGGCAGAAGAACCGCGGAGACAAGGTAAACACGCAAGTCCACCTTATTGAGGGAG
The DNA here is from genome assembly GCF_030445035.2 of Dasypus novemcinctus. Taxonomy (NCBI): domain Eukaryota; kingdom Metazoa; phylum Chordata; class Mammalia; order Cingulata; family Dasypodidae; genus Dasypus; species Dasypus novemcinctus. The sequence goes on along the minus strand of NC_080678.1, from coordinate 104,164,550 downwards.
AGGCAACAGTTTTATAGGGGCTGGGGAAGGCTGATTGGTCGAAGCCACGCCCTGTTCTGATTGGTTGCCGGCGAAAGGTCAGTGGGCGGTGCTGGATGGGGGAGGGGTGGTGGTTAGGGATTGGCTGTCGCTGTTGTTGGGGGAAGGGGCAGGGTTTAGGGATTGGTGGCTGCTGTTGCTGGGGTGGAGGGCAGACTTGAGTTTCCCGCCCACGCCTGGCTGTTGCTGCTGTCGGGGGAAGGGAAAAGGGCGGGCTGGATTTTTCCGCCCACACCTGGCTGTTGCTGCTGTCCGGGGAGGGGAAAAGGGCAGACTGGAATTTTCTGCCCTGCGCCTGCGCAGGGAGAAGGAAGAAGAAGGGTGCCGCCCCACAAGGCATCGGGTGGCGCCATCTGGGAGGAGGGGTGGCCGCAGAAGCATGGCTGCCGAGAAGGGGAGACCCGAGGGCACTCTGCGCCCATGCCAAGCTCCCTTCAGGGGTGGCGGTGAGTCCGACCAGCCACCCCATCATGGGGGCAGCGGAACTAGGCCTACCGCGGCCGCTCCCCTGCCAGGCCAGCAAACCACACCTCAGCCCGAGGGGTGACCTCACTTATTGTTGCATTTTTCTTCTGCTTGATAGACTTCGTTTTTGTGTCTGGCTTGCTACACTTAATATAATGTCCTCCAGATTCATTCATGTTGTCATATGCTTTATGACTTAATTTCTTCTTACAGCTACATAATACTCTATTATGTGTATACACCACAGTTTGTTTATCCATTCTTCAGTTGATGGACACCTGGGTTGTTTCCACCTTTTGGCTATCTTGAATAACACCGCTATGAACATTGGTGAGCAGATGTCTATGTCACTTCTCTCAGTTCTTCTGGTTACCTACCTAGTAGAGATATTGCCAGGTCACGTAGCAAACATATATTCAACTTCTTTAGGAACTGCCAAACAGTTCTCCACAGTGACTGTACCATTCTACATTCCCACCAACAGTGAATAAGTATGCATCTCTCTACACATTCTCTCCAACACTTGAAGTTCACTGTCTTTTTAATAGGGGCCATTCTAATAAGTGTGAAAACATCTCATTGTAGCTTTGATTTGCATTTCCCTAACAGCTAGTGATATTGAACATTTTTATGTGTTCTTTGTGACATATGTATTTCTTCTTTTGACAAATGTTCATTCAAGCCTGTTGCCCATTTTTTAATCAGGTTGTTTGTCTTTCTATTGTTGAGTTGAAGCATCTCTTTATATAACACGGATATTAAACCCTTATCAGATACGTGATTTCCAAATATTTTCTCCCATTGAGTCAGCTGCTATTTTACCCTTTCAACAAAGTCCTTTGAGGTGCAAAAGTGTTTAATTGTGAGGAGGTACCATTCATCTAAAAGCTTATGCTTTGGGTGTAAGGTTCAAGAAACTACCACCTGCCACAAGAGTTAAAAGATGTTTCCCTGTATTTTCTTCTAGTAGTTTTATGGTCCTGACTATTATATTTAAGTCTTTGATCCATTTTGTGTTGATTATTGTTTAAGGAGTGAGATAGGGGTCTGCTTTCATTCTTTTCATTATGAATATCCAGTTCTCCCATAACCATTTGTTGAAGAGACTGTTTTGTCCTGTTAACATGGATTGGTTAGGTTTGTCAAAAACCAGTTGGCTCTAGAAGTAAGGGTTTATTTCTGGACTCTGAATTCGATCTTTATGCCAATACCATGCTGTTTTGATCATTGTAGCTTTGTAATATGTTTCAGGGTGAGACAGTGAAATTCCTCCCGCATCACTTTTCTTTTTTAGAATGCTTTAGGCTATTTGAATGCACTTTTCTTTCCAAATACATTTGGTAATTGCTTTTTCTATTTCTGTAAAGTAGGTTGTTAGAATTTTGATTGGTATTGTATTGAATCCATGAGTCAGATTGGGAAGGATTACATCTTCATAATATTTAGTCTTCCAGTCCATGAACACAGATGTCTTTCCATTTGTTTTGGTCTTCATTGTTTTCTTTTAGCATTGTTTTTATAGTTTTCTGCATTAAGTTTCTTGTACTTTTTTGGTTAAATTGATTCCTAGGTATTTGAGTCTTTTTGTTGCTATTGTCAGTGGAATTTTCCCCTGATTTCCTCCTCAGATTGTTCAGTCCTAGTGTGCAAAAACACTATTGCCTTTTGCATGTTGATGTTGTATCCTGCCACTTTGCTGAACTCATTTATTAGTTCAAGTAGCTTTGTCATAGACAATTCAGAATTTTCTTAATATAGGATCATGTCATGTGCAAATAGTGAGAGTTATACTTCCTCTTTTCCTATTTGGATGCCTTTTATTTCTTGCCTAATTGCTCTAGCTGTAACTTGTAGCACAATGTTGAATAACAATGGTGAAAGTGGGCATCCTTTTCTTGTTCCCAAACTTAGAGGGAAAGTTTCCAACTTTTTCCCACTGAGTATGATGTTGGCTGTGGGTTTTCCAAATATACCCTTTATCATATTGAGGAATTTTCCTTCTATTCCTATATTTCAAAGTGTTTTTATCAAGAAAGAATACCAGATTTTGTCAAATGCTTTTTCTGCATCTATCAAGGTGATCATATGTTTTTTTTCCTTCAATTTTTTAATGTGGTGTATTATGTTCATTGATTTTCTTACGTTGAACCATCCTTGCATACCAGGGGTAAATCCTACTTGGTTGTGTTGTATAAGTCTTTTGATATTCTGCTGGATTCTATTTGCAAGTATTTTTTTTTTTTTTGGAGAATGTTTGCATCTATGTTCATTATAGAGATTGGTTTGTAATTTTTTTCTTGTAGTATGTTTATCTGGCTTGACTTTAGGGTGATGTTGGCTTCATAAAATATGTTGGGTAATTTCCCCACCTCTTCAATTTTTTGGTAGTGTTTAAACAGGGTTGTTGTCAATTCTTCTCAAAATACTTGGTGGAATTCACCTGTGAAGCCATCTGATCCTGGACCTTTCTTTTTTGGGAGATTTTTTGATGACTGATTCAACCTCCATAAATGTGATTGGTTTAAATTCTTGTATTTCTTGTAGTGTCATTATAGGTTGTTTGTGCATTTCCAGGAATTTGCCCATTTCATCTATGCTGTCTACTTTGTTGGCATACAGTTTCTCATAATACCTGCTTATGATCCTTTTTGTTTCTGTGGGGTATGTTGTAACTTCCCACCTTTCATTTCTGATTTTATTTATTCACCTCTTCTCTCTGTTTTGCTTTTTTAGTCTAGCTAAGGGCTTGTCAATTTTATTGATCTTCTCAAAGAACCTGCTTTTGGTTTAGTTGAGCCTTTCTACTCTGTGTTTTTTTCCTCAATTTCTTTTATTTCTCCTCTAAACTTTATTATTTCTTTCCTTGGCTTGCTTTGGGAGTGACTTGCTGTTCCTCTGGTTTCTCCAGTAGTTCAGTTAGATCTTTGATTTTAGCTCTTTTCTCTTTTTGAATACAGGTGTTTAGGGCTATAAATCTCTCAGCACTGTCTTCACTGTATCCTGTAAGTTTTGATAAGTTGTGCACTTGTTTTCATTCATCTCAATATATTTAGTTATTTTGTATACAATTTATTCTTTGACCCACGATTGATTAGGAATGTGTTGTTCAGTCTCCACACATTTGTAAATTTTCTCTTTCATGTTTATTACTGATTTCCAGTTTCAGTTCATTATTATCTGAGAAGGTGCTTTGTATAATTTCAATCTTTTTTTATTTATTAAGACATGCCTTTTGATGTAACATGTGGTCTATCCTGGAGAGAGATCCACAAACACTTGAAAAGGATATATAACGCACTGAGTTTAGGTGCAGTGTTCTGTATATTTTTGTTAGTTCTAGCTTGTTTGTCATATAGTTTAAGTTCTCTGTTTCCTTGTTGGTCTTCTGTCTAGTTGTTCTATCTAGTGATGTAAGTGGGGTATTGAAGTCTCCAATGATTATTGTGAAGATTTCTATTTCTCTCAGTTTTCCCAGAGTTTTCCTCATGTATTTTGAGGCACCCTGGTTAAGTGCATAGATATTTATGACTTATCTCTTCCTGATGGATTTTTCCTTTTATTAACATATAATGGCCCTCTGTAGCTCATAATTTTTTTTCATTTAAACTCTGTTTTGTCTGATATTATTATAGCTACACTTACTTTTTTTTTTGGTTACTGTTTGTGTGGAGTATCTTTTTCTAACCTTTCACTTTCAGCCAGTTTGTATCCTAAGATTAGCCTCTTGTGAGCAACATATGGATGTCTCATTTTTTTATCCATTCTGTCAGCCTTTATCTTTTTATTGGAGAGTTTAATTCATTCACATTCAATGATATTACTGTAAATGCATTATTTATTTCCACCATTTTATTCTTTGGTTTTCATATGTCCTATCTTATTTTTGTCTTTTTACTCTTTTGGTTTTCCTTTCTGCTATTCTTGTCTTCTATACTTTCCTCCAAGCCTCTCTCTCCTGTCTTCTTTTTTTGAGGATATAAGGCTCCTTTTAATTTTCCTGAAAAGGTGAACTATTTTTCATGAACTCTCTTAGTTTCTGTTTGTTTGTGAATAATTTAAACTCGCCTTTATATTTGAAGGACAATTTTATTGGATAAAGAATACTCGACTGGCAGCCTTTCAGTATCTTAATTGTATCATACCACTGTCTCTGTGCCTGCAGTCGTTTCTGAAGAGAAATCCACACTAAATCTTACTGGGTGGCCCCTTTATTTCATGGGTTGCTTCTCCCTTGCTGCTTTCAGAACTTTATCTTTGACACTTGACATTTTGAGCATTATCTTGTATTGTTTATTCTGATTGGGGTATGTGGTGATTCTTAGACATGTAAATTCATTTCATGGACATTGGGAAATTTTCAACCATTATTTCCTCAAGTACTCTTTCTGTCCCTTTTCCCTTCTCTTCTCCTTCAGGAATTCCCATGACACATATGTTGTTGTGTTTCATGTTATGATTCAATTCCCTGAGGCCCTACTCAATTTTTTTTCCATTCTTTTTTCCTCTCTTAAATTTCAACTGTTCTATCTTTTGTGTCACTTATTCTTTCTTCTATCATTTTGAGTCTGCTATTATATGCATAGAATGTGTTTTATGATCTCACCTCTCATGACTTTCATTCCCATGAGCTCTGTTCCTTTTCTGTTCAGATTTTCAAATTCCTCTTTGTGTTTGCTCAGTGTCTTTTTGCTGTTCTTTATCTCTTTAGCCATATTGTCTTTCAATTCATTAATTTGATTTTAGGAAACTTATATGAATCTTAATTAGTTGTCTCAAATCCTCTGTCTCATCTGGTACTTTGATATATTCCTTTGTTTGGGCCATTTCTTCCATTTCTTAGTATGACTTGAAATTTTTTGCTGATTTCTACCATCTGATTATGATGGTGAGTTTGCTCAGATGCTCAATTTAGTGGCAGGAGAGTGTTTGTTACTACTGCTCTTTGATTCTTGGTTCAATTTTCTCCAGTTCATGGCTCAAATATGGGTCCTGGACCCAGTAATGGGTTGCAGACTCACTTCCAAGGGCCTTGGGGATGGAGGCTGTAAAGGCAAAGAAAAGCTGCTCTTTCTTAATTACTTTTAATTTTCTCACATGTGCTTCCTTGATCCACCAGCAGATGGTGATCTTTGGCAGCCTCTCAGTTCAGTGCATTATCAGAGTATGTTCACTGCTACGCGGACTGTATCAGTGTGACCCAGGATCCTGCCTGCTGAATAAGAACCTCGTAATTCAAACTTCCTCAGAGGCTGTTTTCCAACCTTTGCTGGCAGCCTCCTCCCTTTTCCCATGTAGGAAATAATTGCACTCCCCTCTGTCCTCAACAGCCCGTCCCCTTCATTAGGGGATGATTGAAAGCCTCAGATCTCTTTAGCCCCTTGCTGGCTCCCAGGACAAACAATGGTGCAACTCCACACAGCCTGGAAGGGCTTGTGGACACAGCAGACCAAAGTTGTGGGTCTAAAGATGCGTCAGCCTTAGGCTGCATCCCGCTCTCTCCAATTTCCTGGGGAGGTAGACCCCTATGGACCCCCTTGTCTGCAGCTATTGGCCCTGAGGTCTGAGAATTCAAAATTGTCTATAGGGTGGGGAGGGTGCCAGTAGCTTCAGTTTTAACTCACAGCCATCAAAATTGCTTTCTTTTGTCCCTCTCTTCTGGGTGGTGTCCAGCCTTCCCCTGGTGTCCTAAACCCCAGATCATTTTTCTCCAGGCTGTTTCTGCCTGTCCTCTAGCTATTTTTCTGGGAGAGAATAGATTCCTATGCTTTTCTTGAAGACCCCTTTTAATATATCTTGTAGTGCACATCAACTGGTGATTGACACATTCATATATTTTATTTCTGAAAATGTATTTATTTTGCATTTTTAAAAAGATGATATTTTCATTGGGTATAGAATTCTATGCTCAGGGTTTTTTTTTTTCATTCAGTATTTTAAAAATGCTTCTTTACCTTCTTATGGCTTTCATTGTTTCCAGTGCGAAATCTATCATCAGCCTTGTATTTTTATTCTGGACATATTGTGTCTTTTTCCTCTGGCTACTTCATAGGTTTCCTATCTTTCATTGGTTTTTGATAAATTGAATTATGATGTGCCTCTTTGAAGCTTTCTTCATGTTTCTTTTGCTTGGGATACATGGAGCTTCTTATATTTCTGGTTTTGTAGTATTGCTTAAATTTGGAAAATTGTTGGCCATTGTTTCTTCAAATACTTTTTGTCCCTCACCCCCTTTCTCTCCTTTCCTTTGATGACTCCAATGCCACAAATACCACTCATTTTGAAGTTGCTTCCCAACTCATTAATGCTCTGTTCACTTTTTTTCAGTCTTTTAATCTCTAAGTTTCATTTTGGATAAATTTTATTGCTATGTATTGAAATGTACTAATCTTCTCTTCTTCAGTACCACATATTCTCTCTTCACCCCATTCAGTGAAATTTTAATCTTTAACATTTTAATTTTCAAATGGAGTATTTAAATTTGAAACTTTCTCTATTGTAGCAGTTTGGTATAATAGATGAATTCCAAAAAGAAATATTGGATTATATTTTTAATCTGATCTGTACATAGACATGATTGACTTATCGTTAGGGTATGGATTCCCCACCCAGTCCCCACCCCTTGGTGAGTGGAGACTCACAGATAAAAGGCATGGCAAAGGACAGAGTTGGAGCTTTTGATATGAAGATTGATTGTCACTGTGGGCCCTGAGGGAAATGGGAGAGAGGCATAAAATGAATGGAAGCAGGGCAACTAGGGGGCAATGGAAGTGCTCCACTAGATCATGCAATGATGGATATAGGACATGTTAACTTACACCAAAAGTGTATAAAAGTCTATAAACTAAAATGTATACCATAATGTAAAACATAAAGAAGCTAAAAATTTGAAAATTTGTACAGTCTAAAATATAAATCATAATGTAAACCAAAATGGAACCATGTTTGATAGCTATGTTTCAAAATCTGTATGTCAGCTGTGGCAAATATAACATGAACATGTAAAAAGAGCATTGTTGGGAAAAGGGGGAAAGGGTTTGATGTTGGATATATAGGAGCCTCCTATATTGTTTAGGTGAATTACTGTGATCTAAAACTTTTTTGAAGACAAAATTAAAAATTAGAAAAAGATAAAAAGAAAGAAACGATGTAGACATTGAGGAAGAAATGAAGGAAAATGCCTTGCCACTGTACATACAGGGCAACACCTATTACAGTGATGAAAGGCAAAATGCTTGAAACAAAGCTTTATAATATATTTCATTTCATTGATACACCAATTTATTTTTATTTTATTTGAGTATTGCTAAATTATTTTATATTCTATTTCTAAACTTTAAACCCATCACTATTTTTCAATTTCCTATTAATTGAATTTGGCAATATATTAGGTTTCATGTTGAAGAAGTTTTGGACCACAGAGAGGTTCAACCATGACAGGGGAGCAACCCTGGTGTGGGGTGTTATTGATTGGAGGTCACATGAGTGGGGGAGAGTTCTCCAGGGCATGTATAGTAGGGGACATAAAAATGTTCTGACATATGTTGGGTATTTTTATAGTAGTTACAGTTACAAACGTCAACTGAGGGAGTGCTGAGTTCCTACCCAGGGGAGTTCTGCTACATTCCCCAATGGAACAACAATAATTCCCCAAGAGCAACGGCAAAGACCAACAAGGAAGGATGGTCCAATAATGAGCCCTTGATACTGATGACTATGCTTATGAACCTGTGTGCCTGTAATATGAACTAGGCCTAGAACTTCAGGTGCATAAGTATTACCTCCTGAAAGCCTCCATGTGGCTCACATGTGGCCACTCTCTGAGCCAAACTCAGTATGTAAATGCATTACCTTCCCCCCACTGTGGGACATGACTCCCAGGGATGAGCCTCCCTGGTGCTGAAGGATGACTACCAAGCATGAGCTGATGGCATAACTAGAAAGAGACCTTGAATAAATGGGTCAACTCAGACCAGCAGAATATCTCAGGCTAAATGTAGAATCATGTGTTAAAAATTGCTTTTTAAATTTGAGTGAAAGGGAGAATGGCAAAGACAAATGAGTTTGTATAGCTAAGAGTCTTCAAAAAGGAGTCAGGAGGTCATCAGTGGGGTCACGCTTATGCAGGACCCCAGAGAGAGTCAAAGTAGATACAACCCTAGGTGCTGGTTCTCCTGAAGGCTATGGAGACCCATAGGGTATATAGTCATAGCAGATGGATTTGGAGTTCTGTGCCATGTCAGAGGGCCCTACTTTGGAATTTGTGCTCCTGAGTGTGATGGAGCTGGACTCAGATGTGACCTTCCTACCCACACTTCTTTTCACTTTTACTGAACCTGTGGTTGGTGCTAGGGATGGTGCATACTCAGGGGACTTGAATCTCTAGACTGTCCATGTACCAGCTGGGCCCTGAGCCTCAGCAGAGTTGTGACTCCTATTTTCTGATTCATTGGACTTACCCAGGTCAGCTAACAGGGAGGTGATGATGGTCAAACACCACACCAGGGAATCAAGAGTGCCAACAACTACAAGCAGAGGAACTGCATCCAACATCCATGTGGAATCTAAGCCCCCTCTTGATCTAGAGGTGGAGAGGACAGCACCATCCGAGGGTCCACAGAATGGAGATTCCCTTACCTTGGGCTCACTCATGTAGCTTTTCACACATAATCCACCTTAAATATGAATAAACATCCCTCAGGAGTATACACACTCAAACAATCAAAAGATTCAAGGTGCTTTCATTAGGCATTCATAACTAAACCATGGAGTTAGGCTGATTCACTCAGATTTCCAACCTTTGAGTCTAAGATTTTCCAGTGTATAGCTCTGTTAACAGATGAAGCACAGCAAAATAAACTGCTGCTGATTTCCTATGCTTTCATCTAGCCTCACAGGCTGTGGCCATGTCTGAATGAGGCAAGGGCATGAGGTCCAGGACCTGGGAGAAAGGTGGACTGCAGATGGCCATGCAGGGAGTTAGGGAGACAGAAGGTGGGCACGGTCACGGGAGCTAGGAGACACGAATAAGGGTCAGCGCCGGGTTTTGTTTTCAGACTTCTTCAGTGTCCTTCAGATTCCACATACCTCCTGGAAATTGCATGTTTTCTGTCCTGAGTTGTTTATAGATGAGGTTCTATTTTATAGTCTGGCCTTGTTGCTAAATAGAAAGTTAGGCTTTTGTGTTTTTTTGCTAAAAAACAGGTGTCTCTCTCTGTTACTCTTATGAACCCCCACCCCCTGTCCTGCCACTCAGAAAGGTTTCTCAGTGCATCCTCCTGGTGTGTGGGGTCCAGTTTATTTGGGTGTGATGAGCTCCTTTCGGCACACATGGCCTCCTGCCACTGCATTGCATTGGTGCAAGTGTTTACTGCAGCAATGCGTCTGCTTGGGTTCAGAAGGAAAAGAAGGTTCAGTTGTTCCAGAGCTGGAAACATCACAAGCCAGATGCTCAGTCTGGGGCCATCTGCCTTGCTCTGTCTCTGTGTCTGCTCTGTCCGTCCAGGCTCCCACACCAGGCTGACTGGCCAGCTCCGGGGCCACAGCGGAAGACAGTGGTTCTTTCTCCAATGAACATTTCTGAGGTAAATTGCCATTGCCATGAGCTACACCTGTGTTAGGAGGTACCAGGGATTAAACCGAGGACCTCATACATGTGAAGCAGGCACTCAACCCTGAGCTACACCGCCCCACACTTTTCAATAAGTTTTCATAAACACATGGACCTGTGTAGCCACCCTCACTGTTGACATATAGAACTTTCCCATCCTTCTGGAAAGTTCCCTGGCACCCCATCCAGTCAGTCCCCACCAGTTCTTCCTAGTGCTCCAGGTACGTGTCTGCTTTTAACTCAATGTATTGTCTTTGAGCTTCATCCGTGTTGCTATGGGTATTAATACCTGAGTCCTTTTCCTTGCTGCATCTTATTCCCTTGTATAGATTAAACCACAAGTCATTTATCTGCATCTGTTTGATAGACATTTAGATGATTTCTAATGTTTTCCTACCATTAATAAAGCTGCTGATGAGCATTGGCTTAAAAGTTTTTGTGTGGGCATATATTCATTTCTCTTGGGTGAGTAGAAGACTGGGTCACCTGGTAGATGAGTGTTCAAACTTTGAAAGCTGTGAACAAGCTTTGCAAAATGGTTCTTCCATTTTAGATTCCTACCTGCAGTGACAAGAGCCCTAGCCTTCCTGCATCCCCCAGCACTTGCTGTGGGGAATCTTTTAAGTTTATAGACTCAAGAAGGCATTGATGGTTTTGCATTTTAGTTTTAATTTTAATTTTCCTTGTGAATAAAAATGTTGAACATTTTTCAAGTACATGTTCACCATTGATAGCAGTTTAGTATTGTTTATGAATTCCAAATAATGGAGTAAGTTTGTAAATTGGTCTGTTTCTCTGGGTACATTAGACTGTATTGAATTCAGAGGTTTCTATTTTATTTGATTAAATTATGATTAGGGCTTTGACTGGGCCATGTCAGTAGGATATTGAGTCCCTGCCCCCTTGGTGGGTGGAGACTCATAGAGAAAACAGCAGGCAGAGGAGTTGGTAGGAGTTTTGAGCTGGAGCCCTGAGAAGTAAACATGCAGAAGAACACAAGAATAGAGATGGCCCCAAAGACATGGCAGATGTGCTTGGAGAAAGAGAGCCTGATAGCTATAGCTGACCTTACAAAGAGAACAAAGCAGCTGAGCCTGGAGAGAAATGAGCCCTGGGAGAGAGATGAGACATATCCCAGCCTACAGCTGATCCTGGAAAAACCTGGGACCACGAAGTCTTAAGGGGAAGAGGAAGAGGAAGGCTGAAAATTGACAGCCAACTTGCTCCAACATGTGGAAATAGACTTTGGTGAGGGAAGTAACTTGTGCTTTATGGCCTGGTATCTGTAAGCTCCTACCCCAAATAAATACCCTTCATAAAAGCCAACAGATTCCTGGTACTTTGCATCAGCACCCTTTTGGCTGACCAATACACCATTCATATATTTTCTTTTGTGCAGTATCTAGACAGGTGTTTTGACCATTAATTTATTGGGGTATCTTTTTTATGAGTTTTTTTATGAATTTTTTTTCTGAATAAAGTCCAAAACATAAAAATAAAGTTTTCCTATGTCTAGAAGAAAGCATATGAAAGTATCCTTATGATCTTGGAGTAGACAATGAAATTTTAAATAGGATATAAAATTATGATGCATAAAGGAGAAATAACAGCCTGGATTTGATCAAAATTTTTTTAAAAAACTTCTCTTTGAGAATTGCCATTTACAAAAATTTTTCTCAAGCCATAGTCTTAGAAAAAAAAATCCACTAAATATATATATATAATATACATATGTCCACTAAAGAGCTTGTTTGCAACATACATAAAAAGCAACTCTCCTTAGTATTTCCGACCAACGTCAGAAATCTTGGCGACATGGATGGGCCCTTTGACCACTAACCTCAGTGCGTTGGGTTGGGAAATGATGGTGGTGGCCCCCAAAATGAAAGAAAATGAGAGTGGATTCTGAGCAGGCAAAAGCGCACTTTCTATTCCAGTGGGATGGTATAGGAACCCGCCGTTCCTTTGTCAGTTACTTAGGGGGAGTGGGGAGTGGAGAAATGTTGGTGTTTCTATCCTGTGGTAGGAGAAAGGATTTACTCAGAATGGAGCAGTAACTTTAGGTAATGTATGCAGAATCACACATATTACTTAGGCTGTTTATAAAGGAGATTTTGCCACATTTCTGAATTGCCCATAGGTCTGCAGGATTGTTTGTGTTTTATTTCTAATGCAAACAATTGGTGAAATCATATTGTTTTGTGAATACATTGTTTCAAATAAAGAGCACAGATTGAAATTGTGAAAAAGGACAGAAAGGAGACCTGGCAGAGTGGCTTTCACATGGGTTGATGATTGTATGTTGGTTTGGAAGGTCACTTACCATGAAAAGACAAGTGAGTGCCCCTGCCTGCAGGTCCTGCTGGCGTCAGAGCACAGAGGGAGCAGGCTGGTGGGGCCTGGGTGCTGGACACTCCTTTGGGGGCAGCCAAGCAGGGCTCTCTCTTTATTCCCAGGGTCATCTCCATGACCTTGTCAGTCTCCAATGACCCACATCTGCTGGGTCCCCTGGGAAGTGCCAGGCAAGGGGTCCCTCTGCAGAGGGAATCTGTGTCAACAAGGGAGTGTGGTGCACTAATCAGGAACCAGTTCTGTGGCTTACTCTCCTGGGCATGGAAAGCCCTGACCTGGGGGTGTCTCTTTCTTAAGGGCACCCTCTTCGGAGGAGGAAAGCTGCACCTACAGGCCCAAAGCGTGGAATCCCGGCTGAAGGAAAATGGTCCTACTGGTTTCTCTTCTCCCTCCCATCTCAAGAGTGGGAAACCCAAGGCTTGAAGTCTGGACTCTCAATAGGATGGTTTAGAAATACTGTAAATTCTCAAAATATATGCTACATTCACTTGTAGTTGGCTTTTGTTGGTGGTGATGATGTGCTAATAGAAATGCTTACCAACCCTTCAGCACGGGGGCGGGGGGGTGGAATTTAAACAAAATTCCTCAGTGAGAAAGTCAGAAAGGGGTAAATCCAGATAGACTCTCACCCCAGAAACAACCGGAGACCCCACCCCTCTCTCTCACCCTCACAGGGACTTTTCCAGAGCCGGTAAATTAGGAGCAATTAGGTAAGGAGGAAAAAAGCACAAATGGATGATTTACATCTGAAACAGTGCAATTATCTCAGAGGGAACCTTGGTGGCAATTTCAGTGAAGCCATTTGCTTGAGTGAAATGTAGGCGCCCCACCTAAGTGCTCTGCTGCTTTCTTGGCCTCTGCATCCTGAGCTCTCACTGCCCTGCACCCTTAATGCCAGGGATGACCCCTCGTGTGATGCTCCCTTGACTAAGCAGACCAGGGATGGGGGTGGCTCCTCCTGCCAGGTGGTCCACCCAGAGGGAGGTCCGCACCTTTCCCTCTCTCTCCCTGCAGTCGTGATGGTGACTCTGAGGTGGCCTGCCTTGTGGAATGCAAAGGCTTCCAGGCAGAAACTACCCCGCCCGGAGACCTTACAGCCTGTTGTTTACAGCCAGGTGGCAGTGCGAAATTGATACTTTACTTCAGTACATTCTTGGAGTGAAAATGTGCCTCTGTCGAATCATAATTTGGGGATCAGGTAAAAAAGTGAAAAGGCTGATTTCAAAAATAACATGCTCAAATAAATTTTAAAGTTTTTCTTTAAAAATAGCACCATCATAACCTGGAGGATACTGGACAAATTTACTCAGTCTCAGGATCTCCTTTTCCTCATCTGTATGGGGAGATAAGCACACTCTTCTAGACCAGATAGTCTAGCAGAATCCCCAGGCACCTCCACTCCTTACCTAAGTGAAATACTCAGGCCACCATTGTAGCAGCTTTTTCAGATCCTTGCAGATTAAAAATGGAGGCAACAGATAAAAAAGCATCTGCATTTGTGACCATTTAGAAAACTTTTAGCTGAAAAACCCGCGTTGAACTCACCTCTTTTATGAGTCACTGCACTGACAATTCCTTCATCCAGGTAAAGGCCTGTGCCCCAAGTGTCTTGGTTGGGGAGCATTTGCTACTGACTTAAGCCACTCTTACCTAACTCTCCTTGTACTGTTTGTTACTAAGTAGACCTTATCTATTTGTACTATTTGTTACTAAGTTGAGCTTATCTATTTGTGCTATTAACATTCATTAAGAAGGTGATCTATTTGTACTGTTTGTACCTGAATTGATCTTATCTAAGTTAGTATTTGTTACTAAGTTGATCTTATTGATCTGTACTATTTGTTACTAAGTTGAGCTAATATATTTGTAGTATTTGCTTCTAAGTTGAGCTTATCTATTTGTACTATTTGTTACTAAGTTAATCTTATCAGTTTGTACTATTTGTTACTAATTTGGCTGTGGACCAGTCCTCAAACCTGTCTCCCTGAATTGGAAGTACTGTGGCTTTTTTGTGGCACTGAACAAGAAGGAGGTGGGTTGTGTAGGAGATGACAGTGGGATATGGAGTGGAAGCCAGGCGCCATGCCAGCTCGTGCTGCAAGGCTGGAAAGGGAGGTCAGATTCGAGGTTGTCAAATTCTGAGTCTGTGCAGCTTGATGACACACTCACATCACTGCAAGTTTAAGGTTTACACTCTTGCATGTGTCACGCAGACTAATTCATTAGAACTGGCTTGGTCGGTTCTGGGCTGATTCATGTTATTTCATATGAACATTGAAGGCTACATACAGGAGTATCAGACTTCAGGGTTACAAAACAAAACAAAGGGATATAAGCAGGGGCCAGTTACAAATCATTTCCTTATGTTCAGTTATAAGGTAAAGATTATATAGTTTACAAAACAGCAGTGACATCAAAGAAACAAAACATCTGAATTACAGTTCAGTGAGTCACAACAGTTACAGATATTGCTTCTGGATATTTTTAAAGTGTAATATATATCAAAGCTATATTGTAATATATCAAGGGTTAGTAAGTGCCTAAAATACAATTTAGTGGGCTAAAATGTATTTGTTAATTTATGATCAGTTACAGTGCTTCATAACATAGGCCCTTGACATGGATCTGCCTTGAGGTCCACCTGGACCCCTTCTCCTTCTCCACTGGAAGTGGCTCTCTTCCTGTAAGGGTGACTGTGTCTTGAGGGAGATGTGTTGAGATAGACAAAGCTGTTTTCCTCATTTTCACACTCCAATTTTAGCATCCATCAGGTCCCATCCAGGACACTCATGACTCTGGTGTTTGCCCAACGGTGCTGCCCTCTGATACTCCTCCCACATTTATTAATTGGGATTCCCCTCAGAGGAAGAGCTCTCCACCCCCAAGCATGATTTTATGTGATTTTGTTTGTTTGTTTTGGTGTGGACTCCTTGCATTCTTTGAGAAGCCCCTTCTCTGAGCACTTACTTTCCTGCACTGTAAGATGTTCTAGGCTCATCTTGTACTTTCCCTGCCTCAGCCCTGGACCAACCATTTATGCAAGGATCCCTGCTCAAGTTATTGGAAAATGGTGTTTAGAAATCACTCTCTGGAGGTGGGGTTAGTCAGAGCTCCTGGATTTTGTGGCTCCCTGGCCTTGCAGGCAGACCTAGGAAATACCTGTGCACACAAACCACTGTGCACACATGCACACACTCATACACATCTCTTATATAAATTAAACACCATCCTGTAGCCAGTGTGCCTGGGTGTTTGTCTAAAACACAGGTTCATTTGTTGGTGTCTCTAGTCCATCTCGGTTTTCCCATTGGCTTTGACTGCTTGCTTCTGGAGCAGGTAGAGACAGTATGGCACTTCACAGTGGTGCTCAGTCAGAGCCCTGCATATGATGCTCAGGGATGTCTGACCCCTGAGTAACCCTGCCACCCCTTCCCATTGCTCTGTGCCTTCTCCTCCCACCCCTGTGGGTGGGCCACCTCTGCAGCTTCTGGTTTATACTCCATCACTTTTGATAAATGAGCAGTTGTTAGCTATTTCCTTATCCCCCCTTCTTTCTCTCACAGGGTAGCAGACTCTAGATAGTCTTTGGAGCTTCACTACTTTCACTTAGTAATACATACTGGGAGTCAGCCCATATTGGTTCTTGGAGATCTTACTCTTTCTTTTTTTATATATATATATAGCTTCATAGTTCTCCATTATGTGGATGTCCTGCAGTTTATTCAACTACTCTTCAGCATATTTAGTGTTGTGTATGAGATATATTACAGATATTTTCTCCAATAAAAAAGCTTTATCCTATATCAAGATTAAAAAGGTTAGGGTTAGGGTTAGGGTTAGGTGAAGAAGGTCAACTACCACACCAGGGAGCCAAGAGTGCCTACAACTGCAAGCAGGAGAATTGCATCCATCATCCATGTGGGATCTAAGCCCCCTCTCAATGTAGAGGTGGAGTGGACATAACCATCCTAGGGTCCACAGGATGGAGGAATAGAGTATGAATTAGAGTGGACCTATGATATTCTACTATGGAACTATTGTGATTAGTAATGGAAGAAATTGTAGCATTGATGTGGAGAAAGTGGCCATGGTAGCTGCTGAAGGCAGGGAAAGGGAAAAAGTGATATGATGTGGGGGTATTTTCAAGACTTGGAGTTGTCCTGAGTGGTACTGCAGGGACAGAAGCTGGACATTGTATGTCCTGCCATGGCCCACTGGGTGGACTGAGGGAGAGTGTGAACTACGATGTAAACCATGATCCATATAGTGCAGCAGTGCTCCAAAGTAATTTCACCAAATGCAATGAACGTGCCATGATGAAAGAGGTTGATGCTATGGGAGGAGTGGGGTGGGGGGGGTATATGGGAACCTCTTATATTTTTTAATGTAACATTTTTTCAAATGTAAAGAGAGAGAAAAATAAAAATTAAAAAAAGATTAGAAAGGAATTCATGCAAGTTCTCTTCAAGTACTTGTGTGGTTTCATTTTTACGTGTAGATCCTTGATCCATTGGGAGTTGATTCTTGTATATGTTGTGAAATATTGATCTACTTTTATTTTTTTTTCCAAAGGGCAACCTGGTTGTCCCAGCACCATTTATTAAAAAACCCACCTTTTCCTGGTTTTTGAGATGGACTTTTGTCACATGCAGAATTTCTACATATATTCAGATCTGATTCTGGAATCTTTGGCCTATTCCACTGAGCTATGTGTTTTACTGATGCTTGTACTTACCAAGGCTGCTGGATGCGTCTTTTTTTTTTTTTAATTTATGTATTTATTTATTTCTCTCCCCTTCCCCACCCCACCCTGGTTGTCTGTTCTCCGTGTCCATTTGCTGCATCTTCTTTGTCTGCTTTCTGTTGTTCTCAGCGGCACAGGAATCTGTGTTTCTTTTTGTTGTGTCATCTTGTTGTGTCAGCTCTCTGTGTTTCCCTGTGTGTGTGTGGCACCATTCCTGAGCAGGCTGCACTTTCTTTCACACTGGGCAGCTCTCCTTATGGGGTGCACTCCTTGCGCATAATGCTCCCCTACATGGGGGACACCCCTGCGTGGCATGGCACTCCTTGTGCACATCTTAATGTCTGTGAGTTCTTTTTCTTTTTCTAGAAAGTTTCACTTGGATTATTGTCTTTAGTAATTTTCACCCCACCACTGTGTTTTTCTTCTCAAGGATTCCAGTAATATGTGTATCATTCCTTCTTGCCTATCTTCCATTATCATTACTTTCTCTGTGAATTTTTACTTTTTCTCTTAATTTTTTCCTCTTGTTTTCCTGCCTTTCTTTGGTGTCTCTTGTTGTTTTTCCAGTTGATTGTCTTCTCCCTCAGGCATCTTGCCATTTATGCCTTATTATTGAGGTAATTTGTGTTTTCCTTCCATTTCCTTCCTGAGGTAAATCAATTCACTTTTCATTTCTCCCTCTTTTTTGGTCGATGTTTGTTCTGAGATTTAGATTTCTGACTCAGGTGGATTTTCAGATCCTCAAAGCTCATGCATATATATATACTGCATTTTATTTTATTTTTTAATTTTTTAAATTCTTTTTTAAAGATACATAGATCACAACAAATTTTACATTAAAAAATATAAGCAGTTTCCATATACCCCACATCCCAATGCCCCCACTCCTCCCACATCATCAACCTCTTTCATCACTGTGGCACATTCATTGTATCTGTTGAATACATTTTGGAGCACTGCTACACTATATGGATCATGGTTTACATTGTAGTTTACACCCCCCCCCACCATGCATCCAATGGGCCATGGCCCCAAAATGGCCCCACATCACATCTCTTCTTCCCTCTCCTTGCCCTCAGCAACTACTGTGGCCACTGTCTTTACATCAATGATACAATTTCTTCCACAGCTAGAGGCACAATAGTTCTATAGTAGAATACCAGTATGTCCACTCTAATCCACACTTTTTTCCTCTATCCTGTGGACCCTGCGATAGTGATGTCCACTCCACCTCTAAATCAAGAGGGGGTTTAGATCCCACATGGCTGATGGATGTGTTTCTCCTGCTTGCAGTTGTAGGCACTGTCAGTTCCTTGGTGTGGTGATTGACCATCTTCAACTCCCTGTTAGCTGACCTGGGAAGTCCAACAAACCAGTAGGAATTGCAACTCTGCTGAGACTCAGGGCCCAGTTGGCACACGGCCAGTCCAGATATTCAAGTCTCCTGAGTATGCTCAAATGTGGCCACTCTCTAAGCCAAATTCAGCATATAAATGCCTTACTTTCCCCCCAGAATGGGACATGACTCCTGGGGATGAACCTCCCTGGCACAGAGGGATTACTACCAATCACCAGCTGGTGATGCAACTAGAAAAATACCTTGAATAAAAGGGAAAAATGGTAAAGACAAATTAGTTTATATGGGCAAGAGAATGAATTGGGAGGTCATCAGAGGGGTCATGCTTACACACATCTCAGCTGGACCCCAGAGACAGCCAAAGCAGATACAACCCTAGGTACTGGTACTCCTGAGGGCTACAGAGACACACAGGTTCTATGGTCATGGCAGATGACTCTGGAGTTCAATGCCTTGTCATGGGCCCTACTTTGGAATTTGTGCTCCTGAGTGTGATGGAGTTGGACTCAGATGTGACCTTTCTATACATTCCTCTTCTGTCACTTTTACTGAACTTGTGCTTGGTGCTGGGGTTAGTGTATACTCAAAGCTCATTTGAGTATATTTAATTTTGTGTGGAGTGTAGCATTAGTGTCTCCTTCTTCATGTTGGTTTAAGAGGGCAGGGATTTTCCTCAGTGGTTTGTGAGCATTTGTGTGCTCTCAGTTGTCTGTGATTTCACTCACCTCCTTGCTGTTTTGGTGGTATTGATGCCACTTTCAGTCTCCCAATGTCCTGTCCAGCAGCATTTTGTCTGTCTGACAACTTCTAGACACATTGTTTTTTCTTTGTTTTGGTGGGGTGGGTGGGTGCTGCAAATCCTTAAATACTATGGTTCTCTTTTCTTCTTGCAGGGCCTGGATTTTCCCTTTTTCTCTTACCCTTTCACCACCCATTGCTGTTTTTCTTGCTCAAAAGTTCTGCATTTGGAAGCCTGGCCTTTAGATTGCACACCCCCTTAAAATGTGCCTGCCCTTTCATGACCAGATCCCACTTTGGGGAGTCACACCCTTGCCCCATCCCCCAGCTCTTATTGCCCATCTCCCATAAATTTCTTCACTTGGCAGGGAGCAGAGGGTGCAGACAGTGTCTGCTGTGCTGGGTCAGTTTATTTTCTCTTTTTGCTCCCAGTTGTTTTGTAGTGTTGGTATTCTCTGTCTTGCAAAAATGTTGAGGATGCAGTTTTTTCTTGGGGCTCCCCCTCTTAGAAAGATTATCCCACAGTTCCTTTGTCATCAGTCCCCACCTGGGCACTGCCAGCAGCAGCCTGAGGTAGTAATTGTGCCTTTTATGTCAAGTTCTCCTCCAAGTCAGGAGTGCCCGTGCATTCCCAGCACTAAACATGGATAGATGTTTGGCTCCACCATCAGTTAAATGCACCCCTGACATCCAGTGATGGTTTGAGAAGGCTGGATGCTGATGCCCTGAGTTTGTGGGCCAGCGGCACACTGGTTCTGAGGATAGGTGGCCTTCCCAGGAGAGCCCACCCACCTCCCAGAGCATGCCCTCTCCCCCCAGGGCACCTGGACTCCACAGGCTCTGAAGAGCCAGCGAGCAGTTCCGAGCTCATCCTTGTATATGCCCTGCACGTTCTTCTTCATTTCTTATGATTATGAGCATATTTATTCTAGGTTTTATAAAAGCAGAGTCCTTTAAAATGGACATTAATATTTCCTCCTTTCTCCCGTTAGTTTTTTTTTTTTCACATGGAAGGAGCTGGGGGCTGGACTCCACTTGTGTCCAACAAGTACCAGAGGTTGCAGATTGACCTTGGAGAGAGGATGGAGGTCACTGCTGTGGTCATGCAGGGTGGGTATGGGAGCTCCAACTGGGTGACCAGCTACCTGCTGATGTCCAGCGACAGTGGCAGAAATTGGAAGCAGTACCGGCGGGAGGAGACCATCTTGGTATGTTCTTTGTTCCTGGGCCCAGGTTGTTCTCATTTCTCCATCCAGTGGCCCCAGCCTCATGTCGAGTAGAGAAACAGAACCTCAGTTACCTTACAAAGGTTTTCATGTATGTTCAAATGGTACACACTGCATTAGCTCTCTAGGTCTGCTATGAAAACTTGCCACAAACCAGGTGGCTTAAAACAACAGACACTTATTCTTACACTCACTGTGAGAGAATTTTGAAGCCCAGTATTCTGAAGTCGAGGTGGCGGCAGATGGTTTCTTCTGCAGCTCTAAGCAGGAATCAGCTCCGCAGCTCCCCTGGCTTCCGGTGGTTCCTTGCTTGTGGGTGCATCACCCCAGCCTCTTCTCTCCCCACAGGACCCTCTTCTCTACATTTGTCCTCAAGTCTGAGTCTCAAATCTTCAAGTTCTTTCTCTTATGAGGACACCAGTCATCAGCTTTAGGACCCAGCCTAAATCCAGAGTAATATCATCTCAAAATTCTTAAATTAAATATATCTGCAAAGTCCCTTATTCCAAGTGTCATAGATGGACATGAATTTTGGAGGTTCACTATTCAAGCCACTAAATATACATAGTTTAGTAAACACCTAAAATTAAAATAATGCATAGAATACTGGAAAAATGTTTAAATCCTAGTACTTCTATTAAAACTATGGACAGCATCGTGTGCAATCTGGTTTGGTTTTGTTCAACAGCATTGGTGTTTGGCATCACCTCCACATTGTTTTAAATGCACACAATGAAGTTGCTATTTTTTTTTTTTTTTTTTACTTCTTCTTTAACCTGAGGTTTCTGTAATGGAACATTTCCCTGTCATGTCCAGAAATGGAGATACATTAAAGGGGAGCTGGGGTGCATCTCGTTTGCCTGTGGCCACATTTAGCAAGTCTTTATGTCAAGAATACTCTGGGATTGAGTTATTTTACACCAATGATCTTTCATCAAACTGCTGCATGGCAACATTTCTTTGAGGCTAATTATGTTCGCTTGCTTAAATTTGCTGAATTTTTAAAAGTAATGTAATTTACCACATTGTTTTCATTATGTAATTTTTGAAGAAACCCTTATACCTTTGTTTAACCTTGCTTAGCTTTGACAAGTGTTTAGAATGATCCGATTTGTGGCTGAGGTGTGAGCCCAGTAAAAGACAGCCTATAAGAGAGAGGCTATTTAAAAAGAAAGGGTATAAGAGAGAGGCTATTTAAAAAGAAAGCTCCACCAACAAAACTAAAGGGAGCTCACTGTTGGCTGTTTGGAAATAAATGTTGTAAGGGGCAAGCTTGAGGAAATATGGTCAGGTGGGAAAGAAAATATTCTTTTTTTACTATAAAATAAAATTTAGAAAGGTTAATTTGGATTGATAGACCAGGGGCACCACACTGTAATGAGATACCTGTTTTCTCTCTGAGTTATCTTGGCTAGGGGAAGGTTATTAGCACAAACTAAGCAGGAATCTCAGCTGTGACTTAATGCACTTCTCACTGGACATTCAGTGACCTCTTTGGGGCACCCCCTGGGAGCCTAGATCTGTGTGATGCCTCACTGGGGTCATTGACTGGGTTGACCCACTTCTTTTGCAAGAATAAGTGCTGGAGACACTATGGCAAACTAGGGTCAGCAGACATGGGCTGGGAGCTGACACCAAAAATGATCTCATCTATGGCTGTGGTTCTAAATCAGGTTTAGCTGTAAAAACCGACGGCTGCTGTGTGATGCTTATTGATATCACTATGTTGATTAAGATTTATGTTGCTAGCCAAATTCAAAGGAGACATGGAGACACTTGGAAAATCCTTAATTTCCTGCTAAAGGTGAGCTATGGGTCCCTTGTTGTTTACTCTGAGAGAGAAATAGAGCTAGGATGATCCAAACAATAGGAAAGAGTTCAGATGTACCAGACAAGCTGATCAGTAGCAATAGAGTTTAGGTTGCAACTTAATTTTGACTTACCCATCCATTCCCCATCAATATGTAAGCTCCCTTTAAAAATAGACTTTTGTTTATTATTTACTGATAACTGGTTAAATTGGAATAATTTACCCTTAGATAATATCAGTTGAGTTATCATTACCATTTACATTGTAATCTTTTTCCTCTTTTTAATATTTTTAACCAGAGCTAATTTTATTTTCACAGAATTAAAATTTTACTTACCAATATGTAATAGTTCATTCTATTATACTCATTTAAAATAAACACAGGCTGATGCCTGTATCTCCAGCCCTATCATTCATAGTTGTTTTCACAATAAATTTATTAGACCATCTGTCCTTTCCCTGGGCATTTGTCGTAGACATGAATTGTGAAGGTCCACGTTCATGAATTTAAACATTTATTTCCATTACCTAAAATACTATCATTCTTGGTTAATGAAAATAATATGCTTTTTATTGTCCTCATCATGTATATAGATCTGATTTTTAAATTTTTTAGAAATGTTTTGTTTGGTATTTCTTCCTATCAAGTGGAGATTCCTAGTTAAATCCAGTGTTTCCTCATAGTCATGTGGGTACAGAGGTTTTCTGGTATGAGCAGTTTGCCCCAGCGTCTGTGATTTTATCTTCAGGGCCGAGAAGGACTCACTTGTCTCCTTCTTTCTAAAATGTCCCACTTGTGAAAATGAATTTTTTATGGCCTTCCAGCCCCCAGTATCCATGCTTTGTGTTCACTATTAGTTCTGATCCCTGGCTTAATAAAAAAGGGACAAAAATCTGTACTTTGCATGAACTTCACGCTCAGGGCACACGACCAGGGATTGCTCGGATGGACGGCTGACTCATTCTGAGGAATGGGGAGAGAAAAGTCACAAAAGCGGACGTCAGGGAAGGCCCGTGTTTACGCCCCTGGTGGATTGTGGGCTCTTTCTCAACCCTGCAAAGGGCTCCCTGCTCTCACCAGGTGGCAGGTGGAGTCCGTGGGGCTGGGTCTGAGGTGAGATGCACTTTAAAGGGCCCTCTGGAGGCATGGTGTGGACAGCCGTGTTCAGGCAGGTCAGCAGAATGGACACGACACACCGTCGGGGCCGCTGGACCCTCTTTACTTAGTGCGAGTGGCCAGGACTTGCTCCCCAGCAGCCTTTGATGCTCATGGCACACGTGCATGTACACACGTGCCTGCATACATATGCACACGCATGTATGTACACACATGCACGCACGTGCACACATGGAGTTTCAGCTCGATGCTGGGGACAGTGGCGGGTGTCAAAAACAGATGCAGACTTCCTCCTAGAGGACCGTTGTAAGGGGAAGGGGCTGCTTAAGAAGGGGAAGGGGCTGTGGCAACCCGGAGCTGCTCTGACTGCAGGCTCAGCAAAGGGCTGGTTTCTTCAGGGGGAAGGTGGGGAGGTGGGATGAGGGGGGTGTGATCAGACAGCAGTGTGTTTCTGGAAAGTGCCCTTAAAGTCAGGCATCTGGAGAACAGAGGAAAGCTTTGCACAATTTTGGCGGACAAACATTTTGTTCAGATTGATGGGATCAACTGATCTCTGGGGCAAAGGCGGCGCCCAGCGGGTGGCCAAGCAGAGCAGCCAAGACTCGCCCGAGATGCGAGATGCGGGGAGGGCTGGTGCTTTTCATAAACCTTCTTTAAACACAAGCGGTCCAGGGGTTTCTTAACCCTCACTGTTCTCCAAGATCACAGGGCTTGGGTAAAACGTAACATCAACGGGGTAAAGGTTGTTTCAAGGTCAAGTTTAACCCTTGAAAAGTGCACAGAAGTCATGGAAAAGCTCACAGCCATGGGCCGCTGGGGAGACAAGCCCAGCCGGGCAGGGGTAGGGCCGTGGGCAGTCAGTCCCCGCCGCGTGGGCCTTTGCGTCAGTTTCCGACACTGCCTCTCAAATCATCCACCCGCGGGGCTCAGGCACCAGCCAGTGCGCCCCCAGCCCTGGCTGTGCAGGGGCCCAGGGGCACCTCCTCCCAAGCGCCTTCCTGTCCTGGGGCCTTGCCCGCGGGTGCAGGGCGGGGCTCCCCTCTCCCTGCTGGCGCCAGCTGGGCCCCCCAGACCAGATCTAGAGGAGGCGCGGCAAGGAATCTCTGCTTCCTCCCCCACCCGAGCTCTGGACCGGGTTTAAAGGGCTCAGGTGAGCAGACCCGACCTGAGGGTGCAAGGCCCTTCAGAGTGCCCCTGTGTGGGGGCAGGGAGCTCAGCAGACCACGTCCCCTCCGCTCAGGCATCCTGAGGGCGGAAGCTGGGGCTGCAGTGGGCGCTGCAGGGGAAAGCGGGCGCCTTAGCTGGGGATGAAGCCCCGAGGGCGCGCCCCCTGCGAAGCCTGCTGGGAAGCCAGGGCGCGGTAGGAAAGGGGTCCGCTGGGGGGTGGGGCGGGCGAGCATGCAGCGGGCGCTCCCCGGCTCTGCCAGACCCCCAGAACTTCACCTGCGTCTTCATCGGTGACCCCCACTGATGTGGGCTATGGGTGGAAGGCTCTTTGTCTCTTCAGAGATAACTAAGCTGTTTGACTAGTGAGTGTGGAAGGGTAAGAGGCTGCAGTCCTGCCCTTAGGGAAAATGGCAACAGGCTCCAGTCCCAGGAAATGTTTAACAATGTAAGGGCTATAAACTTTAAGTATTTAGGGGAAATGCAAAAAGTAAATATGCTAAAAGCTTATCTAGAATATCTGGAGTCCATGCTAAAAGCTTACCTAAGATGTGGAAGATATATGCTAATTGAAGCCTATTGAGAACTGAAACAAAGGGACCATTTGGCCTTTCCTCTCTGTATAAAAGACGTTTGAAAATCTTGTTCAGGGCTCAGGATTCAAACAGAAGTTCCCGAGTCCGGCTGGCCGTCAATAAACCATTTTTCCTTCTCAAAATCATTCCTGAGTCCTGGCCTCTCTATACTCAAATAATTGAACTTCTCTTAAATTCTACAACATTTTTGGTGACTCTGGTGGGATAACAAATGAAGGCCAGAGACGGTAGCATTTTGCTGCCCCTTCCAAATCCCTGAGGAAGCCGGGAGGACACGGGTGAACCCCAAATCTGGGCGCCCCTGGATTAAATTTAATCCAGAAAAGATGTGGGCTCCACCAGAATCTTGCCGACAAAAATTGAGGGCAATGGAAGGTCTGAAGAGAAAGATTCTGGGAACGAAAAAGAACTCCGAACATGGAAGAAGGTAAGACTCCCCGGGTGAGCACAGTCTGGAAGGCCCTAGCTTTAATTGCTAGGAAGGGGAGGCTGATCACCTCCCGAGAGAACCCTAGTAGCCCCAGAAGGCTGGGGGGAAGCCGTTCTCTCTAGGCTTGGGAAAAGGAGAAAAACCGGGGAAAAGCCCTGGTGTTTTGGGTTTGTCTAACTGCATGTTAGAATCTGGTACTGGTCTTATATCCACTAAAGGAGTGGAGTCTCGATTTTAATAGGAAGGGCTATTTATAGGTTCAAGCCCTAATGTCCTGGAAATTGGTCTAGATTAAGGAAAACAAAACTTGGTTACAGGAAAATGGATCGGCTTTTCTGGTGGAGCTTGGTCTGGGTGTAAAGTTTAAACAGTGGAAAAGTCTAGCTGAAATCTTTTGTTATGGTGCTAATTTGTGAATGAATTCGCTTTATACCAAATGTTAAGTGTTCTGAGGTTTGTGATGGCTGTGGGGGCAGCCATGGTGAAAATAAATATATAACTTGTGGGTCAGATAAGTGACCTTTGTGCTTCTGTCTGTGTCAGCTCAGTGCTAGTGTTGGAGTTATGTCCTTATGTAAAGTGGAATTACAGCTGAGCTGGAGCCCTCCCTTGCCATTGGCAAGGGAGTGAAATGATTCTGGGGCAAAAGCTGAGGAGTCTGGATGTTTGCGGAGTCTAGATGTTTGTGCATGCTCTGCTGTCTTGTCTCTGGTCTGGCCCTTTGCCGGGGCTTGGAGGCCATCTGTGTCCGCGCCAAGCACCCAAGTTTGTTGGGAATGTCCCAGTCAGGGCGGCTGGGTTCCTGGGAGAGTTGCCAAATTTGAGTAGGTTCTGTCTGCCCATTTTGGCTGAAAGCTGGAAAGCGGGGAGCGGCTTGCCCCTTTCCAGTGAGTCCACCCTTCTATTCATAAGCCGCATTCCTGTTTGTTGTGCACCAGACTGACTGGAAGCGGGGGAAGTGAAGGGGGTGAAAAGCAGAATCAGGATAAATGCAGTAAAGTTCCCTCCTTAGGGTGTCAAAGCCAAAATACGTTTGCAATCTGCTCAGGTTCTTAGAAGGTATTGTAGTAACCTTAAGTAAGAGAATGTGTTCTGTGAAGGTAAAATTTGTCTTACGGGTATAAATAATTATAAAAGTTTTACAAAGCATTGTTTAAATTAAGGTATTTAAGTGGCTAATTGCAGAAAGTCATTATTTAACAAAACTGAATTGATAATAATAATAATTAAAGGCAATTTTATAACAAACTTATTCGGCAGCCAATCTCCCCTGCCAACTTGCTTCCAAAAAAACTGTTTCTGGTATTACATGCTACTAAGTATTTAAAGTGAAGAAAAGTTCATTATTTTAACAAGCTTGTTTAGTATTAATGGCAATTATATGTTGTAAGAAGTTTGCCTGGTAACTTAGTATGTGGGATATATGGAGTGTGTATTTATTGTTTTATTGGAACCAGAAGATGATTTTGTCCTAAGATAAAATGATTGATTATTGGAAAGAGTAGAGTGTGGGACAGAACCTGAATGAATACTGAAAGTGTAGAAGGTTTGTGGAAGGAAAATTTTTATGATTAAAATTGAGTAAGATCAATATACAAAAAAAATCTTTACAAAATAGCTTCTTGTGCTTTAACCTCATCATTTCGTCAGTGTTTGAAGAAGAGTCTTACTTCTTTTAAAAGAACATTTATGTTCTAGAAATCAAATCCTGAAAAGTAGCTTTTTATTTCAAACTAACTGCAAGAGATTTATTCTTTTACTTTAAAGGAAAAATGAAAGTAATGGTTAAGTTCATTTAATATGTTATAAGTCGAATGAAAGGTATTTAAAGGTGTTATAAAATTAATAGGTTTTTTTAAAAAAATTAATAAAAACTGTAACTAAGTTAAAATCATTTATAAATGCATTTATGTTATAAAACAGTGGAAAGACAATAACTGAAATTATAGCTGGGTGAATTTAGCCTGGAACTATTATTTAAGTGTAAATTCTAAACTAACCTTTCCTTTGTTTATGGTTACTCCTCACCCTTTGCCTTTGCCTATGATTATTTCATAATTGAGAAGAGCTGGGACATCACTGTCTCCTCTCCTGGTATTAGTAACCCTTTCTCTCATGAATTCAAGTGTAACCTAAATAAATGGCTGCCTGATGGAATAAGGTTAAATGACCACTGGAGTTTTATTATCTCCAAAATGAAAAAGGGGGGTGGAGGGGGAGAAGTCTCCTGCCTTGACTGTCAGTGTTCCTAAGAGTGGCAATTCATGAGAGAAAGCAGTCTGTCTCCCTGAGGCTACAAATAGCCTCAGTAAATATATATAAAATTAATCTTGTTGCTTATCCAAAATTCTGCTAATTTCAAGGTAAAATATAAAGTTCTAAAACA
This sequence comes from Dasypus novemcinctus, assembly GCF_030445035.2. Taxonomy (NCBI): domain Eukaryota; kingdom Metazoa; phylum Chordata; class Mammalia; order Cingulata; family Dasypodidae; genus Dasypus; species Dasypus novemcinctus. The sequence goes on along the minus strand of NC_080678.1, from coordinate 104,136,519 downwards.
AAATGGTGCTAAGGCATTGAGAACATTTTGGTTATTACAGTCCATTAAGTAAGAAGGAAAATTCTTGTGGTAAACTGCATGGTCATAGTGCAAATTAAGAAGAGTTTCAAGAGTCTTTGAAATGTTTGCAGTCACACTTGTTTTGTAAAGATTAGAAGTTTAAAGTAATTAAAGTTATGTTTTTGTCTCAAACTATTTATATCTGCCTATTTGCTCAAATTGTTGAGGTTAAATATGCAGTTATATAAGTAATACGTATTTCTGGACCCCTAATTAATTAAGCTAAACAGTATATAAAATAATGCAAATTATAAGTAATATCAATGAGTTGTGTTTGTGTCTAACTCTTTGTGTCTGCCCATTTTTAAAAAATGCTCAATGTATGTCTTCATACATCAGGATAATTAATATCAAATTAACAAATAAAAATTCTTAAAAGAGGTCTATTCAAATTGTTAAAAATTAAATATGCAGTTATATTTATAAATATTCTTAAAGCCCAAATTAAACTAAGCAGGATGAAAAAGTCATAGAAATCTGATTATGGAAACAATTGGGAAAGGGCCTCCTCTTTGCAAGAGCTTTTAAGGCAAGACTAGGTGTGGCAGATTAAACCTATCTACTAGGCTAGGGAATTAAGAATCAGTTTGCCCGGTAATTTCCCAGTTTAAACCTTTGTCAGCCATAAAATGCAAAAAAAAAAAAAACAAAAAAACAAAGATTAGGTTCATTTTCACATAAGAAAACTGTTGATGTAACCTGGCAGGCTGCTGCCTCAGTCTCCCACTCCCGGGTTGGACAGCAGTGGAGGAGACCAGTTTAGGCCAGTCCTATGGGCAGTGGAAGGATGCCCAAGAAGGAGCTAACTAAGTCGGTGCCATTTCAGCACTAAATTCTATTCCTTATTTGACAAAGGTGGGAGCAGGTAAAAACTAAAATGGTTGGAATGTGATAGAGGAAGCAGTTAAATCAAACTTTGCATGGGAAAGTTAAATCTCAGATAAGCTGTAACTTCTAAAGTATCCAATCTATGGAAAAACAGGAAGAGCTTGCATGCTAGGCTTAGGGGTATAAATTGTGTCATTTTTCTTTGTTCGTGGCACCAGCCATATCTGGCTCTGCACCCCTTCTTGCAAGATTGAGAATAAATTATTGTCTTCTCCACAATCTGGTGAGCCTTATTTTCTTCCAGAAGATTTCTTTCCAACAAAATAAAGGTAATTAGTGGCTCTATTAACAAATTTCAGTAAGTAAAGGAAAGTCCATAAAAACTATGGAGAGATCTTTCCTGGGTTATGATTTTTAAAAAATTAAGTAATTGTGTAATGTGTTTTAAAACCTGGTAGTCAGTATGCATGTGTTTTAAAACCTGGTAGTCAGTATGCTTTTAAATTAATAATTTTCATAACTTAAAGAAAAGAAGTTTTTAGCTTCCGGTAAGGGAAAAAGAGAACATTCCTTGCATAAACTATGATGGTTTCAATTTTATTTAACTTGAGTGTAATCTCCAATAGTTAATTTATAAACTAAATTAACATTATGTATGAAATCTTTAATGAGTGAAATTAGGCTAAAGAAAAATTGTAGATATGCTCTCTTAAATAAGGAGTAAATTTCTTTCATTGGTAATTGTAATTTAGTAAGTTTATTTAAACATGAGGTGGCTAGTCAATGTGGTTATAGTCAATTATAAAGAGTTTGTAAAACATCTTCCAAACTGAAAATGTTTAAATAGTTCTAGTTGTAGAAGTCATTGTTAACTAAAAAAACTTAGATTGGTATTGGTAGCAGAAATAACTTCATGATAAGAAACCTGTCTGAAGGCCACTGCAAAGTACACATTTAAGTAAATGGTAATAAAAAGTTGTCTTGATTCTATTGGAAATATTCTGTTTTCATTCTAACAATGAAAAATAATATTTTCCCTCTATTACTAAAGTAAAGTACCTACTGTTATCTTCATAGTAAAATTGTGTAAGTAAACAGTCATTTGATATATGATGTGTTACATTAAATTGTTTAAAATATATATATAAACAAGGAATAAACGTTAACATTATCAAACTCTTGTGCATTTGAACCAGGCCTTGTATACATTACAGGTGGCCTCTCCATGTGAGTTATTGGCTAGGTTGGTCACTGACCCCTCAATTAAAAATATGTGCTATATCAGTCTCTGGTTGTGCTCCTGAAGTTGATGGAAACTATATCGCAGTTTCAAGCTCCTGCAGCTAATAATGACTCGGTACAGCCAAGTGTACAATGGATATCGCCTCCAGACTGGCACTGTTCCATGGTGCCAGAGAGCACTATGCACCAGGCTAGTAGAATACTGGAAAATCTCTCTAAGATGAAGGATGCTGCAACTTGCTCACTGCATTGAAGAACATGCTAAGTGGAGCCATGATACCAGGATACTGTAAGTGAAACTTAAACACAATTGGCATTATGGCCTACTCTCATGGAGAGATAACATGTAAGGTATTACAAACCTGAAACTCAAAACTAATAATTGCAACTCTGAATCCTTATGCATTAAGTAATACATTAGTTAATATTAAGTGCTGTACTTTTATCCTGTACTAAATATATGCCTAATAATTGTAATGTTATCTTTTCTATTTTGGATCAAGTGCAGAAGTATATTAGACATGTTAAATTCCTGGTAAAATCATTTTCTAAACAGTTAATAACATGTCTATAGAATAAGGTGGCAGTCTCAGCCAGTCTCAGTCAACTTCTATATTCTCCTGTACTCTGCTGTGTAGCAAAAGTGAGGCTTGCTTGCTGATGGTGAGTCACCTATTGAACAAGTCAAAATTGCTAGAAATTGTACAATGAAAACCAAGGTGTAAAAATCTTTATTCTGTAGTTCTGATCACTCCCACAGGTGAAAACTAAGAGTATTTCCAAATTAGTGTTCTAATCCTGAGTGTTGCCAGTTGCCCAAGGAGTGCCAGTTCACCAGGAGCATCTGACAGAGCGAATGAGTGTCAATCATTGAACAGCTTGGAATGTGTCTTCAGACAAAGCTAAGTGTCTGTTGCAATTTCTCTCTAAAGATGGATAACTTAAAAAAGAATATATATGCTGTTCCCACCAGCTTTTAAGGAATGCCATCTTTATAGGCACCTAACCTTGTCTACCTCTGTAATCCAATGTGTCCTCTTTTAAAAACAGGTATTCCAAATTTTTAATTAAGTTTGTTTCTTTCAGAGTGAACATCTTATTAACCATATGAAAACTTCATCCAACTTTGTACAGAATGCCAGATCCATCTTCCTCCAGTTAGAATAAATTAAAGAGTTTTACACCTTATTAGGCAATGACTACAGCCCATGGCCAGCAGGAAGCAGTTACAGAAAAGTCCCAGGAAATGTTTAACAATGCAAGGGCTATAAACTTTAAGTATTTAGGGGAAATGCAAAAAGTAAATATGCTAAAAGCTTATCTAGAATATCTGGAGTCCATGCTAAAAGCTTACCTAAGATGTGGAAGATATATGCTAATTGAAGCCTATTGAGAACTGAAACAAAGGGACCATTTGGCCTTTCCTCTCTGTATAAAAGACGTTTGAAAATCTTGTTCAGGGCTCGGGATTCAAACAGAAGTTCCCGAGTCTGGCCGGCCGTCAATAAACCATTTTTCCTTCTCAAAATCATTCCTGAGTCCTGGCCTCTCTATACGCAAATAATTGAACTTCTCTTAAATACTACAACACCACCTCAGGAAACCAGCTCTCCATTATCTAGTAAGTCGCTGAGCTGCTGGCTCCGGGAAGGCTTCCGGCCAGTGCTGCCCCCAGGGCCCGGCCACTGTGGGGAGGGCGAGGCGAGCCCCCTCCAGTCAGAGCCCACCCTGGACCGCGCCAGTGCGACTGGTTTTAAGAGACAGGTGGTTCTCCTGGATGTGTTGGCAGCACGAAAACCACACGGAGAAGGACGCCTTGGAAAACAGGCCTAAGGGTTTTGCAGCCAGCGAGAAGATGCTCTCCTGGCTTCATGAGAAATGAGCGCTCACAGAACAGGGCAGCTGAGCAGGCCACTGCTTCCTTTCAAGTCGTTTTTTGGTTTTTGTTGTGTTTTTTTTTTTCTATTTAAAAATTAAATCTTTAAGGAGTGGGTGCAGCTCAGTGGTTTGAGCACCTGCTTCCCATGTACAAGGTGCCAGGTTCAATCCGCTGCACCTCCTAAAAAATACACCTTTTAGTGGAAAGGGCTGTTCTAAGATTCCTTTGGATCTATCAGCCATACCTATTCTTGCATCTGCCCTAACGCTTAGCAGATAATTTCATCCTGAAAACCAATATCCAGCCAGAATGTAGCCGGGCTTTGACAAGAGATGCAGCCTCGTGTTCATCTCGGGTGAGGAAGCACAGACGGTGCTTCTGCTTTGATGGGCAAAAGGTGGATTAACTGCGATGTTCTCTCCTACCGGCGACAGCTAGGCCAGGCAAACACATTTGCAGGTCTCAGAAGACCAGTAGCTGGAGCCTTCACTTCCAATGTCCAGGCCCTTCTGGAGGGTAGCCCGTGGCTGTCGTTGGAATCAGGCCGCTCAGGGAGGTGGCCAAAGGTGGACCTTGTCATCAAGCTGGTTGTGGGGAGACTGGGGACCCGCGTTAGGAAAGGGCACGTGAGAAGTTCTCTGAGTCAGCCCGGGAGGAAGGTGGGCTCAGGGTTGGCGCAGCACTGGGAGCGTGGCTGCCGGGTGAGTGCTTCCCAGGTGTGCCAGCCGCTCCCCAGGTGAGCCAGCATGACCTGCCAAACCCCGGAAGGGGCCCTCCATGGGGAGGGGCAGGCATCCTCCCAGAGGTCTGGCTGCAAAATCCAACACGTCGAACCTTCACCAAGGTGAAGCCCACCGCGTGCGAGAATTAGGCCAGCCGCGGAGGGGCCTTAGAGATGGAGAGAGCACCATGCCTCCATGCGTCAGGAGCACGAGGAATTACACGTGTCAGGAGCACGGGGCGTGACAGCCCTACTGCCAGCCCAAGCGCCCAAGGAGCCGCACCAGTCAGCTCAGAGCCTGTGCACAGGGCCAAGGCAGGAGCGCACTTGTTCTTGAGATTTTTACTGTTTACAGAGATAAATGCTGGCGTCACTTCAAATCAATGTAAATATCTTAATGAAAATCTTCCTAAGCTATTCTAAATAGTTTTATTTTATGATTACATTCAAAATAGATAAAAGGCTAAGTGCCCGGAACTGCCCTCCTCCCTGTCAGCACTGTTAAGAAGAGCCGGCGTGATTTGTGGAATTGCGGAGGACAGCTCGTGAAGTTCCTATTGTACTTGTAAAGTGTATACATTGAATATGTATATTGAAATGTTAATTTGTGTAACTCATTTAAATAGGATGATATGCTAAAAGTAACCATGTAGAGGTAGCAATTATTCATGAAAGGTAGTACACAGTTATAATTATTCATTTAAATATGAGAGGTGTTCTGTGAAACTAACTTGCTGCTAAATGGAAATCAAATTCCCAAAGTCATCAAATCAGAAGATTTATTTGAATCCATTAAGGTGAGCTATACTTCATTCCTTCCTTTTATAAATATTCTCCAATTCTGCTGAACAGGCTATTTGTGTAAATGATTAACAGAACACGTTTGCCTTCTCTAAGGATACATATGAACATGGGTTAACTCTCTAGCTGTTTTCCCTAATTTTCCCTTAGAAACCCGATAAGGGTGGACTCTCAGCTCTGAGCAGGCAACATTGCTCTGGTAAAAGGCCCCAGATGGAGGCCCTGATTCTCGACGGGCAGACTACGCATGCACCATGAGCCCTGACACCTGGCGGGGAGGCGGAGCTCTCGGCCACGCTGAGTGCCGACCCTGTGGCACGTCCCTTGTGAGGACCGTGTTACAACAGATGCTGTCCCTCCTTCCCCGGGGCTTCAAAACCAGCACCTTCCAATGCCGTAGCCACAATCCATATACCACTCTAAATTCAAATCAATTAAAGTTAAATAGAGTTAAGAGTTCAGTTCCCTGATTGGGCTCCCACATTTCCAGTGCTCAGTAGCTACGTGTGGCTGGTGGTTACTGCATTGCACAGCATAGATACAGAGCAATTTATTATTTCCAACATGTCCATTGGACAGCGCCAGGCAAAACCATGCAGGCTTCTCTCCTCTCACCTGGGAAGTCACCTGGGGGAGAAAGTCACTGATGTTGCAAAGGCTATTCCTACTAAAGAGGAATGCCTGATGCCACCGTGGAAGCATGTAGCATCCCTGGATGTGTCACCTGGCTCATCACTTGCTATGTCACTTGCATTGATATAGCCTGTGACTAAATTCAAAATTGTTTCCAAGAGTATCTAGTCCCCAAGATGGCCAAATAAGTAATATAGGCCCTATAGTCTCTGAATATTCAAAAAGGATGTAAGACAAATGTGTTTAGGGTTGCCTCCAGACGAGATGTGAGGGATATGCTAATTCTAGCTCACCTGAGATGTGAGAGATATGCTAAAGTTCACTGAGATATGAGTGATATGCTAAAGCTCACCTGAGATGTGAGGGATATGTTAATTCAAGCTCACCTAAAATATGGGGGTATTATAAAAAACTTACCTGGTACTCAAACACTTAACTAACAAGGAAAGTCATTTTCTTTCACAAAAGCACCATTTAACTCCCTACCCTTATATCTTTTCTGTATAAAAGGGAACCCAAAATTCTATCCGGGGCTCGGTTTTTATTAGGACGAGAGTCCGCGGAGCCTGGCCGGTCGAAATAAACCAACTTCCTTCTCGGTACTCTCGTGTGCTGGCCTTCGATACCGCGCACACCCGATTTCTCTACAACAGCATCATCTGGAGAATATTTTTAAAAGGAAGGAATGAAGTGTAGCTCACCTTAATGGCTTCTGTGTCACACGGCTGTGATACGTGGCTGCATCACCTGACTGGGTCACCTGTTATGTCACCTGCTGCATTACCTGCCTGCAGCTTTTGAATAAACTGGTGTCAAGAGAAGCTTATGGCAATCTTGTAAGTCTGAGTAATAGTGAGCAATATCCCTTAGTGAGTATCATAAGCTAATTGTTAACTAAATAAATTTGAAGCACCCCTGCAGGGCTAAATGTACACAAATATATTAACAATGTATCCATTTACCATTTTAATAAGTGTATTTTTAAAATATGGTCTCCATGCTGCATATTTCTTACTGGTCTCTCCATTTTCAACTACCTTGCCAACAAACCTGTAACATGAAATGTTCTCCCGATTAAGAATTTCTTGAGAATTCTGGGACGTGGATTTGTTCTGTTTCCACGTCTTGCTCCCATTCACCAACTGAGCCTAGGTAAACACAACCTCAGCTGGTGCAATTGGAGAAACAGTCACCTCGGCCGTTATTCTGAGTGACGTGTAGCAGGCGCTAAGGCCTCCGACATGCATGAGGTGATATTCATTGTTTTTAGTGTCTCTTTGTCTGAGCAGTAAGACAAAGTGCTCCTTGTTTAAAGGGTTTTATCAGCACCTATTTGAATGACGACTTTCAGAAACTGATGACGATGTCTAACTAACACGGCTGTTTAGAGAATAATGAAGGTGGAGGCAGCAGACCAAGGCTTCTGAGGAGGCAGGGAGAGGACAGCTCTCGAGGCACCTGCGGTGTCGCCCTCCCCTCTGCTGGGGGTTTCTGAGGTGTGCACGCTTCTGTGCCCCGCTCACCATCCTTTGTGAATGAACTGAAGAAGTTGGGCATTACAGGAGCGGCACAGAAAGTGTCTGCAGGGGCCTCTGCCCTGTCCCCAGTTAGATCTCCATGTCAGTGTCCTACTGAATTTTCCACACAGAACCTACTCGTTACGGAACTCAGTTTTTATTTAAATTACATCTGGTCTTCTGGACATGACTTGCTGGCAGTAACCAATGACTAAACTCAACGTCAAATCATGGAATAAAATCTCGGTATCTTGTGTGTGAGATAATGCTCTTTCCTGTTTCCTCAGGCTTCCATTTGGACTTGAGATTTGGTGAGGCCAGGCGCTGACAATTTTACTCTCTGCTTCATAAACAAATGAATTTAGGTCATATAAAGCATTTCATCAGTGTTTACCTGAAAAAATCACTACTAAATAATGGTCAATTTACAGTAGGAAATTAGTTAAGAAATAAAAAAATCCATTTCAGCACATGAAACCTTTCAGAATGTCTTTAGATTTTTTTCTCTTCAATAACTATAGTTTGCTAAGTCATCACTGAATCTCTCAATGCAGGCAACATATTCCTAAAATATACTTCTCAAGGGAATATTTTCAAAATACCTACTGGATTCCACTGTAATTAAACCTGTGTTCTCACTGAAAAACACATTGACTGCAATGCAGTGGTTGACCCCTGTCTGAGAGCTGTCAAGTTCTTCTTTAGGAAATTATTCAGTATCCATTTACATGCATTTCATGCCTGGCATCAGCTGCGTCACTCACCTGTGGCCCCTTCAGGGCTCCCCTATGGAATCAGCTGTAATTGGGATTATAATTACACAGTTAGGATCTCCGCCCCCTCCCCTGGGAGAGGGGTAAGCGATGTCCACCAGAGGTTCTTGTAAATGTAGAAAAACAACCTATCCTAAACTTTAAGGTGAGTAAAAAAACATCCAAGAACTTAGTAAAATGTTACAAATGCAGGTTTGCTGGCTTGGGCCATGGCCGAAGTAGGTCCTGAGTGGGCCACGAAGCCCTGTTGTACCCCAGTTCTAGAGAATGGACCAGGGGTGGGCATGCAGGGGGCATGCAGGGAGTAGATGGGGTGGGGGTGGGCATGCGGGTGGTGGACGGAATGGGGGTGAATGTGCATGGGTGAGGGTACAATGGTGGGCAGGTGGGGGGGTTATGGGGGTGGACCTGGGCCTGTGGGGTAATGGGCTGGCTGGGGGTGGGCATGTGGGGGTGGACTGCAGGTGGGTGTGTGGGATAGACAGGAGGAGTGGGTGTAGCGGGCTGTGGAGCTTGCAGACTTGGGGCCGTGGGACCTGGGCTCTAACCCACGGTGGGCCACTCACAGCCTGGGTGGGCTTTGGTTACTTTTTCTTCTTCTGTAAACTCGGGAAATCTGAGAGCTTCCTGTGCCATTAAAGCGTCCTGGACGGTGAACACCGTGGAAATTGTGAAGCTCTTATAGATGGAAGCTCTGCTGTCTGCTTGTTTCAGAAAGCTCAGAGCATATCAAAATGCGAAGCTGATTCTCCACACGCAAATATTTTCTACAGACGGAGCTGTTTCAACTTAGGGACACCTCCCACCTCTTGGCTACTGTTCTTTGAAGTATTGGGGTTTCGAGTGTGGTCAGTCTCCCATCCAGGTTCTCTGTGTAGTGTCTGAAGACTAGCCTCTGCTCCCACCCTCTCCAGCGTGCCTCTGGGTGCTTTAGGGGAATCGCCTAATTTGAGATTTTTGTTGTTCACATCAAAACACCGATGGACCTAAAGGCAAATGAATCCACCCATATGCCTTCTCTTTCTCCAGAGCTCTCTCTTCAGAGTCGAGGTCTTGGCTGGGCAGGGTGGACTGAGCAGGAAGTGAGTGGAAGCACTGGACTGCTCTCTGTTCCAGGGGTCTCTCTTTTCTGGCTTGTCACGTAAATGGGAACACACAGCATGCTGTCTTCCGTGCTGGTTTCTGTAATGGCAATGTCGGAGTCCCTCCCAGGCTGTGGATGTGTCAGGAGCCCATTTCTTTTCATTGCTTTGTGGCTTCCATTGGTGGAGTTGCCTATTTTATTTATTCACCAGCCAGCAGGCTTTAGAATCATTTCCAGTCTTATAAATCTTGCCACTGTGGACACTGGGGTGCAGGTCTTTGTCTGGCTGTTTACATACATCCTCAGTAAAAACCTCGAATGCGGTTGCTGAGTCATAGGAAATGTTTAGGTTTGGCTTTTTAAGAAACTGTCAAACTGCTAAGTGGCTGTAACATTTTACAGATTCACTAGAAAGACGGGGGGCTTCCAGGTTCTCCACATCCTCACCAACGTATTATGTCTGACTTTTATTATAGCTTTTAGTCAGCATGTAATGGGATCTTACTATGGTTTTAGGTGGTATTTCCCTAATGATAAAAAATGTTGAAGCTCCTGCCAAGTGCTTTGTCTGTCTTCTTTGGTGAAATGTCCATTCATATATTTTGCTCATTTTTTCATTGGATTGTTGTTCTTCTGATTATTGAGTTATAAGTGTTATTATATGCGGTCACCCCTCGGGCTGAAGTGTGGTTTGCTGGCCTGGCGGGGGAGCAGCCGCAGTAAGCTAGGGTGGCTGGTCGGACTCACCGCCACCCCTGAAGGGAGCTCGGCATGGGCGCAGAGTGCCCTCGGGTCTCCCCTTCTCGGCAGCCATGCTTCCGCGGCCACCCCTCCTCTCAGATAGCGCCGCATGATGCCTTCTTTCTCCCTGCGCAGGCACAGAGTGGAAAATTCCAGTTTGCCCTTTTCCCTCCCCCCCCCCCCCCGACAGCAGCAACAGCCAGGCGTGGGCGGGAAACTCAAGTCTGCCCTCCACCCCAGCAATAGCAGCCACCAATCCCTAAACCCTGCCCCTTCCCCCAGCAACAGCGACAGCCAATCCCTAACCACCACCCCTCCCCCATCCAGTACCACCCACTGACCTTTCACCAGCAACCAATCAGAACAGGGTGTGGCTTCGACCAATCAGCCTTCCCCAGCCCCTATAAAACTGTTGCCTCTCCCTCAATAAAGTGGACTTGCGTGTTTACCTTGTCTCCGCGGTAGTTCTTCTGCCGTGCGCCCTCCAGTCCTGAGAGCCCCCGATAAGGGCCTGGCCTCCCTTGTCCCCAGTTCGTCGCCTGCTTCTCCGGGTGACCCCTTTGTCGCCGGCTTCGCCGGGCGACCCCGTCAGCCGAACCGCGCAACCCCTGTGAGACCAACCCCTCGTCTGCTGCCGGACCGACCCCTCGTCCCAAGCGGGACCAACCCCTCATCCCAAGCGGGACTGACCCCTCGTCCGCAGCCAGACCCCACCTCTACCGACTGAGCAAGCCGTCGCAATTATATCTTCTAGATACAAATCCTTTATCCAATATATAATTTGCAAATATTTCCTCCCAATCTATGGCTTTATTTTTCATTTTCTTAAAGGTGTCTCTGATGGAAAACATATTTTCTTTTTTATGAAGTCTTGTTTTTTCCTTTGATCAATTGTGCTATTAGTGTCATTTCTTTTTATTTTTAGTTACATTAGTTGTAATTTTCCCATGTATCACCATCATATTCTTAACACTTTTAAAAGAAAAACATTCCTGTATTCATACTATTAACCTTGCTGTCATTCCTAACTCCTTACATTACTGAGGTGTTATAGTTTACCTGCCATGTTTCCTTCAAGAAGTTACAATGTTTTAGCAATTATATTGAGGCCTGTGATCCATTTTGATTAAGTTCTGTGTATAGTGAGATAAAAGTTTAAGTTCAGTTTTTGCATGTGGATTTTTCATTGTACCAGCACCATAAGCCTATCCTTTTCTCATTTAAATGCCTCGATACTTGTTGTAGATTCTTGTTTTAGTTGTTCTAAAAGTATCAGTTTAGCCAAGTTGGTTGATAGTATTGTTCAAACATCAATGTCATTGCTGATTTTCTGTTTATTCTATTAATTATTGATAGTGATATAGTGAAGTCTGGCTATCACTGTTGAATTATTTCTGTTTTCAGTTCTGTCACATTTTACTTCATCTATTTTTGGGCTCTCAGGTTTTATTCATTTATAATGTTTAAATCTTCCTCAGGAATCAACTCTTTTATCATTAAGAGATGTCCCTATTTGTCTCTAGTAATAATCTTTGCTCACAAGTTTATTTTGCCTGACATTAATATATTTATTTGAGATCTTTCATAATTTTGTATTCCATAATGTAGCTTTTTTGTTTGGTTTTAGTTTCAATTTATTTGTACTTTCCAAGTAAAGTGATTTTCTTGTAGACAGCATATATTTGGATTTTTAAAAATCCAGTCTGATAATCACTGCCTTTATATTGAGGTATTTATTTATTCAAATTTAACATAATTATTGATAGAGTTCAATATACATATATATTTTCTGAAATGCATATGTTTGAAATTTGTTGTCTCATATTTGTGAAGGCTAGAAATCCAAAATCAAGGTATTTCCATTTCCGGGGAAAGGAAAATCCTTCCTGCCCCTTCCGGCTTCTGGCATTTGCCAGCATTCCTGGGCTGGAAGCGGCATTTTCCCCATGTCTTCTAAGGACAGCAGTCATATTGGGTCAAGGGGCCACCCACTCCTCTATGACCTCATCTGTTTAAAAATTTTAAACTTTTCATTGTGGTAACAAATATGCAACTCAAAATTTCCCATTTCTACCACATTTATATGCACAATTCTGTAGTATTAATTATATTCCCAATATTGTGCCACTATCACCAATATCCATTACCCCTGCATTTTCATCACTTCACACAGAGACACTTCAGTTGTTAATCAGTAACTCTTCCCTTCCCCGTCCTGCCAAGAACCCACATGCTACCATTTGTCTCTGTGAAGTTTGCTCCTCCCAGGCGTTTCACATAAACAAGACCATGCAATACTTGTCTTTATTTGTATGGCTTATTTCATCAACATTATGTCTCTAGGGTTGATCCTTGTCACATGCATCTGAACTTCATTCCCTTTTATGGCTGAATAACATTCCTTTGAATGTATAGACCACATTTTGTTTAACCATTATTCTGTTGATACACACCTGGGTTGCTTCTGCCTTTTGGCGATTGGGAATAATGCTGCAATGAACATTGGTGTACAAATTCCTGTTCAAGTCACTGCTTTCAGTTCTTTTGGGTATATACCAAGAAATGAGATTTCCAGGTCATATGCTAATTCTATTTTCAATTTTCTATGGAATTGCCAAACTGATTTCCACCTTGGCTGCACCATTCTAGAGTGTCACCAGTAATGTGTAAAGGTTTCTAGTTCTCTGCATCCTCACCAACACTTACTATTTTCTGTTTTCTATCTTATGATAGACTTCCTAGTGGGCATGAAGCAGTATCTCATTGTGGTTTTAATTTGAATTTCCCTAATTACCAATGTAGTTTTTTTTCTTTTCTTTTTTTTAAGATGACTCTATTTGTATGGTAAGCATTATTTTTTTTTCTTTAAGGGTAAAATGGTAAATATTTTAGACTTTGGGCCATTGGGTCTTTGTCACAACTTTTCAACTCTGCCATGGTAATGTGAATGCAGTCATTGGCAGCATGTAAACAAATGCTGTGTTTTAATATAATTTTTAAAAATATTTTTTATTTATTTTTAAAAGATACATAGATCACACAAAATATTACTTTAAAAAATATGAGGTTCCCATATTCTCTACTCCCCACATCCCCTACCTTTCCCATATCAACAACATCCCCCACTTTTCCACATCAACAACAACCAGAATTTGTTGTTTTAATATAATTTCATCTATAAAAACAGGTGACTGAACTGCAGGTTATAGTTTACTAAAACTGCATTAAATAGTTATATTTAGTGTGACATTTTAATTCCTTTATTGTTGTTTTGTTACTTTATTATTTTTGACATGGTCTTAGTGGTTCCTCTAGAGATAATACTATGTAACTTAACACATCATTATTCCTCATTGTAACATTAATTCTGATAAAATACAAAATGTAGCTTCAATATAGATCCATTTACTCTCCCTCCTTTATGTTATTACCATAAATAACTCACCCATATATGCATGTGCTGGCTTAGAGCTGTGTACTACAAAAAAAATGTGTTTTTAAGCTTCATCCATTCCTGTGGATGTGGACCCATTGTAAATAAGATTTCTTCAGGATGTTACTCCACTTCAGGTTTGGCCCACATAAATCAGTTTGGGCTTTATTCTGAATTACTGGAGTCCCTTATAAGTAGAGTATTAGTCAGTTGAGGAAAAAGCCACAGGGAGAAGCCAGAAGCTGCAAGTCAGAGGAACTGAGAAGCCAGAGCAGCCACTTGTGCAATGTCACGTGACAGGAAGCCAAGTGCCAGGCATCACTGGCAGCTTCCAGGACACCACAGTCCTCTGGGAGAGAGCACCACCTTGAGGATGCCTTGACCTGGGACTTCTAGCCTCAAATCAGGTGCCAGTAAATTCCAGTGAACAATGGGAATACTCATTGCATGGTATTTACTTTCACAGTCAGAAAACTGGATAGTTTTTGGTACCAGTAGAAGAAGAATACAATTGCAAATGCCAAAAAATGTGGCAACAGATTTGGAATTGGATAATAGGTGGTAGTGGAAGAGCTGTGAGTTACTTGATAGAAAAAGCCTGGATGACTTTAAAGAGACTGTTGGTAGGAAGATGGATGTTAAAGGTACCTATGATGGGGCCTTAGAAGGAAATGATGCATGTCTTACTGGGATCTGGAAGAAAGGCTATCCTTGTTTTAAAGTGGTGGAGAACTTGGCAAAATTGCATTCTGATGTCCAATGGAAGGCAGAACTTATAAGTAATAAACTTGGATATTTAGCTCAGGAGATTTCCAAGGTGTGTGGAGGGTACAGTTTGGCCTCTCCTTACAGCTTATAGTAAAATGTGAGAGGAAGGGATAAGATGAGAAATGAACTCTTAAGCATAAGAAACCAGAAATTGATTGGAGAATTCTGAGCCTATCCAGATAGTATTCTCTGAGAATAGGCCCAGAAATGGCCAATCAGGGAGCTCCCTGAGTTTCCAGACAGTGAGTCCATGGATAGTGTACTGTGTGAAGGTTTTCCTGAACATGGATCCAGCCATTTCTGGGCAAGCCAGCAGTGGAAATGCAGTTTTGCAGGAACGATCTGTGGAAAGTTCATTTTCTGATGGTTTGGACCCCTGAGAATTGCACACAAACCAAGGAGATTTTTAAGAAATTTGTATGAGTGGAGCCACTGCCAACTTAGATTGAAAGGGACAGGAAAGGATGAAGTGAAGGAAGAATGATGTCAAGGGCAGAAGCAGGGAAGCCAACATGTGGACTCAAAAGATCTCCTCAGGTCTGTGTGTGGAAGGGGCAGGTCCACCCCTGCCCTTGAAGTCAGGCCATCTGCCCCAGTGCTTGGAGGGGGCAGGCCTTGGGCACCTTACTCAGGGAGAGCCTGGCTGCCACCTGGATGCTTGGAGGAGGTGGGCCAGTGCCCCAGGGTTTGTGGAGAGCTTGGCCACAAACCCCACTGGTAGAGAGGGTGGAGTCTGTGTCCCAACATTTATGGAGAGCCTGGCCACCATCCATCAGTTGGAGAGGGGAACCTTCACCCCAGTGTTTGGGGAGAGCGTGGCCACTGTGCAAATGCTTGGAAGGAGTGAGGCTGCTGCTCCATCAGTCCCAGATGACAAAACATTGACTTACCAGTGACTCTCAGACCTTGAAATCTAATGGAGTTTTATCTGCTGGGTTTTGGAATTGATTGGGACCTGTGACTCCTGCTTTCCAATTTCTTCCTTCTGGAAAGGGAATGATTATCCTATGTCCATCCCTCCATTGTATATCGGAAGCAGGTAACTTGTTTTCTAAGTTTAACGGTCCACTGACAGAGAGGAACTGGCCTATAAATTCCATTGTTTAGACCAACACATTCCATGACATTTGCTTTAGCAGTCATGAAACTAAAACATGCTTTATACCCAACAATCCAGTGTTATGATTATTGCTTTATGCCATTTTATATTGTTAAAGGAAGTTGTTGTAGGCACTGTCGAGTCACAATGAAACAACATATAATATTTGGTTTGGCTGCCAAGACCGGCCCACATATACCTCGAGGGCTGGAAAGGTCTGTTACTCACTTAGCGAGGATTGCTGGGAAGACCAGTATAGAATCCTCGAGCTGGTCCAAAAGAGGCTGAGAGAGTAGAAACAGGAAAATGGCTTGGGTTTTTATGGTGGTTAGAGTGTCAGGCTGAGGGCCAGGGCTTACATGGTTTGAATCTCCCACTGGCACCCAAGGAAAAGCCCATGGGTTTTCTTCTCAGCTTATCTGGATATGGCATGGTGAGTAAAAGAGAGGAGTGGGGCTCAGCAGCCGTCAGCACCCAACACAAGGTCCCAGCCCTCTTTCTTCCTCTTTTACCCACACCGGGGCAAGCTGCCAGTGTCAGCCAGAGTTCTGGGGTGAAGTGAAATAGAGTGTGATTCCGTTTTTGATGTTTCCTCCTTGCTATTTGCTTCTTTCTTTGTCAAGGCTTTGCTACTGCACTTTCTTTTCATGCTTCAAGCTTGGTTTCCTTTAGATCTTTGGAGTTATCTGTAATAGCTGTGTGAAGTCTTCATCTGCTAAGTCCAGCATCTGGGTCCACGGGGAGACAATTTCTACTGACTGCTTCCTTTTCCTCTGTGTTAATCACTTTTTGTTTCTTTGCTTGCCTTTAGCTCTTTCATATTATAACAACTCTGCAGTCTAATATTTTTACTTCTGAGTATTGTTGTTATGCTATTTTTACTTGGTTCATTTACTTATTTGAGTGTGGAATCTGTTTTCCCCATGATATGGAGCCACAGATACTTCTGTTTGCTTTTGCTTAGCTTTTTCATTTTTGTTTCCATTCTAAGCCGTAGTTGTGAGCCAATGATTGCTCACAGGTTGTGCTTGTGTACCTGAGCCAGAAAGGTGTGATGGGCCTGTGAGTGAGAAATGTCCAGGTAACTTTCCCATCTTCCCAGGCTTTTTCTTTCCACCGGACCCTTCGTATCCCTGGGGCAGCCGTGGAAGTGAAGGGGCTGGGGCCCTCAGCTGGGTGCCGCAGAACAGACGGACGCACGGACATAGGTTAGGAAGGAAAAGTGGCTTTATTTGCCAGCAGGAACCCTTAATCAGCCTCCCTGATAAGGGTTTTTCTCACAGCTTTCATACCGGTTGAAACAAAGAAAGTTAATCATCAGAGTGACATTTTAAGAAGGGTCCAGAAGAATTAGTTTTCCTTTACGGTTGATTTTAAAATATGCATTGTACCTGGGGTCCATCATCTTGGGGTGATAAGGATGGAGGTGGTGCGGATGTGAAGGCACAGATGAGGGCCCACCTGAGTAAAGGCAATGGCTGAGGGAGTGCACAGTTTCACCTCTGGTGGCGCTGAATCTGTTCAACGTTACATCTGTAGCTCTATGTGACTCCAGACACATGAACAAGAGGCTGTTGCATTTTTCTGACACAGCCTTAATATCTATGCTGCACTGGGTTTTTTTAGCTCTAGACATGCGTACGTTGTCCTCTTCCTTCTCCCGTGTGCACTGACTTTCTGAGAGCTGAGAAGGTGGCCGCTCTTCGAGGGCCCTGAGGCCGTCCCATTCCCAGGCCTTCCTGTCAACCTCCCTGTCAGCTGCGGGCTCATGGCCCCAACCGTGCCAGCCTCTGCTCGCGGGCGCCTTCCTCTTTGCCTCTTAGGTTGTTACGGTTACTGAGAGTACTGCTGGTTGTGGAAAAGTTTCACTCCTCTGCAGTTCAAGAGAGCCCGCGTGGCTGCAAAGCTGCTGGTTTCGGGGACAACCTCCCACATCTATAAAACTGTGAATGACCAAGCAAGGGTGAATGGCCCCATGTGCAAATATAGTGGGCCTCAATTATGCTTACAAGAGGCTCAGTCGTTTTTCAGGGAAGGATGCTTCTCAACAATGCATGCCTTTGGCTGAGTCCCAGAGCCCTCACAGTGGTTGTCTTTGCCAATTTTGTTTACTTTCATCACTGCTTTTGAGGAGCGGTCTTGCCAAGCTCCTTGCTGCAAGTCCCCCCATGGTATTTTAATTGTGTTTATGTTTCTCTTCTCTAAATGACAAGGGCCACAACAGAAGAAAATCAAAGTAAGAGCAGGCCTCGGACCTCTTTGTCTGGGTGGTCCAGGGCGCAGGTGCTGAGTCTAAGCCGCTCAGCTTCCTGCCCTGTGAAAAGGCTCTACTGCGGAAGGGGAAGGCCCAAGAGGAGGAAGCTCCTCTTTTCAGCTCAGGTTACGAGTTGCCCTGCTCACTTCTGCTGCCAATCACATTGCTAATCCGCTTTAAGTAAATGTGCACTTATTAATTCAGCTGCTACTAAGTCGTGTGATTGGATAGTTTATATTCTAGAAATAGCTGGAAACTAAGATGCAGGTGACTGTAGTTTAGAAACGTGTTTTCATTTAGTCAAATGGAAGAAACTTTCTCTACATCATTATTTAAACTTGTAGGCACATAATTATTTTCATAGTTTTCCCCAAATCATTCATAATTAATTATGATAATTAATTCAGCAAAGTACTCACCTTTTTCAAAAAGGCAGGGGGTGGGTGGAGGGATGGGACCAAATTTATTTAATATTGCCCAGGGTCAATTTATTTGTCACAAAACCTCTAGTTTCTTGATTGCCAGCCAAATCAATAGCACTAGAAAATGCCTGATACCCTTTCCTTGTTTTACTGAATAAATGCTATAGTAAAAGTTAAATGCAGATTTGTTTTAAAGTAATTAAGAGCAACTCTTCATAGACCTTTATCATTTAAATAGGAAGAATTTTCAGGAGCTAACCTTTTATCTGCAGCCTCTGAAAACAGCAGTGACAATGCATTGTACTCACATTGTAGTTTACCAGATTTGGTTTTTCCTTCTGGAACTTAAATTTCATTTTCAGATCAAAACCAGTAACATGATGAGAGTTGACAGTGTGAAAAGTTTGGATATTGTTATTGGAACGTGTTCAATGTATTTAATCGTAAGCTACTTAGTCTCACAGAAGAATGAATGTTTTAAAGTAAAAAGAGCCAGATGTTGCTAAGCCTGAGAATTTCATGCATCAGTTTAATGACACCTGCCATGTGCACACGTCTTTGACATTTATTAACTTGACCTTAGCTCTGGCTCATTGGTCTCCAGGGCATCTCTCCCACTGACTCCTTGGACTAGAGGTTGTGATGACATCATCAGGACTGCCTCTGGGTGAAAGGAGGCAAGAGGGTTAGAGGGCATCAGGGCCACCTGCTTTTTTCGATTGTTCCTTTATTTTTTAACCTATTGGTTTTGGGCTAGAGTTGGCAGGTGGGAGTTCTGCAGCTCTTCATCACAGATTATTACCCACCCACTGGTTTTAAATCAATTTTGTGCTGTTTTCTCTTTTTACTAAATTTAGAAGAACCTATGAGACACCCTCATAAGGCACAAAATATTAACATTTCCAAGCAACAATAGCTTTAATCTGCACTTTTGAGCATGAACTTGGCACTGTTGGATACTTGTGTTGAGAGTGTGCAGTGTTCTCCTGAATCTTCACAGGTTGGCATCCTTGTGAAGGTCTGGATATTCACTGCCCAGTAAAGGTCTTGGCCCTGTAGAAACGGCTATGCCCGCTGTCCCCTATGTGAGGCTAAACTTTGGCATCATCTGTATCAACTCACACTATGGACAAGGAGATTTGCTAACACAATCAGGTAAAGACAACTTGATTTAATGGTTTTATGAGCTCAGGGCAGGAAAATATCTTTAGTTCATAGAACTTTGTGTTCAGAAAAGCTGTCTTGAGGGCCAGTGCCTGATGGCTAATGATGTTGAGCATCATTTCATATGCTTTCTGGCCATTTGTATGTCTTTTTTGGAAGATGTCTATTCAAATCTTTGACCACTATTTGATTGGATTCTTTATTGTTTAGTTGTAGGATTTCTTTACAGATTCTAGGGATTAAACATTTATCAGATATTATGGTTTCCAATGTTTTCTCCTATTCTCTAGGTTGTCTTTTTATTTCTTGATGAAGTCCAATGATGCAAAAAAGTTTTACATTTTGATGAATTGCCATTTATCCATTTTTTGTTGTTGTTGTTGCTTGTGCTATTAATGTAAGGGGTCTAAGGAATCAAACCCTAACATGAAGACCTGATGATGCTTCCCTACATTTTCTTCTAGGAGTTTTATAGTCTTGGTAATTACAGTAAGGTCTTTGATATATTTCATAGTTAATTTATGAATATGGTGTGAGATAGGAGTACCCCTTCTTTCTTTTGCATATAGATATCCCGTTCTCTCAGTACATTTGTCGAAGAAACAATTCTTTCCCAATTGAATGGCATTGGCACACTTATCAAAAACAATTGGTCATGGATGTTATAAATTGTTTTGGGTAGGATTGACATCTTAACAATATTTAGTCCACCAATCCATGAACACCGAATATCCTTCCATTCATTTAGCTCTTATTTAATTTCTTTTAGCAATGCTTTGTAGTTTTCTGTGTATAGTCTTTACATCTTTGGTTAGTTTTTTCCCTAGATATTTGATTCTTTTAGTTGATATTGTGAATGGCTTTTTGTAATTTCTTCTTCCTATTGTTCATAACTTGGGTATATAAACACTACTTCCAACAAAACCCCACCAAAATGTGGGCAGTATTGTTTATATGCCCAAGTTATGTGGGCTTGAGGGGGACTAGAGTTGGGAGGATGGGTCGGATAGCCCAAGGAATTGGGGGGAAGGCTGGGGGAATAGGTGAATATGGGAGAATGTCAGGTATATATTTGAAGCTCTAATGTTGAGAAAATTCCTTAGAAAATGTAATAAAGAAGGATTACATGTTTATTTTTTAATTGATTTTATAAAGATATTACATTAAAAAATATATATATGAAGACCACTTCAACCCCACCACCCCCACCCCACCACTCCCCCCCAGCAACACTCATTCCCATGATGGGATTACATGTTTAAGGTGCTTAAGTGGGGGACATCTGTACAGGGGCAAGCTTCTAGGGAGTGTGTGAGTGCTCATTTTGTCGTTGTTTGTTATATCATTGGGTGGAGAGCCATACAATGAGCGTCAAGGCATACCCACATCCTGGGGAGACCTGATGTTCCCAAATAGAGGGAATTGTGTCTATCGAGAGAAATCGGTGGCTCCCAATTAGTTAGGGCAGTCTAGTATATCAAGCCCTCAGCATCGTTACAGTTTCATTAAATCTGGTTCCTCAAGTAGTGAAGCTTGGTTGTCACTGTGGGCCCTGAGGGGAGGGAGAGAGAGGTATGGAATAGATGGAAGAGGGCAACTGGGGGCAATGGAAGTGCTCCACAGTATCATGCAATGATGGATATAGGACATGTTAACTTACACCAAAAAATGTATAAAAGTCTATAAGCTAAAATGTAAACCGTAATGTAAAACATAAGGAAGCTAAAAATATAGAAATTTGTACAGTCTAAAATATAAACCATAATGTAAACCAAAATGGAAAGATATTTGATAGCTATGTTTCAAAATCTGTACATCAGCTGCAACAAATATAACTTGAACATGTAAAGAGATCATTGCTGGGGAAAGGCGAAAAGGGTTTGATATTGGATATATGTGAGTCCCCTATATTGTTTATGTGAATTACTGTGATCTAAAAGTTTTTGAAAACAAAATTTAAAAATTAGAGAAAAAAAAAAAAAGGATATAGACACTGGGGAAGAAATGATAGGAAGTGCCTTGCCACTGTACATATAGGGCAATACCTATTACAGTGAGGAAGGCAAAATGTGTGAAACAAAGCTTTATAATATTTTTCATTTTATTAATATACCAATTTATTTTTACTTTATTTCAAAATTATCATGTAGTCTATTTCTAACCTTTAAACCCATCACTATATTTTAATTTCCTATTAATTGAATTTAGCAATATATTAGGCTTCACTGTTGAAGAAGTTTTGGACTACAGACAACTATGGCAGGTACATAATTGCCAGGTACAACTATGGCAGAGGAGAAACACTGCTGTGGGTGTTATTGATGGGGGGGCACATGAGTGGGGGGGAGTTCTCCATTGCATGTATATAGGGGACATAAAAATGTTCTGATATATGTTGGGTATTTTTATAGTAGTTACAGTTACAAATGTCAACTGAGGGAGTCCTGAGTTCCTATCCAGTGGAGCTCTGTCACATTCCCCAGTGGAACAACAATAATCCCCCAAGTGTAACGGCAAAGACCAACAAGGAAGGATGGTCCGATAATGAGCCCTTGATACTGATAACTATACTTATGAGCCTGTGTGCCTGAAATATGAACTAGGCCTAGAGCTTCAGGGTGCCTAAGAGTTACCTCCTGAGAGCCCCCATGTTGCTCACATGTGGTCACTCTCTAAGCCAAACTCAATAAGTAAATGCATTACCTTCCACCCAGCATGGGACATGACTCCTGGGGATGAGCCTCCCTGGCACCAAGGGATTACTACCAATCACTAACTGGTGATGCAACTAGAAAGAGACCTTGAATAAAAGGGTCAACTCAGACCAGCAGTATATCTCAGCCTACATTTTGGATCAAATGTTAAAAATTGCTTTTTGACCTTGAATAAAAGGGGGAAATGGCAAAGACAAATGAGTTTATATGGCTAAGAGTCTTCCAAAAAGAGTCAGGAGGTCATCAGAGGGTCACACTTACACACACCTCAGCAGGACCCCAGAGAGAGCCAAAGTAGATAGAACCCTAGGTGCTGGTTCTCCTGAAGGCTACAGAGACCCACCGGGTATATGGTCATGGCAGATGGATTTGGAGTTCTGTGCCATGTCAGAGGGACCTACTTTGGAATTTGTGCTCCTGAGTGTGATAGAGCTGGATTCAGATGTGACCTTCCTACACATGCCTCTTCTGTCACTTTTACTGAACTTGTGGTTGGCATTAGGGATGGTGCATACTCAGGGGACTTGAATCTCTGGATTGCCCATGTGCCAGCTGGGCCCTGAGCCTCATCAGAGTTGCAACTCCTATTCTCTGGTTCATTGGACTTACCCAGGTCAGCTAACAAGGAGGTGATGATGGTCAAACACCACACAAGGGAATCAAGGGTGCCAACAACAGCAAGCAGAGGAATTGCACCCATAATCCATGTGGAATCTAAGCCCTCTCTTGATCCAGAGGGGGAGTGGACATCACCATCCCAGGGTCTACAGAATGGAGGAATAAAATATGGATTGGAGTGGGCTTCCTGGTATTCTACTATAGAACTATTGTGACTAGTAATAGAAGAAATTGTAGCATTGAGGTAGAGAAAGTGGCCACAGAAGTTGCTGAAGGCAGGGAGAGGGAAGAAGAGATGTGATGTGGGGGCACTTTTGGGACTTGGAGTTGTCCTAAATGATATTACAAGGTCAGATGCTGGACTTTACATATCCTGCCATAATCCACTAAATGTCCTGGGGGAGAGTGTGAACTACAGCTAAACTATTATCTATGTAGTGCAGCAGTGCTCCAAAATGTGTTCACTGAGTGCAATGAGTGTCCCATAATGATGGAGGAGTTTGTTGGTTGCCGTCGGGCTGGAGGGCTTAGCCTCGCTCAGGCCCAAGAGTCGGGGGGGGGGCTCGCTCCTGCCGAACCGCCGGTGGGGGGTACTCCCGAGGGGAGCACCGGTTCTCCAGGCGTGGGGGACGCGTGGTTGGGGAAAAAACCACGGAGACCGCTTGAGCGCAAGAACAGGTCCGCTTTATTATGGAAGTACACTTGGTTATATAGGGTTGGGTAGAGGGAGGAGTAAGATATAGGGAGGGCTAGCTATGGGGTGGTGGTGGATAGGCTGAGGCTGAAGGGCAGTCCTGAGGTAAGCAGTTACTAGGGAGGAGGGCAGATTATAGGTTAGCAATATGGGCGGGACTGGCGGGAAGGACTGCAAGAGCTGAAAGGGGCGGAGGGGTGGGGAGAGATGACTGGCGAGGGCTGATAGGGGAGGAGGGGTGGAGAGAGGCAGTAACAGTTGGTGTGGGAGGAGTGGGGTGGGGAGGTGAGGGGTATAGGGGAACCTCATATTTTTTTAATGTAACTTTTTTTGTGATCTATATATCTTCAAAAAAATACAATTTACAAAATGATGGGGTGGGGGGTGGGGAGTGAGGTATATTGGAACCTCTTCTGTTTTTTTATGTTTTTTTTATGTTTTTTAATGTAACGTTCTTTGTGATCTATTAACTTTAATTTTAAAAATGTAAAAAAAAAAACACAACTGACTTGGGGGCATTGATTTTGTATCCCACCATTTTGCTGAATTCATTTATTAGCTAGGATTTTTGTTGTACATTTTTCAGGATTCTGTGTATAAAGGGTCATGTCATCTGCAAATAGTGAAACTTTTATCTCTTCATTACCAGTTTGTATGACTTTTTTTCTTTTTCTTGACTAATTGCTCTAGCAAGAACTTCCAATACAATTCTGAATAACAATGGTGACACTGAGTATCCATGTCTTTTTCCTGATTTTAAAGGGAAAGCCTTTAGTGTTTCACCCTCAAGTGGGATGTTATGTCCTTTATCATGTTGAGGAAGTTTCTTTCTATTCCTAGTATTCTAAGTGTTTTTATGAAAAACTGGATTTGGGAAAATGTCTTTATTGCATCAATAGAGATGATCATGTGGTTGTTCCCTGTTGAATTGTAAATGTGATGTATTACGTTAATTGATTTTCTTATTCTAAACCAACCATGCATGCCAAGGATAAATCCAAATTGATCATGATGTATAACTCTTTTAATATTCAGTTGGATTTGGTATGATAGTATTTTATTTGAGGAGTTTTGCGTCTATATTCCTAAGAGATATTGGTCTGTAATTTTCTTTTCTTGTGGTATCTTTATCCAGATTTGGCACAAGGATGATCTTATACCATTTTTGTCCCTCAATTCTTATTAATGCCTATTTTTTTTTTTGAGTTTTTGTATGTGGTACCTTTTTGACTGACTTCTATTTTCTATATGAGTATGTTTTTCATCTATTTCCTTTATGGTTATCATGAGGTTAAAATTTAACATCCTAAATATATGAGAATCACATTAGGTTTGATACCACCTTAACTTCAACAGCATGCACACATACTTTTTCTATACCACTCTGACTCCCCACATTTTCTTGTACTTGTTTTTTTTTTTGTTTCTAAATTGATTTTGTAAAAATATTACATTAAAAAAATATGAGGTCCCATTCAACCCTACCACCCCCACCCCACCACTCCCCCCCCAGCAACCCTCACTCCCATCATCATGACTCATCCATTGCACCTGCTAAGTACATCTCTGGGCATCTCTGTACCCCATGGTCAATGGTCTACATCATGGCCCATACTCTCCCACATTACATCCAGTGGGCCCTGGGAGGATTTACAATGTCCAGTGATTGCCCCTGAAGCACCATCCAGGGCAACTCTAAGTCCCAAAGGCGCTTCCACCTCTCATCTCTTCCTGCCATTCCCCATACCCATCAGCCACCATGTCCACTTTTCCCACTCCAATGCCACCTTTTCTCTGTGGACCTTGGATTGGTTGTGTCCGTTGCACCTCTATGTCAAGAGGAGGCTCAGATTCCACATGGATACTGGATGCAATCCTCTTGCTTTCAGTTGTAGGCCCTTTAGACTCCATGGTGTGGTGCTTGTCCTTCTTCAATTCCATCTTAGCTGAGTGAGGTGAGTCCAATAAATCAGATTGTAGGAGCTGAAGTCTGTTGGGGCTCAGGGCCTGGCTATCATATTGTCAGTCCAGAGATTCAAATCCCCTAAATATATCTTAAACCCCAACACCAACTATAATTCCAGTAAAGTAGCATGAAAGTCTTGTGCAAAGAGATCCCATGAGTCCAGCTCCATCACACAGAAACACCGGCTCCAAAGAAGGGCCATCTGCCATGGCAGTAAACCCCATCTGCCATGACCATAGAACCCGTGGGTCTCTTTAGCCCTCAAAGGAATGAATACCTGGGGTTGTATCTACTTTATCTGTCTCTTGGACTCTGCTCAGTTGTGCTTAAGGGCAATCCTTCTGAAAGCCTCCAGACTCTTTTTTAGAGACTCATAGCCATATAAACTCATTTCTCCTTTCCATTTCCCCCTTACATTAGGTCAAACAGCAATTTAAAGTCATGTTATTATATGTAGACTGTGATATTCTGCTGATCCACATTGAACCTTCAATTCAAGGTCATTTTCCAGTTGCATCATCAGTTGGTACTTGGTAGTGATTCCTTGGTGCCAGGGAGGCTCATCCCCGGATGTCATGTCCCATGCTGGGGGGAAGGCATTGCATTTACATACTGAGTTTGGCTTCAAGACTGGCCACATTTGAGTAACATGAAGGCTGTCAGGAGGAAATTCCCAGGCACAGTGCTGCTCTAGGCCTTGTTTTATTTCAGGCATATAGGCTCACAAGCATAGTCATTAGTATCATGCTCTCACTGTTGGACCATCATTCCTTCCTGGTCCTTACCGTTGCACCTGGGGGACTGCCGCTGCTCCCCTAGGGGCCACAACAGAGCACCCCCGGCCAGGAACCCAGTACTCCTCCAGCTTTAGTTTTTAATTGTTGCCACTATGAGTATATCCAAACATTACCATGCACCCTGGACATATGCCCTGTATAGCTCCCTGTCAGCCCTATATCACCTGTCAATAGTGTCCTATACCAGTATTCCTCCACCGCCACTGCCGAACCACTCTGTGATCCAAAACCTCCCGAAAATTGAAGCCCAATATAATGTCAGGATCCCTTACTAGCAAAATGGGATAAGGCGATGGGTTTAAAGGTCAGGTACAGAATACGTGTTGACTTGGAAAAATTCTACATCCTATCTTTTTCTTTTTCTTTTTTTTCCTAATTATTGAACTTCTCTTCACAAGAGCCCTAGACCACAGCAATTCATATATACAATATACAGTACTCCCACACATCCACCATAGAACCTTTTCCCTTCCACAGTGATATTCTTATAACTTATTCATATCATATTTACTTAAAGTGATGTACAGACAATGAGACAATAGCTTTCAAACAAGGCGACATCCGCGCTTACATTGTGGTCCATACTTTAGGATATACAGTTTTCTAAATTTTTAGTTATCCTATGTTTTACATTATGGTTTACATTATTAGTCTGTCATCCCCTATATGTTTATGGTGTAATATTACATGTTTTATATCCATCCCTGTGCACTCTCGCGAAACTCCTCTCTTACCCCACATTTACTTTGCTTTCACACATTTAACATCCATTTCCCATCCCCTTGGTGCCCACAGTGACAGCCAACCTCCATTTCCCGAGGAGCCATGTCCAGAGACACTTGCAACAGTGTTCAGGGCCCAACTTGCTCAACTGCCCCAATGCCCTGGGAGCCACCCTTTCTCTAGAGAGATACAGTTCCCTCTATTTGATGGCATTAGTCCTCCCCAGGATGTGGGTCCACCCCCACTCTCACTACTTGGGTCTCTACCCAAAGATACCACCCACTCTGGCAAAATGAGCATTCAGACATTTCCCAGGAGCCCGTCCCGCATCAGACCATCCCCTCTGAGCATCCTAAACAAGTAACCCTCTTAATTATATTTTGATACGATTTTCTCAGCATTTTACTCTCAACCAACACCTGACACTCTCCTATGTTTGTATGCTACCCCTCCCTCCCCCCACTTTTTGGGCAATATTACCCATCCGCCCATCCCCAGCTCCCCTCAAACCCACATAGCCCCACCCAAAGGCAACCCCTTGCCACCATTTTATCTCTTCTTTTTGTTCATACTTACCGCCAGCTCATCATAAATTCCACCCCTGCAGACGTCGGCTCACATCCTTCCTCCACCCCCGATTTCCTGTAAGCCTATCGTTCAGTCTCTAGCTCTCTGAGGCAGCTTTCTTATTTCATATCATTGAGGTCATGTAGTATTTGTCCTTCAATGCCTGGGTTGCTTCACTCAACATAAGATTCTCAAGATTCATCCATGTTATCACGTGTGTTTGTAGTGTATTTGTTCTTATAGCTGAGTAGTATTCCATTGTGTGTATATACCACATTTTATTGATCCAGTCATCTGTTGATGGGCATTTGGGTTGATTCCAACTTTTGGCGATAGTGAACAATGCTGCTATGAACATTGGTGTACATATATCGGTTTGTGTTCTTGTTTTCAGTTCTGCTGGGTATATAACCAGCAGTGGTATTGCTGGGTCATATGGCAAATCTATGGTTAGTTTTTTGAGAAACCGCCAAACTGTCCTCCAGAATGGTTGAATCCTTCTGCATTCCCAAAAGCAGTGGATGAGAGTTCCCCTTTCTTCACATCCTCTCCAGCATTTGTATTCTTCTGTTTTTCTCGTAGCTGCCAATCTTATGGGAGTAAGATGGTATCTCATTGTAGTTTTGATTTGCATTTCCCTGATAGCTAGAGATTTGGAGCATTTTTTCATGTGCTTTTTAGCCATTTGTATTTCTTCTTTAGAGAAGTGTCTATTTAAATCTTTTCCCCATTTTTTAAATGGGTTGTTTATCTTTTTATTTTCAAGAAATAGGAGTTCTTTATATATGCAAGTTATAAGTTTCTTATCAGATATATGGTTGCCAAATATTTTCTCCCACTGTGTGGGCTCCCTTTTTACTTTCTTGGCAAACTCCTTTGAGGTGCAGAAGGCTTTAATTTTGAGGAAGTCCCATTTATCTATTTGTTCTTTTGCTGCTCGTGCTTTTGGTGTGATATTCATGAATCCATTTCCTATTACAAGGTCCTGTAGATGTTTCCCTACACTGCTTTCCAAGGTTTTTATGGTCTTGGCTCTTATATTTAGGTGTTTGATCCATCTAGAGTTGATCTTTGTATAAGGTGTGACATGGTAATCCTCTTTCATTCTTCTACATGTGGCTATCCAGTTCTCCAGGCACCATTTGTTGAATAAGCCACGCTCTCCCAGTTGAGAGGGTTTGGTGGCTTTATCGAATATTATATGGCTTTATATGTGAGGTTCCATATCAGAGCTTTCAATTCGATCCCATTGGTCTGTGTGTCTCTCCTTATGCCAATACCATGCTGTTTTCACTACTGTAGCTTTGTAGTATGTTTTGAAGTCCGGTAGTGTGATTCCTCCAATTTCATTTTTCTTTTTCAATATGTCTTTGGCTATTCGGGGCCTCTTTCCTTTCCAAATAAATTTCATAGTTAGTTTTTCTAGTTACTTAAAGAAGGCTGTGTTGAATTTTATTGGGATTGCATTGAATGTGTAGATCAGTTTTGGTAGGATAGACATCTTAATAATATTCAGTCTTCCTATCCATGAACAAGGAATATTCTTCCATTTATTTAGGTCTTCTTTGATTTCCTTGAACAGTCTTGTATAGTTCTCGGTGTATAAGTTTTTCACCTCTTTAGTTAAATTTATTCCTAAGTATTTGATTTTTTAATTTACTATTGTGAATGGTATTTGTTTCTTGATTTCCTCCTGATCTTGTTCATTATTGGTGTACAGAAATGCTACTGATTTTTGCACATTGATCTTATAAACTGTGACTTTACTGAACTCATTTATGAGTTCTAGAAGCTTTGTTGTAGACCTCTCAGGGTTTTCTATGTATAGGATCATGTCATCTGCAAATAATGAAATTTTGACTTCTTCCTTTCCAATTTGAATGCCTTTTATATCTGGTTCTTGTCTCAGTGCTCGAGCAAGTACTTCTAAGACAATGTTAAATAGGAGTGGAGACAATGGGCATCCTTGTCTTGTTCCTCAGTTTAGAGGGAAGGATTTTAGGATTTCTCCATTATAAACAATGTTGGCTGTAGGTTTTTCATATATACTCGTTATCATGTTCAAAAAATTTCCTTATATTCCAATCTTTTGGAGTGTTTTTATCAAGAAAGGGTGCTGTATTTTGTCAAATGCTTTTTCTGCATCTATAGATATAATCATGTGATTTTTTTCCTTCAATCTGTTTATATGGTGTATTACGTTGATTGATTTTCTTATGTTGAACCATCCTTGCATACCTGGAATAAATCCTACTTGGTTGTGGTGTATAATTCCTTTAATGTGTTCTTGAATACGATTAGCAAGTATTTTGTTAAGTATTTTTGCGTCTAGGTTCATTAGAGAAATTGGTCTGCAATTTTCCTTTCTTGTGGTGTCTTTGTTTGGCTTTGGTACTAGGGTAATGTTGGCATCATAGAATGAGTTTGGCAATGTTCCTTCTGTTTCTATTTTTTGGAATAGTTTCAGCAGGATTGGTGTTAATTCTTTCTGGAATGTTTTGTAGAATTCACCTGTGAAGCCATCTGGCCCTGGGCTCTTCTTAGTTGGGAGATTTTTAATGACTGATTCTATCTCTCTGCTTGTGATTGGTTTGTTAAGATCATCAATTTCTTCTTTCGTCAATATGGGTTGCTTATGTGTTTCTAGGAATTTGTCCATTTCCTCTAAATTGTCATTTTTGTTGGAATATAGTTTTTCAAAGTATCCTCTTATGATAGTCTTTATTTCTGTGGGGTCGGTGGTGATATCACCTTTCTCATTTCTTATTTTGTGTATTTGCATCTTCTCTCTTTTTTTCTTTGTTAGTCTCACTAAAGGTTTGTCAATTTTGTTGATCTTCTCAAAGAACCAGCTCTTGGTCTTGTTTATCTTTTCAAGTGCTTTCTCATTTTCTATTTCATTTACTTCTTTGTTAATACCTTCCTTCTTCTTCCTGTTGGGTTACTTGGTTGTTGTTTTTCTAATTCCTTCAAATGTGCAGTTAGCTCTTCAATTTTTGGTCTTTCTTCTTTTTTGATATTTGAATTTATGGCTATAAATTTCCCTCTCAGTACTGCTTTTGCTGCATCCCATAAATTTTGGTATGTTGTGATATCATTATCATTTGTTTCAAGGTAGTCATTGATTTCTTTTGAGATTTCCTCTTTGACCCACTGTTTTTCTAAGAGTGTGCTGTTTAATTTCCAAATCGTGGTGTGACATCTGGGCCTCTGTCCCTTGCAAATTTCCAGCTTGACTCCACTGTGGTCAGAGATATTGTTTTGTATGATTTCGATCTTTCTGAATTCATTCAGCCTTTCTTTGTGGCCTAGCATATGGTCTATCTTGGAGAATGATCCATGTGCGCTTGAGAAAAATGTATATCCTGCTGTGTTTGGGTGTAATGATCTATATATGTCTAATAGATCCAGCTCCTCTAATATACTGTTCAAATGTTTTGTTTCTTTAGTGATTCTCTTTTGAGATGTTCTGTCCAGAGTTGATAGTGATGTATTAAAATCCCCCACTATAATTGTAGATGTATCTATTGTTTCACTTAGTTTTTCCAGCATTTGCCTCACGTATTTAGGGGCACCCTTGTTAGGAGCATAAACACTTATGACTGTTCGATCTTCTTGACAGATTTTCCCTTTCACTAAAATGTAGTATCCTTCTTTGTCTCTCACAATTCTTTCACATTTAAAGTCTATTTTGTCTGATATTAATATAGCTACTCCTGCCTTTTTTTGGTTATTGTTTGCTTGTATGATTGTTTTCCAGCCATTCACTTTCAATCTCCATGCGTCTCTGGGTCTAAGATGTGTCTCTTGCAGACAGCATACAGATGGGTCATATTTCCTTATCCAATGTCCCAGTCTGAATCTTTTGATAGGTGAGTTTAATCTGTTGACATTCAGTGTTATTACTTTCAAGGAATTATTTGTGTTAGCCATATTTTGATTGGATTTGTGTTTGTGATGTTTTGTTTGTATTTTTTTCCCTTCTATTTTTGTCTTTTTTTGTTGCTCTTATACTCTCCTCCAACTCTGCCTTTCCTGTTTTTTCCTTTCTTCCTGCAGAACTCCATTTAGAATTTCTTGAAGGGGAGGTTTCTTGTTGGTATACTCTTTCAGTTTCTGTTTATCTGCGAATATTTTGAACTCTTCATCAAGTTTGAACGCTAGTTTAGCTGGATAGAGTATTCTTGGTTGGAAATTTTTTTCCTTTAGTACCTTGACTATATCATACCACTTCCTTCTTGCCTCCATGGTTTCAGATGAGAAATCAGCACTTAATCTTATGGAGCTTCCCTTGTATGTGATTGTTTTCTTTTCTCTTGCTGCTTTTAGGATTTTCTCTTTGTCTTGAGCATTGGATAATTTGACAAGTATATGTCTTGGGGTGGGCCTGTTGGGGTTTATGACTAGTGGAGTACGCTGTGCTTCTTGGATATGTACATATGTCTCTTTCAGTAGATTTGGGAAGTTTTCAGCCATTATTTCCTGCAACACTCCTTCTGACCCCTTTCCCTTCTCTTCTCCTTCTGGAATGCCTATAATATGTATGTTTGAGCATTTTGCATTGTCATTCAGGTCCCTAAGTCCTAGCTTTATTTTTTCTGTCTTTTTATCGACCCCTTCTACTATCTGTTTGATTTCTGATGTACTGTCTTCCACATCACTAATTCTCTGCTCTGCCTCTTCTAGTCTGCTGATATTTGCTACAAGTGTATTTTTTATTTCTTGAACTGTTGAGTTCATTCCCATCATATCTGTTATGTTTTTGCATATGTCTGCAATTTCCCCTCCAAGTGTTGTCTTCATGTTTTTAACCTCTTTCATTACTTCATCAAATTTGTCGATGATAAATGTTCTGAGATCTTTCATTGCTTGTGTGAAGTTCTGCTCCCTGATTTTCAGTTTGTTGATTGGATTCAGCCATGTTTTCCTGAATACTGGTTTGGTTTGTAGATTTTTGTTGCTGTCTCATCATCATTTTATCTTGATGGATTTAATCAGCTCCTTAGCTTCTTTGTCTAGTCTTGGAGATTAATTAGCTGTTGTTTTTGCATAAGTGTTATATCTTCTCTTTGTCCCTTTGTTCTTCTTATTCTAATTTCTTGTTGCTGGTTAAGTTCACTTGAAAGTAAAGTATTAGTGCCGGGGAAAGGCAACTGTGTAAGCAAGGGAAAAGTGTAAAGTAGTATTGGTGATATATGTTAACAAAGCAAGAATATGAAATCTGGGAGGAAGGAGGTTAAATTCATGTAAATTGTGTAGAGTTATAGCAGTAGGTAGAGTACCTATTATGAGGTAGATGAATGAATAAGGGAGGAATATGATATGAGCTAGAAAGCTATTGTTTTCATGAGAGAGCGAAAGAGAAAAGAAAGGTAATATTTTCAGGAGTGGATACCAGACAGAAGACAAAACAAAGGTATTAGAAATTAAGAGTTAGACACTTTGTGGATCAAAGAAAGGGAGGTGGGAGGTGGAATATAGGAGAGACAGTAGATGATGGCGGATATCAAGTTGTAGGGGAAAGGGAAGAATGTAGGTAGTCTAAATCGGTTCACACAGAAATGAGGGAGTGGAGGATGAGAAAACCCAGCAACTGTGAGGTGTTCCCTGTAGCACCTATTATATAATTGAGTTAAAATAAAATAAGTAGAAAATGAGGGACAAGAGGGAGAGAGAAAATAGAAAAAGAGAGAAAAAAGAAAGAAAGAAGTGAAGAAAGGAAGAAAGAAAAAAGGGGGTGGGCAAAGGGTCGGGAACAAGTAGGGGAAAGACAAAAATAGATAAATAAAAACCACAATTACAAAAGGAACTACAGCAACAAAAAAACCCTAAATAACTTTATTTTAAAAAAAAAAAGGATTTTAGTGGATACGCTGGGAGAAAAGACTAGGGAATAACGCAATATTATCAATCAGGACATTAAAAAAATAAAAAATAAGGTTAAATGAAAATAAAAACAAAACAAAATGAAACAATAAGGAAAAAATGCAAACATTGAAGGCTAGGGCATTCAAGGACCTCAGATGAACCTCAGGGTGTGATGGATTCAGGGGTGGAAAGTCTGAGATATTGAAGACTCAAGAGGTGTGAGTCTCTGGGGTGTGGGCCACCAGAGTTTGGGGGATTCAGACCTGGCCACCTCAAATCTGGTCAATAGGAAGCCTAAGAGCCCCGCAGTGTAACACAGCCCTCAGGGATCCCCGCAGCTGTGTGCCAGCCCTATGGGGGAAGTCAGATCTGCAAATTCTATATTATGTCTGAACCCTGCATTTCACTTACTCAGTTTATTATATTAGGATATATCGTCAGTTCAGCTTTTGGACAGCTCCCACCCTGTGATTCTACACAATGGCTGCCTGAGGGCGCCTCTACGCCACAGCCAATTTAATGGCGCAGATCAGAAGTCCAGCCGGTGGGTGGGGCTCCAGTAGGAAACTCAGACAAAACCAGTGTTCCCAAGCTTCACAAAATATTCCCCAATCGGCTACCAGATGTGTCCCCCTCCCTCGCCGCACCCTATAACAAGCTCCCAATTACGTCCCTTTATTGTCTACAATCTAATTCCATTGCAGATCGGCAGCCAGGCTTGTGGGGGTGGGGCTCCAGGCGCAAGCGCTATTACTTGTGTCCGCAATCAAAAATTCCCCTGCTTCACCACAAAACACCGTCTGTCTCCCCAAATCTATCTGCAAAGGCGTCCCGTCCCATCCGCCCAACAGCCCGCCCAGGACTTGCGAATTCCCCAGCACCACAGAGCCACCAAAAAACGTGGCAGCAGCAGCGATACCACAGCTCCCCCCACCCCCAAGGAGGGGGCAGCCTGTGTGCAGGTCTCACCTCCGGGCAATAGAACCCAAATGATATCTTATAGACCAATCCTCTCCATTACCTTCCCTCCAAATCGATGTCCAGACACTTCCTGCCCTGCAAAAATCCCGAAAAAGCCTGTTCTCAGAGAACCTCCAGTGGTGCCCAGCTGCCTCTTCCCAGGAGAGACTGAAAGGTAAGCTCAGTCAGCCACCATCTTACTTCCTACCTCCCTTTTCTTGTACTTGTTACCACTTCTATCTT
The DNA here is from genome assembly GCF_030445035.2 of Dasypus novemcinctus. Lineage (NCBI taxonomy): Eukaryota > Metazoa > Chordata > Mammalia > Cingulata > Dasypodidae > Dasypus > Dasypus novemcinctus. The sequence goes on along the minus strand of NC_080678.1, from coordinate 104,101,950 downwards.
TGTACATTGTATGTACAAATCATAGATTTATATTTACATTTTATACATTTGCATTTTAGCACCTGTAGGAAGTAAAATTGGAGTTATATAACAAACAATACACTATAATAATACTGGCATTTATAATTACCCAAATGATTATCTTTACTGCAGGTCTTTATTTACATATGCTGCTTTGAAGCACTGTCTAGTATCCTTTTGCTTCAGGTCTGAAGAACTCCCTTTAATATTCCTTGTAATGGAGATGAAATCCCTCAGCTTTTGTTTATCTGAGAATGTTTTCTTTTGGCACTTTAAGTATTTCAATCCATTGCCTTTGCCTCTGCAACTTTTTTTTTTAAATTTGACTTTTTTTTTTTTAGTGTCAATGATTTATTTTTTTGTCTTTATTTTTTATTTTTTATTTTTTTTAAAGATTTATTTATTTATTTAATTTCCCCCCCTCCCCTGGTTGTCTGTTCTTGGTGTCTATTTGCTGCGTCTTGTTTCTTTGTCCGCTTCTGTTGTCATCAGCGGCTCGGGAAGTGTGGGCGGCGCCATTCCTGGGCAGGCTGCTCTTTTCTTTTCACGCTGGGCGGCTCTCCTTATGGGGCGCACTCCTTGCGCGTGGGGCTCCCCCACACGGGGGACACCCTTGTGTGGCACGGCACTCCTTGCGCGCATCAGCGCTGCGCATGGCCAGCTCCACACGGGTCAAGGAGGCCCGGGGTTTGAACCGCGGACCTCCCATGTGGTAGACGGACGCCCTAACCACTGGGCCAAAGTCCGTTTCCCTGTCTTTATTTTTTTAATGTTACATTAAAAACATCTGAGGTCCCCATATACCCCCCACCCCCCTCACCCCACTCCTCCCTGCCTCTGCAGCTTTTGATGAGAAATCAGTACTCAATCTAATTGGGTCTCCCTTGTACATAGTGCCTTGCTTTGCTCTTGCAGCTTTCGGAACTCTCTCACACTTAATAGTATGGTCAATATATGATGAGGTGTATTTTTCTTCGTATTTATCCTGTTTGATGTTCTCTCAGCTTCCTGAATATGCATATTCACATCTTTTGCTAAGTTTGGGAAATTCTCTTTATTATTTCTTTGAAAACTCCTTCTGCCCCTTTTTTTTCTTCTTTATCTGGGACTCCCATAATGTGTATATGGGTATGCTTGATGGTGTCCCAGAGATGTCTTAGGCTATGTTAGCTTTCCATAATTCTTTTTTCTTTCTTCTCCTCAGCCTGACTCATTTCAAGTATCTTGCCTTCAGGTTCACTGATTCTTTCTTCTGCTAGCTCCAATATGTTATTTTAACCCTCCTGGGAATTTTTCATTTCAGTTATTGTGGTATTCATCTCCAGTAGTTCTGTTTGCTCCCTTTTAAAATTTCTCTTTCTTTACTTAGATTCTTATATTGTTCATTCATTGTTTTTCTGATATCCTTTAGTTCTTTCTCTGTATCTTTGTTCATCTCTGTAGCTGTTTGATATTATTGATGAATTCCAAAAAGAAATATTGGATTATGTTTGTAAAATGATCTTTTCCTCTGGGCATATTAGATTATACTGGATTCAGAGATTTACTTGACTAAGTAATCAGATAAACCTCTTATGCCAGGAGGGCATTGAGTCCTCACCCCTTGGTGGATGGGGACTCAAATATGAAAGACATGGCAAAGGACAGAGTTTGAGGGCCTTTGGTGTTGGAGTTTTGATGTTGGAGTTGATGCTGAAGCCTTAAAGCTGGAGCCCCAGGAAGTAAGCTCACAGAAGAAACAGAAGCAAACCCCAGGAAGAGAGAAACCCTGAACCCAGGGAAGAGAAGCCTGAGGAAGGGTGGAACCCAGGAAACCTGAACCCTCGCAGATTTTGGCAGCCATCTTGCTCCAAAACATGGAAATAGACTTTGGTGAGGTAAGCAACTTATGCTTTATGGCCTGGTATCAGTAAGCTCCTACCCCATATAAATACAATTTATGAAAACCAACCAATTTCTGGTATTTTGCATTAGTACCCCTTTGGCTGACTAATACAATCTCCTTGAGCATTTTTTTAAAAATTATTTATTACATTATTACATTAAAAAAAATATGAGGTCCCATTCAACCCCACCGCCCCCGCCCCCCTCTCCCCCCACAGCAACACTCTCTCCCATCATAATGACACATCCACTGCACCCGGTAAGTTCATCTCTGAGCATCACTGCACCCCATAGTCAATGGTCCACATCATAGCCCAGACTCTCTCACGTTCCATCCAGGGGTCCTTGAGCATTTTTAAGAACTTCATTTAGTTTGTCTTTTCTTCATTGGTGTTTTCTGCATTTTTATCCTTTTCCTTTGTATGTGCTACGATTTCTTGTTTTGTGCTTGTGTTGTACTCTTTTGTTGCATGCTGTACATTTAAGTAGTTTTAACTGTTAACCCAGGGATTTATTCCCTTAGATGTCTGATTCTTGGTTTTGTAATCAGCTTGTTGTAAGACAGAGATTTTCTTGAATTTCAGCCCTCCTTTCAGGAAGGCTTGCCCAAGGCGAAGGCAGTGTGTAAAGTTTTCCCTGTGTTTCTGGGCTTGTGTCTTGTCTTTGTCTTTTGCTTGTTAGTTGTTTTACAGTTCCCTTATTTACAGGAGTTTGGTTGTCCTCTCTGTTTCCTAGGAGACACAGCTGCCTCTCCGGGTGTTTGAAGCCACTAGCTTTTTCCCCAAAACTGTGTACCTTTATAGTTATAGTTTTTTACACTACTTTTGTTGTCTCATGCTGCTCTTGCCTGGAGGGCAAATTCTGGGAGAAGAGACACTTAGGAGAGGAATTTCCCAAGTCAGTATTTCCCAATCAAAGAAGAGTCAGGGACCCACAAAGAGTGGTAGGCCAGGTCCAAAGTGCCCTGGGAATGGGAAAGGGAGGAGCACCAAGAGATTCTTCCACAGATCCAAAAGCTGAGCCTTCCTGGCCTGCCCAGAAAATATAATCCTTCAGTTAACTGTTCCCAAAGCAATGATCAGTTCCCACTTCTGGTCTTGGGATTTTATGATCTTTTCTGTCTCCAGTGAACTAGCCAGCAGCTGGACCCCACAGAGGCCTGAAAAGAGAGTGGGGGGTGGGCACCAGGTACTTACCAAGCAAAGAGAACAGTTTACTATAATTTATCAGCCTTTTCCTCACCCTGTCTCCTGGATGCTGTACAATGTTCTACTGGCCTCTGGAGCTTCAAATAGTTGTTTCAAACAGATTGTGCCTTTTTAATAGCTGTTCTTCTGGAAGGACTGAGTTCTGAAGCTCCTTATTCCACCATCTTCCCAGAATCCTCTCCCCAATGTTTAACTTTTCACACACTTTTAATTATACTGTTCACGTATGATGCCTCACTCCTTTTTTTAAAAAAATTATTTATTTTTTTATTTACTTACTTACTGATTTATTTATTTATTTCTCTCCCCTTCCCCCCTCCCCCACCCTGGTTGTCTGTTCTCTGTATCTATTTGCGGTGTCTTCTTTGTCTGCTTCTGTTGTTGTCAGAGGCACGGGAATCTGTGTTTCTTCTTGTTGCGTCATCTTGTTGTGTCAGCTCTCTGTGTGTGCAGCACCATTGCTAGGCAGGCTGCAATTTCTTTCATGCTGGGCGGCTCTCCTTATGGGGCACACTCCTTGCATGTGATACTCCCCTATGCGGGGACACCCCTGTTTGGCAGGGCACTCCTTGTGCGCATCAGCACTGCACATGAGCCAGCTCCACACGGGTCAAGGAGGCCCGGGGTTTGAACTGCGGACCTCCCATGTGGTAGACAGATGCCCTAACCACTGGGCCAAGTCTGCCACCTGATGTGTCACTCTTAAGTGATGAGGATCACATGCTCATTTTTCAGTACTCTACAATAGCAGCATTTTAATCACTTCATAATATTCCTTTGAGTGCTTGTGCTAGAGTAATTTTATTTTTAATGTTCTGCATTCAGTTAACTTAATACCTTCAAATAAATGTTATTATGAATACCAAGTTATCTTAATCAAATAAGACTGGTCTTCCTAGCAGGTGTAGGTCACGTGATTTAATAATGACTTGTTCTCAATTGCATGGCCCCTTAGGGGGAATGCAGGCACTGAACAGCAGGGTTGAAGGCTGGCCCTGCCTGCCTCCCTGTTGCAGGTACTCTGTGTTCTGGGGAGGCAGGTGGGAAAAAATCTGCAGGGAAAGGGAGAGAAGAGTCAAAGTCCCAGCTTTTGTTTGTTTGTTTGTTTGTTTGTTTTGGTTTTTTAATGATTTATTTATTTATTTCTCTCACCTTCCCCCCTGCCCCAGTTGTCTGCTCTCTGTGTCTATTTGCTGCATGTTTTTCTTTGTCTGCTTCTGTTGTTGTCAGCAGCACGGGAATTTGTGTCTCTTTTTCTTGTGTCATCTTGCTGGCCTCAGGTCTCTGTGTGTGCGGCGCCATTCCTGGGCAGGCTGAACTTTCTTTCGCATTGGGCAGCTCTCCTTACGGGGTGCACTCCTTGCACATGGGGCTCCCCTACATGGGAGACACCCCTGTGTGGCACGGCACTCCTTGTGTGCATCAGCACTGTGCATGGGCCAGCTCCACATGGGTCAAGGAGGCCCGGGGTTTGAACTGTGGAACTCCCATGTAAGGTCCCAGCTTTTAACCCTACCTCATTCTTTCCTGGTCACAAGTTGTGTCTGTGTTTCTCCCATGGACCCCGAGCCCCTCCCCTGACCCCTCTCGCCCCTTGAGTTTCCTCCCACCTGACGGCCCCTTGTTCCTCTTGTCAGGTGACCTGATTTCAAGTGCCTGTGGCTTTTGCTGAGATGCTTATCCATGAACTAGACAAAGCAGTTGTCTTGGTTTGCCAAAGGCTGCCGATGCAAAGCACCAGAAATGGGTTGAGTTTTATAATGAGAATTTTATTTAAGGCAAAACCTTCAGTTTCAAGGCCATGAAATGTTCAAATCAAGGCATCAGCAGAGATGCCTTCTCAGGTCCAGCCATGTGGTGGAGCTGCTGCTGACCCTGCAGAGGCCTCTGCCTCCCCTCTCCTGGAGCTCAGCTCTGGGCAGCCAGCCACAGGGCTTGTCTCTTGCCAGCCTCCTCTCTCAGCCTCAGCTGCACCACCTTCTTCCTGGGTTCAGCTGTGGGCTCTCAGGCAGATGGCTCATCTTCTCAGCCTTGAGCTGCTCTGTGGGCCAAGCCTCTTGAGGGCTTCCTGCTTAAGTGATCCCTCATCTCTCACACAGCTGGGTCAGATGTGGCAGAGTTCCCTTTTCTTTGTGTTTCTCTCTGTGCCTCCATTTTTATCAGACCCCGCAAGAGGGCAGAGACTCAACCTGAGTCACGCCTCACTGATGTAGTCCTATCAAAGGGCCTCACACCCACAGGAATTAGTTCTCTTTTTGGGATTTGTAAAAGAAGTTCAAACTGTCACAGCCGTTCCTGCTCTTTTAGCTCTCAGGTAAGGAACCTGCACTCCTGAGTGAGCTGGGAGAGGAGTGACTGTGAAGTGCTCCATGCCAGGGCACCCTTGATCTGAGTGACCTTCTGCTTTTTAGCTCTAGGTAGGGCTACTGGGTGGCTGTGAGGGAATCCCTCTCAGGAATTGTGAGTGACAATTCAGACACTGCAGAATGTTTATGAATCTAATTCAATCTATCTCCAGCTTCCCTTAAGTGAGACCATATTTTAAGTGGATCAGTACTTCAGTGACACAGATAGAAACTTGACCCATATTTGTTTACCAAAGCAAGCTTATGTAGATAGCCTGCATTTTAATATTAAGCTTGATTCTTTACATTTTACCAGCAGGATTAGTAAACAAAGTGAAATAGAAATTTGACTAATTGATCATTAACTCCTACATATATTTTTTTGAAAACCATTTACAGGAAATAAGTAGACAATAAAGCCCTCTTTACATCACTTTTATGCATAGCTAAAGAATATAACTCACCAGAACTGATATTTTATCAAACAAAAATCAATGTTTATTGTTGAGTTTAAAAAGTGATTGTGATGCTTGTAAAGCTGTTGGGTTAGGTATCCATTTTGCAGCAAATTGACTCTACATCTGATGACTGCATCAGGCTTCTATGTATCTAGTACTTGGCAGTGGATGTTGTAAAGACGTAAAGGTCCAAGTGGGCTCAGGTCAATATGTTGCCTGTTGTCCCTCTAAGACATTTATCATGAAAACCTGCTTTTCAGATCTGAGGGGGGAAAGTAAGAGGAGGTCATTCTGTCTGTCCCGTGGTTCAGAGTTGTGATGTTCTTGAGAACTCACATCCATTTCCAAAGATTCAGGGCCAAATTTGAAAATGTGGTAATCTAGAATCTATGCATTTCATTTATAAAGTTAAGCATTATTTTAGTGTAAGAGACAAGACTTTTACACTATAAGTCCCAGGTACCATGTCAGCAGCTTCCTCAGAACTCATTGTATTTGATTTATTATCTTATCTATAAATAATGATGAGGGAGGAGTGGGATGAGGGGGGTGGGGAGTATATGGGAACCTCACATTTTTTTAATGTAACATTAAAAAATATATAGAAGTCATAGGAAAATAAATAGTTCTATCTGATAGCTTAAGGAAGTAATTATAGTTAACTTATAAAACACAGTTTTTAAAAATTCAAATAAGTAGCATTTGTATTATTATAAGCCAGCATTTGAATATACTTAAAACACATAAATACATTGGATATTGATTTTGTTAACAGATTTCAGAAGGTTTATAAAATAACATCTTTGTCTTCTATTCCTCATGAAATATCAAAATAGATGAAATAACATCCAGAATTTGGGTTCTAAAAGGCACGAGGTCTCCTTGAAAAAGTCAGTCGTGGAAGCTCATTGGAGCATCAACTGTCTGGAGTTTATTTGAGATTACGTAGGCAGGATTGATGGAATCTGTGGAATCATAGACGTCCAATCACATGTTAAACTCAGTCTGCAAACCCCTTCCTTCCCAGAGGTCAGGGAAGTGAGCTGATACAGTGTGACTTGTTGCCCCCATCCCCTAATCACAGCTGGTCTTTCTGGTGAGGCCCCTACCCACCATCTCATTAGCTCTTGCCTGGTCCAGGCCCACCACGAAGGAAAGCTGCTCCTGTAATGGGAAGTTCCAAAGACACTGATTCCTGCTTCCCCAGGAACTGGGGACAAAGGCCAGCCAAGTTTTCCATTATGCTACAGGCTCCTCACCAGCAGCATTAGGATCCTTGTGGGGTCTCCGTCGTTCAGATTTGGAACTGTTTGAGCAAAAGAACACTGACTGCAGTGGATTTTATATGAATCATTCATCCACCAACATCTTATAAGAGAAGAGAAAGAGAGAGAAAAGGAGGAGAGGGAGCTTTCTAAACAGCAGAACATAATAAGGGACACCATCTAAAAGAAGGCAAATACTAGAAAATCCACATTTTTTTAAATGCAATGTGATCATTCAGGCAAGGATCATACATGGGTGCTAAAGTTACTGCATGAATTATTCTTCTGAAACAAGGGTATTACTGTGAGCTCAGGTAATCAGACCACAATTTACTAAATAGTTGCAAAAATAAATTAACCAAGGGGTCAAACCTCCTACATGATAGGCAGAAGCTTAAACATGGGCTACATATGAGCTGTTATTACTGATTTTGCCCCAACAGTGCTATTCTCAGTATTCTGGAGTTCTGTATTTTTGGAAGAAGCACAATGAATTTAAGGTCAAGATTCATGGCAGTACAGCTTCTTTTCAAATTATTCAACAAGGACTACCAATGACATGTGTGCATGTGTGCACGTGTGTGTGCCTGTATCTGTGTGTGACTGTGGAGGTCTGAGTGTGCATGTGTGTGTGCACATGTGTGATTTTTGGTAAATGCTGTACAGGTGTTTGTGGTCTATTTAGTCAGCTGTCAGTCTAGAAATAAACCAGGGTGCAAAGCAGAAAAAGTGTAAATTGCAACTTGGGGAGCATAGATTCAGGGGGGAACCCAAATTTTATCCTGCTTTGGTCTTTCAGGCAAGGGTTTTTAAAGAAAAGGAAGACTTGCTTGAAGTTGGTGGAGACCTGGTGTGCTCCAGGTGTCCTTCAGGTTGGCTGAGTCCTTTATCTAGGGTTTGCTTTTGGTGCCCGGATGTTCTTAGGGTGTTGGGGAATGCAGGTGTTGAGGCTTTGCACACTTTCGCAGTTTGTGATATCTGGCTGAGACCTGCTTAAGAGTAATCTTCCAATTCCATTTTAAGTCTCTTAGCCATAGTAAATTTTCTTTTTACACACTCATATATCGATTAAATTTTTTTCTCAAAAATTATGGGGGAAAGAGATGAACAACTTTCTCTCAGATAAACAAACCAACAGGAAGTACTCCCCATCTATGCTGCTTCCGTTAAAGCCACAGTAAGGGGGGCAGGCAAGAAGCTCATTGTACTGCTCAGTGCCACCATCCCTCCAAACAGAAGCACAATTTCCAGAATGTGTCATCAGCCTCTGTAGCAGTTTGATATAGTTATGAATTCCAAAAATAGATATTGGAGTATGTTTGTAAACTGGTCTGTACCTGAGCATGATTCAATTATGATTAAGGCTTTGATTGGGTCACATCAGTAGGGTGTTGAGTTCCTGCCCCTTAGTGGGTGGGGACTCACATATAAGACACAGCAAAGGACAGAATTGAGGGGTTTTGCTGTTGGAGTTTGATGCTGAAGCCTTAAGTTGGAGCCCCAGGAAGTAAGCTCACAGAGGAAAGAGAAGCCAGCCCTGGGAAGAGGACCTGAGCCAGGAGAAGAACACAGAGGAGTAGAGATGGCTCCTTAGACATGGCAGAAATCCAGGGAGAGAGATGGAGCTGTTCACCTGATAGTCTACAGCTGACCTTGTGGAGAGAGGCAAAGCCTAAAGACCCTCATAGTCTTCAGATGACCTTGTGGAAGAAACAGGACCTGAGCACAGAGAGAAGCAAGACCTGAGAAGAGAGGAACCCAGGAAGCCTGAACCCTGGCAGACATTGGCAGCCATCTTGCTCCAACTCGTGGCAAAAGACTTTGGTGAAGGAAGTAACTTATGCTTTATGGCCTGGAACTGTAAGCTCCTACCCCAAATAAATACCCTTTATAAAAGCCAACAGACTTCTGGTATTTTGCTTCAGCTCCCCTTTGGCTGACTAGTACAGCCTCCCAGGACAGAGTTAATCCATCCTTCCTGTGAGGTTTAAAAGCTTCCTGACTTCCAAGTAAAACCTGAGTGCGATAACAACTCTGAGTCTACGCCTCGGTCTTGGCAGCTGCTAACTGTACTTGAGCTCTTCCTGGATGCCTCGGATGCTACACCCAGTGCAGCCTGTCCATGACCGTCTGCCGCGAGATGGGCGGCGGCAGCTCCCAGAGCGGCCCCAGAGCAGGTGGCTGGGTACCGATGGCCCACATCGACCCCCAGTTTCTGTGCCACCTCGGGAGGGAGGTGCTCCCCTCCCCACTTACAGATGCAGAAACTGAGGCTTGCGGCTGCACAATTCGTCATGCCCTCAGGGCCAAACGGCTCCTGGGGGAACATTCTAGAAGATGAACCCTTCGTCTCTTCACACATGTGCACGTGCAGCCTCATCCCCTTGGGGCTGTGGGGAAGGCTCTTTGCCTGTCCTCCTGCTTGCTGGCCCGTGGGCACCCCGTGCCCCTGGGTGGCTGTGAAGTCCAGCTGGGCTGCTCCTGGGTGAAGGCAAGGAGGAGTGCCTCTCCGTACACTCGCTGATCTCCTCGTTACCACACAGGTCTCTTTCTTCGACAGCCAGTGCAGCCAGACTGTACACATGTGACCAAAGCTAAACGCACTTGAAAGGGAAGTGGCCCCATTTGAGTAACATGAAGGCTGTCAGGAGGAAACTCCCAGGCCCAGTGCTACTCTAGGCCTTGTTCTTATTGCAGATGTATAGGCTCAAAAGCATAGCCATTAGTATCAGGAACCCACTGTACTGACCCCACTCAGCTAACATGGAGTTGAAGAAGGGCAACCACCACACCATGGAGCCTAGAGTGTCTACAACTGAAAGCAGGAGGAGTGCATCCAGTATCCATGTGGAATCTATGTCTCCACTTGACATAGATGTGCAATGGACACAACCAATCCAATGTCCACAGAGAAAATGTGGAATGGGTGTGGGAAGGGTAGCCATGGTGGCTGCTGGGTTTGGGGAAGGGGAGGAAGAGATGAGATGTGGAGGCATTTTCAGGACATTGAGTTGTCCTGGGTGGTGCTTCATGGACAATTATAGGACATTGTAGATCCCCCCAGGGCCCACTGGATGGATGGGAGAGTGTGGGCTATGATGTGGACCATTGACTACGGGGTTCAGTGATGTTCAGAGATGTACTTACTGGGTGCAATGGATGTCTCACGATGATGGGAGAGAGTGTTGCTGTGGGGGGAGTGGGGGGTGGGGGTGGTGGGGTTGATTGGGACCTCGTATTTTTTGAATGTAATTTGTAAAAATAAATAATTTTAATATAAAAAAAAAAAAAGGGAAGTGGCCCCAAGAGTAACTTTTTGTCTCCAACATCTTTAGATGTTGAAGGTCGAGTTAAGTAGGAGAGTTACGGGGTCTTTGCTTTCTGTGCATAAACTACCTGCGCTTGACTGGAAGGCTTTCCACTGAGGCACGTGGGTGGGTGGCGGCCAGCCCAGCCTTCCCAGCCACTCCCCCCGCCAGGGGGACACGGTGAGGATGGCAAGGCATGGTGCTTCCTAGGCCAGCATATGGGCTTCTGACCTGCTGGAAAGGGCCAGAAGGGGATGAGTGGATTTCTCATCCAAGGAACTTAAAAATCTCCTTATTTCCAAGATAAGAAAGATGCTGTGAATATTGGAAAGATTTGTTGATTTAGGTTCTTTTACTAAAATGCAAACTTAAATTTCTTGGGGGAACTATTGGACCATTATTTGAGTTTTTGAAAAGGGCTTTGAGTGCTCTGAAAGAGTCTTTGTTCCGTGAACGCAAGAATGGATGCAATGTCAATAGATGTGGCAGTAATTAGTGGAAAGCGCAGTCCCCAGTGCACAGGGAGAGGATTGACCCAAGACAGGACAATTGTAGTGACAATCAGAATGGCATTTTGTTTGGAATTTTAATGTTAAGTCCATGCTATTTTAATGGAGCTTCTTGTATTGCATCCTTGGGAAAATAAATGATAGCTAACATAAAGAGAAAACCGCAGAGTAGCAGACACCAGAGCAGTATTCCTGTAGAATTCATTTTCCTGCTTTTGGCTGAACCTGAACAGAATTTAAATCTTCATTATCTTCACTGAACTATTTTCAAAATTTAGTTTAAAATGAATTATTTACACCAGAAGTGACATAGTTGAAAGTTGTCACCTCACATAGTCTTCTGCACCATTTGGAATCCCTCTAAGAATCTGAATTCAGGGCTTGTGGGGTCCCTGCCTTGTGCACAGGCTCCTGGCTGGGGTGCGTGGAGGCCTGGCAGTGCCGATGAGCAGCGATGTGGTGGGGGGCAATTCCCTAGGCCAGGAAGTGGGCGCAGTGACATGGCAGGGGCTCCACAGAGAGCTCTCCATGCCCGGTGCGGTGGTCCCTGACACTTCATGGAAGACTCCCTGAGCACAGTCTGGTGTGAAGATTCTGGGGGTACAGATCTTGTGGGGGCTAAGCTAACCAGCCCCAGTGAGGACTAGGGTGTGAAGAAATGGGGTGTGCATTGTGGACTCGGCTCAGGCGAGATCCCTTGTGGGAAGAGCTGGAGAGGAGCCCTCAGGGAGCAAGAGCGGCCTGGCGAGGGGGTTAGCCTGGGCCCAGAGCCCTGCAGGTGCCCGCCGGGTAAGAGTGGAGTGGCTGCGAGCTGGGCCGTGGCAGGCCTCCCAGAGGCTTGCAGGCTGGGGTTCAGTGTCGGCCTCCCAGAGGCCTGTGAGCTCTGGCCAGGGCGGGTCTCCCAGAGGCCTGGGAGTTGGGGTTCAGTGTTGGCCTCCTACAGCCCTGTGAGTTGGGATTCAGGGTGGCCCTCCTAGAGACCTGTAAGCTGGGGTTGAGGTTGGCCTCCTTTTGGGTTTCAGGGTCACCCTCCCACAGGCCTGCGAGTTGGGGCTGGGGTTGCCCTCCCAGAGGCCTGCAAACAGGGGTTAGGGTCGGCCTCCTTGTTGGGTTTTGGGGTTACCCTCCCAGTGGCCTGTGAACTGGGGTTGGGGTCGGCCTCCTTGGGGTTCAGGATCAGCCTCCTCACTGAGGGAGGAGGAGGCGCCACAGCAGGGCCCGGTGGGGATGGGGGTGGGGATGGGCAGCCCAGGGGCCAGGCTGCCTCCAGCCTTCAGGCCACTCACTGGGGGGACCCAGGCAAACCGCCTGCTAGGGGTGAGTGCCCTGCAGAGAGAGGGGCTGGGTGGGGATGGGCTGCAGAGTGAGAGGGACGTGACCTTGAGCACTAATGCCCTGATGCACTCGCACACATGTACATACACATATGCACACACTCACACACTCATACATGTGTGAACCCACTTCATACACGTGTACATGCACTCACTGATGTGTGCACTCACTGTACACACTCAGACTCACACATGTGTGCACACTCATACATGTGTGTACATACTCCATACCCATACTCATACACGTGTACTCATGCCACACTCGTATGTGTGTACACGTGTGTGCAGAAACTCATATGTGCACATTTCCTTTCTTATACTCTAACACTCATGTACATGTTCACAAGCCACATTAACTCACTCACATTTCCACATATACTCGTGCATTCTCACATTCATGCACATACTTCAAAATCACACACTCACACACATGCATACATTCACATACTCATGCAGAATTCATATAAGTACATGTTTAAGCATGCACACCCATACACACTTGCACACACACCCTAAAGCTCACGTTTAAAATGGAAACCGAGGTCAAGTCACAAAGCCTTTCCTTGCTCTTTTGGGGAACCTACCCACCTAGACTGTGGAGGCCCCTGACCCATCTGCAGCAGTCAGTACATTACCCCATTCACATGTGCACACACACAGCATGGCCTTGGTAGCAGGCTGACACACACACAGCGTGGCCTCAGTAGCAGGCTCACACACACAGTATGGCCTCAGCAGCAGGTTCACACAAACATATACACAGTGTGGCCTCAGCAGCAGGCTGCCAGGCAGTGTTCACATCACCTGGGGTCCAGCCAGACCTGAATCTCAGTGGACCTCAGAAAATCTTATCATCAACCTGGGTTTAGTGCCCACATCTGCAAATCGAGGGTGTTCAATTCACATTTTCCAAGGGCCTGATAGCAGTCATATTCTAGAATCTTTCATTCTTTTTATTGATCCCTTTGACATTATCATTGCACTTGCCCTCTTTGTGGACCTTTAGGGTGATGTTATTACGTGGAGATTAGGTGTAAAGTTTATGTGGAGGGCGCTTTATAAGAGCAAGCTTTGCAGAAGGCACTGCTGTTCACAGCAGTCAATGATGCTATAAAATTCAATCCTGCCTTGAGATAAGGAGAATTCTGGCAAATATGAACAGATTCATGGAGGAGAGAGGTTATCAAAACAGCCCTCTTACAGGTTTCATGGTTTTCTGATGGGGCCAGGCTTTCATAGTTAGAAAGTGTATTAGGCAGTCAAACGGGATCTGATGCAAAGTACCAGAATTCCATTGGGTTTCATTTATTTGGGGTAGAAGCTTACAGTTACCAGGCCCTAAAGAGTCCAACTCAAGGTACCATAAGAGGTAATTTCTCACCTCATCAGTGGCCACGTGTAGGAGCAAGAAGGCGGGTGATGTCTGCGAGGGTTCAGCCTTCCTCTTTCCTCTTAAGGCACCACGGTCCCAGCTGCTTCCTTTCTTAGCTCTAGGCTGGCATAAGGCTTGTCTCTCTCCTGGGGCTTATTTCTCTCCTGGCTTAGCTGTTCTGCTCTCTCTACAAGGTCAACTATAAATTATCAGGCAAATGACTCGTTTCTCTTCCCGGCTCCTCTGCCATATGTAATAGAGCTTCTCTCAAAGTCTTAATCATAATTTAATCAAGCAAAAGTGAAACCTCTGAAGTTAATACAATCTAATAGGTCCAGAGGAACAGACCAGTTTACGAAATCCAGTATCTCTTTTTGGAACACATGAGCGATATCAAACTGCTACAGAAAGTAAGGCTGACCTTGCTCATTGGCTTGGGAAATGCCAAGGAAGCTTGACTTCTTGAGATGGGGTAGGGGGAGAGGTGCATCCTGGGTTAGACCTTGCAGGGGAGCAGAGGAGAGGATGTAAGGAGAGGAGAAGGGTGGGCCAGGAGTGCAGGAGGTAGGAAAAAAAAAATGAAGGGGATGCATTAACCAGGGTTCTCTAGGCAAACAGAGAATGTCAGCAAATAGTATGAGATTTTATAAAATTGTCTTCTTTGACCAGGGGGATACACAAGTCCAAATTCCGCAGGGCAGGCTGCAAACCAGGGGCTCTGATGAAGGTCCATGATGAGTTCCTAGGAGATGCTGGCTCTCTGAAATAAAGATGGGGATTCTCTCTCCCTGAATGCTGAAATCACTTCCCCTTTTAAGGCTTTCAGCTGATTGGATGAGACACCACTCATTGCTGACAACAGTCTTCTTAGTTGTTATAGATATAATAAGCCATTTATACAATCAACTCACTGATGACTAAAGTCCATAATTGTCCTTGTATCACAATTAGCCCAGTGTTTGCTTGAACAAACAACTGGGCACAATTACCAGGACAAGTTGACACATTCGCTTAACCAATACAGTTAAGCTTGTCAACTTGGCAGCCATACACATCACCTTAAACAATATTTAGCCTCTAAATAAAAATAATAACAGATATATATATATATCTATATATCTTATATTTCTGCCTAACAATGTTCACCTTTCCTGTGTACAACCAGAAATGCACTAATTTCCTCCAGAATAGGGTGCAAGGCCTTGGATAACATTCACTCTTAAACTTGTCATCCTGAAATACTATGGCATGAAACTAATACAACTCATATCATAAGATAAGGGAAAATGTTAGGGGAAAAAAAACAAATATTTTCATTTTATGTACATATACAAACACGTTCATAAGAAACCAAGGAAGAAATATTCATGACCATTACAGTCCTTGCTTCTGTAACTGATGCCATGGTTTAAATTCATATTTATCACTTCCTTCTTCGACTCCCCGTTCCATGTTCCCTTTACTCTTACCAAGCACCTCTGTTGGTTTTGGTTCTCTACCTGGTGGGGTGACCCAAACCTTCATTCCTCATGTTTCTGGGCCATTGGCAGTTCTGCCTGGACTGGGCTGTTGCAATTTTCCATTGACTTTAATCACAGGTAATGGTAGTGCTAAGAGATATCATAGGTGATCTCCTCTATTGCAGGCAAACTCTTCTTTACCTCCATTGTGTAGATGTAGTCCTATTTCCCCTTGATAGTCAGGATCAATTACCCCAGCCTGAACAGTAATTCTGTTCTTTGCCTGTTGATTTAGAGGCACAAGAGCCCAAAAAGGACAGGTGACAGTCTTAGCTTCCAATTAAATGGAATCATTGCTCTGTTCCCTGGTGGAAGTACTCCTCCTTTTGGAACTAAAACCTGTAGACCAGCAGAGTTTAAGGTTGCAGAGACAGGAAGCAAGAGTTTTCCTAGTGTGTCACTAGAGGCAATGGTGAGTGGTGCCCCTCCCATTTCCACCCCTTGATTCCTGAATCCATGAATCCTGGCTATGGGAGAAACAGCACCATAGAGTGGATGCTGATTTAGAGCATACACAGCCTCCTGGAGAACATCACCCCAGCCCTGCAAGGTATTGCCACCTAGATGGTGCCTTAATTGAGTCTTCAAAAAGGCATCCACTGTTCTATCAAGACAGCTGCTTCAGGGTGATGGAGAACATGGTAAGACCAGTGAATTCCATGGGAATGTGCCCATTTCTGCATAGCATTTGCTCTGAAATGGGTTCCTTGATCAGAAGCAAGACTGTGTGGAATACCATGGTGGTGGATAAGATATTCTGTGAGTCTGCGGATGGTAGTTTTAGAAGAAGCATTGCATGCAAGGAAGACATCTGGAGTATGTGTCTCTTCCACTTAGAACAAATTGCTGCCTCTTCCACAATTGAAGTGGCCCAATGTAATCAACCTGTCATCAAGTAGCAGGCTCAGCACCTCAAGGAAGGGTCCCATATCAGGGGCTGAGTGTGGGTCTCTGCTGCTGGCAGATTGGGCACTCAGCAGTGGTGGTAGCCAGGTCTTTGTTGAGAGGAAGTCCATGTTGCTGAGCCAGTGCATAACCTCCATCTCTACCACATGGCCACTTTGTTCATGAGCCCATTGGGCAATGACAGGATTGGCTGGGGAAAGAGACTGACTGTTTTCCTTTATCCACTTGATTATTAAAATCTTTCTCTGCTGAAGTCACTCTCCAGTGAGCATTCACATAGGACACAAATATTTTCATGTTTTTGCCTATTCAGAAAGTTCTATCCACATACCTTCCCCAGACCTCTTTTGTCACCAATTTTCCAATCATGTTCCTTCCAAGTCCTTGACCACCCAGCCAAAGCATTGGCAACAACCCATGAATCAGTTGGCAAACACACATTGTGCCATTTCTCCTTCCAAGCCAAATGTGCACTGCTTGAAGTCTGCCCACTGTGAGAATTTGCCCTCACCACTGTCCTTCAGGGATGTCCCAGAAAAAGGTTGTAGTCCTGCAGCTGACCACTTTCAGGTGGTTCCTGTGTATCATGCAGAACCATCTGTAAACCAGGCCTGAGTTTTCCCTTCCTCAGTCAACTGATTGTAAAAGACTCCCCAAGAGGCCATAGCTGTGGGCTGGGAAAAAGAAGGTAACATGGCAGGGGTGGTGACCATGGGCATTGGGTGAAATAAAGGGTTTGGGGGAGACAATTTCTAAGTCTTGACTCTACATCTAGTGTTTGATGGTGTGCTGCTTACTAAGACATCCACCGTCACCCCGCCACTTTTCCTCCTTAGAGATTACCCAGCCATTTGTGTCACTAGTAAAATCTTGTCTTCTTCCCATTAAGTTATAAGGCCCTGCAAGTTGTTTAGGACAGTAACTACAGGTGGTGATTGGTATTTACAGAAATTAAAGCAAATTGAAGAAACTTTCCTTGTATTTGGTTGTGTTCTTAATGCTTGATAAATGTAGCTATCAATTCCTAATTTTTGTGGTAAAGTTGCCTTATATAGAATTAAATTGCTTTCTTTTATAGCACAGCAGCCTTAATCAGGATGAAATAAAAGATAACCACATCAAGGCTATCATAGTCAAACTCTGAAAGCCAAAGAGAAAGAGAAAATCTTAACAACAGACAGAGGAAATAAAGTTATAATAAAAGCAATAAGAATTATGGCTGATTTCTTATCAGAAACAATAGAAGCACAAAGACTATGAAATGGTATCTTAACAATGCTGAAAAATGCTAATTTAGATCTCCATATATATGTCTCAAATAGATTGTTTTGGGACAAATTTCCAGCACTGCCACTGCCCCCGGGGGCAGCCTCACCTCCTACCCAGGCCTCCTGGCTTTTCCCCGTGGGCGCTGCGGGAGGCTCCCGTTGCCCCTTCCTTCCCGGGTGAGAGGTCTGCCCGGCAGTCCTGCCTGGGGGCAGCTGGCCCTGCAGAGAGGCAGCTGGAGGGCATCAGACAGCGCTCTGGGGGCCTTTAACGGGGAGGCTCCCGGGGAGGCGATGGGCCGGTGGTGACGCTGTCCCCTGCAGCAGAGGCAAATGTTCTCAGCTAACACTGGATTTGGGAAAACTCAAGGCTCTTGAAACATGCAACTTTGGCTTGAGAAAACTGTACACATTTTCACTTAAGCCCAACTCTGCCAGTCGCTTTTCAGCTCCTGGGAACGAATGCCGTCTACACTGGCATCCACCCTGCTGCACCGTTCAGGAAGAGTTTTCCATAACGAGGCGTTTCATGATGAGCTCACAACAATCCCAGGCTTTTTCTCCAACAGCAGGATCTGCCGGTAAATAGCCATAACAATAAGAGCAGCGAGCCTCTTGCTCAGCAGGTCTCAGGGCGAGCCACGACTGCGACTGCGCGGCGCTCAGCGTACGAGCACGTCCTTTCGGAGCCATTTCTCAAGACAGGGTATTTTTAAAAAAGGGACTTCTTAGTGGGGGAGAATCACACACCTGTGTGCACAGTCAGCGTGGCGTCCTTGCAGACAGAGCGCAGGCTCCCCGGCGAGGAGGCGGCTGTCCTCTCCGCAGACCCCACCAGCCCAGGGGCCCTGACCGGGAGGAGGGCCTGGAGGGGGGCTGCTGACACGCGGCGTTTCACCCGCGTCACTTCCGTTGTTATTTCCAGACCTCGACAGGAAGTAGGACAGGTGCGGCACCTTTACTGTACAGGTGGGAAACCAAGCAGGTGGAACCGCACCCCAGCACTGTGCCTCGGTGGGACGTCGGGGCCAGGCCTCGGGCGTCTGACCCCAAGGTCACAGCTCACCCCAGCCACCCCAAGGGGGTGGCCCAGGGCTGCCCTTGCTGCAGGGAAAGGAGCTGCCACGCCGTGGGCGGGGGCGCAGGGAATTCAGCCTTGAGGTCTGAGCCTTTCATGACATGCTTTGGCCTAAGCAAGGCTGGCGTGGCTCTCAAAGGTGCAAACTAGAGAAGACCCCACCCCACCCCCCGCAGGGGCTCCTCCAGGCAGCTCCGAAGGCTCAGGAGCAACCGTCCATTTCCCCTCCCCTGAGAAGGGGGCGAGGAGGGGTCCCCGGGTGCGGAACAAGATGTGCCAGCAGGTTCTGGGGCCCCAGGACCCAGCCCTGGCCCAGCACTGCTGATGTCCCCGTGTCCACGCTGCTGGGTGTCCACTGAGCCAGCCTCACCCGCCGCAGGGAGAGCCGGGGCTGTAGCGTGCGCTGTCTGGGAACGTGTTAGAACAAGCTCTGGGCTCAGGGCTGCATTCGAATGACACGCACAGAGCTATTGATTTTATGCCCAAGTCTTTTTCCACGACACCAGGGACGCCTGGTAACCGCGGGCCAGGTGTTCATCCCCCGGGGAAGAAGTGGGGGTTATTTTACCACCACCCCTCTCCCCGATGTTAGAGGAAGGGCCCACCCCTGGGACTTTGGTGTGGGGGGGTGACTACCCATGTCCAGCTGGGAACAGGCTGGGGCCCGGCCAGGCCCTGTTTCCACCGATTTGACTCTGCTCTGGCCTGGGGACACCCTGGGCATCTAAGATCCAGCCCACCTAGTCCTTAAACGACGTCTTCTCAGCTGGCATGGCGCAGTCTTTGATGAACTCTCGGCTTTTATCAGTGAAACCAAGGCAGGTGGCCTTTGGCGGTGCATCAGCACACGGCAGGGGCAGCAGGAGACCCGGGCAGGGAGGGGCGCTAACCGGAAAATGTCTGGGGGCAAACCCAAGTATTTGTATTTGCAGTTGGCTAAAGGGACCTGGGGCTTTTTGCAGGATCACCAATGGTGGCAACAGAGTTCCAGGTGTAGCTTTCCATATGACCTTCCTGTGCTGTAGGGTGCCCAGGTGTGGGGTGATCGCCCCTTACTTGGGGCAGGAAGAGGTCAGCCAGACTCTCGCACCCTACAGGTAGGTTCCCACAGCCATGGTTTGGCTGCATCTGGGGGTCTCTCTTCACTGGAACCACAAACCCAGCTCAGAGGGTCTGTCCGCTTTCCTGGGCTTATATCACACGAACATACCCCCCAACTCACTGAGACTCACACAGGCAGGGAACAGCACTGGAAAAGGCAGGTCAGTCTTGCTGGGGTCAATTTCTTGTGTAAGTGATACAAGCAGTAATCTACATTTTGCATTGTTAGGGTTTTGGGGAAGGATACATCTAACACCAGAAAATGTACACCCACATGTCATGCATCTTGGATTTCACAATTGGAATCTCAGTGTCTTTGGGACCTTCAGGTGCTATTTTGTATTAGCGTCAAGTAACAGAATATTCAACTAGAAGACTTTAAACAAATGGGTTATCTTATACGCCAAGAAGCCTAAAACTGGGCAGTTACAGGATTGGTTCAGAAGGTCTCTCATTTCTCCAAGGACCCAGGTTCTTTCCATATTATTTCTGCACCTTCCTCAACATATTGGTTTGTTCTTAATTGTTTCCCCTCATGGTCACATGGTGGCTGCTAGAGCATCTAATATCACATCCTCACCCATTCACATCCAAACGCAGGAAGAAGGCAAATTTTTACTCGCATGCGTATCTGCATGTATTTTTTTTAAAAAATCAATTAGGAGTTAATTTTTCTCAAGTAACACGAAGTCTAGAAACGAGCATTCCAAGTCTGGTGCAGCCGGGCAAAACCTGTGTCTCCCTGTTGTGTCTTCATCAGTGTGTACTTGTCAGTGCCTTGATCTGCTTCACAGGCAAGAAGAAGGGATAAGGCAGAGGGAAAAAGGAAAAATGCCTTCCCCATTCCCATGAGCTTCCTTAGACGCTACATCTCATTGGCCAGGACTGTAGGGCACGACCCCTCATAACTGCAAGGAAGGCCGGGAGAAGGAGTCTATAGGAGATTGTTCAAAATGCAAACCTGAACAAAACTGGGGTTTTGTTATTTAGGAAGAAGGGAAAAGAAAGGATATGGGACAGCAAACAGCTGTCCACATGGCAAGTCTCGAACAATAGTGAAAAATATATGTATCATCAGGAACATGCATTTTTACAATGAAATTAAAAATCAGTTACTCAAAGATAACTAAAAAATGCTTAGGGTCTACAGATTAACACACTTCTAAGTAACCAATGGTCCAAGAAAAATGAGAATCAGACACTAACAAAAATATTGCATATCCCAACTTCTGTGATGTAAGTCAAGGGGTGTTTAGAGTGATATAGAAACTTTATTTCTTGCACATTAATGTGCTGTAGCACTGTTAGCATAAAACTCTCCCTAGTAAAGGTGATGCAGAGTCATAACACTTATGCAGTTTCTCTCAATATGAGGTAAGAAAAGAGCCGTACCTGAAGCCTCTCCCACACTGGTATGATACGTGCTTCTCCCCAAGGGGAGTTCTAGAATGAGGAAGAAGGTGTGAAGGGCCACTTAAGGCTTTCCTAGTCATGTCATTGCAGAGTGCCCACAGAGTATGCGTCTGCCAGGGCACCGTCAGGCTCGTGCTGGCGCTGCTCGCCGTCAGGCTTGCTGCAGTGTGAGCCTCCCACACTCCCGAAGGCAAGAGGGATTCCTGAAGGTTTTCCCACAGTCCCTGCGTGCACTGGGTTTTTTCTCTGGTGTGGGTCAGCACATGTTTCTGAATGGATGAAGTAGCAATGAAGGCTTTCCCACATTCCTTACAGTCATAGGGTTTCTCTCCAGGTGAAAGGAGAGAGCTGTGGCTGAATCATTTACCGCATGTATACAGTTTCTCCGTATTGTGAGCTCATGTGTTTCTTAAGAGAAGACTGAGAAAGGAAGGCTTTTCCACAGCCATTTCTTGGCCTCAATAAAGTCAGGAGCTATTATATAATCATAAATATTCAGATTTGTGGCCTTCTTGGAAGAATATGGGATATGGGAGACCCTGTTCTCGCAACCTGGAGGCAGCCCCTGGAGGGAGCTTCAGGTGGGGCTTGGGCTCTGCAGGTAAGCCCCCAACCCGCTTACACCGCCCCCCATGCCTGGACCTGCCTGGCAGGGGACATTTCCACCCCTCCCTGAAACTCTTGCTGCTACCACTTCCTGCTGGGTGTGTCCTGGTCTGGTTGACCCCAGGCAGGGAGAAGAGGAAGCCAGCGCTGTGCCTGTAGCCGACGCGGCCGCCTGCCCACCCCCACGATGAGCCTGGCCCTGCGCTGGGCTCCACGGGCCCCCGTGCGTCCCCTGCAGCGCCAGGCTCTCTTGCCATCTCCAGCTGCTGCGGCCGAGCCACCCACCACCAAGAGGGCCCGGCCCCCAGCTTCCGTGTCTGGGCCGAGGTGCCTGCGTGCCTCACGCGCGTCTGCCCCCGGCCCCACGCGTGGCCAGGCTGGCTGGGAGGATTCGGTGCCTGGAAGGTTTCCCCGGGAAGTGAATGGGTCCTGATGGGACCGGGAAGATGGTGGCTGGAGTATGAGGCAGATTTCGCGGACCACAGCCGTGCCCGCCTCTTGCTTGCCTGGAGACCACCGTTTCCATGGGGAGCTTGGGGCACCCCTGGAGCGCAGTAACGGGGCACACGTGCCGGCTTTGTGTCTCTTAAAACACAACGGAGAAATGCCTTGTTCTGTGATTTCCGCCGATATAGCTACTCTGTCACCGCAGAACTCTGCAAACCTCCTTTATTTGAAAGGATAACTGCGGCGAGGCAAGTTAAAAATTCCTTAAGGAGCTATTTGGTGAGTGCAGAAAATGCCCTCAGAATAATATAAAGAGGAGCCATGCACAAGGTTCATGCAAGTCTTAGAGAAGAAACAGCAGAGTGACAAAACTCTCAGCTTCCACGGGCCTGGCACGATGAGGACCTGTCATCACTATCCGCTGCTTTTAAAAGGCTGAGATCTGATGTTTGTCAACTTATTTAAATTACCTTTGATTGTGAGTTTGACAGTAATGATGTTAAATTTCTTTTCACATTTCTAATACTTGGGCTTTTTAATGAGTGTAGGCTCAAAATCCCTTCATGAAGTCAAGTCAAGATGGAAGTGGTTTGATGTATTTCTCATCGGAGTACTCAACAGCGTTTGCTTTGAAAAAGATAAAATAAATATCACAAACACACACAAAGGAAATTGGAACTTGCTTTCACCAGTTGGCACTTACCACATTCCGCTTTCCCGGGAACTGTCAGCGCTTTCAGAAGCAGCTGTTCTTACTCTCTTATTTCAATCCTCAGGCCCACCAGTGGGAAAATCATACGGTAAGCGGCTGGGATGGAGGGAGAGCCTCATGCTGATAAGCCTGTCTTGATTAAGAAAGAAAGAAACAGAGAGAGAGAGAGAGAGAGAGGGAGAGAGGGAGTAAGGGAATAAGCCCTCTCCCGTTTTGCTTATGTGTGTAATCTGGATGCACGTGGCCAGTTCCTTTCATCCTTGGTTTCAGGCTGTGCCACCCAGAAGCCTCTGCCTGGGATGATTTGGTGGGTTTTGGTGCAGACAGGAGAAAGGGCGGCTCCCAAGCGTTGGCCACACGTCTCTCCTGGGCCTGGACTTGCAGGCCAGCGGGGTCCTCGGGTGCTGACCGGCCCGCCCTGCCCGCGCCGCAGCCCGCCCAGGGGTGGGCCCCACAGGTGCTGCCCTCAGCCCCTTTTTATATCCACTCTTCACTCACACCGGCTCATCCCCCCTTTGTCCAAGTCGGCAATTTTCTCTAACTCGATTTATTGCTTTACCTTAAGATTGTCACTTAAAGACACAAGATGTTACAGAAACAAAGCATGTGTGTGACTCTTTCCAGACTTCTCTCTATGCACTTGCACACGCACATCTACACAGGGAAAAAATATGTAACATTTCTTTAGTTCCGTGTTTACACAAATGATAATGAAAACAACAGCTGGCGACTTTGAAGCTGTATTACCAAGCACCGCTCTGTGCAGCTTCCACATATTAACTCGTTTAAACACCACAATCACCCTATGAACCCGACCGTGTTTTTTGTGTTTTGTTTTTATTTTATCCCCCCCCCACCCCGCAGCTTTTTGCATGCTGTCTGCTCTCTGTGTCCGTTTGCTGTACGTTCTTCTGTGTCTGTATTTATTTAGTTTCCCCTCCCCTCTTGCAGCTTGCTTGCTGTCTGCTCTCTGTGTTGATTTGCCACGTGCTCTTCCGTGTTCTCACTTGTCTCCCTTCTTTTCGCTGCGTCACCTTGCTGAGTCAGTGCTCCGTGGGGCGGGCGAGCCTGCCTTCACAAGGAGGCCCCGGGCCGCGAACCGAGGGCCCCCCATATGGTAGGCGGGCGCTCATCTGATTGAGCCACAGCCACTTCCTCGACCGTGTCCTAGTGTGGTCCTGCCTGGCCAAGGCCCATTCTCGGACCTCAGGGGTGAGGACAGCACTCCCCGCGGGGTACAGGACGTGACACGCACCCCATTGCCCTGGTGCACGGCCCTCAGCACCGTGGCCGGCCTCGCCACTTCCGCTTTCCCAGCTCGCCCACCCTCGGCCTCCACCGGGGGACCCTGGCCCTGAGATGGGGTCTGAAGTCAGCTCCAGGCGGAGCAGCCCCTGGGTCCCACCTTGACATTAACCTTGAAATGACCTACAAACAGCATGGTCCCAGAGCCAGCACTGGAAACTGCGAGAGCGGCCACTGCTCTGTAGCTGAGCTGCCTCGCTCTTGTGACCCCTCCCTGCACCCCACTTTGGAGGCCACCAGGGGGCAAGGCCTGGGGGGCCTCCCAGGGGCCCAGTCCACACTCTCCGCCGTGCCTCCACCTACCGCTGTGGCTTCTCTCTGCTGCTCCCGGTGGCGCTGGCCCCCGGGGTCAGGGTGAGCCAGCCGGCCGCCCCCGCTGGCTCTGCGCTCCACCCTGGAGACCTGCCGCCCCGGGCCAGGAGGACTTCCAGGAGGCGCCCGCTTAGGGAAACCATGGAACAGGCCTTCTCCCGGAGCCCTCCCAGGAAAGGGGCGCGGCTCTGCCGGGAGGGCCACCTGGGAGCTCTCTAGGGAGAGCAGGTGCACGTGACGAGGGGGCCACATTATGTGGCCTCAGCCAGCAAAGCCCTGACCCTGCCAACCGCACCTGAAGCGACTTAGAAGCGGCTGCCCCAGCCAAGCCTCGAGATGACGCACCTGGACGGCCCGTAACCACAGCCTCCCGGGGGGTCCAGAGCCCCCAGAAGGCTGCCCCTGCACTCCTGACCCCCAGGCAGTGAGCTACCAGGGGGAGGATGTGAGCCCCCACACTCCGGGGCATCTTGTACCCCTGCACTAGGTAACGGGTCCTCCCGGGCCCTTCCTTGCTGCAGCCCAGAACTTGTGGGTCCTGATTTCCGTGGGTGGCCTTCCCCTCGAGGCTGGGATGTGCAGAGCTAGTCCCAGGCTGACCCCCAAAACTTGCAGGTTCTAGAGCAAGAGGAGAAGTCAGAGCGCCCTTACGAGGTGCCTAACGAGTCAGCGACTCAGGTAACAGGCTGGGAAGTGTGCTCTCCCCTCCTCCTCCAACACTTTACCTCCCTCACGACTCCAGTACTGAAGCTGGGACCGAGAACTGCCAAGCTCCTGAGGCCCGCGCCAGCCAGGCTGAGCTGGGAGAGGCAGGCTCTGGTCCCTTCCAACCCCCTTCCCTGCCGCCACCTGCACCCCATCACAGGGAGGGCATCACCTGTGCACCCCCAGAGCTGCTGCCCCCCGGCTGTCCCCGTGCCTAGGGGCACACAGAACCGCGGCCGGCTGGGGTCGCTGTCACTGGGGCGAGTGGGTGAGGCGCCTGCACGGCAGCGGCGGGGAAAAGGCGGGCGCTGGCCATCAGCTCCCGAGAAGTCGCCTGCGGCCCGAGGTGCCCGCCGAGAAGGCCTGTCCCTGCTCCAGCACGGCTGCCAGCAGCGCCCCGCCGTCCCGGGCGCGTAGGGGTTCCCCGCTGTGGCTGAAAGGGCCCCCCTTAGCATGCAGTCCCACGTGGGTCTCCCTGGGGGGGACCAAGATGCCGGCACTCCCTCTGGGGCCTCTGGGGAATCCCTCCTTGCCTTTTCCAGCTTCCGGAGCGCAGCTTCTGGGCCTTTTTTGTTCCGCGCGCCCCTCTGCCCGTCAGCTGGAGACCACGGGCCCCTTACCGAGCCCACACCACGCTGTATCATTTAATAACCGCGTCACACCCGCACCCCCACGGCCCCGCAAGCACAGTGCCGCTGCTTATCTCCGCTCAGGCTCGCGGACCCCTGGTTGGGAGCCCTGCTCAAGAGCCTGTCCTGGGCGGTGCTCCCACCTGCTCCCTCGACCCCCGCTCCGGCCCTTCCCTCCCCGTGGCTCGGCCCCCCTGCCTCGCTCTTTCTCTTTAAGGACGCTTGGGATTACACGGGGCCTGCCCAGGCAGTCCAGAATAATCTCTCCATGTCCCAAACCTTCGCGTGGCCCCCTGCAAAGCCCCGCCCTCCTAAGAGCCTCCCGCCAGCCCGGGGCCCCTGCCTGCGCGGGGAGTTCCCGCCAGCCCTGGAGCCGAAAGTGCCTGACACTGAGGTCAAGGGCAGGGGAGCAGTTCAGGGCACGAGGTGAAGGGTCAGGGTCGAGAACGGCCCAGGCCACCCCGGGCCCGCTGAGGGCTTGGATGTTTCGTCCAGGCTCGGGGTTCAGGGGGCCGCAGCCTCCGTGATGGGCAGCTCCGTAGTGAGCCGGGGACCTGCTCGCCCGCCCCGGAGCCCACCCTCACGCTCACCCACGGACGCCCCTGCTCGCAGGCCGGCCTGGGAGAGAGGGAGGCCGAGGGCCATGCTTCTGGCGCTGGACCCCCCAGGCAGGGGAGGAGCTGGGGAGGCACCGGCCAGGAGAGCGGCCGCCGGCTCCGCGGAGGACAGCCTGCGGAGGGCGCGGCCGCGGGCGCCTGGGCGGCCTGCTCGGGCCATCGGGAGGCCGCGGTGGCTCTCCAGGCCCCCTGCAGGCACGCGCGGCTTTGAAAATGTGCAAAGGTCAGGGTTGGCTCGCTGCAGGGCAGTGGGGGGTTACCTCATGGGGTGGGGGGCGGCCAGGATGGGGGGTCAAGGGGACTTCAACCTTTTCCGAAATGCTTTCATTTTTGACATTCGATGGGATTTGCCCAGCCCTGTTATTTAAAATTATTTAGACAATTTAAACAAGACAAACATCTACCTAGGACAGATCAAAAGATCCCAGTAATCGGCAAGCCCTCCCCTGGAAACAGTCTGTCAAATGTCCGCGTGAGCTCGGGGTAGGCGTGGGAAAGCCCCAAGCTTGTGTTCCTTCTTCCAGCAGCTCCTAGAATTCTCACGTTACAGAGACTCCTTCACACGGGCCTTTCGCCTCCTTTGGTCAAAATGATTTACCCGCAATTTACCGTCCTGGAGGAGCCCCTGTGGGTGGGGACCCAAACAAGGGGCCTGGCACCCCAGGCCTGGGCTCAGACCCCAGCCCCGGCCGCTGTGTGTCCTCGAGCATCACGCCGCCCCTCTCTGTGCCCAAGTGGCCTAACCTGCCCAGTCCAGCCCACGGGGCTGTGAAGCCTGAACTAGCCGGTCTGTGCAAACCTCGGACCAGGGCCCGGCCCAGGAAAAGCACTGGACGGGGGTGGCCGTGACAAGGATGACGGTGACGATGAGGGCCTTTTCCAGAAAGCAAGGCTGGTAAGGCCCGCCCTGCTGGCCCGAGGGCAAACAAGAGGTGCCACCCCCGAGCCGGCCTCCGGGAGCCGAGCAGCGAGGGCCGAGGGGCGCCGGCCCTGCCGGTCCCCCCCTCTCACGATGGCTCCTCCGTCTCCAGAGGATGGACAAGGAACCCGGGGCTCGGCCGCCACCTGTCTCACACCTGCTCCCCTCCAGGTGCAGCGCGGCCCCCTCGCCCACCGCCACGCACACGCCCAGCCCAAGCCGCCAGCACCCGGAGCCGGCGCGGCCCCCCGGGTCCCCTCCTCCACTTCCCCTCCACCCCGACCCGCCCCCCGCGGCACCCAGGGGGCCTGTTGAACGGGGAGGCGTGTCCCAGCGCCCCGTCCTCCGCACGGGGTCCTCATCACCCCGGGGCACCATCTCGCACCCGAGGCCCGCGGGAGCCGTCCCCGCCGTCCCCGGCCTCACCCCCTCCCGCCGCCCTCCTCCCGGCCCGCCTCGCCTCGAGCCCGCAAGGAGGCGTGGGGACGCGGCCACCCCCCCACCCCCGCCCTTGGCCTGGGTTTCCTCCCCGGGCTCCCTCTTTCTTATCCACCAGGCGTCGGCCCGCGGGGGGGGGGGGGCCCGGGTGTGAGCCCCGCAGGCCCCGCGCCACCACCCAGCCCGCCGGGCAGCGCGGGGGCCCAGACAGGCGCTGACGAGCGCGCTGAGGTCGGCGAAGCTTCATGCCCACGACATCTGAGCATCGCAGAATTAGTGTTCCCTCGTCAGGGAGTCATTTGAAGATTTTTTTTAAAATGAGAAAACAATACCCTTAGCTCGGGGGCCACGTCAGCACAGGTGGGGGGCCGGGTGTGGCCGCGGGCTGACGGCTCCGAGGGCCTGGCAGGTGCCCTGCTGGAAGCAGCACCGCTTGCGCTCCCGGCGACGTGGCCCCGGGGCCGCTCTGACGTCCCACGCAGGGCGGCGGGGGCAGCAGCTCCAGATGCAGTGTCTGGTCAGCGCGGGGCCTGCTAATGCTCGATGAGCGGGACCCACGGCCAAGGTAACCGTTCCTGCTGTGTGGGCGTGCCCGGGAAAGGGGCGCCTCCAGCCTGGGAGGCCGCGGTCAGGTCACCGGCCCCGGCTCCTGCCGTGCGCAGGGCTGGACCTAAGGGTGCTGAAGGGCTTTCCGTCTCTCCAGGCTCTCGGAGGCAGAAAGGTGAAGGCACGCCCGGGAGGCTGCGACCTGCCCACCTTCCTTCCATGCCCCCCTTCCCGGGCTCAGGCTCAGAAGCCCATCAGCAGCCCTTGCTGCCCCAGAGAAAGATGTGCTGAATTCTCTACACATGCAAATGGATTCCGAGCGATACTGTCGATTTAGGATGATAGGATGCCAGGAGATAATGGATTTAGTACTTGAAATATCAAGCCCTAGTTCGATGACGAGGAAGCTGTGCTGGGTCTGGAATCCGCACTTTGTTGTCTTGGGTAAACACTCATCAGGCGGTGGTGACCGGCTCTAAGTAGTTAGGGCTGGGGGGAATGAGATCTCCTCCGCTACTGGAGCTGAGCTTGCTCGTCCTTGAGGCCAACGCCGAGAAGTGCCCCAGCCGCAGGACGGGGCCGTGGGAGGCGCTGAGGACAGCTCTCCCTAGCTCAGCGCGACAGAACTGGGTGAACAACAGGAGGTGACTGAATGCGCCAGGACTCGGTTAATGGAAAGCGCCCAGGCCCTCCCCCGCCCCAGCAGAACCTGCCGGCAGCCAAGGGGGGTGCTGCGCTGGGTGGGCCCCGCCCCTTACGGAGCCCTAGCGCCCCCCCAACCCTAGGCGCCGTTCTGGGGGTGGAGGGAAGGGATCTTCAAGCAATGCCTTCCCTCCTCCAGGTGGCCCAGCGAAGAGAAGCGCTGAGCGTCCCCTCCCAGCCGCTGCCTAAGACGTCCTCAGGGATGGTTTTGCAAAATCGCTGGACTCTGCAGCCCCGTCCCCCCACAGCAGAAGGTGCCCCCAGGATCTGTAAGAGGTGGCATCTCTTCCACCTGTGCCCAGGGACCCCTCCCTCCAGCCCCCCGCGCCTAGGGGACAGGCCCAGGCTGGGGCTCTACCTGGCGGCCCCATGGCGCCCCCTGGCGGCAGCGGTGGGACTGCAGCACAGGTGTGCAGGTCCAACGGGGGCACACCTGGGGGGCACACCTGGGGGCATACCTGGGGGGGGCGCGCCCACAGCTGCCTCCCTGCCTGCTCGGCTCCCCTTCTCTTTCACTTTTGGCCCAGGTCTGTCTCCTCCCCTCCATCCTCCATCCTCAAGCCCCCAGTAACCGCCTGGGGTCTCTCCTCAGAAGAACCCCAAGGCTCAGCCTGCAGTGGCACCGCCCGGGGACCGCAGGTACCCCCCCCCGAGGCGCGCCCGGGGCAATCCCACCTCACCACCGCCTCGGCAGATCTCCCCAAGGACAAGGCAGGGCCAGGCCCCTCCAGCTTCTCGGGGTTCTAGGCTTTGCGGCGTGGAGCCCGCGGGCCCAGGTATTGCACGTCTGCGGCCCGAGAGGCAAACGCCCTTCAGGACGTCAGGGCAAGGTGCCTGCAGGGTTTGGGAA
Organism: Dasypus novemcinctus; assembly: GCF_030445035.2. Classification (NCBI taxonomy): domain Eukaryota; kingdom Metazoa; phylum Chordata; class Mammalia; order Cingulata; family Dasypodidae; genus Dasypus; species Dasypus novemcinctus. The sequence goes on along the minus strand of NC_080678.1, from coordinate 104,072,175 downwards.
CACGTGAGCTCCAGGGCGGCGCTGGAAGGTGGCCTCTGGCCTCCTGTGGGCTCTCTGGTCTGTCGTGCTCCTGCCAGCCTGGCCCTGGCACGCGACGGGGACCCTCCAAGTGAGCAGCCAGCGGGGCTGTCCCATCGCTACTGCAGGAAACTGAGGCAGAGAGGGTCGGAGCGACTGGAAGGCGTGCGGACAAGGGGGGCCGGCCCCAGCCCTGCAGGTTTGGGGGTGACTCGGCCCCTCTTGCCGGCGCTCTCCAGCCAGCACTTTCCCGTGTTGTTCGGATATAATCACCCTGGCAGGCGTCCACGGCTGAGCAGCGCGGGCAGAGCCGGGCCCTGGCTTCTGTTCCGTCCTCTTGTGACGCGGGGTTAACGGGCGTGGAGGGGAAGGCGGCGGAGCTGGGGGGCCAGGCGGGGGGGCAGGTTCCTTCGGGGTCGCAGCCCCGTCCCCTCTGCCCGCTTCACGCGCGTTTTCCTCCTTGAGCTGCAGCTAGAGAACATCGCGGAGAAGGAAAGCCCCACGTGGGGCCGGGACACGCGGGCCCGAAGCGCCTCCAGCCAGCTCTGCACTCTGCCCCGTTGTCAGGGCGGCCTGCGGGCCCGGCTCCGGTGGACGTGCGGGTGTGCCCTCATGCTGCCCGCCGCAGCTCCAGGCCTGGCTGGGACCCTGCCCTCGACGCCCTCCTGCCGCTGCCTGGCACGTGTGTCCCCACGGGCAGGGTCCACTGCCCCCTGCCCCCGGGCGCATCTCCTGCAGCGGGAACTACAGGTCCCCAAGTGCAGGGGGGTCTCCTTGGCCCCCCCTCCAGAGGCCTCGCTTCCTGCAGCCATGCTGTCCCCTGTCGGGAAAGAGTGTGACCTGTGCGTGGCTCGGACAAGTGGGCGGGCAGCCGCTGCCCTGCAAACTGCATCTGGCTAATACACTCTGGGACCTGGTCCAGAATGTGACCTTTTGATTCTGAAGTATCTTGCCAATTTGCACTTCCTTTATGTAGGTAAACGTGCCTTCTACGACTGGCTTGTATGTCTCCAGGTTTAGATGCAAACCCACTTGAGAAACATTTCCAGAGTTGAAACTTTTTCAGTGGCCTCTGGAGCCCTCGGCTCGACTCCCCAGCCTGGCTCCTGGCCTCCCGCTCGTCCTGGTCACCCAGGAGCTTGCCCGATGAAGTCGAGATGGACATGCAGAGAAGGAGGGCAGGCCCCTGGTCTTACTGGCAACTTGCTGGTGGCTGTGAGGAACGGAGAGTTCAGTCATGGGAAGGGGTGTGGGGTGCGCTTTGCCCGCTGGCCTGGCGGAGCCACGGGGTGGCCTGGTAAGGGAGCAGCAGGGGCTCCCGCTCAGCGGCTCAGAGGCTCTGCGAGAAAGGGGCACAGGGTGGTGTCCCCAGCAGAAGATTACGTGGGTCCAGGAATCCTGCGATGGGAGCAGAGTGGTTCTCCTTAAAGCAGAGTGGTGCCCCTTGGGAAATTTGGACGCCCCCTCTTCACAGCTCTGGGCTCTGCAGGGTTAGAGGTCAAGGTCCCAAAGGACCTCCTCTTGGCCAAGGTCACAGCTGGGGTCCCATAGACGTCCAAGGCACCGCTGTCCCGGGCCCCGTGGACTCCGTGTCTGGGCACCTGCAGGCAAGAAGAGAGGTGGCCACTTTGCCGCGGGCACCTGGCCCTGCTCAGCAGGCAGGTACGGCTGCAGTTACGGGACGGAGGCCAGGGGAGGCACGAGGCACCTCTTGCCCAACTGTGACCATGAAAGGACAGTGCAGCAGCCCAGCAGCCCACCAGGCTCAGAGCTCTCAGGCACGAAGGCTTGGCCACTCCCGGGCCAGCCCCTGATAAAATCACACAGAGGAGCCCGGGGGACCCCTCAGAGCCAACAAAACCCCTGCCTCCTTCTCTTTAGGGAACTCTTGGGTTCCCTCTTTAGCTTCTGAAATTTGAAATCCCCACCAGGACAGCTGACCCGGAGAGCCAATCAAGCCCCAATGCAAAATACAGCCCCCTGCCCTCCCCCTGCCCCTGTGAGGCCGGCACAGCCTCATCCAGGCGAGAGAAGCCGAGGAACCTTCCTGTCCACATCTAAGAATCATCTGTCTCTGAAGCACCATCCAGGGCAGCTCCGTGCTTCAGAGGCAATCACTGGACATTGTAAATCCTCACAGGGCCCACTGGATGGAATGGAGGAGAGTATGGGCCATGATGTGGACCATTGACTATGAGGTGCAGAGGTGCCCAAAGATGTACTTACCAAATCCAATGGATGTGTCATGATGATGGGAACGAGTGTTGCTGGGGGGGGGGGGAGAGGTGGGGTGGGGGGGTGGGATTGAATGGGACCTCACATATATATTTTTAACGTAATATTATCACAAAATCAATAAAAAAATAAATAAAAAAAAAAAAAAAAAAAAGAATCATCTGTCCTCCCTCGAAGCCCGAAGCCACTTCCCTTTTTTAAGATCTGGTCCCCTGTTGCTGTAGCAAAACTTTGATGCCCCAAATAAAACACAGGAGCCTGCGAACTCGACTCCCATGTGTGTTTTGGCACCACGAGGGCTGTTGGTGACGGTGTCTGGGACGGACATCAGAGGGGGTGGGCAGTGTGAGGCGAGGACCAGCCCCCCACCCACCCGCCCCAATTGTCCGTTCTCTGTGTCCATTTGCTGCATGTTCTTCTTTGTCTGCTTCTGTTGTTGTCAGCAGCATGGGAATCTGTGTCTCTTTTTGTTACGTCATCTTGCTGCGTCAGCTCTCCATGTGTGCAACACATTCTTGGGCAGGCTGAACTTTCTTTCGCGCTGGGCAGCTTTCCTTACGGGGCACAATCCTTGCGCGTGGGGCTTCCCTACGCGGGGGGAACCCCTGCATGGCTCGGCACTCCTTACGCGCATCAGCACTGCGCACGGGCCAGCTCCACATGGGTCAAGGAGGCTCAGGGTTTGAACTATGGACCTCCCATGTGGTAGGTGGACACCCTATCCATTGCGCCAAGTCTGCTTCTCCAAGCATCTCTATTAATCACTTGATTATATCTGGGCATCTGTTTTCCCTGAAACACAGAGCTCCCTTGAGTACAGGGGAATGGGGGGGGGGGGGAAACGGATGGACCATGGCTTTTTCATCTAATATAGCATTCTTGGGAAGATGAAGTGGCTCAAGCAATTGAGCTCCTGCCTACCACATAGGAAGTCCCGGGTTCAGTTCCCCAGGGCGTCCTGGAGAAGACGAGCAAGACTGCAAGCTGGCATAACGGGATGGTGCGGCAAGCTGACACAACAAGGACACACAAAAAGAAATGACAATGAGAAACACACAAAGCAGGGAGCTGAGGTGGCTCAAATACTGAGTGTCTCTCTCTCACATGGGAAGTCCCAGGTATGGCTCCCAGTGCCTCCTGAAGAAAAGATGGAAAAAAAATAAAGAAAAGCTGAGCAGACACAGAGAGCACACAGAGAGCACACAGCAAATGGATACAGTGAGCAAACAGCGAGCACTAAACAACAGCGGGGGGGGGGCTGTAAATAAAATAAATATTTCAAAAAATAAAAATATATAGCATTCTTTACATGTTTAACTGAATTGGCTCAACCATTTTAGGTTTCATCTAGCAACAATGACATGGAAAGAAAGAAATGCCTCTCTTGTTAGAGCTTAGCAAAAATGGCAATATACTGTGGATTCTTAACTACACAGGCTAATCCCATTAGTGTGTAATTGAGGTGCACAATGGTGGCTTATACATTCTTCATATATCCTCAACACCTGACATGAAAAGCAAGCTATTAATAAATGTGTCATATTTACTTGAACCCTTTTCTGCAACTTAAGACACTAAATTTTGCCATAGACCCTGATTCAATAAAGCTACCTAGAAACATCATATCTTTCACTGGTCTTAATGATTGCAAATAAGCTTAAATTAACTCTCAAGTTATGTCATTTTTGCTTCCTTGGGGTTTTTCCCCTCCTCACAATGGATCAAGCTTACATTTCAGTTTGCCTCATCTCTGAAAAATGACAGTGTTCTACAGATACACTTCAAAGTCAGTCCAGAGGTTTTCTGAGAACATGGTGACCCCAAATCCAAGGAAGACAGAAAATAATAACCGATTATTAAAGGAAACATCTGCCAATCTAGAGATTCCCAGGAAAGAAAACTCCATGAACACTGACTCATCAGTAATAGTAACTTCCTCTCCCTTGCAGCCTCTGGCTTATTCACTAACATTTTTCACAGACCATGATTAAGAGGCTAGATTAATACTGAAATATTTAATACAATGAAATATTCAATATACCATGAAAGAATAGTAATGATGCATCTTTGCTTGGAAAGAAAGCATATTTCAGAACCGCACAGGGCAAGTGAACTATTCGCAAAGACACCTATCTTTCACATCACTTGAAATGGGGCACAGTGAAGTCATTTCTGAGCTATGTCTAAGTCAGCATTTTCAATTTCAACAACAGTCTGAAGTCTAACCTGGTTAATATAAGCAATACAGCATTATGCAGTCTAGTAATTAACCAGGCCTCCAACTCACATCTTTAATTCATTATGTCAAATACTAACAAAATAAAATAAAACGTAGCAATAAAACATTTTCAAGCTATAATTGATAGTCCACTTATTTATAACAATATTAATAAGGAAATCTCAGAACAAGAGAATGAGGGAGTCTACAGCTCACCACAATGGGATGGTACAGTCAAAACTAAGCCACTCAGCAAAGAATTAGCCTTTAAATTAGCAATTAAAGAATAAGACCAATTACTTAAACTCAGATTAAATTAGACTAAATTACTCATTTAAAAGTTTTAATGCAAAGGCTAAATTTTTCTTCCTAAAGCCCTGGAAATCTCTTTTTAAAAAAATAAACTCTTACAGATGAAAATTACATTAACTACCACAATGTAATTCCCTCCCCTCTTTCAATAAAATGGGAACATGGAAAGGATGACTGAAATTCTAAAAATCAAATCATACTGCTCATACAATACTTGTTTCAGATGATCAAATGTTTGTTAGATATTTATAACAACTGAAATTGCCCTTCTAACTGTATTTACATTATATGTCATATTGCAAACTTGCAGCCAGTGAAAAAGCAAAATAAATCACAATCAAAAAGTGGAGTTGATAGATGACAGTCCATCAACAAATAAATAGAAATGCATGCTGATTTCAAGCTCCATTAGAAATGGCATTGGGAGCATGTATGCACGTGGAAGGAAAAAGTTTGATAGTTTTGTAAAAGCTAACAAAGAAAATAATGAATATTTACGGGCTCTGACAGAAAAAGGAAAATGCTGAAGTGTTGTTTTGAAGCACGGGTATTTCTCCACACGCTAAACTTTCAAAAAGGGAAAAACACAGTATAATGTGCTCCCAAATGAGCAAACAGCATGAGACAGAGCAAGTCAAGCCAGAATGTCCACTTCCCCACAGTATTTACCCCATTCAAGTAAGGCCCACAGTGTGAGGCTGCATAACTGATACCTTCAAGACCTAGAAGCAAGGCCTAGAGCTGCTCTATGAGACTCACCCAAATGCCTGATGTGTGTATTTCCTTAAGAGAAAACGGAAGGTAAAAATAAGACAAATCCTCCAACAAGTACAACATGTATAATCACCAAAGTTTCTTTTAAGACTTCAAAGGATGTGGCTTCAGTCACTAATGAGGAAAAACTGATTTGGCCTAGGAAAGTAGAAGTAAATGCATGTTTTTCACTACTTGTTTATAAAAGGTCAAACTCTCAAAAAATACATATATTATTTTTTCCTTTTTTGTACATTTTAAATTCACTCTTTTTTGGTGTACTGTAAGTTGTGACAAACTCATACAGTAGTAAAGTTACCTCCACAGTCAAGATATAGAAAAGTTAAATGAATTCATTTCATTATCACAACAGCATGTACATACAACTGAGCCACAGACTATAAATATACAGAATAGTATTTTACCTGAAGAGCTATGATGGCATCAACCTCTTAGAAGGCTGAACTACACAGGTAAGAAGGTGGCGGTGGTGGATCCATAACCATCCTCGACAAAGAGCAGTACCAGGCAGAAATTCACTGCTACTCCCTCTGGATGACAGCAACACCAGAAGTGGCCCAGCCAGGGCTTATTTCACACTTAACCAGGCTGAGGGACATTCCAGCCTCCACCCAAGAAACCCTACCTTTCAGTTTAATTCAATGCCAGTCTACATTTCCCACAGCCAACAAGTCAAACAATAGGAGGAGTATGTTGACAGTGGAAAATACCTTACTATATACCATAGATGCAGATAAACTACCTTTCTGGAGGGCAATTTGGCGAAATTATAAGGCTACAAAAAGTAGCAAACTTTTTCCCTCAAGAGTTCTACTTCTAAGCATTTTTTCTAAGGAAATAATCAAGGAAGGGCAAAAAGCTTTAGTTACAAACTAAAGCAGCCCTGGAAACAAGCTAAATGTCCAACTGAGGACTTATCACAGAAGCCACATGATGGAATAGGAGGGGATTGTATATTTGTATTGTGAGATTAGCCATATACCATTATTCTAAAGCATACATATTTCACATATTTAAGTCTGAAATCTGAAGTGCCTTACAATAGCTTTTCCTAATTTATTTGGCAGCATGTTTTTTTTCTTAGTGATACATAACATAAAGGTTAACCTCATGCTAATTATAGGGGGAAACGTTCAAGTTATAAGGGGACAGCAGATTATAAATAACACAAAGTAAAATCTAGGTTTTATGAAAGTTATAGTCAGTATACATGCCTAGAACAAATATTAGAAGATACACACCAAAATGTTAACAGTATTTAGCATCAGGTGTATAATGAGTTTGTTGGATTTTTTTTTTTTTAGTTTAATGAACTAAAAGGCAAGTCACGCCTCCAACCCCATATCAACTTGGTACACCCTATACATAGCATAAGTATGTCTGCCATACCTACTAACTCAATTCTTATTGAACAGTACCTGCTATGGGAAAGAAACGAGTCAGTATCACAGGAGACAAATGTACAAAATAATTTAATTGCCTTGGGGGAGCTCTAGTACCTAGCAAAAGAATTTACAGTCAGAAGAGTCTTCAGGTAGGTAAGTCAGGAGCAACATGTTAGTTTTACTCCCAAGACGATCCACTTAATATAGATAAAAACATGTCATGTTCTGTCCAACACTCCATAATTCAAAGTATGAATTAGAGTTTCATCACATAAGTTAAAATAAATATCCTTTATAAGTCATCTAATGCATTACACAGATGACAAAAGTTCAAACTCTTTGGGTAGAGTCTCAAGATTAAAAATGAAAAGCACATTATCATCATAATTTATCAGATAATAGACATATAATCAATGACAAATTAGCAGCAGCAGGACACACCACACCACTTAACTCTTTGTTGTTTATTACGAGCTTTGAAAAATTACATTTTCTCATTCTTTCCAGAAGCTTTCCTTGTTCATCTTTACCATCCAGCTCACTATGCTGGAGCAGTAAGATGGCTACAACACTAAGTTAGTCCCTGCTCTAAAGGCATTCACAATTCATCCGAGCAAATGAGTTTAAACATATATACACAAACACACACACATACACACACATCCGTAAGAGTTCAGATAAATTAAATCAGTTCCAAAATGATGGTCAAAGTTTCAAAGGAAAAAGCATGTTAATCAGCCTTCAGAGATGTTCAGCATTTTTGACAAGAAGGGATGGAGCTATTTCAGGAAAACAGCAAAGGAAGTACAAACACCTGGCAGAGGCAGAAGACATGCAGCAGCAATTTACAGTAGAAAATAAGGCTGAATAACTAAGTCAGGACCAGAACTTAGAAGGTCTTGAACACCAAAGAGTATGACCTTTCTCTTCAGTGCAATGAGTACCAATGTTTCTCAAGTAAGAGTGAGAGTTTTGCTTATACAGAAAAGACTGGAATTTCTAGGAGGGAATTCAACTAACTCTGGCAAATACTTACTGAGCAACCACAATGTTCCAGATACTAGAATTAAAAACTGAAGGTGGTGGAGGGATGAGAAGCAACTGCAAAGAACACCAGGGAATTTGGGGAGTGCTGGAAGTTTTCAATTTCTTGATCTGGGTGGTGTTCACTCTGTAGGAATTCATGAGGCAGATTCTCTTTGATTTGAGCACTACGCTGCATGTATGTTATACTTTTAAAGGTCTGTTATTAAAAAAAAAAAAAAAAAAAGCCTAGACCCTGCCTCAAAGAAGCCCCCATCTAGGAAAAACTTGTCCATAAAAAGATTTATCAGTGTCAAAGAAGATATACAAGGTATCCAAGAAGCAGGGAGTGTCCAAGAGAAAACCCAGAAGCAATGATGTCTTAGGTGCTTTTAAAGAATAAATGAAGAAGGAAAAAAAAGAATAAGTTTGTCAGGTAAATAAGAGAAAGAAGGGTGGCCCAGGCAAAAGATGAACATACCAAAAAGGCAACAAAGCAAGCAATAGAATAGTTTATCTAGAGACCTGCAAGTAGTTTCAACAGTTCAAAGACAGTTATATATAGTCAGTATATATGCCTATATTTCCGTAAGCTAACAGCAGTAACAGAAAAGACAAAAAAGGAATAGACATAAAGTGAATATCATGACTGATTAGATGTGGGTGGAAAGCAAGAGTAATGTGCTAGAGATGGTTCCCAATTATCCAAGAACAATTTGGTATTTGAGGCCCTCCGTAATCTTACTGTTGCCTCATCTGTCATCGCTCTACCCTGAAACTTGACTTGGGACAGAAAAGTCTTTTCCCTTCTTCATTCAACACACATCTAATTTGTCCTGCATGCCAATGGCTAAGGCTACCAAATCCCGGCATCAAGGGACTGAAAGGCTCCCTCTTTAGTAGGAAAAGCAACAAGGATATTAACAATAAGGTACCAGGAAACAGATGTGGTTCAACCAACTGGGCTCCCAGCTACCATATAGGAGGTCCAGGGTTCGATGCCCAGGGCCTCCTGTTTAGGGCAAGCTGGGCTATGCAGTGAGCTGGCCCACACGGAGTGCCAGCCCACGTGGTAATGCTGCCCCGCACAGGAGTGCAGTCCCACGTGGAAGTGCCACCCTGTGTGGGAATACCACACAGTGCAGGGAAAGCCACCCTGCCAGGAGTGCCAGCCAACGTGGAGAGCTGGTGCAGCAAGATGAAACAACAAGAGACACAGAGGAGAGAAAATAAGAAGACGTAGCAGAACAGGGAGTTGACGTGGCACAAGAGAGTAATCTCCTCTCTCCCACTCAGGAAGGTCCCAGAGCCACCTAATGAGAATATAAGTGGACACAGACAGCAGACAACAGGGGTAATGGGGGGAGGAGTAAATAAATCTTTAAAATAAATAAATAAGGTACAGGCAGCAAAACAGAGTACGTCACCCAGTGTGCAAGGTTTGCTGCCAGAAATGGAAGTTTAACACTCAGCTGAGTGGAGGGTGTGGGGAGTGGGGCATATGGGAATCCCCTATTTTTTTTTTTAATGTAACATTTTGTGTGAATGATATATCCTTTAAAAATAAATTACAGATGTGGCTCAAGTGATAATGCCTCCGCCTACCATATGGAAGACCCTGGGTTCAATTCCTGGGGCCTCCTGGCGAAAAAAAAGAAGAGAAAGCATGTCTGCATGGCGAGCCAGTGCCTGCGTGGTAAGCCAAGTGCCCGCGCAAGTGAGTCACCCAGCAATATTATGAGGCAACAAAAGAGAGACAAAGGGGAGAGTCAAGGTGAAGCACAGCAGAAACCAGGAACTGAGGTGGCACAGCTGACAGGGAACCTCTCTCCACATCAGAGGTCCCCAGGATTGAATCCAGGTGAATCCTAGAGGAGAAAAAATGGAATGACAAAAAAAAGAGATAGAGAAGATCACACAGCAAATGGACACAGACAGCAGCAAAAACAGCAGGGCAGGGGAGGGGGGAAATAAATCTTTTTTAAAAATTTTTAAAAATTAAAAATATATTAAAAACAAAAAACCACTCAGCTGAGCCTTGAGGTATGATTAAAAGCTCATCAATGAGGAAGCAGATATGGCTCAACTGACAGAGCATCCGCCTACCACATGGGAGGTCCAAGGTTCAAACCCAGGGCCTCCTGACCCGTGTGGTGAGCGGGCCAATGCACAGTGCTGATGCACGCAAAGAGAGCCGTGCCACACAGGGGTGTCCCTGCATAGGGGAGCCCCATGTGAAAGGAGTGTACCCCAAAAGAAGAGCCGCCCTATGAGAAAAAAGTGCCACCTGCCCAGGAGTGGCGGGAGAGCTGACACAGCAAGATGATGCTACAAAAATAGACATAGATTCCTGGTGCCACTGACAAGAATACAAGCAGACACAGAAGAACATACAGTGAATGGACAGAGAGAACAGACCGGGGGGGGGGGGGGCGGGTAGAAGGGGAGAGAAATAAAAAAATAAATCCTTAAAAAAAAAAAGCTCATCAATGAAAGTGACGGGTATAAGAGCTAGGGGAAAGGAGCTCTGCATCCCAGTGGAAACGTTTACAGGAAGCACAGGCCCCACATCTCATCCATATTCAAGTCCTATCTCAATTCTCCAAATTACAGCTGCCTTTATCCCTACTACCTTCATCCCCACATCTTCCTACCTCAACTCCTTACTTGCGCTTGCACACCAATACAAGCCTTCTCCAAGCACTAGCACGAGTGATCTTAAAAGGAAATCAGGGGAGGCAGATGTGGCTCAAACGACTGGGTTCTCGTCTACCATATGAGAGGTCCAGGGTTGGATTTCCGAGGCCTCCTGGTGAAAGCAAGCTGGCCCGTACAGGAGTGCTGGTGCAGTAGGATGACACAATAAAAAGAGATGCAGAGGAAAGACAATAGGAGACAAGGCAGACCAGAGAGCAGAGGTGGCACAGGAGATTGAGCACCTCTCTCCCATTCCAGAAGGTCCCAGGATCAGTTCCCGGTGCTGCCTAAAAAAAAAGACAAGCAGGCACAGAAGAACACACAGTAAATGGACACAGAGAGCAGACAGCACAAAACAACAGGGGGGAGGGGGGTAAATAAATCTTAAATAAAAGAAAATAGAAAGTCAGATGGTGAAACTCCCTACCATGTCTTCTGATAGCTGTACAATAAAATCCAAACATGGCCCTGCCGTCCCTGACAATCTCATGCGGGGCCTTCTCCACACCCAAGCACATTCTACACAGGCCATCTCTCAGGATTCTAGCACATTGAGTTCTTTGCTGTTTCAGGAACTTTATACATGGAGAGGGTCCTGTCCCCTCTGTCCAGATCTTCACCAACACACACAGGCACATGCACACACCCCTCAACAAATAGGAATGTCTTTCGTGCCTCACACTAATGTCATTTTCTCAAAGAAATTCCAAGACCACGCAAGTTACTTCTGATCTCCACATCTGGTTTAGGGGGCAAAGGTCAGAGAACAAGGAGTCCCTTTGCGGACACAGTGAGTTTGGAAAGCCTGTGCGACACCCAAGGAGCTCTCCAGGGCACAGATGATCCCGTGAGTCAGGACAGACATCTGCACTCAATCAGGACAGACATCTGCACTCAAACAGAGGTTTAGACTTCAGCACATCAGGTGGACGTCAGGGAGAACAGCACACAGCAGTGATTCTCAACTTGGGGTGGGGCACCCTCATCTCTAAGTCACTGTATGGAATGAAATGTTACTGATGGGAGCGAGGCTGATGCCACACCAATGGTATGGACACAGAAAAGGACCGAGATACACTGGATAAAACGCAGGGTACAAAAGACTGAGACACAATAGCCAAAAGTGTAAGGAAAATCAGGAATGTTGTCCCACAATTCCCCCAAATTCCTATGTCCTTTTATGCTTCTCACTTCCTCCCTTCATCTGACAAACCCTGCTCATATTTCAAAGGCCAGTCCAAAAGGCACCTCCTCCCGGAAGCCTTTCTTGACTTCTTCAAATAAAACCAATTACCCTTCCCTATGTCCCCAAAGATTTTCTTTTATTGCTAGTACATAATATTTGACCTATATACAATAGTTTCTCAACAGTACCATTAGGGCAGTTATTGCCGTCTGCCTTGTACTACACTGTAAACCCTTAGGAACAGAGAATATGTCCGATTCAACTGTGAGACTTCGAGAGAGTGGGCAAAAATTTTTTAACTTAAAAAAAAGTCAAGAAGGGCAAATAATTGGGCAGAGGCTATGGAGAGCTCTTCCACTCATTCCTCTTGTAAAATAAAATAGTACATCCTAATTACTTTGACTTACAAGTTCATATTTTGTTAAAGTAACACACGCTTATATAGTTTTTAAAAAATCACTATTAAACACAAAACACCCTCTCATCAAAATGTCTATCCTGTCAAAACAATACAATGATATAGTCATTTCAACAAAAATATTAAATGCCCATAGTTTAGCTGGGGACTTAATATATTGCCTTTTCGAGATTACTGTGAATTCTGTACAAAAGGAATGCAGAAATGCTGCAAAGACGCTGGAGGATATACGAGGGTGTCAATCCTGGATTTGGACCAACTGCCGCCTGCATTATTGGGAAGCCTTTCCTGCCAAGCCAAGGTTAGGCATTCAGTCAAAAATTGTTTCCAGCAAGTGCTTCTTTCCCCCCACCTCAACCCCCTCACACATACAGACAGTCCTTTAAAAGTCAACAGAAAGACTCTTTATAATGCCACTTTTGAAAACGAGGACTAAAGTGCGTCCAATTAACAAACACAAGTCTTGAGTAATTAATTCCACAATAAAGGTTAACACGGTCCACGACAAAAGTCCACACGGGCGTGGCGCACCTCACCAACAAGACTGTCAGGGAAAGGGAGAACTAAAACTTTCATATTCGCTCGGGCCGGGAATGAGAGTGTGCGGGCTCAGCCAAAGTTCTCGGTTCAGCAGTGGGGGGAGTTTTAGCGGCCGGTGAGGGGGAGATGGGGCTAGAGAAACCGTAAACAGGCAAAAGATAATCACATCACCGGAAAAATCAATTCAACGAACACACACGCAAAAGGAACAACGCGCGGATTCTTTACAAGAAGGCAGCCGGCCGTGGGGGCCCGGCGCGGGCCTGGCGCGCGCACCAAGTCCACTCGAACAAACTTTAGAAAGCGGGAGAAACTTTTCGCGGAGGATACGCGGGAGCTGCGCGAGGCCTGCGGCTTTCTCTTCACCAGCCGCTCGGCCCCTCAACTTCCCGAGCGCCGGGAAGCGCGGGCCCCGCGCGGCCAGGGCCGGGGGCCACGCAGGGGGAAGCGCGGGGAGGCCCGAGGCCCGACCCGCGCCCCACCCGCAGCCCGACTCCGGGCGGGGCGGCGGGGGGGCCCGTACCCCGCGCGCCCGCGGGGCGCCGCTCCGGGCACCCCGGCCCGAGGACCCTCGGAGCCCCGCACGGGAGCCCGCGCCCGCGCGAAGGAGGCGGGAAGACAGGTACCAGCGGCGAGCAGAGCGAGCGCAGGAGGATCCCGAGGCCCGAAGCCGACGGCCGCCGCTTTGTCTCCCTCCCGTCGGGCTCGGAGGAGGAAAGGGGCCGCCCCGCGCCCCCGCCCCCGCCCGCGGCCCGGCCCCGGCCCCGCCCGCCCTTCCCGGTGCCTCCCGCCGCCGCTGCCGGGCCCGCTCCCCTTGGCCCTGCTGGACCCCCGCTTTGTAGGGGAACCCCGACTCGAAGACAGCCTGGCGCGGCCAGGCCAGAACCCCCTGGGGACCTCTGGCTCTGCTTCCCCACCGCAGAGTTACTTTATCCCAGGCCCCAAGAGGGTGCTCCGGCCTGAGTGACCCTGCGAGGAAGGAGGAGCGGCGACTCCGGGAACGGCCGGGCGGGAGCGCTGGGAGCGAGGTGAGTCACCGCGGTGAGCTCAGGTGAGTCTCGGGCGGCGGCCCCACTCAGGCCCCGCCCTGGCCCGAGCCCCACAGACCCGGGCGCGGCTGCGCGAGGTCCCGGGCCTGCACTCAGGTGTGTCACAGGTGATCGCGAGTCACTTGCTCTCTGAGAAGTGCTCTGGGTTCATCCCCTGGTTTTACCGAAGGAGAAACCGAGGCTAAGTAAAGGTCCCACAGCTTAAGGCAGAGTGGAACTCAAAGCCCACACAAACAAGTTTAAGAGACCTGGATTCTAGCCCTATCCCGTTGATAATTTAGAAAATTTTATTCTCACTCTGTGTTTCTTATCTACGTAGTGAATACTCTTCAAAAGAAAATACTACAAAACAAACACAACTTACTGTATACTTGTTTTTTTTAACAAATTAGTTTTATTAATACGTATTAATAAAGCATACAATTCATCCAAAGTATACACTCAATGATATTTGGTATAATCGCATAGTTGTGTATTCATCACTTCAATCATTAGAGCATTTTTATTATTTCAATAATAATAAAAAACAGACAAGAAAATCTTCACCTCTCAGTCTCACCATGTGCTTCCCCTGCTGTACATAGCTGCCATTTCTGGCTATTCTTGCACAATTATTTATTCAGTTTTATTGAGATATATTCATGTACCATATGATCTATATAATCAATGGCTTTTAGTGTAATCACACTGTTGTACAGTCATCACCACAAAAAATTTTAGAACAATTTCATTACTCCAAAAATAGAAACTCTACACCCCTTAGCAGTCCTTCCCCAGTGCTTCATAACCACTAATCTAATTTGGTTTTTATAATTTGATTTAAATTTATATTTTATATAAATGGAATCATACAAGATGTAGTACTTTGTATTTGGTTTCTTTCAGTCAGCATAATGTGGGTTTTTTTGTCTGATATTAACGTCTTTTAGTATTAACATACATTTGTTCAGTTCCAAAGAAAAACAGTCTTATATGTGCAATTTTACCAATATTCATTTCACATGCAGTTTTACTATGCTATACAGTTCCATGTTACATTTTTTAGCTTTCCTTGTAGTAATATAACCTTAGACTTCCCTTTAAGCCACTTTCATACACACATAATGGTACTGCTAGTTATAAACCTTATGTTTCAGCATTCACCTATTCTTTTCATTTCAAAAGATGAACACATAATTTTTACTAATTCTGCACAAGTTAACCCTCACCTTTTCATTTTCTAACCTCATTCTATTTTCTGGTGACCCTTATTCAACTTATTAACTCTATGAAATTACACAATATAGCACAATCATAGAGTATTTGTCCTTTTGTACCTGGCTTGCTTCACTCAACATAATGTCCTCCAGGTTCATCCATGTTGTCATATGCTTTACGCCTGCATTTCTTCTTACAGCTGCTTAATAATCATTTGTGTGACTATAACACAGTTTGTTTATCCATTCATCAATTGATTTATACCTGGGATGTTTCCAGCTTTGGCAGTCATGCATAACGCCGCTATGAACATCAGTCTGTTCATGTCACTGCTTAGTTCTTCTGGATATATACCTAATAGTGGTATTGCTGGGTCGCCTGGCAAATCTATATTCAACCTCTTTAGAAACTGCCAAACAGTCCTCCACAGTAGCTGCACCATTCTATATTCTCATCAATAGTAAATAAGTGTTCCTATCTGTCCACATCCTCTTCAACACTTGTAGTTCTCTTTTTAGTAGTAGCCATTCTAATAGATGTGAAATGGTATCTCATTTTAGCTTTGATTTGCATCTCCCTAATCGCTATAGTGAAGTTGAACATTTTTTCATGTGTTTTTTTTGCCATTTGTATTTCTTTTTTGGACAAATATTTATTCAAGTATTTTGCCCATTTTTTAATCAGGTCGTTTGTATTGTTGAGGTGTAACATCTTTTTATATCATGGATATTAAACTGTTATCAGATACATAATTTCCAGATATTTTCTCTCATTGAATCAGCTGCCTTCTCACCCTTTTGACAATGTCCTTTGAGGTACAAAAGTTTAATTTTGAGGAGGTCCCATTTATCTATTTTTTTCTTTTCTTGCTTGTGCTTTGAGTGTAAGGTCCAAGAAACCACCACCTACTACAAGATCTTTAGGATGTTTCCCTCCATTTCCTTCTAGTAGTTTTTTGGTCCTGGCTTTTATATTTAGATCTTTGATCCATTTTTTACTTTATTCTTCCTTCATTATTTTGGATGTCGTTCTCCACTTCTCCCAGCACAATTTGTTGAAGAGACTGTTTTGTCCTGTTAAGGTGGACTTGGTAGGTTTGTCAAAAACCAGATGGCCATAGGGTGAGGATTTATTTCTGAACTGTCAGTTCTATCCCACTGATCAATGTGTCTGCCTTTATGCCAGTATCATGCTGTTTTGACCACTGTAGCTTTATAATATGTTTCATGGTCAGGCAGTGAAATTCCTCTCATATCCATACTTTTTTAGAATGCTTTTGGCTATTTGGCTATACTTTCCCTTCCAAATGAATTTGGTAATTACCTTTTCTATTTCTCTAAAGTAGGCTGTTGGAATTTGGATTGGTATTGTATTAAATCTATCTATAAGGCAGTCTGAGTAAGACTGACATCTTCACTACATTTAGTCTTCCAATCCATGAACATGGAATGTTTTTCCATTGGTTTAGGTCTTCATTGATTTCTTTTAGCATTGTTTTGTAGTTTTCTGTATATAGGTCCTCTACTTCTTTGGTTAAATTGATTCCTAGGTGTAGCAGTTCGCTGTAGTTATGAATTTAAAAAATAGATATTGGATTATGTTTGTAAACTGGTCTGAACCTGGGATGATTAAGTTATGATTAGGGCTTTGATTGGGCCATGTCAGTAGGGCATTGAGTCCAGGCCCCTTGGTGGATGGGGACTCAAAAGGCATGGCCAAAGACAGAGCTGGGGCTTTTTTTAATGGTGGAGTTTTGATGTTGGAGTTTGATGCTGAAGTCTTAAGCTGGAGCCCCAGAAACTAAGCTCACAAAGGAAAGAAGCAAGTACTTACTGAGCCTGGAGAGAAGCAAGACCTGGGAGGAGAGGAACTCAGGAAGCCTGAACCCTGGCAGACTTCAGCAGTCATCTTTCTCCAACACATGGAAATAGAACTTGGTGAGGGAAGTAACCTATGCTTATGGCCTGTTATCTGTAAGCTCCTACCCCAAATATATACCCTTTATAAAGCCCAGCAGATTTCTGGTATTTTGCATCAGCGCCCCTTTAGCTGACTAATACAGAATTTGGTACTGAGGAGCGGGGAAGTGCTTTTGCAATTATGGAAATCCTGGAATGGTTTTATAAATGGGTAGGGGTATTTTTTGGAGGAATTGTGAGATGCTAGGAAGAAAAGACCTACAGTGCTTTGAAGGGAATACTGACAGCAATATGAATGCTAAAGAGACTTTTTATGATGCCTTAGAAGTAAATGATGAAACTATTACTGGCAACTGGAGGAAAGGTGATCCATGTTTTAAAGTTGCAGAGAGCTTAGCAAGATTAACTTCTGGTGTTTTATGGAAGGCAGAATTTGCAAATGGTAAGCCTGGGCATTTAGCTGAAAAAATTTCCCAAGTAAACCCAGAGAATGCAGCTTGGCTTCTGTTTGCAGCTTATAGCAAAATGCTAGATGACAGAGATATGCTGAGGACTGAACTGGCAGGCACAAAGAAAACAGAAACTGATTCTGGAAATTCCAAGCCTCTGGAAATCAAGCTTCCTAAAGAAAGTGACCCATTGGAGGAATTAACTAAACTTGGAACTTGCAAATCAGGATTGAAGATACAGTTATGTCAGAAAGACTTGTGGAAAGTCTTACTATGTCATAGCTTGGACTCCAGATTCCTGTATGTTAAACCAACAGACTTTTTGAGAGAGCTGTATGAACAAAACCACTGTCAGCCTGGAATAAAAGGGACATGAAAAGGAGAGATTGAAGAAGAAACTGCTTCAAGAGGAAAACCATGGAAGCTGAGATCTGGAATTAAGACATCACCTTGGGCCAAGAGAGGAACCCCATCCATGTGCACAGAGAGGGTGACTTTGCCCCAGCAGTTGAAGAGAGTGGATGTTCCTGCCTGATATTCTTAGAGAATTTTGCTGCCCCAGGGTCTGGAGAGGATACGGCACATTCCCCAAGGATTAGAGTGGTTAAGGTCAGTACCCCGCAGGTCTGAGAGGAGTGGACCTGTCCCCCATGGATTAGGGAAGGCCAGGTGGTCAATTCATTGCTCTGAGAGGGTTGAGCCTGTATGCCAAAGGTTAGGGGGAATGTTGTCTTCACGTCACTGTAGTAGGGGGGTTAAGACTCTAACCCAAAGATTGGGTAAAGTGTGGCAATTACACCATTGCTCTTGGGGGTGAGGTCTGAAGCTTGGTTGACACCCAGATGCTCGATAAGGGTGGAACCAAGAAAATGGCCATTCGACAAACCTGTGGAAAGGGTGGGTTCCCATATGGCCCCAAGGAGAAGAAACCATCCTCTTAAGAATGACTCTCAGACTGAAATTGAATGGAGGATACCCTGCAGGTTTACTGAACTGTTCTGGACCCCTGACTCATGTTTCCCTCCCAATTTCTCCTTATTGTAATGAAAATGTTTATCCTTTGTCTGTCCATTTGTGTATTGGAAGCAGATAAATTGTTTTGTATTTTTCAGGGGTCTATAGTAAATGGGACTTTGCCCCATGACAAACTGTATTTCTTTAAATTAATTGTGATATGATTTAATACTTGCATTGTTACTGATTTAAGCATTTTTTTAATGTTGTAATGTCTTTTCGGAATTCAGAGGGTGGAGTGTAGCAGTTTGATATAGTTGTGAATTCCAAAAATAGATACTATGTTTATAAATTGGTCCGAACCTGGGCATGATAAAGTTATGATTAGGGCTTTGCTTGGGCCACATCAGTAAGATGTTCAGTCCCTGCCCCTTGGTGAGTGGAGACTCAAAGATAAAAGGCATGCCAAAGGACAGAGTTGGATTTTTTTTTTAAAGATTTATTTATTTTATTTATTTATCCTCCCCCCGTTGTCTGCTCTCTGTGTCTATTTGCTGCATCTTCTTTGTCCACTTCTGTTGTTGTCAGTGGCATGGGAATCTGTGTTTCTTTTTGTTGCATCATCTTGTTGTGTCAGCTCTCCATGTGTGTGGTGCCATTCCTGGGCAGGCTGCATTTTCTTTCGCACTGGGCGGCTCTCCGTACGGGGCACACTGCTTGAGCGCAGGGCTCCCCCACACAGGGACACCCCTGCATGGCACGGCACTCCTTGCGCACATCAGCACTGCACATGACCCAGCTCCATATGGGTCAAGGAGGCCCGGGGTTTGAACCGCGGACCTCCCATGTGGTAGACGGACGCCCTAACCATTGGACCAAGTCCACTTCCCAGATCTTTTTTTTAATGTTGGATTTTTGATGTTGGAGTTTGATGCTGAAGTCTTAAGCTGGATCCCCAGAAAGTAAGAACACAGAGGAAAGAGAAGCAAGCCCTGGGAAGAGAGAAACCCTGAGCCCAGAGAGAAGCAAGACCTGGGAAGAAAGGAACTCAGGAAGCTTGTACCCTGGCAGATGTTGGCAGCCATCTTGCTCTAACACCTGGAAATAGACTTTGGTGAGGGATGTAACCTATGCTTATGGCCTGGTATCTGTAAGCTCCTACCCCAAATAAATACCCTTTATAAAACCCAGCAGATTTCTGGTATTTTGCATCAGCACCCCTTTGGCTGACTAATACAGTAGGTATTAAATATTTGAGTCTTTTTGTTGCTATTGTAAATGGAATTTTTCCCCTGATATCCTCCTCAGATTGTTCAATACTAATGTGCAGAAATATTACTGAATTTTCTGTATTGATCTTATACCCTCCACTTTGCTGAACTTGTTTATTAGCCAAGGTAGCTCTGTGGTAGACATTTAAAATATCAAAAAAGTGTAAATGTTAGAGAGGAGGTGGAGAGACTGGAATATGCTTATCCACTGTTGGTGGGTATGTAGAATGGTACAGCCACTGTGGAGGACTGTTTGGAAGTTCCTAAGGAAGGTGTATATAGACTATCCATGTGACCTGGCAATATCATTACTAGGTATATATCCAGAAGAACTGAGAGCAGAAACATGAACAGACATCTGCACACTGATGTTCATAGCAGCATTATTCACAATTGCCAAAAGCTGGAAACAACCCAGGTGTCCATCAACCCATGAATGGACAAACAAACTATGGTATCGTCACACAATGGAATATTATGCAGCTGTAAGAAGAAATGAAATCTTAAATCATGTGACAACATGGAATAACCTGGAGGACATTATGTTGAGCAAAGCAAGCCAGATACAAAAGAACAAATACTATATGATTATACTACTATGAACCAAACATATTGTGTAACATATTGTATGATTCAAAAAATTTTTATAAAACTGGATTTACTCAAAAATTAAGGAATCAGAGGAAAACATATGGAACTGTCTTATCATTATTGTCCCAGTAAGTTTAGCTAACATTAACTACAATAAAAACTTGCACAAAAATCCATTCATTACTAAATGAAATCATTGAAGCCCCTCATAAAAAATGAGTCTTTAAAAAAAGACTGTGGGAAGCAGATGTGGCTCAATGGATAGAGCATCTTCTTACCATATAGGAGGTCTAAGATTCAAACCCAGGGCCTCCTGACCCGTGTAGTGAGCTGGCCCATGTGTAGTGCTGATGCATGCAAGGAGTGCCATGCCACACAGGGGCATCCCCCACGTAGGGGAGCCCCATGCACAAGACGTGTGACCTGTAAGGAGAGCCGCCCCCATGCAAAAACAGCGCCACCTGCCCAGGAGTGGCGCCACACACATGGAGAGCTGACACAGCAAGATGATGCAACAAAAAGAGACACAGATTCCCAGTGCCGCTAACAAGAATGCAAGCAGACAAAGAACACATAGTGAATGGACACAGAGAGCAGACAACAGGGTATGGGGGTGGGGAGAAATAAATAAAAAATCTTTAAAAAAAAAAAGACTACTTTTAAAAAGAGCTAAAAACTTCCATTTTCAAGTAGTGTGTAGTTTATATTTTGAGTAATGCTTTCATTCTTAGCTAATAATTTATATTAAAACGATAATATTTAACACTCAAAAAAAAGAATTTTCTAAATATAGGCTCATGTCATCCACAAATAATGAGAGTTTTACTTCCTCTTTTCCTATTTGGATGCCTTTTTTTTTCTTGTTTATTTGCTCTAGCTAGAACTTCTTGCACAATATTGAATAACAATGGTGACAGTTGGCATCCTTGTCTTGTTCTGGATCTTAGGAGAAAGCTTTCAACTTTTCCCCATTGAGTACTATATGATGTTGGCTGTGGGTTTTTCATATATGCCTTTAGTCATATTGAGGAATTTTCCTTCTATTCCTATCTTTCAAAATGTTTTTAATCAAGAAAGTATGCTGGATTTTGTTGAATGCCTTTTCTGCATCAATCAAGGTGATCAGGTGATTTTTTTTCCCTTCAATTTGTTAATGTGGTATATTACACTAATTGATTTTCTTGTGTTGAATCACCCTTGCATACCAGGAATAAATTGCACTTGGTCAAGATGTGTAAGTCTTTTGCTATGCTGTTGGATTCTATTTGCAAGTATTTTGTTGAGAATTTTTGTATCTATGTTTATTAGAGAGATTGGTCTGTGATTTTCTTTTCTTGTAGTGTCTTTATCTGGCTTTCTCTTATTAGGATGATGTAATATTGGCTTCGTAAAATGTGTTGGGTAATTTTCCCTTCTCTTCAGTTTTGGAAGAGTTTAAACAGGATTGGTGTTAATTCTTGAAATGCTTGCTAGACTTTTCTTTGCTGGGAGATTTTTGATGATGGATTCAATCTCTTTAAATTTGATTGGTTTGTTAAGTTCTTGTATTTCTTGTAGCGACAGTGTAGGTTATTTGTGCATTTCTAGGAAATTGTCCATTTCATCTAGGTTGTCTGGTTTGTTGGCATACAGTTTCTTGTAATATTTTCTTATGACCCTTTTTTATTTCCGTGGAGTCAGTCATAACTTCCTCCCTTTCATTTCTGATTTTATTTATTTACATCTTTTCTCTTTTTTCTTAAAGAGTTTAGCTAGAGGGTTGTTAATTTTATGGGTCTTCTCAAAGAACCAGCTTTTAGTTTTGTTGATTTCTCTATTTTTTTTTGTTCTCAATTTCATTTATTTCTGTTCTAATCTTTCTTATTTCTTTTGTTTTGCTTGCTTTGGGTTGGTTTGCTGTTCTTTTTCAAATTCCTCCCGTTTTTCAGTTAAATATTTGGTTTTAGTTCTTTCTTCTTATTTAATATAGGAGTTTGGGGCTATAAATTTCCCTCTCAGGACTACCTTCACTGTATCCGATAAATTTTGATAAGTTGTGTTCTTGTTTTCATTCATCTCGCTGTATTTACTAATTTCACTTACAACTTTTTCTTTGACCACTGATTGTTTAGCAGTGTGTTGCTTAGCCTCCACATTTGTGCAACTTTCTTGCTTTCCTATTATTAATTTCCAATTTCATTCCATGATGATCTGAGGAAGTGCTTTGTGTAATTTCAGTCTTTTTATATTTATTGAGACCTGCATTGTGATCTAATATGTGGTCTATCCTGGAGAAAGATCCATGAACACTTGAGAAGAATGGATAACCCACTGAGTTTGGGATATAACATTCTGTATACATCTGTTAGATGTAGCTCGTTTATCATATTGTTCAAGTTCTCTGTTTTCTTGTTGATCTTATGTCAGGTTGTTCTATCTAAATGATGTGAGTGGTGTGTTGTAGAGATGTCTATTTCTCCCTTCAGCTTTGCCAAGGTTTTCCTCATGTATTTTAGGGCACCCTGATTAGTTGCATAGATATTTATTGTCCCTTTATTAATATAAATTGTTCCTTTTATTAATATTAATGCACATTGAGATTTATTAAAATTGTATTCTTTATTAATATGTATCAGTAAAATTTATTTAAAATATATATATATATAATGGCCTGATGGATTGTCCCTTTTATTAGTATATAATGGCATTCTGTATCTCTTCTAACATTTTTGCATTTAAAGTCTGTTTCGTCCAATATTTGTATAGCTACCCCTGACTTTTTTGGTTACTGTTTGCATGGAGTATGTTTTTCCCACCTTTCACTTTCAGCTGGTTTGTATCCCTGGGTCTAAGCTGAGTCATCTGTAGGCAGCATATGGATGGCTCATGTTTTTTATCCATTCTATCAGTCTAGATCTTTTGATTGGGGAATTTAATCCATTCGCATTCAATGATGTTATTGTAAATGCATTATTTATTTCCACCATTTTATTCTTTGGTTTTCATATGTCATATCTTATTTTCATCTGTCTTTTTACTCTTTTAGTTATCCTTTCTGCTATTCTTGTCTTCTATACTCTCCTCCAAGTCTCTCTCCTGTCTTTTTCTTTTAGGCTATAAGGATCCCTTTAACATTTCCTCCAGTGGTGGATTATGTTTTACAAACTATCTTAATTTCTGTTCATTTGTGAATAATTTATTAATTTTTATAAACTTGATTTTTTAAAAATTTATCCTCCTGTCCCATCCACCCCCCAACATCATTGTTTGCAGTCGCTGTCTGCTTTCTGTGTCCATTTTTGCTATGTACTCTCTGTGTCTACTCGCCTTCTCTTTAGGAGGCACCAGGAACCAAACCCAGGACCTCCCATGTGGAAGAGAGACTCTCAATTGCTTGAGCCACCTCAGCTCCCTTGTTTGCTGTGTCTCTCATTGTCTTTCCTCTTTGTGTCTCTTTTGTTGCATCATTTTGTTGTGTCAATTTACTGTGCCTGTTGCCACGCCAGCTTGCCTTCTCCAGGAGGCACCAGGAACCGAACCTGGGACCTCCCATATGGCAGGTAGAAACCCAATTGCTTGAGCCACATCCGCTTCCCATTTGTGAATATTTTAAATTCACCTTCATATTTGAAGAACAGTTTTGCTGGATAAAGAATTCTTCACTGACAGTTTTTCTCTTTCAGTATCCTAATTGCTTCATACCTCTGTCTTCTTGCCTCCATGGTTTCTATGAGAAATCAGCACTAAGTATTACAGGGTGTCCTTGTATGTGAAGGTTTGCTTCTCCCTTGCTGCTCTCAGAAGTTTCTCTTTTATCTTTGACATTTGACATTCTGAGCAGTATGTGTCTCGGAGTAGGTCTATTTGCATTTATTCTTAGACATATAAGTCTAAGGGGGACACTGTGCTTCTTAGACATGTAAGTTCATTTCTTTCATGAGAGTTGGTGAATTTTCTGCCATTATTTCCTCACATACTCTTTCTGCCCCTTTTCCCTTCTCTTCTTCTTCTGGAACTGCCATGACATGTATGTTGTTGCATTTGATGTTATCATTCAACCCCCTGAACCCCTGCTCAATTTTTTCCATTCTTTTTTCTCCCTGTTCTTTTCTCTCTTCAATTTCAGCTGTTCTGTCTTCTGCATAACTTATTCTTTCTTTGTAGGGTGGCACCGTGTGGGAGCGAGGCGACAGCAAGGGTTGGCTCGTCTCAGGTCTCATCGCAGGGATGAACGAAGAGCCACAGCAGCCGGCTGGAGGGCTCAGCCTCGTGGGGCATGGGCAGGGGCGAGCCGCAAGGGCGAGGCGAGCTGGCAGGGCGTGGGCAGGGGCGAGCCAGCAGGGGCGAGGTGAGCCAGCAGGGCATGGGCAGGGGCAAGTCAGCAGGGGTGAGGCGAGCTGGCAGGGTGTGGCAGGGGCAAGTCAGCAGGGGTGAGGCGAGCTGGCAGGGCGTGGGCAGGGGCGAGCCAGCAGGGGTGAGGCGAGCCGGCAGGGCGTGGGCAAGGGCGAGCTGCAGGGGCGAGGCGAGCCAGCAGAGCATGGACAGAGGCGAGTCAGCAGGGGTGAGGCGAGCTGGCAGGGCGTGGGCAGGGGCGAGCCAGCAGGGGCGAGGCGAGCCGGCAGGGCGTGGGCAGGGGCGAGCCAGGAGGGCATCGTTCTTGTTCTTTGTTTTCAGTTTTTAAATTAGAAAAGTTGTGGGTTTGCAGAACAATCGTGCACAAAACACGGGATTCCCACGTATCTCCCTAGACCAATACCCTGCACTCGGGTGGACCATTTGTTACAATTGATGATAGCACTTTTTAAATAATTTCCTGACTTTTTAACACTAGTAGCCAGCACTTTTTGAGAGATTCTATGTTCTAGGCAATGTGTGAAGTAATTTACATGGATTACCTCACTTAAAACACCCAATACACCGCCAGGGCCGTATGTCCTATTAAAAAAAAAAAATTGTTTTTGTAAATTAGAGAAGTTGTAGGTTTACAGAAAAATCATGTAAAAAAAAATCAGCACACCCAAATAACCCCCTATTGTTGGCACTGTGCAGTGGTGTGGTACCTTTGTTACAACTGATTATTATTATTAATAATAATATTTAATATTATTATTTAATAATATTTAATAAAATACTATTTAAAATACTATTTTATTAAAATAGTACTTAACAGTATTTAATAAAACTATTTTATTAAAATAGTCTTATTAAAATGGTACTATTAACTACCTCCTTAGTTTATATTAGGTGTATTTTTCCTATACACCACCCCATTATTAACACTTTGTAACAGTGCTGTGCATTTGTTATAATCCAGGAAAGAACATTATTATACTTGCACTATAAATTATAGTCCATTGTCTACAATAGGGTTCACCGTGTTATATAGTCCTATGTTTTATCTTTTCATCCTTATTCTAACATATACACCCTTAAGTTTCCCATCTTAACCGCATTCACCTGTATAATTCAGGGCTATTAATTACCCTCACAATGTGTACCATCCCAGCCATCCATCTCCAAACCTTTACAATCACCCTAAAGTGTCACTCTGCACAAATTAAGCATCAGTCCCCGTTCGCTAACCCCAAGCTATCTCTGGCTCGCCTGTATTCTAGATTCTGGCTCTCTGAGTTTGCTTATTCTAATTGTCTCATACCAGGGAGATCACACGTTTGCCCTTTTGTGCCTGGCTTATTCACTCAGCACAGTGTCCTCGAGGTTTTTATCTCAAGGTCTGCCCCTGGAACAGCAGGGACTTAAACCCGGCTCCAGCTGCTCCGTGTCTGCTGGGTCCATTTGCTCTCTCTACGTCCCCGAGCTTTCTCTCACTGGGCAGGGCCACCGGGCAATTGCCTCATTTCTTTTCCCCTAAGAGGCGATTTGGCTTTGATAAAAGGAGCGCTTGTCTTCTAATTCTTCTGTGGCTTCTCAGGGGTTTATACACCCTGTGGAAAGGCCTTCTTGGGCCCTAAGTGGTTAATCTCCCCCTCATGCAATTTTCTGTAGAATTTCCTGACCTGTGGCTACAATTCAGGTTGCACTGGCATTTTTTACCAAAGTTTCAAAATTTCATTGTCGGACTCCATTTTTTAAAATTAGAGATGCTGGTTGAGTTTGCAGTTAAATTGGAATGTTAAATGCTTTGCTTATTGCCTTTTCTTCAGATATTTTGTAACTCCCTGTCTTTTCCTGGTTTTAAAGACGCACTGAGCTCATAAAGCAGTTTCTACTCAACAGCTTGCGTGATGGCTCAGGTGGTCTCCCCTTTCGGGCTCACTCTATTCAATTTTCCAAGTTGCTGCCCTCCAGGGTACCTTCTCGCAGACAGAGGTTGCTGTCATTTCCGGCAGGTTCCCATCACTGACCCGAGGCACACTGACCCCTAGAGCTTGTTCCCTCTGTGCATTAACGAGCTGTCAAGCGTCGCGGTCACTTCATTTTGGTCCCTTGCTCTTACATTCCCTTCTTCACTTCCTGGGAAAGCAGACTGGACTTCCTGAAGATCAGAATTTTCCCCAAAGCCACCCACGGGTGGCATCTAAGGTTGTTCTAAGAGGGCTTTAAGTTATTTTTGCAGCCCTGGGGGACTTCTGGTTTGTCTCCAGGGACTAGACACCTTTGAATATGAGCCAAAAATGGTTAAAAGGTTAGGGGGCCCTTCTTGAGTTCTTCTTTGATAAGGTCTATTTTATTCTCAAGTAACAGGGACGGACTTGTTCAAACTTTTATTACTTGTTGCCAAATGTAGTGCGTCTACTTTGTTCAGAGTTGGCTTCATTGACAGAGACACAAGTTAGCCATACGCTTTTGAAATCAGGCCAAGCTCGTTGTGAATTTTAAGATTTTTTAAAAACTTGCACAAAAAAATCTTTGGGCAGTCTTTTTCCTCCATTAGTTGAGTGTTTTCCATGAAACAATATATAGTCTATTTGCCATGACACCTCCGGAGGAAGCTCAGTGCAACCTGACCTTTGTCTCAAGCCTCAGGCAACACTACCGAAGCCCTCCTCCCCCCCAGCTTCTCCAGGATGAGCTGGAAGTGACAGGCTGTGGCCTCTGCTTGCCAGTCCCCTGCTGCTGGGCCACAATCCTCTCGACCCCTGAAAACTGCCCCACTGGGAACCCAAGCGCCTGGCAACCAGGGACAACCACCAGCAGGCAGGTGGAGGGCTGCCCACCACTCTGGCCCACGCAACAGGAAATGACGGCACTTGTACAGCATGTGGGGGGGGGGCATTGAAGCCTGGGGGCCAGCCCGATGCCAGGCTGCCGTTCCCCGCAGGGCACCGTGGTGGGACGCTGCGCCCCTGCCGCCTGCTCCTTCCTCTCCTCACTAAACCCTTGCCCGGCAGCCCAGAGGCCATCCCGCCTCCAGAGGGCACAGGAGCCTCCCGGCTCTCCAAGGCTTCCTGCTTGTTTCTCTGTTTGGGGGGGGGCATTGAGATGGGGCCAATGTGGCCCCAAGGGCAGGAGCGGGAGCACAAAGCGCCTTCCCAAGGGTGTGTGCTTGGCCTGGTTTGTTTGGTTTGGGGATTATTTTTCTCACAGCGTTACTTATTTTAAGGATGATTTGCATACAGTGAAATGCACCGGGTCTGAAGTGCGAGGTTCTGTGAGCTTTGAAAAGGCCCCTGGCAGTGTAGCCACCTCCTGCTCAGGAGAAAGACATGTCCCTCACCCTTTCCCATCGACGTCCCCCTGCCCCGACGCAAGCTCCGCTCCAATTTCCATCCCTGTGGATCTGTTCTGCTGACTCTTGAACTCCATGTAAATAGAAATAAAATGTTTCTAGGAAAACATTTTGAGGTAAATGAAAATGAAGACTCAACCGACCAAAACTTACAGAAGGCAGCTAAAGCCAGTGCCTCGAGAGAAATTGAGAGCTGAAGATGGAGGAGCATCAAGAGCCTAATGGACTACCTAAGACACAAAGAAGAGCAAATTCAAACCAAAGAAAGAAGAAGGAAGGGAATAATAAAGATCAGAGCAGAAATTAAAGAAGCAGAGTATAGGAAAACAATGTCAAAAATGAACAAACCAAGTCAGTTGTTTAAAAACAAATAACAAAATAAATAAATCTATGTCTGGTTGACCCAACAAAAAAGAAAATACTCAAATTACAAAACTCAGAAATGAAAGAGGGGATATTTCTTAATCTTACATAAAACGATTACAGGGAATACTATGAAAACCTGTATGCCAAAATGATACGTATCTTAAAATGAAACAGATTACTTGAAACATAAAAACTACTTAATTTGACTCTAGGATAAATAGATTATCTGAAAAGAACTCTAAAAAGTAAAAACATCCAAAAAAATTTTTTTAAATCCACCCAAAAAATCTGGGCCCAGAAGACTTCACTGATGAAAACTACCATGCATTTAAAGAAGAATTAACGCCAATTCTTTGTAAACTGTTCTAAAAACAGGAGAGCAGGAAACATCCCCCAACTCATTCTATGAGGCTAGTATTACCCTAATATGAGAACCAGATAAAGCCTAATAAGAAAAATACATACCAATGTATTTTACATATATGGACATAAAAATCCTCTGCATAAAACTGTCAAACTGAATCCTGCAACATACAAAGGATTATACATCATAAATCAAGTTAGATTTATACCAGAAATGCAAAGTTGGTAATGACTTTCAAAAATCAATTAATGTAATACACCATGTCAATAGAATAAAGGACAAAAAACACACATGGTCAGCCTCAGTAGATGGAGCAAAAGCATTTTACAAAATCCAATGCCCCTTCATGAACAGCGCAATCAGCCAGCTAAGAATAGAGGGGGCTTCCTTAGCCTTATACTGTCAAAGCAATTCCTATCAGCTGACTTTTTGAGAAAAATCAGCAAACTGATCCTACAATTTCATATAGAAATGTGAGGAACTCTGAATAGCCCAGAAAATCTTGAAAATAAAGAACAAAGTTGGAGGACTCACAATAACCAGTTTCAAAGTCAACCACAAAGTTACAGTCATTGGTGGTACAGGCTTAAGGACAGACATACAGATCAATGGAATAGAAATGGCAGTGCACAAAACAACCCTGACATTTATGGGTCAATTGATTCTGACAAAAGTGCCAAGACTATTCAATGGGGAAAGACCAGTCTCTCCAACAAACTGTTCTGGGACAACATGGTATTCTGATGGCCCTTATCTCATGCCATATAAAAAACAAAACAAAACAGGAAGTGAATCAAAGACTTGAATATAACAGCTAAAA
This sequence comes from Dasypus novemcinctus, assembly GCF_030445035.2. Classification (NCBI taxonomy): domain Eukaryota; kingdom Metazoa; phylum Chordata; class Mammalia; order Cingulata; family Dasypodidae; genus Dasypus; species Dasypus novemcinctus. The sequence goes on along the minus strand of NC_080678.1, from coordinate 104,042,720 downwards.
CTATAAAACTCTCAGAAGAAAACATAGGTGTAAATCTTTGTGACCTTGGATTATGCAATGATTTCTTGGTTATGGCACCTAAAGTGCAAGTAATCAAAGAAATAATAGATACACTAGACGTCATCAAAATTAAGAATTTTGTGCTTTAAAAGACACTATGAAGAAAGTGGAAAGGCAACCCACAGAATGTGAGAAAATATTGCAAGTCATATGTAACAAAGGATTAGTATCCAGAATAAATAATTCAATCCAAGGATAAATAACCCAATTAAAGGAGGGCAAAGGACTTGACTAGACCTTTCTCCAAAGAAGATATACAAGTGACCGATAATCACATAAAAAGATGTTGACCATCACAATGAATCAGGAAAATGCACATCAATAATTACATGAGATTCTACCTCAAACCCATGAGCATGGCTAAAATAAAAAAAGACAACGAGTACGGGGAGAAACTGGAGCCCTCACTGCACTGCTGGTGATAATGTAAACTGGTGCTAACAGGTTAGAGGACAGAATGCAAGTTCCTCAAAATACTACACAAGACTCAGAAATTCCACTACTAGTTACACATCCAAGAGAAATGAAAACGCACATCCACCACAATGAAACTATGTCAACAAAAGGTCGTAGCCCCATCATGCATACTAACCAAGACACGGAAACTGCATGTGTGCATCACTGGTGAGGAGATACCTAAAGCATGGTCCAGCCAGGCAATGGACTATTTCTCAGCCATAAAGAGGAATGAAGCACTAATACAGGCTAAAACTTGATCATCATGTTAGGTGAAAGAAGCCAGTCACAAAAGACCACACATTGTATGACTCAATTTTTATGAAAATGCCCAGAAATGGTGAATCTGTAGATACAGAAGGTGGATTAGTGGGTGCCTCGGGTTGGGGTGGTTGGGGGCAAATAGGAAATGACTACTAATGGGTGTGAAGTTTCTTTAAGGAGAGATAAAAATGTTCTAAAATTGATTATGGTGATAGTGCGAACATACTAAAAAACACTGATTTGTGCATCATGAGAATTATATTTCAATACAGCCTTTATAAGCAAACAGTAAGGTGGGCCCAGGTTGAAAGAGCTCACCTGAGTTTCCTGGGGAGACTGTCTCCTTAGTGGTTGGGTCAATGAGAGACAGACTAGTGCTTGTAAAAACCCATTTATATTAAAGCACTTCCTTTTTTCACTTACCTTAACAAGGACCTGAATTTTCTCGGGCTGAGCAGCCCCCTCCTCCCTGCCCACGTCTCACTCCTGGATGGGTTTGGGTTGGTGGACAGCCCTGACGCTTATTGATCTCAGATGTGTGTTTGACGCACGGCCAAGGCTCAGTGGACTCAAGAGGGCAGCAGGGGCTCCAGCAGGCCGGCTCTCCCCCCGCGCCAGCCTCTCCCCACGCGGTGCCTCATGTCCTGCAAGCCTCGGTGATGCTAACAAGGGAGAGTCTGCATTTCTAGTGTACTGTGAGAACATTCCAAAGCAGCATTTCTCAAAGTATGCACATGGTCCTTCAGGCTTTCAATAGGCTTTAGCCCAAAGTAAGCAAATAAATTAATGAATTAAAATCTAAACAATCGGGGAAAAAAACAATAAAGTGGGTACAAGTGAAAAAGCAGGGTTAAGGAAAGCTTGAAATATTTCGTTAAGGCTGTACTTCCTAAAACCTTAAGCGTGCTCTGAAAATCGCCAAGATTTTTAATCAAGAAGATTACAAAGCATTCCCAAGGTGGGGTCGAGGAATGGTTTTTTTGTGCTTTTTGTTGGTTTGTTGGGATCCTCGCGTCTGGCCGATTTTGTTAGTTGCGATGGACTTGGTGTACGACCCACGCAGGCCCGCCCGCCAGAACTGCACTTGACTCCCCTTCAGCCTACTCGCCCCAGCGCCCCCACACTCTCCTCTTTCCTCTTTCTTAGGATCCCCTGCACCCAAACCCTGGCTGCTGCTGCTCAGGCCCCGCCTCCGTGATGGCCCCAAAGCTTTGGGTGAAGAAACATCCTGCACCCCAGCCCCCGGCTGTAGCTCGATTTTTGTTCTCTCCCTCTCCCTCTATCCCTCCCTCTGTCCCCCCTTTCCCTCCAGGTAAAAGTCACATAACATAAAATTAACCATTCTAGTGTGAAGTTCAGTGGCTTTTCGTACAGTCACGATGCTGTGCAACCACCAGCCCTCTCCAGCTCCCAAACGCTTTCCTGAGCCCCAAGGGCTGGGGTCACTGAACTCCCCCCGCCCACAGGAATCACAGTTTCAAGTCCAAGTTGCTCTGGGAAGCTGCCCAGCCAGGCCCCAGCCGTCTTCCCGCCCCTATGTTTCAAGCACATGGGCTTCTGGCTTTGCGAGAACTATTTCTCAACCTGGAACACGATTTTGCCTTTTACCTGCACATTTTCACCGGAATTGTTCTTGAATGTCATGAAATTGTCACGGGTTCTGAGTTTAAGAACGGGTGGAGTTGGCATAGGGGGAAGTCTTGTAGGCACTTAAATGTCTCTGTAGCCATTTGGGGAGGGGGCTTTCATCATGTTTCAGAATCTAACATAAAAGGGCCCCGTGGGGAAGGGGGTTCGGCTGCCTGCCGACCCCCAGTGGTCTCCAAGCACCAGGTGTGGATTCCAGGTGACCCGAGGACAGGCAGGACGCCCAGAGCTGCCCTCACAAGTTGGGAAGGCTGAGGACCAGACACCTTCCCCGGTGTGGACCTGCCATCCCAGCAAGGACATCCCGCAGGACAGGGCTGTCCCTGGGGCAGGACAGTGGTGAGTGTAACAGGCTCAGTCTTCCCCTGTTTCCAGCTCTGAGCCCCTTCTCAAGGTAGAGAGAGTTAACAGGCTCGGTCACCCTTGAAAAACACAAATACACGTTCTGATTCCTGCCAAAAGGGGCGCTGCAGAGCTGCTTGGAGGAAATAAAATGAGAAAAATGGGAAATACAAGCTCCCCCCTGCAACTTATGAAAAACTAAAACACTTAAGGACTCTCAGCCTCAGCCTTGTCCATTTTAACCTTGCAGGTTTGAAAGAAGACTATCTGGATGCAAAATGCACCCTTGCATCACACGAAATAAAGACTACCAAAACATCAATGTACCACGGCATGGGACTGCGGCACCAAGCAGCCTTCTCCTGTATGTTCAGTTCAGTCCAGATTCGAGTTCAGTTGGCCTGGGAGGCTCACCTGCTGTGTGTGCGTGTGTATGTGTTTGTGTGTGTGTGTGTGTAGATCAGCCTTGTTCCAAAGGGGCATCCAGTCCCTCGGGGCTGCTGCCCGCAGTCTGGGCCAGCTCACTATCTAAAGGAGAGTCAAGGCAGAGGGCACACGTGTGCTCCAGCCACCCTTCCTTCACTGAAATCTCTGCCCTTTGCATGACGGGGAGAAGGTTTTTTAAAGGCGCCTTTTTATGTCTAAAGCAGTGCTGGTCACTTCGCCGGCTGAGACGCTGCCACTGCCACCTGTTAGTATCACAGTGAACTAGGAGCCTGGCCACAGGCTCGGGCTGCCAGGGGTACCTTGATAGCCCACCTGACACTGTCTTGGAAGGCATTTGCTTTTCTAAAGCTGGATTTTGACAGAGGGTGGGTGAGTCATGCATAACCTAGCTCAGGCAACAAATTGTAAACAGCAAGCTGTGGAGTGAGGTGGGGGGGGCGGTTCTTTTTCTGATGAAAATTTGCAGGAGTAGAGACCCAATATACAGAAGCATGTAGTTGTTCTGGAATTAAATGTTACACATCTGCAGACTGAATAATAGTTTTCCTGAGACTCCTATTTTATAGAGGATTGGCTTTCCCCTTGCTGTAAGTAAAGCTTTTTCTCTTGTTAAAATGCAACTTCGTAAGTTTTAAAGACAAATAGACTCCAGGCTTTCCCAAGAATTGAGTTTGCACTCTTTAACTATAGAAACTCAGGGGCCAAAACTGTCTTCTTCCTGGAAGGTGGCAGCCTAACGTAGCGAGGGTAGGTGATATCTCCTCCAGGCCACACCACAAGACTCTTCCTTGGACTCTCATCTTCACACTCAAGCCATTCCTTTCCATAACGCTCAAGGTGGCAGCCAAACACGAGCATCAAGACCTAAAGACACAGCTGTCTTTTCACAGGAACAAAGGACTTCACATCCTTTCCTGGATGCCTATTTGAAGATTGATCATTTCCTAGAACCTACCCATTAATTGTTTTACTATAACAAGGAATCATCCAACATGTTTTATTTCTTCTTTTTCAAATTTTTTGGAAGTGCTTTTACAGATATGTTAAATGTGCTGGGGAACATTATACAGCAGGTCACACTGAAAACCATGGTAATATGCAAAAGATACACTTTACAACCCAAAGGCATATGGAAGCACAATGTTACAGCAACATGCTCGGTTTTTAATATCTGGCATTCACCAGGGAAAATAATTCAGAAAAATGGAAAGTAGGGATAACACCTTTTCATCAAATGCCAGACATCTGTTCCCACCGTGTTTGCTGCCTTGGAGCCACCAAAAGGCACAGGGAGGCTGGGCCATGGGGGCTGGCCACCAGCGTTCTGCAGCCAGGCTCTGACCCACCACCTGTCCTGAGAAGTCTGTGGCTCGGGCCTACCGGCTGGGGCACACATCAAAACGCTGAGCAGTCAGCATGCTCTTAGACACACATCAGAGACAAGCAACACAGCAAAAATCACTTGCCACTGGGGAGGCGCACATGCCTCCCTCCAAGAGCACAGACCTGTGGGAGGGACCTCAGCTCATGGGAGCGCTTCTCACCGTCTCTTACAGCCACCCCTTCCCCCTGGGTTTGGTCATTTCTTTAGGACTTAATTTTCCAGGCTCAGCTCGTACTTTTCACAGTTCCAGCGTTTGCTGAAAGCCACCGTGACGCGTGGGGCATAACTAGCCCACCCCGGTCATGGGGTTCGGCAATGGATTTGTTTTTGGAATCCAAGCTGAATCTTAAGTTGATGCCTGGCTACAAGGCCAGGCCAGGGACTCCTGTGGAGGATGGCTACAGAAAGGGAGCTCCTCAGCGATGGGTGCCAAGAGGCGTCCTTCAGCCCTCCCTGGGCCGGTCCCGGCTCCGTCTGGCTCATGAACCGGTTGCTGAGGGACAATTCCTTGCACGGTGCCACTGAGGTCATTGGTCAGATGTGAATCTACAGGTGCACCTAGGGCTAACTGGCAGCAACCAGAATAGAGAAATGGATGTACTATGTACCTGGAGGGGCATGTGTGGCAACGCCTGATGGGCTCTCCCTGCCTCAGCCTGCAGGATTCAGGAGAATGGATGGAAAAAGCTTGTTCTATGTGGGAATATACATGGATAAAATGGAGACTGGAAAATGATCATGCTGGGAAAGGAAAGGCAGACTCTCTAAGGAAGCTCCTCTAAGTGAACTAACTACGTCACACGGGCAGTGTCTACACTAGCGTTTTGTATTATTTCATTCCGTGAGTTAGATTTAGTCACAGAGGACCTGACAATGTAGCTCCAACCTTAACAACGGAAAGTAGGAAGTTGCTCCTGCTCTTTGGCCAAAGGTTAAATGCAATTTAAGACATCCTAAAGAAATAAAATATTTTCAAATGGGTAGGAAATCAGCATCACACAGACCCTGAGTTCCAAAGCCACATCCACCTTGCTGTTTATAAAGTGTTTTATTCCGATGGGCAGTGTAGATGTATAAAAAGGTCAGACTTCAATCCTTAAATTAAAATTAAAATTGTTTATATAAAGAGCTAATCCAGTGCAACAATTAAAACCAAAGAAAATCTGAAGGCATCTTATAGAACATGAAGATGTCCAGTTTGGGGAATTGATAATATTATTGCTTTCTTGGACTGGAAGGAGAATCTCCCCAATTGCTTTAAGGCCCATGAACTGTGATTTCCCACCTGGAAACGGACAGTGTCCTCTTCACATCTTGAGTCACAGAACTGTCTATAAACACTGAAGCCCAGGTTAGTGTTTTCTGAAGTTTTTAAGTATTTTTAAACATGTCTAAAAGCAAAGAACCATTACCACCAAAACCCATTTAGCATATAAAGCCATAAGGAACAGGCACAAAGAATTTCAACACCAACAAAATGTGAGGCAGGGTTTGCACTTTGCACACACACAAAATCTAAATCTAAAGGGTTTCCCAAATCTTGTTCCCTACTTTTTCCTCTTGTTTCTGAAATCAATTTTACCACACTGCACAGATGTGTACTGAGATCTGGGGGAACCGGCTTGGCCCATGTCTTGGTCATCCTACTTTCCAAGGAAAAGACTGTTGGTGGCAAACACTCCCCAGAGCGCTGAGGGCTGGTACTGTGTGTGTATGGGAGAGGGGGTGCTCGTTCACAAGGGACAGCACAGCGGGGGGGGGGCTTGTTCCCCTGGGAGAGCATTTCGGCTCACTTGTTTGCTATTTCACGGCCTCAGTTTCATAAAGCCAATTCCTGTGTTTACACCCAGTTACCAAAATCACATCTGTGGTATATGGAAAAAGACACACCTTGGACTGGGACATTCATTATGACTGTCAAGCGATTGGCAATTGAGACATTCCTTTTCACCATGAAAGCTGGGGGACATTTGCCAAAACGCCAGAGGTGGTGCTAGCTGTTTCAGGAAGTGCAGGCCTAACAGAGCAGGTGGGGCCTGGGCAACGCACCCACCAGTCTTCCAAGACCCAAGCAAGGTCCTCGAGCATCTTGTGCTTTTCTTACGTCTCTACGGGTCTGTCTGTTCTGGGCTCCCAGCACCCCTGTCCTTGGTCCAACAAGCCTCTGCCCCAAACACATACTCAAACCCGAGCCATTAGCAAGCCAAGCACAGCAGCGGTCAGGAGCTGCCCAAAAGTCAGCACGCCAGGTAGTTCACGCGGGCTTCAAGAGTGTGGGGGGGGCAGAAAGTCCCTCCTCCTGAGACATCGTAGAAAAGTTTTACCCAGGCTGCTGGGAGAATGAGAAGGGAAAAGCTCTTTGCAACTTTTAAGACACTTTTCTTTTGGTTTCCATTTATTACTGCATCAAGGGTGTCAAAACCGCTGGCTGAAAGGAAAAGAAAACATACATACAGTCAAATCATACAGGTGCTGAAAAGAAAAAGAGAAGTATGGATAAAATAATGAAACACCAAAGAATATTTAAATGTTTATTTTTATGTTAAAAACGATGCGTTACCCTGTGGTTAGAATATACCTTTATATGGGGAAATGAAGTCACTTTATTTCTGAAATATTTCCAGAGAAAAGAAAAGAAATAACCCAAAAGTAATGAAGAGTAAGATCAAAGTGTTCCAGTATTTCCATCAACAATCCCAGCATGAGCGTGTCCTCTCCAGGACAGGATTCCCAAGTCAGTGCATTTTACGATGTTATGTCTCAGTGTTTTACCCATCAGTTTAGATCTTTCTGAGTGGGATGTCTGTACATTTAAAAGCTACAGCTCTGCATGCTTTTATTTTAAAATGTACTTATTCTGATACACCTCTCAATGTTATATTACACACATATATATCTGCTCTCCATAATTCAGTGTAACTTTTCCACCATCCATTCTATCGTTTTAGTTAACAGAGGATATGCATTACATTACACATGCATAATTTTAATGGAGGAGATGGTTACCTAGTTTATAGGCCATTTATCTCGTTAGTACAGAGACTGAAACGGGGGGCCAAGACCATCTTTGAGGGGACGTGCAGGTGTCCTCTGGAGCTGCTGTTGCACTGAGTCCTCCAATGGACAGGCTTTACTGTGGTCCCCACATTCCCACACTGGAAGAGCTGAAGAATGAGGAGTGAAGCGCACAAAGCCAGGCTATCCAGGACTTAGAAATCATCAAGGTACCAAAGATTTAGTCTACAGTTGTGGCCATGGGACAAAAATGAATCCATCATTTCCCCTGCATTGATGTTTTCAAACAGAAACGCCTGGCTAGATTTTAAAGGCTGTTATAGTCTGCAAACTTGACCTTGCTGGTGTGCGATATAAGACAGCTAGGAAGTTCTGTTTCTCCTCTCTTGGTGCATGTAGCATTTTGTGGGCTTTGCTAGGTGGTGTTCTGGGAGAAACTTTGAGCATCTTCTCTCCTTGCTGTCAACTGCAGTGTGTCCAAGAGGAAACTCCAGCTCGCTCCTCTGGCAGGCGATTCTCCACCCCTGCACTCCGGCCTCGGCAGCAGCCTGTCTGGAGCCCGGGAACCGTCTTCTCATGATCTCTAGGGGTTAGGCCGTGTGGTCCCCGTGAGTGCCTGAGCCCCCCGTGTGACCCACAGCCGTCACAGCTGGTGCTGCTTCAGGAGGCATCTGACCCACTCTTATGGAATGGAAGGGACTTGATAAATATTGTTTGGTTCAAGTTATTCATTTAGAGTAAGACTATGGCTAGCTCTGCTATGAACAGGCAGATGTAAGGCCCCAAGGGATTCGATTTCAAGACTAAATATTCTATGTTCCTCCCCCCACCCCTCCATTTTAGTTTAGATATTTGGGGATGTAATGTCTATTAGTTTTGACTAGTTGGAAAACAAGGCCATGGATTCTAATCAGCAGAAAATATTTAGAACAGATAAAACTTCAATTTAAGTTCTGTTAATCTGAATAAGGTCCATGCCAAATCAGAACAACTGAAAGTCACTGATGATTCCCACTCAATATTCTCGTGCTCTTCAGTATCCACACACACACATTTGTATCTGTGTATATGTGTGTTGTATGGTAAAAGGGACCCCTCTCCCCAGCCTTTCCACTTGTTTCTCATTTTGAATTGTCTGAGATTTTTCATAAAGGAACAAAGGTGATCTAGGGTCACTCCAGCTGAGCCTTCTTAGCCCACGCTTGCTCCCGCACCGCGTCCAGCACGCACAGGCTCATGGTACTGGAACTGCTCTAACCACCAGGCGGCCGTAGCGGCAGTCCCCAGGATGGTAGTTTCTCTTGCTTCCCCAGCCTGCCCCAAACGACACCGCACACCCAAGCCATCCTCTGCAGTAGGAGACAGCCTGCTCTGTGTGGGACACTCACCCTTAACTGAGCTGAGGACCCTCAGTTTCAGAAATACCTGGGCCAAACGTGGAGGCTCCACGGAGAGAGAACTGGCCACGTCTTCCAGAGGGAGCAGGGCTCATTTAGAGAACTGCAGGCCAAGGAGCTCGTGAGCCTCTCTTTGCCCACTGCGTTGGTGAGGCCACCTCCACCACACACTCTGAAGGGCAGTGGTGCCTTCCTGTGGCTGAGGAGCTCTTCCTACAAGGTGCTCATCTCTGGAAATTCCTTCTGCAGCAATTGCCTTGGGTCTCTTGGCTCCATTCTCTTGTCAAATTTAAGGGTTCTTGAACCTGACCAGCTTCAGTTCCAAAGCCTCACTATAACACAGGACCAAGCAAATACCTGCCTTGGATGTCAGAGGCACCTCACCTGTAATGTGCGCACTGTCCACCAACACACTGTCGCCCTATGGGCAAAAGATACAAGAAGAGCCTTACGGCTGCCAACGAGAGGAGCCCTGAGAGAGGCTGGGCTATGCTGACCCTACCAGGGACCCTATCGCAAGAGGGGGGACTGAGCTCCTAGGGACTAGCTCCTGGGAACTAGCCAACTGGAGTCAGAGGACCGCCCAGAGGGCTCCTGCAGCTCCTTCTATCTTTTGGTCCTCAACATTCTACTTCTTAGAGATACAAATGCCTCGACAGAGCTTACGGTGGGGCATACGAGCCCAGTGTGTGTTTTGCCAGCAATCCCATCTTAATAAAAATGTTGTCACATTTTCCTAATCATGCTTTGTTGACACCACTCATGCTGTTCTTCAAATAACATTTTCTATTTAAAACTTACGCGGGGAGGCACCTTTTTTTCCTTCTTGCCACTCGGATTTTCCAATTGTGGTGATTTTTCATAGCAACTGCTTATGCTCTGGAACAGTCATTTATTTTTAGGATTCCTTTGAGCATCCCATTGCTTTTCTCCTTTGGTGCACTCTCCGTGAAGGTTTCATCTCTGCCAAAATCATGGTTGAGGAATTTTTTGTTGTGTTTTGATCGTTGTATGGGTGAATTTCTATTTTGCTGGGCTGAAGTATTTTACTTTCTTATTTTTATTTTTGGTCTGATAAAATGGGAGGTTTAATGGACAGCTATTTCCTAAGCAATTTCCTTTCTGTGTATATCAATTCTACTTTGAGCATAATAAATTGTATTGACCGCAAGTATTCAGATAGATACAGCTGTTTTGAGGCCTTGCTGCCCTCAGAAATGGGCCCCAGGAGTTCCCCATGAATTTGCACCAAGCAGAGGATAAGGCGAAATGTTTGGTCTGTGATTCACAACTTTACTTCCAATGTTGCCACTTCATGAAGCACACTGTAAAGAGATGGCCCTCCCTCAGGGTATGTCACTCGCACTTTAAGGAAAAGCCTGGTCCAGGTCTGAAGGAGGAGAGAACGTGAGGACCAGCTTCTGAGCCACGGCCCAGAACACTGGAGTGTGGGAAACTGAAGAACACCTGACATCGTGCACGGACACCAGGAAGTAACACGACACGGCAAAGCCCGGGGAGGAAAATGCACGTGGAAATCAAACAGATCTCAAAGAAAAGACGGAAATCTCTTCTCTTCATGTTTCAAAAAAGAATTCCAGAGGTCAAAGGAACCAAGTGCAGGTGCAAATGTATATAAAAATAATGAGCCGTGCTCGTAACAAACAAGGAGAGCCACATTCAGTTATCTTTCACATACGTCTAATCTCAGGCCAAGGGCAAGAAATGTCTGCTGTGCTTTAAAAGGTCTAGAATAGAAAAATCAACACCCAAATCTTTCCTAATTCCAAACGGCTTTTTGTCATTAGATGACTAACAATGTCGGTGGGGTCAGGTTTATTACATTCGCACTGAGCTAGTACCAGGCAGTATATAAAACTGTTGTCTTAGGATTTCTCCAGTCCCTACATGTGGCTGTGTTAGAAGCATTTCCCCAACTAAGCCCAGCTGCTTTCACCCTGCAGGCCTCTGCTACTTGCTTAGAGAGGATCCCACCAGCCCTCCACCAACGAAGCTGTGTCAAATCATCCCCTATTGCTCATCAGACTCACCGCTCCACCATTCAAAAAACAGAAGGCATAAAGGTGAATACGAACATAAGAAAGTCACTCACATCTGCTCCTGCAGCCTTTCCATGTAGTCTCTGAAGTCCTGGGCGTCCCCCAGCCCCATGTCCTGGCAGACCCACTTAATGCTGTCATCGCTGTCGAACAGGATGGAGTTGGTGTATGGGCCGCCGTCCTCCGGGAGAATGGTGGTGTAGGAAGTAAACTTGACTCTCTTCCTCTTGGGGCCTGAAGGGTTTATTGGGTCAGTCTTCATTTCCTTCTCGTAGACATAGTCAGGAGGTCTGAGGAGCTGGCTGTGGAAAGTCTTCTGGGAGCTGCCGTTGAGAAGGAAGTTCCTCTCCCCGAGCTGCAGCCCCCTGTCTATCATGGTCGTGCACTCCTCCGACGGGAGCGTGATGTCAACGGGGTTCTCCAGAAGCTCCACCTCGTTCCCCAGCCAGACCCAGTCGTGGGAGTGGGGGATGTTGCCCTGCTCACTCACGGCAAACCTTTTGTGTCTGTACTTCCAAGCAAACGCCACGCAGTTGATCAAGAAGACGAGAATGGCCAGGCAGAAGACGCAGAGCAGGGCGTACATGCCGATCTCCAGGTCAGTTAGCCCCCTGGAGGTCACCGTCAGGTCACCAGGACTGTTGGGCTCGGGTAACTTCCCGCGCGTGGGGAAGCTTGTGAAGGCATCTGGACCACCGCTCTTGAGTAGCTTCTTCTTCTTTCCCTCCATGGGAGACCGCGGCGTTGTGCTTTTGTTGGCACCTTCCCCTTGGCCAACAGATGCGCCATGTTGGAACCACTCCTGAACTGCCCTCTCCTGGTTTCCTTCTCACTCTATGGAGTTACTGAGATGGCCTTTATACTCCCAATCTGTGCCCTCGATGTCGTTGGTGCCTCCTTGGTGCTCACCCACACTTGGTTCAAATTTGACCTTGACATGTCCTTTACCCACAGCAAGAACACTCTTCCTCTTGGTCTTCTGACAAGGTTCACTGATCATAAGTTCTAACTTAATCAAGGGCCCTTGCCCTTCCCCCTCTGCAACCACGATCGGCCATTTGGACTGAAGGTTTGGCTGGACAGACACCACCATTTCATCCAATGACGAGACAGTGATTGAAAAATCCTTGGGATCATAAATGTCTAAAGGTGTTGCTGAACCATCACTGAACAAGATCCAAGAACTGACTATTGCTTCCTAAGAAAAATGAAACCAAAGCATTATGTTATAATCAGGTTCCTTCATGTTTGCAAACAAAAATATGACTTCCCATACATTATTCTTTAAATTTACAAACTGAGAAAAATAAACTATGTTTTATAATCTTGAACAAATTTGGCCTGCCTTGAATTGGCATCAATAATGTACTTTAGCCCCACTGGTATATAAGGAATAAAAAATATACTTCAATGAATACAGTACAATGTCTATTAATTTATTGCATGCCATACAACAGAATTTGACTTTGACCTTTCCAAAAACATTTGAAAGATCAGGCAATTTATCTGAATCAATTTCAGGTACAACTACTCAGGCTACTGTTTAGGACAGCATCGCACTGAACATTCTCTACTAGGAAGCCAATGCACTGGCTGGAGTACCTGTGGAAAGCAGCACTATGAGACTGAACTGCTTGAAAGACATGGCATCCCTGGCATCTTTATAAGTGACTCGCTGAAAGTTTAAAGATGGAGGAGAAATTTAGAGTTGACAATAATTTCAGTAAACAATAGCAATTTGGTGCCTATTAGCCATGCTTGTTTGGGCAGCTCGAACAGTTTCCAAGTACCAGAAAACACCTGCTTTGGGGAAAGTGAAAACACGAGATCCCTTGTGCACAGTCTAGCAGCAGCCCACACCTAGCACAGGGAAGCCCACTGGAAAGCAAATGGCATATGGCAGGTGGTTCATGTGCAAAGGTGTAAAACAAGGAAATGCATCCAAGCCACCGAGTTCTTTTCTCAGAAACAAGACACAATGGATAAGAAGCGGGAAGAAGCTTCAGGAATCACCAGTCCTCGCTGCAAGTACTGCAGGGATCCTCTCTGCAGGGTGTGGTAAGGGAGAGAATGTCATTTCCACTGACCAGGGACACAGGGCCCCTGGCCGCTCACCTGCTGGGGGGCTTGAAGAATATCCTGCGCAGTTGCTGTGGAGACGATGGCTCTTCTGTCTGCTCTGTGTGGCTGCAGGGAAAGAGACAAGCCAGCCACGAGCTGCATGCCCAGGTCTGTGACGGTGACACGGTCATCCAGGACAACCACTGTCTTCTCAGCCAGGATGGAGTCAGAGAGAGGCGAGAGAACCTTCGAAAGCAAGCGGGAAAGCTCGTGTGTCCTCTCCCTGCAGCCACTTTAAACTCCTTAACTGACATCTCCCTCAGTGTGTTCTCCCAGCTCTCTGCTCAGTGAACGTGCTCACGGGAATGGCTTAGGCATGTGCTATGCTATTGTTGAGTTACATCTACCCACTGAAGAAGGAGTTTTACCAAGTCCACCCTGGTCTTGTCTTTTCCTTGTTTCATGTGATAATAGCAGTAGTATATTCTCTGGTAAAAGTTAAATGCCCATGTGGGTACTGGGCACTCAAAGAGTAACATTTGCCCAATAAATACTTATACTTTGAAAGTAACAGAAATGTGGTAAACCTGAAACAGGCTCAGCCATCTTCCCCTGTTCACATGCCTTCTGACGGGCAGCTGTGTGGTCGTCACGGAAATATAACGATGACTGCGTGGGCCGTGGTGACGTCAATGGGGAAACCAGTTAAACAAGGCAGGAAGGGACCCGTGATGTCCTGAAGAGCCGGCCCTCCTAATTAACCATCTAATTTGCAACCAGTGGTGACTGAAACCTGGAGAAAAGCACGTGCTAGGTAGAATTTCTAGAACGGCCCCCAAGGACGACCTGCCCTGGTCTTGGAGCCTGTGCCTAGAGAGATTACTCCTGTGATTACGTTCTGTTAAAAGGCACAGGTGATCTTAAGGTATGGGTCCAATGTAATCATGTGAGCCCTTAGAAGCAGAGCCCCCTCCCTGGCTGATGGCAGATGGGGCAGTCAGGCAGGTTCAAAGCATGGGACAGAGTCTGGACACCATGGCTGATGATGGGGGCAGATGAGCCAGGGTGCAGGAGCCCCTGGGAACAGAGAATGGTCCTTGGCTGACATCCTGAAAGGAAACAGGGCCCTCCCATGAGGAACTGAATTCTGCTCACAACCTAAACTGGAGAATAGTCTGGATAGCTCTTCTTCGAAGCCCCCGCTTGCAAATCTGCCCAACTGCCACCTCTATTCCAGCCCTGGGAGACCCTGAGCGGAGATGCCATGGAGCTCACTCAGCCTTCTTCCTGATGTGTGGAACTCTGGGCTAATGACAGGTACTCTTTTAAAGTGCTAAGTTCGTGGTAACTTGTGACACAGCAATAGAAAATTAATACATAATAAAACACTTATGGGGAAGCGGATTTGGCCCAACAGATAGGGCATCCACCTACCACATGGGAGGTCCGCAGTTCAAACCCCAGGCCTCCTTGACCTGTGTGGAGCTGGCCCATGCACAATGCTGATGCATGCAAGGAGTGCTGTGCCACACAGGGGTGTCCCCCGTGTAGGGGAGCCCCACATGCAAGGGGTGTGTCCCATAAGGAGAGCTGCCCAGCGCAAAAGAAAGTGCAGCCTGCCCAAGAATGGCAGCACACACAAGGAGAGCTGACGTAGCAAGATGATGGAACGAAAAAGAGACACTGATTCCCGGTGCCACTGACAAGAATACAAGTGGACACAAAAGAACACAAAGCAAATGGACACAGAGAACAGACAACTGGGGAGGGGAGACAAATATATACAAAATAAATCTTAAAAAAAAAAACTTATCATCCAGCTTTGTCAAAAATGAACTTATTTGCAAAATTCAAAATGTGACTTAATTAACGTGAACAGGAATATTTTTAATTTGGAGGAAAAGATTATGTTGCGACATTTCTGCATAATTATCCTGTCAAAATTGGCTAGAAAAAATAGTTTTACTATAATTATGAAATAGAAAGCACTTAACTATGGATGTTTTTATATTTAGTGCAAATACATTGTTTTTAAACTTTTTTATCCACTGTTCAAAGTATAACAGCTAAATGGTTAAACTTCAAGGATAGAAAAAAACTAGGTCTCATAGGTTCCACAGCCTTCCATTTGTGATATGAAGAAAGTAGAGTATCATATGGGGGAAACAATTGCTTACAATGTGTGTTTAATTTCATTTTCACTGGTAAAAGAAATTAGATATCTCAATTCTCCCTAAAATGCAAAAATCATTTTGAGCTTAGATTATCAGCCTCAATGAGCACTGCTGCTCCTCCTGCTCCTCTCCTGATCCCCTCGCACACATGCCGGTTGCACGCATGCACCTGGCACACCCACATGCACACCGCCCGCACAACAGCATCCTTGCAGGTGCCCTCGCGCCGCCTGGCACCAGGGGCGGCAGCAGCAGGAGGGGCCCGGCTGTACCTGCACCGTGGTTATCCCCGGCTCTCGCCCCACCAGGGTCCGGCCATCCTCCAGCTTAGCAATTCTCGGCTCCTCCACTTTCATGAACTCGGTCACGAGGCTGGTGATGTCCAGCTGCCAGTCGGGCCCCAGCATGTAGGTGAGCTGCCCTAACTCGGGCGACTCGGCCACGAACTGGGTCAGGACACGGACTGTGGCGTGCTGGTACTGCAGGGAGCAGCCTCTCCCTCTCTTCTCCTCGTCGTCCTCGTCCTCGCTTTCCCGGGTGGGCCTGGAAGCAAACGCGCCAAAAAGAATCAGCCCTGCCACTGCCCAGTTTCACGCCCTCATTTTTCAGCTTCACGCGACACACGGAAAGCAATGAAACGGCCCTTGTGCCTGCCCGACCTGCTGGCCCGTGGTTTCACCGCCCGTCTGTCCGAAGTTCCTCTTGGGGATCGCTGTGCGCCTCGGGGGCTGCTAGCAGCCTGGGCCATGGGAGCCGGGAGCAGGCCTGCAGAGGACCCGGGCCAGGAAGGCAGGAGGGCCAGCACCGGCAGGCAGAGGCCCTGCCCTTGCCCTCTGGGTCCTGCAGGTTTGTCATTCTAAAATAATTCCCTGCGGGTGACAGAGGCAGAACCTTGGGCCTGAGGGGAGGGTGACTCTGCCTGGAGGACTGTCTGCTGGCCTTTTTTTTTTCTTTCCATTTTTTTTAAAAAGATACATATATCACACAAAATGTTACATTAAAAAATATAAGAGGTTCCCATACAACCCACTCCCCACCCTACCCCCTTATTTCAGCAACTTCTTTCATTAGTATGGTACATCCACTGCATTTGATGAGTACATTTTGGAGCACGGCTACATAGCATGGATTATAGTTTACGTTGGAGTTGACACTCTCCCCCAGTCCATTCAGTGGGTTACAGCAGGATATATTCTGTCCAGCATCTGTCCCTGCAACATCATGGAGGACACCTCCAAGTCCTGAAAATGCCCCCATATCACAACTTTTTCCCTCTCCTGGCCCTCAGGAACTCCTGTGACCACTGTCTCCACATCAATGCTACAATTTCTTCCATTGCTAGAGTCACAGTAGTTATATAATAGAATACCAGCAAGTCCACTCTAATCCTTATTTCATTCCTCCATCCTGAGCACCCTGGGGTGGTGATGTCCCCTCCACCTCTAAGTCGAGAGGGGGCTCAGATCCCACAGCTGATGATGGGATTCTCCTGCTTGCAGCTGTAGACGCTCTCCGTTCCCTGGTGCGGTGGTTGACCATCCTCACCTCCCTGTCAGCTGACCTGGGTAAGTCAACGAACTGGAGAGTAGGTGCTGCAGCTCTGCGGAGGCTCAGGGCCCCCTGGCACACACGCCTCCCTGCGTGGCCTCCACTCAGGCACCCCACCCCTCACCTCACGAATGAAAATAACCACTTGCCCGAGGATCCAACAGGCCCAGGCGTGAGGGCAGCGGGGAAGGGCCCCTGGGAATTCCCTCAAAGCCGGCCCTTGAATCCCAGCTGGGCCGCTTTCAGGTCCAGCCTCCTCCTGGGCTGGGGCGCTCCACACCCGGCAGAGAAGGCCCCTCGGAGCTCACGGTCCTGAAGGCGGCAGGGCACCTCTCCCCTCCCACCTCCCTGCTCTCCCCTGAAATCCCTGCTGGAGGTGCGAAGCTGCTGCGAGGCAGGCTGCCTGGGATGAGCAGGGCGCCTCCACTGCCCCGCCCGCTTCTCCTTCCCCCCTGAGCACACCAGCCTGGCCCACCCAGCCAAGGCCCTCCCCTGAGGCCTGCTATCCACACCCCCCTGACATCCCATCTGCCTCCTCCCAAAACAGCCCCGCCCTGCGTGCTGTCCTGACCGGGCCTGGCGGGGGACTGCCGCCTCCCCGTGACCCTCCAGGGTGGGGAGCTGTGTCAGGGAAGGAGGGGCACGACTGACGTCTCCGTGTGAAGGCCCAGGCCCAAGGCTCTGGAATCCTGGGGGCTCACCACACGCGTGACATGAGGCGTCTGACCTCCACAAGAGCCCCGAGGGGGCGGACGAGGAGGCCACCCCTGGGGTGCCTCCGCTGAAGTCAGCAGGAGTCGCCTGCTCAGGCAGGGCCCAGCCAGGCCGTCTGCACCCCCTGCTTGTTGTCTCCCACTTTATAGCTGACCCCCTTCATTTCACATTAGCCATGAAATATGGTCCTGTGTTCACACGGAGAAAACCAGGCTCAGCGTGGTGAGGTGTGCAGCCTCCTCACGGGAAACTGCAGATTTGGGTCCGCTCCATCTGACTCCTTACACCCACTCTCTACAGCACGTCATCCCACCACCCTGAAAGTTCTGGGGACCACTGACCAATTGCTGTGTGGCTCTTTGCAGTTTTATCCCATGTAACCACCACCATAATCAAGATGCAGATCTGTTCCATTTCTCTCCACCACTCCCTCATCCTGCCCCTTCATATCGTCATTCCCCACTGTTAGCCCAGAGCAATCGCTTGTCTGTTTTCCATTTCTGTAATTTTGGTCTCTGCAGAATGTCAGAGTAAATGGAATTATATGGGATGTCACCTTTTGAAGCTAACATTTTTCCCTCAGCATAATTCCCTGGAGCTCCATCCTAGATAGTTCCCTTAATAGTTCACTCGTTTCACTGCTGAGTTGTATCCCATCATTTAGCTTTCCACAGTTCCTCACTCATCCATCCACTGAAGGACATGTGGGTTGATTCCAGTGTGGGATATTACAGATAGAGCTGCCATGAACGTTTGTACACAAGTTTTTGAGTGAACGTAAGTTTTCATTTCTCTGGGATAAATGCGAAAGACTATATTTGAGGTAATGTATGGTAAGGGAATGTATAGTTTGAAAAGAAAACTGCCGAACTGTTTTCAGAAGGCTGTGCGATTTTACACTCCCCACAGCACGGATGAGTGACCCAGTTTCTCCGTAGCCTTACCTCATTTGGAAACACCACTATTTTTCATTTCAGTCATTCTGATAGGTGTGTCGTGGTATCTTATTGCAGTTTTAATTTGTATTTCCCTAATGTCTACTGATGTTGAACACCTATTCATGTGCTTATTTGTGCTCTGCATATCATCTTCAGTAAAATGTCTGTCCATGTCTTGTGCACACTGTTGAATTGTTTACTGTTGAACTGTACAAGTTCTTTTAATATTCTATATGCAGTCCCTTGTAGTATATATGGTTTCCAAACATTTCCTCCCAGTGTACAAACTATTTTTTCCTCCTATTAACATAGTCTTTCTCAGAGGAAACGTTTACAGTTTTGATGAGGTCCAATTTATCATTTTCCCTCTCATGATTCAAGCTTATGGTATCAAATCTAAGAACTCTTTACCTAGCCCTATATCTGAAGATTTTCCCCTACATTTATTTCTAAAAGTTTTATTGTTTTGTGTTTTACATTTAAGTTTGTGGTCCTTTTGAGCTGATTTTAGTATAAATGTGAACATGGTATACCTTGACGTACATTTAGATCTCTTTAGATTGCAATTTTCAACATACAGATCCTGTATGTTGTGTTACATTACTATATATTTCATTTTCTTTGGTGTAATTGCAAATGGTATTGTGTTTTTAATTTAGGTTCTCACATGTTCAATGTTACTATATAGAAAGGTCATTAATTTTTCTATGTTTTTCTTATATCTTGTTGCTTTGCTGAACTAACTTATTTGTTCTACCAGATATTTTTGGTAGATTTTCTACACAATCATATCATCTACAAAGAGAGACAGTTTTATTTCTTCTTTTATAGTCTGTATGCCTTTTATGACCTGTTCTTGCTTGAATGTGCTGGCTGCAACTTCCAGAACTACCCTGAATAAGTGTGAGAGTGGACACATCTTTGCCTTGATCCTAATCTTAGAGGGAAAGGATTCAGTCTTTCACCATTAAGTATGGTGTGAACTGTAGGTTTTTGTACATATTCTTTATCAAGTTAAAGAAACTCCCCCTATTACTAATTGACTGAAGTGTTTATTTCATGGAAAGGTGTTGAGTTCTTTCAAGTGATTTCTCTACATCAACTGATATAATTTTCTTCTTTAGCCTTTTGATAATGTGGATTACATTGATTTTCAAATGATGAACTAGTCTTGTGAATAAATCCTACTTGGTCATGCTGCATACTTCTTTTAATACATTACAGGATTCAATTTCCTAATTTTTGGGGGGAGTTTGTGTATCTGATTTCATGAGAGATACTAGTTTGTGGTTTTCTTTGGGGAAGAAGACCATGTTTGTTTGGTTTTGCTATCAGGATAATAGTCATTTCTTAAAATGTGTTTGGAATTATTTCCTCTTCTAATTTTTGGAAGAGACTGCAAAATTAGCATTAATTCTACTTTAAATGTCTGGTAAAATTCTCCACTGAAATAACTTGGGCCCCGGGGAGTTGTTTCTTGGGAACTTCTTAATTATGGAATCAATTTCTTTAATGGTTATAGGACTGTTCAGATAATCTATAGCACCCTGGTTAAGTGCTGGGAGTTTGTGGTTTTTGAGAAAATAGTCCATTTCTTCTAGAATTTCCTTATCCTTTAGTTGGCTGCTGGCTCTATATTGATAATCCATGTTTCATTCCTGATATTAATGATGCATGTTTTCTGTTTTTATCTTTGTCAGTCTTGCTAAAGGTTTATCAATTTCATTGATTGTTTCAAAGAACAAGCTTTTAGTTTCATTGATTTCTTATACTGTTTGTATATCTTCACTTTCTTTGATTTCTGCTCTTTTATTTCCTTCCTTGTGCTTGCTCTTGAAGTAT
This sequence comes from Dasypus novemcinctus, assembly GCF_030445035.2. NCBI lineage: Eukaryota > Metazoa > Chordata > Mammalia > Cingulata > Dasypodidae > Dasypus > Dasypus novemcinctus. Next base: position 104,022,371 of record NC_080678.1, on the reverse strand, counting down.
GAACCTAAGATTACTGAAAAGAGGCCTTTCTTCTTTGCTAACAATGTAATTAATTTCTCTCAGCAGTGCTTTATATCTTTGCATAAAATTTTGTAATATACTTTAATTTTAATTCAATTCTATGTAATTTTTATTTCATTTAATATTTCTCTTTGACCATGAGTTATTTATAAATGTTGAATAACTTCCAAGTGTTTGGAGATTTACCTGTTATCTTTCTAATACTGAATTCTTGGTTGATTTCATTATGGTCAGAGAACATAATCTGTATGATTGCAACTCTGTTAATTTTTTCTAAGGATTTTTTTTACAATATAGCTCTTTCCATTCTTTTACTTTTGACCCACTCAAGTTTTGTTTGCTGGTAGTTTCTTGCTGACAGGATATACTTGTATCTTATTTATCATCCATTCTCAATCACTGACTTTTAATAGGTACATTGAGACCATTCGCATTTAAAGTCATCATGATATTTTACAGCTTAAGTCTGGTGTTTCACTGTTTTCTGTCTGTTGCTCCTTTGTTGGGTCCCTATTTGTCTTTTGTTGCCCTCCTGTGGGTTACTTGAACAACTTTTTAAATATTCTGCACAGCCTACTGATACCAATGTCTCACCACTAAGAGTGAAGTACACATACCTTACTTCCATTTAAGTCTTTTCATCATCCCCATTTATAAAACGTAATTGTTTCAAGTATCTCTTCTGTACAACTAAGTGTCATATCAGCTGGTGTTACCATTTTTGCTTCAACTATCAAATACTTAAGAAATTTGTGATAATTTATCATGTTTACTACTATTTTCACCCAGCTTTTATTATCCTTTCCTTTTTTAATGTCCAAACCTTCTCATTCTATCATTTTTTTTTAGTGAATTTTTTTAGAGAATTTCTTAAGGGTGGGTCTCTCAGAAACAAGTTCTCTTAGTGTTTTGTTTTGTTTTGTTTTTATTCTGAGAATGTCTCTATTTTCCCTTCATTTCAGAAGGATACTTTAGCCAGACACAGAATTCACCATTGATAGTTTTCTTTCAGTACTTGAAAAATGTTATGTAACTTGGTTACATGGTTTCAAGTGAGAAGTTTGCTTCATTCAAATCCCTATTGGTAATGCATCATTTCTATGAATGCCTTAAAGATTATTTTCATTTTAATTTTCAGAAATTTAATTATGATGTGTCTTGACATGGATTTCTTTGGGTTTATCCTTTGTGGCATTCCCTCAGCTTCTTGAATATGTAGGTTTATGCCTTTTCCATACTTGGAGAGTTTCCATCCATTATTCCTTCAAATACATTTTCAGTCCTACACTCTTTCTCCTCTCCTTCTGGGGTTCTAATAACAGAATTTTAGATCTTGTGCTATTGTCTTACAAATCCCTGATGATCTATTCATTTCTTTTGAGCCTATATTCTCTCTGTTGTTCATATTGAGTACATTCTATGGAAATGTTCTCAAATTCACTGATTTTTATCCTCTATTCTTGAGCTCATCCAGTAGGATTTTTTTAATTTTGGTTACTGTATTTTTCAGTTCTATAATTTACTATTGTTGTTTTTTTTAAATTCTACTTCTTTGCTGGCATTTTCTATTTTTTCATTTGTTCAAGGAGATTGGTATATACTCATGGAAGAATGTTTTTTATTCTGCCTAAAATCCTTTTAGATCATTCCAACATTTGGTTCATCTGGGAACTGGCATTGATTGACTCTTTTCTCAAATATTCTAGTTCTTGGTTTGCAAAATCATTTTAATTGTATTCTGAACATTTTGGATATTATATAGGAGATACAACAGCCTACTGAAATCCATTATAGCCACCAGTCACCTAGTTTAGGTTTAGCATGTAGATGCTGACCTAATTTTGTTGCTTTTGGTTTTAATTAAAATTTGGTTTTTAGAGTCCTTGTAGTACTGTTCTGCTTTGTTTCAAGCCCCAGGCACCATGCAGGCTCGTCAATTTCTGAAGGACTATATTTCCCTAGTGTGGTAGTTTGCATGGTTTATGAATTCCAAAAATAGATAATGGATTGTGTTTATAAACTGGTCTGTTCTTCTGGGCATATTAGATTGCAGTAGATTCAGAGGTTTCACTTCTACTTGATTAAATTATGACTAAGGCTTTGAATGGGCCACATCAATAGGATGGTCGAGTTCCTGCCCCATTGCTGGGTGGGGATGGACAGAGAAAACGACACGGCAGAAGAGAGAGTTTGAGTTTTGATGCTGGAGCCCCAGGAAATAAATACAGAGGGAAAGAACATAAAGGAAGAGAGACAACTCTGTATACACAGCAGAGTCCTGGGAAGAGAATGAGCCTGACAGCCTATAAGGCTGCAGCTGAGCCCAGAGAAAAACAAGCCCAGGGAACGAGACAGGTGAGATCAGAAGAAGCTGGGACCATGGAGCCTTAAGAGGAAGGGGAAGGCTGCACTGTTGCAGACGTCGCCCGCCATCTTGCTCAAAACATGGCAAATGACTTTGGTGAGAAAGTACCTCTTATGGTACCTTGAGTTGGACTCTTTAGGGCCTGGTATCTGTAAGCTTCTGCCCCAAATATACACCCTTTATAAAACCCAACAGATTTCTGGTCCTTGGCATCAGCATCCCTTTGGCTGACTTATATACCTAGGACAGGCGGAAGGTTGGGAGATAATAGGCTTACGAGACAGTATCACCCACCTGGGTCTGCCTGGGTTCTAATGATAAGAATTTTAGATCTTGTGTTTCATCAGGTGAAAGTTATAAACCTTCAGGCATCAGCAAAGGATATGACAGCCAAATCACTGACTTTTCTTTCGAGCGTGCTTTCCTGACAGTGAATGCCTTAATTTCTACATCTTTTGCCATGTGGATAGGCTTAGAATTTCCAACATCATCAGGTCCTTGAATCTTTAAAAATTATCTCTCCTCTTGCATTTTACTAAAAGCAGCTACAAGAAACCAAGATGCACTTTCAAAACATTGCTTGGAAATCTCCCCAGCTAAACCTCAAACTTCATTTTCTTTTCACGGAACCACAGGACACAACTTCGTTAAACATCCTGTCAGAACACAACAAGGGTCCACCTTCCTCCAGTTTCCACTAACATGGTTCCTCACTTCCTTCTGAACTCTTGGCATTGTTTTGGTTTTGTTTGTTGCTGTTGCTGTTTTCTAAGAAAAGCTGTAGTTTACAGAAAGATCATGCATAAAATAGAGTTCCCACATACCTGCTCCATCTACATTCCACATCAGTGTGGTACCTTTGTTACAGCTGATGAGAGAACAGCATTAAAATTGCAGAATTATCTTTAGCCATAGTTTGCATCAGGATTCACTGTATTGTATAGTCTTATGGTTGTTTTTTTAAATTTTTTATGTTCTAGCAACAACATACCACTTAAAATTTACCCTTTTAATGACATTCTTATATATAATTCAGTGATGGTAACTGCATCCACAATATTGTGTTACCATCATCACCATACATTACCAAAACTTCTGTCACCCCAAACAGAAACTCTGCACCTGTTAAGAATTAACTCCCCATTCCCGATCCCCACCTCAGCCCCTAATATTCTGTATTCTAGTTTCTGACTCTATGAATTTGCTCATTCAGAAACATTTTTAAAGTCTAAGTTTCTAGTAACAGCTAATTCACAATGATTTATGCTTTCTCTGAAACGATTTAGGATTTCTCTAAAATGCTGCTCACTTTGTTCTGCAGCCTGTTAAAGCAGCATCTTTAACACCCGCATTTCTGATCACTGTCTGTTCAAGGTGTTTGAGGCTTTTACTATCGTTCTTACAGCCTTAACCCACAGCCTGATGTCAAAGGCACTCTCTCACATTTAGGTGTTTGTTACAGCAGCACAACAGCACTAGGAAACAACGCATCTATCAGTTTTCTTTTGCAACATTTAAAAAATTACCACACATGTACTGGCTTAGAACAGTTCTATAGGTCAGAAAGCTGGGCAGTAACTGTGATGATTTCAGCACAATATTGTGAATGTAAATTAATACCACTGAACAACTTGAAATGCCACTTGAATGTGGCTAAAAATGGGAAATTTTGAGTTGTACATGTTACTATGATCAAAAAGTTTAGAAAACATAATAATAAAGGGGTCCAGAGAGGCTCAGTTGAGATCTCTGCATAGGGTCTCAAAAGGCAGAAATCACACTTTATGCAAAAATCCATGCAAAAATAGTTCAAAGACATAAATATAAGAGCTAGAACTATCATACCCCTAGAAGAAAAGGAGGTAAACATGTTCAAAACCTTGCATTAGGCAATGGTTTCTTAGGCTTCATACCTAGGGCACAGACAGCAAAGAAAATATAGATAAATGAGACCTCGTCAAAATAATTTTTTGTGCATCAAAGGATTTTATCCTGAAAGCAAAACGACAAACTACACAATGGGAGAAAATATTTGGAAACCACATATCTGATAAAGGTTTAATATCCAGAATATATAAAGAAATCATTCAACTTAACAACAAAAAGACAACCAACCCAGTTAAAATATGGACAAAACAACTTGAATAGACATTTCTCCAAAGAGGATTTACAAATGGCTAGAAAATGCATGAAAAGATGCTCAACATCATTAACCATCAGGGAAATACAAATCAAAACCACAATGAGATACTATTTTACACCCATTAGAATGGCTATTTTTTTTTTAATTGAAAATTTCAAGTGTTAGAGAGGATGCAGAGAAATAGGAACACTCATTCTTTGCTGGTGGCAATGTACAATGGTGGAACAATTGTGGAAAACAGTTTGGCAGTTCCTCGGAAAGCTAAGTATAGAACTACCATATGATCTGGCAATCCCACTACTAGGTATATACCCAAAAGAATTGAATGCAGAGACTCAAACAGATATTTGCACACTGATCTTTACAGCAGCATTATTCACAATTACCAAAAGATGGAAGCAAACCAAGTGTCTATCATCCAATGAATGGATAAATAAAATGTGGTAGATATACAATGGAATACTGTTCAGCCGTAGAAAGAAATGAGTTCCTGATATATGCAATGACATGGATGAACCTTGAAGATATTATGTTGAGTGAAGTAAGCCAGACACAAAATGACAAATACTATATAATCTCATTGATTTGAAACAATTAGAATAAACAAACTTATATAGTCAGAACTAGAATATAGGTTACCAGGTGATGGGGTGGGGATAGGGAATGGGAAAGCAAGGCTTAATAGGAAGTTAAATACAGGGTTCCTGTCTGGAATGATGGAAATGTTTTAGTAATGGATGGTGGTGATGGGAGCACAGTATTGCAAATGTAATTAACAGCACTGAAATATTTATCTGAATGTGATTAAATGGGGAAATGTTAGATTGTATATATGGCAACAGAATAAAAATGTTTTAAGAATCCATAGAACTACTCTGCACAAACAGTGAACCCTAAACCATGGACTCTAGTTAATAGTATAATTATAAACATGCACTCTCGTCAATTGTAACAAATGTTCAAAACCAATGCAAGGAATTAATAATAGGGTGGTATATGGGTATCCTGTATTTATTCACGATTGTTCTGTAAGCCCACAACATCTCTAATAAAGAAAAAAATTAAAAAAAAAAATACCACTGGGAGTGTTTCCCTTTGGCATCATGGTGGAAAAAAAAAGGCTGAAATCAAGTTGCCGGCCTGGCTGTGCACTTACCTGGAGATGCCAGGGAAGAATCAGCTTCCAAGTTCATTCAGAGTGTTGGCAGAACTCAGTTTCTTATGGCTGTAGGCCTGAGGTTTCTGCTTCTGGCTGGGGGGCAGGCAGAGCCTGTGCTTAGCTCCTAACGACTGCCCTCATCCCACAGCACGTGGCCTCCTCCCTCTCCAATGCCAGCAAGGGCGAATCAAGTTAGTCTCTCACCTTGAATCTCTCTGACTTCCCTTTTTGCTGCCATCTGGAGAAGACCTTCTGTTTCTAATGAGTGCAAGAGTTGGGTCAGGCCCACCTGGAGAACTTTCAAGTCTCAAGTCTTAAAGGACCTGGGGTTTTAATCACACCTGTAAAAACCCCATCACAGCCATACCAGATTAGTGTTGACTGAACACCAGGGGAAGGAGCTCTCTGGGGCCCCTCATTGGAATTCTACCTATGACAATAGGTATCACTTCTAAGAATTCTTGGGAAAAACTATTCAGTAATATTATTTCCAATTTGTAGATAAGAAAACTGAGGTTAAGTAACTTGTCCAAGATCACACACTGTGAGCGGCAAAGCCAGGGTCAAAAGCCAGGCAGCCTTACTCGAAAGCCTGCATTCTTGACTATAAGACTGCACTCCATGGATGTGGTGTGACATTTACAAGCAGGGAACTGAGAATAACATTGGAATGAATAACGGAGAGATGAGGAATGAAGATGACTACATCCTGCTTGGAAGTGATTCTTGGGCATTATTTTACTTAATCCTAACCACTACACTATGGGGTAAATACTATTTTTAGTCTCATCATTTTCTCAGGCTAAAGTGCTAGTAAGGAGCCAGGTCAGGTCCATCTGACCCCAAGCCCGGTCTGCTGGTACCTGTGGACACTGCTTCCCCAAGGGCCGGCCCACCCCTCCCCACCACCAAGATCTGGCTCGATGGGGCAGCAGGCACACGACCTCTCCGAGAGCGCTTCTACTCTCGGCCTCCTACCTTCTGCTGGGGGCCACTGGGATCCTCCAGCCCTTGATCTGGCTCAGCTCCGGGTCCGAGATCTCAATCTGCAGAGGGAGTCTGGAGGCCCAGACGGTGACCTCTAACTGGGAGGTGAAGTGCTGGTGGGTGAAGTTCACAATCGTGTCCACTTTGCTCTTCATCTCCTTCCCATTCACAAAGACGGAATCGCAGTTGTTGGAAACCTTTGGGGAAGGGGAGAGTCCTGAGATGCATCAGCAGGAAGAAGCCAAACAAAAAATCACAACAATGAGAGTTCATGAGCCACAAGAGCCTAGATTAACTAGACACCAAGACAACCAGAAGAATATGACTCATAGAGAAGCAATTTGTAGGTGCTAATTAGTGGCAGAGACTGATGAATAGACTCTTGAAAAGCCATTTTTTATTACTCATTGCTGACAAGACTATAAACATAATTTAATGGAGTTACATAACCTCTGTCACATTTTTTTGTGTTTTTTCTCCTTTACCTTAACTTTTTTGTGTACTCAACCCTCCAATAATCAAATCCCAGGTGCATCATATTTTATTCTTGTACCATATTTGAAGATACATTAAAGGTGGCCATATGTTACTAAAAAATTTCAATCTATGAAGAAGAGGACCCTTTCTGAAAAATCAAGGTACCTTTGCACCAAATTAAAAATCCTAATAGGCAAAATGCTCATGGAATACAATGGGAACATGGATGTAATTATTTTTGGCCCATTCAACAATTCTGCAGCACAGAAGTGAGTGTGTCGCATCCATCACAGCCTCTGACTCAGCGCTCGGCCCTCTCTAATGTGCAGGCACTCATGAGTTAAGGATTAGACAAGTAAAGCCCCCATTTCACTTCCTCTCTCCTGGGCCACTGGGAAAATGTCTTCTGTGTGTCTAGGCTGGGAGGGGAAGGAGGGAGCAGGCAGCACTTCCTGAGCAGAAGACAGAGAATCCCACAATCGTCTCACCCAGAATCACACAACTGCAAGGGCCCATCGCCTCCTTTTGCAGATGAGGAAACTGAGGCCCAATGAGCTGACATGAATGGTTCAAGGTTGCACTACTTTTAGAGGTGCAGTTTCAGGCTCAGGATCCTAGCAGGGTTCCTCACCTCAGCAAATGCTCCTCACCTCAGCATCACACAGACCATACTGCAAACCATAAACTCAAGAGATTTTTTCTAGATGCTTCTTTTCCTTACTCAAATTTCTATTCACAGCTTCTAATCCAGAGGCACACAAGTCCAAATGTCTCCTGAACAGTTCAAGAGCAATGTCAGAGTATTAAGATAATCTTGCCAACTCCAGGCTCAAAGAAGAAGCCACCAAATTGTTGGAGACAAATTATCATCCCCCACCCCCCAAAAAAGGCACTTAAATGATGTACATCCATGTGGAAAAAGAAAAGATGAGCCTCCCATCCTTCAACAATTCCATTTTTAACTCAGGAGTTAACTTGAAGTGAAACCAAAGACCAAGCAGAAAATAACTAACAGGACACTTAAAACTCTGCCTGCATGCCCAGTCACAGAGAAGAATCTTGTTGTTTCCACTTTCTGCATCACAAATGTCTTTAGTTATTCAGTGCTCCATTTGGAAGACCTACGGAAGTGGTGTGTCACAGTGAGCTGATCTTACCTGAAGGCCTTTCCACATCCACGATGGTGACCTTCTTGGCATTTGGGCTTAGGTAGACATGACTGGTGCCTACTAGCTATCCAACCACATGTCAGCCCCTCAGCTCCAACACACCCATACACCTTCCTCTTTTCTAAGAGGACTAAGATTTTATTCAGATTTTCCACTGCCCTCCATGTAGCCATGTTCCTCCCAAAGCCAGTCATTATAATTCCACTCCCCGTGTCAGCAACTGGCTTAAGGATGGGCACGTAACACAATTCTGGCCAATGAGGCTTGAGAAGTCTACTGGGAACTCTGGGAAAAGACTCCTGGCTATAAAAAGTGAGGCACAGGAACAGTTGTCCCCCTTCTTCCCCTGGGGGTTGTCACATGGGAAATGATGCCTGGAATTAAGAGAACCAGGCTGACATAGCACAGCAGGACAAAGTGATGGAAGGAACCTGGTCCTGGATGACCTGAATGGGCCACTGGATTAGCCACCCTGGAACTGCCCTACTTTGAGACTTTTCTGTTGTTGTTAAAGCCATTTTGGGCCATGTTTTTATTTTGCTACTTGAATCTAAAGGCACCATGATGTAAGACCTCAACTCCAATGTCATGCCTCTGAAGCCACCCCGAGTCACTCCTAGTAGAAACCTGGCAGCCCCTCAGCTAGTCACCTCCAGCTGCATCACACTGTTTCATTTTATCTTGTTTATCACATGTGCTACTTAGGTACACTGCATTTACGACATCACTATAAACTTACACTATGTTACCTTCACGGTTCTTATTGCTTGTGTCACGACTTCCACTGAAGTAATTACACCAGCTTGCACTGTCTACAGTACGCTGTAGTGTTTACACTGTAGTATTTACCTCACGATACAGAGCACTCTCTGGAGGGTCCTGGTTGCATACTTGTTTCTTATCTCTTCCCCAACCAAAGGTGATCTGCTTGAGAACATGGCCCCTGCCTCCACTTACCTGCTGTCACTGGCTCCCAGCACAGCGTGAGGCACAGAAAGGGAGACTACATCACAGCTGTTTCCTCTGGGCCACATTCAGCCTGTGCCCCACAAGCCCAGAAGGGAAAGGCGGGGATTCAGACACGACCATGTGGTCAGTGGAGCAGGGAAGAGTTAGGGTCATTTTGTGTATCATGAGTGGAGCTGACTTGCCGAAGAAACTAAGAGCCAAACGCTAAGGAAGTTTAGGATTAAGAGCTGATAAATTTGAGACCTGTGGTAGAATGTGGCCTTTTTCCTAGAAATTGAGGTTTCTGTGTCTCACACCATGCTCTGTGTGTGTGTGTGTGTGTTTGTAAAGAGGGAGGGTGATGAGAGGACAAGAAAACAAATCCCACCATTCATCTCAATCATACCTTCGGCACTCTGTGATCCCCAAGAAGAATATCAAAAACCAAGTGCTGTGACTCCTCACAGAAGAAGGGCTGAGAACAGAAGCATGGGGACAGGAAACAGATGATTTTGCCGTGTTCACTTGTGAGCACGTGTGAGAGGGCTTGCACATGTCATCCTGGGGCCGACGGCTTTCGAGGTTAGTATTGTACTGTCAAATTACACACTGGCAGCTCCATTACTCTAGAGTAACAGGGGCAAAAAGGTGCTCTCCAGATGCAGGTATGTTTCCGCTGGGGACATCCTTTATTTCATTTTCTAGTTAGAAAAGCAGCACGAGTTTAACCTGTGCAGCAGTAGTCACCCCCGGAGCCTGCCACACCATAGATCCATCTGTCTGCACTGATTGAAAGCTGACCTGTTTTCCCTCTCCTAGTCTCAGAAATCTGCCTGTCTGGTAGAAAGAAGAAAAGCTAGAGAACCTGATAATACATTTCTCACAAATTCAAACACACACAAACAAAAAATAGTGAAATTCCATGTTCAGACAGGAAAAAGGAATTAAAACTATATAAAGAAAAAAGCCTTTGATATTTAACTGTCATCAGGATCAAGTATTTGTACTGTGTTTGAGACTCAGGAAGACAAAAAATGTGTTTTACCTTGAGTTTTCATACTTTGTAGATATATAAGGGAATGATAGTAGCTAACACCCAGTGAATGCTTACTATGTACCATGCATTGTTTTAAAATTTTATATAGATGGGAACAGGTGTAGCTCAGTGGCTGAGCACCTGCTTCACAAATACGAGGTCCTGGGCTCATTAGCCAGTATCTCCCAAAAAACAAAAAACAGAAATAAAAACTACATAGAGCTGCACCCACTAAATCCTTCAAATCACTCTGTATGTTAAGCTGTTTTGTCCGTACATTCCCAACGAGAAAACTAGCCCAGGAGAGGCTGCTCACACAGGACACACTGCTGGTAGAGGGCAGAGCAGGGATTTGAACTCAGGGCCCTGAATCCAGAATGTTCTCAAGCACTGCTTTACTACTCAATGTATGTTGGACAAAGAGAACACATGCCCTCTACAGTAGTACAGGCTGATTGGGAAGGTAAAGCCCTAAATGCACACTCTGGTTTGTGAATTTATCAGCCTTACTGGAGTATCATTTACATTCAGTAAACTGCATCCATTTAAACTGCACAGTTCAACTGAGTTTTGACAGTGTGTAACCCTTGAAAGCACCTCCTTAATCCAAATAGCACTTTGCCTCCATCCCAAAAGATCACTGGGTGTCTTTTCAGTCCATCCTTCCCTCTGCCCTGGCCAGGACAACCACTGACATGCTTTCTGCTACAACAGATTATGGTCTGCAATTCTGGAATCCCACCTAAACTCAATCTCAGGGTGCACTTTCAGGTCTGGCTTCCTTCACCAGCACGGTGGCATGAAGATTCGTCCACATTGTGGTGTGGATCAGTAGATGCTCCAGCCCTTCTCTTGGTCTCTCCCACCCAGAACAATGGAGGAGTCTCGACAGCAATTTAACCTGCAAATGCAGGTCCTCTCAGGGCCAAGGCCCCGAATCAGGAGAAATACCCTGTGCTGGTCACTTCTTTCAAGTTTGAATCCCTCTAAAATATTCCTGGTTTTGTTCACTCTCCAGAGTGTTTTATCCTGAGTTCATAGGTGACATCTGTGAAGAGCGTTTTTGGGCATTTACACTTCCGTAATGGAAGCATAAGTCGCCACCACATTTTTCCAAGTAGACCCCCAAGATCAGAAGAGGAGCCAGGAACGGCAGCGTGGGGCCACAGACTGGGGCCTCATGCCCACTCTTCCCATCCCCATGTCTGAGTGGGTCACTCCCCATGTCTCTGGTTCAGATGCCACATCTGGGAGCCTCAGTTGACCTAAACTTTCCAGCTCTGGCACTCCGCCATCTAACACATTTGGAGGATTCAGAGGCTGAGCTCAAAGGCCCAGTGTGTGCTGGCACAAGGCAACCTTTCTCTGTCTTAGCTCCCTCAGCTGTAAGAGGAATCATTCATTCATTAAACACATATTTCTTTAATGCCAGCTGAGACTGCAGAATGGCCCTAGGTGTTAGGGATTGAGTGAGGAACACCAGAGCCCCTGTGTCCATGGAACAGACGGTCTAAAGGGGAGACAGGCAGGCTCTAAAGACACAAGTCGGCATATTGTAAACAATCAGATGGTGAGAAGGGTTAGGAAGAAAAACAAAGCCATGTAATAGAACAGGCAGTGGCGGAGGACACTACTGCCATGAAAACGAGAGGTGCCACCCAAGTGGAGACCTGAACAAGGGAGGAGGTGAACATAGAAGAAATGCAGAAACATTCAAAGTGGAGGAAACAGGACGTGCAGAAGCCCTGACACAGGACCGTCCTTGCCACTTTCAAGGGCCAAGAGGGAGGGCAGATGGGCTGCAGGCACGTGGTAGGCATGGGGCTCCCACCCACTGCCATGGAGGCTCTGGAGTCTGCACCCGCGGCAGGGAGGCCCCGGGCCGTGCTGCATCCGCACTGCTCCCAAGCTGTGTGCTCCCAAGTGAGCAGGAGGGTCGGGGCTGTTGGTCCGGCATGGAAATTTCCTACCTGATTTGGAGATTATTTTTCTTATTCTTTGATGTACCGCCTGTGAAATCATTCTTCAGTCTCTACCATCCTCCAGATCAGATTGCTAATCAAGAAGGATTTTTTATTTGCTGCTTCTGAGGGGAGACTTTTCCAGGGGCTGCCTTGTGTCACCATGTTGATGACATCACTACCATTCTCTGTAGAGCCCACTCCAATCAGGTGTTCGCCTCTGCTATTCCATTAATTCCCCTTTGTCAAGGTCACCAGGGTCTTCCAAGCCACCCTTTCCAACAGTCGACTTTCAGTCCTCACCTCCCTTCTCAGCAGCATTTAGTAGTCAGCCACTCTCCTGAAATACCTTTATCACTGGTCCTCTGTCTTGTGGCTTTCTTTCCACTAACAAATGGTCCCATGTTCTCAGTGTCTGTTTCTGGATTCTTTTACTCACTGCTCTCAGTGCTGGCCAAGTTCAAACTTAAACTTGGTCTCCTACTCAGTCTCGTGGCTTTAAATATTGATTCTAGGATAGCATAATCCAAACTTATTTCTTTACCTTGAACTTCTTTATATGAACTCCGTATGTGTGTATCCAACTTCTTAGTTAACATCTTTATTTGGATATACAATAAGCATTTCAAATTGAACATTTCTTAACTTGAACTCTTTATTCTTTCTCTTCACCAAACCTGCTGTTCCTACAGCTTTCCCTTATCTCAGCTATGGTGGCTTCAGACTTCTGGTTGCTCAGGTCAAAAATTGAGAAGTCACCCATGAATTTCCCTTCTCTCTCACATCCAGTGACCAATGGAATTGCACTGAGAGTTCAGAAATAGACCCTCACATCTACGGTTAACGGATTTTTGACAAGGCTGCCAAGTCTACTCAACTGGGAAAAAAACTCTCTTCAACAAACAGTGCTGGGAGAACTAGAAATCCTTATGTAACACAATGAAGACCCCGATCTCACACCATATACAAAAATTAACTCAAAACAGATCAAATACCTAAATATAAGAGCCACAACCATAAAACTCCTAGAAGAAAACACAAGGAAGCATCTTTAGGACCTCATGTTGTATAATGATTTCTTAGACTTTATACCCAAAGCAAAACTATAAATGAAAAATTAGATAAATGGGACCTCCCATTACAAACTTTTGTGCATCAAAGTACTTTATCATGAATGTGAAAAGACCACATATTTAGTAGGAGAAAATATGTGGAAACTGCATATCTGATAAGGGTTCAATATCCAGAACTTACATACAGAGATAGTACAACTCTACAACAAAAACACAAACAACCCAATTTAAAAATGGGCAAAAGACTTGAACAGACATTTCTCCAAAGAGGATACACAAATGGCTAAAAAGCACATGAAAAGGTATTCAACACCATTTCCTATTAGGGAAATGCAAATGAAAACCACAATGAGATGAAATTTCACACCCACTAGAATGGCTACTATTTTTTAAAAAAACAGAAAATAACAAGCACTGGAGAAGACGTGGAGAAAAAGGAACAGTCATCAATTGCTGGTGGCAGGGTAAAATGGTACAGCACACTGTGGAAGACAGTTTGGCAGTTCCTCAGAAAGCTGAGTAGAGAATTACCACATGACCCGACCATCCGGCTACTAGGTATATCCAGAAAAACTGAAAGCAGGGACATGAACAGATATTTGCACACCAAAGTTCATAGTGGCACTATTCATGAATGCCAAAAGATGGAAGCAATCCAAGTGTCTGTTCACCAGTGAATGGATAAACAAAACATGTTACATACATATAACGGAATATTATTTGGCCAGGAAAAGGAACCGAGTTCTGATCTATTGACAACATGGATGAACCATCACGTTGACTGAAATAAGCCAAACACAAAAAGACAAATACTATATGCTCTCACTAATAATCAGAATAAGGAAATTCATAAAGGTAGAATCTAGAAACAGGTTACTGGGGGCTGCACTGGGGGTAGGAAATGGGGAGTTAATGCTTAATTTGTATATAATTTCTATTTGGGTTGATGGTAATGTTTTGGAAATGGAAGGTGGTGACAGTAACACAACATTCTGGGTATAATTAATAGCACTGTATTTTATGCATGAATGTGGTTAAATGGGGAAGTTTTAGGGCATATATATGTTCCTAGAATGAAAATTAAAAGATTAAATATAGGACTGTACAATACAGCCCATATAAACAATGGGCTACAGTTAATACTACACTTATAAAAATATCCTTTCATGAATTGTAACAAATGTACCACACTAATGCAAGGTATTAATAATAGGGGTATGGGGTAAATGGAACTCTGTATTTTTCACATGATTTTTCTGTAAACCTTCTGTAAGCCTTCTCCAGTTTAAAAATTAAATAAAGGTAAAAAGAGAATGAGAGATGGGGAGATACAGATAACACAGGCAGCTTTTACAGGTAGATTTCCTGGAAAGGGGGGCAGAGAAATGAGAGAACAAATGATGATAGCTGCTGGAAAAGGTTGTCATAGGTGTTAAACGAGAGGACCTTCAAAAATCACTTAGCATATGCCAGCACATGGTGAGTACTCAAAAATAACACCTCTTAACTAAGATCACTCACAATGATCAGAAAACTAAGTAAATACAGCTGCCAAACAGGATGCCACCAGATCTGATGGCACTGGCCACACACTGGTACAGCAGTCAGGGAGCAAGTGTTTTTCCATGCTGATCATATGTCCCGTTTTTCTGTGCTAAGAAAACACAGGTTTACTCAGATAGTTTTCAGCTGGAATGGTTGTCTTACTCGGCCAGGGCTGCTATAATACAATAGCACAGACTGTTGGCTAAATCAGCAGGAAAGCGCTGCTCACAGCGTCTGAAATCAAGGTGTCTGCAGGCCAGGCCTGCTCCGAGGTCTGCTGGCAGCCTCCTGGCAGGTGGTCTCTGCCGTCATCATGTGGCCATCTGTCTCCCTCTGTCCTGGGGCTTCCACCTCTGTGCCCAGATTTCCTGCTTATCAGGACTCTGGTCACAGGGCTTAAGGCCCACCCTGGTTCAGTTTGCCTCATCTTAAGATCTGTGCCCATCTTGCTGGTCAAGTCTCCGTAATGAAGCTGGGCATCAGATTCACAGATAACCCCCAGCCATTTGTCCTCTAACTGCTTTGTGATTCCAAGTGTCTCCTATGAGGGATTTTGGTTTTCTGAGGTTGAAAATAAAATGAATTTCTAGGCTCTGAGCTCCCTAAAGACTGCAAGAGCAGAAGGACCAAAAGTGTGGAGGAGATTTTAAATTCCCAAGTGGGCTTTGATCATTTAGCTATAGTTAGTCACCAGGCGCTTAGCCGCTCTGCAGCTCCAGCGTGCCCCGACACAGGCTCTGAGTGCTGGCTTTCCTCCTGAGAAAGGGAGACCAGGGCAAGTCTGGGTCCCCTTCAGCTATGGGAGTCCCTCCCTCCCTCCCTCTCAGTATTACTCAGTATTTGACTCTTTTCACAGGGACGGTCTCAGGTCAAGCACCAGTTCCTTCCAAGAGGCCTTCCTATCCAAAGATCCCCTCGGTCACACCCAATCCTGACACTCTTTTTTTTCCTTTACAGAATTGCCAAGGTCTGAGATGGTCCTGTTTCATCTGCTGGCTTACCTATTTATTGTCCGTTTCTGCCCTGACAGCGAGGGCTTCCTCTCTCTTGTTGTCTGCTGTACCCCAGGGCCTGGCACCTGGTACCACTCAAGATGTATGTGCTAACAGTTTAGCCGCCTCGTTCCCCATTCACCCAGCAGGCAGTGTATCATGAGCATCACAAGGTCCCTGATTTTCCAATGATGTTGACTGGAGATGGTGACCTAGCCACTGCTTATCACAAAAGGGGAGCCCCGTGTTTCCTTCCAGCCACCGCTCAACAGGGGGTTCCCCAGCTGCCCTGTCACCCCAGCAGCCTTCAGGATTCTGGAGAGCACTTGGGGAGTTCTCTATTGCTTCCACTTCCGCGCCATTGCAGGGACGAGGCCAGTGTGCGGAGACAAGGGGCACATCCACAACGATGTCACACTGACGCAGAAGCCTTCCCCTCCTTCTCACAAGAGCATGCCGCTTTTCCTTTGAAGTAGACTCCTTCGACCACCCCTGATGCCACCACTGGGGTGGGAAGAGAGTACTGGCCACACAGGGAATTCTTTTCTGATGGTGCAGAGATTGTCTGGGGGTGGGTAGGTGACTCAAAGTGGAATGAATGAGTCTCGGTACCCGGACTTTGTTGAAATTGCTGAGACAAGACGTTCTCTTTCTATTGGGAGGTTGACAGGTCACGAGCTCGAAGCTTCTGATGGCCATGGTGCCACCATAAGAGTGAGCCTGAAGAGAATCAAGTAAAAGGAAAGCAAATCTGAGAGGCACAGAGACATGGTCCTGACCATGCTGTGGAGGCACCTGGATCCAGCTGCACCTGAGCTGGTTTAGTTTCCGCCTACACCAGGCAGTGATTTTCTATTAAACCAGTTTGAACCTAATATATGCTACTTCATTGAAAAAAAATAGTGCTACCTCACTTGGACAGAACAGCCCTGTGTTCGTGGTGACGAAATTCACTCAGGTTAAAAATTAGATAAGAATCTCTAGACAGAGCAGTGCCCATCCCCAAGGGTTCCCAGAGGAAGCTAAGCTGTCACTGGCCAGATGCCATCCATCTGAGCCCTAAGCTTCTACCCCTTCCCACTGACAAACAAGCATTAAAATGCCACTTGCATAACTGTGTGTTTCTAGAACATTACTGAACTATACTTAATAAAACTGTTTGCCTATGAGCAAGAAATGGAACCTGAGTCTTAGCTTCTAATATCATCTGGCCTTCACCTGGCTCAAATCCATCATTTACATATAAAATACATGTCTTTTCTTTTTTTCAATTATCTACACAAAATTCTACCAGAGTTCAATCACACTTTAAATGGCAATTGTTTCTAGAGTTAAAAACTAAGGTAATAGTTATATTCAAACAAAATTATACTTGAAAATCTCTTAAATTATCCTTAAGGCATGGTATGCATGGTTTGGAATATAAAAATATGTATAAGATTATGCAAGTATAAGCAGTAATATATATAGTCATGTGAGGCGTAACTGCACAGAGGGACAGTATTTAGAAATTATTCAATTCTTACTTTCTGCTCAGAACATTTGAACAAATTTATAGAATTCCAGTTAGTTCCTCCTGATTTGTGTCATCATTCATCTCTTCCTTAACATTTTTCAGTTCCTCTAACACTGCATTAGTCAAGGGTTTCTGGTTGCCCTCAATATATTCTTCAAAGTCTTACCAAAGGGAAGAGGTCAGTGAAGCCACACAGCCCCACCCACTTTCCTAGACACCAGAACAATAAATCTCCCTTCTGGGACAATGGTTGGGAAAGCCTTACAATAACACACACGCTTTACCCCACAGGGTACACTAATATGTGCCAACTTAGGCCACTCGAGGCAGGGTAACTGACATAACCAGACTGAAGGATGTCAGTTCTACCTATAAGGAGATGAATGCATGCAAATACACATATATAATTTATTTTTGGACAAATGCACAGTTGACTTTTCAACCATGAAATGTCCATGAGATACAGCCTTTGGGCCCCTCTGAACACAAAAGCAAACATAGGATCCACTGTCAACGATACAGGATGCTTACATGTTTGTAAAGACCATTATAAAGGGAATTTGCCAAATCAAATCATTCTCCTAGAAAGTTCTAGAAAAGCCACGGCCCTGGCCTGAGGAGCCTTCTGTCCGCCTTTCTATCTTCACGCACTAAGACCTGCTACTTGGACGCTTCCTCCTCTGTCCCCTCCTGGCCTGTAATGCGAATCCTTTGGGGACAAGTGCGCCTGACTAGGTTTCCCGTGGCCCGGGGTAGAGGTGCGGGGCTGCACAGGGAGACTGAGGACCAAACAAATGAGGGCGCCTGGGGGCTGCAGGGCCGTCCAGCCAGTCACTGCAGGCCCCGCGGGCCCTCCCCCACCGGCCCCCCCCAGCCCGGGACCTCCCGAGGCCCTGGCCACCCTGACGGCCACGCGCTCTGAGGGACGCGGCCTCAGGGCAGTGGGTCCCCAGCGACCTCGTGCACGGCGCCGGCCTCCGGCGCTGGACCTCGGCCGCCACATGCCCCTTCTCCTTGGCAGGCCCAGCGCTCGGCCTGGGACGGACGGACAGTCCAGGCCTCCCGGCCAGGGCGGAGCCAGGGCAGCGTGGGCAGAGGGACCACTGCGCCCCCTCCCGCCTCGCCCCACACCCGGCACCTCCGTGAGGAGCCTGACGTCCTGGGCCGAGGGCCACCACCGGGACTGCAGGATCTGCGCCCCCGTCGTGGGGAGGCAGCCCAGGACACGGCCCCCGGAAGGCGCAGAGTTCACGGCGAGTCTGAGGTTAGACCCAGGCCGGGCTGGGCGGGCGACATCATGTGCCGGGCCCTGGGATGGGCCCCGAAGACCCAAAGTGAGCAGAGGGGAGGCGGCCCGGGTGTGGAGGGAGGTGGGCTCCAGGCGGGAGCAGCCAGGCCTCCCCGGCGCCCACCCGGGGCCAGGCCCGCTGGCTGCCGTCGGCCCCCTGACCCTAGAGGGGCTGCGGCTGGCCCTGAGTGACCGCGCCTGGAGCAGCCCCTCGCCACGGGCTCCCTGGCACCCCTCCCTCCGGGTCCCCATTAGGTGGCACCAGTGCAGGGCACAGGCGATTTCCCGAGACTCTGTGTGCTGGGCCAGCCCGACAGGAGAGACAGGAAGTGCGGGGCCTCTGTCCCTCGGGGCGGAAGCCCTGACTGAGACAGCAACACGGCTTGCTTCTGCCTTTGCAGACAAGGGCTCTCAAGAAAGCCCCTCACCGAGAGCACCCCTGGCAACCCAGGGCCAAGTTCATTGCTGGGTACAAAGTTTAGCACACGCTTATCTGTGGGATGTGTTCACTTTAGCATTTTCTCCCTTGACACTGGGAGAACTAAAAAGCACCACAGCACTTGCTAGTTTAGGAAAAGATGCAGGATTCCGATTCACACGCGGTGCCCCAAAAGGGATTAAGACTCCTTGAGGTGGTGAAGGCTCAGCTCATGGGGCACCCAGCCCCTCACCCAGCTCCAGCCGCAAACACGGAGCCTGCGGGAATGGCTGGTAATGAGCTCCCGGGCCCAGGTGCTGGAGCCGCGGCTTAGGGGTTCAGGGTTTGCATATAAATGAGCCACATAAAAGAAAAGCATTTTGGCAGGAAAAGCATATTCTCAGGGGGAAGAGAAAGAGAGATCTGCAGGGTGCATGTTTTCCAAACTTATTTTGAAACTACTTATGAAAATTTCTTTCAGAAAAGAAACTTCTATAAAAGAAAGCTGTGAGCTGCACACCCAAGGTGAAAAATCAGTAGCTGAGAGTTGCCTTCTGAGACTCCAGGAAAAGGGGCTGTAAATACAAAGGGGGGCCTTTCTCCCACCTGCTCTGGACCCCGAAATTCGAGGCAAGGGCTCTGAAAGGCCCAAGCTAAAACTCCTGGCAAAGGCAGATCCGTGCCCTGCTGCCACGAGAAGTGTTTACGTCCACACTCACGCTGTCAGTGAAGGGCCCCAACGAGGGACCCCAAGTCCCAGGACGCGGCCAGGCTGGGCCAGACGCAGGGAAGGCGGGAGCCCCAGCGCCTCGGCCACATGGAGGGGCCGGGGAACCCGCCTGCGATCAGCTCCAGGCCTGTCCAGCAGGGCGGGGCCGGCGCAGTCCCTGGCTCTAAACTCTGCTTCTGGACGGCTGGGAAGTGGCCCCCCGTGGTGAAATCCTCGTGGGTCTTACTTTAAGTGCTGATTTGAGAAAACCTCTATTTCCACTGGCAATCAATGACAATCTATTGTATCTAATAAACATTTCTAGTACTTTATATAATGTAGCTAATCTTATCTGTTTGTCACAGAATTCAGTTATGTGTGCAACTGACCCCTAACTTTTCAGCACCACTGTCCTGGGGTACACTGCAAGAGCTGCTGGTGGGGGTTGACTCCACAACCAAGTCCCTGCTGGGGCCAGGAGGTAACGTGAACCAGGAAGGTGAGTGCTGCGTGACTGGGAAAAGCAGGGGCTGCAGCAAACACCCCACTTAAAGGGGCAGCCGCTCCTCGGCCGAGCCTGCCCGGCCACGTGGATGCCAGGACAGTGGACACAGACCTTCTGGCTTTTCAAGAGAAACAGGGAATCCAGATTCTGGTGACCACTACTGATATGTCAATACTGGCATCTAACTACATGTGTTTTCACTTACAGGCTGGACAGAGCTTGTCTTTGCTCCCAGGCCTGTCCTTTTAGGGCCTCTGGCCTAAGGACCTCCTGACGTATGTGATCTGGCCCCACTGGAAAGGAAGGGAAGTGCCTTTTTACTCCTCCAGAATAACAGGTTCATTAGCATCGTGCTTTCCATCCTTATTAAAAACTCTCGCTGGCTCCCTAGGCTCTACCAGGCACAGAGGCAGGTTCATCTCACCTGCCCGCGCCCATCAATGCCAGGAGGCTGCTCAGTGCTGGGGGGAATGAGGGCTCACGCAGGAAGGCGTGCTGGGCTTGCCTGTGATGGCCACCACGGGACAGGTGACGCAAATGGCTCTCTGGGCCATCCTGGCCCATAAATTAGGCCCCCATTCCTTAGCATGGTTTGAAGGTCGTCACATCCCAGTCGCCCTCTCGAGCTCAGGCCCTGCCCGTCCTCCCACCTGCACGCACCTTAACCTATCCCACCAGCCACACGGAGAGAGGCCGCACTCCTTACCCCACCCACTCACCTGCCCCTGCTCCTTCATACTTCCAGGCTCCCTGCTATGGCTGACATGCCTCTGCCACTTGTTTGCCTGGTGAACTCCTATGCATCCCTCAACACACAGCTCAAACACCCCTTCCCCTGTGAAGTCTTTCCTGTCTCCCCAGCCACAGCTCTCCTACACCCCATTCCACACTGCACCCATTTACTGGAGCTTTTTTCAAACTGTATCAGGGCTCCCCTAATATGGCATGAGACATTCAAGGTCTTAATTATCTAGTCCCAGCACCTGACACTACAACAGTATATGGAATAACAGAATTAAAATTAATTTATTAATATACCTTTAACTTTCTGTGAAACAAAAGGTTGAATTAAGGACATCTCTTGGGCCAAGACTCCCAAAATTCGTGTGGCACTCTCATGATTGCTGCCATATCATCCTTTCAAAAATTACTTAAACTTTTGATGAATTACTGAAGTAACAGCACAGCAGGTACTCTGAAATGAGAATATGAGAAACTCCAGAGGTGGCTGATAACCATCGGCTCTCTCCTCACTGCCATACACTGGTAACAGGTGTTCAATTTCACAGGCACAATGCTGCAGTACCTCCAACCTAAGCAGTCTGGGTGCAGCTGATAACTGCACTCTGCCCACTCATAGCTGCCCCAACAACATTACCTGCAAAACTGTGGATTTTATTTTCTAGTACACTAATATAAATATATATTTAAAAATTAAAAAAAAAAAAAAGGTTTGTCTCTGTTCCACCAAACCCCATTTTTCAGACCACCAGAGGTACATGAGCCTTACTAGAGAAAGGCTTAAGCAAGAGACATTGCTCTTGAAAGCACATGGCATGCCCCACTAAAAGGCTCTGTTGACCCATCCACAGATGATTTAGAAATCTCATTTGAAGATGTGGTTAAGGTATCCATCTTATGAAGGGCTACCAAACACAAGTCCCAGGAAGACAGCATCTCCTCCTCACCCAACACCAGCCCTGTAACCTGGAAGAAGAGCCCACAGACAGTTCTTCATTCTAAACCCCAGCTGGAAACTCCCAGTGTGGAGAGTGCTTGTTTTGAACAATTGCAGGCTTCTAGGCCACCCCTTTCTTCCGCAAATGGAATTAGTTACCGAGTCTACCTGTCTTGCAACAAGATACAACCCAACATCACAATAAGAGTATTTTTAAAATATCTGATCTCCCCGTCTAGTAGCACTCTTCAAAACGGGCCACAAATCCTGCCTGCCAAAAAGGAGGTCCACGTCTCATTAAATGCTGCAGTGGGCTGGTTGCTGGTGCCCCTGGAGGTCTGGGAAAGGCCACAGAGCCCACACAGCAGGGCTTTCCTGGGGAGCTGGGTGCAGGTCCTCTGCCTGGTTGCTGTGCTCAGGGACTCTGGATGCCAACAGGCTGCCAGCTGTGACCCAGCAGGACCACATTTAGCCAATTCATCACCAGCCAAAGGAACTCTCCAGCCCAGAGAAAGGAGAGTCTAAAGTTCTCCCAAAGGAACTCACTTTATTTGGAAGAGAGTATGTGGAAATTCGGGCCTCAGGACATTACCAAAAATAATGGAGATTTTGGTGGTAATAATTAAGAGGGGAATGGTAGTCAGGAGAGCTACAAGCTAAACTGTAGGCCAGTTTTCCAGAGAGAACTAGGTAAAAACAACTAAGAATAGCCCTACTAAGGTCAGGACAAACTCGAAATACTAGCTACAAAAACCATTATGCAAAGGGACCCAACTTTAATACAGCAGACCATGGAAAAATGTATGTCCACGCAATGTTAGAATCATCAGTGGGAAATTAGTGGGGCCTAACAGCTGGGTGGGATGCCAATGAAGACAGCTAAGCAGAGGGACCAAGGAAAGAGTCAAAGAGAGCCCTGATAAAACCACCGTCTCCCCAGAAAGGCTTCACACTGCAGGAGAAACAGGCATTAATGAAAGAGTCCATGTGGTCACTAAATAAACAGGCCAGCAAAAACAACAATGAAAAGCCCTAAGGGTAGGGGTCTGTACCCAGAGGTACAGGATATTATCTAAAATATCAACTTTTGAGCAAAAAAAAAAACATTTTAAGACATGAAAATACAGAGGAAAATGCTATCTATATAAAGGGAAAACAGAGGTAACTGAAACTGCCTATGAAAGGGCCAGATGTTGAATTTAACAAAGACTTAAAAGCTGTCACATGCATGTTGAAAGAACTAGAAAAAACAATGATTAAAGCAATAAAGGAAAGTTTGATGACAATGCTCCTCAAATAGAGAATATCAATAAAGAAGTAGTAATTATCAAAAAATATCAACTGGAAATCCTGGAGTTGAAAAGTGTAAGAATTGAAATGAAAAATTCACTACAGGACATATGGCACAGGCTGGGGCACTGACAAGCAGAGTTTGGTTGCACGGAGACTGCAATCAAGGATTCTGCATTGAAATGCAGCAGGATTTAGGGAGTTTTCCCGCTGTTCACAGCAGTGCAGGTAAAATTAGTGTTTGTGAGTTCCTAGACTGCCAAGGAATTCCTCGAGGTGAGACCTTCAGAGCTCAGCAAAGAAGTTAGGATTTCTAAAGAGGAAGCCTTAGAAACTCTACATATCATGTCTCTTAAATATGCCAAGATATGCTGGTACATCTGAGACAGGCAAGGAGCGTACAGCACTGGAACTTCTTGAGCAGGAGCATACCAAGGGCTTCTGTTCAGCACTATATAATGACCTTCTGTTCAGCACTATATAATGTTCTTGGGAGGGGAGTACCCTTAGCCAAAACAGAAATCTCTGGTGCACCTGATATTGGGAAAGCATAATTACGTATGCAGTTGGCAGCAGATGAGCAGATACCAGAGTGTTTTGGAGGAGTGGCAGGTGAAGCAGTTTTTATTGATACAGAGGGAAGTTTTACAGTGGACAGAGTGGTAGTCCTTGCTGCTGCCTGCATTCAGCACCTTCACCTTATAGCAGGAACACATGTGGGAGAGGAGCACCGAAAACTGGAGGATTTCACTCCTGAAAAGATTTTTTCCCCATATTTGTCATTTACATTGGCATGATTACACAGGACTTTTGGCACAAATTTATTTCCTTCCCGGCTTCATTTCAGAACACTCAAAGGTTTGATTAGTGCAGGTTCTTAACCATTTTTTGTTCCATGGACCCCTTTGCCAGTCAGGTGAAAACCACCAACCCCTTACTAAGCCCACACTACACCGCATATTAGTTAATAAACATACCACACCTTGGGAAACGGACTTTGGCCCAGTGGTTAGGGCGTCTGTCTACCACATGGGAGGTCCGCGGTTCAAGCCCCGGGCCTCCTTGACCCATGTGGAGCTCGCCCATGCGCAGTGCTGATGCGCGCAAGGAGTGCCGTGCTACACAGGGGTGTCCCCCGCGTAGGGGAGCCCCACGCGCAAGGAATGCACCCATAAGGAGAGCCGCCCAGCGCGAAGGAGGGAGCAGCCTGCGGAGGAATGGCACCGCCCACACTTCCCGTGCCGATAACGACAACAGAAGCGGACAAAGAAACAAGACACAGCAAAAAGACACAGAAAACAGACAACCGGGGGAGGGGAGGGGAATTAAATAAATAAAAATAAATCTTAAAAAAAAATAAAAAATAAAAAAATAAATAAACATACCTTACCTGCACCAACACGTCCCCACAAGAATAATGTTTTCCTGAATTTCAATTCAAGCTCATGGACCCCTGGTTAAGAACCCCCAAATCAGTAAGTACTCCTCTTCCATTATGTCATGACCTAGATGATCTATCACTTCATACTCAGTAACTAAATAGCCTAGCCCAGGAAATGATCAGTCTTGCAAAGAACCACAGATTAGCTGTAATTTTTACCAATCAAATGACAACCAAGTTTGATGGAAGTCAGGCCTCACTGGTTCCTGCTTTAGTTTTAGGGATTTAGAGATGCTGTTGTTGCTACTGAATGTTCATTGCCAGCAGAATGAATTTCTGGAAATGGTCACAAGAATCAGAAGAATAGAAACCCAAAGGCTAATCTCAAAGTATGCAAATATGCTGATGCTTTGACATCCAATGTGCACAAGCAGGAGATGTGTTACTTTAAAATATAAAGGCATACTAAGGCATGAGTGAATGAGAAATATACTGAAGTGAATGGGAAAAACAATTAAGAAATCTGATTCTCTGAACAAGTTCTTTTAAAGCACTGTTCTACTATTTTGTTCTGTTTTCATTTTCTGTAGCGTTTAGTAGAGATGATATAGGTATTGTGATTCACCCAAGTGGAGAGCTGATCTCATGTGGCCAATCTGAATTTATCATTCAGAATGGCCCCCTTCTTTGACAACTGCCCAGAAAATATTTTGTTCTCTGTTTGAAATGTAACTTTGGAAACTCCTAAAAATGACAGAAGTTTTTTTTGTTTAGCACCATGAGTCAGTATATCATTATATTCAGATTTATTAGTAAAATAAAATTTTTAACTGACCAAATTGATTTAGGTAACCTCTATTCTAAAATTCCAAGCCATTGGTTTAACTTTCTATGTTGTTTTATGATGTTAAAGGAATGTCTTCGGTGCTATTATCTCATCTAGAAATTGTCTAGAACATATATCTTCCAGAATAGGTTGATGAATACACCATTATTTATTTCTGCAAAAAAAAATTCATAGAGGCTCAAGAGTAGGTGTGAGCTGGCAAAAGGGAAAAAAGGCAGCAAAACAAATGGATTGATAGAAATTATGTACTCCAAAAAAAACAGGCAAAGGAAGAATGAAGAAAAATGAACACAGCCTGGGACAAAAGTGGACCATAATCAAGCATACCAGCATATATACCGGGAACAACAAAGGGAGAAAGGAGAGAAAGAAGTAAATATTTGAAGAATAATAGCTGAAAAACTCCACACTTTGTTGAAAAGCATTAATCTACACATCTAAGAAGCTCAATAAACTCCAAGTAAGATAAACATAAAGGGATTCCCACCTAGACACATCATTGATGAAAGCCAAATAGCAACAGAAAATATTGAAAACAGTAGAACAAAAATGACTCATCACATACGTGGGTATTGCAAGATTAACATCTGAATTTTCATCAATTGCAAAAGAGGCTTGAAGGCAGTGGTGTAATATACTCAAAGTGCTCAAAGAAGAAGAAATCTGTAAACCAAGCATTCTAAACTATCTTTCAGAAATGAAGACAAAATAAAGATACCCTTAGATAAACAAAACTGAGACAATTCACTGCTAACAGATCCACCTTACAAGAAATACTAAAGGAAATCCTTCATACTGATAGCAAGGGATCCCAGAGAGTAATGCTGAATCCATATGAAAAAAAAAGAGCACCAATAAAATTAATTATGTGATTACTTTTTAAATGGTACAAATACATATTTCTTCTTTCTTCTCCTTTTTTCTCTTAAATGATTTTAAAAGCAGTTGTATAAAAGAGTATGTATATAATATAGTTGGGCTTATAACATAAATTCAATATATGTAACAAACATAGTACCAAGGACATGGGTGGGATCAAAGCTATACTGAAGTAAGGAAATGAAATCAGACAGTAACTTGAATCCAAAGGAACAGGTGCAGAGAACAAGGAATGGCAAATAAGAAGGTTACTATAACACAGTCTATAAATGTACACTTGTTCTTCTTTCTTCTGTCAGCTTCTTTAAAATATATTCAATTATATAAAGTAAAAAAATAACACATTTTTGCATCTGTAACATATATGGCTGTAGCATATATAACAATAGAAGCACAAAAAAAGAAAGATGAAATAGAGCTTTGCTCTATAGAAGCAATACTATATAGAAGCTATAGCTCACTGGAATTAACTTAGTAGAAATCTTATATAGAGTTTTGATAAGTTAAGAGATATATAGTAAGCCTCAAAGCAACCACAAAGAAAAGAACAATAGTGAAACATCATTAAAAGAATTAAAATATTATACTTAGAAAACATTCAGTGAATGCAAAGAAAGCTTAAAAAGGGAATATGGAATAAAAGACACAGATACATAGAAAACAAAAAGTAAAATGGCAGATGTATATTCAAATATATAATTAATGACTTTCAAGTGACTAGATTTGACAACCAAATAAATAGGCAGAGATTGTCAGCATGGATGAAACAAAAAGGAAGATAAAACTATATGCTATCTGCAGTAGTATACTGTGAATTCTAAGATACAAATAGGTTGAAAGTAAAAGGATGGGAAAAGATACTAATATATCATCCAAAACCACAATCACAAGGAATCTGGAAGAAAAAAAAAGATTATGAAAAATATTGCCAGAAATAGAGAGGGACGTTTTATAATGATAAAATGCTTGATCTATCAGGAATATATACAAATTATAAACATATATGCACCTAAAATAGAGCCCAAAAATACAATAAGGAAAAAAAGCAAAGAATTAAAAGGAAAAATCGAAATTTCAACAATAATTAGAGACTTCAATACCATTTTCAAAAATGGATAGAATGACTAGAATGATCAACAATGAAACATAATACTCAAACAATAAATTAAATTGACTAAGAGGCATCTACAGAACATTTGACTCAACAATAGCAGAATGCACATTCTTCTCAAGTGTACATGGAACTTTCTCAAAGATAGGCCATATTCTAAGCTATGGATTAAGGCTTAATACATTCAAATGGATTTAAGTCATACAAAGAATGTTCTCAGGCTACAATGGAATAAAATTAGAAATTAAAAGCAGAAAGAAAATTGGAAAATTCACAAATAAGGGTAAATTAAAACAATGAAAATGACTCAAGGACAAATAGAAAATTTGAATGGGTCTATCACAAGTGAAGGGATTAAATTAGTAATTTAAAAAATACCCATAAAAATTAACCTCACCCGGATGGCTCCATTGCTGATTTCTAACCAATGCTTAAAGACAAATAAATCAAGCCCTTCACAAATATTTCAAAATAACAAAAGATGAAGAAACACTTCCAATTCATTCTATGAAGACAAAATTATCCTAACACCAAAACCAGACAAAAATACCATATGAAAAGAAAACTATAGACAAATATCTCTAATGAACACAGAGGCAAAAATCCTCACTCAACAAAATGCTAGCAATCCCAATACAGCAACACACTACAAAAGATACTTTGGCCAAGTGGGATTTATCCCAGGAATGCATGGTTGGTTTGATACCAGAAATCAAATAATGTAGTACACTATTATCATCTCAATAGATGCAGAAAAAAATGTGACAAAATGTAGCACCTGTTTATGAGGAAAACACTCAACAACCAAGGAATTGAAGGGAATTTCCTCAACCTGGTAAAGGGCATCTACAAAGAACCCATGGTAAAAGACTGAATAATTTCTAAGATGAGGAACACAGCAAGGGTATCTTCTCTCACCACTTCTACTCAACATTGCACTAGAGATTCTAACCAAGGCAATTAGGCAAGACAATGAAATAAAAGGCAACCAGATAAGAAAGAAGGAAGTAAAACCATCTCCCTTTATAGACGACATGATCTTGAATATAGAAAATCCTAAAGAATCCACTAAAACCTATTATAACAAATGAATTCAGTAAGTTTGCAAGATACAAGCCCAAGAGACAAAAATTACTTGATTTTGTATGTTAGCAATGAACAACCCAAAAATGGAAATAAGAAAAAAATTCCATTACAATAGGAACAAATTGAATAAAATACATAGGGACATATTTACCAAAAGAAGTGCAAAACATATGCTCTGAAAACTAGAAAACAATGTTTAAAGAAATTAAAGATGACCTAAATAAATGGAAACACATCCCCTTATCATGAAACAGAAGAATAAATATTGTTAAGACAATATTTCTCCCCCAAATGATCTACAGATTTGATGTAATCTCTATCAAAATCCCAGCTGCTCTTTGTGCAGAAACGGGCAAACTGATCTTAAATTTCATATGGAAATACAAGGGAGACAGAGTAAGCAAAACAATTTTGAAAAAGAACAAAGTTGGAGAACTCACACTTGATGATTTCAAAACTTTCTACAAAGCTACAAAAACCAAGACAATGATACTGGCAGAAGATCTAAGTCTACATCAATGGAACATTACAGAAAGTGGAGAAATAAACTCTCACTTTTATGCTAAATTGATTTTCAATAAGGGTGATATGGCAATTCAATGTTGAAAGAATTGTGTTTTCAACAAATGGTGCTGGGACAACTGGAGATCCACATGCAAAAGAATGAAATTATCTTCATTCACACCATAAGTAAAATTCTACTCTAAATGAAACAAAGACCTAAATGTAAGAGCTGCAACCTTAGAAGAAAACATATGCACAAATCTTCATGATCTTGAATTAAGCAATGGTGTCTCCATTATGGCACTGAAAGAACAATCAACCAAAGGAAAAAAAATAGGACTTCATGAAAATTAAAAGCTTCTCTGTTCTACATCAAAGGACACTATCAAGAAAGTGAACATACAACCAGCATTATGGGAGAAAATATTTACCAATCATACATTTGATTAATAACATATCTATAATATATAAAAACTCACACAAATTAATAAAAAGATAAATAACCCAATTACAAAAGGGCAAGAAAGCTCAACAGACACTTCTCCAAAGGATATATAAATGGACAGGGAAGCATACTAGACCCAATGGATAGAGCGTCCACCTACCACATGGAAAGTCTGGTCCAAACCCCAGGCCTCCTTGACCCATGTGGAGCTGGCCCATGCGCAAGGCTGATGCACGCAGGGAGTGCCATGCCACGCAGAGGTGTCCCTCGTGTAGGGGAGCCCCACACGCAAGGAGTGTGCCCCGTAAGGAGAGTCGCCCAGAGCAAAAGAAAGTGCATCCTGCCCAAGCATGGCGTGGCACACACAGAGAGCTGACACAGTAAGATGACGCAACAAAAAGAAATACAGATTCCTGGTGCCGCTGACAAGGATAGAAGTGGTCATAGAAGAACACACAGTGAATGGACACAGAGAGCAGACAACTGGGGGGGGAGGGGAGAGAAATAAATAAAAAATAAATCTTTAAATGGTCAATAAGCACATGAAAATATACTCAACATCACTAGTCATTAGGGAAATGTTAAATCAAAACCACAATTAGACACCATTTCATATCCACTATGATGGCTAGAATGTGGGTGATGGCTGCACAATCTTGCAACTGTTATTAATACTACTGAGTTGTACACTTGAACATGGTCAAAATGCAAAATTTCAAGTTCTATATATGCTACTACAAAAAAAAAATTTTTTTCTTTTGAGATACCACTACTGGGGATTGCACTCAGGACCACTGGGCCACATGGTCTCCCTGAGCTTCGCTTGTTTGCTTATTATTTTGTTTGTTTGTTTTTTTTGTTCCTGGGAGGCACCAGAGCCCAGCCCTAGACCTCCTGTGTGGGAGGCAGGCACCTAACCACTTGAGACACATTTGCTCCCCCCAAAAAAGAATTTTTTTAAAAGAACAGATAACAACCGTTAGGATGTGAATAAATCAGAATCCTTATATATACTCCTGCTGGTAGAAATGAAAGATTAGTGCAGCCACTGTGGAAAACAGTAAAGCAGTTCCTCAAAAGGTTAAACATGAAGCATCCGCATGACAAAGAAATTTCACTCCAAAGTATATACCCAAGAGAAATTAAAACAAATGTCCATGCAAAAACTTGTCATGTTCAGAGTAACATTAATAGTCAAAAGTAAAATAACCCAAATGTTCATCAACTTATGAATGAATAATTAAAATGTGGTATATCCACACAATGGAATATTATTCAGCCATAAAAGGGAACGAAAAGATGATGCACGTTACAAAATGAATAAACTTTGAGAACATTATGCTAAGTGAAAGCCAGACATAAAATACCACTTATTGTATGATCCCAATTATACAAAATGTTAAGACGAGGCAAATCTATGGTGACAGAAAGTAGATTCATGATGGCCTACAGCTGGGGGAGTTGGGAAGCAATGAGGAGTGACTGCTAATGGGTACTGGGAGGTTTGAGGGGATGAACGTGTTTTAGAAGTGTTTGTGGTGACACAACTGACTTTAAATGGGTTTCCTCAATTTTCTTCTACCTAACCTCATGTTAAAATCACTCACTGATGAAAAAGCATGCTTTAAATGCTAGTTTTACACAGTTACATACTGAAATACATTTACACAAGAATACTAGTATATTAGATATATTTACACTAAAAACGCCATCCCTGTATCATCCAAACCACATTCTCCGTACCCTGGGAGCACTGCATCATTTCTTTGGACCATAAAAATGGAAAAGAAGAGCAGGCGGAGGCTCCCAGGGCCCCGCTACCCAGACCACAGGTAGGAAGGCACAGCTGCCTCCAGGGGACTCCCGGTGCCCCCACATCCTCCTGACCATCTCTCACCACCTTTACTTATGGCCCTCCCTGGATTTCCCAGAAGCTGCCTCTCCTAAGGGTCTGGGCTGGCCAATCAGCGCGCCCCGTCCTCCTGGCCACAGTGATTGGCTCAGGGATAGTCAGGTGATCCAAGTCAGCCAATGGCAGGTGAGGAGACGTTTGCGGAGGCTTCTGGGAAGGAAGCTCCCTCACTCGGGACCCGTTTTCCTGCTCCCGGGGCGCGTGGTCGGGCAGAGGCCTGGGCTGCTGCTGCCTCGGTGCAGGCGGAGTGCGGCCAGAGGGGATGGCGGCCAGGAACCACCGAGAAGCCCATCCAGGTGGGGAGATGGGGAGGGCGGCAGAGAGGGCACAGGGTGGTTAAGCCCAGGGAGCCAGACGTGCCTGATGCCCGGGATGCAAACGTGCGCGCGTCAGGCACGTTTGAGGCAGACTGTAACTATATTCACACACCCACACATACTAACACAGTCATACACACAAACTAACATGTACTCACATACATAACACAGCTACTGACACACATACTAACATGTTCGCACATACTAACACATGTACACACATTAACATGTACTTACAATACACACACATATCCTAACATGCTCACATAACAACATGCTAACATACTCACACATACATACTGACATATATATACATATAAACATGCTCATTCACAAATACAATCACACATACACATATATTAGCATACATACTAACATACACACTCACATATATACTAACATACTCATGCTTACATCATCTTTCCCTATTGCAAGAGCCACCAATTGTAAAAATAACAGTTCTTTAGTCCTCCTAATTCTAGTTGAATTCCTTTCATCTCCAAGAAAGCCTTTCTTCATCTTTCCCTTTGTTCAGATATTAACTTCTTGAGAGCATGTTTTCCAGTGACCAAATCCATCATAATAACTTAACTGGTTATTCAGAGTTTCTCTACATCTTGGGCTCTACAGAAAGGGCTCGGTCTCTCTGGACTCACTGTTCCCTTGCCACCCCACCCGCTTTGTTCTCTTTAGCTGCATTTCAGCAAAATATATGACATACAATGTATTATTCTCTTTGGCTTAGTTTTCCATTTCCTTTTCCATGTCCAAATTCACTCCTCCACTCATTTTATCCTTTTCCACCAAAATACTACCATCATTACCCTCCTCTTATTTCTGGTACCAGCTTTAACAAAGTATTATACTTTTATCTTTGTTATCCATATTGAATTACCCTAATTTCTTTATCTTCTCAATAGCGAACTAATTCTCTCTCTTTTCTTCTTCAGTCAGCCTACTTGAGACTGAAACCTAGGATTATCACTAACTAAATGGGGGGCTGTGAGCCAAGGTCCTTAACCTCTTGGCCTCCGTCTCGTCATAAATTGATCTCCTGTGTATAAACTACTTTTCACAAGGCCTGGCACAGAGTAAGGCTCAAGGACTATTTACTATTATTTTGACTATACGCATCAACTCTTTACTTATAAGTTAAAGAACCCCACCGAAGCTTTAAAAAAGAGGATTTTTCAGACTAATGTAGGGGGTTCTGATCAATCCTAAGGCTAGAAAGCAGTAAAACCTCAAGAATCTGGAACGAGGAAATAGAAGGGATTTTACCTGTTGCAACTGCAACTACAGTGAAAGACTAATTTTACATCCTAGGAGAGACTGATTGGTCCAGCTCATGGGGTTAACTGTCCAATCAGTTAGCACCGAGGGAATGGGCCACGTGATATGAACATGGCTGCCAGCAGCCCTCCCACATGCACCAGGGAGGGGAAGGGAAAGGGAGATGAGGAAGCAATTCTCAAACACACGAAAAAAGGGAAGAAAGGTAAGCACCTCAAGCTGGGAAGAAGGCCAGAGGAGTCTACCACAGTGATAAAATTAAGCAAACAAGGTTTTCAAACTGCTTTCTCATTAGTAATGACCGATACCACATTTGTATTCAAACAAGCCAAGAATCACCCAAGCAGTATTTTCTGCAAGCATTATTTAGTGGTCATTTAGTTGTCCTTTGTACAGTTTCTCTCAATTTCTCATTCGAGGTAAGAACTGCCTCTTCCCTCACCTCCAACAGTTCTACACACAAACTCTGCCCTTGCAGAATGAAGGGGCCTGAGGCTTGGGAGTCTATGGGTCATCCATCACAGTCCCCTACATGGAACCTGAGTCTATGACAATTCACTCAGCCATGATTCTGAGAACAAAACTTCCTCACTAAGTGCCAGGCATTACACTACAGAGACCTTTTCTCTAGTCACAAGCAAAGATGTCAGAATTTATTTCCAAAAGGAAAAGTCCCCCAACAGGAACTGCACTTCTTGGATGTCCATGTCCCACTATGTCACAAGGGCATGTGGCAGGATGAAAAGCGTGCCCTGCAAGCTCTTTTCCAAACAAATTGTACACTATGTCCTTTCAAATTCTGCTGTGGGACATGTAACAATAAATACCCAAAGACCAAATATGAACTGTCCCTTTAATGCATTGAACATAGTGGGAATTCATTCAGTGCTGCATTGAAAAATCAGTTCACTGAATGAATGAATGAACAAACAAAGGACTTCATGCCCACACCAGGCTAGATGCAGTGGATGCAGATGTGAACAGTGGAGGGGGCGGCCACATTCTGCCATGATGGAAAAATGATAACAAACAGACAAGTCAACAAACAAGTCAAAACTAAGCCAGAGGTAAATGCTCTGAAGGAAATAAAGCATGGGAATGGGATGGAGAGAAGCAGGGCAGGATGTGGTCAGAGGTGAAGGAAGATGGACTTATGATGACAGGAAGGTTCTATTTCTGCTGAATCTTTTCAAATAACTGGTCTCCTATTTCCTACTTGTCTCCACTTAAGTATTCCATTGATTTTTGTTTTATGGAAGGAGATTCTTTAAGGACTCTTTCTTTCCTTTAATCCGTCCCTCACACTGTTGCCCAAAATCACATCTGTCTTCAGTTAATGTTCTAAAATAATCCACCAATCAAAAGCCTCTTGAATGACCTTAGACTAAAATGCCAAGTTCTTGGATTAGCTGAAATGGTTATTACAGTTCAGCCCTGCCTGTCCTTCTCACCCTCTACCCTATCCCCACCATCTCTGCTGGGACCATGCTGCTCCTTGTGCCAGGAGGATATTTCTTTTCTTTAACTGTCTGGGCATTTGGCAAATTTGAATTCTCCATCCCCTTCTCTTCTGAAGTCCTTGAAAGGAAAGGACAACCTGGTGGATTTTGAGAGCTCCTCCTAATCCATTTCTTTAAAAAAATATAAAAGCGTTCTTGGATTTAATATTTATTGTTAATATATAATGTAAGTGTCTAGGATTGTGATATAGGAGAAAGACAAGAAGGGAAAGATATGGTCCCTGATTGGTGATGCTGATGTTGTTATATAATATGCATCAATAGGATTAAAGGAGAATTTTCCTTGCAGTTTTAAGGCAGAAATCATAAATATTTATCTGCATGAGATAAGCAGGCAAAGCACCTCCAACCCTTTCTGAGCAATGACGAAACTGGAGCCGGATGTGCCAAGTGCTCACCAGGGACACACAGCATCAAGGTGGCAAAACAAGGGTTGAAGCATGGCCTTGTGACACCCAGTCTCATGTTCATGTTTGTGTTTTTCTCTTCAATTGGAAATTCCAAATTTTTAATACGAAAACAATTAAGCAGACAGTTTAAGACCAAGTCATAATCATAACGGTGATCATTAACAAGTGTTGGTTACATTTTTTGTGCCAGACCTTCTACCATGCATTTTATTTTATTTTAAAGATTTTATTTATTTCTCTCCCCCCCCCACCCCAGTTGTCTGTTCTCTGTGTCTATTTGCTGTGTCGTCTTTGTCCGCTTCTGTTGTTGTCAGCGGCACGGTAATCTGTGTTTCTTTTTGTTGCGTCATCTTGCTGTGTCAGCTCTCTGTGTGTGCAGTGTCATTCCTGGGCAGGCTGCACTTTATTTTGCACTGGGCAGCTCTCCTTACGGGGCGCACTCCTTGCGCATGGGGCTCCCCTACGCGGGGGACACCCCTGCATGGCAGGGCACTCCTTGCGCGCATCAGCACTGCGCATGGGCCAGCTCCACACGGGTTAAGGAGGCCCGGGGTTTGAACTGTGGACCTCCCATGTGGTAGACGGATGCCCTAACTACTGGGCCAAGTCCGCCGCCACCATGTCTTTTAAATATGTATAAACTGTTTTATTTGTTCTATATTATTTGTATTAACTCACTTATGAAACCAGAATACTCTTGTCCAATGTGCTTGGCCCAGGTCTCTCATCCCAGCCATCGCTGTTGTTCAAGGACTAGAATCAGAACTGGCAGAGCTGCAAGCTCTCAGTAGTGTCTTATCACCTTAGACTGTCCATTAAGGCTAGAGAGCACAGCACTCGGTGAGTGGCCGCAGACACAGACGCTCTCAGCACGTGGCTGTCTGCTGCTCTTTGTGCAACTGTGCTCATGTGAAGAGCGACTCAGATGGTAACACAAATATTTACTGACTGTTAGACACAAAGGTTGAGAGGCAACAATTATCTTCATCTCTGTTGGAAATGAGTGTCCTGGGGGAGGTGTGGGTGAAACCCTTGATGACAGCAGCAGCTGAGGGTCTGGAGACTGAAAAGATGGCCGTACAAAGTGGTGCCTGGGGGCTGGGGCCTTCCATTTTAAAAGGGGGGCTTGGAACACTGGGCTTTAGAGGTGGTTGAAACTATACAGAAACATTTGGGAGAGGGGCTCTTTAGGAAAGCTAACCAAACCCTGTAAGAAAATCAAAAGAAGTATGTTGAAATCTGAGATTTTATCTTAGTATTTTAAGTTAATCCTTAAATCATGGCACTGTTTATATGGCCAATTAATCCAACAGCCAGCAGTTTAGAACAGGGGTTCTTAACAAGGGGTCTGTGAGCTTGAATTGAAATTCAAAAAAAACATTATTCTTGTGGGGACATGTTGGTGTGGGTGTGATATATTTATTAAATAATACATGGTAGAGTGTGGACTTCGTATGGAGTCTGTGGTTTTCACCTGACTGGCAAAGGGGTCCGTGGAACAAAAAAAAATTAAGAACCCCTCGTTTAGAAGATATAATCAGAAAAGAATGACTAAATTAAGTATAAGACTAGAAACTGTCTTTCACTGCTGGAAGCACATCTCACTTCACAATGGAACAGAAGGAGACAGGTCTGTCTGTTTAATAGGCGAGCTGCACCATCCACACCATCCACTTCCTTAGAGATCATGCTTTGTTCTTTCAGCTGAGATAGAATTCCTATTTCTACCAGCTGCGAAAGGCAGCATTGCTTTCTGAAATCCTTGCTGGCCTGGTGGCACACCTCAATACAAAGCCCATGGGGCACTCAGGCTAAGTTCTCTGCTCAGAAGATCTCTCTCATCTATGCCTGTTACGTCTCTATTGGGGCAAATAGGAAAATTGGAGGGAAAAGGAGTTTACATTCTTTGTGGGTTTTATTATGTTCACTAGTTCCTAACACACAAGTGAATTTCTCTGTGTACACCTGTAATGTTTAAGAGAAAAAGAGGGCACCTGTTCACCTGTGGCAGTTAATAATCACTACCTCTCAGCATCTGCTAAAATCACATCAATATGCAGCAATTCCAGAGCAGGGGGAGAAAGCCTGGCCCTGAAATAAGCAGCCTCACCACTCCATGGGACCACACCACGTGAAACTGGTCCTCTCTTTACTGCAGTGCTTGAGGGCACTGGCACAGGGCACGAGCTGCCTGAGCTGGACCCCCAGTCCTGGCCATCCGAGGCAGCTGAGCCTGGAATGTTATCTAACCTCCCTGTGCAGCTGTCTGCTCATCTATAAAAAGGGGATTCTAACAGTCCTTATGGAACTGACACATGGGAATAGCTTAATAAATATTAGCTTTTGTCACATACAAAGCCTGTCTCTGGGGCTTATCTTTAAGAGCAAATTCCCCAGGCACCATAGAGAGGGGTGCTGAGTCAGGACTGGACCCATGTCCAGCAGGCCTGCCTTTTCCAGGGGCAGGGGCATCATCTTCAGGCACCAGTGAGCTCCCCCACTAGACACATTCCCTGGCTACGCAGAGTGCACCTGCTCGGCTCCAGGCCCAGGGCTCTGGAGGTCAGGAAGGGCACAGTCCCTCCACCACAGAGCTGCCAGTAGGTCGAAGGTGACACAACACACCTCCAGCATGGGCCTCCAACAGCATTCGTTCAATGAATGCAAGCAGGACACAACTGAGTGGAAAGAGGTGGAAGCGTAGGGAAGACAGAGCTGCATGGAGTGTAGTTTCCTCCTGGTGGGGAGGATGTCACCCATTCATTCTTCAGGTTTGTGTTGCCTGCACTTCCTCCACTGTGGGAGGCGCTGAAGCTGGGAGAGGTCAATTAGGCGAGCCTGCTGCCCTGGGGAGCTCATTTATCACTCCAAACAACCCTGGGACAGAATATTTTGCTTGTGATATTGTTGCTATTAAACAACCAAAGATATTTCAAGTTTCACTGCAATTGAAATG
Organism: Dasypus novemcinctus; assembly: GCF_030445035.2. Lineage (NCBI taxonomy): Eukaryota > Metazoa > Chordata > Mammalia > Cingulata > Dasypodidae > Dasypus > Dasypus novemcinctus. The sequence continues at coordinate 103,984,430 of NC_080678.1, read as the reverse complement.
TGCAAACCTACACCCTTGCTAATGGTGCAAATGAGAAGCCATAAAACTGAAATGCAAGTTTGCTTGCTGCCCTACCACCCCCTAAGAAGGGTGCCAAGAATAAAAGCTATTCCTATAGTGTTCCAGAGTAAACCCGCTCTCATCCTCTAAAGGGCCGTGCACGCTCCAACCTGGCAGTGCCCACCGAACGCACAGCCAAGATCCCAGCATTGTCTTCCGTCCAAACAGGAGGTTCAAGGAAGTGACGGCAGGTTGCGCTGTGTTACTTTTGGATGTCGTTTTTAGAGGTTTTTGACGTTCCTGCATCCGACAAATACTCACTGAGCACCCACCGTGTGCCCCGCTGTGTTCAAGGTGAAGGAGACTCAGCAGTGGGCAAGGGAGACGGAGTCCCTGCCCTGCTGGTGCGGCCTGCCTCAGCCCTGCTCTCTGATTTTTTCCTCTTTAGACCCACTCACCAGCTATGTGATGTCAGGACAAGAGAAGGGTATGAAGACACGCCCACTATTAGGCTAGATTCAGTCGCCGCCCTGCGTTCAGTATGAAGTGCAGACACTTAGCACACACAAGAACCCCCCAGGTAAGGAGCAGAAGCAGCGCCATGGGGCCAGCTGCCTCTGGCTCCATTTCCCTGCAGGCGGTGGGCAACAGTCAAGGACCCACCCAGGAGGAGGAGGGTTGTGCCAGATCGAAGGAGCCTGATTTATTGCTGTATTTTTAAAAATCCTTTTGTCACTGTTCAAGAGACACTGTATTGTCAGTCTGTGCTCCCACCTAAGCAAATGACTAAAATCATCAGAGGCACCATTGTGCCCCAGATAGCATTTCTGCCCTGAGGTGTCTGGCACCCCGGAAAGTCCACCTCCTTTGCTGGCTCACAGTTAGTAACTTCTGATCATAAAACACAAGCTTCCAGAGCAGAAGACTCCCACCCATTCTGCTCAAGGCTGTCTCTAAATTCCTAAGACATGGGGGGAAACAGCCTATTCTTTGAAGTCTTCAGAGATTTCCACCATATGCTGAAGTGACTGCTCAAAACACAACTGCCACACTTGGAGTCCTGAAGTTTTTCCCACCTATCTTGGGAAATGAGGAATAAGCAGGCAGCATGAATGTACCTGCCAAATTTAAAAATAAAAACAGAAACCAAACAAGATGGTTACAGAATTCTGTCTCCTAATCTATTGAACATTCAGAGTTTCCAAATACATCAAAACTTGTTTTCCTATACAGATAGCCTTATATCAATTGAATAAAAGACCAAAACCACATGATCAATATATACAAACAAGCATTTCATGAAATCCTACTCATTTTTGTGATAAAAACATTCTTTGAATTAGAACAGAAGGAAATTTCCTCAGCCTGATAAAGGGCATCTATGAAAAACATGCAGCGAACATTATACTTAATAGAGAAAGAGTGAATGTTTTCCCCTTATATCAGGGGTAAGACGTATCTATTCTCATTCATGTCTATTCAACATTTTCCTGGAGATTCTAGCCAGTGTAACTGGGCAAGAAAATAAAACAAAATACATTCCAGATTAGAAAGGAAGGTGAACTATCTTTCTTTGCAGATGATACGATCTTATATATAGAAAACCCTAAGGAATCCACTTAAAACTATTAGAGCCAGAAAACAAGTTCAGCATTGTCCCAAGGTATAAGATAAATATGCAGAAATCAATTGTATATGCTAGCAATAACTAATTTGAAAGTGAAATTAAGTCAACAATTCCATTTATAATAGTGTCAAAAAGAATAAAATACTTAGGAATAAATTAGAAGAAGTATAAAACTTATGCTCTGACAACTACAAAACATTGTTTAAAGAAGTTCAAGATCTAAATAAATGGAAAGATATCTCATATTCATGAATCATACAGCTTAATATTGTTAAAATGGTAATTCTCCCCAAATTGATTGGCAGATTCAACATAACTATCAAAATCCCAGCTACCATTGAGGTAGAAATGGATAAGTTGATCCTTAAATTCAATGGAAATTCAAGAGACTCAGAAGAGCCCCTCACACATACATAAAATTCAGTTTTGGACTACTCCATGAACATCCCAATTACAAAACTTACTAAGAAGTTATAGTAGTCATAACTAGAATAAGTAATCATAAAATGATACTGACACAAGGAGAGAATAATGGAACAACAGAATATAATTGAGAGCATATAAATAAGCCTTCATATTGATGTTCAGTTGATTTTTTGGACAAAGGTGTCAACATAAATTCAGTGGAAAAAGAATAGTCTTTTAAAGAAATGGTGCTGGGACAACAGATTATCTGCATGCAAAAAAGAAAATTATAATTTAGACCTTTATCTTAAACCATACACAAAATTAACTCAAAATGGATCATAGTCTCAAATGTAAAAGCTGAAATTATAAAACTTTTAGAAGTATAGGAGAAAATTTTGTGACCTTAGGGTAGGCACTTATTTCTTAGATATAATACCAAAGGCATAATCTGTAAAAGAAAAATTGATAAATTGGACTTCATCAAAAATAAAAACTTCTGCTCTTCAAAGAATCCTGCTAAGGTATGAAAAGACAAACTGCAGACTTGAAGAAAATATTTTCAAATCTCAAAAAGGACCTATATTTAGAATACATAATGAATTCCAAAACTCAATAATAAGAAAACTAAAAACCCAGCTTAAAAATGGGCAAAAGACTTAAACAGATATTCACTAAAGAAGATATGTGGATGACAAATAGCACATGAAAAGATTCTCAACATCATTAGTTACTAGGAAAGTGCAAATTAAAACCAAAATGGCATACTTCTATATCTACTCAAATTGCTAAAGTTAAAAAGACTGACCACACCAAGTCCTGGCAAGGATGTAGAGGCACTAGAGCTCTCACAACTTGCTGATGGGAATGTAAATGGTACAACTTTGGATAACAATTCGGCAGTTTCTTAAGTTAAACACACACCTACCATATGATACAGCTACTCCTAGGTATTTATCCAGGAGAAATGAAACCTTATATCCAGACAGAGACTTGTACAAACATTCATACAATGCGTAAGATAGATTTAGATGTAATATTAAAAAACTGCCCATCAACAGATAAACTGTGGCATATTCATACAATGGAATAATGCTCAGCAATAAAAAGAAATGATACATAGGAAAGCAGTTGTGGCTGAATCATTGATTGGGCTCCTGTCTACCATATGGGAGGCCCTGAGTTCACTTCCTGGGGCCTCCTTGTGAAGGCAGGCTCACCCGCACACAGTGGAGAGCAGGTAGAGCCAACTCAGCAAAGGTGATGCAACAAAAAAAAGGGAGACAAGCACAAACACAGAAGAGTGCACAGCAAATGAACACAAGAGAGCAGACAGCAAGCAAGACACAAGGGGGGAGGGGAAATAAAATAATAAAAAAAAATTAAAAAACAGGAATGGCACATGTAACAACATGGAAGAATCTCTAATTAAGTATGCTTGGCAAAAGAAACCAGTCAAGAAAAGAGAAAAAATATGGTGTGTTAGCCAAAAGCGGCACTGACGCAAAGTGCCAGAAATCTGTTGGATTTTATAAAGGGTATTTATTTGGGATAGAAGCTTATAGTTACAAGGCCCTAGACAGTCCATCTCAAGGTACAGTAAGAGGTACTTTCTTACCCAAAGTCTATTGCCACATATTGAAGCAAGATGGTGGATGATGTCTGCAAGGGTTCAACCTTTCTTTTTCCTCTTAAGGCTCTGTGGGTCCAGCTTCTTCCAATCTCAGCTATAGGCTGGTTTAGGGATCATCTCTTTTCTGGGGCTCATTTCTTTCCGAGCTCAGCTGCTCTGTTCTCTTCACAAGGTCAGCTGTAAACTGTTAGGCTCATCTCTCTTCTTGGGGCCACAGGATCCTTTGTATCTTCTCTGTGTATCTACTTCCATGTGAGAGTCTGTTTTATCAGTCCACCAAGGGGTCTGGGACTCAGTGCTGAGTTGCACTCTAATGACGTGGTTGAATCAAAGCCCTAATCTCAACATAATTTAAACAGATACCTCAGCAGAATCTAATACAAAGAGTATCACACCCAGAGGAACAGACCACTTTAAAACATAATCCTTATCTCTTTTTGAAATTCATAAATAATATCAAACTGCCACATATGGTATGATTTGATTTATAGAAAACTCTAGAAAATGAAAATCTTAAGTGACAGAAGATCAGTGGTTGCCTGGGGATGGGTCAAGAGGGGCAGGAAGGAGGAAACACCAAGGAGCACAAAGAAGCTTTTGGGGTTATAGGTAGGGTAGATCCATGGTCTTGATTTTGTACACTCATATGCTTTAAATAGGTATAGTTTACTGTGTATCAACTATATTTCTATAATGCTTTTAGAAAGGAAAAAGATGAAGGGGGACATAAGCCTCAAGACATTGTGTACCTAGATCCAGTTATACCTATACTTAGATCTTTGTTATATAATCCAATTAACTCCCAATATTTGTTTAAATGATTTGAGTTTTTCCATTATTTTTGTTTGCTTGGCTGCTGAAAGCAACATACCTTGAAATGGGTTGGCTTTTAACAATGGGAGTCTATTAGCTTACAAGCTTATAGTTTTGAGGCCATGAAAATGTCCAAAGACATCAAAATAATGCACTCTTTCTGAATACTGGCTGCTGGTGATCCGGGCCGCCTCTGTCACATGGTAAGGCACATGGCAGAGTCTGCTGGTCTCTCCCTTCTCAGTTTCGGTGCTGTCAGTTTTTTGCTTCTGGGGCTTTTTATCTCTTTATCTGAATTTCTTTCTCTTATAAAGGACTCCAGTAAGAGAATTAAGGCCCACCCTGGGCCATGCCTTACCTGAAGTGACCTCATCAAATGGTCCCACTTGCAAGAGCTTTACACCCAAAGGAATGGATTAGCATTAAGAACATGATTTTCTGGGGTACATACAGTTTCAAATTACCACACTCCACCTGCTGGACTCCAAAAGACATGGTCTTTCAAATGCAAATACATTCATTCCATCACACTATCCCAAAAGCCTGAAGTCATTTTAGTAAGAACACTAAGTGCAAAGTCTCCTCAAAATCAGTTATAGGTGTTGTCTCTCCTGGGACACAGTTTCCCTCTGGCTGTGGGCCTGTGAAACCTAGAGAACAAGTTATCTTCTTCCAGTATACAAAGGAGGGACAGCCATAGGATAAACATTCCATTCCCATAGGGAGAAACTGGAAGAAAATCAGGGGTTACTGGTCCCAAACAATTGCAAAAAAACTGCAGGGCATTCTCCATTAGAGTTCTAGATCTGAAAGTCATCTGTAGGACGATGTTTTATCCTCCAGGCCTGGTGGAGGGGCAGCCCCACCCTTTGCAGGTGCTTGCACAATGGCCATGGGGTGAAGGCTCCAACCACTTCAAGCACTGGGGTGGTGGCCAGACTCTCTGCAGGTGTCTAGGCGTCTGAGAACACTGGGGCCTACATGCTTCCTGGACAATGGGCAGGAGGCCCGCCCTCTCCAAGTACTGAGGTGCACTCACCCTTTCCACACACATAGAGGGGTCTGCTCTCTTGGCCCAAGAAGAGGTCTTCAGTCCAAACCTCAGCTTCCATGGTCCTGCCCTCACAGTGCTTTTTCCTTCCCTTTTCTGTCCCTTTTAGTCTGGGCTGGCAGTGGTTCCTTTCATACAGACCTCACAAAAACCTCATATAAAGTACACAGGGTCCAAACCATCAGACAGAAAATTCCCACAAATCCTTCCTGGGAACTGCATTTCCTATCCTGACTTGCACTGAAACGGCTGACTGAATCCATGGTCAGTTAAACCCTCACGTGGAGCACTATTCTCTTGGGGAGTCACTTTCCAGAAGCTCAGAATTTTCCAAAAATTCCAAAAATTTTCCAAATTTTTCTGGTTTCTTTGTGCCCAGTTCATTTCTCAGGTTATTCTTTTCCTCTCTCATTTTACTATAAGCTGCAAGGAGAAATCAGGCCACACTTCACACATTTAGTTTGGAAATCTCAGCTAAATATCCAAGCCCATCACTTTCAAATTCTGCCTTCCCTCCAACACCAGGACTCAATTTTGCCAAGTTCCCGGCCATTTTAAAACAAGGGTCAGCTTTCTTCCAGTTTGCAATGACATATTCATTGTTTCTATCTAAGTCCTCATCAAGAAGTACCTTTAGCGTCCATATTCCTACCAGCAATATGGTAGGAATCTAGCACACTGCTGGTAGAAATCAGCCATCTAGGCCTTTCCTACCAAGCACCTCACCATTCTTCCAGGCTCTTTCCATTACCCACTTATGAAGCCATTCTCACATTTTTGGTATTTGCAGTAGCACCCCACTCTCTGTACCATGAAATGGGTTGGCTTTTAACAATGGGAGTTTATTAGCTTAAAACCTTACTGTTTTGAGGCTGTGGAAATGTCCAAATGAAGACTTCATCAAGACAATGCTTTCTTCCTGAAGACAGGTGGCTGGTGAGTTTTCTGTCACATGGGGAAGTCTGCAGGTCTCTCCCTTCTCTTCAGGTTTCATTGCTCTCAGCTTCTTGCTTCCCTGGCTTTTTCTGAATTTACTGTTTTATAAAGGACTCCAGTAGGGGGATAAGCCCAACCCCTGGACCATGCCTTAACTGAAGTAACCTCAACTAAAGGTCCTACTTACAATAGGCTTTCACCCACCAGAACAGATTAGCTCTAAGAGCAGGTACAAACCACCACATCCAGAAACCCAACAGCCCAAATATGAAGCCAGTGTGCTCTCTGTCCACCAGCAAAGGCGCACGGCAGGCGTTAAATGCGAGGCAAGCACCACACATCAAGGAGGGGCCTCTTTGCTGTCTGGACACAGGTAGATGGTTCCCCCGGAGACTCGGCTCTGGGGCCACACCTGACCAGGCCTGACACCTGAGACACATTCAGGGTCCAGGCCTCCCATCAATCTCGGGCCTTGGGTCCAAGCTGGGCCTGATGTGGAGGAGCAGACGAGTGGAGCCTGGGGAGGAGAGAGGGCAGCGTGCGGCACTGTGTGCTGGGGAGGAGGGCAGCCTGCAGCCTGGACCGTCAGGGGCTTCTCTGCATTCTGCAGAAACACCACCAGAGGCTCGTTCTTAATTAGAGATGCCAGAGGCAGAAATGGATGAACGATCCAATTAATAGTGAAATCAGAGGGAAAGTGACAGGAACAAAAGGCTGAGAATGGAGCAGTGTCTATTCTCTGGCCAGCAGGAAACAAATGACACATCTCCAATTAGAAAGGGAAATAAAAGTCCAAATTACCAGCATAAAAGACAAAATTAGGCAGTAACATCCAAACCGCTTGACGACTTATTCTTAGATGCTTGGCTCCTGGTGATGGCGAAGGGAAGGAAATCCATGCCCAGAAATAGAATCACAGTGTTTTTGTAGGAATTGTTGCCAAGCATGGCTAAGGGGGAAATAGCCTTATGCCTCTTTGGATCTCTCCACAGCTTCTAAATAAAATTAGGGTCGTTCTGCGGGTTTCTCTAGAAGCCTGTAATAGCCCACGACAGAGAAGACCCTTTCAAGATAAGCAATGCAGGGACTGTCAGGAAGCCCCCCTCCCTGCAGCACCCCGGAGTCCTCACAGGAAGCCCCTCCCCTCCCTGCAGCACCCCTGGGGTCCTCACAGGAAGCCCCCCTCCCTGCAGCACCCCTGGGGTCCTCACAGGAAGCCCCCCTCCCTGCAGCACCCCTGGGGTCCTCACAGGAAGCCCCCCTCCCTGCAGCACCCCTGGGGTCCTCATAGGAAGCCCCCCTCCCTGCATCACCCCTGGGGTCCTCACAGGAAGCCCCCCTCCCTGCATCACCCCTGGGGTCCTCACAGGAAGCCCCTCCCTTCACTGCATCACCCTTGGGGTGCTCACAGGAAGCTGCTCCCTTCCTTGCATCACCCCTGGGGTCCTCGTGGAAGCCCCTCCCTTCCCTGCAGCACCCCTGGGGTCCTCAGCTGCACCCTCCATCCCCCCACCCGTGGTGGAGACTCCAGCTTCCATTTCCTTTAGCTGCTCCTACGCTGTTCAGTGAAAGCTGGAGCAGACCTGTCTCCCTGGGGCAAAAGTGGTTTGCAGACCGCTGTATTTGGTGTTTGTTATTACTCAGTTGAATGAGAAGCCACCATTTAAATTTTAAAATCTTACATTAAAACTTGGATTCCCAGGTCAGTCTTTAAATTTGTCTTTAAATGAAAGAGGAAAATGGACTTGCCTGTCCATTTTTTGAATCAATAAAGTTAGACGTGCACTGGAGTAATATTTATTCAAAGCCTGCTAAGTAGCAGCCACGTAACTCCTGTACCTCAGTTTCCTGAGCTGAGCCTACCGCATGGAGGTGCCCGTGTATGGAATGTTCTCATGTATTCAAAACAAGCAGATTCATGTCCGATGCCAAGCACCATATGCTTGAGCGAGTGGTGGTGATCATTCTGAGAGACTCTGAGGATACAAATATAAATAAGATGCAGCGCCTGGCCTCAAGGGGTGGTCAACATGCACAAGACATCCAAGGTGCTGAGTCCCCACGTGTGTCCGTGGAGGCGAGACCTGGGGGTGAGGGTGGGGGAGGCTGCAGGGGAGGGGCTAGGTGAGCAGAGTCTGCAGGATGGCAGCGAGGGGGGAGCGCGGGAGCCCAGGAACCACGTGGAGGAAAGTGGAAATAAGAGGAGAGAAGCCGAGTTCCAAGGAGCCTCCGGATCCAACTTTGCCTCAAGTCCTCATGGCCCATTTTAGTCACATAAGCCAATACCTTTCCCTTTGGGGCTGAAAGCAGTTGGATTTGGGTTTCTGTTGCTTGCAATCCATACCCAGCCCTCCCCAAAAAAGCCAATACTAACCAATACAGGAATTCTTAGGCCTTTCCGATCCCCCCAGTGCAGAGTCATGTCTCGGGCTCAGTGGCAGCACCTCCCGTGTGGCTCTCCGTTGGACCATGTTCAGGACACACCACCTTCTATCTGATCCTCTCCTTAAATGCAACCACTTAAGGGAACTTGGTCACGGAGCCCTTTTGTAGGTGCTGCATATTAGCACAGGAAACGAAGCTGTGCCTTCAAACCTGCCGTTTTCTCTAGTTAGCAACCAGTGATGCACACATGGCTAAGCAAGCAGCAAGAATCTAGAGATTTCACTCTACCAGCACATCCAGAGGAAGACACACTGCCTTACCTTACTACCCGCAGCCCAAGCTCAGAAATGAGATGCTCCCCTGGGGCAGGGAAGGCTTTAAAATGTTAATGCCCTTTTATTATCCCTTTAGCATGTCATTATTTCCTAGTCCAGCTGATATTAGAGCTGGGAAACTTAATTATCATAGATATATGTTGGAGGGCACCATCTTTGAGATCAGCATGAGTTTATTTTTATTTCTGTCCAAGCATGACAGAGTATGGCCCCTGCTGATGATGCATGACTGGCTTTTGGAGTTCTGAAAGCCACAATTCATTGACAGAAGTACTATTATTCATACAAATACATGAAAACATGTATTTGTCAGAAACATAGACACTGAAATATTACAATATAATAACAATATGGAAATTGCACTTTTATTCCTTCCCCTGAAGACCTTTAAAGAAACTTAGCAAAGAGAAGAAAACATGCTGGGGACAGAAGGTACAGCCCCAAGACACTCGTGCCTTCATCCTCAAAACCCTGCGTGGCAAAAGGGGCTTTGCAGATGGGATGAAGTTAAGCATCTGGGAGGGGGGCTCTCCTGGATTATCAGGGGGGCCCAGTGTAATCACAAGGGTCCTTCCAAGAGGGAGGCAGGACGGCCAGAGTCAGGAGATAGGATGATGGAGGCAGAGGTCAGAATCTGAGGATGGGGAAGCAGATTTGGCCCAACGGACAGGGCATCTGCCTACCACATGGGAGGTCTGCGATTCAAACCCTGGGCCTCCTGACCGGTGTGGGGCTGGCCCATGCACAGTGCTGATGTGCTCAGGGAGTGCCGTGCCATGCAGGGGTGTCCCCCGCATAGGGGAGCCCCACACACAAGGACTGCGCATTGGAAGGAGAGCCACCCAGTGTGGAAAAAGTACAGCCTGCCCAGAAGTGGCACCACACACATGGAGAGCTGATGTAGCAAGATGACGCAACAAGAAAAACAAGACACAGATTCCAGGTGCCACTGACACAAGCAGACACAGAAGAACACACAGCGAATGGATAGAGAGAGCAGACAACTAGGGGGATGGAGGGGATGGGGAGAGAAATAAATAAAAAATAAATCTTTGAGAAAAGAAAAGAAAACCTGAGGATGCTACACTGCTGGCTTGGAAGACAGGGAAAGAGGCTAGGCGCCAAGGAAACAGTGAAGCCTCTAGAAGCTTCCCTAGAGCCTTCCGAGGGACCTGAGCCTTCTGACCCCAAGCTTGGTAAGGTAATAAATATGTGCTATTTTAAGCCATAAATGTGTGCTAATTTGTTACAGCACTAATCGGAAACTCATATATATGACTTCAAGGTGATATGGATGAAAACAAGTGTTTTGCAAATTTAGAAAAAGCCCATTATCAACTGACTCCCTATTGGGAAAGCTGCAGGAATGATATTTTGCTGCTGGCTCATAAGAATACCTGCCCCTCTGCCTACACAACCTGAGAGAGAACAATTCAAGATGCACAGGGGTGGAGAACCTGGGCTCTGCGGCCAGCCCATCTGCTGGGAATTCTGGCCTCTACAGGCATCAGCTTCTTGAGTTCTTTATCCCTTTTCTGCCCCACGTCCTCACCTGTAACCTTCAAATGGTAGGATTACCCACTTCAAAGCCTTGTAGTGAAGATGCAATGGGTCAATACCTCGAATGTTCTTTGTATAATAGTATCTGGCTCTTAATAAGTATTCAATAAGTGTTAGCTATTAACATTCATAAGCTGGAACTGTAAACTCCTAAGGGTAGAATTTATATGCATTGCACATTGTCACTCTTAAAGTTCTCTAAGATTGCCCTCCACACATAGAAGTTCATAAAGTATTTGTGGATTAAAAACATCCCCTGGGGAAAAAGGAAAACCTGGGTCATAGGATCAGGTCCAAGTATCCACCTAATCCACCTCTCTTTGGAAATTTCCGGTAACAGAAAATTCACTGGAGATATTCCAATAAAGTCAGACCTCTATTCTTGCCTAGTAGCTTGCTCCATCTCTGGGCAGCTCTAGCATTCATTCAATTATTCATTCACTCATGCTTTCATATATTCAAAAAGCATTTATGGAGCATACTGTGTTCTAGGCATTGGACTTAGGACTAGGAAGAATGGTTAGTAAAACAGACAAAGACACTGTGGACCTAACAATAAAATAGCGGTTAAAAATATGGGAAAGTGGACCTGGCCCAGTGGTTAGGGCGTCCGCCTACAACACGGGAGGTCCGTGGTTCAAACCCCAGGCCTCCTTGATCCATGTGGAGCTGACCCCTGCGCACTGCTGATGCGTGCAAAGAGTGCCATGCCACGCAGGGGTTTCCCCGACATAGGGGAGCCCCACGCACAAGGAGTGCACCCCGTAAGGAGAGCCGCCCAGTGCGAAAGAAAATGCAGCCTGCCCAAGAATGGCGCCACACACACGGAGAGCTGACACAACAAAAAGAAACACAGATTCCCGACACTGTTGATAAGGAGAGAAGCGGTCACAGAAGAACACAGAAAGCAGATAACTGGGGGGGCGGGGGGGGAGAGAAAAAAATAAAACATGAATCTTTAAAAAAATAAAATATATAGATATAGGGAAGTACATGTGGCTCAAGCAGCTGGGCATCTGTCTACCACATGGGAGGTCCTGGGTTTATTTCCTGTTGCCTCCTAAAGAAGACTAATGCAAAGGGCTGGCCCTGCAAGCTGCTGCAGTGAGATGATGCCACAAAGAGACACATCAAGGAAACACAATGAGAGACTAAACAAGCAGGGAGCAGAGGTGGTCCAAGTGATTGGATGCCTCTCTCCCACATGGGAGGCCACAGGTTCCGTTCCCTGTCCCTCTAAAAAGAAAACAGAGAGCAGAGAGTACAAAACAAGTGGGTACGAAGAAATAAAATAAAACTTTAAAAAATATATATAGATAGATATGGAAATAGATATGTTGGTAAATAGATATAGATATAGCTATAATATTCATTGATACATTACTGATCAAATACTATGTGACTCCCTGTATGGTTTACATATATATATATATATATATAGAGAGAGAGTCTTATTTAATCATCTCAAACACTCCACATTGGGATTAGATCCTACAGATTTAACAAATGACAATTCAATTATATGTGGTCAGAATAACTTTTGTCATCTGACAACACTTCCATCAGAAAATATAAAAGAGAAGAACAAAAGAGAGGGAGAGGGAAATTTATCTTATCTTCAACTCTCCCCAAATCTACCTTATTAGACTTCCAATACCCTCTTTGAAATTAGGCCCTGCCCTAAAATGCCCCAGAAAATATAGCCATAGCTCAAATGCAAGGAGAAATTTAAAAATAAGTCCATTCCCTTTTAAACTTCAGATGATCTTTAAAAGATTTTCAAGGATCACTTTGACTATTGGTCATTCTGCTTTAGACACTTTAGAACAAATCTCCGCAGACACTTCCTTTCCACCTTCCACTGACGTAGGAGCAGCCTCATTTTATTGAAAAGGGAACTGGCCTGGAGCAGCTCAGCAATCAACCCAGGCCACAGAACAAGGAAGGAGGAGCCAGGATTCGAACCAAAACCATGGTCTGAAAACACAGCCAAAGAACGTGCTCCCCAGGAATCCTTTGCTTTGTGTTGAGCTAAGAAAGGTTCTCTTTCAGCTTTCCCTTTGGAATCTAAAAAAGAACAAATCTATTCCATCTTCCACAAAATGGTCCTTGAGAGGCTTCAAGAGCTGCCAGGCATCCCTCTTTACCTCGCCCTGGGCTACACACACAGGCCCCCTCCAGTCCCACCCACTGAGCTTGTTTCAAGGGCCCTTGGCACACCAGCCACTCGCAGAACATGATCCATCCTCCAGAGCTCCGCTCACAGCCTGGAAAGCGCAGGACTGCTGGTGAGGGACAGAGCGAGTCCATCACCTGGGGCTTAGTTTTGCTAGAGACCAGGGCACAAGGCTACCTCACTCTCCTCTGGGTCCTACTATTAGAAAACCAGCAGCCAAATATGAGGAGAAAGGGGCAAGAGCTCCTCAGCCTCCATGTGGAATAGGAGCGGGGCAGTGGCCAATTGGCAGGACAGACCTCAGGGAGAGGTGAGGTTCACGGGAAGGAAGATCATTCCAGGGCTGCGTGACCTCGTGATTTTTCACAAAAGCTGGAAATCCAGATTTCAGTGTGAATTTGCCCATTATAACATGCTGGCAACACATTTAATAATAGCGATTTTTTAAAGTGCGGATGCTCTCTCACACACACACACACATACATGTTTGGGCACACACACAGATCTGATCCGCGGCCTGCCTGTGAGTGACCTCTGTTCTGGGATGAGGAGCCAATCGATGCCGATGAAAACCTTGTGGTGCCTCTTCAAAAAGCTGATTTGTCAGGTCTCACCACTGAGAAAAGTGCCATGGCTCCTCACATACACAGCTCTTAAGCAGCATCCTCTCCTTGTAAAGGGTTTTGGATTTGTTTTGTTTAACTTAAAAGTAAGACTTAGCATTTGTCCCTCCTAATCTTACCAGATTAGGCCAAGGTTTCAGACTTTCAAAATCAGTCAAGTCCTCAGATTCTGTCCCCCAAAAGTCATAGAATCTCAGATCACGGAAGCTGATTTATTTGTATATTACCACAATTTACATATTCCTAAAGTCACACCATCTCCCTTACCTAAATCACAATCCCAATGCACAGAATTTCTAACACAAAAATTCTCAGTGAACCCTGAAATCTTTTCCCTGGGAGCACAGTGTTTTCTACACCTTCACAGAGTAATGGGGTGACAATTCTGCAGACTGAGGGGTCCTCTCCAGAGGCTGCTAATGAAAGGGTCATGCCTTTGGGGTGCAGAGGGCCCTGGGATGTTGCCGAGGTCAGAGTACAGCTCTGTGGATGACTCCATTCATCCTGGGGTTGTGGCAAATGTATTATAAATATGGACATTGAAACCATGACAGATGCATCAGTCAATTAATCCTTCAATTAACACAGGATTTGCAGGCCAGCCTGGAATGCCCTGGAAAAGTCTTAAAGCAGTATGGTGACCTGCACGCTCTATTTTGTTCCTCTGAAGACCAGGCCATGATCAGCTGGAAGAAAGAGAAAGCCCCATTCTCAGGTGGCTACTGAAGGCACAGCTGAGCAAGATGCTTTCGTTTTTCAAAGCAAGTTATCTCTTGGGTTAGGCAGAGGAGATTTTTAGTATGTTTTGGTGAGGTAGAGACAACCAAGTACAGGGCAATAATAATCCCAGCCCTCCATGAACTTGGAGTGGCCTCTCCAGGAGGAAGGCAGGGCTCCACTGGGAGGCGCCCCCAGGCCCTCTGGAGGGAAATGAAAGGCTCAGGGAGCTGCAGAGGTGAGCAAGTTCCTTGGGCCCAGGGTGGCATGAGCACACAGATACCATCTCCAAATGCCATCCCCAGTATCTCCTTTCATCACAAGTTGGGGACAGTAAATAATGTGCATTGTCAAAAGCACCCAGGGCAATGCATCCTCAGTAGTTTTCGTTTCTGGGCAGATGAACTCCAATGACTGGAATCTGACCTTTCTTACTCTGAAGATTGAATGCCTTGGGTTTAGTCAAACACTCCCATGGAGTGCAGGGACTGCTGTGAGCCCAGGCAGGGTGGCATGGACAGGTTTTGAGCTGGACCACCTTCTGTCTCCAGGGGAGCACTAAGTCTTCCAAGACCAGGAAGCAGGCTGGGCCACATCTGGATGATTGACAGTGCAGTAGGCTTCACAGACACCGCATTTCTTCTTTATGAAAACCATCCCAGGAGCAGCCCCCTGCAGACCACAACAGGGAGAAATCAACCCCTCCAGATCTCCGCTGCCACAGGAGAAAGCCCTCATGGCCTTTCAGTCTACCGTGAAGTTCTTAAGACTGAGACCAAGCCTCACTGACCCTGTAAACGGGAGCCCGTGGAGCACCAGGAGGGACAGAAGTCCGGGTGTTGTGTTTCTCTGTGGAGGACAGACTGCACCTGGGGCTCTCTAAGCAGCTTAGAGGAGGAAGGATGGTTCTGAAGGCTTAAATCCTTTCTCCCCGAAGTCTCTGCTGCAAAATGAAAGGCCAAGAAGAATGTTAAGGAAAAAACGGCAGAAGCATCAAATATGATGGTTCAAACAGACCACGGCAAAGAACATGAAAAAGCCAGGGGCTGGCTCCTGGCCAGATTTGGAGTCATAAATAAATCCAGTTCATTAGGATGAAGAAACCCACAGAAATGTGCCAAGGCCAGACCTGCCAAATTGTGTGCATGTTCCTTCTAGAGCTGAAGGCCAGGGGCTGGGACTCCTCTCCAGGAAGAGGGAAGCAGCCCTGCCTGCTGCAGCCGCTCCTGACCCTCGAGCACCTCTGGACCAGGCTCTCACTCCTTAGTGACGGTCCCCTGGCCGCCAGCCCTTCAGCACAGGGGGCTCAGCCAGGATGGACCCCAGGGCCCAAGAAGGGGTGACAAAGGAGCAGGTGGCCAGGGCATAAAGCTGCGGGTACCTTGATGACGTCTTCATCAGCAGATTTGCATTCTACAGAGTGTGACACGTCGACCACAGACCCGTCCTCTTGAACTGCCACGACCTTGATGGGGACCGAGACAGCCTTTCCCGTGAGGATGGCCGTGTTCAAGACCTCCGTGTCCTGGACAGAGAGAGGAAAGTGCACGTCAGCAATGGGACACCAAGCTGGCCGTGGCAGCAGGGCCCCTGCCTGGGGCACCCGCCACCTTCCTGCTTGCTCTGCAGTTTCCAAGCCATCTGTGCGGGGGACGGCGGGAAGCCATCGCACACACCCAGGCTGGGACGAGCAGGCCCGAAGGCTGCCCGGCCGCTGAGGGGCAGCTGCCTGCCTGCCCTCCCCCTCCCGCTCCCCTCACTCCCACCCCACCGTCCAGCAGATGCGTCTCACGTGCCCGCAATGAGAGTTCTTCACAATATTTTCCAATCCTCATGGGGAAGGGGCTGCCTAATCTCCAGGGTTTATCGACACGGTGAAGGCATTTTTGTTTCAGGTTAGGCAAGCAGAGGAGCACAAAGACCAGCAGAGGCCTGGTGGCAGGTTAAAAGCCTCTGCAGGCCGGACAGCCACCAGCACCCACCTCAGCCCCATTTCCAGTAGCCCCAAGCTGCCCTGCCAACCCGGGGACATGCATTAATTTCGCGCCTCCTCTAACATCTCTCAGAGTCCGGTAGGTCCTGTCGCCATAATTTACCTCAAATGTGTCAAATTCTCACCATCCCAACATCCTCCACCTAAGTCCCAACATCCTCCGCTTAAGCCATCATCTCTTACCTAGACAAGGACAGTAGCCCCCAGGGGCACCACTGCTTCCGCTCTGGCCCGCCTCTGGGCATTTGAAACAGTAACTTCTGTGCTCCGGCAGGCAGAAGCTCCCTTTGTGCTAACCTCTGCCTTGATGGAACCCTTCCATAGTGATGGGGGGTGAGGAGCCATGCAGGGGCTCTGGAGCCACACCGCCTGGCTTCGAGTCCAGCTCAGCTTCTGTTTCCATGAGGGCTGTATTAACTGCTGTGGCAGAAAACCCAACTCAGAGTGAAACAAGCCAACACAGGTGTCTATGCTTCTCACAGAACCAGAAGTCTGGGGGTGCTGGCTTTGGTCCAGTGAGCCAGTCAGGGCAGGGTGACACCCTTACCTTCAGCGTAGCAAGATGGCGCCCACGACCTAGCCACCTACATTCATTGTCAAAGCTGGAAGGCAGTGGGACAGGTGGGAGCACACCTGCCATACTGGTCCCTTTCTATCAGGAAGACAAATGCTGTGTCACACAGCCCAACCGCGATGCCTTCAGGAAGGGAAGGTAGCAGCAACTCCTCCTAGTCGAGAAGCTGAAGCCCAGTGGGTGCAGTGGACTACCCAGAGAAAATACAAAAGAGGAGAGAAAAGTAGAACCCTGGACTTCAGGGCAATGGAGCTGGGTAGCAGAACTACACTCAAGAGAAAAGAGTAATGAGAGTTCTTACATAATGAGCGTCTGCTGGGCTAGGTATTGTGGCCAGGGCTTCATGTTATCTTGACACAGTTCCCATGACTTTGGCTCTATGTTACCTTCATTTGATCGAGAAGAGCATGAGAAATGAGGAAGCTCTACTGGTAAAGAAATGGGACTGGCCAGCTCTTCTATCTCTGGGTATCCTCACTGACAGAAAGGGATCTTAGACAAGGTACTCATTGGAGTGTTGTTTCTAATAGTTAAAAGCTATCAAATGCTTTCTAACTAAATACCCATCAGTTGTGAAATGGCCCAATGAACTTGATATGCATGTTTAATAGTGACTATTCTGCAGCAGGTAAAATGATGAATTGCATCTATATATTGATTGAGATTAGAACAGAGTGCTTCAGTTTCCTCCTATACAATAAGAATTTCTTCCAAAGTTGTGTAAGGTTGAGATTGAATAAATAAGGCATGTCTACCAGATCTCTTTCTGAGCAAAGTAATTGGATTTTTCTGCCCAGTTGAACTTAAGTTTGACCATGTGACTTGATTTGGCTGAGATGTGAGTTCAGAAGCTTTAAGAGCACAGTATATCGTGCTCTCCTTTCCTCCACTGCCATGGCAATGGCTGCTTTCTTAACTTGGGTCCCAGAGTGAGGCCAATGCCGAGCAAAGTCCCAGGTGAGCAGTGAAGGACATGTGTGAGCAAGAAGACACCTCTGTTGTTTTAAGCTCCTGAAATTTAGGAGTTGCAAGGAACTTTCGAGAATATTGTTTTGGCAATATACTCTCAGGCTAAAGACAAAAAGAACTGTGAACATGTATTGAATTCTAGTTAGGTTTGTTTTCCACAGCAGTATGGGGCTAGCAGTTCTAAAACTAGTGTATTCTAGAATGAGCAAATAATATATTTTGGATAATGAGAGATAGGTTTCTCAATGCTGGAAAAGTGAGTTAAAAATGGAAGGAGGAGATTAGAGTGAACTGTGTGTGCTGAACTGGAATTGGAAGTACTAGTAGAAATTAGAGCAGGGGAGAGGGAGAGTAAAGGAGGAATGAAGAGAGAGAGGTGTGTTAAATACATGTCAATGTGTGTATATATATTTTTTCCTAGTTCTGTTTGCTCAGAGGGCTTACAAACAATAACACCTCTCTATCAATGAACACACACCTAGAATCCAGATTTTAGTTCTAAAGTCCATTCTCCAATAAAAGAAAACAGAGCTCCTGGGAGAAATGGCTGCTCCTAGAGCTGAGGCAAAGAAAGTACATGATAAGGAACCTAAAATATATTTTGGAACCAGCAGGTAACAAAGCACTCAAAAAATGTTAAAAGGACACAGGAGCCAGCTTGAAGAAGTTCCCACCAGCCAGTCTGGGACAATTTTAGTTTCAAAATAAAGAAGGCTGTAATGCTAGTAGTGGGTTATACTACATAGAATAAAATAAGCCACTGCATTGATACTGAACATAAGCACCCAAACAGGTTGGGTGGAAGAAAGAAAGGCTCATCCCTATAGGCTTCCAACCAAAAAATGTAAAAAGAGCAATGAAATTAGAATGCCACCACCTGGCAACCAACATTTATTACTGTAATTGTTCTGGGCAAGAATCATTAATGGATGCTAATGGCGACTGAAAGTGATAAAAAGCAGGAGATTTGCATGGTGTCAAAGTATCTCTTGCAAGAGACTAATTTCAAAGAGAAAAATAGGAGCTTTACATTACATAAACCTGGCAGATGCCACCTTAGCAAATGATCAAAGATAACATCACTAGTAATGGGATAAATAGAAACCATATGTCCTGAAAAGGATGCAACATCACTTCTAAGTTTCCAACAAAAAAAATATATAAACTGAAACGAATAATGAGGAAATGTCAGATAAACCCAAATTATGGGGCACCTGACCAAACAATTTATCTATTTTAAA
Organism: Dasypus novemcinctus; assembly: GCF_030445035.2. NCBI lineage: Eukaryota > Metazoa > Chordata > Mammalia > Cingulata > Dasypodidae > Dasypus > Dasypus novemcinctus. The sequence goes on along the minus strand of NC_080678.1, from coordinate 103,965,392 downwards.
TATGTCACAGTCTAAAAGACAGACTGGAGAACTGGTCCAGATTCAAGGACATGAAGAGATATGAAAATGTAACACGTGAGCCTGGATTGGATTCTCAAACAGAAAACACATTTTTCTTTTGCTATAACAGGACAATTATTAGTAAGATAATGGATTGAATTTAAAGAAGGTATATAAATCAGATAATTCCTTGTTTCAATGTTAATTTCCTAATTTTTAAAAATTTTTTAAATTTTTTAATTTTTTAAATTTATCTCCCCCGCCCCCCGTTGTCTGCTCTGTGTCCATTTGCTGTGTGTTCTTCTTTGTCCGCTTCTGTTGTTGTCAGCAGCACAGGAATCTGTGTTTCTTTTTGTTGCATCATCTTGTGTATCAGCTCTCCATGTGTGCGGCGCCACTCCTGGACAGGCTGCACTTTTTTCACGCTGGGCGGCTCTCCTTACGGGGCACATTCCTTGCATGTGGGGCTCCCCTATGCAGGGACACCCCTGCGTGGCACAGCACTCCTTGCACGCATCAGCACTGCGCATGGGCCAGCTCCACACGGGTCAAGGAGGCCCGGGGTTTGAACCACGGACCTCCCATGTGGTAGACGGACGCCCTATCCACTTCCCAATTTCCTAATTTTGATCATTTCACTCTACAAATATAAAAGGCTTTGGGAAATTCACACTGAAGTATTTAGGGATAAAGAATAATCATGTGACAAACAATCTTGAACATTTCATAAATAATCATAATATGTGTTGTATAGAGAAAGGAACATTTGGGGGATTGGGGTGAGAGTGTACAAGAATTTGTATTTTTAAATTTCCTATCAGATTGAAATTATTAACTAGAAAAAACCTTTATAAAAAGGATTGGGGCTTGTATGTTGCTGCAGCAAAGTCTGGCCTGTCCTGGCAGGTTCAGTTACACACACATACACCACATGTTTAGATAAATATCAGTTTTATTATGCACAGATCTCTAAAGCAAAATCTTGAGTAAGGAAAAAAAAACTAAGCTAGCAAATGCTTTCAAGGTTTGATCCCATTTAGGTCTTTACAGAATGAAGCAACTTGAAGAATTTATGAAGACATCTATGTCTATGTAAACACACATTACCAGCAGATAGATCCACAATGAATAGATGTTTATTTGGGGGGATTCGAAGGGGGCCAGGAAAAGGGAGGTCAAGTAGAGAACACAGCCTCCCCCATAATAACTTTTATAAAGAGATGAGCATCTATCCATGTATTATTTGTATAATAAAATGTATTTTTCTAATTCGCAATGATAAGGAAAATAAAAGGAGGAAGGGAGGAAAAGACTACTCCCAGGCTACCCCTGAACTAGACCAGCCTGACTCCGAATCCAATCACTTAAACAGTCTGCCATACTGTGTCTCCCAAACTATAAAAGAAAGGCAACGATACAACGGAGGAGTCTTAGTAAAATCCTTCTGAGAGTAAGCCAGTGGGGGGAGGGGAGTCTGTCCACTGCCACCCTTGGCCTCTGAAGCTCTCCCACGACATCGTTTGTCTTAGCAGGTCTGATGCTGGAAGTGGCACATGGCACCCATCAGCATGCCTGACGCAAAACATGGCACTTGGAACCACAGTCCTGCATCCAAGAGCACGTGTTCCTTCCATGCCTGCTCTTGGCCAGGCAGTGCTAGGCCCTGGAACTGTGATGGTGAACAAGACAGACAGACGTTCTCATGGAGCTTCCATTCTAATGAACAGAAGAACCAAAAGAGCAAACAAGGCAACAAAATCCAAAAGGGATGAATCAACGCATAAAGATATGTCACGCTAAACGCTCTAATGATTAACGACAACTACCTCTGCCTAACACTAGAGAAGGGCTGGGCACTGTGCTAATTGGTTCACCCAATTCTCTCTTAACATCAATTCATATTTATAATAATATTCAATACAGCGCATATTAACATCTGATTGAAAAATCATAAAGAACTACATCTGGTATATCGTAAGTCCACAATAAATATTAACTAGTCGTTGACAGCTCATTTAATCCTCAGACATCCCTTTTCAAGGATTACTGTTTCCATCCCCATTTTACAAATGTCGGAACTTGAAGCTGAAAGTATTCCATTATTTGTCCAGAATCACACTGTTGCTAAGCAACAGAGCCAGGATGCCAAATGCACTTCGCTGCCCAAAGCATGCCATCCTAGCCTCCATGCTATTCCTCCTCTCAGCTCCTCACCTGAAGATGGATCTAACAATCCCACTTCCTTGCCTAACTCAGAAGAAACCTGTAAGGATAAAAGGCAGATTGGTAGAGGCTTTGGTTGTTAAAAACCTTTAAAAAAATGTTTTATGAATGTGAAGCTTAATATTTAGTAGTAATAGCCAAGTAGCCCCAAAGTCCCAACCCGTGACCATGTGTGCCTTCAGGGTAGTCCACCCCACTTGAGCCCCAGCCTGTGTGGTTCTGGACAAGAGTCCTGGGACCCAGCAGCCTACATCTCCACGGCCCCACACGGGGACATCGGCCTCTGAGCAAGAACCTGATTCTGACCACAGTTTGCTCCCAGACACCTTGACTTCTTCTTTCTAAAGCTTCAAAGCAGGCGTAAACTTCACTAATAGAAAAACTCAGATGTGGTTGCAATTTAAATAAGTGGTGTTCAGTTCTACTGTTGTCATTGTATAACATATCAACCCAGTCCCCCAAGTGATGGCTATTTTTGGACTCTGATAATGTATTAATCCACAAGGCAGAATGTGATTTCAAAATTCAGCTCTTTATGAGTCCCTGAATAACACAAGGAAAGTTATTTCAAATAAGGTGGCACTTGGCGGAAGAGTCAGTAAAAATGTCACCCAGTCAAAGCTCTGCCCTGAAGTGTCCTGGCCCGTGGCTGGGGGCAGAGGTGAGGCTGCTTGCAGGGGTGCACAGGACAAGCTCAGAAACACTGGTAAGGAGCGGGAACAGCAGAGGCTACTGGCCTGATGCAATGAGGCCCCCCCAGGGAAGACAGCTGTCAGGGGCCTCGGGGGCAGGTTCCTCTCCACTGCTGCAGCACAGATCAATAGGTGAGACCCTGACTTGGCTGTGTGCGTGGAGGTTCTCCTGCAGGGGGTAGGAGCAGAACCAAGAAAATGCCACGAGCCTGTGAGCTCCAGGCTCCCCTTTCCCAGGGTCTCCCAGTGCGGGTGAGGCAGGCTCTCAACTGTTGGGAGTGGAGAGAAAGCTGTTCAAGGGTGCTACAAAGATACCCATGGAAAGTCCCCTCCTCCTCCCCTGGTCATCATACTATTCAAAACGACCCCACCTGCCACGCAGGCAGATGCGAGCGGTGACCACACTGGGCCAATTTCCTCGGAAGAGTCTGGAATGGGGAAGGAGGGATCCCAGCCTTCGAGTGGCTCCTCTCCAGCGGGGATGGGATGTAAACTCAGAAGCGGCTGCCGCCCATTTTCTGCCAGTCGACTGGCATGCGGAGGATGCTGGCCGACAGCACAGAGAGATGAAGCAGGGTTCTGGAGAGAGGAGTGAGCTGGAGCTTGCGAGGGCGCTCCAGTGCTGGCTCCAGGTCACCCCTTGAGCCCTGCCACCTCCCTGCTTGGGTTCTGCCCCACACTGTGTCCTTACAGTTAGCTCCCCTTTGCTCACACTAGCCCTAACGGGTGTCAGCCCCCAAGAGAGCCTTACCCAGTCCCGTGGGAAGGGGTGCAGGCGTGCTGGCCTGAAGGCTCAACAGTTTTCACGGTAACTAAGTGCAGAGGAGCTAGGCCCTCGGTGGCACCAGTGTCTCACTCTATCAGCTACGGTGGGCACCAGACCTTACACCCATACCCAAGGGGCTTGGCCTGGGTGCTGGGGGGCACAATTGGTCCATATGAAGGTGCTGAACCAGGGGGCCCTCAAATCTCATCTGTAAAATGGGATCCTAATATCCAACCTATCAGCTCCCAAGATGCTTTGAAAAGGATCAAATATGAAAGAAAATAATCACCATTAACACTACTAAGTGACAGAGGGAGTGCCAGCTGGGAGCCACCAGTAGAGTGGGGGTCACCACGGGGGACAGCCCACGAAGGTCACGCAGGTGGTGGATGGGAGTCGGGGGGACACTGACACAAAAGAGCAGCCCACAGAGAAAGGCGCTATGATTACCCTCATTTTACAAAAGAGGAAACAGAGGCTCAGGGGCTGGGTGACCTGCCTGAGGTCGCACCCGTGGCTGATGGCTGAGCTGGGGTCTGCCCAGGTCCCCAGCACACGCTCACACCAGTGCCCGGGCCCCGGGGAGGCCACGCAGCACTTGGGGCAACGTGGGCCTGCCTTGGCTGTGCTAGCACCTGGGGAGGGTTGTACCACGTCGCGGGGATGGTATGAGAAGCTGCAGAACATTCTAGCGTGAATCTTGTAAGTGTTCCCTCTCCAGCCTTCCTGTGCCTCTTAGCACTTGCTTAATTACAACTGTAACCTGTTAACAGTGTTTCTTTGTTGTCTGAAAAATGAAATAGCTTCTCATCCAGCTTGAGCTCAATTAACATTTAACACAACTTCCAGTTGCCATCAGACCAGCAAGGAAAAGAGAAACCGTTCAATTAAAAGTAAAACCTGATGAGACGGCGCTCAAAAGAGAGAAGTACTCCCAAGAATACACTTACCACGATTTAAGCTCAAGCCCCGAGGAGGACTTTATTCTAGCACTAATAAGCACCTCTGGATAGCGACTGTCAGTGCGACCGGACGGTGCTGCGAAGAGCCCAGTGAGCCATCCAGAGCCTGGGCTGGGGTCTCAGGCTGATCCTCAACCCTAAGGACAGACCCCACCTATGGACGGATGGAGAGGAGAAAGAGGGAGAGGGAGGAAAACGAGAGAGAAGCCAGGAGGGGGATGGGAAGAGAACTTATAGTCCTAAAGAGGTAGAAATGGAGCTGGAGAGTGATGGCAGGGGGACAGAAAATCAGTGAAAAGAACATGCAGAGAAATATGGAGAGGAAGACAGCCTGGATAAGGCAAAGCAAGAAAAAGGCAATGGGTCAGGGACACCTGGAAGGAGACTAAGGAAAGGGAGACAGCCAGGGCATGGCCAGCAGGGGCAGCACACTGCAGGTGGCAGGCTGGAAGACAGGCAGCACAGGAGAAACGGGCCAGCCCACGAGCCCGGGGGCGGAGCTCAGCCCAGTCCCTGCAGGGCCAGGACACTGGGCAGAGTGGCCCCCGGCTGGGGCGCCCTCCAGGCAGCCTCTGCTCCGCCCCGCGAGGCTGCAGGACGGCAGGCGCCGCGCACCCAGCGGGACTCGCTCAGCAGCGCCCGAGGCTCTGCTGGGCATCCAAGATGAAACCACAAAGCAGGAAACACTGGCAGGATCCTTCCAAAGAGGGAGCACTGTTCCTTCTTCGCAGGTTTTGACACATGTAATTTGCATAACAAAAATCTCTGAGGAGGAACTCTTATTCTCTTGATTTTGCAGATGAGAATCTAACGTCAACACTACTTGAAGGAATATAGCAAGAGCCAGCACTCAACAATGGAGACGTCACAAACCTCAGGGGCCCGTCAAAAGTTAGCAGGCACATAAAGAAGCAGGAAACATGACCCAGAACCAGGAGAAAGACAAATGCGTGTCAAAAGACCCAGATGGAGAGGATGGAAGTATGTATAGAGGAAGAGAAGATGAGACTTCTCCACAGAGAAGAGTCAAGCTGAAAGACAACGGGATGACTCTAGCTATTTACCCAAGATAAATGAGAACCAGACATAGAAGCTTTAGTCATACTAGCCAAAACCTGGAAACAGTCTGCATGCCCATTTGTTGGGGAATAGTTAAGCAAACAGTGGTATATCCATACAAGTGAATACTAGTCAGCAATTTTTTTAAAAAAACTACTGATTCATGCAAAAACATGGCTGAACCTCAAAAAATTATGCTAGATGGAAGAAGCCAAAGTACATACTACAGGAGTCTATGAACATGAAACTCTAAATGATGGTGCTCGAGTGAGCCGCTGCCAGGGGCTGGTGATGGAGGAAGGGTTGGCAGCAGAGACATGAAGAAACCATCAGGGAGGAGAGATCTGTGCATATCTCGATTGTGCTGGTGGCTACATAATGACTCATTCAACTCACTGAACTGTGATAAGGGTGAATTTTACTCTGTGTAAGCTATACTCCAGTGAAACTAATGAAACAACTCGGTTTCCTTTCTGATCGCTCATTACTGCAAGCCCGGATCTGTCGTGCTGTAACTGTTGGTTCAGAAGGTAAAGGAAGGGCGGCATGGGAAGAACAGGAATCCAGGGAGGGAGGGACACACGTGTCCCCAAGGACACGCCCACTCTCCAATCCCATTTGTGAGAAAACCAAGGCTCACCACTCTCTCTAAGTGCAGCAGCTGCTGAGTGCCACACGCAGGCCCGGGTAGGGGTGACGTAAGCTCCTCCCCTAACACGTGGGTTCAAGCTTCTGCTCCTTGTCCCCCAACGCGCCTCTGCCCGGCACCACCCGCAGTGTGGCAAGAGAGCTCAGGGGTGGGCAAGGGGCCAGCTTCCCTTGTCCAAATCCTGCCTCTGCCACCTTCTACCTGGGGTCCCAGGCAAGTCGTTTAAACACATCCAACATGGTTTCCTTACCTATAAAAGGTGGTTAACAATTGTAGCTGTCCCTCAGTGTTAACTAAGGAAATGAATTTAAAACACTTGGAGCATGGTAGGTGCTCCACAAAGGTTTCTTCTTGGCTTTATTACTCCCACTTGCTTTTTTCTTTTTTCAGGGCTCTACTAAAATGCTGCCTTCATGTGAAGCATTCCCAGACGACTTTTTCCCAAGTCAGAATGAACTGCTTCTGCAAATCTGCATTTTACAAATGCCTCCTCTTAGCCTGTGGCACATAGCTCACATAGCTATCTCCTGCCTGTTACTTTAAATGCTGGAGTCTAGAACAAACCTAGAAACACCAAAACTGTTTCAACCCACAAATATCAAAATAGATATCTCACTGAGACTACACCAGGTGGCAATAAGTGCAGGTGAAGTGGGGCATGGGCAAAGCAAAGGTCATGTCCTTGGGAAGATGAGATCTGCCTTGTCCCCCTGGGCCCTTTAATCCTGGGCTGCCATAACCCTCTCGAGAACTAAAGCTCCTCGCGCAGGAGCTTGCCCAGCACACGTCCATGGGAATGCTCTCTATAAAGCTCGTTCCAAACGAGGTTGCCTAGGACACTTCCAGAATTCTGTCCTTAAAGAAAAGACAGCTGCGTGTCCTTATGGGCCAACCTGACAGAGAAACACTTTTTCCGCTAAAAGCAGTTTAGAAATTTTGTCTTGAGAAAAAGCTGAACAAAGACAGCACAGAACACAGAACGCCATGAAAATTATATCCTCGTTTTTCTATTCCACCCTGAATCTGCCAAGAGCAAATGTGTAATGTTAGGAGAGAATCCATTCTTCCTATCTGTTTTAAAGACTATTCACCATCTTTTCCTTAACATGCATAAATATTAAATCAATAATACTATTGCTAATAATAATTCATGTTCTATTATTATAATTCAAAATAACTGCTGTGTTGCTCCAGCATTTGAGCAGAGAATTTCAGGACTCAAATTAATGAAACTGCCGCTGCAAATCTATTTCCGTCTCCAGCACTGTGTTTCCTCAAGCCCAGAGGCATCCCTTTTGCCTGAGTCTTCAGCAGCTAGATGGGCTTATTTCTTGCAGAAAGGAAGGCACAGCATGACCCGCTCTGCCTTCATGCTGCTGGGAAAACAATGGCCAAACTCTGGCCCTCACCGCTATTAGGAGAAAGCTCATTCTGTCTCATTCTCTAAGAAAGAACTTCCTCACTACTTGGGGAAACAAGTTTTGTTTTTCTTCTATTTTCATAGTAAACTCAAGTTGCAAAACAAGCCATTGCCCATTGCTCCTACCTCCTTGCCTACAAAAAGGAATCAATATTTAGTGATCTATAAAACCTGTCAATTGTAAGGTTTCATTTTTGCTTTTAAAAACCAAGACAGGGAAGCGGACTTGGCCCAGTGGATAGGGCGTCTGTCTACCACATGGGAGGTCCGCAGTTCAAACTCTGGGCCTCCTTGACCCGTGTGGAGCTGGCCCACGCGTAGTGCTGATGCGCGCAAGGAGTGCCCTGCCTGCGCCCCTGGGTAGGGGAGCCCCACGCATAAAGAGTGCACCCCGTAAGGAGTGCGCCCTGTAAGGAGAGCTGCCCAGTGTGAAAGAAAGTTCAGCCTGCCCAGGAATGGTGCTGCACACACGGGGAGCTGACACAGCAAGATGATGCAACAAAAACAGATTCCCATGCCGCTGACAACAACAGAAGTGACAAAGAACATGCAGCGAATAGACACAGAGAACAGACAACCAGGGGAGGGGGGAAGAGGAGAGAAATAAATAAAAATCAAGACAGAGGAAGAGTGCCAATTTAGCTCTTCCTAAAGAGCATTTCTCTCCTCTCACATGCTGCGAGAGGCACACTCCCCTCTGCACACGCCTGGGGCTGGGATGCCTGCAGGGGGATGGGGGTCTGAGCCAGCTGCCTGGGAAGCCTGCTCCGAGGGCCACCGGCCACCGGCAGTGATAAACAATGCTGAAGGCAGGGAGTGGCTCGGCTGGCCTCCTCGGGAGCTGGCAACGGTGGAGCTGGCAAAGGGGCATATTGAGAGTGACGTGGGAGCAGGAAGCCAACCGCAGCTCAGCCATTTCCTGTCAGGTTTGCTGCTCCCAAACAAAAACTCCCCTCAATGCCCTTTGAAGGGGGTGGGCAGACAAGCCATTTTTGATACTGGATTTGAGCTAATCCTGCAGGGGTGACAGCTAGGCTCCTACTTGATCCTTCAATTTAAGAAGCTGTTTTCTATGTCAGGAAGGCAGATGACGCATGACTGAAGGACAGAGTTACTGGACCCAGGAATTTAGATCCCTAATGCCCACTGATGCCCAGCGTTTGTCTAGTTTCTGTATTTCCATGTTATGGATTTTAGAAATGACCTTTGCCAGGCCATAAAAGCCCTGAGGGCAGAGTGCCTTCTTACTTCAGGAGGCTGGCTGCTGAGCACATCCACACCCTAAGGCAGGTCAGCACTGGCCCAACCGCACTGACCCTGCAGCCCTGGGGCACGTGCCCCGCCCCTGCCCCCGCCCCCCTACTGTGGGAGCTGACCCCACCCCCTCAAGAAGTGCAGCCAGTCAGCACCTGGCATTCCCCCAGCCCCGTGATTGGTTCCAGGACCGACACATGCTCCGTGGTGGTCCAATAGGGCGGGGTTTCCAGCCCTCTTTCCTGACACGTGGCAGTTACAGGCCCTTTGCACACCCGGGGCTGGGCTCCTCCAGCAGCGCTGACGTGCGTCTCAGGTCAGAGTTAAGGAGCTGATGCTCCTGGACGCTGCCAGGGCTGGGAGGTCTCCTCCCAGCCTTCATGGCACCAAGCCACCTTGAATGGCTCCTCATATCAAGCTGGCCAACGCTGCAGCTCTGTCCCCGACAGGCAGGTGGCCGCAGAAGGGCCCCTGCTAAATGCCGGGGGCTCACCGGCCAGGGTGCCAGGCAGCGGGAGACCCCCAGCCTCCTGCACACCACGGAGCCCCGGGAACACCTGCCTGCAAAATTGGCTCTCGCTGATTTTCTCCCCTAACCACACCTGCCCACTCTCGTCTCCGCTGGAAGTCATGAGGGCTCCCCTCCTGCAGCACCCCCATGTGCACCCCACCTTCCAGTCCACGGGCAGGAGGGGGTGGGAAGGGACGGCCGCCCCCACCATGCTGGCGGGAAGCCAGGGCCCCCAGCTGGCACCTGGCTGGCCCCAGGTGACCGCCAGCGATGCCAACCTGGCCAGGCTGGCCGGGCTGCTGGTGTTTCTTTACTGTTCCTTTCAGCAAGGGGTTATCTCAAGCGCTGGCACCTGCAGCGCAGCACTGTCAGGCGGCCAGACTCGGCGGTCACTGTTGGCCTGGAATTCCGCAGCCTTGGGTAAAGCGTTCAGACTGTGGTGTCTCCACAAGGGGCTCATTCTAGTTACATCTTCTATTGTGAGGGCTGGATGTGGCAATCTATGTGGCCTGCTCCAACACACCGCCTTTGTCCCCCTGTGAGCCTTTACTTGTGCTGGCCCCTCTGCTGGCACACTCTTCCTACCGACATGGCCAAGCCTGGCTCCTCGTTGTGCAGGACTCACCTGGAATACCACCTCCTCCGACCCCTGCCCCTGGCCCCTGCTAAAGCACCCGTCCGGCCCACACCAGGCTCTTTCCGCATTACCTGGGTGTCTTCCTTCCTGGCGGAGGCACCTGGCCTTCCCATGCTGCTCTGTCTGCCTCCCCACCCTGCAAGGTCAGCTCAGGAAGGGCAGGATGCCTGTGTCAGGGTCACCACTGACCCCCACGGCTGACACAGTGTCTGGTGCACAGCGGTGCTCAGCCAGGAGCTGAGGAGTGGGAATTCTGAAACCCGGGTCCTGGGGAATGAGCTCCTGCTCATGGTGCTGGGGGGCAAGGAGGGCTCCAGAACCAGCAGCAGCTGTGGATGATGCTAATACCCCCCACCTCCACCTCACCAGGCCTAGGCCTGGGAGCACCCAGCGGCCGCAGGGGGCAGGGTGTCCTGCTCACCCACGACACCCGGCAGCTGAAGGCAGTGCCGGCTGAGCAGGACTCTCACCTGAGCGCCATGCCTTCGAGCATCCAAGTGCCCCTTCCTGCAGAGACCAGCCCTACGGGGCAAGAGGCTGCCCCGCTGCGTCCTCAGGACACAGAGGTGATCCCAAGGGCCGCAGAGTGCCCTGGCCTTGCAGCTGGCCCTGCCTTTACAAGCTGCCAGGACAGTCACCTCTTCCGTTCACCCGTGCTCCTCCAGGATGGGCCCAGACCCTCCTATCTGCCGTGACAGGGCTTTGGCAGTTGTCATCTGACATGCTGCCTTGAGGCCTCGGTGAGAATCCTGCCAACCCCCTGCTTCAGTGCTCAGGGGAATGAATTTCAAAGCCAGGATGGCAGCTGGCCTCCTCAAAAGCACAAGGTCCTGGCTCTGGGCCATTTTGGTCCTGAGAAACCACAAGAGAGAGCAGTTCAGGCTCTGTGCTCCAGCCAGAACCGAACTGTCAGGATGGGAAACGCCGGGGGCAGATGTTCATGGGTAGGACAGAAGTTATAATCTGGGTGGCTGAACTGACCCCTCCCCAAATATTAGTCTGGCTTCTGTTCATGCAAACTTGTCTTAATTCCAGACAAGTGACAACCATTAAGCATTCTCTCTCCTTTTCTCTCTCTCCTCTCTCTCCACTCTCTCTCAATATCTGTCACACACACACACAGACCCTTTCTTTCCTACCAGACAACAATATCACAAAAAGAAACCGAAGGAATTTTCAGCTCTCTTTGGAAAGAATAAACCCAAGTTCACTGCCACAGCCTACAAGAACCCTGCACATGCCGACCTCGTCGCCTGCGGCTCACCGCCAGCTCCTCACCAGCCCTCACGCAGCCTCCGCTGTACTGCCCTCCACGTGCCCTCCCAGCCGTGAGCTTGCTTCTGCTCAGTCCTGCCTTGGCGGGTCCCCCGCCTGGACTGCTCCCTCCACACCTCTGGCCTGGCTGGCTGTCCTGGATGTGCCTCAGCTCCAAAGTCACCTCCTCAGGGGGACGTTCCCCTCTAAGACCCATCATCGTCCTCCACCACGTCACCCAGTTTTGTTTTCTTGCGAGCATTATCCCCTCTGAAATTAACTCTCTCATCTGTTTGTTGTCTTACTCAGGTCTGCTGGGAGCAGGGACCTTGTCTGTCCTGCTCACTTGCCATCTTCCCTCAGAGTAGTGGTGGGAACGGAGGGGTGCTGGAGAAAGGACCAATGGCAAAACTGCTGGATCAAGAGGTGGATCAATCAGTACAACAGCTGATTCAGTGACTCCTTCTGGAACTTATAGACCTTGGAACCCACACCATTGACCTCCAACACTAAAGCCATCTGGTACTGTTGTAGAATTTGAGAGAGGTTCAATTATTTGCATATAGAGAGGCCAGGACTCAGGAATGATTTTGAGAAGGAAAAATGATTTATTGATGGCTGGCTGGACTCAGGAGCTTTCTGTTTCAATCTGGAGCCCGAACAAGATTTTTTAATCCCTTTTATACAGAGAGGAAAGGCCAAATGGTCCCTTTGTTTCAGTTCTCAATAGGCTTCAATTAGCATATATATCTTCCACATTTTAGGTAAGCTTTTAGCATGGACCTCAGGCATTCTAGATAAGCTTTTAGCATATTTGGTTTGCATTTCCCCTGAATACTTAAAGTTTATAGACCTTGCACTGTTGAAACTGTATCCTGGGACTGGAGTCGTTGCCATTGTCACCAAGTGCAGGACTGCAGCCTCTTACCATCACACCCACAAGTCAGAGAGCTTAGGTTATCTCTGAAGAGACAAAGAGCCTCCCACCCATAGCCCAAGTCAATACAAAAGAGCTGCCCTTCTAAGTTATCGTTCCCTGAAAAGAAAACATAATACTTGAGTCAAATGGGTAAGCACTTTGTTAAGTCAATCGTAGCATCTGGAATGTCAAGTAGTATCAAGCTTTTAGTTGTTGGTGTATGTGTCTCCCATGACCCCCTCCACAAAAGTCTGAATTTAAGGAACTCACCTGTACCAGTGAACTCAGATCAGCAGTGAGGTCACAGAGAAGGCCCCACCTTCTGACCCCCTGGGTGTCCCCAGACCAGACTCGGTGTGATTCAGTCCTTCTGACAAATCTCAAACCATGTTGACAGTGTCTATGCCAATTCTGCCTCAGGTCAAATTTTCTAGCTCTGTCTCTCGATTTTAAGATTATAGATAAGAAACCCCTGAGTTTTTCTATCTGGAATTTTCTATCCTCTCTAGGTAAGCAGCAGTGCCTGCTGAGTTAGAGAAGACAGAACAGAGCAAAATGGAAATCAAAGATGACTCCCCATGCCAGCATAGTGGTCTGTGCCTTCTGCAACGCCTCCAGTTCCAACTCCAGAGAGGCAAGAAAGGCACAGGATGGCAACTGCCTGCCTCCAGCCATCCTGTCTTGTGGGAATAAAAACTCCCATTGGTCTGAGCTCATACCAGCTAGATATTCTTTCATTTGAAAACCATTTAAAAATGATAAATACTAATTACATTCTCACTGATGCTCAAGCCAGGAAAACTGAAAGAACCTGGGACCAATGGGACATTCACTCTCTGTGAAATGGAAGAAAAGATAAGACACATGGAATAAGAGTTAACTGATAAGTGGCTTAAAGGGGACACAGGAAAACAATGTAAGGCATGAGAGACAACTAATGTGATATACACATTGATTTTGTCAGGTTGAATAAAATTCCTGAACTGGGAGCCTCTTTATTCCAAGTCAAAATAGAATTTCTTTCATGAGCTTGAAATATGTGTTAGACCTTTTCTCCAAAGATATAGATGGCAGCAGAAATCCAAGACAGCAGGTTGTTACAGTTTTCACAGGTGACAGGTCTCTTTGAATGTCAAAGCTGCATGGCAGTTTCCCTTATGCCTGGCTCTGCTCAACAGCATTCCTTATTTTAAAGAAATCAAAGGAAGATCAGTCTTACTTTCTGCTTTCTAAATTATCACTCCGCACAAACTCAAGGTACTTCTCAGCTGGGGTAGCATCTGTGAAAGACTCCTGCCCTTTTTCTCAGCTGGTTTTATTCCTACACTTAACACCCTCAAAGGACTGTACTCATGACTTGTTTTTGTTTTCCTCTCCCTTTCTTTAAAATTGAAAGGATATTGTTCCACAATATTGTCAACTTTTTTCAGCATGACTCTTAAGAATTTTACTGCTGCAGATAGCTTTAGCCATGTTTTAATGTCTTCTTGCCTTTAGCCAAATGCCACATCATTTACTTTTACATCAACTTTATTGAGGTATACTTTGCAGACAGTAAAATGTACGAATTGTATTCACAGTTTGATGCATTTTGACAAATATATACTATGGGTAACTATGACAATTAAGATATGAATACTTCCATCATGCCAAAGAGTTCTCTCATGCCTGCTAGTTGTCAATCAACCCTCATCTCCAGCTCCAGGCAAACATCTGCTTTCTGCTACTAGGAATTAGTTTTGTCTGTTCTAGAATTTCATATACATGGAATCATATAGTACATCCTCTTTCGTGTCTGGCTTATTTCTCACCATAATGTATCTGAGATTCACTCAGATCATAGTATTTATCTGTAGTCCATTCCACCGTACAGATACACCTTGATCTGTTTGTCCCTTCACCAGTTGATGGATATTTGGATTGTTTCAAGCCCTTGGCTATTTTAAATAAACTGCTACAAACATTTGTGTGGAATTAGTATGACACATCATAAGAAACTGCCACAGTGTTTTCTACAATGATTGTACCATTTTATGGTCAGCCAGCAGCATATAAGGGTTCAAGCTGGGCCACATTCTCACCAAAACTTGCTAGTCAATCTATTTAATTTTAGTGGACGCATTCTGGTGTAACATAATGATATTAATCTGCACTGTCTCGATGAACAAGGATACTGAGCATCTGACCTTGTGTTCACTGGTTTTCTTCATATCTTATTTTTGTGAAGTTTCTCAACTTTTACCCTTCTTTAATTGGGCTGTTTATCTTCTTTACTATATATAACCTAGATTCAAGATCTTTGTCAAATATATATATATATTGCTAATATTTACCTCCAGTTTGTGACTTAAAGCTTTATTTTCTTAATGGCAGGTTTTTAAGAGTATCAATTTCTTAATGTTGATCAATTTTCTTATGTTGTTTAAGGTTCTCAATTTTTTCTTTAAGGTTAATGTTTTTGTGTCCTATATAAAAAGCTTTTGACTACCCAAGATCACAAAGACTTTGTCTTCTTCTAGAAGTTTTTACAGTATTAGCTTTTGTATTTAGGTTTGCAATGCATTTTGAGTGACTCTTTGTTTATGGTGTGAGATAAGGGTCAAGGTTCTTTGATATTCATATGAGTGTCATTTTTCTGGCATAAGTTGTTAGAGAAAACATCCTGTCCCCAGTGACTTAGCTTGCAAAACAACTGGCCATCTATGTGTAGGTCTGCCCTGGCATCACTATTTTGTTCCATTGACTCACATCACACTTAACTTTAGTGCCGCAATCTTGATTAGTAAAGCATTGTAGTAAGTCCTTAAATTAGAGAAAGTTCTCAAACTCTGTTCTTTTTCAAAATCGCTCTGTCTTTCCTAGATCCTTTTATTTTCCATGCAAGTTGCAGAATCAGCTTATCTATTTCTACAAAAAAATAAATAAATCCCTCTAAGATTATGATTTTAGGGTTGTATTCAATTCATTCAGCAGGTCAATTTAGGGGCAACTGACCTCTTCCTTTATCTTCCAAACATGGTTTTCCTCTCTGATGGATTACATCATCAGGTAGCTCTCGGGGCTCAGCGACACTGTTTTGTCTAGATTACAGCTCTAATCTAGATGTCCCACAAAGCGGTTCGCAAATGGGGCAATCTGAAGGCAGCACCACCCCTCCCCTCACCAAAACCTCAGCGAGGCGTCATGTGGCACCCTCTCTCCACTCTGCTGAGAAAAACCCAGTCACCCACAGGTGGCTGGTGAACCTTTGGGGCCACACATGGGCTGTTACCTGAGGAAAATGATGAGCTGGGTACTTTTCCTCATTGCATTTCTGTGGGAAGCTAAAACTATTCAACATTTTCATCAGGAGCTTAGAGCCAGGTAAAATTCAGTGCCATGATCTGATATTGCTATCATTACTTTTTCTGATATTTGTAAAGAAAACGACACAGGTTATTTTATCGGATGGTATTTTAAATGAGCCCAAGTATTCATATACAATGCAAGGTGGTAGGAGCTATTACTGAGGAAAAAATGTGAGCAGCTAAGAGCTTATTTCTACTTGGCACAGAGGTGGGCAGAAGTGTCCTGGTGTAGGCCCAGCCATGAGAGGTGGCAGGTACTCCTGCTTGCCCTCTGTGTTCCTGCCACGGACTGTGCCCAGGTTAGACTGCTGGTCTCAGGAGAAGGGAAAGGGGCACCCAGCACAGGAGCACTCCCCCGCACCCCTCCCCCAGCTGGCCAGCCACTGCAGGAGCGACAGCAAATGATGGTGGGTATAAGCCACTGGATTCTAGGGTCCTCCACTGTGTGACTGTAGCAAATCCACGTCAGTATGAAAATGAAAATCACAACAGGTTAGGAAGTAAAATATGATCACCATCTCATTAAAATCAAGAGAGAAGCAAAGAAAGGAAATTAGAAGTAAATGTGTCAAAACATGTCTCCAGGCAGTGAAAGGGGGGGCTATTTTCATTTTCTTCTTTAAAATTTTCTATGTGTAAGAACTCTTCTACAATGGGAAAAAAATACTTCCAAAAGTGGAAGTATTTCTCTGACTCCATTTCCTTATCACTTGTATGGAAGAAATGGAGAAGAGCTTTTGTTCTGTGCCAGAAAAGCAGCAGTGCTCGTGGAGAGGGAAGGGATCGGGAACGGAAGGCCCTGGGCTCAGCCCAATCGGCCCACCAGATACTTCTCTGAGCCACGGAGCAGTGGAATGGAGTTAAGATGCCTACCAGGACTGTCCTAAGGATTGTCCCCTACAGACAGGCCATTTAATGAGACATCTAAATCCGGGAACTCCCGCCTGGGGCGAGGTCCCGGGCCCCACTTTGTAACCTGCTTGCCCTGGTGATTCTGGACTCCCTCAAGAATAAGAAGCACCAGCCTCTGAAACCAAAATGGTGTGTGGTTACTTTCAGCACTTTCAATACCTCTCATCAGCCTCGAGAAAATTATTCTCTCATTCATGAAAAAGAAGAGCCTGAAAGTGGCCTCGGGAAACTTGCTTAAAACAACAGAGAAATAAGAAGAATTGGCAGCGTGAAATGTTGTGACCACACGCCTGACAACACACCTGTATAGGAGGCACAGCGCAGCCAGGAGACAGAAGTCATGCCAGTCACCTGATGGGGGAGCACTGAAGATAAAGAATCACTAGGAGGGAAGCGGATTTGGCTCAATGGATAGGGCATCTGCCTACCACATGGGAGGTCCAGGGTTCAAATCCCAGGCCTCCTTGACCCGTGTGGAGCTGGCCCATGTGCAGTGCTGATGCACACAAGGAGTGCCGTGCCACGCAGGGGTGTCTCCCGCGTAGCGGAGCCCCACGCACAAGGAGTGCACCCTGTAAGGAGAGTTGCCCTGCGCAAAAAAAGTGCAGCCTGCCCAGGAGTGGCGCCGCACACATGGAGAGCTGACACAGCAAGATGACACAACAGATTCCTGGTGCCGCTGACAAGAATACAAGTGGACACAGAAGAACACACAGCAAATGGACACAGAGAGCAGACAACTGGCGGGGAGGGAAAGGGAGAGAAATAAATCTTAAAAAAAAAAAAAGAATCACTAGGAAAAAGTTATAGAGCAAAGGCAGGCAGCTGCACTGGCCTCTAGGCTTAGGGAGTGGACCCTGGGCAGGGGCAGACAAGGAGGGCACCCTCCCCCAAGGCTGAGCTCCAGCCTCCCACAGAGGTGGGCTGCAGTCAGGGGTGAGCTGAGCTCCAGCTTCCCACAGAGGGGGCTGCAGTCAGGGGTGGGCTGAGCTCCGGCCTCCCGCAGAGGTGGGCTGCAGCCACGGGGTGGCAACCAGTGTGACCAGTATGTGGGAGTTGAGCCAGAGATGGCCTGCAGCTGGCGAGCAAGGAGCTGCTTGCCAGGGGCCAGGGAAGGTCACTGGCGGTGAGCTCGCGGCCTCCCGCAGGCCGCTGGCAGCCGTGCCACGGGAAGGAGGAGCAAGCACAGGGAATCTGGAAGAGCCCCTCCCCTGCTCTGCCTCGTGTGTCCCTGCGGCACCCTCTCCTGGAAAAGACCCATGTTGCCCCAGCTGGCAGGGCACAGCTCCAACGTCACCAGCAGGGCAGAGAGGGCAGTGCTGCAGCTGACGGCCACCAGCACAGCGTTTCTTCAGTATTCCTGAAGGTCCAGAAAATCTGTACTCAGAATGTCCCTTCACTCCTCTTCAATTCTACTTATGCTGCTAATTTTCTGTCCCTATTCTGGGTGTTCTAAATCTCTGATCAATGCGTAACACATTTGAGATTGTTTGCTAAATGGTTACAATTGTTCACTTAGCAGAGTCTGAATTTTAAAGTTGTAAATGAAAACAGAGAAGCTAAGTAATGTGCTTAACACAGCAAACTAGAGATGAACTAAAAATTAATATTGGTTTCCCAAACTAGTGCTTAAACCTTCCATCCTGTTTCCCAAGATTCCTTTAGATTAAGGTAGCAGAGGGATCAAGTGTATCTGGAAGATTCTAAAAGGCTTGGTGCTGCACTCCCTTGGAACAGGGAGAGCTGAAATGCACTTTGAGGAGAGGACCCTGTGTGTTTTCCCAACTTGACTCCTCCATGGAGCACGTACAAGTACAATTGCCTCCTACACACAAAGTGGTGGATAAGCTACGTCACAAAGAGCCCTTGGCTCACACAGCGGATCTGAAAGGCTCCTTTCTCAGTCCTCAGGGTGCGGGTAGGTGCAAGGAGCCAGGGAGGTGGAGGCACTGAGGACCATTTGCCTCCAACCGTGACGGAGATTAACCCGATAAATACCTGCAGCCCTCTCCTTCCCAGTGCCTGCTGTCCCAGTGAGCATAGTTTATCTCCAGAATAATAAACAGTAGATCTCAACAGCCAAAGTCTGTCTTAGGAAGTGGCATTTTTGAAACTTTCCTGGAGCGAACCATTTCCTGTGGCCTGAAGTCAACTTTAAAGGGATCTCTCATAACAGTAAATATACCCGACCATCGAGGCTTTATTTCTAATTCATGATGCCATCCGGAACCCCTGATGGCTTTATCACAGGGCACCAAAAGAAGCCAGCTCAGTGACACCCCATCTAAAGGTGCATTTGCACTGCCACTTCTCAGTAATTCTGCTGCCTCCTTCCTGGCTAAGCCACTGTCCTGTCTTGCCTGGACCTTGCAGTCACCTCCAAACTCACAGCCCTCCAGGCTACTCCTGCACAGCAGCCAGGAAGCCTGACCCCTGCCTGCCTGTCCACGCTGCAGGCTGCCCACCCCTCTGGCCACGTCCTGCTCCATGTTGCCCTGGGCTCATTAAGCCCCCACCCACCATGCTAGGCCCCCACCCATCAGGTTATGCCCCCACCTACCATGCCACATCCCCACCCATCAGGCTATGCTGCTACCCACCAGGCAATCCCCCCACCCACTTTACTACACCCCCACCCACTACGCTACACCCCCGCCCACCAGGCTATGCCCCCACCCTCTTTACTAGGCCCCCACCCACTATACTAGGCCCCCACCCACTATACTAGGCTCCCCCCACCATGCTATGCCCCCACCTGCTATGCTACGCCCCCGCCCACTAAACTACACCCCTACCCCACTATGCTTCTATGAGCACCCCAAGCCGTTCCTCTCACTGGGTTTTTTGTAAGAGTTTCACAGGTTACAAAAGTTTTCTGTCACATATTCCTCTTTGTTTTGGTTTTTTAATTGACCCTTTAAAAATGTAAAAAACACTCTTAGCTTGTGGGTTGTACAAAAACAAAACAAAACAGGCCTTGGGCCCACAGACTAGGTTTGCCAACCTCCACCCTCGACAACCTATGAGTGATATGTAGCAGCAGCAAGAGATCAGTCTTTGTTCTTTTAGTCCCTGAGATGCAACAGCAGGCCAATTAATAACCCTGCAGTGGCCTCTAAGTGAACGAGTGGAAGGAAGAGCCCCGCGTCACTCACTTTAAATCAAAAGCTAGAAACTATTAAGCTCAGTGGGGAAGGCATGTTGAAAGCTGAGCCAGACCAAAAGTTAGGCCTCCTGGGTCGGTCAGCCCATTGTGGGTGCAAAGAAAGGTTCTTGAGGGAAGTGAAAAGTGCTACTCCAGTGAGCACACGAATGGTAAGAAAGCAAAACAGCAGTTTTGCTTACATGGAGAAAGTTTTAGTGGTCTGGAGGGAAGACCGAACTGGCCACAACAATCTTAAGTCAAAGCCTAATCCAGAGCAAGGCCCCAACTCTCTTCAATCCTGTGAAGGCTGAGGGAGGTGACCAAGCTGCAGAAGAAAAGTTGGAAGCCAGCAGAGGTGGGCTCATGAGGCTTACAGAAAGACATCATCACCCTAACATAAAAGTGCAAGGGGAAGCAGCAAGAGCAGTGTAGACGCTGGAGCAAGTTACCCAGAAGATCTAGCTAAGATCACGGATGAAGGTGGCTACACTAAACAACACATTTTCAGCATAGATGAAACAGCCTTACGTTGGACAAAGATGCCACCTGGGGCTTTCCTGGCTAGAGAGGAGAAGGCAATGCCTGGCTTCAGAGCTTCCAAGGACAGGCTGACTCTCTTGTTAAGGACAAGTGCAGTTGGCGGAATGAAGCCAAGGCTCCACTCACCATTCTAAAACTCCTAGGGCGCTGGGGAACGGTGCTCAATCTGCTCTGCCTGTGCTCTATGGATGGAACAACAAAGCCTGGATGGCAGCACAGCTGTTGTTATCTTCCAGAAGTAAAATACTGCTAATATCAGCTGTGGTGACACTGGTGCTAAATGTGCCGTGGAGTCCACTGGGGTCTTCACGACCCTGAGAAAGCTGAGCTCACTTGAAGGGGGCGCCAAGAGAGTCGTCTCTGTCCCGCTGGCTGATGTCCCCATGTCTGTGATGGGCGTGAATCCTGGAAGTCTGTCAACTCCCTGAAAGTTGTCATCCATGCCTTCTGCATGCCCCCACCCTGGCCAAGGTCATCTGTGATAACTTTGGCATTGTGGAGGGACTCATAATCTCTGTCCACGGCATCACTGCCTCCCAGAAGATTGTGGATGGCCCCTCCAGGAAACTGTGGCATGATGGTGTGGGGCCACCCAGAACATCATCCCTGCATCTACCAGTGCTGCCAAGGTGGTGGGCAAGGTCATCCGATAGCTGAATGGGAAGCTCACTGGCATGACCGTCAGCATTTCCATTTCCAGTGGCCAAATATGATGACATCAAGAAGGTGGTGAAGCAGGCATCAGATGGCCCCCAAAGGGCATCCTGGAAGATACTGAGGACCAGATTGTCTCCTGTGACTTTAACAGTGACAGCCATCCTTCCCTTTTTTATGCTGGGGCTGGCATTGCCCTCAAAGACCACTTTATCAAGTGCACCTCCTGGTTGGTACAGCAACAGGGTGGTGGACCTTATGGTCTACATAGCCTCCAGGAAGTAAGAGCCCCCTGGACCCCTGTCCCAGCAATGGCGTGAGAGGGAGAGAGAGCTGTCAGCTGCTGGGGACTCCTAGCCCCAACTGAGTCCCCCAGCTCGGAGTATCCCCCCCCCTCCACTGCTTCCATCCCAGACCTCTGGAAGAAGGGGAGAGACTCAGAGGGCCCCACCTCTTCCTTGTCATGTACCATCAATAAAGCACACTGTACCCAGCCAAAAACAAAAACAAACAAAAACCTGGCTACTGAATATTTGAATATTTGAAGCTCACTGTTAAGACCTATTGCTCAGAAAAAAAGGATTCCTTTCAAAATATTACTGTTCATGGACAATGTGCCTTGTCACCCAAGAGCTCTGATGGAGATGTGCAGTGACATTTAAGGGATAAAATGGAGCGCCTTCATCAACAAGGGAGAGGCAGTGAGCAAAGACAGCGGTCTTTTCGGGAACAATGGTGGGAGCTGATGATGCAAGGAGGATGCCTTTAGTACGGGACCTGGGTAAAGGGTTAATATTAAACCAGTGGAGGAGTTAGAGTCTGTATCTGAACATAAGTGTAATGAACCTTGACAACGTAAAAGAATCTATAAAACCATTAAGCGCCAGGCGGGGGAGTGGCAAGCAGTCTAAGGGCACTCTTTAGTCATCTTCCCAAGAACGAGCCAGTTATGCCAACACTGTCCAGCAGGACTCTCTTCACTGACAGAATGTCCTCTGCTCACGTTGTCCATTACATGCCCTCTGGCCACAAGTGACTACTGAGCACCTGGATTTGGCTGGTGCAACTGAGGAACTGCATTCTTTATTGAATATTCATTCATATAAATTTAAAAGCCACGTGTGGCCAGTGCGTATCATATTGGACAGCACAGCTTTTATTCTAGAGTTAAATCGTGTTACCCAGAAGAGCAGAAGTAGAGGTGGTGGCAGTGACAATCATCTCATACTGTCTCCGCTCGATGTCTTTTTTCCCTTGATAGCAATATGGGAAAAACCAGTACCTCTTGTAATCAACTAATATTTTATGACGTTCAGAAATTTCACATTATGCGGTCACCCCTCGGGCTGAAGTGTGCTTTGCTGGTCTGGCGGGGGGGCAGCCGCGGCGGGCCAGGCCGCTGCCCCCATAATAGGGTGGCTGGTTGGACTCACCGCCACCCCCGAAGGGAGCTCGGCATGGGCGCAGAGTGCCCTCGGGTCTCCCCTTCTCGGCAGCCATGCTTCCGCGGCCGCCCCTCCTCCCGGGTAGCACCGCACGATGCCTTCTTTCTCCCTGCGCAGGCGCAGGGCGGAAAAATCCAGTCTGCCCTTTCCCCTCCCCCGACAGCAGCAACAGCCAGGCGTGGGCAGAAAAATCCAATCTGCCCTCCACCCCAGCAACAGCAGCCACCAATCCCTAAACCCTGTCCCTTCCCCCAGCAACAGCGACAGCCAATCCCTAATCACCACCCCTCCCCCGTCCAGTACCGCCCACTGACCTTTCGCCGGCAACCAATCAGAACGGGGCATGGCTTCGACCAATCAGCCTTCCCCAGCCCCTATAAAACTGTTGCCTCTCCCTCAGTAAAGTGGACTTGCGTGTTTACCTTGTCTCCGCGGTGGTTCTTCTGCCGTGCGCCCTCCAGTCCTGAGAGCCCCCGACAAGGGCCTGGCCTCCCTTGTCCCCAGTTCGTCGCCTGCTTCTCCGGGCGACCCCTTCGTCGCTGGCTTCTCCGGGCGACCCCTTCGTCGCCGGCTTCGCCGGGCGACCCCGTCAGCTGAACCGCGCAACCCCTTGTGAGACCGATCCCTCGTCTGCTGCTGGACCGACCCCTCGTCCCAAGTGGGACCGACCCCTCGTCCCAAGCGGGACCGACCCCTCGTCCAGAGCTGGACCGACCCCTCGTCCGCAGCCAGACCCCACCTCTACCGACCGAGCAAGCTGCCGCAACATTAGATTCTCTGTCTCCAGGTAAATATAACCAAAAGGGAGGGTTCAGCACTTCTTACAAAGAAACGGGCAGAGTATGATTTCATCTTTCCAAACATCATGTCTGTGTATCCGTCCCGCCGTATAGTGAGGAATGACGGCTCTCTGATAGCACTGATGGTATTTTGTGGTGCTTGGATGTGAGGTGACTTTTCAATGTTGCTTAAGTTTTATAATGAGTAGGTATTTTAGTAAAAACAATAAGTTCGCCCAGGGAAAAGCACGCAGGGTCCTCTGTGGAGGGGCAGGGCCAGGTGCCCGGGGGCGCTGGGTGGGCTGCAGGAGGCGCCCCTCACTCACACTCAGGGGACCTGGCGTCCCTGGAGAGCAAAGGTCGCGGCCTGGCGCTGGCGGCTCCGGGGGGGAGCGGGCAGGTGCAGGGGTGGAGGGGCCTGCGGGGGAGGGGCGGGCCGGGCGTCGGGCCACGAGCTGGTCTGCGGCGCCATCTAGTGGCCAGGCCGGGGGCGCCCGGGAGTCCCGATCCTGGAGGAGAGGCGTGGAGGCCTGGGGAGAAGCCACCTGGGCGGTTTCAGAAGCGGCTGGGCTGGGTTCTGGAAGAGGCTCTGCAAGAACGAGCACAGGAGCTCATCTGCCCTCCTCCCGGCGGGGCCAAGCCGCAGCGGGGGCGCCCGGGGCGGGGGCTGCGTCGCTCTTTACCAGCGACCTGTTAGCACTTAGTTTGCATTTCAACCCCATTCTTACATGTCTCCTTTTTTAAGCATGCTGGCATTCTGATAAAAAAAAAACCCTTAATATCTGTCATATATTTGTGTGACAAACACTGCATTTCCTCCTCCTAAGAAGCAATAAAGTTACTGCGGTGGGAACTGTTTTACCTTTTAAACACACCCGAGGTTTCCAAGGCAGCAAGGCCACACGGCTCAGGTAAAGGGCAAGCAGGCCTGGGCGGGGGCTGCCTCCCCCTCAGCATGCAGCAGCGCCCAGGCTGGGGGGCTGCGGGCGCCACTCTACAGGCCGCTTTGCTCCCTGGCTTTTCTCAACCGTCTCAGGCTGGGAGGGACAACTGGCCTCTTCATGATGCCAAGCGGCGATAAGTAGTCTAGATCCCCGTCCACAGTCAAGGTGATCTTTTCTTATTTTTTCTTTTTCTGAAGATTTACTCCTATAAGGGGCGTAAAACAGGAGCAGAAAGCTCTTCACATAATCACCCTCGACTGAGTTCATCATCCTGGACTCATCACCCAACAAAGCAGGGCAATTCCAAGGAGCATGGCTTGAAGGGGCCCTGGAATGCTGGGTTTTGTGATAGATGTCAGAGATGCTAATGGGACAGACCAAGAGTTTAAGAATGTGTGGATTTGGCCCAATGGATAGGGCGTCCGCCTACCATATGGAGGGTCCATGGTTTGATCCCCAGGGTCTCCTGACGCATGTGATAAGCTGGCCCATGTGCAGTGCTGATGCACACAAGGAGTGCCATGTCATGTAGGGGTGTCCCCACATAGGGGAGCCCCATGTGCAAGGAGTGTGCCCCACAAGGAGAGCCACCCCACGGGAAAAAAGTGCAGTCTGCCCAGGAGTGGCGCCACACACATGGAGAGCTGACGCAGCAAGATGATGCAACAAAAAGAGACACAGATTCCCGGTGCTGCTGCGAAGGATAGAAGCAGTCACAGAAGAACACACAGCAAATGGACAGAGAGCAGACAACTGGGGGGGGGGGGTGGAGGGAGGGGAAGGGGAGAGAAATAAATAAAAAAATAAATCTAATAAATAAATAAAAATGTGTCCTGCCCTGTTCCTGCTGCAGAAGCACCTGGAATTCTACTACTTTGTTCTACCCACTGACAACCACCCATTTGTTTCCTGAACTTGTTTCTCTGGGTCTATTTTCCCCTTTCCCCTTCAGAAATTATATGTCAACAAAGGTTTTCTAAAATAGACGCAGGTCACCTGAACCAAACATCTTAATGGGTTTTGTTGTGTTTTTTTCCTTCTTTTCCACTCAGCTGCCTCCAGTTCACTCTCCAGGAGCAATCCTTTTATATTGTATGTTTCTGACTGGGTGTTAGGAAATGGCTGTCTCCATTCTGGACCACTGTGGTGATGGGTTTCACTGCCCTGGGCACGGCAGGAGTGCGGGGGACGGGGCACACCTGTGGTCACTGCCCACAGCAGCATCCACAAAGCTCATGGCTTGCATCTCCTCCAACCAAAATAGTGATTTCTGGTCACTTGTAAAGTGTACCCACGAGAGACACATCCTCCTTGACAGTTTGGAATTGCTCCCGTGGAGCTGAGAGCAGTTTGGGTCAACCAGGAGAGGCCATGTGTACGTAACCAAGGTGACAGCTCTTTCCGGTACACAGGAGAGAATACACAGGACTGAACTGTCTTGTGTATCTGGGACACCTACTGCTAACCAGCGGACAGAATGCCTGCTGTGCAGGGTCTTGAAAAGGTACCTATCCCAACAGTGACCCCTGATGGGCCCCTGAAGTGGGGGTCAACAAAGACAACCACCAGAGGCAGAGTTCTCTTCCCACCCTGGTAACCAGCGCCAAGTCAATGCTACTGAAAGGGACTCTGTAGTAGCCTGGTTAGGGATTGTCTGGAGTCACCGCCTGCTGGAGAAGTTGACAGCGGAGGGTCTGGGCACAATCCAGGATGCAAGGGGCCAGGCTGTGGTGTGGGACCCAGCCCTCTTTCCACACCCACGGCAGCACTGTTCATTGGCCACTGGCTTCCCACCTCGTCGCCGTGTGCCAGGGTGCTGCCACTTGGACAAGATGTAATGGGGATTTCCACCCCAGGTCAGATGGATTCAGGGCAGGACAAAGAAATTGAAATATTCAAAGTGTTCACGCTCATCAGTAGGGAAATGGCCAGATAAACTGTAGCATATCCTACAGCAGAACACGATGAGCCCTTATGAAAAAACAGATGAGGTGGATCTATTACGGCGGGCATAAAAAAGTCTCCAGGACGTGTGGCTGATGGCAAAGAGTGGGCTCCGCATAGCACCCTGTGCTTTAGAAACACCCACCCACAAAGCAGTGCCATGCGCTTTCTGCAGCCACGTGTGCTTGCATGAATACAGAGAGAAAGATAAAGTTTTGGAAGAACAATGAAAATGACCAACACTAGTGAAATGGGGACAGAGGACTGGAAGTGGGAGTTAGTCAATGGCACTTCAGCCTGACAGGAGGCTGTTTTAGGAGAACACATCAAGCACTATTTACATTTTATTTTTAAAACTTTTAAACAAAACAAATACAAGGCAAAGGACAAGAAACAGACTCACTCACAGGCCTTCAAAGCTTTCTGAAATGCCCTCCTACAAAACAAGAGTTCCCAGAGCTGGGGCTGGCCCCCAGGGGCCCATGTGCCGTAGCCTCTGGGGTAAAGGAGCCCTCCCCAGAGCTGGCTCAGGGACAGGGGGCTCTGGAGACAAAGGCTGCCTCTCTCGGAGCCCTACCAATATGCAAAGCCAACAGGAAGAGGACAAACAGCCACAGTGGGAGTGAGAAAAGACACTGGGGGCAGGAAGCAGGACCATCGCAAGATTTAAGTCCCCACTTGGCCTTTTGGGGTCAGCAGGCACGACGATCTCAGCAAAGAAAGGGCGTCCCTGGGACTCCAGGAGCTTCACTGTGGCTGGTAGGGTGAATCGCAGCCTCTGGCCGGCGGCCTGGGCACTTCAAACAAGTGGGTATTTTGCTGGTCCTGTGCCAGCAAATCAAACAAAAACGCACTGTTCAACGTGGTTGCTCCCTCTCTGCTCTGCAGACCATATATCCTCATTCTGGGCTGGGAAAACCTCTCTCTCTCTCCCTCCTCTTCCTACCATCAAAGGCACCTCTCCCTCCCCACTCCCTTCCCAAATGTGTAGAATGCCTGTGCTGAGGCTAATTTACAAACCCACACAAAAAGTATCATCTCCCCGGGGTACATTTCCCACTATCTGGGCTGAGGTTTGAATGAGATTCCAGAGGCAGGAAGAGACTTCCAGGTAGAAGGCAAGGCCAAGCAAAGGCCCTGGGGTGGAAAAGAATGTGGCAGCAGAAAGTAAGAGGGAGAGTGGGGAGGGGAGGCCGGGGGGCAGGAGCGGGCAGTGGATGGCTGAGGAGGGCGACTCTTACCTGAGGGAAGTGAGCAGCCAGGGAGGGCTGGAGGCAGGAGCCGCATATCAGAGTGGCATGTGGTGGCATGTGGTGGGTAGTTGGGAGGTATGGAGGGTGTCTGTAGGGAGACTAAGAAGCTGTGACAGTCATCAAAGGTGGGCTTCGAGCAGGGGGCAGCCAGTGGGAGTGGAGAGAAGGGGGTGGGCCTGGGGGCTCTGCATGCCAGTCCTAGCTCCACCTCTTCACATGCCACATCATAATGAAAAGATGTATCCCAGCGCCGCCTGCCCATGGCCACTTGGTCGGCATGGCCCCGGGCCCCAGCCAGTGCCTGACAATGCCCTGCTCAGGAAGTATTTGTTAAGAGGCCCGATCTCGAGTCCAAATTCAGCGTTCCTTCGCGTGTTTTCATACCTAAATCAGACGGTGCTACTTATCCAGCCCCTGTGGCTTCCCAGGATAAAACCCTGTGCATGTCCTAAGGAGGCCTGCAGGAGGCACCCCTGCTGGAAGTCAGGGAGCCCAGGGTGCTGGGTGGGGAGGACACACACACACATCTACACAGACATACGCAGGTAAATATACATGCACACACACACACGTCTTTAATTCCATTTACCTCTAACTGAGCTTAGGCATTTAATTCCATGACAAATGTGGGCAGCAAATCAAAGTGGAATTGACAGTATCAAGCTCTCATCGCCAATGAAAATCACAGATTTTTCACACCACGCTCCACGTGTTGCAGGTATCTCAAAAGGGTTTTTGCGCTCAATGCTCCTTTGAAGTTCTAGCAGGCACACAAACACTGGCTGAAATAAAGAAACACTGGTGCCCAGGCCTTGTTGTATGGCCACAGAGGAGTGTGATTATCTTTTTGCTCTCACCCATGCTCCCAGTTGCCTAGAAACTCATGCAGTCTGTTCATTTTTCTATTCCAACCTTTTTGAAAGATAATGTGGTTTTTTATTTGCATGCGCAGAGCTGGGCTTTTTAGTTTTAAGAACTGGAGTTGAAAGGTGGGCTGGAGCCTGAAACGCCAAGCCACCCACAGAAATAAGCTCAAAGCTCCGTAATTAGACAGAAAACCTACCAGAAGTGAAAGGAAGAGAAGGGACACAATGGAGGAAAAAGGAAAACTTGTGTCAAAAGGACGGTGGGGTGGAGAGGTAGGGGGAGCACCACGTGCCCCCCAGCCTGGCGCTGCAGCCAGTGGTCCCTAAGCCAGAGGCCAGCCCTGCCCAGCGCGGTCAGCCCGGGGGGGCACTCACCTCACAGAAATGCCCTGGCCTCCGGCACCGCCGCCGGCGAGCTCGGGAGGGAAGGCAGGGGAGGGAAGGCAGGGGAGGGCTGTGCAGGGCGTTGGCGCCTGGGACGCGCCTCCCTGGAGGAAACGCAGGCGGGGAGTGGACGCCCTCCCTGGGAAAGGCCACCTCTGCCCTGCGCTCCTCTCCCTGCCGGCCTGCCCCGTGGGACCCAGGCCGCGCTTCATTCCCGAGGGCTTCACCTGCGTGCCCCCCACTTCCGTTGTCTCCACCACGTGGCCTGACCCCTGGTGACTCCAGCCAGCACCACGAGGGAAGCCCCCAGGACCCAGCCCTCAGGACGGCATGAGGCCAAAGAAGCTTTGCGGTTGGAGGCCTCCTCAGGCGCCGAGAACAAGCTTCCCTGAGCCCGAGGACCAGGGACGCAGCCCGCTCCCAGGCTCCGCAGAGCTTCACTGCGGGGGGCCAAGTGGAGCTTCTGGCCAAGGCCGCCCTCTGCCCTCAGCACTAAAGCAGCGGAGAGAAGGAGCAAGGACTGGGCCCAGCCATGTCCCGTGGAACCTGGCTTACAGGAACGGCTGGTGGCCGGCCGGGCCTCGGCCTGGTCTAGCTCGGGCCCAGGCCCCGCTCCTCTGAGAACTGGCCCGCTCATGGGGGCGGGCAGGCTCTCCCGCTGAACCCCACCCCCGGCAACATCAGCGCCAGACCCGCCGTGGCCTGAGCGCTGCCGGTGAAGTGCAGAGCGAACTTGTGCGAATTTTGAGTAAGAGATCAACCTAGAGAACTGACAGAGCGCTCCCGAGGGGAAAGCAAGCTGGACAAACCGGGGCTGCCCCCAAACCAAAATGGAGGTCAGTGCGGACGGGCGACCTCCATCAGTCCAGGCTTCAGGAGCCAGACGGCCCCCCCTGGAGCTTGGATAAAGGCATAAGACGCAGCCAGCCAGCACACATGGGCAGTGCCCCCATGCCAGGCATGTTCCTGGGCTGGGCTCACAGGTGTGGATGAGGCCCACCAGGTGCTGCCCTCGCTGAGCTCACCTGGTGACAGGATGATGGTGGGCCCTTCATCTCAAATAGGGACAAGGCCTTCAGAGAACATAAAAGACGGGAAGGAGATGGGTAGTGGCAGGCGAGGAGGGTGACCGAGGGCCGATTTCAGCCCAGGGGACAGGGGAGGCGCCTCTAACGTTTGAGCTGAGTCCTGCAGGAAGAGGAGGAGCCAGGCTGGGAGATGGGGGGAAACTGTTTCAGGTGAAGAAAAGAGAGAGAAGAGCCAAGTAGCAAGACCTGGGGAACACAGAACTGACCGTAGGATGCAGGGTTTTCACTTGCCAGGATGTTGACTGTGGTGCTGCCTCAAGAGATGGGTGATGAAAGCACCCACAGATGTCCCCGGGACGTCCAGGTGTCCAGAAAGGAAGGCCAAACCAGAGCAGAACACGCCTGGCACGTTCTCAGCACCCTGGGCGGCAAAGGGGATCACGAGCCTGCCAGACCCAGGGGCTGTCATCCTCCTGACCCCCAGCGCCTTCCTTTTCAGGCTTGGGGGCTCATCCACGACTCTTCTCAGACGTGGCCCCTCACCCTGGTCAGGCATGGAGCTCCAGCCAAAACTGGGGGAAGAAATCCTGGCCTTTAGGCCAGTGAAACACAAACACAGGGCGGCTGGGGGGCTCCCAGAGCCCCTCCCATCAGCGGGTCAGCCCCCAGCAAGGCTCTGGCTCTCCACCTGCATTTAGGGTCTGCCAACCCCCAAGAGCCCTGGGGACGCTCAGGCAGTGCGGCTGGGGCGGCTTGCACCCCGATGCTGACGGGGGGGTTTGGAGGGGTCAGACTAGACCGCAGTGGCGTCTGATGCTACGGCAGACAGCCTCAGAGGGGCTCTCAGGCGTGGAGGACGCACGGCAAGGGGAGGAAGAAAGCCGTGGAGACCAGGTCTGTGCACAAGTCCGGTTTATTGCGGAAGGGGACACAGCTTTATAGGGTTAGGGACTGCGTGGAGGGATTTGATAGGTGCGGGCGGGTACTGCTTCCTGATAGGTGATTGTAAGCGGTTGCTAGGCAGAGGGCTGGCTGAGAGGTTTGGAATAGGGGAGGGGAAAGGGGGAGTGAGAGCTGGCCGGATGTTGGGCTAGGCGGGAGATAAAAAGGGGGAGGGCAGCGCCGGCCAGCCGTTAGCAGCAAAGGCCTAGTCAGGCGTGGTCACCTTATCTAGACCCAGTGGGCAGAGGCGGTATCACTTCTTGCCGCACCGTTTGCTACTGTGGCAAGCCGGGCGCCCTTACTCCCACAAGGCAGGTGGCTGGCAAGCGGCTGGCTCCCTGGCTGACAGCTCTGTCACCGCCACCTAACCCTGCTGCTTTTCAATGAAACCACCTTCACTCAGTGCAGCTCTCAGCCCTGGTGAACATGCAGAGTAAGGCAATCACACACAAGGGCTCCCCGAGACACGGCTCAGCAACGCCCACAAACGACAAGCGGTTTCCACAGTAGACCCCCAGTCATTTCCAAGGAGCCATTATGGACAGCAAGTAAAGAAAATGAAGTTTAGACAGGGAAAAAAGCCTAAACAATGTGCATCTGGGACTTGGGAAATAACGGATTATCAAATGTTTCATGTTTCTCTGAATACTGAAAGTGGGTGGAGATCGTTTCCTCGTGACACTTTTTCCTAAGGCCCAATTTCCTACCGTTGCGAGAGGGACAATGCCCACGAAGGTTGTCTGGCTGACAAAGATCTCAGAGACGACCAGCTCGCTCATGGAGGCCTCCCCTGGGTACTCCGCCTGCCAGGTGATCTGCTGCGCCCCAGCCAGGCCACTGCTGTTGTCAATTCCAAAGTCCACTTGCAAGATCTCGTAGAGGGAGCCATTTGCTCTGGAAAACAAACACACGTTAAAGTGCAATTTAAAACCCAAGACTTAGCAGAATGGCAAGAATGTAATGCACTGTCACATTCCCCTTTGTCACCAGAAGAATTATGTCCAAGTCCAACAAGCACATGGTGATGCCAACAGGGCTATTTCCAGGCTGCCCATCAACGGCCTCCTCCTTGGAACAGGCAGACGACCCATCTTCGGGGATGCGTGGAAATCCGACTGTCCCCACTCAACGAGGCATCAGACAGCGTGTCGTGACCGGGCACGCTGCCCAGCTCTCTCCCCTGCCCGTTCCCTCGTGTGCCCAAGCCCGGTCCAAGCACCACACACCAGGAATACCCCTAAACCCCCACATCTGGCTCCACTGTTACTCCACGAGGCACACAGTAGGCTCTGCCTAGTTCTGCTTAGACTTAGCCGTCTGTCTGTGGACCAGTGGAGAGAACAGTGGGTGCGGGGCCTTGGGAGCCCCAGAAGAGGGAAGGGCTTCCTAAGCTACACGAGCAACAGGCAAGGGGTGAGAGCTGATTTTTCATCTCATCTGCTTGAATCCAAGAAAATCCTATGAGCCTTAATTCTTGGAGCGCCGAGGCTGCATGTGTGCTCATGGAAGGGGGGAGCGTGAAGGAGGTGGTTGGGGACATAAACAAAAGGACAAGTGCCTTCTCAGCATCTGTATTCTCCAAAGGTCTCGTCCGCGGCAGAGCCTGCTACGGTGCAGGCTGACTACTGCACTGCGCAGTGCCGGGGCCCACTGAGCGGTGCACACCCCTCCAGCCCCAGCTTTGGGAAGCACCGCTGATCCGTCAGCCTGCCTCATCCCCCAGAACCCAGCTTTCCCCAGATCTGAGGAACGTGGCCCCAGCGAGACTGACCCACAAGCTGCCCAAGGCCTGAGTCACACCAACAAGCCTAACCAGTGGCCCCTGACTGCCACCGGGCTGGCCCGGACTGAACTGGGCTGGAAGCCTCTGCCCTGCCTCGCTGGGGCCAGGGCACAGTCGCCACCCACACCCCCGACTGGCAGCCTGCACAGAATGCATTGCAAGCCACTTGCCAGAGAGGATTCTCCCACCTTGGACAGCTCCCCCATGGCCCTTAGGGCTGACGTAAGAACTGGGGATCCCCAACCAGATTCCCCCACAGACGTCAAGATGTCCTCAGATACAGTGGGGGACTGACAAAGCCGGGTGGTCCTGGCCTGCCTGACGTGAAATTCTACCCAGAGCAGAGTCATCTTTGACTCCACATCACCTCGTTTCCCTGTAGACTTGAGGAAACTCTGCGGCACGGCACGGCACAGCCCAGGGAGGTGGCCTCTGGCCACAAGCGGCATTTACATTTAAATGTAACTCAGAGGGGATCTCTTTTCACAAGACTTGCATGCTACTTTATTGGAATTGTAGTTGGTGCTGAGTTTAAGATATATGTAGGGGATTTGAATCTCTGGACTGATAATATGACACCCAGGCCCAGAGCCTCAACAGACTTCAGCTCCTAAACTTTGACTTATTGGACTTACTCCACTCAGCTAACATGGAGTTGAAGAAGGTCAACCGCCACAACATGGAGCCTAGAGTGTCTACAACTAGAAGCGGGAAGAGTGCATCCAGTACCCATGTGGAATCTAAGCCCTCACTTGACATAGGTGTGCAATGGACACAACCAATCCAATGTCCACAGAGAAAATGTGGAATGGGTGTGGGAACGGTAGCCATGGGGGCTGCTGGGTGTGGGGAACGGGAGGAAGAGATGAGATGTGGAGGCGTTTTCGGGACGTGGAGTTGTCCTGGATAGTGCTTCACGGACAATTACGGGACACTGTAGATCCCCCCAGGGCCCACTGGATGGAACGTGAGAGAGTCTGGGCTATGATGTGGACCATTGACTATGGGGTGCAGTGATGCTCAGAGATGAACTTACCAGGTGCAATGGATGTATCACGATGATGGGAGAGAGTGTTGCTGTGGGGGGAGTGGGGGGAGTGGGGGGCGGGGGCGGTGGGGTTGAATGGGACCTCATATATTTTTTTTAATGTAATTAAAAAAATAATAATAAATAAATATTTTAAAAAAATAAAAATAAATGTAACCTAGATGAAAACAAGTACAATTTAAAGTGCAGGCCCTCGCTCCCACCAGCCTCATTTCAAGTGCTCAGGAGCCTCACGTGGCCAGCGGCTGCCGCACTGGACAGCGCAAATGCAGGGCAGATGGCTTGCTTTGTATCCTGGGCAATCCAGGTACGCTCTTCCAGCCTCAGTTTACGCCGCTGAGAAGGGGAAGTCACAGTCACATGTGTCTCCCCTGGTGGTAGAGTTATGAGGCTGGGGCGTGTCAAGGGGGGTGAACTGGCCCATTCATTACCATGCACACATACTCTGACCACCCTGGAGTCAGAGAGCCCCAGCTTCGGCCCAGTCCAGGGGCTCCCACGGGCAGACACAGCCTGGTGGTGCTGCCTGAGCCCAACCCGGGTGCTGTGAATCCTCAAGGATCCGGCTGTGCGAGGCACTCAGCACCAGGAGAAAAGGCGTGTTGACAGACCATGGGCTCCTGGAAGGATGGGGGGTGGGCGCACGGGGCTCCCCCACAAGGGGACCCGTGTTTTCCTGGGCTGGAGAGATTTCAGGAACTTTGGTAGGGAGGCATTTAGTTTCCAGCTTCGGTCACCCCCATTTCCCATCCAGCCTCGAGTCTCCTCTCTGGTCAGAGGATCCTCTGCCTAGCATCTGTTCAGCCTCGCCCTTCAGCCTTTTCCTGGGCTGCTCCGTGTGTCTAACCAGAACCAAGGAGCTGCTGCTAATACCCACTAGGTCCTCAGTGCACTGCAGGCCTCGGAAAATGCCAAGAAAGAGGAAGTCCAGCGAGGTTGGAGATGAAGCACAACTCTGCCAGTGGCTGTTTCGCCCAGCTAAATCCGCACTGTGGGCATGGGTGGAGAAGGGCCAGGCCTTGGCAGGTGGGGCGGGGTCTGTGTGGGCGGGCTGAGCCCTGCTGTGGGCCCTTCCTTCTCCTCTCTGACTTCTGGCCTGGGACATGGACCGCCCATAGAAATTCTACAAAGTCCGCGGGTCAACCACCATGTGTCCATTTATTTCTAAAGATTTCTTTATTACTCTCCCCCCCCCTCATTGTCTGCTCTCTGTGTCCATTTGCTGTGTGTTCTGTGTCCACTTGCATTCTCAGTGGCACCAGGAGTCTGTGTCTCTTTTTGTTGTGTCATCTTGCTGCATCAGCTCTCCATGTGTGCAGCGCCACTCCTGGACAGGCTGTGCTTTTTTCACGCACTCCTTGCGCATGGGGCTCCCCTATGCGGGGGACACCCCTGCGTGGCAGGGCACTCCTTGCGCGCATAAGCACTGCATGTGGGCCAGCTCACCACATGGGCCAGGAGGCCCTGGGATTGAACCCTGGATCTCCTATGTGGTAGGCGGACGCTCTATCCATTGAGCCACATCTGCTTCCCCATGTGTTCTTTAAAGTCATTTCCCTCAAATCCGAGGCTGGAGGTCTTATACTTCCAGGCAGCTGGCACGCTTGCTGGGAAGTTCACGTCCATGGAGATGGGTTCATAACTATGAATTCTGCCTGTACCTGGTCTAGTCTTACTAGGCCTTTGACATTTAGAGAAGTGCTGAACAGTTCTCTCAGGTGAACCATTACCAGCTGCCTTGCAGGAATCAAGATCGGTGTTTCAGCCACGAGCTGTTCACGAGTCCTGTTTCCCCGGGGTAGGAAGGGCGGGCATGTGTGCCTGCATGCCCGAGTGCGTGCATGCGGGCTGGCGGCTGAGTGGAAGTGGCCGCACTGCGTGGCTGCTCTCTCCTTCAGTGGGAGCACACGCCGCCTTCCCAAAGGACAGGCCTCCTGAAGGCTTGGTGCCCAGGGAGCTGCACCTCTCCTAAAAGCTGTCTCCCCATGATCCCAGGACCCCCGAAGCAGGGCTGAGGCCACCTGTGGCTGCTCAGTGGGACTGCAGCTCAGAAATGTCTGCAAGAAGGAGGCGAGGGGAAAGTGGGGGAAGGGACAGCACCCCGCCCCACCCCTTGTGCCCAGGGACCGTACCCAGCTATTTCTCAGCAGGGAACTTACTGACAATAATGGCTGTTTAGCAGGGGACAAGAGGGAGGGAGATGGAGGGAGGGAGGAGGAAGATGGGCAAGAGAGGGAGAAGGGGGCAGGGAGGGAAGGAAAGAGGGAAGGAGGGGGGGAGAGGAAGAAAAGGGGGAGGGAGGAGGGAAAGTGGGAACGGGAGGGAGGGAGGGAGGGAGGGGGAGGAAGGACAGAAAGAGTGAGCGAGCTCAAAGTCTTGACCTGTTCTCCAGCAAGTGGTCATTTACTGGGATTGCTCCCCCCACCTTCTGGATGGTGCTGAGTTGCCAGGCTGAGATGGTGAAGCGTCCCCACATGGGTTGTCCTGGAAACCGTGCAGAGAGGCTGCATCTCTGGGCTCAGAGCCTCTGTTTTCTCCCAGGAACCTTCTTTCTAGGCATTAACTTAAAGGCCGACCTGAAATCAGGGTGAACACTGAAGAAGGACCACAGTGAAGAAATGCTCCTGGAAAGGGGCTCGCTCAGTCACTCCCAGCGGGCGCCCTCCAAGGCTGAGCTCCAGTCTCCCTCCAGAGGAGCCCGACACAGCATCTGCTCTGTCTGCAGCTGCTGGCCTAGTGCCTGGCAAACTGCAGGAATTCAACAAGTATTTGTTTAATTCACTGAACATCCTCAAAAGGCTACAGGGCACCCAGTGAAATCCTGGAGGATGTCACTTGTCCTAGAAAACAAAGAACTACCAGCCAGCTGAGCCTTGAGCCCCTCCTCACACTGGTTAAGTCTACTGATGCACCCTCTGCCTCCACCAAGAGAACATGAATTCTTCAAAGGCCAGAGCCTGTGCTGACAACGTCCTCACTCCCAGTCTCACTACCGTACCTGGCACATTCAGCTCATCAGTATCATTTATCAAGCAACTACTATGTGCCAGGCCCTGGGAATTCACTGGCAGGCAGAACGAACAGTGCCCCACCTTAACAGTCAGGTAAAGAACAAGGTAATTTCGGGTAATGATTAATGCAATCATAAAAATAAAAGAGGAAGGTTGAATTTGTTTTTAAGAAGTTCAAGGAAACGGACTTTGGCCCAGTGGCTAGGGCGTCCGTCTACCATATGGGAGGTCCGCGGTTCAAACCCCGGGCCTCCTTGACCCGTGTGGAGCTGGCCATGCGCAGTGCTGATGCGTGCAAGGAGTGCCCTGCCACGCAGGGGTGTCCCCCGCGTAGGGGAGCCCCATGCATAAGGAGTGCGCCCGTGAGGAGAGCCGCCCAGCACGAAAGAAAAGTGCAGCCTGCCAAGGAATGGCACCGCCCACACTTCCCGTGCCGCTGACGACAACAGAAGCGGACAAAGAAACAAGACGCAGCAAACAGACGCCAAGAACAGACAACCGGGGGAGGGGGGGAAATTAAATAAATAAATAAATCTTTAAAAAAAAAAAAAAAGAAGTTCAATAAAACTTTATGATAAAAATATAAAGATAGCAATTTAAAACATAATTTTAAAAAACTGGAGAGAATGAAAGAGCATTTGGGAATGTCTCCATAAGAAACCGACATTGGAGCTGAAAACTACGGATGAATAGAAGCCACCCCGATACTCAACAAAGTTTTGTTGAATAAACGAGCACATCTATTTTAAGTTTAAAAAAAAATTATGGGAAAATGTTATCCCAAACCATGAGCATGAACACAAGGTGCTAAATAAAAAAGAAGTTCCCTCAAGCCTTTATTCAAATGCCAAGCTCCTCATTAAAGCCTGCACTGACCACCCCGTTTAAAATCCCACCCCCCTCCCTGCAATTCTGATCCCCTTACCTCCCTGTAAGTTTCCTGTAGCATTTCCCTTCAAACCAAGTTATTTCATTGTAAAAATGCCTGTTTTGCTCACTAATGTACCCACAGTGCTTGGTACACTGCCCAGGACATAGTAGATGCTCATTAAATATCTCTTGAATGAATGAATGTATGAATGAATGAACAAGCAAACAAACGAACTATTATCAAACAACAGTTTGAGAAAGTCTTAGAAGAACCCATGCTAAATGAGAACAGACACTATGCTGCAGGGGTGGGGGGATGCAGAGCCCCAGAAGATGGCAGGTCACGAAGGTGTCCTGAAGGTCAGGTTGGGGCTGAGCCCTGAAGAATGGGGCTACATGACAGGCAACCACTCCAGGACCCCCAGCACACCCACTGCCCCCTTTGCACATCTCCCCGCACCACCAGTCCTCCCAGAGTGGAACAGGGAAGACACCTGCTCCCTGTCCCCTCAGCGGGCAGAGGTATTTTGTCTGTCTTTCTGCCTGTTGGACAAATCTTTCCATCGTGAGCTAATGGCCAGCTCAGAATCGTGCATGAATAAATTTAATCATCACCTTCTGCCATTTCATAAAATCCACACTGCCTCCTCACTTACATTTTGTCAAAAGCAGCGCTGCTCCCTCTGAACTTGCCGACAACCCAGCTGACAACCCAGGCAGTGGTTGGCATCAGAAGTCTAGAGTCTGAAAGTATTTAAGGGTCCCCAGTCTAGAAAAGGGATCTCTTATCTTTGGGGGCCCAAAGCATTTTCTCCTTATGGGGTTGATTTCCTGGCTCCCTACCATCAAACTGCTGAACAGGACTTTTTGAAATTCTAGGACTATATCAATCAATGGAAACAGCCCAAGAATGGGGGTTCTTTTCTTGCATTCCTGGCTGATGGGGAAGTTAAATAGAAAACTCAGAGGCTGCAACCTGGCACCATGTGGGCTTTGTTAAACCACGCCCCAACCATGGTTGTACGAAATTTGAATTGGCTGTGATATTTTTAAACGAGAAGATTCTACACCAAAGGCAATGAGTTGGTCTTTCTGGCTTCTCTGGAAAAAAACTGGAAGACCAGGCAACACTATGCCACATTCCTACAGGGCAACCATCAGCCAGGGCAGCCCAGGTGCCACCCTCTTCAACGGGACTGGCACTCTCCACAAGTCCTGGACCACTCCGCCCATTTATTACAGCCCTGGGGCCCCTGGAGGCACTCGTGATCCCTGAGGAACCTGGGCTCCGACTTCTGGGAGACCCCTGAGGAGCTGTCTTCCTAGCTTGCAGACCATCTTTAGGCCCTCCAGAGCTCTGAATGCCCCACCCCCGTCCACAGGGCAGGAAAGTGATGTTGATATTATCACCGACCCCCTCCCTGGCCTTAGCCACGGCCTCTGGACTCAGAGCTGACCCCTGACTTCAGCTGGGCCAGGGACACTTCCTAGGAATGTGAAATTCCTACTGAGAAATCTGATCTGGGCTGCTTTCTCGAGCAGGGATGTGCAGTCTCAGCAGCCGGGGTGAGCTCTGCTGGCACGTGGACTCTGCTGGTCGAGGTGTAACTAGACTCAGATGGGCCAGTCTTCCTCGGGGGGGGGCAGGGGACAATAAGCCAGCCTGGCATCCTCCCATTGGGTTTTGGTCCATTGATTTGCTACCGTCTCTTCTCTCACTTTATCACTATCCGGAAGACCAGAGCTACCTGTTTCATGGCAAAGGGGATCATGGTGAGTTGTTTTTCTGATATCTATTTATTTCATTCATAAATCCCAGTGTGGGATTTTATTGCCTAAAGGGAAAAAAAAAGTGATTATCTTTAGTTTGCCTCCAGCATGAAGTTCGAAAGTGAAATTAGGCCCTAGAAAGTACAGCACCATATGATTACTTTAAAAAGTGAATGATACGGTTTTTTGTATGTATCTCGTTGTTAACAACTATTTAAGAAAAGAAAGAAAAGGGGGAAGGGGATAAGAACTGGGAAGGGAGATTACAGTGAAAAGGAGGCAGTGGAGATGAAAATGGAATTCCCAGTCCTAGGGGAGTGCTCCCTCCTGGTCCCACTGCCTGGAACCCAGGCTCGCTCTTCGCAGGCTCCCAGGAAGCGCCCCGTATCCCCACAGCCTGTACTCCTTTTTGCTTAAGCTAGGTCTAATTAGAATCTTTTTCTTTCCACAATTGTTAAAAAATCCCGCTAATATATACACATCCACTCTTGTGCCTTAAGCCACAGTCTAGTGACCACGAATAAAGCTTGATTTCTGGGGGAAGACTTCCTCATTAGGGATTTCAGTTTCATTCTATGGGCTCAGACAGACAGGAGGAAGACGAGAGATTGGCCTGAAACTTGCAAAAGCCCAGGCAGGCCTGGTCTATGGTCCTTTTTGACCACTTCCCTGCATCTTTCCATTTATGTGACCAGCTCTAATAAGAAAATCACTTTCTCTCTTCATACTCTTTTCTATACTTTTCTCTCATCAGGCAATATTTTCTTTAAAAATAGAAAGATGTCCCCAACTCTCTCTTGTTTGATAGAGTCTGTTCTTGTTTAAATCTCAAATACATTTTTCTGGCTTAAATGCTCCAAGAAACTCTCCATCCGGCTCCTAATCAGTAAGCTAACCCAAAAGGTAAGCCCACCATCACCCCATTTCCCCACCACCAGAAATTGATGTCATATTCTTTTTCTTTTAAAACATTTTAACATACCTTGCAGGCCGGTAAGAGTGACCTTATTTTTGCTTACCAACACTTTCCCAGAGCTGAAAACAATAAATCTGGATAACGAGCAAACACTTTAAGCACCTCCGCTTTCTCGGCTGCCAAGTCCACGACAATTTCTCACCCTCCCTTCCAGCTCACTTGATTTTATCAGCATCACCATGACAAGCCCGGAGACAGCTAGGACAATTGCCACAATTATTTTTTTCTTCCCTCTGCTTCTGGCTTTCTGACAACATCCCAAACCCCTTCCAGGAAATTCAGCTCAGAAACCATCTTCCACTGACTCCCCAAATATGACTTTTAGGAGTTCGGTCCTCTCTTAGTCGCTCCCCATTACCAACCTTGAGGAAAGCTCTTGCTATCTAAAATTGCGGCGGCTTGCTCGGTCGGTAGAGGTGGGGT
The DNA here is from genome assembly GCF_030445035.2 of Dasypus novemcinctus. NCBI lineage: Eukaryota > Metazoa > Chordata > Mammalia > Cingulata > Dasypodidae > Dasypus > Dasypus novemcinctus. The sequence goes on along the minus strand of NC_080678.1, from coordinate 103,924,982 downwards.
CTGGCTGCGGACGAGGGGTCGGTCCAGCTCTGGACGAGGGGTTGGTCCTGCTTGGGACGAGGGGTTGGTCCAGCAGCAGACGAGGGATCGGTCTCACAAGGGGTTGCGCGGTTCGGCTGGCGGGGTCGCCCGGCGAAGCCGGCGACGAAGGGGTCACCCGGAGAAGCAGGCGACGAAGGGGTCACCCGGAGAAGCAGGCGACGAACTGGGGACAAGGGAGGCCAGGCCCTTGTCGGGGGCTCTCAGGACTGGAGGGCGCACGGCAGAAAAACTACCGTGGAGACAGGGTAAACACGCAAGTCCACTTTATTGAGGGAGAGGCAACAGTTTTATAGGGGCTGGGGAAGGCTGATTGGTCGAAGCCACGCCCTGTTCTGGTTGGTTGCTGGCGAAAGGTCAGTGGGCGGTACTGGATGGGGGAGGGGTGGTGGTTAGGGATTGGCTGTCGCTGTTGCTGGGGGAAGGGGCAGGGTTTAGGGATTGGTGGCTGCTGTTGCTGGGGTGGAGGGCAGACTGGAGTTTCCCGCCCATGCCTGGCTGTTGCTGCTGTGGGGGGAGGGAAAAGGGCAGACTGGATTTTTCCGCCCACGCCTGGCTATTGCTGCTGTCGGGGGAGGGGAAAAGGGCAGACTGGAATTTTCCACCCTGCGCCTGCGCAGGGAGAAAGAAGAAGAAGGGTGCCGCCCCACAGGCATCGTGTGGTGCCATCCGGGAGGAGGGGCGGCTGCGGAAGCATGGCTGCCGAGAAGGGGAGACCCGAGGGCACTCTGCACCCATGCCGAGCTTCCTTCAGGGGTGGCGGTGGGCCTGACCAACCACCCTATTATGGGGGCAGCGGAATTAGGCCTACCGCGGCTGCTCCCCCCTCCAGGCCAGCAAACCACACTTCAGCCCGAGGGGTGACCACATTTCCCCCTTCTTTTCAAATAAGGGCCAGGATGGCAGCAGCAATAAGTAGCCGAGGCCCAAGAGGCAGTAAGCAATGAGGGAAGCAGGGCTGAAGAGGGAGGTGAGTATGACGGGGATATAAATGTACAATTTAGGGGGTGGTATCTTGCCGTTGCAAGCAAGGGTGGCCAATGTCCAATTCTTGTTGATCTCGGTGGCTATAAGATCCATCTGTTGTTAAAAGTCCAGGATGACAGCGCGTTGCAGGTAGTTGATCTCTCCTTGGCAGTGAAGACATTGTAGGAGAGGATTACTTTTTCCTGCCAGAGGCTTACTGTCCAATTAAAAGGCTGATGGCTGGGGTTGGTGAGTGCAATGGGGAATGTGAGGAAAAGAAGGGTGATGGTTTTGGACAAGAGGAGGCTTGGTGAAGTCATTATGGGAGGAAGATAAGGAGTAAAGCATAAAAGAGGATAATAAACAGAAAGGCGATGGAGAGTAGAATTCATTGGCCGAGGTTCCAATTTTCTGGGGCGGTAGCGGCTAGACAGATGGCGGAAATTATTATCAAGAAAGCAAAGGTTATGAGGAAGAAATAAAGTATTAAAGGCTGTGGGGGAAGTGAGAAGATCATTTAGAGGATAGGGTTGAGAATGGTATGTTTAAGACAGAAGCTTTGTGGTTTGTAGGAGACTGCTTTATAAACGAAGGAGAATGAGGGCAGTAAATATAGTAACGATAGATAGGAAGATGACAGTGAGGAGGAGTCTTTGTTTAAGGTTCCAATCGTCCGGCGCAACAGTGGCTAGGCCGATAGCGTGGGGTGTTGCTAAATAGACAATGGCTGCAAAGACAAAATCATCTTCTGTTTCCTTAAGAATAACTTTTCTTTAAATACTTAGTAGCATGCAATATTAGAAACCATTTCCTAAAAGCAAGTTGGCAGGGGAGCTTGGTTGCTGTTAATCTTTCCTGTTATAAAATTACCTTTTATTATTATTATCATCAATTCAGTTTTATATATATATATTTAAGAATGACCTTTTGGAATTAGCCATTTAATACCTTAATATAAACTATTGAAGATAAATTTTATCTTTACAGAACACATTCCCTTACGTAAAGTTATCACAATACCTTTTACACTTGCCGCATGCAAATTAAGTTTCAAGAGTTTATGAAAAATTAGCCATCCTACTTTAGGACAAAATACATCTTTTTGCAAAACTTATTACATTTCCGTTAGCATTTTTACAAACTTTTAACCTTTTTAATATTCATATAAGTTTTACATTCTTTATATCATCCTGTGAAGAAAAATAAGTTATTCATTTTAATCTAGGCAAGAACAACTTTTTATGAAGACGTACAGTTAATTTTGTTAATTAAGACTTACAATTTTTTTTAATTGTAGATATCTTATTAACATTTAAACTTATGTATTAATATAATAAACTTAAGTATTAATATAAGCGCTTATTTAATTTTTGGCCATTTGAATAGAGCTCTTTTAAAGATTTCTAGTAATTTATATTTACCATCCGGAGGTATCACAATATATGTTGACATTGAACGAACAGACAGACAAACACAGAACAATTACAACACATTAACAGAAATATATAATTTATTTACAGTTGACTCATAACTCTTACTTTCTTGGTATAGCTGCTTTTAAATCCTTTTTTATATAGCATATCATAGATTATACCCTTCAAGATTTCTTCTGGACTTCATGTTCTCTGTAATAAGCCAGGAGGGAATCTTTTACCTTCCTGCTCCACAGCAAAAGTGACCCTATCTGTAAGGCGAGTATAGGTGTCCGGGTCCCAAAGCTGACACGTGGTAAGCCATGGATTAAAGGGGAGAAGAAGGTCCCAATATACTTGAAGCTGTTTGAAAGAGATCTTACACCGGTGAGTGTCTAGGAGACCGGCGAGGGCCCGAACTTGTGGGGCTTGCTTAGCAGATAGGATGTTACCCATTGCTAATGGCCTTTTGGAGCCAATAAGGAAAGGGGCCCTTACCTTGAGAGCGTGGCGATGGGAGCCGAGGTGCGCGGTGAGACGAGGGGTCGGAGCCGATGGGACTCCGACGGTGGTCGCGGGCCAAGAGAAGGCCCCGACGAGGGGAGAGCGGAACGACGAGCAGTGGAGCAAGGCAAAGGGTAGCAAGCACGGAGGGGAGGAGGCAGAGGTGAAGGCAGGGGTGGAGGTGCTTAGGCACGCGCTCCTGAGAGTTTTATTGGCACCTCTTAATCATAGCGGGTTGGTATAAGCCCCCGACATGGAAGGAGAAAGCCATCCAGCGATTCTCCCAGACCGCCGTGGATCATATGAGGTCACCAAGGTTCAGGAGCAGCAATGCAGAGCGAAAAGATAGGGGTGAGAAGAGAGGAGGGCGTAGGGCTGTGGTAGGGTTACTTCAGACGTGCAAGCGCACGCTCCCGAGAAATCCAAGGCTCCTCTTAATCATAGCGGGTCGGTATAAGCCCCCGACATGGAAGGAGAAAGCCATCCAGCGATTCTCCCAGACCGCTGTGGATCATATGAGGTAGCCAAGGCTCAGGTAGCAGCAATGTTGCATGAGAGAAGTCCCAAGGTGAGAAGAGAGGAGGGCGTAGGGCTTTGGTAGGATTACTTCAGATGTGCAAGCGCACGCTCCCGAGAAATCCAAGGCTCCTCTTAATCATAGCGGGTCGGTATAAGCCCCCAACATGGAAGGAGAAAGCCATCCAGCGATTCTCCCAGACCGCCGTGGATCATATGAGGTAGCCAAGGCTCAGGTAGCAGCAATGTTGCACGAGAGAAGTCCTATGGTGAGAAGAGAGGAGGGGGGGGCCGCCAGGTTATGGAGTGAGGCTGTGGTGGGGTTGCCTTGCCCCACGTTGGGCGCCAACTGCGGCGGCTTGCTCGGTCGGTAGAGGTGGGGCTGCACTGCCCCACGTTGTGCTGTGGTGGGGTTGCCTTGCCCCACGTTGGGCGCCAACTGCGGCGGCTTGCTCGGTCGGTAGAGGTGGGGTCTGGCTGCGGATGAGGGGTTGGTCCAGCTCTGGACGAGGGGTCAGTCCTGCTTGGGATGAGGGGTCGGTCTGGCAGCAGACGAGGGATCGGTCTCACAAGGGGTTGCGCGGTTCGGCTGGCGGGGTCGCCCGGCGAAGCCGGCGACGAAGGGGTCGCCCGGAGAAGCAGGCGATGAACTGGGGACAAGGGAGGCCAGGCCCTTGTCGGGGGCTCTCAGGACTGGAGGGCGCACGGCAGAAAAACTACCGCGGAGACAAGGTAAACACGCAAGTCCACTTTATTGAGGGAGAGGCAACAGTTTTATAGGGGCTGGGGAAGGCTGATTGGTCGAAGCCACGCCCTGTTCTGATTGGTTGCTGGCGAAAGGTCAGTGGGCGGTACTGGACGGGGGAGGGGTGGTGGTTAGGGATTGGCTGTCGCTGTTGCTGGGGGAAGGGGCAGGGTTTAGGGATTGGTGGCTGCTGTTGCTGGGGTGAAGGGCAGACTGGAGTTTCCCGCCCACGCCTGGCTGTTGCTGCTGTGGGGGGAGGGAAAAGGGCAGACTGGATTTTTCCGCCCACGCCTGGCTATTGCTGCTGTTGGGGGAGGGGAAAAGGGCAGACTGGAATTTTCCGCCCTGTGCCTGCGCAGGGAGAAAGAAGAAGAAGGGTGCCGCCCCACAGGCATCGTGTGGCGCCATCCGGGAGGAGGGGCGGCCGCGGAAGCATGGCTGCCGAGAAGGGGAGACCTGAGGGCACTCTGCGCCCATGCCGAGCTTCCTTCAGGGGTGGCGGTGGGCCCGACCAACCACCCTATTATGGGGGCAGCGGAATTAGGCCTACCGTGGCTGCTCCCCCGCCAGGCCAGCAAACCACACTTCAGCCCGAGGGGTGACCACATTCCCAAACCCCTTCCAGGAAATTCAGCTCAGAAACCATCTTCCACTGACTCCCCAAATATGACTTTTAGGAGTTCGGTCCTCTCTTAGTCGCTCCCCATTACCAACCTTGAGGAAAGCTCTTGCTATCTAAAATGACTTATAGATCCTCATGACACCTATTCCTATTTAGGTCTCCTTAAAGAATAAAGAACATGCCGCCTGATGCAGAAATAATGGGGTATCAGATCTTAATTCTCCTTGGGGTTCCCAAGGTAGACAGAGATCCATGGCTTTGCCAGAGAGTGGAATTGGAGATTTGCATTTCGCTTTGTAAAATAATATTAATTTTGAATAAATAATACACTCACAGGATTCAAGATTCAAAAAATATAAAAGAAAATAATGGAAAGCTTCCTCCCACCACTCCCTGGACCTGCAACTGCCCCCCTACCAGCCAACAAAGCCATGATTAGTTTCCTGCTTAGCCCTCCCAGGTGTCCCCTGTGTCTGCAGTGCAAATGTGTGACTGTGGCCTCGGTGGACACGAACGGTGCACACTCCATGAACTTTGTTCTGCATCTAGAACATCTGAGCTCTGACCCAAAGACAAATGAGAGCTGTGGGCGTGCTCCTCACTGACCATGGGGGCTCTGGCCTGGACCTCACGGCACAGTCCCACGGTCCCCAGTGGCCATGGTAGCCCAGCATGGGAGGGGTAATCAGCATTGCACGACTGAACCGTGGGGAACCCCAGCTGAGGCAGGTCACCTGGTCAAGGAGACGCATGGCCAGGTCTCACCACCTGCCTGCCCCAGCACCACATTGGGGAGATGCCAAACATCACACCCATTCATTTATCCATCCAGGTGCACCGGGCTGCTGTGTCTCCAGTCCTGTACAGGCCAGCTACACACAAGGGCAGAGGCGCCTGCAGAGCACTCGATTTACCTTGCCAAGAGCCTGCTTCTCAGGGCAGCCTTTCTCCGCCAGGCTCTGTAGACTGCTCTGCCCCATCCTGGCTAGGGCCTCATTAGGTGGGCCGTCTCCCCAGGCCTCGTGGACTGGGAGGCCCCTCCAAGGGACAGCAGCTGCTAATGAGGCCAGGGTCCAGGGACTGCGCCCTCTGCACAATGATTAGCCGGATTCTCCCCAGTGGCCCTGGAACCCCCTTAAGTCCAGCACCCAGCCAGCTACTCTGCTCAGCAGGGAGCCAGCTGACACCTGAGCTGCAAGCAGGGCCAACTGGCCTGTACAAAGGATAACAAGGTGCTTTCCATTAGGGGGACAGTAGAACTGGATGACCAGGGCTTTGCTCGTGGCCAGTCGAGCAAAGATCAGGCCGAGGAACACTGGCTCAAGGAATGCTGGGTTTCCCTATAGCAAAATCTAAGAGAGGCCACCGGTGCTATTACATAAATATATATTAAAAATATCCATCATAGAATAAGCTGGATATTTTCACTTCCCTTGCTAAATCCACACCTCATGCAGATGAAAGAAAGCCCAAGTCTACAAAGATCTCCAAGGCCCTGCTCAGCCTGGCCTCCTCTGCCCCGACAGCAAGTTACCTCCCTGAGCACACCTGCTGCCACTCCCCTCCCCTCCCCCTGCTTGCTCCCCCAGCACAGGTCTTCTGCCTCGGGGTCTCTGCACTTGCTCACCCGCCACCTGGACGGCTCACTCCCACCCTCAGGACTTGGGTCCGATTGGCTCCGATGCTGCCCACTCAGACCCGCCTCATGCCCTGGTGACCCCGTGGTTACCTGCCCTGCTCTCCCCCCACAGCTCGCATGCCTACCCCATCTGACAAGCTATACTTGAAGCACCTGTTTTTGCCCACTAGACTGTAAGCTCAATGAGGCAGTGATTCTGTCTACATGTTCCCAGCAACGCCTCCAGCACCCAGAAGAGTACCTGGCACAGAGGAGGTGCACAATAAATACACATTAGATGTGGACGGACAGACAGGTGGATGGATGGATGGATGGATGGATAAGCTGAGAATCACAGCATGAAGACCTTCAATGTGGCACCGCTTCAGTTTCCATGAAGCTTAATGTTCCAGTCGTGGTGACCGAGGCCCCACCCCTGCCTGTCCCAGGCTAAGCCCATTCATGCACCATGCATCTCCCAAGATTGGTATTCATCCGTGAGGATCCATGTCATTTTCTGTAAAAGCTTGGGAGATTTTCCTTCAAAGCGTCTCCCTTTGTTCAGGAAAAGCTTGATATGGCAAAGCCATGATATGTTGTTATCTCAAAAAGTCTAGCATAAGATTTGACTACTAACTTAGTTGGCATTCAGTGTGCCTTAGCCAAAAATTGTCTCTGTACTGAGCACCTTAAAGTATGCATATTAGCACTGGGAAAAGTGCCAGGCCCAAGCTCCATCCCTGGCAACACTTACAACTTAGTTTGTGAGGTTCAGGCTGGCATGAGATCTGGAAGGTAAACTGAAGTTACCTGTTGAGACTGGTGAAGTGGAGACAACCTCCCATGTATCTTTAAATCCCTCAGAGCACACAGAGTCAATCACTGTTAGATAAAAGTTTTTTATTTCAAAACCTGGAATGGTTCACTAAGTGAGTTCCATGGCAAGAAGCATATCATATTGAGATAAAATTGGCACGCAACAAAATTCACCTATTTTAAGAATAGAACACACCATCTTACTCCCATAAGATTGGCAGCTATGGAAAAAACACAAGACTACAAATGCTGGAGAGGATGTGGAGGAATGGGAACACTCATCCACTGCTGGTGGGAATGCAGAAGGATCCAGCCATTCTGGAGGACAGTTTGGTGGTTTCTCAAAAAACTAGCTATAGATTTGCCATATGACGCAGCAATTCCACTGCTGGGTATATACCCAGTAGAACTGAAAACAAGGACACAAACCGATATATGCACACCAATGTTCATAGCAGCATTGTTGACTATTGCCAAAAGTTGGAATCAACCCAAATACCCATCAACAAATGAATGGATAAATAAAACGTGGTACATACATACAATGGAATACTACTCAGCTTTAAGAACAAATACACTACAAACACATGTGATAACATGGATGAATCTTGAGAAACTTATGTTGAGTGAAGCAACCCAGGCATTGAAGGACAAATACTACATGACCTCAATGATATGAAATAAGTAAACCAAGCTGCCTCAGAGAGCTAGAGACTGGATGATTAGGCTTAAAGGAAATTGGGGGGTAGAGGAAGGATGTAAGCTGACACCTACAGGGATGAAATCTATGATAAGCTGGAGGTAAGTATTTGTACAAGGAAGGGATAAAATGGGGGCACAGGATTACCTTTGGGTGGGGCTTTGTGGGCTTGAGGGGGGCTAGGGATGGGAGGATGCGTAATATTGCCCAAGAAATTGGGGGGAGGGTGGGGCAACATACAAACATAGGAGATTGTCAGGTATTTGGTTGAGAGTATAATGCTGAGAAAACTTTTTCAAAAATAGAATAAGGAAGGTTACCTGTTTAAGATGCTTAAAGGGGATAATCTGACATAGGACAGGCTCCTAGGGAGTGTGTGAGTGTTCATATTCCCATAGTGGGTTATATCATTTGATAGAGACCCATATAATGAGAGAGAAGGTATACCACATCCTGGGGAGGACTGATGATCTTAAATAGAGGGAATTGTATCTCTCGAGAGAAATGGTGGCTCCCAATGCATTAGGGCAGTTGAGCACATCAAGCCCTCAACACTGTTGCAAGTATATCTGATTATGGCCCTTCAAGCAATGAAGACTGACTGTCACTGTGGGCCCTGAGGGGAGGGGGAAAGAGGTATTGAATAGATGGAATCAGTGTAACTGTGAAGGCAACAGAAGTGTTCCACAAGATTACGCAAGGATGGATATAAGACATGTTAAATTACACCAAAAATATGTAGGGGCTGGTATTTTAGAAAATTGTATAGTCTAAAATATAAACCACAATGTAAACCCAAAGGTCACCTTGTTTGAAAGCTATTGTCTCAATATCTGTATATCAGTTTCAGTAAATATAGTATGAACATGTAAAAAGAATATTGCCGTGGAAGGGAAAAAGGTTTTATGTTGGATATGTGGGAGTACTGTATATTGTATATATGAATTACTGTGATCTAAAACTTCTGTGAAGCTAAGCTTAATAATTAGGGGAAAAAAGAAAAAGAAAGGACATAGACACTGAGGAAAAGACGGAAGAAGTTGCCTTGCCAATTTGCATACAGGGCAACACTTACTACAGTGATGGAAGGCAAAACATCAAAAACAAAGTTTTTGCATTTTTTAATTTTTTGATACCCCAATTTATTTTTACCTTAATTTTTCTAAATTAATATGTATTCTATATCTAACCTTTAAACTCATCACTATATTCCATTTTACTATTAATGGAACCTGGCAATATGTTGGGCTTCATTTTTTAAGAAGTTTTGGATCACAGAGAGGTTCAACAATGGCAGGGGAGGAATACTGGTGTGGGATGTTATTGACAGGGGACACAGGGTTGGCAGGGAATTCTCCAGGGCATATATCCAGGGTACATAAAGATGTTTGTATATTTTCATAGTGATTACAATTAAAAACAACAACTAAAGGAGTGCCGAGTTCCTAGCCAGGGGAGCTCTATCACAGTCCCTAAAGGAACAGCAACAATCCTCCAAGTCCAATGGCAAAGACGAAGAAAGAAGGAAGGTCCAACAATGAGCCCTTGATACTTATGACTATGCTTGTAAGCCTGTGTACCTGCAATAAGAACAAGGCCTAGAGCTGCAGGGTGCCTAAGAGTTACCTCCTGAGAGCCTCCGTGTTGCTCAAATGTGGCCAGTCTCGAAGCCAAACTCAGCATGTAAATGCATTGCCTTCCCCCCAGCATGGGACATGACTCCCGGGGATGAGCCTCCCTGGCACTGAGGGATTACTACCAAGTACCAGCTGATGATGTAACTAGAAAATGACCTCGAATAAAAGGGTCAACTCGAACCAGCAGAATATATTAGTCTACATGTAATACCAGGAGTTAAAAATGCTTTTGGACCTGAATAAAAGGGGGAAATGGAAAGGACAAATGAGTTTATATGGCTATGAGTCTCCAAAAAGAGCCAGGAGGTTATCAGAGGGGTTGCTTTTATGCACACCTGAACAGAGTCTCAGAGACAGATAAAGTAGATACAACCCCAGGTACGGTTCTTCTGAGGGCTACAGAGACCCACAGGTTCTATGGTCATGGCAGATGGAGTTCAGTGCCATGTCAGTTGGCCCTACTTTGGAGTTTGTGTTTCTGTGTGATGGAGCTGGACTCAGATGTGATCTTTGTCCACAAGCCTCTCCTGTTACTTTTACCAGATCTGTAGTTGGTGCTGGGGTTTAGTGTATACCCAGGGGACCTGAATCTCTGGACTGACCATGTGACAGCCATGCCCTGAGCCTCAACAGACTTGCAACCCCTACACTCTGGTTTATTGGACTTACCCCACTCAGCTAACATGGAGGTGAAGAAGGTCAACCACCACACTAGGGAGCCAAGAGTGCCTACCACTGAAAGCAGGAGAATTGCATCCAGCATCCATATGGAATCTAAGCCCTCTCCTGATATAGATGTGGAGTGGACACAACCATTCTAAGGTCCACAGGATGGAGTAATAGAGTATGGATTAGAGTGGACTTACTGATATTCTATTCATGATCTATTGTGATTAGTAATCAAAGAAAATGTGGCATTGGTGTGGAGAAAGTGGCCATGGTGGCTGCTGGGGGTAGGGAGTGGGAGGAAGAGATGTGATGTGGGGGCATTGTGAGGGGTTGGAATTGTCCTGGGTAGTGCTGCAAGGTCAGTTACTGGACATTGTATGTCCTCCCATGGCCAACTGGGTGGACTGTGGGAGAGTGTGGGCTAAGGTGTGGACCATTGACCATGAGGTGCAGCGGTGCTCAGAGATGTATTCACCAAGTGCAATGAATGTCTCATGATGATGGAGGAGGTTGTTGTTATGGGGGGAGGAGTGGGGGGAGGGATGTAGGGGGTATATGGGGACCTCATATTTTTTTAATGTAACATTAAAAAAAACAAAAAGAATAGAACACGATGAGTCTTGACAAATGCATACAGTCATGTCCCCACCACCACAATCAAGATAGAGAACATATCTATCACCCTGAAAAGCTCCTTCCTGCCCCCTTTCAGACAATCCACTTGCCAACCCTCAAACTCAGACAAAACTCTGCTTTCTCTCAGTCCAGTTTGCCATTTCTAGAATTCATATAAATTGGAATCACCCAATATGTCATTGTTTGAATCTGGCTTCTTTCACTCAACTTATGTCTTTAGCAATTCATCCATATTTTTGCATCTATTGGTAGCAGATTTCCTTTTTATATCTGGATAGTATTCCATTGTCTGGATATGCCACAATCTATTTATCCACTCACCGATTTATGGATATTTGGGTTGTTTACAGCTTTGGGCTACCCTGAAAAGGCTACTGTGAACATGCATATGTTAGTCTTTGTGTGGACATAGATTTTCATTTCTCTTAGCTAAATATTTAGGACTGGGTTTGCTAGCTCGTATGGAAGGAATGTTTTTCACCAAATTAGAAAATTTACAACCATTATTTCTTCAACTATTTTTAACATCCCCTTTTCTCTCTCTTCTCTTTGGTCTCCAATTCCACATAGGTTAGATGACTTCCTTTTGTTACCCAAGGTTCTGAGACTGTTTTTTTTTTTTCTCACAGTTCTTCAGATTAGATAATTTCCAGTAAGCTCTCTTCAAGTTCACTGACTGTTTCTTCTGTTACCTTCAATCTACCGATAAGCCCATTCACAGCTATAATAGCTGCTTTATACCTCTGGTCCACTAATCCCATTATCTGGGTCATCTTTGGATCTAGCTCCATTGGTTGGTTGTTCTCTTAAGTATGGGTCCCATTTTCTTGTTTCTTCTTATATCAAGTAACTTTAGATTGAATGCTGGATGTAGTGAATGTAGAAGCTCTGGATTCTGTTATGCATCTCTGAAGAAGAGCACTTCAGGTTTGGTTTTATTTTATTTTTTTCATGAAGCAGGCAGTTAATTTGGACTGCACAATGTTCCAGGGTCAGGGTCACAGAACTTGGAGCCTCCAGTCTTTTGATCTCCCTTTCCAGGATTCCCCCCTCACTTTCCAGGGGTTGTGGATGCCCCAAATGTTCCCGTTTCCACATGAACACTTCTTTAGGTCATTCTCTACATCCTTCAGGCAGGTGTTTGTGTGTTTTCCCCAACGTTTACCGTTGTTACCTACGAGAGTGTTAGCAGGACAGGAGCTTCTCAGCTGCCACTGGAGGTAGAGTAGCCAATGCTAATGTTTTGAAGGCAGGTGCTGTTACAAAGGACTTAAAAATAAATAAGGACAATAAAAATGACTCTCCCAAGGAGTGTCACAAATGACAGTGATTACTAACTTTCTCTAAGGAGTAAAGAATCTCCATTTTACTCTATCACTCCCAAAACTCATGGCATCACAAAATCACCAGTAATTATTTCAACACCACAAAGGCAAAGATAGAAATTTAACACAAGAGTGAGATCGAAAAATAAACAGACACACACTCTGGATATGCAAAGACAAATCCAAACAGAATCTCTAACCTCATTAACCTTGAAATTTAATAGAGTTAAGAGAAGCCAAAAATAGACTGACATTCTGAATGCCATTTGGGTCAAGAATCAGATTAGAATTCTTGTAACCTTCAATTTACCTGGAGGCTTTTCAATAAATGTCAGCTGGGCAAACACTCAATAGAAGGGGTTTTCAGGCAGCTATAATCCCAAAACGCATAAATCTCCCTAAGTGGTTTCCTTCAGGAAACAGAAATCCCCCTCTCTCCAATTAATTAAAACCCAATGGTTCAATCACATCTCCTACTTGGCCTATTGTATTAATTACAACAGCCTCAAAATCTTTCTTATAGGCCAATTACTCTAAAAGTAATTAGGTCTTAAGTCAACCACAGTTGGAAGGATTATGTGCATATAATTTCTCTAACTTCTCCTTTACTGATTATATTGAGTCAACTACTCCTGAAACTCTTTACAATGAATTGTGCCCATTTTGATTAAGAGAGAGCAATTGGTCCAGAGTAGCAAATAGGAAACATGCCTGCAAGAAATGATAGAAAAGAGTGGTAAATGTGGAACTGTTTCTCATTGTCTGTATACCCAGATGCAGGAGGCAAAAATAAAATGGCCCAGGAGTGCCTTTCATATGCATTATTTCTTTGGGTTCCAGGAAAGGGGACACTGAGTTCACACAGGACTCAGGCAACAGCTCACCTCGTAGCAACCTCATTTTCACAAACAAGTTCACTGGGGCATGTTCTCAAAAGAACAAGAATGATTCCAGATAATGATGAGATCTGGATGGGAGTCAGTGCCAGGTCAGACCCTCAGAGGATAAAGACCACTGACTGTCCTGAAACTCTAGGAGGAAGGATATCATCTGTTCTGGCGGCTGAGCCGGGCCACACTAACGAGGGGCTCTGTGGCAGTGGGAATCAACCCATTCCCAGAGACTGACCTTTAACATCATGACTACGTCCCCCACACACATCCCCACCACCATGGGTGAGGGTCCAGCGCAGGCTGGGAAACAAAGCACAGCTTTGAGGGCATTTTGAGCTCAGGCCTGACACCCAAACAAAGAGTAAATTCCTTCTTCTACTGCAAACCGTCAAGGTCAGCGCCGGCAAATCCAGTTTCTTTGTAAGCTCCGTTGAGTCTTAAGGCACAAATTTGTCCTCTCTCTCTGATCTAGGCTGGCTGAGTCGCCCTAGTGAGAGATGCTAGGAGTCTGGGGACCATGCTTTCTGAACTCAGAATTGAAATCATGGTCTCAGATGTGTGAGCTTCTAATGGGAACAGAATATTTGAAGTTAGGACTGTCCTAGAACTTCAAGGTCAGCGTGCCTAAGAAGACATAAAAATAAGCCAGAGACACAAATTGTCCAGGCTCTAATTCTGCCAGAGTTGCACAAATGTATGCTCTTGGGCTGGGTCTCCAAGATTTGGGTATAACTTATTCATTCAACGATTCAATAAAATATGTTTGAGCATCTACCAAAGGCCCAGCTCTGTTCTCAGCACCAGAATACCATGGTGAGCAAGACCAATGAGGTTCCTGCACTCCTGGAGTTCATTTTCTTGTAGAAAGAAACAACTAACAAGCAATTAAGAAAAAAAGCAATTATTAAATAGTGGATATGGCAGTCATCAGTACTCTTTCCTAAATACTCCTTTCTAAGCAAGGGCAGGATTGCACTCCTGGCCCACGAGAGGTTGGACAGAGTCAAGCAACTAGTTCTGACCACTGCACTGTGAACCCAAGTTTTGGGTCTCACTTCCAGGTGACAGTATTTCATTGCTAGTGTAGACTCTCCTCCACCTCAGCACCCAGCCACATTCAAGGTGGACTGCTCTGTTAGTCACTAGAGAGACTGATGGCCATGCCTTGAAGGGCTCCAACTGTGAGTGAGAAATAGAGACTTGGGGTTGCTCACTATTCCAGCATGTATTAGCCCATCCTGACCAATATCAGAGATAGGCAGAGCTGAAGATTAACCAACGGGAAGTGGTGTCAGGAGAGGGAGAATTGAGATGGAGGAGCAAAAGGAGGCCTCTCTGGGAGAATGACCTTTGAGATCTCAGCAAGGACAGATGGGGATCAGTGCTACAGACAAGGCGGAGAGCAAGGGCAAAGGGCCCAAGGGGGCAATAGGTTCACCATGTTCATGCACATGTCCTACACACACACACACGTACTCACACACTAATGCACACATGCATACTCACACACACACTAATGCACACAGATGCACTCACATGCACACCTATACATGCATGCACTCATGCATACATTAATGCACTCACACACACCTGCACACATGTACACTCATGCACACAGGTGTGCTCGTGTGCACAGCTGCACATCAATGCACTCATGTACACTCACACACACACTCGGGCATGCATGCATACTCACACACACATACGCTAATGCACACAGATGCACTCACATGCACACCTGTACATGCATGCATTTATGCACATATAAATGCACTCACACATACCAGCACACATATACGCTTATGCACACAGATGTATTCACATGCACATGCATGCACTCACGCACATGTCCAAGCACTCTCACATGCACATGTGTACACTAATGCACACAGATGCACTCACATGAATACCTATATATGCATGCACTCATGCATACATTAATGCACTCATGCACACCTGCACACATGCACACTCATGCACACAGGTGTGCTCGTGTGCAGAGCTGCACACCAATGCACTCATGCACACTCACAAAATGCACTCAAGCATGCGTACACATTCACACACATGCACACATATACACTGAATCACACAGATGCACTTACATGCATACCTGCACATGCATGCACACATACATGCAATCACACACACATGCACTCAGGCATACACATGCACACACACTAATACCCAAATGAACTTACAGCAGGGGTGAAGAACAAGAGGCAGAGGCTGGGGGAGGGAGCTGCTCTGTAGTCTGCAGGCACTTCCTGGGCTGGTCCCCAGCCTGAGCCCATCATCAGTGGTTTAGGCCTGTTTCATAATAACTCATGCCTTCCCAGCAAGGGCTGGACTGTGCAGGGACCAGCTGAAAATTCAGAGCCCTCCGACTACAGAGAACTCACCTGACCCAGCTGGCTATTAGAATAAACAAGAAGAAAGAATTCCCAAACACTGAGAAATCCAGAGAAGAGAGGGATATCCATGGTTCCACTGCCAGGTTAACTTTCTTTCCTAGCCAAGGCCCTGGGCCTGGGTGTGTTATAGCAGCACCTCTCTGGGTACCTCGTGGTGCCCAGTGCTGTGCCAGGTGCCTCCACGGACCCTGAGATGTGCTTTACTATTGCCCACTTACCCATGGTGAAACACAAGAAGAACTGTCCTCTGGCCTGCCCAAGCTGTCCCCACCAGTCAGCGGTAGAACCAGAGTTCAAAACAAGATCTGACCCCAAAGCCCATGTTTTTCTACATACCCTTTTGCTACTGAACTGTAATTGCCCCATTTCCAGCCCTGTCTTCCTGCCTCCACACAGAGTAGGGAATCATCAGGGTTTAAGTCCTGAACATCTAACAGTGCAGAGGACAAACCTTGTCCTCCAGAACGAAGGCTCTCCGAGGAAGGAGACCTTCCAGTCTACCCACAGGCTCATTCAGCACAAAAGGGACAGAGTCTACATAAAAGCAAAAACCTCACCTTTCACTTCCAGCTGCTAGCAGGGCTCTACTCTACTTAAACCAGCTTTCCAGCCTTCCTTCCTTGGGGTTCCAAAAGGCCTGCTGGTAAGACTCTCAAGTACCTCTCAGACTGCCTTGATCACAATCAACTCATGTCTCCCTGGACCTTCTCCACATCAAATCTCCTTGAAACACTTTAAACGATGGTTCTCAACCAGGGGAGATTTTGCCCCCCAGGAGGCATTTGGCGATGTATGGAGACCTTTTTGTTCATCACAACCAAGGGTTGTCAGACACGATACCGGCTTCTAGTTGGTGGAGGCCAAGGAGGCTGCTAAACATCCTACAATGCCCAGGACAGCCCCCACCACAGAGAATATCCAGGCCACCATGTCAACCCAGCCAATGTTGAGAAATCTGCACCAACTTACAATCATTTATGGCTGGGGCCTATTTGAGAGCCAAACAAGGAGACTATCGCCACTCAATCAGCCGTGCTCAAATCCAACCTTCTCCCAAAGGCCAAGATGCCAAATTTTGACCAACTTTTTACCAAAATGTTAGCCTTTACTAGGGTGTTCCAGTTAACTCAAGACAAGAGACCAAATGTCTATCCAGACAGCAGATCTGCTTTGGAAATGATCTGTGATTTTGGTATGCTTTGAAAGCAACACAGTTTCTTATCTGTATAGTAATGTAAAGTATACATAAAAGGCCCTTTGGAGGACTTGCCTCTTCCCAAACCAGGAAATTTAGGCTGCAGAATTATTAAAAGTGGACTCTAGAGGGAAAGGGTAATTTCTTAATAGACATTATGCTAAATGAGCTCCTTTAGCAGATATCAAGGGCACCCACGAAGTGCAGGAATCGAAGCCCAAACTAACACCAGACTCTCAGCTTCGGGTCTGGAGTCCATGCCAGTCGCAAGCATGTGATTTTTAGACAACACACTTGGAATGATCAGACTATTCACTTCACTCTGGTGATCTCTGACAATCCAGGATGGTTGCTGGATCTGCCTGAGACGCTGGAGTAGAGTCTCTCCAAAATATTTGTTGCCAGGACCCATAATGGAAAGGGAAACTTGAAAACGATTCTAAATACAGATCCAAAATGGCATCAAAGTACCTCAGGCAGGGTGCAGCTCTCTTACAAAATAGGAGAGAAGTATAGAAGTCACCAAAGGAAGCCACTTTGGGGACCCCTGTGGGCCAGGACAGTTCCAAATGCATCACCAGGAGGGACTTGGGACAGAGAGACAAAGGGGACAGAGATCAAAGGGAAAACTGGGAGTTGATGCCTCTGCAGCTGAGAACACTGCCCATCCCAGACCCCAAGGCAAACAACCTGGGTAAAATCGCAGCTGAGTGGACAACAGAGAGGGGAAAGGTCAGATTCCTCCAGGCAAGAGGGAGGCTGTGGTGGAGGGCTGAGTGTGGTTTCTCTTCAGAGAATGTGACAGGACAACTCACTAGTTCAGAAGAGCTGGTGGAAACTGAAGGATTCGTCTCTGTGGAGGGGTCTGCCAAGAGCGTCATTTGCTGGCCAGCCGGAAGGCGGAGGAAGACAGGCTGGTCTCTCCCAAATCTTTCCCAGGCATGGTAGACCTGAGTGGGCCCTATTAGCGGCTCCCTGCCCCTGTTTTGACTACTTAAACAGGGCAATAATAAAGTTTTAGAAAAAAATTAAACTAAAAATCAAAGAAGAGCTGTGAAATAGAATCACTAGGCAAGAGGGGCAACTTGATCAAGAGTAAAATCACCAACATAAACAGATGTTTAGGTATCAACAAACAAACTACACTAAGAAACAGGAAGAGATGGCCCAGCCAAGGGAACAAGCCAAGAATCCAGATGAGACTCAGGATTAAAGACAACTAATTAATCATGTTCCACCAACTACTTCATCAATTTAAGGAGAGGAAGGAAAATAAGATTAAAGAGATAAAGGATATTAAGATGACACTGTGTGAGCATAAAGAACAATTTGAAAGCCTGATGTGGCAGTTTGAGATTATTTTTGCGAATCCAAAAAAAAAAGAGGATTATGTTTGCAAATGGGTCTGTTCCTCTGGGTGTGCACCCCTTTATTGTAGTAGATTCACCTGAGATGTCTTTGATTAAATTACCTGTTAAGGTTAGGGTTTTGATTCGACCACATCATTAGGGCATGACTCAGGGTTGAGTCCCTTCCCCCTTGGTGAGCCGATATAAATGGACACTCCCTCAAGAAGATACACAGAAAAGGAGAGAACTTGGTTACTTTGGTCCTGCCATGTGCCAGAAGGGAGAAGGCTCAAACATTTAACACCCCAGGAAGAGAGATGAGCCATTTGCCTGATAGTTTGCAGCTGAAGAGAACTGAGCAGCTGAGCAGCTAAGCCCTGGAAAGAAATGAGCCTTGCCTAAGACTGATACAGGAAGCCCTAAGAGACCAGGCAGAGATCACCCACCAACTTGCTTCAACACATGGCAACTGACTTTGGTGAGAAAGCAACCTTGAATTCGATCTTCAGGGCCTTGGAACTGTAAGATTGTACTCCCAATAAATACCCTTTATAAAAGCCAACAGACTTCTGGTACTTTGCATCAGCCGCCTTCGGCTTACTAACATACCTGCAAAATAAAATAACAGAGCAAAAATGCATTAGAGGCATATAACAGCAGCTTTGAAATGTTAGAAGAACAAATAAGTGAATTTGAAGACAGAACATTTGAACCTGACAAGATAGAACAGACAGAGAAAAGAATGCAAAAAAATCGAACAAGTTCTCAGGGAATTGAATGACAACATGAAATGCAAAAACATACACATTATAGATGTCCCAGCAGAAGAGAATGGAAAAGGGGTAGAAAGAATATTTGAGGAAATACTGATTGAGAATTTTTCAATCCTTATGAAAAACATGAATATCAATATTTAAGAAGGACAATGTACCTCAAACAGAATAAACCCTAATAGACCTACTCTGAGACATCTATTGAGACTGCCAAAGGCCAATGAAGAAAAGAGGATTTTGACAGCAGTGAGAGAAGCAATGCATTACTTACAGGAGAGCCTCAATAAGGCTAAGTGCCAATCTCTCATCAGAAACCATGGAGGTAAGAAGGCAGCAGGATGATATATTTAAGGTACTGAAAGACAAAGACAAAAACTTCTAATCAAGAATGCTTTATCTAGCAAAATTATCCTTCAGAAATGAAGGCAAGTTTAAAGTCTTTACAGACAAACAAAAACTAAGAGAGTATGTTAGCAAGAGACCAAATCTATAAGAGATATTAACGGGTGAGTTACAGCTTGAAAGGAGAAGACAAGGGCGAGAGCCCTGGAGAAGAGTGTAGAAATGAAGAATATAAGTAAGAGAAACTGAAAGGGTTAAAAAGCAGACAATAGTAGATATGAAAACAGAAAACCAAGGGATAAAATGGATGAAGTAAGTAATAACTTTATAGTAGTAACACTGAATGTTAATGGACTGCATGCCCCAATTAAAAGACATAGACTGATAGAATAGAAAAAAAACTATATATCTGCTATCTAAAGATACTCACCTTAGGTATAGGGACATAAGCAGACTGAAAGTGAAAGGGTGGAAAAAGATATTCCACCTAATAGCAATCAAAGAAGAGCAGGTGCAGTGATTTTAATATCAGATAAAATAAATTTTAAATGTAAAATGGCTACAAGGGATAAAGGAGTGGGGGGTGGGATGTGGGGTATATGGGAACCTCTTCTTTTTTTTAATGTAACATTTTCGTGATCTATGTATCTTCAAAAAATACAATTAAAAAGTTTTTTTAAAATTTTTAAAAGGCACTATTCGTCAAGAAGAAATAATAAATATGTATGCACCTAACATAGGTGTCCCAAAATATATGAGACACACACTGGCAAAACTGAAGGGAGAAATAGACATCTCTATAATAATAGTTAGAGACTTCAACACTCCACTCTCAGCATTAGACAGAACATCTGGACAGAGGAACAAAAGGGAAACTGAGAGATTTTATGAAATGATAAATGAACTGATTCTGGCATAAAGAGAGACAGACTGATCAATGGAATTGAACTGAGAGTTTGGAAATAAACCCTCACCATCTATGGTCAAGTGTCTGACCCACTCAGCTAAATGGTACTGGGAGAACTAGATATCTAAAATAAAAAAAGAGGACCCTTATGTCACACCTTATACAAAACTTAATTCAAAATGGATTGGGTGCCTAAATATAAAAAGTAGAAACATAAAATTCCTAGAAGAAACTGTAGGAAAATATCTTCAAGATCTTGTGGTTAGTGGTAGTTTCTTGGGCCTTACACCCTAATCATGAGCAACAAAAGAAAAAATAGAGAAATGGGACTACCTCAAAATTAAACACTTTTGTTTTTCAAAAGACTTTGTCAAAAAGGTAAAAAGACAGAATACTCAATGGGAAAAAATCTTCAGAAATCATGTCTCTAATAAGAGATGGATCTCCATGTTATGTAAAGAGATCACACAACTTAAGATAAATGAAAAGCAACCCAATTCAAAAATGGGTAAAAGAACTGAACAGACGTTTTACCAAAGTGGAAATACAAATGGCCAAAAGACATACAAAAAAATGTTCAGCATCACTATTATGGAAGTGCAGGTCAAAACTACAATAAGATATCACCTCATACCATACAGAATGGCCATTATTTAAAAAACGAAAAACTGCAAGTGCTGAAGAGGATGTGGAGAAATAGGAACTCTCCTTCATTGTGGGTCGGAGTATAAAATGGTGCAGTCTCTGTGGAAAATGATCCGGTGGTTCCTCAGGAAACTAAATAGAGAACGGCCATATGACCCAGTAATCCCACTGCTAGGTATATATTCAGAAGAACTGAAAGCAAGGATGTGAACAGATACTTGCACACCAATGTTCATAGCAGCATTAATCACAGTTGCTAGAAGATGGAAACAACCTAAGCATCCGTCAACCAAAGAATAGATAAACAAGATGTGATATATTCATAGGACGGAATATTATTCAGCTATAATAAGAAATCAACTGGGGAAGCACATAACAACATGGAAGAATCTTATGAATATTATGTTGAGTGAAATAAGTCAGTCACAGAAGGATGAACATTGTGCGGTCTCACTGATAATGAGCTAAATACAATGAACAGACTTATGGAGTTGGGCTATGAAGTGTAGGTGGGAGATGGAATGCTGGATGAAAAGGAAGGGGTAGATGATGCTGGATGTGTACAACGTTTTAATAATGTCAAATGTAAACATGTAGTAATGGCTGGACTTGATGGTAACACATAATGAATGTAACAAACACATGATTTATGGATGGAATTATTGCTGAAACTAGTACTCTAGGAAGATTAATGTTATTTGGAGGACAGCTGGAAGATAATATTGGGAATGTATAACAATGATTTTGGCAGTAGATGTGGATTGTGGTTAATAATATAAATGCAGGAATGTTCTACTACAGGGTGTTAAGAATGTGGTGCTACTTGGGAAAAATAGAATTAATGTAATTTATGACTATAGTTAAAAAATGATATTATAATGTTTTGTAGCAAAATCAAGATTGGCACTGTCTTAATGCTAAAGGTGAAAAAAAGAATATGAGATTTGTTTTTGTGAGATATGAATATGATTAAGTTTTTTTTTCTCTTCTTCATTTTTTTCATTAATAAGGAAACCTTGACTATGTCATTTAATCTGTGTTCATCTGTGCATCTTTCTGAACACTAGGGGAACAACTGAGCTAGTAGCTGGAATTAGATGAGATGAAAGTGCCTGGAAAGAACTTTTTAGGAGTAATGCTTCCATAACTTGTTGAGCTGCCTTTTTCTGTATTTTATTTTATTTTTTGAATTTGAAATAAAGTTATTTTTAAAAAGAAAAAAAAACACATTCTAAATAGCATTGGTGGATAATCCTAAAGAAGATGGCCAGGGATGCCTCTGATGGTGATCCCATCTGTCAATCCCACAATCCTGGGAAAGCTCTGAAGACAAGACACAAACATGAGCCAAAGTCCTTAGACATGTTTGAAAATCTACAAATGAATCTTTTTTAGTTACTCACCTCGTGTAGTCATGAATAGATTCTTACTATTGTCCAGCCAACTTCTGGTTGGCTGGAAGATTTCCTTGCCATAAAGCAATGACTCTGACAATAGCAAAGAAAATTTTAAACTGCATGTTTCCCATCTGGGGAATACCCACCTATCTGTGTAGGGATCAGGGCACCCTGAGTGGAGCATAGTTAAGGAAATCTGTTAGGCTCTGTCAGTCACCCAGAAGACTCACAGCCACCACCACCCTCAGATCACAGAAAAAGTAGAATAAATGAATGAATGCCACATTAAAACTGAAATCTGCAAAACAACTTGAGGATCTTCAGTTGCTGTAGCCAAAGATTTTGTCCTTGGCTCTCAAGGCCATACGTCCACTTGATCATCATGGGGAATCTCTCCCCCCAGCCTTGCTTCTATTGCTTTACAAGACAAAATGGCCAGATCTTGAAGAGAGTTAATGCAGGATTCCCAGACACATTGTCAACAGGTTCAGCTGTCAATTCCCTAGGAAAACCCACAGGAAATCTGCACAGCCTTCAAAGACCTGGTTTACTGGAAATGGCACCAGTGTAAGCCTATAATTGAAGCTTTTTGGAAGGGACCTCATTAGACACCATTAAACCCAAATACTGCAGCAAAACTCCAGGGAATCCACTCTTGGACCTGTGTTTACCAGTTTAAAAGATATCCATATACCTCTTAGATTTTCACACCAACAGGACATCTAATACTGCAAATCTCTTTGATTCCCATAAAGCAGATTGTTTCAAGAAGAAAACAAGTTTCACAGGAACCTTGGATCAAAAAGCTTCTACTCAACACCTTTGCATGAAACTCTCCAAGGCTGGGAGCTGCTAGCTGCCACACTTTTTTGTCTCTTGTTTCTTCTTTGTGTGACTATCTCTTTTTTATTTTCTATTAAGATGCTTTTTAATCCCTAAAATGAGATTCTTCAGTTTCTTCCCTACATTTGTTACTCTGGGACAATCAGAAAGATGAAAGAGATATCTATAAAGCTACTGATATCAAACCTCTGTTCTCGATGGCTTTTGGTTGTGTATAGGATCTGTTCTCCTAAGCAGATCCCATGGGGAGGAAGAGAATATTAGTTAAGAGGCATGTTCAAAAAAAACAAACAAACAAAATAAAAAAGAGGCATGTTCCAAAGCCTTCTAGTAATTCTCATGTTAACACTTGTCTCCAATCTGTTGCCTTATATGCTCATGGTGATTGAAAAAGCAGTTGATTTTAGATCACACGTAACATCAAATGTGTCTGAAAATAGGTACCAATAAAATAAAATAACAAAAGTCATTGTTGTTCACTCTCACTTCATTCTAAAGATCATAAAGGCCTGAAATCCCTCCCACCAGCTTTGAGACTCCCCTTTCCTGCACCCGCTCCTCCAAGAGGGATTTGGAAGTGTCGGGGCTCCCACAATGGCCCCCTCACCAGAGGCCAGAGGCACCAGGCTGCAGGAATTCTCTGCCGAGGTGACACAGGGCATGCAAGCGGCACTCTTGCTTGTCACTCGACTCGGGGATGCTCCTGGCAAAGAGTGAGCAGCGGCCCAGGAAAGTGCCTAGGGGAGTCCCCTTGGATGCATCTGATTGTCCTGTAGGCACTGGTAGGTAGTTGGGCCAGGCAATCAGCTCTGACCACCGGTGTGATTAACAGGGAAGTGCATCAGTCCTGGGCTGAGCATTTCACTGCTGGTGGGAGACTTTTCAGAGCTCTCCTTCCCCTCTCGTGTGGTGACCAGCAACTGCCAAGGTGGTGGCTGCTTCATCTTTATTTACAACAATGAGCAGAGTCCCTTTGCCAGCTCATGATTAAATATGAATAATTTGTGGTTTTAAGCTTCTGACATTTCAGAGTTGCGTTTTATCCCAACATAGTGGACCTTATTGTGACAAATACCCATGAAATAATCACCTGACTCAAAGGGCCAAGATTTTTCCACCTAGAATCAATATACCAAGCCTTCACCTAACGCACCGTACTTCAAATGGCTCTGCCTCAACAGATCGACAGAAGGAAAAGGCTCAGAATCAAAACCCAGGAGCTCCTCGTGGTCCAACAGAAACCCAGCAGTGCAGCTTCTCCAGGGGGCTCCCTACCTAAAGGCTCCAACTCAGGCCCCAAATGCCTTCTGATTGTTCCACAGAACCACAGTGGTTTTTGTTTTAATGTAAAGCAACATGCAAAAATCGGCAGATGTCAACAGAAAGATCTGAATTTCTACCTCTTAAGAAGGCCTGGCAACAGCAGTCCCACCCCACAGTGCACCCAGCAATCATCTGCTGCGAGCGGACCTCATTCCTCACCTCGGAAATCAACCAGGAAGTTCAGGAGAGGGGGAACCCAGGGCCTGGCAGGAGAGGGCCTGAATCAATTTCTTTAAAAAGAGTGAGAAATGAAGAAAGCAAGGATAGTCCACGGTCACACATGGGCCACTGGGGGTCCGGTGGGAGTGACAACTATCTGGGCCCTAGGACACAGCACAGCCCCCACCAACTCTCCCTGGATGGACAAGCCCTCTCTTCAATGGCCCAGGACCCTCCTAACCCCCTAGTATTCTAGGCATGGGGCTTGGGCCCCTGGGGAAGTGGGGTGCTGCAGGCAGGAAAGCCCCCACACCGGGCACTCAAGATGGTAACAGCCGGAAATCCTTCTCACAGTCAGGACGGTAGTGAACGGACAACCCACACTCCCTCCACACACTCCATTATTTTTTAAAATCCCAGATTCCTATAATGCCCTAAAGTTAAAAAAGCATCCTTTGATCCACAATAATTGAAGGCATAACTCTTCAAGTTGGAAAGGACATCCAGTGCAAGATTTCAAATGCTTTGTACTAGACACTTCAAAGGACTGCTGGGCTAAGTGCTTCCATGTAGGTCAAGGGCACAGGGGACCAGGAAGGCAAGTGCTCCTTGGCGAGCAGACTTATGGCAGCCCAGAGGGGGAACAGGGACTCCAGAGCATGGGACTAAAGTAGCTGGCTTCTTGAGAAGAATGATACTAGGACTCCGTGTTTTCCTCAGCTGTATCAGTGACTCACAAGACTGCCCAAATACAGAGTTAAGAATTTGGGCACATTGTCAAGTCCAATCAGGCTCATCAGAAAAGGAGTGTGCTTGCTATGAAGAGAGCTGAAGTCTAATCAATTACACTCTTCAGAGCCTAAAGAAACCTTCTGCTAACAAGCAGATGCTGTCTCTGCAAAGCCCCCCGAAAGACGTAGGGGTTGGGGGGTTTGAAAACGTGACCTTTTCATGGAGGGGATCCTGTGCTGATAGGATATAAGTTCTGGGCATGTAGAGTGCCCGACCTTACAATGAAGGCAAGAGAGACTGCAGCAGAGGGGGCCGAGGCAGGAAGCAGGGGAGAGAATGAAGCCAAGTGGACTTCTGGGTCCAGCCAATGGGCCAGCTTCCTCCCCTAGATGCTTTGAGCCAAAGCAGCCTATTATTTGGTTAGGTTGATTTAAGCTTCTGCTTGCAACTAAAAATCTATATACTGATATGACAGCAGTGAAGTCTATCATGAGGCCGAGATGCAGTATTTTGGAGTACACAAGTGGCATTATTTTACTTGTCTCATAATTTCAGCTGTGGTGACTTAACCCTGGCATTTAACTATATTTCAACTGATTTATGGGGAGAGTCAAGCCAAACAATAAATCGGTATCCAGGACCAGGCAAACCTCCTTTCTGGAAGCCTTCTCTTCCCAGAAAATGGACCCAAATGCCAACATGAAACCTCCCTGAAATGGCTAAATTACAAACACTTATCATTAGACATCTCCCAATGCCATTTTAGAAGCTCATCTTGAAATCCAAGGAGGCTATTTTCCAGTTTTTTTGTTTCAAAAATTGGAACTAAGTGGCTGACATCTCACCCTAACTCAACCAGGTGGAGAAATCATGGAGTCGAAGATAATGTAATTTCAGGAGGATGTGGATGTTGCGTGACATTACAACCGAAATTAATCTAAAAGAATTACACTCCTGTAACTGCCTCTCAACCATCCTGCACATTAACTGTTCAGAGAAGTTCCTTAAACACTGCAGTAAAGTACTAAATTGTTAAAATGGACTTTATCTTAAAAGACCGGGACATATTCGTCCCTGAACGCCCACGACAGGAAGGCCAGGATCGGCCCATGCCCCGTGCCCATGGATATCATCAGGGCTGGTCCAGCCAGTGTGCCCAGAGGCTGCCTCAGGACCCAGGCCCAGGCCTGGCATCTCTGCCCGTCACTTACCGAATGAAGTGGGAGCGCTTTGGCTGGGGAATCCACCACGGTCCCAGCAGGAAGCGGGATTCCACTCAAATTGGTGTAATAGAAAAGAATTTAATAAAGGCAATATTCAATATTACAAAGGTGTGGGCAGGGATAGGGGAACTAACAAAGGACACTGAGCAGCAGGCACCGGCAGTGGCGGGACGCTGTCAGCAGCCCCGGAAGTACCAAGGAGTGGGAATGGTGTCAGCCCTGGAAGGGGCACGGCCGTGGAAGCCCCGGAGGCGCACGGTGGCCCAGGACCGCCCTGAAGGCGGAGGCCGCAGGGAGGAACCACCTTCCCCAGAGCGCCCTCCGTGTTTCCAGCCCGGGTGAGCCACAGGGGAGATGGGTGGGAGCGTGTGGAGGGCAGAAGGGAGGTCTGGGGCAGATATTAACCCACTGCAAACACCCTCCCTGCGAGGCTTCTCTGCCTGGCTTGAGGAGTCCCTGACCTGAGAGCGCCCTGGTCGAAGTATTCCAAGAAGGCGTGGTCAGGGTCCCTGCAATGCTGAGCACCTGGAAGCTGGCACACAGCGTCCTTGTGAGGATCGTCAGGCTGACCTGCGCAGCTCCTGCCAGGTGCTCCAGAGGTGCTTGATCTCAGAGGTGCAGGCGACAGGGGGCACGCTCCTCACGGGGACAGTCTCCAGGACAAAGCAGCCCCTCCCTGCTTAGCGCACCTCATACTCCTCGTGCATCGGGCACACAGCAGGTAGGTTTTAGGCATCTTTAGATGCACCTTTTTGTCTCCCTTACTTGCCTGTAAGCTTCCGGGGGCAGGGCCTGGGTCTTTTCTGTCCCGGCTGTACACCAGTGTCCAGCGCACCTGGAAGGCCCTAAGTGTAATCTGTGGCCTGACAGCCACAGAATGCTTTCACACATGATCGGTGGGAACACAAGTCCTGCGAAACAGGGGCCTGCCCAAGGCCATGCACCTCCCAGGCCGCAGGACCCATCCCTCCTTCCCTTGTTTGCAGCTGGAAGAGAGAGAGAGTGACCGTGGGGCCCAGGAGAACCAAAGCAGAAGCGC
Source organism: Dasypus novemcinctus (assembly GCF_030445035.2). Taxonomy (NCBI): domain Eukaryota; kingdom Metazoa; phylum Chordata; class Mammalia; order Cingulata; family Dasypodidae; genus Dasypus; species Dasypus novemcinctus. The sequence continues at coordinate 103,897,543 of NC_080678.1, read as the reverse complement.
GGTCAGCCGAGGCATTGCAGCCTTTCCCGTCTCTCCCTGACAGCTCCCGTCCTCCACCCACTCCCGGGGCACGAGGTGGGCTCCATGAATTACCGCCAACGGGTGCCACTGCGCTCATGGCCCTGCTGGCAGCCGAGAGCCCAGCTGCCCCTCCAGGCCTGCCCTGCCTGAAGGGGATGCTCCAGGCCCCTGACCCCTGTGGGGAGATGAGACTTCTAGAAGCAGAGCGGCCACTGGATTGGGAAAGCCGCAGGTGTGTGCCCAGCCAAGCTGCCCAGGGACAGAGGCTGCGCACGTCCCTGCAAAGGCCAGCCCCACCGGCCCCTCTGCTTTCCCTCGGATTTCAGGAGACAATTCACTTCTGCCGGCGCTCTTGAACTGTCGAAGAGGCATAAAGCACATAGGGAGGCCGCCGCCCCCACGAGCCCTGGAACCCAAACCTAATCAGCAGGCGCAGCAGCGGATGTCAGCCAACAGATGAAGGCTTTGCACATGTGTGTGCAGGAGACCCGTTGTGCTCCTGGGTGTGTGAGGTGAGGTGCAGAGGCATCAGGGATGTCTCCTGAACCCCCAGACACCCAGGTACCTGGGACTCGGCACTTTCACCCATGGTTATTAATCCACTGTTATTAAACTTTACCCCTTTCCAGTAATGTCCTGAAAATCTAATCAATCACCTCAGTTTACCTGCCACTCTGATAGATGGCTCTGCAGGGCCCTTTGACCTTGAACCTGTTTCCCAGAGAAAGATACTGGCTTTTCCACCCCTGCCCACTGCAGGCGGTCTGCTTTCACAGTGCTTGTTCCGTCCACGGTGTCCTCAGGTAAAGGCAAAACCCTGCTTGGGTTTTCTCCACGCCATGTGCAGATGCATCAAACTGGCCCACACGTCATGTCAGCAGCTCGTACAGCACCTGGCTAATGGGACTGAGCTCAAGGAGACTTGAGGAGGTTCACGTGGGCCAGCAGTCAAGCCAAGCAGGACATCCACCCTGCTGGGGGCTCCCAGGTGTGAGGGCAGAAGGTTAGGTACAGGGCTCTCGAGGCAGAGAGAGAAGTTGAGATGTGTGTGCCAATGCCCCATCACAGTGGCCAAAGGGCAATGGGGCAAAGCCAAACTGCCTGTGGCTTTGCAGGGGCAAATGCCTTAGCAAATGCTGGCCCCACCAGATCAGGGTTTGGGACCATTGGAGAAGCACACCTGGGTTCTTCCTTACCTTGGAAGGGCTTTGCACCAATTATTATTGCTGTGTGACAACTTATCCCCAAATTAGTAGATCAAGCCAACGAGCATTTATGGATTCATAGTTCCTGTGGGTCAGAAATGTGGGAGAGCTCTGTCGGGTGGTTCTGCCTCAGTCTCTCACGAGGTGGAGTCAGGATGCCTGCTCTCTGACCCAGGCTCGGCCGAGGCACTCACACAGCTGTAGGCAGGAGGCCTTGGCGCCTCGCTACAGGCCCCTCCAAGGAGCTGCTTGAGTGTCCTCACAGCATGGCTGCCGGTTCCCCAGGACACGGGATCCAAAGAGAGCAAGGAGGAAGGCGCAATGCCTTGTGTGGCCTCCTCTCAGAAATCCCTCATGCCACTTCCACATACTGCAATCATTGGAAGCAAGTCATTAAATCCAGCCCACAATTCCTGAAGCACTAATTCTTGAAGAAAGGAATAGCAAAAGAACATGCATTTCCATTTTAAAATTACTACAGACCTACCGAGCAAACATCAATGAGAGCTGAGCTCAGAACTCTGAAGCTAGACCAGCTTGGCTTTGAATCCCCCTTCTGTCACCTCGCTTCTCTTTGACCTTGGGTTTAACCAATTCATTTCTTAGTCTTTTCATCTGTAAGTGAGGAGAACAATACCTACTTCATCTTATTACTGTGAGGATTTAATTAGATAATGTATGCATTCAACCTACTGCAGGGAACATAGTAAGAATTCAATTCAACATTATTAAGACTTCAATTACTATTAGTGTAACATTTTTGTGACCTATGTATCTTCAAAAAATACCAAAAAAAATGCTAAAAAAAAAAAAGAGTAAAGGAGAAATATCTGATATTCTTTGCACAGTTAATCTTTGATATAACCCACCCCAACATAACTAAAACAACACATGTGGAATTTATTTAGATAGAGAGTAGATTTTTTAAAATTTATAACAGGTAAGTTATGAACAACAGAATAACAAGAGGCTGTAAGGTCGCTGATGTCCTCAAGGCACTGCTGAGCAGCACTAGGACAGAGCCCAAGTCCACAGAAGTTAAGAGGTAGACTCTGCCTTCGAAGGAAACAAGTGCAATTGAGTATTACAGCTCAGTCGCCTTCCACTAGGACCTTTCAAACTGGCTGTCACTTCCTCTAAATGGAAATAAGCCAGGGAATAGTTCATGAGGCATTGCAGGTCATTGATCCAGGTATCAAAAAGCCCAGCTTCCAACACGATACTAGCACTCATACTAATAATACTCCCTTTTGCTGTATGCTGTGTGATCATGAATAAGTCAGTTAACCTCTCTGAGCATCAGGCTTCTCAACAACACTGACTGCAGGACCTCCTATTCTGCCAAGCTCTAACCACCTCTGACCCCTCAGAATTTGTCTGTTATATCTGAGACTGGATAACAAGAAAACCCATGCATGCAATTAAAAGGACAGCTGTATATAAATAATGATACTGCTAATCACAAATTTATCTCTTTAGGAAAAAAGCTTCTCAAGAGCAACACCTCCCTGCCCCCAAAATGCTCTTTGGTATAAATAAATATACTTGCTTAAAGGTGATAAAATCCCATTTCTGCAATTCAGCCTTATTCCTAATACAAGATCTTCTTACGAGGCTAGAATATTATCTGCAAATAATAACAATTTTGTTCCTTCTTCTCTAATCTGTATCAGTTAGAGCTTTCTGTATAATGAATCTTTCTGAAACTTAGTGGCTTAAAACATCAGCCAACCCTCCAGTAGGCAGCCATAGGTGCATGAAAAGTCCAGAAAAAGAATTGTCCAGCAGCACTCTATCCAAATTTCAAACCCGGATAACGATATGGTAAGTAAATGGTTACCTTAGGCATCTTCTTTTTGAGGCAATTTGTTACACAGCAAAAACCAGCTGATACATGATCCTTATAGCTCATTTATTTTCCACGTCTTGTTGCCTTGGCTAGACATGAAGTACAATGCTAGGGCAGGGACCCTGATGGGCTTCCTTGTCTTTTTCCTAACTTTGATTTCCTAGTAAGTATAATGTTTGTTTTAGGATTCTGGAAGATACTGTCTATCAAGTTAAGAAAGTGTTTTTGTATTCTTATTTTGCTAAGACTTTTTGCATAAATTAAGAGCTAAAATAGAAATGGCCCTGATTCTTTCATCGCTGAGCAGCCCTTTCCAGACAAACAAAAAACATCTTGAAGCACACCATTTTGGGAACATGTTGAATAGCTGGCAATGGAAGAGACAAGACCAAGACACAGAAAATGTTTAAATAATTATACAGGGCAACCTACTATCAAATTATGAATATTAAAGGCGTAACCTCAACTTCAACAAAAGTTCAGGCTGGTTTTTGAGCTTGACTTTAGAAACATAGGAGATGGTAAACAAGCTTTTAGGTGAGAACAGAGCAAGGAGTAAAGACACAGATTAAGGGTAGAAAGTGGCAAAATGATTGACAAGAGTGTCAAGGCTGTATTGTGCCTTCACCTCCCCATTTCTTCTTCCTGAGTTCATTTCTCAGCCTTCCTTGAAGGCCGTACTTCTCAGCCTCCCCTGCAACCGTGTGTCTGCATCCTGGCTAATGGCATGTGGGCAAAGGTAATACAAGCCACTTCCAGGCTGGCCTTTGAAAACATCCTGCAAGACCTTCCAGGGTTTCCATGGAAACTTCCAAGGTGGCATGGCAACAGGCACAGTCTCCAGATGGCAAAGGCACAGAACAAAAGCAGCCAGGGCCCCTGATCGCTACCCAGACATGTAGCCTCCGAGAGTTGCTGCTCAGAACTGCCCTCCAAGCCTCACTGGCCAGGTGAAGCCGCAGAAAGACAGGGTGTCTGTTTAGACGCTCACGTAAGTCACCCTAGGGGAGACGAAGAGTTTCAAGATGTGGACTGTTCCAGTGGATTCCTTGGTCACCAGCCACTCAGCCACACCTGCTGACCTGGAATTTTGGCTTTCCACTCCACATTTTCAAAGGCAGCATTCACTTCTGGAGCAAAGAAAGAACAATACTGCTTTTCCTGTGAAGAACTATGTACCTGCTGGAGCAAACCTCCATCCACACAGGTTGTTGGATAAAGGGTCACGAAGGATGTGATGAATGTATTTCAGAGGGAAGGGGACAGAACAGACTGAGGCTGTCTGCTCCCAAGTCGACTAGAGCTGCAGCAGCCATGGGCAACAGAGTGCGGGTTCTCAAGGTTAAGCTAAAGGCCCTAACCATGACCCAGTGAGGGCAGAGGGAAAACGCTGCTCGGGATGGTAGAACATGGGCTCCCTCTCAGTTCTCTCCACTCCAGCTGGCAGAATGCCACAAGTTTAAGACCCAGCAGGACGAATGCCATTGCAAAGGAAGACAGGAATTAAATCAGTGAAGGTAGCAAGTCAGTCAGAAGCAATTGTACCAGCCAGCAACCAGGCACATTTGCCTCCTGGCACTGGGAAACAGAAATTCGACAGTGACCGCCCCAGCCCCCACCCCCAAAGGGGTCCTGCAGAGCCCGAAAGCCTCCTATTTATTAGAGGGCAATAGTACTTGATGGCAAAATAATTTTTCCGGTGGTGTTTCAAGAGGAATTGTCACCACTTTCAGGCCTCTGGTGTCCAACCTCAAAGCCTTCACACGTAATGCCAAAAAGCACTCAGAGCCCGAGTCCTTGGCCCAGAACCTTTCGCACCTGCAGCAGAGCAAGTAAGACTAGCCACCCTGTTCTAACACAACCTCAATAACACATTTCTTGGTCAGGCCATTCCGACTTTTGTCAAAGTCACAGAGCTAGCAAGTAGCAGGGCCAAGGCAGTTTAATGCCAGAGTCCTCCCTAATGACCATGCACTGAGAATACACCAATAATAAATACAGGGTACCTAAAACAAGGTGGGGATCACACCTGATTTCACTTCCATGCCCTCTTCACTGAAAAAAATCATTCAAGCTGTCTCTTCACCAGCCTCTCACTGCTCAAGCATATATTTTTTTAACTAAATGTCAGGACTTGGAGGAATGCAGTAGTCATAAATGATATTCCTTCAAGAGGTAATTCAATGATTCCCAAACCACACACACACACACCATACACATTATTTCTGATTCATCCCAGGCAATTTTAATATTCTTGCCAATACCTAAAGTGCATGACAAATGAATTCTACAGTTGAAAACTAGTAGGAAAGAAAACATGGCAGTCAGCAAGGTTAAGGCTGGACTGTAATTGGTTCTTAGAATTGAAATGGGGAGAAAGGGGAACTTAGAGTAATCCCTTTTGCAGTAAATGGAATGAGTCAAGAAGCTATAGGTAGCTATGGGAGGTCTTTACTGCCAGTCTAACCTGCCCAAACTCACCATATTTAATACTTAAAATTCAAATTCCAAAGCTCTTCCAGAGCAGAGCCTCAGAGCTGTTAACTCACTCCATAGATGCAACTACGGTAACTTCCAAGAACTCTACAATGGGATCTCAGGTAACAATGTGGTATGATCAGTATGTATTGAGTACCACTTAGTGCCAAATACTGACTTTGACATAATGGCTAAGAAGATGCATCAGATCTAGCTTCAGCACTCACAAAGGTCAAAAAGAAGTGAGGGGAATGTGTACTAGCTAATTACATTACAGTGTGCTAATACTTCCAACAGCAGTAATAAAGTGTAGATAGCACAGAACACTGAGCAATTAACACTGCTGGCAGGGGTGGAAGCGCCGTGAAGAGGGTAGAGGGACAAGTGGAACTTTGCCAAGGGGAGAAAAGGAAGGAAGAAACAACGTGCAAATGCTGCTCACTTTACCCTCCCATTTGGAAAAGTAAAAAATATGAACATATAATTAACGTGGAGGGCAATTTTATAAAACCTCCATTAATCAGAGTGCTCATATAAAGGATAACCAAATTAATTTTCTGATTAAGTGGGAATCAAAAAGGAAACCTTTTGTTTCTTCTCTTATGAGTAATTTCTGGACATAAGACTCTCTTCCAGACTCAGTTCAAATCATCCTGTGGCATTAACTGATGATCCTCCAAGGTATGAGAGACTCATCCCGACTTTCAATATGAAATGAGTTAGGGATCTTCGGATGCAAGCAACAGACACTGACTCTGGGTAACTTGAGCAAAAATGAATTTGTCGGAAGACCGATTTAAAAGAAAAGACAAAAATCCCAATCTCAGAAACGAGACCAGGGCAGCTCTGGAGTCTAGGGCAGCTCAGCAGCGGCACAGGTAAAGTGAATAAGCTCCTACTGTTTCATCCAACCATACATCAACTCACTCAAGAGTCAAAGTCCCAGAAGAGAGCATCTGCCTGGTTGACTACAGGTCAGACCCCCACCTGTTGGTCAGTGCAGGGCAGGGCACCTTGATGAATAGCCCCACCCACGATGCACATGATTCAAGAAAGGAAGGCCCCAGAAGAGAACGGGGAGTGGTACTTAAGGAAGCAGAGATGGGTGCTCGGTGGTTCAAGCCCAACAGTGTCCATGTCATACTGTCTGTGCACAAAGAAGGCAAGAAGAGAAGGTTACACAGAAATCACCCAACATAAAGGTTGGGGTATGATAGGCTACCTTTCGGGGTATCTGCTCAGCTCATGTCCATTTCCCTGAGAAAGACTCCACTCAGGTCTGGTCTCTATAAACCATGTGGGTGTTACATAATCCTGCCCCACCACACAAATCCCAGCCATGACCAACTGAACCAGGACAACAGCTGACCCACGGAGAGCCGGTCCATCAGTTCTCTTCTGACCAACTGAGCTTAAAGAGGCAGACGGTGAGACTGAGGTAAGTGAGTTTCAGGCATTCTTTCCTCTTAGCCCTTGGAAATACCCTTGGCTTTATTTGTCCATTCAACAGGCCTCTGGATTTCACCCAGCATCCTCCCAATAAAACCCCCTTTTCCCTCATCCCTGTGTTTCTATTTTTCTCAAAGCAAAAGTCTAGTCCAAAGTAAAAATCTCACATGGACCTCAGCTAACCAGAAGACAGATACCAAATGATGTGACATTTCTCTTTGCCAAAAACAACTCAACTAATTAACCAACCAAAATGCTTTCATCTACACTTTAAAAGGAAGCAAACTAAAAATAAAAAATGACCAGATAAGTATGCTTGGTCTCAAGAGCTGATGAATTTTTAACTGAAATCACAAGAATGTAATAGGCCCAAAGTCAAAAGACAACAATTTTGCCCAGGATAGAGAAAAGAAAAAATTAGGGTTCTTGGGGAAAAAATAAAGGGTTTTACTTGAGAAGGAAAAGTCAGGTGAAGGAAGAGTTAACCATGCTAGCTACAAGACTCTGCTGGATTCTCTGTCATAAGGCAAGGGTGGGTTGCACAAGACAATGAGAATATGCACCGTCAATCAGAATAATTGCATTACTTCGCTGTCCACACGGCTCAGCTTTTCCCTGATAAATTTTTTAAATGATGATAAGACCAGTTTAGAGTTTGACTCTTTTCATAATCCATTCAGACACCTCTAAGTGAAAATGAAATAGACTGTACTCTTTAAAAGGGGTATATATCCAGGTTTGCTCCAAAATCCAGTGAGAGGTATCCAGGCGATGGAGATGTAAATTATCATTTGCACAGAGTTGGAGAGAGCCTGGTTCTAACGAAGGTGGTATAAATTAGGCTTGCAGTGATGCCTTCCTGAGCCTCATTGTAAGTTTTGTTCAGACATCTTCTTCTGAAGCATACACGGCGTACAACCCTGCAGATTTGGGTGGAGAGCGCAATTAGGCTTAACCGTGTCCCAGGCCAATTTTTTCTCAGCATTTATGCCTCAACAACAAGCAGGCACCTCAGATTCCTTTCTGTCCCCACAGAGCCACATCTGTCAGAAAGGCCAGCTCCACATGGCACTAGTTCTGGGGTGAGCAGTGTCCCAGCTGGCCTTATATCAGAATATTAAGGTGTCTGATTACTATTATCAAAAGCCAATCCTTCCAGTTTGAATAGTATAATACATAAGCTCATACTATCAAACTGTTCTTTTTTTTTTTTTTTTTTTTAACACAGTCTGATCATCCCCTTTCCTGGTCATTACCTCAAACACACCGGCTTGAATTACAAGGCCCAAGAGCAAGTAACACGGCTACATGTTCAGACGACGCCAATGTAAAAACAGGGCTAGGCTCCACAGTCACGTTTACACTCAAGATTTATAACGGCAACACAGAGGAACACTTTATCAATGTCTCAAATGACTCCACAGTGTCCTAGAAACAGGATAAAAAAAGACCATTTACTTCTCACCATCACAAAGAAAGGTACAGGGAGAAGTGACCCATTTCTGCGGCTGCTCTTCTTAGTCCAGCAGTGACAGAAGGGACTATGTACCTTGATAAATGCCATTATCTAATAAACTATCAATGCTAGTAAGATTAACCTGAACAAACTCTGCCTTTGAGTAGTTGTTTCCGTGAGCCAGGCACTGCGCTGGGTGGCCCCTCACCCCCACCCAGCACTTCATTAACTCAAATGTTCCTCTAAATGGGGCATCAGGTAAGGAGACACCTACCCGTTACCTACTTCCCTTCTGCTTACAGCACAGATTTTCCTTGAGGGGTCTATCTGGCTCAGGTGGGGCTGACACTGCCCCTGGCTTCCCCCAGCTCCCCCTAGGTGTAGTTAGCGAGAACCGGGATTCTCATTTCTGGGACTTTTCTTGGTGTTCGTGGGAGCTGGCACCTGTCCAGGGTTGTTGTCAAGGGGCTGCTTGGAACTGATGACAGTCACCTCCCATACCCAGCAGAGAACCCACCTCATGGTGGCAGCACCCTGAGGTCAACAGAGAATGGGTCTTGCTGCAGTGTGGGCTTCCCCTGGATCAGGCTGTGCCTGAAGCCAGCACTGCCCTGCATTTTTCTGTTGCATCAGCCAATCCATATCCTTTGCGCTGAGGTCGGTTCTAACTGAGTATGGTGTTATGCTCAGGAGAACCCAGCTCAAAACATTAGAGATTAGTAAACAAAACAGTGGCATAAAAAACAACATTAAAAACTTCACACTGGTATTTATTTAATTATCAGAACAAGAAAGCCTGGGTCTCTCTTTAGTCCTTGACTTTAACCCTGTGGCTGTGCTCAGGCAAAGGGGTCTTTCAGGGACTTAAAGAAAAAAAAATCCTTTAGCTGGGAGGCCATTTAACATGTCCACGAGATCCCTTACAAGACTGGGGACCCCTGAGAGCTAGAAACACCCTAAGCCTACTTGGCAGGTGCCCGGCCTCACAAGGTACTTGTGGATGCAGGCTCAAAGCATGGACAGAATTACAGAAACAGAAGGGCCATAGCAGGGCCTTGCAAAACAGTTGTGGACTGGCCTATACCACAGAACTCCAATATACTTCAATTTATGCAACACTATACCATAAAGACTGATGAAGCCAGTCAGGATTTATTAGGCAGCTATTATAGGTCAGGCACTTTGATATTTGCTGGGGATTCGGTGGCAAACAAAATAAGCATATTGCCTCTATTTGTAAAGTTTATAGAATAGTTGGGGAGATAAAAACAACTAAATAATATACAATTAGAAATATTGGGAAATGCAATGTAATGTAATAGGATACTTGAGAAAAATTAATGGGGAGAAGGGGCCTGTTTGGGGAAGGGACGTTGGAGCTGATCCCGACTGAGTGCGTGGGAGTCGCCAGGTGGAAAGGCTGGGGAAAGCATCCCAGGCAGGGGAGGGCAAGTGCAAAGGCCCTGAGGCGGGCACATGAGCCAAGGTCGGCGTGTCAGGAGAACGGAGGGGAAGGGGTGACACAGAATAAAATAGTCGCGACGAGCCACAATTAGCCATCAAGCATGGTAGAGGGCTTGCCACTCAGCCTGAGGACAGATAAGAGGGATATTCACTGTATCACTGCAGTCGAAGTACATTCTTTTAAATAAAGCCCCTACGTGCAACTGACAGCATGACTGGACTTGCAAATCCTGTGTTTCCTCACAATCATCAGGAGCATACTCCCATACAGCAGGTTCTCCCGAAGCACGTGAGCTTCTAAAGAAGCGGAACTAGCCCCAAAAGACAGGGCTGTGAGGAAGGCTAAGGTCTGGGACCACAGGCCTGAGATGGCAGGTAATGGCTGCACCCACATGCTGCTGTGGGGGCTGCATCTAAAGAGAAAACAAACCACAGCCCCCAGACCCTCCGCACACAGAGCTGTTTCATCAGCAAAACCCCCGCCATGGGCGCAGCAGACCAGCTAGGGAGAGCCGCAGGGGCACTGCTGACCCCTCCGACACATGGACGTTCTCCAGCACCCCCTGCAGTAGAGGGGGAGGAATTACAAGGCATAAGAAAATGACCTGAAGGGAAGATGCCTACTTAAAAGATGTCCGGAGCTCCAAACCGGGTCTACCTGGAGCCAGGACAAACCAGCGCGCCCTGAGAGGAGCTAGTCCCAGGCACGGCTGAGCCATCTGCATTCCCTCCCCCACCCCCAAATGGCTCCCTGGCAACTGACATGAACCTGGAACTTTTCTGGACCCCCTCTTCGTGATTCCTTGCTCCCTGATCTCCAATACCCGCTGAAGATGCTATTCAAAGAAACTCAGTTCTGTAGCTTATGTTTGGAATCCGTGGCTGGTACAAAGCAAATTGGTGCTTTGGTCCCTGTGCCTCTTGCTGGAAAGAGATGCTGATAAGAAGTTAGGGGTGTCACTGGGGGGAACCTGTGAACAGGTGAGGAAGCAGGACTGGACAGCGAGAGCCTCCGGCTACCACAGCTGGCGACAAGGAGCCCGGGGCAAAGCCTGCCCGGCACACATGGCCTGCCCTCGGCATGCCCGCGTGGCCTGGCTTCCCTGCAGTGGGGGGGTGGGGGCTGCCGGGGCACAGCATGGTCTGGGCTCAGCCCAACACGGGGCAGAACCCGCGGGTGGTGACTCCGGAGGCTACAGAGAACTGCACGCCTCAGCTCCGAACAGCAGGTGCTTTCCTGACCGGAGATGGACGAACTTGTCACTGGGTAGCTCATTCATTTCTAGATACCAGACAGATTCACAAAGACATACTGTATTCATTAGAAGAGTTATGCCTTACCTGCTCAAGGCATTCATTATTTAGTAACTCCCTTGTTCTCCTAATCGACTTCATCAATTACAATTATACCAATACTTAGTTAGACTTGTGAACACTTTTCATCATAAGATTTCACCGAAAATAACAGGTAAATTACAATCCTAAATGGCATAAATGTTCTGGGAATTTTTAGTACTCTGGAGAGGAGTGAGACACAGAAATCTACAAGAAGTTTTCAGCAAAGGATTTTCTTGTTCCTCTACTACATTCAAATCGACTGGCAAGTAGCAGTAGTAAGTGGGAAGGACAAGGCAAGGCGGTGCCCGGATTGAATTCACAAAGAAGGAGAGTGGGTTACACTTGACAGTGAGGCAGCAAGACAAAAACTAAGCCTTTGAAGGACACTAAAATCTGACCCCTGGCAGCGAGTAACCTCGGTCGACACGAGACACCCCAGAAAACCCACGGGACCCAGTGCTGAGGTGCCTGGTACTGACCTCTGGGCTTTCCAGCTGGTGGCCCTTGGGAGGCCCAGGAGCTGCCACCACAGGGCCTCGCCTGCAAAGCTGTTCCTCCAAAGGTGCAGAGCTGCTGGCTGGCCGCTTTCCCCCCAAGTACCGCCAGCCTCCGAGGGGCACTTCCTGACGCCCCTCCCTGCAGCAATACCCCCCGGCTCACTCGGCTGCTTTCTCTCCGTGCCACGGCACTACCACTCACTCACACACGCCTCAGTCACTCACGTACGTGCTCCCTAAGCCCCGGAGCCGAGGGCTGGGCAGGTCCTGCTCTTGCTGTGTTCCTCGGGCTGGACAGTCCCCGGCACCCAGTGGGCGCTCAGGTAATACCTGATGAGGAACGCACCCTCTTACTTTCTACGTGAGGAAACTGGGCCCAGGGGGTTGAGTAACCTGCCCAAGGCCACCCAGCTCCCTGGGGGCGGAGCCGGGGTGCAAGCACAGGCCCCTCGACAGCTGGGGTTGCAGCCGTGCACCCCTGGTGTCAGCCCTGACCCGGGGCTGCTTGGAGCTGAGAGGGGGTGACGCTGAGGAGCTGAGACGCGGAGGCGGCACGGTGTTTCCACGCGGTCAGGTCTAGAACCCCTGGAAGAGGCTACCACGGAGGCTTCCGGAGCCCTAACTGCTCCCCTCGGGGGACAACCTGGAAATGCTCCTCTTTCACAGGTGACAGCAGCAAATCCGAGCATCGTTCCAACCGCGGGGCGCTGCAGAGGGCTGCTGGAGAAGGGAGCGAGTCTCAAGAACGAGCTACACGACGCAGAAGCACCAGCCTGTGTCACCGCAGAACCTCTGTGACTCGCCAGAGCGCGCCTGTGCACTCAGCAAACTGCACCATCACCCGGGCCCCGCGCTCGTGGCTGACGTGGGGCACCGCGCGGGCGCTCTTGCCGTCTGCTTTGGAAACCAATCCCAGGACATGTCACTGAACACCTGAGCAAGGAGGGCGGAGGGTTGCCAGGCAGCGGCGGAGGCGGCAGGCACCAAGGCCACCACGAAACGACAGCCCACGGGGGCCGAGGCTGTGCTCAGGAGAAGGGGCAGTGTCACCTCACACACAGCCAGGTGCCAGGGCCCATGAGGTGCTGGGGACACGGGACAGAGGCGGCCCGAGGGGCTGGCAGCCAGGCAAGGACCTTCGCCAAGAAGCACAAGCTCCACCGGGAGCAGTGACAAGGCCACAGTCCACGTCGGTGAGGGTCCAGGGCAGAGCTGCATCCATCAAACGGGACGGACACACCGCGAAGCCACAGCTAGCTCCTGCCTGTCCCCGCATCCAAGAGCCAAGGGGCAGGTGGGCTGGCCCCAAGCAGACACGAGGCGTCTGGACCTGGTCAGAGAAAAGCCCACAGGGCCCAAAGGGCCCCTCTCATCTCACAGCCACCCGAGGCTCACTGCCCCCCTGCTGCCCCGCAGAGGTGGCCCTGGGCTCAGAGGTCAGGTCATCCTGTCGAATGGGCGGTATCAGAATTGACTGGGGGGTGTTAGTAGTTGACTGGTGGGTGTTAGTAGTTGAATGGTGGGTGTTAGGAAAGCCTTTGCTGGCCCAAGGAGAAACCATTCCTCCCATTCTTTCCATCAGCAAAGAGATGGAAAGAGAAGCTGGAGGCAGATCACTTCACCAGAGCTTCCTTTTACACCAGGCAGGGATGAGATTTCAAGAACTCTGCTGACAAGTGACTGGATATTTCTCTCATTAATTTTGCTCCCAATGCACAGTCATGGTTTTCCAAAGATAATCAGTCCAGGCATTCACAATCATAAATAGAGTAAATGCCATGGAAAGAAAATTGATTTTATAAATCAAAAATAAGAAAAGTCCACAGCCCAAAGAGGAGGAAATCTATAAACCACTAACTGACTAATGGGGAGCTTATCTTAGCAAAGGGCAAAGAGATCTGATCCTGACTGTCACGTCACATGGGGAATGACTCCCCTTACCACCCAATGCTCCTGCGACAACGTTAATTAAAGGATGTGGCTGCTCAGACCATGGAGTGTTGATACTGCACTTTAAAAACACCTTGCTGCTAATGAAGACCTATTTGCCCCACAAGTAGGATTGGAATTAAAGCAGTCTGGGTCAAGAGAGGACTGGGGTGTTATCAAGTGGAAGTTTTATTTAGCTCAAGAGGAGTAGTTAAATTGCTTTTTGTGAGCATCATATTGGAGCTAAATTCTTACCCTTTGTGATGATCATGAGACCAAGGTTGGTAGTTTCCTTCATCATGGGACCAGTTAACTTTCTGGCAGAAAATTCCAGCTCCATCGCTATGCTTAGCTAGTCAACTCCTTGGCATGAGGCTTTGTGCATGGCTCAAGCCTCCCCCAAATATCGTTACTATGCAGAGCTCAGCCTGAAGGTCAAGGTCAGGGTCCTTCCAGAGAAAAGTCACCAAGTCCCATCCATGGAAGTCGTCCACAGAAACTTTTTCATGGAGGCATCCTCGTAGGAAGAGAATCTGTCCAGTGATGATGTCAGTGTCCACTCTGGGATCAGGGAACACAGGGAGCCAGGGTGTGATGCCCGCCCCCCCACATCCCCCTACCCTCCCTTGGATGATACCACTTGGGTCTCAGTTTAGCATCACCTTTTCAGGAGAGCCATCTCTGGCCTCCCAGACATCCCAATTTTATGCTAAGTTCCTAATACTTCCCCTTCATGCACTTTTCACAATCATAAGCAATTATTTGGCCATTCTTCAGTCTGCACTGTCAGGCTCGTGAGTCCATGAAGCCAGGGTCTCTTTTGCTCAGTACAGGACCCCACCACCCAGCCCATCACACGGAGTAGGTCCTCAAGAAGGAAAACAAGATTAGTTCTTGATTGATTAAGTGATTTAAACAAATAGCTGGAATTAGTAGTGATAAAACTGGCTGAGTCCTGGTTGACACTCTAAAGGCTCAATTTTCTAATCCAGTTGGAGCTCTAACTGCAGAAGACATACACATTTCAGCCAGCTTAGCATCTATTCCCCTTACTCTGCTATCAGTTTGTCGATTTTCCTTTGGCAAACAACCCATCCCACACTTTCCGTTCCACGTGGCACAGCTGGGGCTGATGGCCAGCCCGGTGCCGACAGCCTCCAGCAGGCACACCTAAGGCCTCTGTCATCTCACTCCCCTGCCCAACACAAGTGATAGGGGGCACTCCCTGCCATAGCGAGCTCTGAATCCACAGCCTTTGCTTGTTCTCATTTGGGTGGCTTTCATTTACGTCCACAGCTGGTGAGGATGTGGCTAACACCTCCCCTGGTGAATGTTCTGGATTAACTCTGAAATTATTCCTCGCTGCAATCACCTTCTTGACCTGCCTTTATTATTCAAATGTGCACAGAAGCCCTTTGCAATAATCTCTCTCATAACTCATATTGTTCCGCTGGGGAGAGAGCCACGCCCCTTCCCTACATTTCATTAATGAAAAATACAGGAGCTATGGGACAATATGAAGACAAAGTAACTTCCCAAGAGGAGCAGAATTTTAAAGAGCTTTTGAAAAACTCTTAAGAATGAAAATAAAAATACTGTGTTTCATGATCTTCAGAAAGGGCCCAATTAAGCAGTTTCTGAGAATGACCACGTTTAGAGTCTGTGAGTGACCTCCGGCTCCTTCCTGGTGACCACCTTGTGGGGAAGCAGCCCTTAGCTGGTCCCAAAGGGTGTCCCTTCCAGCCCAGCACCAAGGACAGGCCCTGATGATGGAGAACCCAAAGGAGGGGGATCTGCTGTGTCATTTCCTCCTTTTCACTCCCACCTATGGGCTGAGAACAACAGAAAGGCCTCCACGACAAAAGGAGAGAAGGAGTTATTAGCATGATACTCGAATGGCCGAGCAATCCTGTTCAAGAGTGAAACGGACTGACTGGAGGAGATGACGTGTTTGTTTGAAGGACACACAATAAGATGTGCTGCCAGGAGATTTTGGAAAGCTGTGTCTTGGTCAGCAAGACCCTGGAAGCAAGATAACACCAGGAAGCTGCAGCCCAGTTACACTGCTACGACCCCCTGGGTGAACTGAGCCAAGAACACAGTTGGCGTTTACAAAGTATGGAAGTGGGTTCCCTCTATTTGAACTATGAGGCAACATTCCCAGTCACCCCAGTTTTAAGGCCTGCCTCAAGGTAAGAAAGCCACGTTTGCATGGCCACATGTGACATAAGGAACCAGCATGGAATCTCAGGTACAGCCAGCTCCATGTGGGTACAAGGTCGATGCGACACTCAAGAAGGGCTGTGCAGTGGACAAAGGATGACATCATGAGAAGAGGCTGAATGTACATAAAAGGAGGCACGTGGAGCCCCGAGTCCTGGCCGCACCTCTTGCAGCTCCTGCTGACGTGTCATAGGTGGGCAATTTGACTGCTCTCCATCCACACTGACTCTTCTGTGCTAGTTGGTGACATCACAGCATGGAAAGAAAATAAAGACAACCAGGTTGAGCAATGTGGGGCTCATTCTCCTGGTGATGGTGTCTGAGAACTGGTTTGGGTTACCAGCAACTTAGAAAGTCTGTCTTATGGTCTCCCTGGCCACTGCTTCTAGAAGAAGGGCAAGCCAGAACAATCAACCTTAAAACACTAATGATCTCCCAGCACCATCTAGCGCTGGCAGTAGCAGCCCTGCCTTCCCCACAGGGGGCTAGCAGAGTGGGAAACAGAGATCCCTGCAGGATGGCACATAGCCAGAGGCCAAGAGAAGAGGTGGACATGAAGGGCTGATGTTCAGAGAGGGGAGGGGCTTCTCTGGGCTGGGCCGGCATCACGAGAGGAAGCAGGTCTTGGCCTTCCTTGTGCAAACACACACACAGGTGGGGTGCACACACACGCATGGTCATGGCAGCAAAGAGCGGCTCCATCGGGGTAAAAACCTGCCTCCACCATGGCTGCTGTAAAAAGGGGGGCAAGAACAGTGCTAGGCACTTAGTGTCCAACAATGTAATCTGTTCATTTGTTCATTCATTCATTCGTTCAGCAAATGTGTACTGAGCCCCTCCTAAGTACTGTTTGAGGTACTGAGGATACAACGGTGGAACAAAAGTCACAGATTCTCGTCCTTAGAAAGCTTGTATTCTAGTGGGCAAGGGCCGACATCGAACATGACAGTGAGTGACTAATTGGATAGTGGAATATGCTATGGGGAAAAGTAAAGTAAGGGGGGACAGGGTCCCTGGGGAGGGGTGCCCAGAGAAGCCCCACTGCTGGCCACATCTGCAGAAGGATGGGAAGGAGGTGAGGGGGCACAGGGACATCCCCAGAGGCACCAGTGCAGCAGGTGGAAGCGCCAGGCCAGGCAGGCTTGTGGGGGCTTGCGAGACCCAGGGGAAGACGTGTGGGGCTGGAGCCCACGGGGTCAGGGAGCGCCGCAGGGGCTGGTCAGAAAGGCCTCCCTAGGCCCAGGCCCCCACCTTCCCCGTCACCCCTCCCGCTCCTCTTCCCCCTCCCCTCCCCGACCCCCTCCTCCTTTCTCCCCTCCTCCCCCCGCTCCTTACAGACAGGCACCTGCACGCCCGCGGGCACACTCGCTGAAGAGAATCCTCACAAAGGGCTCCAGCCCTCCCCACGCAGGGCTTAGGAAACCCTGTGCCCTCGCAGGGAAGAAGATAAAGCCGGGCGCGCCCTTCCCTCAGAGGAAAGCCTGCTGCCCTGGACGGCGCTGTCAGGACCTGCAGGGCCCGCCCCTTGGCTCCTCCGGATGCCCAGTGTCCACTCGGGTCACCTGACGGCACTGCCCAGGGAGACGCCCAGGCAGGGGCCTCCTCAGAGGGGGCGCCCTGCACATGGTGGTGCCCCCCAGTCCTGTGGACCACTGAGCCCGCCCCTCGCACCTTGGCCCTCTCCTCCACTCAGGACGCTCGTCCTCTGGCCCCGCCTCGGAGCCTCAGCCCCGCCCAGGCGGCGTGCTGCCCCCTGCCCCGTCCTCTCGGGTCAACCAACTGCGCTCTGCCCGGGCTGTGCAGCACATCCCCCGTGCCCCCATCCGGAGCTGTGCCCTCACCCCAGAGCTGAGAACACCCAGGGCAGCAGGCCCCATCCTCTCCCGGTTTCCCCAGGCCCCGCAAGGGCCCCTCCCACCCCCAGCAGAGGCTCCCGCCCTGGCCGTGCCGGCCGTGACCAGTGAGGGCATCGAGGCTCAGGTACGCAGCCCTCGGCCGCCTCTGAGCGCAGCAGGCCCAGCCACTGCCTCCCCAAGCAGAACCTAAAACGGGAGAGAGAAACTGGTCAAAATCAGCCGCAAGGAAAAGTTTACGCCAAGCAAAGTCAGAGGGAAAAGAGAAAACCACACTTGGAGAGAAACCAGCGAGCTCCTGAGGTGGAGGCAGGAGGCTGAGCCATAGGCCTGGGTCGCTGCGCTTCCCCGCCACCGGCTCCCCGCCTCGCGCAGCAGGCAGCTGTCCTGCCAGTGAGAGGGTGAGAGTCCCTGCGGAGTCACAGGGCAAGCATGAACTTCAGGAGGGCGGCTGCAGAGAGCGAGGGGCGGGGCTCAGGGAATTCCCCGTTCCCAGGCCAGGCCTCCTGGGGGAGGGGGACAGAGATGCGGGTGGCTGTGCGTCCAGGGTGGGGACAGACAACCGCCAAGGAAATGCGTTAGCGAGGAGGGCTCCTCAGCTGAAAGAGAACAAAACTTCAAATAGAAATTAGAAAAAAATTGCTACAGGAACCCTGAATAAGATTCAAAACATGCAGACATACAGCTTGCAGTGCCACAGAAATTTCTGAAGCGCTATGCGCCGGCCCCAGAGGACCTAAAGAGGCATTTCAACCCAGTCCTCTCCTTCAAGGCAAGCAGAGTCATTGTAGGCGGGGCACCCCCCAAGACTAAACCAGGACGCCGAGTGATCCACTGCCTGGCTGAGGCGGGCCCAGGGCACAGAAGTACAGAGGGCCCAGTGTCCCCAGGTGAGTTTGTAACAAAAAAAACCTTTACCTCGGTCTTCCCCACAGGGCTGAAGGCGCCGCAGCAGGCAAAGCCCCAGCAGAAGGTGCTGGCAGGATTCAAGCCACCACCGCCACCCCATTCCCCTTCATGCCCCCTGCCGCCACAGAGAAGGTCCCCAAAATAAGAAGAGCTCTTGGCTGCTCCACACTCCTTCGGGATCCCTGACTCTTGGATCCTTCTTGCAAGGGGTCATTTTTAGACTTCCCTGGGACCTGCCTTAGAAGCCTCAGGAAAGAACACAGTTATAAGCACACAGCTGGTGATCAATAAATGCAGTTTTAACTGGAATGGTCTGTGGATTCACTCCGGCTGTCTTCCCAGGAAATGTTGCTCATCTTTAAAACAAGGAGCACACTTGGCCCCTTGCACCTTGAACCCGTCATACTGGCTAGGTGACGCTAAGTAACAAACTACTCGGACTGGCTTTAAAAACGAAGGTGTACTGTTCACTCGTGCTGCGAGTCCAGCATAGACCAGCTGGTGTTCTACCTCAGGGGTCGGAACTCCGGCCCACGAGCCCAATTCTGCCTGCACCTGTTGTTGTAATGGAAGTGTTTCTGGAACACAGCCACGCTCCCTGGTTTCTTGCTTTCCCACAACGACAGGTCGAAGGGCTGTGGCTGAGACTGCACACCGCCTGCAGAGCCAAAAATATTTACTGTCTGGACTTCACAGGAGAAGGGTGCGGAGCCCTGGGCTGCTCCTCATCTTTGCACTTCTGGACCGTTCACCCTGGGGAAGAGCTCGGGGAAGAGCTCGGGGAAGAGCTCGGGAAGGTCAGTGGCAGGAGGAATGCCACGCTTCCGCTTTTACTGACTGCCCGGGGCTAGACGTTTTCGCAGGGCCCCGTCCGACCACAAGGGGGCGGTAGGTGCAACCAGATTATTGATGAACTACACTTCTGACCACCCTGGCAGATTTCTGCTTTTTGAAAGCATTCAGCAAACCTTAGAAAGCAATCTATCCCGGGAGAACCATGTGTAGAAAAGATCTGGTCTGATAATCTTTCCAGGAAACTCATATGGAAATAAAGAGCGACTAGGACCATTGCCCACCCCCCACCACCAAAACAGAATGGAACAAAGCACACCACACACACTTCCTTTCTTTGCTTAGTGCTTTTTCTTATTCAATCCTCCAGTCATCAACATATCCTTGCAAAATTCCCTCCCTCCCTTTAGGAAAGTCCGCTGTGTGTTCCTGGGCTGGGCAGAATTTCAAATCTGATTTCTTTTATTCACTGCGTACAAGCTGCTATTCCCACAAATGCCCCTAAGAGAGCATGAGTCTTGTCAGCACTTTGTTCTTGTCTTTGAACGAGGTCCCTCAGTTCCTGAGATAGCATTTGCCACTTTCATTTTATGATTCCCAACTTTCTGCTTTCTGCTTTCCCCTCCCCTTTCTCTCCCCTTTGTGGGGTCTTTATTCTCTCCCCTTCCACCCCTTCAATTTCCTCCTGCTCCGCTGTTCCCACCCCTGAAATGTGCAGTTGCCTCCCCACCACTCCCAATTAGGAATCACTCCAGAATTCCCTTGAATCGCCAAGGGTTGCCTGTTGTGTCCTATTTAGCTCAAGCTGCTTATTTCTCCTTTTAATACATAGAGCACCTTCTGTTCAAATTGCTTGAGGGCCTTGGATGGTGAGGTGTAGTTTAAGTTTTTAATGAGTCCCATTGAGTGTAGACTCATTTTAAGTTCTACCCTTAAAGTCCCCTTATTAGCTTCACAGAGAAAAAAGCTTTACTGTGTTGTACTTAAAATTCCACTTGAGATACTTTGTGGTTTCTACCACAGGTGAAAATAAGCACCAGATAAGACATCCCACCCACTTGTTAAAAAGAAATTTAGAAAAGGAAATAAGAAACCGCCATATACAAAGCAGACAAGCTGAGAGGTTCAGCCAGATCACCCAGAATGGGATGGCTTCTTCTCCTTGAAACTGGATTTGGTTTCCTAAGAGATAAATAAGCAGGTTTATGATGACAGAAATGTTTTCTCTTTTAAGCTTTAAGCCAGACGTTTGTAATCATAGCTCTATCTTTGCAAATGCCTATGTGAAAAGGCTTTAAATTACTGAGGAGACCAAGCTAACTGCTGACACTTAGCTTCCACACAGAGCTCCGCTGCTCTGCCATCCAGCAAGAGGCTGGCAATAATCAGAAGTCACGCGCATGCACGCACACACACACGCACATACACCTGGGTTTATGCAGGCACGTCCTTTTGAGGTCTTACTGTACTGATGCCATATATAGGCTCACAATGAACACTGAGCCCAGGGAGAAGAAACGCAGTGAATTCAGGGTCAGCAGCTTCACCTTACACTAATTACTTTATCTGAGATGCCAGGTCAACGATAGGTCACAGCATTCTTTAACTGGAAAGTTGCCGTAGCGATAACTTCTCTGTTTCTGAAAAGAGAAACTTGGCATTCTTAACAGGGTATCATCTGCACAGGTGGGTCTAAGTCAGGACTCAAAAATCATTGTGAAAACCAGCCTGACTTGAAAGCTCCATTCATAACTCTCCAGGGCCATGTGCAGACGCAAAACAATAGTAAATGCAGGCAGAACAAGAAAGGGCTTCTGTGGTGCCTGGCCTGGTTCCTAGGGTGGAGGTTAGGACAAGCGGCAGGAGCACCCCAGTAGGGCAGTGGGACTGGGCACAGCTGGGGCAGGAGGGGCACTCCAGCTGAGAACTCCTGTATTCTCTGGGATTCTGAGACAGTCACTTGCCCACAAGTGGCAGAGATTTAATAGGCTAATATGCTTTTGGAATCTCCCAGAATAAAATATGAGCAGAGAGTGAAATATGAAGTACCTCCCAAACTTATTTGAACACCAGACTTTTTCATAGTTGCTGTTTCATGGAGTATCTCTAAACAGACATTGACACTGGGAGAATAAACCTGGGAGAAGGTTTTCAATGATTTTTTGCCCTTGGTTTTCAATGTATAATTTGCTTTCAAGTCAAAAGTCTTAAGCACATTGATAAAAAATCTTTTTAAAACTTAAATTTCATCATAATGGAGTTATAAAAATGTGAGAGCCAAAAGAAAATTTACAGAGTAGATTAAGGCTCTCATTTTGTAGTTGATGACATGGAGGCCCAAAGAGAAAAAAGGTTTGTGAAAACACACATAGCAAGCTGTGTAGGAGCCAAGACCCCAGTCCACGTTCCCAGGGCTCTGTCACCACTTCTCACTGCAATGTCTTATCATCACTAGAGAGAAGATGAGAAAGAAGAAACAGGGAAGATGTGGCAGAAAGGCAACTCCTTTTGCAGTCTACCAAAGAGGCCACCAAGAGCTCTCCTTTAAAATTCACACCTGAAATGCAAAAGTTAAAGGCAAGTAGCAAAAGTCCACAATGCCTGAGTGAACAAACAACTTTTAATGGTGGATTATATATGTGTGTGTGTGTATGCAAGTCATTAAGATGCAAAAAATAAACATGATAATTAGGAAAACAGGTTGAAGATTTTGGTATGAGATAAAACGCTAAGTCATTTGAACAAAGAATTGATAATTGGCTTACCACAAAATTTAAAACATACATAAGACAAAGGACTCCAAACACTTGAAGGCAAGTAACAAACTAGAGACAATAGTTGACATACAAATTATAAAGATTAATATCCAAAACATAAATGAATACCTATAAATCAATAAAGAAAAATCAACTAATAATAGGCAAATAATCTGAAAAGGGATTTCAGTAAACATATGAAAAGAGGTTCAGTAACACTAACAGTCACTGAAATGAAAAGTAGAATAATAAAGATATAGCATCACTCATCAAACAGCTACATTTTTAAAAGTTTATAATGTCAACATTGAAAGCATGGAGAAATGAGAACTCTCAGGTATAGATGAGTGCAATTACTTTCAAAAACAACTTGACTGTCTCCATTACCATTCAAAATAGACGGAACTATGCCCTTACATTTCTATTTTCCTGTACCTTTTCCAGAAAACACTTCACACATGTACAGGCATGATTAACCACCATTATTGGAAATGGTAAAAATCTGGAAACAGACTAAATGTCGATCAATATAGGAATAGTTAAATAGATCATGATATATCCCTACTATTGAATATTTAGAAGAATAAAGTTGGATATTTATTGCTTCCAGTAAAGGCAGCTTCAGTAAGACTGACCAATTCTTCTGCTGAGGACAACTAGCAAAACTGGTCAGAATATAAAGATGGGGAAACAGACTTGGCTTAACTGATAGAGCATCCATCTACGATATGGAGGGTCCAGGGTTCGAAACCCAGGGCCTCCTGACCCGTGTGGTGAGATGGCCCATGTGCAGTGCTGCCGTGCACAAGGAGTGCCATGCCATGCAGGGGTGTCCCCCGCATAGGGGTGCGCCACGCACAAGGAGTGCACCCCGTAAGGAAAGCCACCCCACACGAGAAAAGCACAGCCCACCCAGGAATGGTGCCGCACACGGGAAGAGCTGACACAGAACACGCAACAAAAAAGAGAGACACAGTTTCTGCTGCGATAATGCAAGGAGATGCAGAAAAACACACAGCAAATGGACACAGAGAGTAGACGGGGGAGGAAGGGGAGAGAAATAAGTAAAAATAAATCTTAAAAAAAAAAGAATATAAAGATGATTTGCTGAAGGCATTAGAGAAATAAAAAGAGAGACGAATTACCAGGCCAGAGTCAAGTGAGGTCAGAGACCCAGGGAGAGGGCCTCTGGATCTAAAGGACATAATACTTTCATGCACACACACACACACACACCAACACACACACACAAATGCCTATTTTTGAAATCATGAGGTCACAGCAATATCTCCAACTACAATTCAGTTCCAGTGGTTCTTTCTTCCCTTTCCATATTCCATATTTATACAATCCTTCTTCCTCAGTTAGCTTCCAACACCACCAACACATTTGTTCATTCTTATAAAATAAAAATGGTTCAGAATGTTTTGCCCATACCAACACATAAAACAAACCTACTAAAAAGAGTTCACAGTTTTTAATTCTCCCATGGCACACCATCCTGAGCAAAACACTAGAAAAAGATGAGCACATTAAACACAAATGAATCAAAAAGGAGGAAATAAAGATGAAAGCAAAAGTAATGAAATAGAATATAGACAACCCAGGGAGAAAAGCAATAAAACCAAAAGCTAGTTCTTTAGAAAGAGTAATAAAATTGAAACCTTTCTAGCCAGGCCAATAAGGAAAAAAAAAAAAAAAATAGAGAAGATGCAAGCAACAAATAGGAATAAAATAGAGGACATCACTACAGATTCTACAGACATTAAAAGCATAATAAGAGATATTATTAATAGGAACATTATACCAATAAATTCAACAATTTAAATGAAATGAACAAATTCCTTGAAAGACAAACTACCCAGGTTTACCAAGAAGAAAAAGATAAGCCAAATTACCTTGCATATATGTATAAATAAAATTGAATTTATAGTTAAAAACATTCCCACAAGGAAATTCCAAGACAAGATAGCTAACTGGTCATTTCTACAAAATATATAAGGTGAAAAAATTCATATTCTACACAATTGCTTTCAGAAAGTAGACGAGAAGGTAATACTCCCCAGTTAATTTTATGTGACTGGCATTACCCTGATAATATGACCAGACAAAAACATGAATATGAGAAAACTATACACAATATTTCTCATTAACATAAGCAAAAAACTCCTTACCAAAATATTAACAAATAGAAGCCAGCAAAATGGTTAACACAGAATAACCAAGTAAGGTTCCTCACAAGGATGCAAGGCTGGTTTAACTCTTGAAAATCAACCAGTGTACTTCACCATGATAACATATTTAAGAAAAAAAAATTTTTTGATGATCTAAATAAATTTAAAAAGATGTATTCAGAACACATCTACAACATCTGAGACACAGTCCTCTTGGAAAAGTAGGAAGAGAAGAACACTTCCTCAATCTCATAGAAGCCATCCACAAAGAAAACTATAGCTAACAATACACTTAATGAAGTGTATTGTTAATAATGAAAGACTGAATGCCTTCAGTGTAAAACTGGGAAGAAGTTAATGCTGTCCAATCTCACTACTTCTATAAAGCATTGTACTTAAGTTCCCAACAATAAGGTAAGAAAAAGAAATAAAAGATAACCAGATTGCAGTCTTTCATAAAATGTATTTGGGTTCTATGGAGGTATCAATATTCATTAGAGATGGAGTTTTATAGTCAGAAAGCTTTGGGAAACCCTATTTTATTCTTAAAGGATAATACCATACATAAAAGTAATACAGCTTCTTTTCAAATTTACCAACTTTCAGTAGGGATCTCATATCTGTGAAAGTTCTCAAGACACTGTTTAAAATTCTCTCCCAATTTTATTTCTGTTTGTGTTGCTCTGTCATTACCAACTTAAGTCCTACTTTAGATGTTTATTCATGAGAGTTTAAACCATGATTTCTTTAATAAAGCTTCACATTAATATAACTCTAATAAACCCTTAAGAGCAGAATATGAAAAAAAAAAGATAATCAAATGGGAAAAGAAGTAAAACTGTCTTTGTTAACAAAACGGCAATACGAATGGGAAAGAGGAAGTAATTGAGGGCAAGAGAGAAGGAGGGAGGAAAAAAAGAAAAAGAAAAGGAAAGGATCTGGATCCTTACCTCATGCCATATAAAAAAATAAACTTGAAATTAATCACAAACATAAACATAAGAACTATAAAACTCCTACAAGTAAACATAGTATGAAACCTTTATGATCTCAGGGGGAGTAAAAGCTAAATAGGACACAAAGATCATGAACCATAAAATTAAAAATTGAAAAACTGGACTTCAATCAAACCGTAAAACTTGGAGGCGGGGCAAGATGGGGTCTGAGTAAGCACACCGTTGTCATCTCTCTTACAAAAGACTGGCGGTGTGGTGACAGAGTCCTACCGGAGCAGGCTGTTTCGGGAACCTGCAGGGCGGGAGGTGTCTGGACATCAATCTGGAGAAACTGCAGCAGAATTGGTGTTTGCTCAAGGTAGAACTGCGGGTTTCTAACACTGAACGTGGAAGCAGTGGGAAGGTAAATCCCTCCCTACCTAGGGCCAAGAGCCGGGGTGTTCACTGAGAACTGCCGGTTGTGGGGCGGAGTCTCCAAGCCCCGTGTCCCCCAAACGCGTGATCCCCAAGCCTGAGTCCCCTGAACCCCTGCGGCCCACACTAAATACCCCGAGTCCACATTCTCCCAGGTTTCTGCTTCCCGAGCCCAGCACTCCTGGAAACCCAGCATTGCCCTACCCATCCGGACGTGGACTAACTCCAGAAGTGGGAGAATTTAGGTGGGAGTTGCAGAGGGGCCAAGGAGAGTAGGTTCAATTTTCTGGTTCCCCCCTTTTTTATTGAGTTTGGAGGAGATATTTGGTGACCTGGGGAGAGCCTAATAGAGAAGAGGCAAATCTAGTAAGAGAGCCCAATTTACCTAAATGCCCTGGGATAGGAAACTTGGTCTGGGAGAAGGTGGAGTCAGAAAATTAACCAGCCCCCTTGCAGCACACCTAAGGGAGAGGGACAGTATGACGTGCTTTACAGGCTTCCAATAGCATATTTAGGGCTCCTGGCAAGGGGTGGGTGCTCTCTCAAGAAATTAACAGTCATTTTTTTCTTAGGTGAGTTGGTTCACCAGGGATCCATTTGAATTTCCTACAGGAGCCCTCATGCAGCCTTCCTGCTGCCTTGGGAGAGAAGAAAGTGAGGAAGGGAGAAAGAGGGAAGATCAGAATCCTAAGCAGTTTATTCAATTGCAAAGAGGATTCTTTGCCTGAGGCCTTGTCTGGTCTTTTCTGGTGGTCTGTTTTCTTGTTTTTCTTCCTCTTTATTCTCCCCCCCACTGCCTTTTTTTTCTTTTTTTTTCTTTTTTCTCCCCTCTCTCTACTTTTTTTCTTCTTTCTTTCTCTTTTTTTCCCTCCCCTTTTTTTCTTTTTTTATATTAGTGCTGCAGGCAACATTTCTTATTTGCTGTGCTTCCTCATCCTTAATTTTCTCTTTTCTGGGTGTACTGATTTTGGCTTCCAACGCTATCCTCTTTCCTTTACATCATTCTCTCCTCCATTATTTATTGTTTCTCTTACATTCCACCTCTCTCTGTTTAGCCCCCAATATTTCTGACTTTTTATCTCCAATACCTCTAATCTGTTTTCTATCATTTATTCACTCTTTATATTATTATCCTCTCTTTTCTTTTTCCCTCTCTCCTAACCATACTGACCTTTTAATTCATAGTATATTCCTCCCCATATTCAGTGTAATATCTCATTATAGGTCCTCCACTTTCTTATGGTTGTAACTATACACAGCTCCCATGAGTTCTATATCCATTCTCCTAGATCTCATATGGTTCTTCTGCTAACACTCACTATCAATACTATTATTATATTTTCTTTCCTCACCCCTTTTACTTTCTCCAGACCTAATATTTTCCTTCAAGGGAACTTAGCCAACAACAAGGAAATAGAATAAGAAGAAAAAAGTGACAAAGAGAAGACTTAACAAGCACACAAAAACAATAACTAATTAAACCCCAAGACTAGAATAAGAAGATAATCAACAGAATAAACCCAACAAGATAAAATGATGACCAGACAGCAATAAGAAACTATAGACCATACCAATAATCAGGAAAACATGGCCCAATACAATGAACAAACTAAAAATCAGGAAAAGTGGAACACCAAACAAGTAATTAAAGCTCTCAAAAAATGTATCATGAACCAATTCAATGAAAGAAGGAAGAGATTAAGCATATTAAGAAAATACTTGGGGAGCATACAGAAGAAATTGTGATCATGCACAAAAAGATCACAAAGATGATGGGATCAATAGCACAATCCAAGAAATCAAAAATACACTCTCAGCAAATAACAGCAGATCTGAAGAGGAAGAGGAAAGAATTAGTGATGTAGAAGACAGTCCATCTGAAATCAAACAGATAATAGAATTAATTGATAAAAAGATAGAAAAAATCCAGCAGGGACTTAGGGACCTGAATGACAATGCAAAACGCACAAACATACGCATTATAGGCATCCCAGAAGAAGAAGAGAAGGGAAAGGGGACAGAATGGATGTTGGAGGAAATAATGACTGAAAACTTCCCAAAACTATTGAGGGAGATGGATGTACATGTCCAGGAAGCACAATGTACCCCAAACAGCATAAATCCGAACAGGCCTACCCCAAGACATATACTTGTCAAATTACCCAATGCACAAGAAAAAGAGAAAATACTAAAAGCAGCAAGAGAAAAGAGAACCATCACATACAAGGGAGGTTCCATAAGATTAAGTGCTGATCTCTAATCTGAAACCATGGAGGAAAGAAGGCAGTGGTATGACATAGTCAAGGTACTAAAAGAAAAGAATTTCCAACCAAGAATACTCTACCCAGCTAAACTAGCATTCAAAAGTGATGGAGAGTTCAAAATATTCACAGATAAACAGAAACTAAGACAGTATGCCAACAAGAAACCTGCCTTCAAGAAATACTAAAGGGAGTTCTGCAAGAGGAAAGAAAGAAACAGGAAAGACAGAGTTGGAGGAGAGTGTAATAACTAAAACTACAAAAAAAAAAAAAAAACAACATAAGACAAACACAAATCCAAAGAAAGCATGGCTAATGTAAATAATTCCTTGAAAGTAATAATACTAAATGTCAATGGATTAAAGTCACCTGTTAAGAGATACAGATTGGAAGACTGGATAAGGAAATATGACCCATCTATATGTTGTCTACAAGAAACTCATCTTAGACCCAGGGATTCAAGGAGGTTGAAAGTGAATGGCTGGAAAACAATCTTACAAGCAAACAATAACCAAAAAAGGGCAGGAGTAGCTATATAAATATCAGACAAAATAGACTTTAAAAGCAAAACAGGGAAACGGACTTGGCCCAGTGGTTAGGGCATCCGTCTACCACATGGGAGGTCCATAGTTCAAACCCCGGGCCTCCTTGACTGTGTAGGTCAAGGAGCTGGCCCATGCGCAGTGCTGATGCGTGCAAGGAGTGCCGCCCCACGCAGGGGTGTCCCCCACGTAGGAGAGCCCCACGTGCAAGGAGTGCACCTGTAAGGAGAGCGGCCCAGCACGAAAGAAAATGCAGCCTGCCCAGGAATGGTGCCGCCTACACTTCCCATGCCGCTGACGACAGCAGAAGCGGACAAAGAAACTAGACGCAGCAAATAGACACAGAGAACAGACAACCGGGGGGGGGGGGGGGATTAAATAAATAAATAAATTTAAAAAAATAAAATAAAATAAAATAAAATAAAAGCAAAACAATTGTGAGAGACAAAAATGGACATTACGTATTAGTGAAAGGGATAATCTTTCAAGAAGAATGAACAATCATAAACATTTATGCTCCTAACAAGGGCGCCTCCAAATATGTGAGGCAAACACTGGAAAAACTAAGTGAAAGAATAGATGCCTCTACAATTATAGTGGGGGACTTTAATACACCACTATCAACTTTGGACAGAACATCTCCAAACAGAATCAATAAAGAAACAAAAATTTTGAACAGTGTATTAGAGGAGCTGGACCTAATAGACATATACAGAACATTACACCCAAATACAGCAGGATATACATTTTTCTCAAGTGCACATGTATCATTCTCCAAGATGGACCATATGCTAGGTTACAAAGAAAGGCTTAATGAATTCAGAAAGATCAAAATCATACAAAATAATTTCTCTGACCATAGTGGAGTAAAGCTGGAAATCTGCAAGGCCAGAGACCCAGATTTCACAAGATATGGAAATTAAAGCACACTCTTAGAAAAACAGTGGGTCAAGGAGGAAATTGCAAAAGAAATTAATAACTACCTTGAAACTAAAGGAAATGATAACACAACATACCAAAACTTATGGGATGCAGCAAAAGCAGTACTGAGAGGGAAATTTATAGCCATAAATGCATACATCAAAAAAGAAGAAAGAGCAAAAATTGAAGAACTAACTGCACACTTGGAAGAATTAGTAAAAAAACAACAAAGTAACCCCAAAGGAAGAAGAAAGAAATAACAAAGATAAGAGCAGAATTAAATGAAACAGAAATTAAGAAAGCACCTGAAAAGATAAACAAACCAAAAGCTGGTTCTTTGAGAAGATCAATAAAATTGACAAACCCTTAGCTAGACTAACAAAGAAAAGAGAGAGAAGATGCAAATACACAAAATAAGAAATGAGAAAGGAGATATCACCACTGACCCCACAGAAATAAAG
Source organism: Dasypus novemcinctus (assembly GCF_030445035.2). Lineage (NCBI taxonomy): Eukaryota > Metazoa > Chordata > Mammalia > Cingulata > Dasypodidae > Dasypus > Dasypus novemcinctus. Next base: position 103,867,595 of record NC_080678.1, on the reverse strand, counting down.
ACTATCATTAAGAGGATACTTTGAAAAACTATATTCCAAAAAGAAGGACAATTTAGAGGAAATGGACAAATTCCTAGAAACATATAAGCAGCCTCTATTGACGAAAGAAGAAATTGATGATCTCAACAAACCAATCACAAGTAAAGAGATAGAATCAGTCATTAAAAACCATCCAACTAAGAAAAGCCCTGGGCCAGAAGGCTTCACAGGTGACTTCTACAAAACATTCCAGAAAGAATTAACACCAATCTTGCTGAAACTCTTCCAAAAATTGAAACAGAAGGAACATTGCCTAACTCATTCTATGATGCCAATATTACCCTAGTACCAAAGCCAAACAAAGACACCACAAGAAAGGAAAATTACAGACCAATTTCTCTAATGAACCTAGATGCAAAAATCCTCAACAAAATACTTGCTAATCATATTCAACAACACATTAAATGAATTATACACCATGACCAAGTGGGATTCATTCTGGGTGTGCAAGGACGGTTCAACATAAGAAAATCAACTAATGTAATACACCATATAAACAGATTGAAGGGAAAAAATCACATGATCATATCTATACATGCAGAAAAAGCATTTGACAAACTACAGCACCCTTTCTTGATAAAAAACACTGCAGAAGATTGGAATACAAGGAAATTTTTTGAACACGATAAGGGTATATATGAAAAACCCACAGCCAACATCATTTACAATGGTGAAATCCTAAAATCTTTCCCTCTATGATCAGGAACAAGAAAAGGATGCCCACTATCACCCCTTGTATTTAACATTGTCTTAGAAGTACTTGCTTGAGCACTGAGGCAAGAACCAGATATAAAAGGCATCCAAATTGGAAAGGAAGAAGTCAAAATTTCATTATTTGCAGATGACATGATCTTATACATAGAAAACCATAAGAAGTCTACAAGAAAGCTTCTAGAACTCATAAATGAGTTCAGTACAGGCGCAGGTTATAAGATCAATGCGCAAAAATCAGGAGCATTCTGTACACCAATAATGAGCAACCTCAGGAGGAAATCAAGAAACAAATACCATTTACAATAATAAATTTAAAAAATCAAATACCTAGGAATAAATTTAACTAAAGATGGAAAACACTTATACATGGAGAACTACACAACACTGTTCAAGGAAATCAAAGAAGACCTAAATAAATGGAAGAACATTCCCTGTTTATGGATAGGAAGACTAAATATTATTGAGATGTCTATCCTACCAAAACTGATCTACACATTCAATGCAATCCCCATAAAAATTGACACAGCATTCTTTAATGAAGTAGAAAAACTAGCCATGAAATTTATTTGGAAAGGAAAGAGGCCCTGAATAGCCAAAGACATATTGAAAAAGAAAAATGAAATTGGAGGAATCACACTACCTGACTTCAAAACATACTACAAAGCTACAATAGTGAAAATGGCATGGTATTGGCACAAGGATAGACACACAGACCAATGGAACTGAATTGAGAGTTCTGATATAGATCCTCATATATACAGTCATATAATATTCAATTCTCTCAACTGGGAGAGAATGGCCTCTTCAACATATGGTGCCTGGAGAACTGGATATCCATATGTAAAAGAATGAAAGAGGATTACCAACTCCTTATACAAAAATCAACTCAAGATGGATCAGAGACCTAAATATAAGAACTAAGACCATAAAGACTTTGGAAAGCAATGTTGGGAACCATCTACAGAAACTTGTAATAAAAAATGGCTTCATGAACTTCACACCAAAAGCACGAGCAGCTAAAATAGATAAATGGGACTTCCTCAAAATTAAAGTCTTCTGCACCTCAAAGGAGTTTGTCAAGAAAGTGAAAAGAGAGCCTACACAATGGGAGAAAATATTTGGTAACCATATATCATATATAGGAGACTCATATCCTGCATATATAAAGAACTCCTATATCTTAAAAATAAAAAGACAAACAATCCATTTAAAAATGGGGAAAAGATTTAAACAGACACTTCTCCAAAGAAGAAATACAAATGGCTAAAAAGCATATGAAAAAATGCTCCAAATCTCTAGCTATTAGGGAAATACAAATCAAAACTACAATGAGATACCATCTTACTCCCATAAGATTGGCAGTTATGAAAAAAACAGAAGACTAAAAGTGCTGGAAAGGATGTGGAGGAATGGGAACACTCATCCACTGCTAGTGGGAATGCAGAAGGATCCAGCCATTTTGGTTTTTTTTTTAAAGATTTATTTATTTATTTTAATTCCCCTCCCCACCCCACCCCACCCTACCCCGGGTTGTCTGTTCTCGGTGTCTATTTGCTGCGTCTTGTTTCTTTGTCCGCTTCTGTTGTCATCAGCAGCACGGGAAGTGTGGGCGGTGCCATTCCTGGGCAGGCTGCACTTTCTTTTCACGCTGGGCGGCTCTCCTCATGGGCGCACTCCTTGCACGTGGGGCTCCCCTACGCGGGGGACACCCTTGCGTGGCACAGCACTCCTTGCGCACATCAGCACTGCGCATGGGCCAGCTCCACACGGGTCTAGGAGGCCCGGGGTTTGAACCGCGGACCTCCCATGTGGTAGACGGACTCCCTAACCACTGGGCCAAGTCCGTTTCCCCCAGCCATTTTGGAGGACAGTTTGGCGGTTTCTCAAAAAACTAGCTATAGATTTGCCATATGACCCAGCAATTCCACTGCTGAGTATATATCCAGTAGAAATGAAAACAAGGACACAAACCGATATATGCACACCAATGTTCATAGCAGCATTGTTCACTATCGCCAAAAGTTGGAATCAACCCAAATGCCATCAACAGATGAATGGATAAATAAAATGTGGTATATACATACAATGGAATACGACTCAGCTTTAAGAATGAATACACTACAAACACATGTGATAACATGGATGAATCTTGAGAAACATATGTTGAGTGAAGCAACCCAGGCATTGAAGGACAAATACTACATGACCTCAATGATATGAAATAAGTAAACCAAGCTGCCTCAGAGAGCTAGAGACTGGGTGATAGGCTTAAAGGAATTTCGGGGGTAGAGGAAGGTTGCGAGCTGACACCTACATGGGTGAAATCTATGATAAGCTGGAGGTAAGTATTTGTACAGGGAAGGGATAAAATGGGGGCATAGGGATACCTTTGGGTGGGGCTTTGTGGGCTTGAGGGGGGCTAGGGATGGGAGGATGGGTAATATGGCCCAAGAAACTGGGGGGAGGGTGGGGGAACCTATGAACATAGGAGATTGTCAGGTATGTAGTTGAAAGTATATTGTTGAGAAAACTTTTTCAAAAATATAATAAGGAAGGTTACCTGTTTAAGACACTTAAAGGGGAGAATCTGACACAGGACAGGCTTCTAGGGAGTGTGCGCATGCTCATTTTGTTGCAGTGGGTTATATCATTGGATGGAAACCCATACAATGAGAGTGAAGGTATACCCACATCCTGGGGAGGACTGATGTTCTCAAATAGAAGGAATTGTATCTTTCGAGAGAAATCGTGGCTCCCAATGCATTAGGGCAGTCGAACATGTCAAGCCCTCAACATTGTTGCAAGTATCTCTGAACATGGCCCTTCAAGCAATGAAGAGTGATTGTCACTGTGGGTCCTGAGGGGAGGGGGAAAGAGGTATTGAATAGGTGGAATCAGTGTAACTGTTGGGCAATGGAAGTGTTCCACAAGATTATGCAAGGATGGATATAGGACATGTTAAATTACACCAAAAATATATAGAGGCCTATAGGCTAAAATATAAATCATAATGTAAAACATAAGATAACTAAAAATTTAGAAAAGTGTATAGTCTAAAATACAGAACACAATGTAAACCCAAGTGTAACCATGTTTGAAAGCTATTGTCTCAATATCTGTACATCAGTTGCAGTAAATATAGTATGAACATGTAAAAAGATTATTGCTGGGGAAGGGACAAAGTGTCTGATGTTGAATATGTGGGAGTACTGTATATTGTAAATATGAATTACTGTGGTCTAAAACTTGTGAAGACAAGCTTAATAATTAGAAGAAAAGAAAAAAGAAAAAAGTAAAAGAAAGGACATAGACCCTGAGGAAGAGATGGAAGAAGTTCCCTTGCCAATGTGCATACAGGGCAACACTTACTGCAGTGATGGAAGGCAAAACATCAAAAACAAAGCTTTTGCATTTTTTAATTTTTTGATACCCCAATTTATTTTACTTTAATTTTTCTAAATTAGTATGTATTCTATATCTAACCTCTAAAACCATCACTATGTTCCATTTTACTTAATGGAACCTGGCAATACATTGGGCTTCATTTTCAGGGAGGTTTTAGACCACAGAGGGGTTCGATGGTGGCAGGGGAGGAATACTGGTGTGGGGTGTTATTGATGGGGGGGGCGCATGGTTGGGAGGGAGTTCTCCAGGGCATATGTGTGGGGTGCATAAAAATGTTTGGATATTTTCATAGTGGTTACAGTTGAGAACGATGGCTGGGGGAGTGTTGAGTTTCCGGCCAGGGGAGCTCTGTCGCATTCCCTAATGGAACAGCAACAATACCCCGAGTGCAATGGCTAAGACCAATAAGGAAGGATCGTCCAACAATGAGCCCTTGATGCTAATGACTATGCTTGTGGGCCTGTGGGCCTGAAATAGAGCTGCAAGGTGCCTAAGAGTTACCTCCTGAGAGCCTCCATGTTGCTCAAATGTGGCCAGTCTCGAAGCCAAACTCAGCATGTAAATGCATTGCCTTCCCCCCAGCATGGGACATGACTCCAGGAGATGAGCCTCTCTGGCACTGAGGGATTACTACCAAGTACCAGCTGATGATGTAGCTGGAGAACAACCTTGAATAAAAGGGTCAACTCGGACCAGCAGAATATCTCAGCCTACATGTAATATCAGGAGTTAAAAATGCTTTTTGATCCTGAGTAAAAGGGGGAAATGGAAAGGACAAATGAGTTTATATGGCTATGAGTCTCCAAAAAAGAGCTGGGAGGTCATCAGAAGGGTCGCCCTTATGCACACCTCAGCAAAGTCCCAGAGACAGCTAAAGTAGATACAACCCCAGGTATTGGTTCTTCTGAGGGCTACAGAGACCCACAGGTTCTATGGCCATGGCAGATGGACTTCAGTGCCATGTCAGTTGGCCCTACTTTGGAGTCTGTGGTCCTGAGTGTGATGGAGTTGGACTCAGGTATGATCTTTGTTCACAAGGCTCTCCTGTCACTTTTACCAGACCTGTGGTTTGCGCTGGGGTTTAGTGTATACCCAGGGGACCTGAATCTCTGGACTCTCCATGTGATAACCAGGCCCTGAGCCTCAACAGACTTGCAACTCCTACCCTCTGGCTTATTGGACTTACCCCATTCAGCTAACAGGGAGGTGAAGAAGGTCAACCACCACACCAGGGAGCCAAGAGTGCCTACAACTGCAAACAGGAGAGTTGCATCCATCATCCAAGTGAAATCAAAGCACCCTCTCGATACAGAGGTGGAGTGGACATAACCATCCCAGGGTCCACAGAATGGAGGAATAGAGTATAGATTAGAATGGACTTACTGATACTCTATTCTGGAACTAATGTGATTAGTAATGGAAGTAAATGTAGCACTGAGATGGAGAAAGTGGCCATTACCACTTTCTGCTGCTGAGGGTGGGAATGGGAAGAAGAGACGTGATGTGGGGACATTTTCAGGACTTGGAGGTGTCCTGGATGGTACTACAGGGACAGTTACTGGACATTTTATGTCCTCCCATGGCCCATTGGGTGGACTGGGGGAGAGTGTAAACTGTAATGTGGACCATTGACCATGTGGTGCAGCAGTGCTCAGAGATGTATTCACCAAGTGCAATGAATGTCCCATGATGATGGAGGAGGTTGTGGTTATGGGAGGGGTGGGGTGAGGAGGGTGGAGGGGTATATAGGGACCTCATATTTTTTTAATGTAACATTTAAAATTAATTCATTAAAAAATAATAAAAGTAATTTAACAAAAAAATAAATAAGAAAATGAAAAGAGTAGCCACACATTAGGAGGAAATGTTTGCAGAACATGTATATATTAAAGGACTGGTACACTTTATAAAAATAACTCTTGAAACTTCAAAGGAAACTCTTCTCTTTTCTTTTCTTTTCATTTCATCAAACCACTGAGCTATACCCACTCCTCAACTCCATTTTTTCAAATGGGCCAAAGAGTTGAACATTTTCCCAAAGAAGATGTAAGAATTATAAATAAGCCTAGGGAAAGATGCACAACACCTTGATTTATTAGAGAAACGTAAACAAAACTACAATGAAAAACCCCTAAATTTACTCACTGGAATGGCTAAAATTAAAGAAAAGAATGCCAAATGTTGGCAAGGATGTAGGGTAACTGAAGCTCTCATTTGCTGTAGGAAGTACAAAACGATACAATGAGCTTGAAAAGCAATTTGGCAGTTTTTTATAACTGCCATAATGACCCAGAAATCCTATCCTGGGTATTTTCCCAAGTGCAATGATAACATATATCCACACAAAGACTTGTACATAAATATTCATAGCAGCTTTATTCCTAATAGCCCAAAACTAGAAACAACCAAATGTCCATGAACTGGCTGATACCAAATTGTGTCTCTACAATGGAACACTACTTGGAGCTGAGGAGTGGGATGAAATACTGATACACATGACATCATGAATTAACCTCAAAAACATTATGCTATGCAAAAGAAGCCAGCACAAAGAGTATATACCATATGATTTCATTTATATCAAACTCTAAAATAAAGACCCATCTAATCTATAGAGACAGAAAGCAGGCCATCAGTTGCCTGAAACATAGGAGAGGGAAGCTGACTGTGACAAAGCAGCACAAGGGAACTTTCAAAATATCATGGAAATATTCTGCACCTTGATTGTGGTGCTGATTACGTGGGTGAATAAATGTGTCAAAATTCATTGAAACGTACATTTAAAATTAGTGTATTTTACTGCATCCAAATTACACCTTAAAATTTTTTATTTTTTAAAAAGCAGATACAGAAAGAAGAAAGATTGCTTTGAAAGTAAAAATAGTTAGACTGAAAATAACTGTGCAACAAGAACAATGTTATCCAGAAGACAATATAATGATATAGTCAAAGTGCCGAAAGAATATAATTGCCAACTTAGATTTCTATTGCCAGGGAAAATATTCTTCCAGAATAAAAATGAAACGGAAACATTTTCAGACAAACAAGAACTGATGATCTTGATCTATAGTATACACTAAAGAAGGCAGAAGAAAAGTGATCCCAAATGGAAGACCAGGGACACAGAAAGGAAAAAGAACAAAGAAAATGGCAAATACATGGGTAAAATAAGTGAATATTGCCTATATAAAACAACACTAATAATGTCTTTTATTGAAAAAAATATAAAAAAATACAACAGTGGCATGTAAGTAGCAAGAATGATAGATAGAATTAGAATATTATAAGGAATCGTCCAAAAAGATGGTAAAGTTTCCAAAAATATTAGACTTTGATAAGTAGAAAAGACATGGAATAAAATAATAAAATATTGTATAACTTCCAAGCTAATTTTTTTAATTTTTCCCTCCTTTCCTTCAATGAATCCAAAAGAAAGCAAGAAAAGAATAAAGAGGAGAAGGGGCAATGAGAAAAAAATTAAATCATAGGTTAGAACACAAAATATTTATAATCACATTAAATGTAAATGGACAAAATATGCCATTTAATAGGCAAAAGATTGACAGTGGCAAAATAAAAAAACACAAGGAAGACAACTAAAACATCTAAGACACAAAGTTGAAATTAAAAGTTTGAAAAATACATACGCCATGCAACAGTAACCAGAAGAAAACTGGTATAATAATAGTAATGTCAAAGTAGATGTTAAGACAAAAAGTACAAATAGAGATAAAGAGAGTTGCTTCACAGTGATGAAAGGTACAATTCACCATGGATCTGCAGAGGATGGAGTAATTTATTACCTTCTAAGTAAAGTAAAAACAAATCCCAGAGGCAATACTCAGGTCCCTTCTTTGATACTAACTACTACCTGTGTGGAGCTAAATCATTAAAAAAAAAAAAAAAACCTTTGTGTCCTGGTTTTTATTCATCTGCAAAAGTAGATAAAATAACACCTACCTTGATGATTTCATAATATTATTATGAATGCCAAATGAAGTACTTCTTTCTCTCTGACAGTGGAGGACTTGAATTGGGGAAGGAAAAGAACTAAAACTTATTGGGTGCTTTCTATGTATGAAGAACTGAACTGGATACTTTATTATTCTGTGTCTCATGTGTTCACTGGATGTCCACCACACACACCAGTGAAGCTAAGCAGTGGCAAGAAGACAAAACAGAGGGCTTTGCCTCCTGCATGTCTCTCCAGCACCTTCTACCAGCGAAGGTTAATACCATGCTCACCACAAAGGAGAAATACGTGGAGTCCACCCCATTATTCCAGAGCAAGCGTGAAGTGGAGCTGAGAAACAATAAACTGATAACTGGCATAGGTGGCACATTATTGTCCCCATTTTACAAATGAAGGGACTGAGGTAGCAAGGTCATTAGTTAGTGACAGGACACAAACACATAGAGCCTGTGTTCTCAACCACTGTGCTTCACTGCCAAAGATGTGGAAAAACAATATCCAAAAACAGAAATATAAATGGCCAATAAACCTTGGAATCTTTTTTCAGCACCATTAGAGAGAAAAAGTAATTTAGAAAATAGTTAAATATGTGCTCACACCTATCAAATAAGCAAGAATGTCAATATGATAGCACTCAGTGCTACAAAGATAAGATGTGTATATCATATATGTCTTGTTGAGTATTAACTAGTATTTCTTGGAAAGAAGTTTTGAAAATTCTATAATAAATCTTTTAAAATGTCAATACCCTGTGAAATCACATCTGGGAATTTACCTAAAGAAAGAATGTAAAAGACAAAGATTCAAGATTTATTTAGAACAGTAAATATTTAGAAACAACCTAATTGGCCTCTACTAGAGAAACTTAAGTAAATTTTGTTGCACCCATTTGAGATAACAGTGAGGAGCTATCAGAAGTTTATAGTAAGTTTGCAACCACAATGGCAAAAACCTATGAAAAGAAGTTAAGCTGAAAAAAGCAGGAGAGAAAATTGTAATAAATTCATAGGCTGAAAACACTAAATGGAACTAGGAAAAAATATTAATAGTGGTTCTTCATGCTTTTTGTTTTCCAACTTTTCAACAATGACTTTGTATTACTTTTTAAATTATGCAAAGTGAAAATAAAGAGGAATGTTCTACACAGAATACAAAGCAGATATAACAGAGAGATATTATTCCAGTTACTTAGGATTGTTTTATCCAGCTACAGATCTCAAACCTTCTGTATACAAATGAGGCAAGTGACCAACCTCATCTTTAAGACAAAGGAGAAGTGAGTGGATCAATAGTGTGGAAAAGACACTTACTTCTACCCAGCAAACCCCAAATAGATAAAACATTTTTAACAGACGGTGAAGGCAACTTGAATGAATTGCCACAGGAAAAAAAATACACTTTTCAGGAGCCCTGCCCTTCCCAATTCAACTCAATTTCACGGTGCATAATTGCCTTCTATTTTCTTGTCACTAAGGCACCAGAGAAAACAAATAGAATAAAGACTACCATTGTTAACAGATTTTAAACACGCACACACATTTTTCTTGCTTCACTGGCATCTGCTGGTAATGAAAAATGTAACCACCTTAACTATAAATACACTTTGGCTGCAAATGTTTAATTATAAGTTGTTTCCATTTCAACTGAAGATCAATTCACTTTCTATCTTAAGAAAGAACTAGTACCAGGCCATCACACGGAAGGCAAACCCCACAGCCATGGCTGTTACCAGCTCCTCAAAACCCCTCCAGTGGAGAACTGTCACCTCTTCCAGCAGGGGTCCCAGAACTGCCACTTAGCAGCCGACCAGGGACTGACAGTCACGGACGAGGGCATGTCAGCACTGCCCTCAGCAGGGTCTCTGGCTCTGTGGAGCCCCGGGAGACACAGGACATCCCATGAGCCCCCACCCCAGCCCGCACCAAGTTCAAAGCTCACGGCCCATAAATGTTTCCACCCACAGCGCCCTTCTCCTGGCCACTGCTGGGCCACGGCAGGCTACCCTGGAACCTCTGGGACCCCCTCTTCTGCGCACCTCAGGCTCCGAGAACTATTGACTGATGTGTGTGAGTGAAAGGAAGGACAGAAGCCCACGCTCTGCTTGGAGAAGGAGAGGCTGGAAGTGCTGCAGGCAGCGCCACCCAAGGCGGGCGCTGCTTTTTCCACGATAGACCCTCGCAGAAGGGAAGGTCTCTGGTGAGTGGAGGAGCTGGTCAGCATGTCAGAGAATCAGGATGACAAATGGGAATCCGACCGTGTCCTGGGATAAGGAGAAACTGGAGGCCTGCCCGTGAACTGCAGGGAGTGGTTGGCCAGTGTCTAAGGGGTACCGACTGGAGACCAGGGGCCAACCCTGACCCCCAGATCCGCTTCGTCCATCCTCTCAGCATTTGTCAAAACTTAAAATAGCATCCAGAGATGCCATGCAAAGATAGGCATTTCGACTGCCAGAAACGCCGATCCACTTACAGGACAGCCTGGCTTTACACTAGCTGATCAAACGCCACAGAGAGGCACACCTCCCAGGGGCTTGGCTCAGGCACAGTGGGGTCCCCTGCCGCACAGGGCCCTTGCTCCCAAACTTCTCCTCCCTTTGTGAAGAGATTATTCCCCAGACACCAAACTCAACAGTTTACGTGAATCATCTCATTTAATCCCCACAGTAAGTGGGTATTAGTCTTTTCCCCAGATCACAGGTGAGAAACTGAGTCATGGAGGTCTTGTATCACCCAAGGTCGCACCATGACTAAATGACAGGGCCTGGATTGGAACCCAGCGCTGACTCCAAAGACCATACATCTAAATGACGGTGGCATTTTACCTTCCTGTAGAGGTTCAGACAAACCACAAAACCATCCCAACTCGAGCCCCGCCGGTGTCGGCTGACATGAGTTTAAACAACCCCTTCCAGTTTCCCTCTTCAGGCAGTGGCAGCACACCAGGCCCGCAGCAGGCCCCTGGCGGGAGCCTTTTCAACCTGCCCGGGCCCCGCCCCACCCAGGACGCCCGCAGTGATGGCTTTATTGCTTGAGGGCTTTGACAGAGGTAAAAGGGGAATCCGAAAGCGCTTCTGGGGAGAAACCCAAATGCAACTTGAAATGCTCTGTAAGGGTCCATGTTCATTCCCCTAATTGTGTAAACTCTGCTTTTTTAAAAAAAAAATCCATTTTAGAGGAAAAAATCTTCAAAAAGCGCTGCATCTGGAGTCACGTCTTTGGGGTGGATTTCTGCCAAGGGAAGAAGCTGCTTTTTTGTTTTACTCCATTTAATCCCCGCAGTGAGCCTGCAGGGAGGGGCAGGAGAGCTCAGCTTGCAGCAGAATCCCCGGAGTCTGGGGTCACCAGCTCCCAGGGCCTACAGAGCCCAGGAGCGCCAGGAACGCAGCTCTCTGCCTGCAGCCCCGGCACCCCTGCTCTACACGAGCTCCTCTCCCCTGGGTCCCAGGGAGTTCTCCTCAAGGCAATGGAGAACATGGGGCCAGGAGGGGCTCTGATGCTTGGGGGGCCAGCAGCTCCCTCCATGAGGGGGACCAAGTGCAGAGTCAGCCACGACTGCAGGTGCAGCGGCAGCAGCGGCTCCTCTGCGCGTGGGCAGAAGGCCTGCTGGAAACCTAAGCCCTTTAATGGATTCATTAAGTTTTCCAGCATATGCCTTCTCTGTGTATCACAGAGTGTCCTGAATTTTGTTTCTCATGGGTATCTTAGTTGTTTCTTTCAACTTAGAAATCTTCTGTTGTCCTATTTAAACATAGAAGAATATTCTTTGTTCCTACAAAGAAATATGCTTTCTCATGTATCTTGAAACACTCCATCTCTTTGTCTGCATTTCCCACCCAACAGAGGCATGGCTGATACAATAATTTAAATTATTGTAGGTGCAGCTGAAATGCTTTACACATCTAAACTTCTTTGATCCTCACAACAGCCCTTTAAGGTGAGTACTATTATTCACCCAGTTTTAAAGACTTTTAAAAATTAAAAGAGGAAACTGAGGCACAAGAACCTTAATAGCATGTCTAAGGGTACTGCCTTGGGTTCCTGGGGGGCCATAAGTAATGACCCCAAACTGGGTGGCTTCAAACAACAGAAACCTGTGCACTCACAGGTGGAGGCTGGGGTCCAATGCAGGGGCCCGTGGTGCCTTCGGGAGGCACTGACGGGCAGCTGTGCCCTGCCTCTCACCTGTTTCTGGGGATTGCCGCATCCTGCAGGGTCCCCTAGCTGTGGCTGCATCCCTCCCAGTTCCACATGGCCTTCTCCTCTGTCTCTGTGTCCTCTTCTGTCTCCCCTGAGGATACACTCCTGGAACTCAGGGCCCCCTAATCCAGGGTCTCCACCCTCACCTTAATCCTGCAGAGACCCTATTTCCACAGAGGGTCAAGAGGGTCCTGCTCTGAGGTTCCAGGTAGACATGATGGGTGGGGAGGGGCACATCATTCAATCCCATAGAGTCACAGAGCTGAAAAATGGTGATATCAAGACACACTTCTTTCCTATGAGAAGAGCATCACTACATCCGTGGTGGTAAACACCAGCCAGCACCCAGCCAACCCCAGTTTCAGGGGCACGATAGGGAGCATGGGAGACTGTAGTGCGCACAAGAGCACGGTGTCTATTGAGCTGAGCAGCCAGTGTGGTCACTCACAAATGCTAACCCAATGCTGCCAGATCGTCTAGTATCGCCACACTTTGTAGTATCTCCTGATTTTTACAAAGTGAGACCAAAAGGAAGGGGGTAAAAATAAACAATGTGTAGTCCAAACAAATCAGGTTTGTGGGTCACCGATTTGCCACCTAGATATAGGATTTCCAGTTGAGTCAACGATTAGTAGCAACTGTTCACATGTTTAAACAGTTTAAACGGACCTCATATGCCCTTGAAAAAAAGAATTCTTTGATTTGTCCTGTCTGATCAAGGGGGAAATGGAAGGTACTAGTTCCTTTAATAACTGGAAAATAGCAGTTTTCCCTAATGAGTCATTCAGCATCAAAATACACCAAATCCATCATCATTGTTTTTATTTTTTGAAAATGATTAAGTATCACTTTCTTTCCCTTTATTGCAAGAGCCAAGTGACAGATGATCCATCAGCTTATCTACTGATTTTTAACTACAGCATTTTGCATTCATGATTTCCTACTTAAATCATTCTTTTTTTAAAAAAAAGGAATAACTTAATTCTGCCTCTTGACAGCAGAGAAATTAAATAGCATGTCATTAAGATGAGTGTTTCTCTAAGAAAACAAAACACCAAAGGCATGTCTATAAAATAAAGTCAGAAGAACAACAACTCACAATGAGATATACGAGGATAGGCTTCTGGAAAAATCCTCTCCTTTCAGAAAGTTAAGAAACTTTCTAACCTCAAATGCGACATACCAGTTGGTACAACGACTTTGAGGACTGATTTGGCAACACAGAAAATTGATGACACTTACACGCAAGGATGTAGGAATTCCATTGCTGAGTAAGATCCTGGCACTTCGGCAGCATATTGTTTCACTCCAACCCATGGTAATAAGTAGATTTTTCGGGACAGCTCAGAACACACACACACAAAGACCCTACAACGTTACAAAATCGCACTTTTCCGTACTGTACACGGTAGTCGCTTCCTGGGGCTGCCCTAACGGATGACCATAAGCTGGGTGTCTTGAGCAGCAGAAGCTGATTCTCTCACGGTTCCAGAGACCCCAATTCAGGGTGCTGGGGGCCATGCTCCCCTCCTCCCACACCTCCCCGGCTCCTGGATGTGCAGCTGGTGCTCTGCCCCGACTTCTCATGGCTCCTCCTCTCTGTATCTCTCCTCCCCTTACAAGGACACCAGGCCCTGGGCTTAGGGCCCACCCTCCTCCAGTGTGGCCTCATCTTAACTTGATGACATCTACAAAGACTTTATCTCCAAACAAGGCCACAACAGCAGACGTGGGGTTCAGAGTTCAGCCTTCTTGGAGGCCACAATCAACCCATCCCACATGCCATGGGCCGGTGCCTTCTCTTCTGCGCTGGGTGATTCCATTTCCCTTTTGGTATGCTTGTCATTAATGGGTTCTCACCTCCAGTTTGAAAGCCACTTTCCCTGAGGATCTACTCAAGATTACTTGTCCAAGAATGGGCACGGAGAGCTGTGGGGGAAAATATTTAAATAACATTCACCCATCAGCGGAAGAGTAAGTAAATCACAGAACAGCTGTAGAATGGAATAACTACACATCAAGGGGAACAGAAGAACTAGCGCCACATACCAACAGAGATTAACTTAGAAAACGCCACGCTGAGCACAAGGGGTGAGCTGCGGAAGGGCTCTTACCACACGATCCCATTCATGTGAAGTCTGAAAACACGCCCAACACACCGTCTATCGGATCATTGCTAACCGTGATAAGCATGTGATTCAGGGTCGAGGCAGGTGGGAGAACGAGACAGGGGAGTTTCCTTTGTTTCTTTTGGTTCTTGTATTTTTCAAGCCCTGCAGCAAATCTGGCAAAAAGCTAAATCACGACAAAGCTATGTGATGGATGGATGTTTGCTGCAATGTCCTCTGCATTTGTAAGTACGCTTAAAATAGTCTATAACTTTAAAAAAGAACAGAAAACAAACCCCGTGCCTGTCGGGGAGGAGGACGGCCGTGGGGCAGCCCTCGGAGCCTCACTGCAGTGGCGAGGGCCCGAGGCGCCGAGGAACCCACCCGCATCCCACGGCTGGTAAGACCCAGGCAGCCGGGCTCTGCCCAAGTCTCCACTGCGACCCTCGAAGCTGCCCAGGCGACGGGGGCAGGGTGGGAGAGAAGCGCAAGCAGGGCCGCCAGCCCGGATGGTTCGTTTGAGCCAGAAGGGCAGGAAGGATGTGCCCGAAGCCACTGGGAGACCTCCCCTGGGCTGCCCCCGAGGGGCAGGACAGGGAAGCCAGTCTGCCCCTCCAGCCTCTCCCTGCACCCCGCCTCCCACCTCCTTGCCGTCCCCAGTCCCAGCTGGGCCTTGGTCCCGGCTGCCCCTTACAGCCCCACCAGCCCCTGACGGCCACTGTATGGCCCCTCGTCTCCCAGATCTTCAGTCCAAGGACCTCAATTTGAGGTCCTTCTCCAAAGCTGCAAACCCCTCATGGACACTTGCTATTCAATTCCCGGCTGTAATTCCCCCCAGGGCCTCCGCCGTCTGTCTTAGTTTCCTAGGGCTGGCCATGACAGCGCACCCAAAACCGAAGGGGCTTTAAGTGACAGAAATTGACCGTCACACAGCTCTGGAAGCCGGAAGTCTAAAATCAACATGCAGGCAGGGCTGCACCAGCCTCCAGTGGCTGCTGGCCAGCAGGCCTCAGCGTTCCTTGGCTCGCAGCTGCTTCGCTCCCTGTACCTCTGTGCCACAACCTCCTCTTCCAAGGAGGACGCCAGGGTCCTCTCTAATCCAGTCTGACCTCAGCTTAACCAACCATACCTTTAAAGGTATTTTTTATTCATCTTCTCACAAAGTTTATTTGTAACCCAAAACTGATGCTTGCAGCACTTTCACGGCCATCCGTGGACATGAGCAGAACAGGAAATACCTGGAGTCACCTGACACGCATGCTCCCAGTTGCAGGTGAACATAGCGACGCCCGCCTCCTTGTTCAGCTCTCCTACTATAAACAAGTGTCCTTTTCATGATAAATTTAGTGGCATAGCTATCACATTTTTGTACTTTCTGTTAGTGATTTTACTGTTGGTGACCCCCAAGCGTAGTGCTGAAGTGCTGTCTAGTGTTCCTAAGCACAAGAAGGCTGCGACATGCCTTGCAGAGAAAGTTCATGCATTAAATAGGGTTTATTAGGCGTGTGCTGTTGGCTGTGGTTTCAAAGTTGATAAATCAATGATATATTTTAAATAAGGAGTCTTTAAATAGAAACACACATTTAAAAAAAGTTTGTATTGACCAGCTGATAAAAATGTTGTGAACAGAGGCACACAAGAACCTAACCCTGGATTTCCCCTAGAAGCCATGGGTCAGTATTTGCTAATTTATGTTTGTGGCAACTTCATAGAACATAGCTATTTCAGATAATAAGAACGCACTGTACTCTAGAAACTGTGGGATCCTACAGCTGGCATGCTTCTTGGCAACCAGGGTGGAAATGTCTAAACTCCACCCTGCAGAAAAACTGGAAAGGATGAGTATGCCCTGGAGCTTGGAGAGGGGGGGCCTTCCCTTGTTCAGGAAAAGAGTTACCACCCCAGTGGTCTCAGATGCTTGGAGGATTGCAGAGAATTTGCCTGCCATCACAATGCTTGGTGAGGGTAGAGCCCAGAGCTCAGCTGCCACCCCAATTCTTGAAGATGTTGGAGCCTTTACCCCAGTGTTTGGGAAGAGCATGGCTCTCGCACAAGCCCTTGAACAGGGTGGGGCTGCCACTTCATCAGGCTTGGAGGACAAAACATCATTCCAAAAATGACTCTCAGACTTGAAATCTAATATCAGGATTTTGGGATTGTTTGGGACCTGTGACCCCTGATGTCCTTCCAGTTTCTCCCTATGGGAATGGGAATGTTTATCCTATGACTGTCCCTCCTTTGTATATTGGAAGAAGATAACTTGTCCTCTAGGTTTCACAGCTCCACAGCCGGAGGGAAACTGTGCCCCAGGACAGACCACACCTATACCTGATTTTGAGGAGACTTTGTACTTAGTATTCTTACCGGAATGACTTAAGGCTTTGGGGATACTGTGATGGGTCAATGTATTTGCATATGGAAAGACCATGTCTTTTGGGGTCCAGAGGGTGGAGTATGGTAATTTGAAACTGTATGTACCCCAAAAAATCATGTTCTTAAAGCTAATCCACTCCTCTGGGTGTAAATCTATTGTAAGCAGGACCGTTAGTTGAGGTCACTTCAGGTAAGGTATGGCCCAGGGTGGGTCTTATCCTCTTACTGGAGTCCTTTGTAAGAGAATGAAATTCAAGGAGAGAAAGCCAGGGAAACAAGATGCTGAAAGCAAGTGAACCCAGAAGAGAAGGGAGAGACTGGGAGATGCCACCACGTGCCCTGCCATGTGACGGAGGAGCCGTGCAGGCAGCCTCTAAAGCTGGGGAAGGACAGCAAACGGGCTCTCTCCTGGAGCTCCAGAAGGACCCAGCCCTGCCAACACCTCCACTTCAGCCTGCTGAGACTGATTTCAGACCTCTGACTTCCAGAACCACAAAAGAATGACTCTGAATTGTTTTAAGCTCGAAGTTTGTGGTGATTCATTACAGCAGCCATAGGAAACTAACACACCCAACAAATACCTCGGGTTTAGCACTCTGGAAAGTCTTCTAAAATGAAAAACGAGAAAGAACTACGTGGCATTTCCTAGTGAACTGCAAGCAAAACACCTAGCTTTGGCATGGGTAGAATAGAGAATGCAGAAAATACAAAACAGCGCATCTCCTTCTTTGTCTAGCTCAGGATACCATCAGCATGGTCAGTTATGATTATAAGCCTAGAAATCCCGGATGAACTGGAGAGCATTTCAAAGAGGGAGGTGATAGAAGTGTCATTCCTGAAATAAAGCCACTTAGAGCATGTGTTGAGAGAACTTCTTTCCTCAAGACCCTGGCATCGTCTCGATGGCTGCAATATTTCACAGCAAAGACACTAACAGACATCGGGGGGAGAGCCTCACTCAACATGGCCATTTACAACCAAGGAAGGAAGTGGTCATTTTCACGCTGAGTCTAAATCCTGTAAATCTCCAATTATTTATGGTCATGGCCGATGGGGTTAACAACCAGGTCAGATGGCCCCTCTTTGGAAATGGTGTTTATGTGTGATGAATCTGGACTCAGATGGGATCTTCCTCCATAAGACTTTCATGCTAATGTGCTGGAGGTGCAGTTAATGTTGGGGTTTAAGATATATTTAGGGGATTTGAATCTCTGGACTGACAATGTGATAGCCAGATCCTGAGCCTCAACAGACTCCAGCACCTACAATCTGATTTATTGGACTCACCACACTCAGCTAAGATGGAGTTGAAGAAGGACAACCACCACACCATGGAGCCTAGAGTGATTACAACTGAAAGTGGGAGGATTGCATCCAGCATCCATGTGGAATCTGAGCCTCCTCGTGACATAGAGATGCAATGGACACAACCAATCCAATGTCCACATAGAAGAGGTGGCATTGGATTGGGAAAAGTGGACATGGTGGCTGATGGGTATGGGGAAAGGCAGGAAGAGATGAGAGGTGGAGGCATCTTTGGGACATGGAGCTACACTGGATGGCGCTTCAGAGGCAATCACTGGACATTGTAAATCCTCACAGGGCCCACTGGATGGAATGGAGGAGAGTATGGGCCATGATGTGGACCATTGACTATGAGGTGCAGAGGTGCCCAAAGATGTACTTACCAAATCCAATGGATGTGTCATGATGATGGGAATGAGTGTTGCTGGGGGGGAGAGAGGTGGGGTGGGGATGTGGGGTTGAATGGGACCTCACATATATATTTTTAATGTAATATTATTACAAAGTCAATAAAAAAAAGTTTGAAAAAAAATAAATGTTACTTTAAAAACCTTCAAAAAAAAACAACAAGTAGTGAAAATAAAGTGCTAGGATTGAAAATGGGGTAGGGGGCGCTGTGAGGAGGCATGTGTCTCCCCTGAAATAAAGCAATAAATGGAATCAAGGAAAAAATAAAATAAAATAAAATAAAATACATAATAAGCATCTCTGAAGGTGCTACCTATGGCAGCTGATTCCCGAAGGTTTCTGGCCAAGACTCATCAACAATGAGGTGCAGCACATGGCATCCTCTGAGGTAATGAAGTGCCCGCCTGCCTTGGTTTCCCATGGTTGCCATATCAAAGCATCACAAACTGGGCAGCTTTAAACAATAGGAATTTATGACCTCCCAGTTCTGGGGGCCGGAAGTCTGAAATGGAGGTGTCCTCAGGCCATGCTCCCTCTGAAACCTGCAGGGAAGAAGCCTTCCTTGCCTCTTCTGGCTGCTGGCAGTTACCAGGTGCTCTCTTCCACCTCTGCCCCTGCTGCCACATGGTCTCCTTCTCTCTGTCTTCCTGTGTCCAATTCCCCCTTTCCCATGAGGACACCTGTCATTTTGGACTCAGTTTGGCCTCGTCCTGACTACTCCCCTCTTCAAAGACCCTATTTCCAAATAGGGTGGGTCCCATTCACAGGTTCCAATGAGTTGGTACCTAACTATGTCTTCTGGGGAACGAAAGCCAACCTGTAACACTGCCCATCACTCACTGAGAATCAGATGCAAATGCTCCAGTAAATGCCTCCTGGTTCCCACTTTTCTTGGCCAACTTGCCTTTTCATTTCCAAGGGCTTTTCTCGACTATTCCTAAACCAAATGAGCTAACTCTGAACTCTGTGGAACCAAAGCAAATTGTGAAAGGAAAACAGTCCTCACTAAGGTGAAAATTAATCTGAGCCAAGTTCATGCCGAGACACATGGAACCTGCCTGGCACCAAGTGATCACGGAACATCACACGCACACACGTCAAAGCCCGCTGATTCCACTGCAGCCTGGCAGTCCCAGCAGCTGTGGCTAAAGGCTGAAGCCAGTCCTGGTTAGTTTTTATACTTTCTAATGAACTGCTTGTTAAATAAGCAACTTGATTCATCAGAAATGAAATTCTCAGTCTCTGCACCCCCAGCTGGCAAAGGCAAAGCTCATAATTAATAGGTCACACTATGGTACCCACGACAAGGCAATATGGGTAGGGTAAGTCATGCTCCTTGGATATCAGAGAAAATATTCAAGGATCCCCTTTGCCCACCAACCTATTGCCTCTCAACAAAAGGCAGCTTTCTCCAGGCACCAAACTCCCTGTGCGATCAGAGTGGTGATATTCCAATTAAAGAAAAGCCTACAGATGCACCGACTGAGCACAACCAGCATGGCTTACCATGGAGACGGCACCTTGCTCTCACTTACAGGATCTGGAGAACTAATTCTCCAAGGAGCAGCCAATCCGCTGCTCCATGCCAACATCCCAGGCAGGGCAGGAGCAAAGAGCCTGTGTCCCGGGAGTGGCTCTGTCTCCGTAGCACAGGAACAGGGCTTTAAAGCCCCCATCTCTACAAGACCGGGGTGGAGCAGAGGCCCAGAGAGCGAGACAATAGGCAGACATCCCTGGAAGTACCAGGGACCAAATCCTGGTTTTAGCCTCCTGGATCACTTTATTTCTCGATCTAGCCACCTCTGGCTGGCACAAAAGGTAAGACACCCGGTCAAGGCCACTGGCCACCACCATCTATACCCCTGAAGCCTCCAGCCCTGAAAATGGGCATGGCCTTCTCCCAGCCCTGGACTTTCCTGCCCATGACAGGGGGTCACGTGGGAGAGGTGGGGTGAGGGGACATCTGAGCGCATCATCCATTTCCACTGAGGATGTCCACAGAAAGCAAGATGTTCCTGAGCACATGGCCCAACACGCTTCCTTCGGGCTCTGACCCCAGCCTCCCCTGAGGTTCCCACCCCTTCCCACCGGCCCTTCCACCAAAGTGGACAGAGCCAGGCCCTCTGATTCTCAGCCTGTTCACCGCTTGCTTCAGTATATGCTTTTTCTCATTATATCATCATTAACGTGGGGGCATCCCGTGACCAAGGCAGTAAGACATGTCTCGTCTCAGCTAGCCCCAGGACTGTCTATCCACCTGGTCTCTCAGCTTCCAGCCTTCCTCCTTACAGACCCTTCTCTACCTGGCAACCAGCACACTTCTAAAAATATAAAGTACAGCATGCCGCTTCCACGCAGAACACTGCAGTAGCTGCCCACCAGCCCTGAAATAGAACCCAGAGCCCTTTCAGAGCTAGCAAGCCCTTAATAATCCAACCCCCTGCCCCCTCTCTGAGCTGGCCTCTACACCCACCCCCGCTCGCCCCATGCCAGCCTCACTGGCCCCCGAGCTGAGGCCTGAGCCCACCAGGGCCAGCTGCCCCGGGGCCTGGGGGAAGAGTCCTCTCCCACATCGAGCCGACCCGTACCCTCACATCCATCCCTCAAGGCCCTGTCCCTAAGACCCTACCCCAAAGACCCTGTCTGAAACAGAACGTCCCTGCCACTCTGTCCCCCCGCCTGCTTTAGTCTTCTTACTAGTGTTGAGTACCACCTGATGGGTTATTCTATATTTCTTTCTTTGGAGACCTGCCACCCCCCACGCACACCCCAAAACATGAGTTCCAGGGGAGTAATGACAGTCCTGCAGGCTTTATTCCCAGCAGACCCCAGTGCCTGGAACAGTGCTGGGCAGGTGGAGGCACTTCATAAACACCATGGGATGGGAGCAGAGGACGCAGCATGAGGACAACTGTTGGGCAGCGACGCTCAAGCTCGGCCAGGTCCCCATGGTTCTGCGCGGCCCTGGCTGCCCGGGAGCCCTGCGCGCCATGCCCTCTGCCCACAGAGCTCTCCCCGGCTTTGCATGCCTGGCCTTCCTTATTCCTCACCTCGCAGAGCCAACCGCATGTCCTCTGGCAGCCTTCTCTGCCCACCCTATCTAAAGGGCCCGCTCGCCACCCACCACCCCCACCAGGCGACCCCTTTTTTAAACCACTTGCATACCACATCAGAGCGATGATCCAATTATCAGCGGTTGGAAAGTCAAACCCACCAGCTACCAATGGACGTGGCACCCATGCTCACCCAACCCGGCGCTCTAGCACTCCTTCTGGAGCGTTAGCAGGAGAAAGCGAAGCCCAGGGGAGAGCAGGTGCCCCTAACACACTCATTCCTCCCCACTGCTTCCTTCTTTCAGTCAATCTGTACCAGGTCCCTAAAGTGGCCCTGACGCCGGGTGTGGAAAGAAGCAGTGTCTGCACTCCTGGAGCTCGAGGACAAGTCAGAATGAACATCGGGAGGAAAAGGGGGCAAGGTCGGGACCGAGGAGCATCTTCAGGGGCAAGGGTCTTCCACGCCCCTTCTGGCCGCATCCGGCTGCCAGACACCGTGTCCAGGGAAAGGATGGGAACTCCTCGCACACAGCACAACGTGGATGACCATTGAGCCTTCACCTGTGCAGAGCAGCACAGGACGCTGGCCACAGGCTGGGTGAAATCAAACCTGGGTCCTTTTCAAAGACTCAGAAGATTTCTTCTCACCCATAAAGGGAAGGAAAACTAAATGAACCTTTTCTTGAAATTTAAAGGCCCAGCGCGTGAACTGGCCCCTGCTGGAGGCAGGCTGAGGGAAAATGAGTGCTTTCAAATCAGGGAGAAGTTTCTCCAGCAGACTGTGAGGAAGGAGGTGGGGGTGGGGAGGGAAGCAGGCACTCAAAGGTCCGTTTTCAAAGACTTGTGCTGCATCAGAAGAAGGTTCATACTTTTAATGGACAATCTGATTGACGATGGTGATCCATGGGCAGGTGTCATAATAAAATTTCTAAAAATTACTGAAAAGCAAATGCCACCATAAAAGATCCAATGAAGAGCCATTCTCATTGGCATCGCCTCTTAAGAAGTAGCTCTGCAAATTACCCTTGGTTAGTGTTACTAACTGCCCATTAGAAATTTGGGGAGAGGACTCAGGTTTAAAATCACGGTGCTGGCAGAACTTTAGAAAGACAGTTCCCAGTTTGCTCTGGCTCGATTTCTGTCTGCACAAGGTGACGAGATCTAGAAGTTAAATCCCACATTCAAAATGAAATCTGCACTCAGCAAGAGAGGGCCTGACAGATGCGAAATGACACTTGGGGTTTGCCAGGAGAAACTCTTCTCTATTTCTAGTTCTACAAGGACTCACAGTGCAAGAAACTGGCAATGTGGTGATTGTGCCTGAGCTTCCTAGGTCTCAGGTGATGTGGTTTAAACTGGGAATTGGGGGCACACCCAAATCCCACCAAAGTACTGGCCTTTGGCAAAGTCTCCCTTGGGCACTGCTCGTCTTTTTGAGGTAAGGCTCATGCTGAGAGGAGAGGGCTGGACTTAGAATCCTTCACTGGCTATCTGTTGGGAGCTGTTTTCATTTGCAAAAAGGCTGATGATGCAAAGTCCCAGTAATGGGTTGGCTTTTATAAAGGGGAGCTATTTGGGGTAAAAGCTTACAGTTCCAAGGCCATGGGAAGTCCAAACCGAGGCACCGTGAGAGGTGCTTTCTCACCCAAGTCAGCCTCTGTTGACCCTGTTGTCCCAGTATGTGGCGAATAAAGATGCCGCCGATGCCTGCTGTGGGCTCAGCCTTCCCCGGCTCACCGGCTTCTCTTGAGCTGCCCCGTGAGCCCACCCTCTCAGGGACTTCGTGCTTAGGCGATCCTCTAGTGCTCACTCACGTGGCAGGGTCAAAAGTGGTGGCTTCCTTTCCCTGAGTCTGTCTCGCGCTCTGTCTCCCTTTTAACCAGCCCCACGAGAAGGCGGCGCCTCAACACAAATCCTGCCCACTACCGTGGTCCCATCGAAAGCCCTAACGTGATCTTACCAAGCAATCTAAGCAAAGGGACCTCAACCGAATTTAATGCAATCAAAGAGTATCACACCCACAGGAATAGTTTAAAAATACAATCTTTCTCTTTTTGGGACTCACCAAACTGCCACAAGCACCCACATGTACCAGGCACTGTCCTAGGATCCTGAGGACTGGGTTCGAATCCCAGTTTGGCCCTCCACCACTGTATGGCCTGGGTGCCTCTGAGTAGCAGCCCCTCCCCTATCACTAACAGAGTCATCTTGAGGTACAAAGGGGACAATGTTTTTCAAATATTTCCTTTTTTCCTTCTCTTCTGCTGGCCTTTTGAGTGTAGAGGGGACGCAGTGTCCTCCGCTTCATGTAGGAGAACTCTGCGGCTGCTTTTGAGCATGAATTAAAACAATCAACCTCTGGCCCGTAGATGGGGCCATCCATGACAGAGAGGCCCGGGGCCTGGGGTCTTTCTAAATGTCAGACCCCTCGTGAAGTGTGGTGGCTGGTACTCAGAGCACAGCACGTGTTCAAATGCACTGGAAATCCAAGAACTGTGTGTTTCTAAATCCCTATTTTCAAATCCTCAATTTGTTAAAGATGGAATATCTTTATTTTCTTATAGTGTTGTTCATTTCTCATAGAAATTTCCGCAACATTTCATTCATTCCTGCCTCCCAGCGACTCTCGAGCCTGTTTTAAGTGCCACCACCACCTGGGGCCCTGGACCTAAGGTCCAGGAGGGTGTCATTTTAAAGACTCACAGGCCTTTACTCTGATGTTCAGCCAGGTTTGGCAAGTCCTGCTTCACACATTCCACAAGTACTCACTAAGCTCCTGCATTCATTTCCACCGACTGCTGTAACAGAATACCACAGACTTGGACTTGAAACATCAGAAATTTATGCCCTCACAGTTCCGGAGGCCGGGCGTGTGGAATTGGGTGGAGGGTCCAGGCTCCTTTGGAGCTCAGCAGAGCCCCCTTCCTGCATCCTCCAGCACCGGGTAGCCATCAGCCTCCCTGGCCTCCTTGACTGTGGCCGTCCCCCTCCGAGCCCTCCCCTGACTGTCTTCTCTGGGCATCTCTCGTATAAGGATGCCTGTCGTTGGCCTTAGGGCCCAATGGGTCACCCAGGATCGTCTCATCCCGAGGTCCTTAACTTGATTATGCCCACAAAGGCCTTTTTGCCACATAAGGTCACATCCATGTCCACAGGTGGGGACATGGGCATGAAGCTTTTGGGGAGCCATCATTCAACCAGCTGCAGCCATATTTCCACATGCCAGGCGGTCTGCCAGTGCGGTGGGCATGCTCTTCCGTCCAGCAAGAGCCAGAGAGAGGAAGCACAGGAAGGAGGAGGACGCGATGGGCGTGCATCGCAGCTCCACCTGAGGCAGCCCAGGGCAGTAGGGAAGTGGGTCAACTCTGAAGTCAGATGGTTTCAGCCACTTACTGGCTCTGCGGCCTCAGCAAGTCACTTAAACTGCTTGTGCCTCAGTTTGCCCATCTGTTAAATGAGAATAACAACAGTTACTGCCTCACAGGATTCTTACTTTAGACTTTTTAAAGTTTATTTTTCTAAATGACTTAAAATAGTGTCTGGAACCTAACAGGCATAATATGGTTTTTAAATAAAATAAGGAATAGACAAAAGAATCACCCGAACTTGTTCTCAAAGACATACCAAAATGCCCCAGGTGTACTACCTTTTACTCGTAATAAAACAGTTTACAGAAGGAACGAAACCAATGTAAAACTGAGTCAAGTAGAAAAACTCTCCCTACTTCCAGAAACAGAGCAGCTGTTAGAAGTATCTAACTGTGAACTGGTCCCATTTTTTTTTTTCTACTAGAATAAGAGTCATTAAGCAAAAGGAAAGATTTAGCCTGCTCATGTTTCACAAATCCATAAAACGACAGTTGACACTGCAACTTTCTTACATTAGCACAGGTTTTTGCTTTTATGTTCAACTGTTAAGTTTCACAAAAAGCAATGGGTTAGTTGAGTTAATTAAAATGGTAATCCCTTCCTCTGCTCAGTCACTTATAATATTTTATGAAAGAAAGCATGCAAATAAAAACAGAAAGATGAGATCCAGATTTTCAAATATGGCAACACTCTGGTCACTTTGACTTTGATGTCCATTTTACTTTGAGCGGGGTTACAAAATGCAGCTGTGTCTATTTCTTTGCAGGAACCTGTTGCAGGAATTTGCTCTTCCATGTGGAAGCACAAACTCCCCTTCCTCTGTCCGTGCTGATGTTCAGATGAGAATGTGCTCTGCATTATGGCTTCCAGCCACATAAGAAGTTGCAGCTTGTTTGCTCTGAGGTTTGGGTTCCAACAGCCAGACAGAAATCATTCAAGGAACAGCCGTGTCCCGAGCTCTCTGGTGGCACATGGCTTCCATGCAAATGGCCCATCATCTAGCTTTCATTTCTTCTGGTTTGCTGTTATCTGTTCTGAACACTTCCAGATTTGCTTATTTTTCTAATCTCTTCCCTCCTCTTCTTGCAACCCTACCCTTTATCACCTGGTTTTTATCTTCATTACTCACTTTCCTCACAATGAGAGATCATTAAAAATATTTTAAATCAAGGCCATGGCTGTCTTTCTATTGGGTCTTAACGTTCAACACGTTTTTAATTCTTATCACAGTGTTTCAGGCAGTTTGTATGTTATATTCTATTATTCCACCCAAGGTTGTCACCATTCCGAGATTAAAGTTTCCGCAGGATGTTTCATTAGGAATCTATTCATACATTCCCTTTGTTAGCTGGGAGACCCGGCCATGAGCCTGTATTTCACACCTCATTTCATATCACAAGTCATCAAAAAGTATAAAAAAGCAATTATTTATTTAGATTATGAAATGGATAAGCATAAATTATCATGCCAAAGCAACAATCCCTGCCCTTCCTACAGCCCAAGAGCGGTCAGATACTGGATGTGAAGAAAGGGAAGGAGAAAGAGGACACTGGGAGGGGAGAGGGTCTCATACTTCTGGAAGTCTCCTCACACAACTACTTTTGTTCTCATGGAACCTTTGTTAGCTCTTTGAAAGAGAATGCAAAGTGGATTCTCACAAAACCAAAAGTGACAACCATGGTCTGTGTTGTTTTCCACTTAAAATGTTACCACGTGATCAGTCAAAGATTTCAACAAATTAATTTCCTATGCACAGGCCATGGATTCCACCAGCAAACACCCAGACAGCCTCGCTGAGGCCAAAGAGGCAGCATAAGCTCCTCAGACCACACCAGTACAAGAGGGGAGTCGGCTAGACGACGGCAGCTGCAGGGCCATCTGTTTCCCTCCGCCCCAGTATCCTTCTTCCTGGGATCCCTCTGTTCCCCTCCAAGTCCATGTCATTCAGGTGCAGCCAATCTACCTTCTACATCCAGGGTTGGCTACGGCAATTGGTGCCGGGTGGGTACGTGATCCAAGCTACCCCCAATAGAGCCAGTGACGACGAGCCCTAGGACATGAGGCATGGCCTGTCTGAGAAGGGAAGCTTTATTCCTAAAGTGCCTAAGTCAGTGGGATGGATGCTGACAGCAGCTGGCAGCCATTGTGCCACCAGGAGGGAAGAGTCAGCCTGAGCAAAAGGCAACCTGGAGGAAAGACAAGGAGACAGGCACTAAGGATACTGCCTCATTATCTGTGTCCACATGTTCCTGGTCCCAGTCTACTCCTGAACCTTCCCATTTACAAGAGAGGCTAAAGGTCACTGTTTTGCTGGGACTTTATTAGTATAATAGTTTATGGCATCAATTGAACAAAGCCCACCTGATAACCACCCCAGCAGCCAAGAGAACATCTTCCACCGGGGATACAAACACACAGAGCCCCTGTGCAAAGCAGAGAATCAAACTGTAACCCCCGAGGGGTGTGGCAGACTGCCAGCTGACACCCAGCAGCACTCTATTGCTTATGACCGAAGGTGCCTGGACCAGTATAAAAACCCCAGGCTCTCGCCACATATTAACAACTCAGGATTTGGAACTGTTCAGCAGGCACATACAAAGGTCTAGGAAAACCACTGGTCCAGTAAGTTGCAGACTGAAAGCTCTGTCACCAGACGTAAAAGACAATGACCAGAACACTGAGTTTCAAGTAAGAGCCACACAGAGCCTTGATCGATAATTCTCTAACAGAAGGCTTTGGGCCACTCAGCCTGAGTCACTTCTCTCCCTTTAAAAGACATCTTCAAAAGCAGACAGAGTCCAACGTGGCCCGCTGGGGCCACCCAGGGACAGGTAGCGCTCATCAGACAGCTCATTGGAAGAGGCAAGCCCGAGCCCTTCAGGCAGTCTCAGGCTCCTCCCACCCACTCACCCATTCATTCTGCAAACAACGATAGAGTTCCTCCTCCCAGCCTAACACTGCAGACCTAGGACTGTGCACAGACTCGAGAAGGCGGAACAGAGAATGCGAGGGGCAGTAGACAGCATTACGTGGCAGGCCTGTGAGGGACTCGGGCGGGAGCTGAGGATTTTCACCCTCATCCTGGGTGACAGTGGAATCAATGATGGCTCCAGAGTGGGGAGGGCAGGTCAGAGTGGCATTCTGGTCAAAGCACTGACCTGCCCCATAGACAAGGGAGCTCAGTCAAAGGAGAGGATATGGAGGCAGAGAGCCTGGGGGCTAAGACCGTGGCCACAGGGGAGAGAGCACTCGCTACCTGTTGGGCTTCCTGATGCAAGATTCCTAGCAATGGCCTCTCTGCCGCCCAGGTGAGCTCAGCCCCGGAAACCCCAAGGCTGGTGTCTATGCTGGAGAAGACAGGCTGCCTGCCTGCAATGCCAAGTTCACCCGACTTAACCTTCTGAAGTCTGGAGACCTGTTTGGTCTAAGCATGTGCCAATCCCAGGCGTGTACTAGCCACTAAGGGGCAATTATCCAAGAGCTACAGCCATCCTCGTTTTGCCCATTAATAAAGTCCATTTTCTCCTGGCCACGAAAATCATTTCTATTTTCCCCACTTTAGTCTTCAGCTCCTGCCAACAATGGTAATAATAAAATGTTTAAAATACCATTATCAAACCCCATGCAGTGAAAAATGTTGACTGAGGTAATTTTTGAGACTGCCACCCTAATGAGGTCATTTGTGTATAGAGAGGTTAAGGAATAAAAGCCTCAGAGGCACGTCCCACAATGGAGCCGAGCAGAAGCCGTGGGACTGCTCTGTGCTGACGAGCGGTCGATGGGGAGCACGCTTGATTGATACACACACTATTTTGCTATCAGCTCTTGCAGCTACCCCCAGCCCCACCACTGCTCAGGTACCTTGAGGGTCTTGGCGCTTACCTGCTCTGCAGGTCGGGGCGATGGCCCACGCAGGTGAGGGCGGCACTTGTCTGCACACTGCCGTTATCGACTTCCTCCTGGACCGCCCAGTGGTCCTCACTGCTGACTCTGACTGCCATGATCTTCACACCTGCGGCTGCCTTAATTCTGTTGGGTGGAAAAAATGATATAAAACACCATTTCAACTACAAACAAGTAGTAAAATATGGAGCTCAAATGGAGAAACAACTACACCTCCCTTCACCACCAGAAGAGGCCTAGAGGCCAGCAGCAAACAGCCCTGCCTTACAAACCCAATGTCTGTCATTTTCACGGGCGCCCTGAGCTAGGAGGCCACCCCAGCATTTTGCCCACAGGTTAATTTTTTGTTTCACTGGTGCTATTGGGACCCAGATCACTTTCTGCTTCAGAAAGCCCAGGGTGACAGCAGTGAACAGGTGTGTGTAGGCAGGTGTGTGTGGACAGGTATTTGTGGGTAGGTGGGGGGGCAGGTGTGCAGGAGGTATGTGTGGGCAGCTGTGTGTGGGCAGGTGTGTGTAGACAGGTGTGTGTGGGCAGGTGTGCATGGGTAGGTGTATGTGAGCAGGTATGCGTGGGCAGGTATGTGGGGGCAGGTGTGCATAGACAGGTGTGTGTGGGCAGGTGTGCGTGGGTAGGTGTATGTGAGCAGGTGTGTGTGGACAGGTGTGTGGGAACAGGTGTGGGGGCATCTGGCTGGAATCTGCAGGGCCTGCTCTTCACATGGGGACAGAAGAGTCCCTGTGTGGCAGGAGGCCCCTGGGAGGTCCTGGGGGAAGCCCTGGGGAGGCAGCGTGTGGGGGCCACGGAGGGGGCCAGGCTGACCACAGGGTGCGAGGGTGACAGTGGGAGCACTTGGGCCTCAGGAGGAGAACAGGTGGCACTGGGGGCAGCCCGGGTGGCCAGGTGCTGCCCGGCACATTGTGCGCAGGACGCAGTTCCCTGAGAAAGAAGCTGAGGCAGCAGGTGCCTCGGCCACTGAGGACAGGCCAGAGAGGCCACAGGCCGAGCGTCTGCACGTCCTTCCCTCTCCTAAGTGGCGCTGCCTCATGACGCAGCGGCCTCGGTCCCCTCTTGGGCAGTGGCCAGCCCCTTCCCAGAAGAGCCGTGACCCTGCCTGGAGGACAGCTGGGAGGAGAGCTCAGCCTGGAGCCCGCCCACTGCTGCTGGGACCTGACCACGCTCAAGTCCCGCCAAAGGGCAGCCGGGAGTCCTGGAAGTGGAGCAGTGTGCGGGGCCAGCAGGGCCCAGCTCTGGTAGCCTCTACTCCCGGGGCCTGAGGGCAGCGAGAAATGCCCGGGAGGTGCAGGGCATCTTTTACATGAGTCAAAGAAAGAAGAGTGCTACGTGCAGAAAAATAGTCCGTGGAAGAGTTCAG
This sequence comes from Dasypus novemcinctus, assembly GCF_030445035.2. Classification (NCBI taxonomy): domain Eukaryota; kingdom Metazoa; phylum Chordata; class Mammalia; order Cingulata; family Dasypodidae; genus Dasypus; species Dasypus novemcinctus. The sequence goes on along the minus strand of NC_080678.1, from coordinate 103,837,375 downwards.
GAAGGGCCAGCCCAGAAAAGTACATTAAGACACACATCCCACCACCACCAAGAACGTGGAAGCAAAGGTCCCCTAGGGAAAATTAATCAGTCAATTCCATTCATAATAGCAGTCTCAGGGGTCAGTTTGAAAAGGTGAAGGACTCATCTCAGGGGTGACTGAAACTTATACAAAGGATTTATCAAAATCAAAACATCGTTAAGACTTAAAGAAGGAAGGAACACAAGGGGATCTGGAAACTTCCATGCAGTGAGCTTTCAGGCAAAGAGGAGCTCTCCAGAAACCAGATCCCTAGCTCAGCCCCCTTCCCTATGGTTGACTTCAGCAGACATTTGGGGCCTAACCCTCCCCAAAGAGCGGACAACCAAGCTGAGAAAGCTCCTTTGACCCCTGCGGAGAGCGACCATGGACACAGAAGTCACAAACGAACCACCAACCATCTCCGTATGGTCTGAGGCCACAACGGGCCTGATGCCCTCTGTGGATGCTTTTAGATTGTTGTTAATTTTTGAATTATTATTATAATTATTAATGATCATTATCACTATTATTAGTTACCCACTCTAGTAAATCTCCTGGTACTCTCTAGTGAGCTTCAACATGATGTCTTCACTCAAACTCGATGGTAAAAATTTCAACAGATGCTTACTCATCAGAATGGCTAAAGTGAAAAGACAGGGAAACAGCTGTGGTTCAAGCAGTTGGGTGCCCGCCTACCACATGGGAGGTCCCAGGTTTGGTTCCCAATGCCTCCTAGAGAAGATGAGCAAGACAGTGAGCTGACGCAACAAGATGATGCAACAAGACGATGCAATGAAGAGACATAACAAGGAAACACAATGAGAGACATCACAAGTGGGAGTGGAGGTGGCTGAAGCAAGTGGGCACCTCCTTCCCATATGGGAGATCCCAGGTTTGGTTCCCGGTACCTCCTGAAAAAAAGAAGACAAGCACACAATGAACAGACACAGAGGGCAGACAGCGAGCACAAACAACGAGAGGTGGAGAAATAAATAAAATAAATATTTTTTAAAATAATAAATAAAATAAAGTGAAAAGACAGACCACAGCAAGTGTTGGCAAGGATGCAGGGTAACTGGAACTGGCCACGTGTAATTTGGCTCCATCTCTTTGGAACACCACTTGGCAGTGTCTACTGAACCTGAATTTCCACATCGCCGTAACCCAGGACTTCCACTGCTAGTCAGCAGAAGTGCACACAAGTGTTCACCAAAAGATGCATACAAAAACATCCACGGCAGACCTGCCATCTCAGCCCCAACAGAAACAGCCAAATTGCTCGTCAGCCACAGGACAAAGTGTGACAGAGTCAGCAAATGTGATAAAATGGAAAATAATATGAATGATCAGTGTCTCGTCACATGGCAACACACATGAAACTCCAAGTGTAACGCTGAGAAAAAGAAGCCAGACAGAAAAATGGGCACGCTCTACAATTCCACTTCAAGAACTTCTGAGACTAGCTAATCTTTGGGGTGAAGTCAGCATAGTGGCCCCCTTGGAGATGGGAAGGGCCCAGGGCGGCCTCTGGCTGCTGACTCATGGTGGGCTGTGAGAACTCACGAGTCCGTGCTGGCTTCTGCTCACTTCTCTACATGTTATACATGTCCTTTCAGGTACAGACGTTAGGGTACAATAAAAACTTCAAACAAAGCCAGGTCACAGCCAGTGACTTCCAACACCGTCCAAGTCCAGTGGACAGTCTCAAGGTCACCCTGGACACACACAGGGGCTTTCCCCGGGCCTCCACCACCTCTTGAGGAGTCCAGGCCTGCACCTTGGCTCCCCGGGGCACAAGAGTCTGAAACTTTGAACTTGTCCATGATGGAGGAGGACCCAGATGAACAGCCCTCCCAGGTGGATCGGGGTGGACGACATACCAGTGCTACAAATAAAGAGAAAGCCACCAGCGCCAGGCCAGCCTCCCCCAGCAGGGCCAGGGACCACAGCACCGTCCTCCCCAGCCTGCAGCCTCCACCACCGGGCTGGAGACAAGCCGCTCTGTGAGGGCAGCAGAAGGTTTCTGCCTTATACCTAGACCAGCCCCTTTGGAACTAAACAGTCCAAACTACCTGCAGGGGTTTGGTTGTTCGGTTAGGTCCAGTCGTGCGCTGTCTGCCGTGGCTGGAGAATGGGGGAGGAAGTGAGCAAGTAGAACCCTGAAATTTTAGGTGCTGGGAAACACTTCAATCACTTACTGGTCAGTCCTCCAACGTTTGTGAATTTTTTGAGTGTCATGTGCTGCACATGAGGCACGTGGAAATACACAGAGGAACACGGCTTATTCTTAATTGTTTTGGCCACAGATCAGACCACAGCTCGCCCCCCCCACCCCAGGAGGGGTGGGAACACCGCGAATGAAGTTCTGGCGATGGTAGTTAGTGCTGACAAGGACAGAAGCAGGAGCAGGAGGCCTGGTCTCCTTCCGGCTACACTATCGATGAGCTGTGAGATCTTGGATAAGTCTCTGAACTTCTGTGACTCTGTTTCCTTGTCTATAAAATGTGGACAATGATCGTATCTATCTATAGTGATTTGAAGAATGCTTGGAACAAAGAAACTGATCCACCATGAGCTGGGTTATTATTTTTATTTTTCTATACACGAATTACCATATACTCCCTGGAAGTTACGCCTTGGAGTCCCAGGCTCCTCCCTGGGGGGTGCTCTTTGGAACTGCTCCCTGTCTTCAGCCAGATCCCAGCCACCTCCCTCCAAACTGGATTTCTCTGACCCTGATCCTTGCTCCCTGGCAGAAAATTCTTCTCACATCCCAAGGAAAGGCAATGTCTCCATTTGTTGTAGTAAATCCATTTCTTTCATAAAATCTGCCATCGTCGCAAACATCCAACCTTCAACCCTTGAGTTCAGATATCATCAACATACACCTGACAAATAATCAGAAATTATATGGTGGTTGCAATTATTAAATAAAAAAAAAAATCTAACTCTGGTACATATCTGCTAAAATGTCCCCAGGGTGGGGGGGGAGAGGGGGCAGGCTCAAATGATGCCCCTAGGTCCCTCAGGCACCTGACCCTGTTCCTGTGGGCATTGTCTTCTAACAGTTTCTTCTCTCATGATGACAAGCAGGCTGCAGCAGATCTAGATCTCACATCCTCATCCACAAAGGAAAAGCAAGACCCCTACTACCACTACTGATAACAGAAATCTTCAGGACAGGGTTCACAAGTTTGAATTAGATTGAGTAGTCAACTATGGACCAACAACTGAGGCCTGGAGGGTGGGGTGGTGGGGTAATGCTGGTGAGTTGGGCCAGTCCCAGCAGCCATCGCTGCACTAACGGTGAGGTTAATCTTACCTGAGCCACATGAGAGGTTAGAAAGGCGAGACCACCAGAAGAAAAGTCAGCTTAATCCAGAAGAAATGCATGGGGGCATCAAAGAGACAAGCCTTCTGTCAAATGAGTGAGACTCTTCTCTCTCCTAAACACAAGCCCTAAAACTATTCCTAATTTCCACCCAACTCCTTTCTAATTTTATATTTGTCAGAACAATTTAAGCCCAGAAAATCCATGTCATGAATATTCATTAAGTTTTAGAGAAATATTTTTGGGTTTGGGGATATTCTTAGCAATGTAATTATTTTAAAACTATAATATCTAAAACCACATGATTAATGGTCTCATCCCTTTCTAACACACACATTATACATCTTAACTTATATTTACATTTCATGGGGTTTTTATACCAATTTTTCTTACCCAAATCCTTGAAATTGTGGAATGAGAGAGAGAAATAAATTGACAGAATAAGAAAATACGCACAGATGAACTGATGCCTCCAGGTATCGGCCCCCCTGGCACGCGCCCCTTGGCAGCAGCAGCCTCTGTGCCCACCCACCACTCCCCGCGCCGCCATCTTGGCCGGTCAGGCTCGGCTGACTGTCAGCTCTAAGTCCAAAGCAAATGTCATGCAAATCTACTGCAGAGTGAAATTGCAAATCTTGCCACACTAGAGGATTGCCGAATGCCAGCAGAGCGATGACAAGGAGAATACAGCTGGGGTCCACCAATCATCTCTCAACAGATATTTGTTGACAGTTAACAAGTGAGGAAGAGAAAATGAACAAGGAGGAGAAGTGCTTCGAAAGATAGCAATTTGAATAGCAAAGTAGAGTCAAGCTCCTGGGAAAATGGGGGAAACCCGCAAATATTTTTGCTAAATTGATCCTTTTGTGATCCTACTAGCAATTTCAAAGATGAAATGAAAAATGCGGTGTTGCGTGGTTGTATAAACTTGTAGGAAAAATAACAATGGCTTATCAACACACGATGCAGTCTTTGCCCTGAGCGACACAGAGTGGCAATTACTGAACTGAGGTTTTGTTTAATACAAACAAAAATAAACTTATCATCAAAATCTTACTGCATTTTTCAGAGGAGAAGAAAATCCCAATCAAGCTTTTCTTTCTCACTCTTTTCTAAGAAATGTGTGGCCCCCATTTTAATTGGCCAATTACTCTGGGATTGAAGAAAAACTCCCCATAACACATATGTAACTTTGAGCAACAAAGCTCATAAAAATGTGTATTTGGGTTGTGTGGAAAATTCTGTATTGGTGGGGGACAGAACACTGACTTCCTCTTGGTTCCTAAAACGTCCCTTTCTGCCTCTAAACCTTCACACTGGCTGGCCCCTCCGTCTGGGACACTTTCACCGCACACCCATGTGACCTGGTTCCTCATCTCCTGCAGGGCTGGGGCAAACGCCACCTTCTCAAT